>NC_060078.1:21250000-22500000 GCF_922984935.1 Meles meles
TCTTTTGATGGCTGCATAGTATTCCATTGTGTATATATACCACATCTTCTTTATCCATTCATCTGTTGATGGACATCTAGGTTCTTTCCATAGTCTGGCTATTGTAGACATTGCTGCTATAAACATTCGGGTACACGTGCCCCTTCGGATCACTATGTTTGTATCTTTAGGGTAAATACCCAGTAGTGCAATTGCTGGGTCATAGGGTAGTTCTATTTTCAACATTTTGAGGAACCTCCATGCTGTTTTCCAGAGTGGTTGCAACAGCTTGCATTCCCACCAACAGTGGAGGAGGATTCCCCTTTCTCCACATCCTCTCCAGCATCTGTCATTTCCTGACTTGTTAATTTTAGCCATTCTGACTGGTGTGAGGTGATATCTCATTGTGGTTTTGATTTGTATTTCCCTGATGCCGAGTGACGTGGAGCACTTTTTCATGTGTCTGTTGGCCATCTGGATGTCTTCTTTGCAGAAATGTCTGTTCATGTCCTCTGCCCATTTCTTGATTGGATTGTTTGTTCTTTGGGTGTTGAGTTTGCTAAGTTCCTTATAGATTTTGGATACTAGCCCTTTATCTGATATGTCGTTTGCAAATATCTTCTCCCATTCTGTCAGCTGTCTTTTGGTTTTGTGAACTGTTTCCTTTGCTGTGCAAAAGCTTTTGATATTGATGAAATCCCAATAGTTCATTTTTGCCCTTGCTTCCCTTGCCTTTGCCGTTGTTCCTAGGAAGATGTTGCTACGGCTGAGGTCGAAGAGGTTGCTGCCTGCATTCTCCTCAAGGATTTTGATGGATTCCTTTCTCACATTGAGGTCCTTCATCCATTTGGAGTCTATTTTCGTGTGTGGTGTAAGGAAGTGGTCCAATTTCATTTTTCTGCATGTGGCTGTCCAATTTTCCCAGCACCATTTATTGAAGAGGCTGTCTTTTTTCCATTGGACATTCTTTCCTGCTTTGTCGAAGATGAGTTGACCATACAGTTGAGGGTCGATTTCTGGGCTCTCTATTCTGTTCCACTGATCTATGTGTCTGTTTTTGTGCCAGTACCATGCTGTCTTGATGATGACAGCTTTGTAATAGAGTTTGAAGTCCGGAATTGTGATGCCACCCACTTTGGCTTTCTTTTTCAATATTCCTTTGGCTATTCGAGGTCTTTTCTGGTTCCATATAAATTTTAGGATTATTTGTTCCATTTTTTTGAAAAAAATGGATGGTATTTTGATAGGGATTGCATTAAATGTGTAGATTGCTTTAGGTAGCATAGACATTTTCACAATATTTATTCTTCCAATCCAGGAGCATGGAACATTTTTCCATTTTTTTGTGTCTTCCTCAATTTCTTTCATGAGTACTTTATAATTTTCTGTGTATAGATTCTTAGTCTCTTTGGTTAGGTTTATTCCTAGGTATCTTATAGTTTTGGGTACAATTGTAAATGGGATTGACTCCTTAATTTCTCTTTCTTCTGTCTTGTTGTTGGTGTACAGAAATGCAACTGATTTCTGTGCATTGATTTTATATCCTGACACTTTACTGAATTCCTGTATGAGTTCTAGCAGTTTTGGAGTGGAGTCTTTTGGGTTTTCCACATATAGTATCATATCATCTGCGAAGAGTGATAGTTTGACTTCTTCTTTGCCGATTTGGATGCCTTTAATTTCTTTTTGTTGTCTGATTGCTGAGGCTAGGACTTCTAGTACTATGTTGAATAGCAGTGGTGATAATGGACATCCCTGCCGTGTTCCCGACCTTAACAGAAAAGCTTTGAGTTTTTCTCCATTGAGAATGATATTTGCGGTGGGTTTTTCATAGATGCTTTGATAATATTGAGGTATGTGCCTTCTATCCCTACACTTTGAAGAGTTTTGATCAGGAAGGGATGCTGTACTTTGTCAAATGCTTTTTCAGCATCTATGGAGAGTATCATATGGTTCTTGTTCTTTCTTTTATTAATGTGTTCTATCACATTGATTGATTTGCGGATGTTGAACCAACCCTGCAGCCCTGGAATAAATCCCACTTGATCGTGGTGAATAATCCTTTTAATGTACTGTTGAATCCTATTGGGTAGTATTTTGGCGAGAATTTTTGCGTCTGTGTTCATCAAGGATATTGGTCTGTAGTTCTCTTTTTTGGTGGGATCCTTGTCTGGTTTTGGGATCAAGGTGATGCTGGCCTCATAAAATGAGTTCAGAAGTTTTCCTTCCATTTCTATTTTTTGGAACAGTTTCAGGAGAATAGGAATGAGTTCTTCTTTAAATGTTTGGTAGAATTCCCCTGGGAAGCCGTCCGGCCCTGGGCTTTTGTTTGTTTGGAGATTTTGGATGACTGTTTCAATCTCCTTACTGGTTATGGGCCTGTTCAGGTTTTCTATTTCTTCCTGGTTCAGTTGTGGTAGTTTATATGTCTCTAGGAATGCATCCATTTCTTCCAGATTGTCCAATTTGTTGGCGTAGAGTTGCTCATAGTATGTTCTTATAATTGTCTGTGTTAGTTGTGTTGGTGTTAGTTGTGATCTCTCCTCTTTCATTCATGATTTTATTGATTTGGGTCCTTTCTCTTTTCTTTTTGATGAGTCTGGCCAGGGGTTTATCAATCTTATTGATTCTTTCAAAGAACCAGCTCCTAGTTTCATTGATTTTTTCTATTGTTTTTTTGGTTTCTATTTCATTGATTTCTGCTCTGATCTTTATGATTTCTCTTCTCCTGCTGGGTTTAGGGTTTCTTTCTTGTTCTTTCTCCAGCTCCTTTACGTGTAGGGTTAGGTTGTGTACTTGAGACCTTTCTTGTTTCTTGAGAAAGGCTTGTACCGCTATATATTTTCCTCTCAGGACTGCCTTTGCTGTGTCCCACAGATTTTGAACTGTTGTGTTTTCATTATCATTTGTTTCCATGAATTTTTTCAATTCTTCTTTAATTTCCTGGTTAGCCCATTCATTCTTTAGAATGATGCTGTTTAGTCTCCATGTATTTGGGTTCTTTCCAGCTTTCCTCTTGTGATTGAGTTCTAGCTTCAGAGCATTGTGGTCTGAAAATATGCAGGGAATGATCCTAATCTTTTGATACCGGTTGAGACCTGATTTGTGACCCAGGATGTGATCTATTCTAGAGAAGGTTCCATGTGCACTAGAGAAGAATGTGTATTCTGTTGCTTTGGGATGAAATGTTCTGAATATATCTGTGATGTCCATCTGGTCCAGTGTGTCATTTAAGGCCTTTATTTCCTTGTTGATCTTTTGCTTGGATGATCTGTCCATTTCAGTGAGGGGAGTGTTAAAGTCCCCTACTATTATTGTATTATTATTGATGTGTTTCTTTGATTTTGTTATTAATTGGTTGATATAGTTGGCTGCTCCCACGTTAGGGGCATAGATATTTAAAATTGTTAGATCTTCTTGTTGGACAGACCCTTTGAGTAGGATATAGTGTCCTTCCTCATCTCTTATTCTAGTCTTTGGCTTAAAATCTAATTGATCTGATATAAGGATTGCCACCCCAGCTTTCTTCTGATGCCCATTAGCATGGTAAATTGTTTTCCACCCCCTCACTTTAAATCTGGAGGTGTCTTCGCATCTAAAATGAGTTTCTTGTAGGCAACATACTGATGGGTTTTGTTTTTTTATCCATTCTGATACCCTGTGTCTTTTGATTGGGGCATTTAGCCTATTAACATTCAGGGTAACTATTGAGAGATATGAATTTAGTGCCATTATTAGCCTGTAAGGTGACTGTTCCTGTATATTGTCTCTGTACCTTTCTGATCTACTACTTTTAGGCTCTCTCTTTGCTTAGAGGACCCCTTTCAATATTTCCTGTAGAGCTGGTTTGGTGTTTGCAAATTCTTTGTTTTTGTTTGTCCTGGAAGCTTTTGATCTCTCCTTCTATTTTCAATGATAGCCTAGCTGGATAGAGTATTCTTGGCTGCATGTTTTTCTCGTTTAGTGCTCTGAATATATCATGCCAGCTCTTTCTGGCCTGCCAGGTCTCTGTGGATAAGTCTGCCACCAATCTAATATTTTTACCATTGTATGTTACAGACTTCTTTTCTCGGGCTGCTTTCAGGATTTTCTTTGTCACTAAGACTTGTAAATTTTACTATTAGGTGACGGGGTGTGGACCTATTCTTGTTGACTTCGAGGGGTGTTCTCTGCATCTCCTGGAGTTTAATGCTTGTTCCCTTTGCCATATTAGGGAAATTCTCTCCAATGATTCTCTCCAATAGACCTTCTGCTCCCCTCTCTGTTTCTTCTTCTTCTGGAATCCCAATTATTCTAATGTTGTTTCGTCTTATGGTGTCAAATCTCTCAAATTCTATGGTGTCTTATCTCTCAAATTCTCCCCTCATGGTCCAGTAGCTGTTTGTCCCTCTTTTGCTCGGCTTCCTTATTCTCTGTCATTTGGTCTTCTATATCACTAATTCTTTCTTCTGCCTCATTGATCCTAGCAGTGAGAGCCTCCATTTTTGATTGCACCTCATTAATAGCTTTTTTGATTTCAACTTGGTTAGATTTTAGTTCTTTAATTTCTCCAGAAAGGGCTTTAATATCTCCAGAGAGGGTTTCTCTAATATCTTCCATGCCTTTTTCGAGCCCGGCTAGAATGTTCAGAATCGTCATTCTGAACTCTTGATCTGACATATTACCAATGTCTGTGTTGATTAGGTCCCTAGCCTTCGGTATTGTCTCTTGTTCTTTTGTTTGTGGTGATTTTTTTCGCCTTGTCATTTTGTCCAGATAAGAGGATATGAAGGAGCAAATAAACTACTAAAAGGGTGGCAAAGACTCCAGAAAAATGCGCTGTAACCAAATCAGAAGAGACCCCAAATTGTGGGGGGGAGAAAGGGGATAAAAACAGGTTCTGGAAAAAAGAAGAAGAAAAAAAAATTTTAAAAATAAAACAAATAAAAAATATGAAAATGAAAGAAAAAATATATATATTTATATGAACTAGTCAAAAAACGTTAAAAAAGAAAAGGGTAAAAGTTTTAAAAAATTTAGCAGAAGAAGAAAAAAGAAAAAAGAAAAAAAATTGAAAAAAGAAAAAATAAATTGAAGTAGCCGCAAAACTAAAGAATCATGGGGAGAAAGCCATGAGTTCCGTGCTTTGCCTTCTCCTCCTCTGGAATTGCTCTGCTGTCTTAGGAATTGAACCTGCTTTCTCCTTGATAGATGAACTTCGTCCTGGCTGGATATTTTGTTGATCTTCTGGGGGGAGGGGCCTGTTGTAGTGACTCTCAAGTGTCTTTGCCCGAGGCGGGATTGCACCGCCCTTACCGGCGGCCGGACTAAGTAATCTGCTCGGGTTCGCTTTTGGGAGCTTCTGTTCCCTGAACGCTTTCCGTAGAGTTCCGGAGGACGGGAATGAAAATGGCGGCCTCCCAGTCTCCGGCCCGGAGGAGCCGAGAGCCTGGGGCCCCACTCCTCAGTGCGCCCCCAGAGGACAGCACCCAATCACTCCCGTATCCCCAGCCTCTAGCCGCGCTCCGAGCTCACCCAGCCCGTGACCAGTTCAAGGTAACCCCGAGCTGAGAGTTCAGTCCTCGGCTCTGTCTCTGTAGCCGGCTTCTCCGTTCTAATACCTGCGAGCTCTCTGACACTCTGACACCCCCGATCCTTCTGTGACCCTGCGGGGCCTGGGGCCACGCTGACCCCGCGTGGGCTTCACCCTGGTTTAGCCTCTGGAGCAATGTCCCTCAGTGGAACAGACTTTTAAAAGTCCTGATTTTGTGCTCCGTTGCTCCGCCGCTTGCCGGGAGCCGGCCCCTCCCCCCGCGGTCTATCTTCCCGTCGTTTTAGATTCACTTCTCCGCCAGTCCTACCTTTCAGAAAGTGGTTGATTTTCTGTTTCTAGTGTTGCTGTTCTTCTTCTCTTCGCTCTCCCGTTGGATTTGTAGGTGTTTGCAATGTTTAGATAAGCTATCGAGCTGATCTCCTGCTACCTGATGTAGTCTCAGGCTGCTACTTCTCTGCCATCTTGACTCCTCCCTCCTGTGGTGGATAATTTTTATTCTCTTATTTTCAGACATATACCAATGTTTTATTTCAGGTTTTTTTTTTGGTACCAGTTTACAAATTTAACATATTTGTTGCACTGTCAGAAATGTCAGAAAAAAGTTAAAATCTCTTGGCTGTGATTGAACTTGAAGTGAGAGATGCAAGAAAGGAGTTGTTACTGATTGCTTGATTTGCCAAATTTGGAGACTGGGTGTATTTTGAAACCAGTAAATAAAGTAGTTTGTTGGTTGGAGGGAATATGAAAGAGTGGCCTTGATAATAAGCTATTAAAACCCGTTTCTGGACAAATTAGGTTTCAGATGCCTGTGGAATACCTAGACGGAAATGACCAGAAGACTGTTAGAAATGTCTCATCTGCATCTCATATGCAGAGTGTTTGAGGATAAAGATGGTTTTCTGGGTTTTTTTTTTCTCCTTTGTTAGGTTTTCTTTACTTCATCCTCTAGTCAGTCCTTTAGACCCATGTCAAATTGTTGAACTGCTCATTAGAGTAAGTAAATTTGAATGCTGGTCTCTTTTATTTTTGGTGTCTAAAAAGAGTATTTGAAATTACTTACTTTTGATATAATCAAATTTGGCTTGGGTGTGGTTATTTGAGGCAGTTAAAATGGGAGAAATACAATTGGCCTAAACTCTGTACTTGACAGATTTCTCTCCCTTATTTTGACTAGAGAGGGAATTAAGTGTATGATAATCTGTGTTTACTGTGGAAATATGCTAGAGTAATTTTTCCCTCTTTGGCAACATAGTCTGCAGTGCATAAAATAAAAGAACTGTTGGAATTCAAATTAGCAGAAGAATAATGACATTGTAGCCCAAAGAAAAAGTCTTCACCAAAGGTATTTCTAAGGCTTTCATGGTGAATGTATATTTCCAAGATTTTCTTTTGATTTGAATCCACTAATTTTAATGTGTTCTAGGGTTTTTATTGAATGGCTAGCCTAAGTAGGATATAGTCTTACTTACACTTCATTTTTGTGTGGTGTTTTTTTTTTTTTTTTTGCAGATTCTTTGTGTTTAAGCTTAGATAAACCTTCTGTTTTTAATAAATACAGTTTTTGTAGCATAACTTTTTCAAGGCTGAGTGTTTGAGCCTATTTTTCTTTGAGCCTATTGTCCCGTACTTCATAATCATTTGAAGAATTTTTTTTTTCATTTTCTGCCTGTAATATTAAGAATTTACAATTTTAGTTTTCTGACATATAGAGTCCTTTTGGTTTCATTATAATGTATTAATATTTTAGTGAAAATCTTAAATATATTTCCCTGGATATATGCATGATGCTACTTAGCACAAATAATGTATGTGTGTATTTACTTATTTTCATTGCACTTTAAAATGTAGATACTCTGTCCTTTAAGAAAGCCTGACATGAAACGTAAACTTACAAAACACATTAATCAGGGAATAATTATTTGCCCTACAATAGTGTTTCTCTGTCATTTCTATAATATTCTGAATTGTTTCCTGCAGAAGAATTTTACAGAAAGGCAAAATGGCACTGAAATGTAATACCAAATAAATTGTCTTAAATAATGGTGTCTTAAATTGTCTATGAAATTTTTATGAGGGGAGGTATATATTATATACTAAAAATTTAAAGATTTTTAGCTTCCATCTATTTACAGGCCATTTCAAATGTAGCTAAATTGTAATTGTGCTGACAAGTTTCAAAAGCACTCTTAGAATCTCACGATACAAGTGTGAGATTAGAATCTCACACTTGTATCATTTATCTAGGAGTCTGCAAACTTGTCCAGCTTTCTATCTAACAATTTCTTTAATTTTTTCCTTTTCTTTGAACACACAGAACTCTTATGAACTGTTAAAAGCACTGTTTTTTTTGTTAACATATATTATTTGTTTTAGAGGTACAGTTCTGTGAATCATCAGTCTTACACAATTTGCAGCTCTCACTATAGCACATGCCCTCCCCAATGCCCATCGCCCAGCTACTCCATCCCTCCCACCACCCTCCCCTCCAGCAACCCTCAGTTTATTTCCTGAGATTGAGTCTCTTATGGTTTGTTTCCCTCTCTGGTTTCGTCTTGTTTCATTTTTCCTTTCCTTCCCCTATGATCCTCTGTCTTGTTTCTCAAATTTCTCATATCAGTGAGATCATATGATAATTATCTTTCTCTGATTGACTTATTTCGCGTAGCATTAATACCCTCTACTTCCATCCACATTGTTATAATGGCAACATTTCATGTTTTTTTTTTTGATGGCTACATTTTATATATATACACACACACACCCATATACACACACATATTTATATAATTATATATATATATATATATATATATATATATATATATATAAAATCTCCCATCTTTTTTATCCATTCATCTGTTGAAGGATATCTAGGCTCTTTTCATAGTTTGGCTATTGGCTATTGTGGACATTGCTGAAAAGCACTGTTGTTAAGTGAAACATGACTCTTAAGAAAGCTGAGTGTCGTAGTGTAAGAAAACAGAAAGGAGCAAAAGATTTTACCCAGAACAGTTTTTGTCAGGTTAACAAGTAGTTTTGTAAAACATTTGCATTGAGTAATGTTATTATACCAACAATATAAAATATGATAATTTATTTTAGTCCCAGAATTTACTTTGCTTTAAAAATGACTTTTGTTGTCTTGTGTTGTCACTGAGAGGGTCTGCAAGTGGCTTACTTTCATTTTTCTGTATTACTGTACTACTTTTTAATGGGGAAGTTATATTCTTTACATTTACAATGTAAGAACTTTCAAAAGTGTTACGTAAGTACCATCAGTATATTTTGTATGAACCCCAGTGGACACATAGGTTAATCAGTTAGGCCATGGAAGAAAGTAATAGAACTTCTATTAATAATTTTATCTCAGCTAAAATAAGAAAAAAATAAGTGATTAATCTTTATATATATAGATTAATATCAGATATATCAAACTATCATGTATAATGAATGTGCATGATGTACCTTTATATAATTGGTATATGGAATTGAGAAATGAAAAACAGACTTGTTTCGTAAGACGCCTATTGATGTACTTTCTCCATTCTGATGTACCCATTCTTTTGTGATATATTTTCCAATGGTGACAACTCTTTAAATCAGATATTTAAATCAGATTTAGAGCTGGTTGTTTAAATTGCTCTATCATAAAATGATGAGCCGAAATTTTCAACATAAGAGCACATATTCATATATATCTCTTAGTAATAAGTAAAAGTAAATTATTTTTAAATATTACATATTTTATCAGTTTGTTTCTATTTTTTCCGTAGTCTATAATGTTTATAACATAATAGTATGTAGTATGTGTATATAGTTTCTAAAGAATTGACTGCACTTATGTACACAGGATTTTTTTTATATAGGGGTACCAGATCAAAACTTTTAACAACAAATTTTTGTTCATTCTATTTTAACACATCTTGCTTTATACAACATGGCGTATCTGTAATAAATGAATACAACCAACATTCAAATATTCAAATATATTATGTTATATCACAAAATTATATACCCCTTCCTTATCGTTAAAAATAATTTCTTAAATATATTTTTATTGATGTATAAATGACAACATTGTATTAGTTTCAGGTAGACAAGGTAATGAATTGATATTTGCATATATTGTAAAATCATGGCCACAATAAATCCAGTCAACATCCATCACCATACATAGTTATACTCTTTTTTTCTCCTGATGAGAAATTTTAAGATCCACATTCCTAGCTACTTTCAAATATACAGTATAATATTATTAACTATAGTCACCATGATGAACATTCCATTTCATGACTTACTCCTTTTAAGCTGGAAATTTATACTTTTTGATCCCCTTTACCCATTTTGCCACCCCCATCCCACTCCACCCCATTTCTTCAGACAGCCACCAATCTCTTCTCTATATCCATTAGCTCATTTTTTTTTTTTAGATTCTGCATGTAAGTCATTTGTCTTTTTCGTCTGACTCACTTCACTTTGAGTATTGTCCTCATGTTCATCCAGGTTGCCACCAATGACAAGATTTCAATTTTTTATGGCTTAATGATATTGCATAAATTTACCATATTTTGTTTATCCATTAGATTGTTTCCATGTCTTAGCTGTCATAAATAATGCTGCAGTGAACATAGAGGCACAATATCTTTTTGGATTAGTGTTTTTGTTTCTTCAGATGAATTCCCAGAAGTAAAATTGCTGGACCATATGGTACTTCTATTTTTAATTTTTGGGGGAACTCCATACTATTATCCATAGTGAGTGCACCAATTTACAGTCCCACCAACAGTGCCCAAGGATTCCCTTTTCTCCAGATCCTTGCCAAATTTGTTATTTTTGGTCTTTTAGATAATAGCCATTTAACAAGCATGAACTAATATCTTTTTATATTTTGCATTTCCCTGATGATTAGTAATGTTGAGCATCTTTTCACGTCTGTTAGCTGCCTATACATATTTTTTTGAAAAATGTCTATTCACATATTCTGCTTAGTTTTAATCAGATTGTTTTTGTTTTGCTATTGAGTGGTGTGGGTTTTATGTATTTTGGATATTAACCCCTTATAAGGTACATGATTTGCAAACATTTTCTTTCATTCAGTAAGTTCTGTTTTTGTGATGGATTTTCTTTGCTGTGCAGAAACTTTTTAGTTTGATGTAGTCTCATTTGTTTATTTTTGCTTTTGTTGCTTTTGCTTTTAGTGTCAAATGAAAAAAATCTTTGCCAATACCAATGTCAAGAAGTTTACTGCCTATGTTTTCTTTAGAGTTTTGTGGTTTCAGGTCTTACATTCAATTATTTAATCCTTTCGAGTTAATTTTTTTGTATGATGTAAGATAAGGATCTGGTTTCGTTGTTTTGCATGTGGCTATCCCAATTTTTCCAATGCCATTTATTAAAGAGGCTATCCTTTCCCTGTTGTATAGTCTTGGCTCCTTTGTTACAAATTAATGGACCACATATGGGTTTATTTCCAGGCTCTCTATTCTGTTCTATTGATATATGTGTCTGTGTTTGTGCCAATACCGTATTGTTTTGATGATTATAGCTTTGAAATAATAGTTTGAAATCAGGAAGTGTGATGCCTGCAGTTTTCTCTTTATCAACACTGCTTTGGTTATTTGGGATCCTTTTTGGTTCCATACAATTTAAGAATCATTTGTTCTATTTCTGTAAAAATGCCATTGGAATTTTGATAAGGATTCATTGAACCTACAGATAGCTTTGAGGAATACAAACATTTTAACAACTTTAAGTCTTTCAATCCATGAGCATAGAAAATTTTTCCATTTACTTGTGTCTTCTGTTTCTTTCATTAATGTTTTATAAAATGCAGCATAAGATACTTTACCTTCATGGTTAAGTTATTTCTAGGTATTTTATTCTTTTTGATGCAATTGTATCTGAATTTTTAATTTCTCTTTCTGCTATCTTGTTACTAGGGTACAGAAATGCAATAGATTTCCATATATCAATTTTGCATCCTGCAAATTTACTGAATTTATTTAGTTCTAACTGTTTTTTTAATGGAATCTAACATTTTCAATGTCATGTCATCTGAAAATAGTGACAGTTTTACTTCTTCCTTTCCAGTTTAGATGTCTTTTATTTCTTTTTCTTGACTAATTGCTCTTGATAGCCCTTCTGGTACTATTTTGAGTAAAAATGGTGAGGGTAGGCATCCTTCTGTTGTTCCTAATTTTGGAGGAAAAGCTTTTGTCTTTTCCCTATTGAGTATGATGTTAGCTCTAGGTTTGTCATACATGGCCTTTATTATGTTGAGATATAGTCCCTGTATTCTCACTTAATTGACCATATTGTCATAATGAATGTTGCATTTTGTGAAATATTTTTTCTGTGTCTGTGAGATGATTATATGATTTTTATCATTTGTTTTATAAATATTCTATATTGTATTAATTCATATGTGGGCGTTGAACCACCCTTGAGTCCTCGGACTAAATCCCACTTAAGTCACTGCATATGATTATTTTAATGTATTGTTGAATTTGGTTTGTTAATATTCTGTTGAGGGTTTTCACATCCATGTTCATGAGGGATGTTGGCGTGTAGTTTCCTTTGCTTGTGGCATGTTTGCCTGGTCCTGGTATAAGAGTAATTCAGGCCTTGTAAGAGGGCTTGTAAGTCTTATTAATTATTTTTTGGAAGAGTTTAAAAAGAATTGGTATTAACTTTTCCTTGAATGTTTGGTAGAATTTACCAGAGAAGATTCTGGTCCTGGACTTTCGTTTGTTGGGAGGTTTTTGATTACTAATTCAGTCTCCTTACTAGTAATTGCTCTGTTCAGATTTTCTATTTCTCATGATTCAGTGTTGGTAAGTTTACATGTTTCTAGGAATTTATCCATTTCTTCTAGGCTGTCCCAATTTGTTGGCATATAATTTTCACAATAGTCTTTTAAGGTCCTTTCTCTTTCTGTGGTATCAGTTGTAACATCTCCTTTTTCATTCATGATTTTTGTCCTCTCTTTTTTTCCCTTGGTGAGTCTAGCTAAAGATTTGTCAGTTTTGTTTATCTTATCAATGAACAGCTTTACATTTAATGGATCCTTTCTATTTCTTTTTATTCTGTTTTATTTATTCTTGCTCTAACCCATTTCCTTCCTCCTCCTAACTTTTGTCTTAATATGTTCTTCTTTTTCTAGTTTTTTGAGTTGTTATGTTATTTATTTGAAATTTCTCTTATTTATTGATAGAGACATTTATCAGTGTGAACTTCCCTCTTGGAAGCTTTTGCTGCACCCTGTTAGTTTTGGGTATGTTATATTTCCATTTTCCTTTGTCTCAAGGTATTTTTTTTAATTTCTATTTTGATTTCTTCTTTGTTTCATCTGAAGTTCAGTAGCATGTTGTTTAATATCCACATTTTTGTGAACTTCTCTTTTTTTTTTTGTAATGGATTTCAAGTTTCATATCATTGTGGTCAGAAAAGATATGTGATATAAGTCCTCTTAAATTTATTAAGACTTTTTTGTGGCCTAACATATGATCTATACTGAAGAATATTCCATCTGCACTTCGGAAGAATGTGTATTCTGTTGCTTTTAGATGGAATATTTATATAAAACATCTGTTAAGTCCACCTGGTCTAACAAGTTGTTTAAGCTCAGTGTTTCCTTATTGATTTTCTGACTGGGTGATCTATCTATTGATATAAGTGGGGTATTAAATTCCTCTACTATTATATTTTTAATAATTTTTTTTTTTTTGAGAGAGAGAGCATGCAAGTGGGGAGGGGCATGGAGAGAATGAGAGAGAGAACATTAAGCAGGCTCCACACCCCACATGGAACCCCACACAGGACTCGATTTCATCACCTTGAGACCATGACCTGAGCTGAATTCAGGAGTCAGAGGCTTAACAGACTGGAGCCTCTCAGGTCCCCCCTGCTCCCACTACTATTACTGTATTACTGTCTAATGATGTCTGCTTTATATATTTAGATGCTTCTATGTTGGTTGCATAAATATTTACAAATGTTATATATCCTTGTTAGATTTAACTCTTTATTATTATTAATACCTTTGTGTATTTACTATTACAGTCTAGGTTTTAAAGTCTATTTTGTTTGATCTAAGTATAGCTACCTTAAGGTTTTGGTTTCAATTTGCATGGGATATTTTTTTCCATCCTTTCACTTTCCCCTTCAGTCTTGGAAAGTTTCTGTCAAAAAATCTTCTGCTAGCCTTATTGGTTTTCCTTTTTAAGTTATTGTCTTCTTCTGTCTTGCTGCTTTTAATTTTTTTTTTTTAATCACTACTTATATTGTTGTCTACTTATATTTAGTTGTATAGTTTGTTCTGCCCGTCTTTGGATTGCCCTCCAGTTTATTTATTTGGGTGTGGGTGGTATCTAGTTGTAAATCTGAGTATGTTGGTGTCTTACATCTGAAGTAATTCTCTAGTAGACTGCATACAGATGAGTTTTGTTTCTTTTATCATTTCAGTCATTCTATATCTTTTGATAGGAAAATTTAGCCTATTTACATTTAAAGTCATTATTGATAATATGTACTTCTTGCCATTTTGTTAATTGTCTTCTGCATGTTTTATAGTTTTCTCTGTTCTTTCTTCTCTTGGTCTCTTCCTTTATGGTTTCATGTCTTTATTTAGTGGTATTCTTAGATAACTTTCTCTGTATCTTTTTGGTGTGTAATACAGATTTTTGCTTTGTGACCACCCTGAGGCTTACATATAGCAACGTAAATGTATAACCATATGTTTTGATAACAACTTAAGTTTGAACACGTATTTAAGCTCCACATTTTAACTCTCCCACTCATATTTTATGTTTTTGATGTCACATTTTACATCATTTTATTTTGTATATTCCTTAAGTAATTATTGTAGTGGGTAGTTTTACTACTTTTGTCTTTTAACTTTCATGCTAGATTTATAAGTAATGGACCCACTATCTTAACTATATATTTAATTACCTTTCCAGTGAGATATATACTTTCATATGTTTTCTTATTACCAGTGACCTTTTCTTTCAGCTTAAAAAAAGTCCACGTAAAATTTCTTGTAAGGCCAGTTTCCTGGTGGTGAACTCCTTCAGCTTTTGTTTGGGAAAATGTATCTCTCGAATTCTAAATGATAACTTGCTGGATAGAGTATTATTGTTTGGAAATTTTTAATCTTTCAGAACTTCAAATAAATCATGCTACTTCTGGTTTGCAAATTTTCTGCTTAAAAAAATCAGCTAATAGTCTAGTGGGGGTTTCCTTTGTAAAAACTAGCTATTTTTCTCCTGATGCTTTTAAGATTTTCTTCTTTCTTTTTTAAACTTTGACATTTTAATTATAATGTGTTTTGTTGTGGGTCTTTTGGGTACATACTTGTTACTTGGGACTCTCTGAGATTCCTATATCTGAAGTTCTGTTCCTTTCTTTAAAGATTTTTTTTTTTTTAAAGATTTTTTTTTTTTTAATTTATGTGACATAGAAAGATCACAAGTAGGCAGAGAGGCAGGCAGAGAGAGAGAGAGAAGCAGGCTCCCTGCCGAGCAGAGATCCTGATGTGGGACTCGATCCCAGGACCCTGAGATCATGACCTGAGCCGAAGGCAGTGGCTTAACCCACTGAGCCACCCAGGCGCCCTGTTCCTTTCTTAAGTTAGGAAGTTTTCAGCCATTATTTCTTCAGATGAGTTTTCTGCCCCTTTCTTTTTCTCTTCTTCTGGAACCTATATAATATAAATGTTAGTCTATTTAATGTTGTCAATAAGCCTCTTAGTTATCTTCATTTTGTTTTCTTCTTTTTCCTTTTTTGCTTTTGTGTTTGGGTGATTTCCGCTGCCCTGTCCTCAAATTTACTGATCTTTCTTCTATTTTATCTAATCTGCTGTGGAACCCTACTTCCACAGTATACTTTTCAGTTATGTATTTTTCAGCTCTGTGACTTCTCTATTTTGTAGTTGCATGTATTTTCTATATCTTTGTTGAAGTTCTTACTGTGTTCATCCATCCTCCTGAGTTCCATGAATATCTGTTTGACCATTACTTTTGAACTCTTTATCGGGTAAATTGCATATCTCCATTTCATTAACTTTTTTTCTCTTGTGGTTTCATTTTCTTTCATTTGGAGCATATTCCTGTTTTGGTTTTTTTTGTTTTTGTTTTTGTTTTTGTTTTGTTTTGTTTTGTTTTTATTTTACTTGACTCTCTGTGTTGGTTTCTATACATTAGATGAAACAACCAAATCTTCCAGTCTTATTAGAGTGGCCTCATATAGGTTACTGTTTTTTTGTTGTTGTTGTTGTTCAACCCTACCCTATCTCTTGGTTTCTCTCAAAACTTTGTGATTGTCCAATGAGCCTATCTTATTTGTAATGCCTTCCTGTAGTTGAGAGTATGCCAAGACCTGTCAGTGTCCCAAAGGGGAGCATCTCAGTGAGCACCTACATTCAGGCTGATTGGAAGTTATACAACATGAAGCAGCTTTTAAAGTACAAATGTATACAGCTCTGTGGGACCACAAGCTTGATCCACACTGGCCTCCAGAGCCAAATAGATAATATGGAGGTTCTCCTTAGTGTCAGTTGCAAAAAATTTGGGCTTCAGATGAGTGTAAAATCTCTCTCCTGGGAGATACTGGAGAGGTGTAACAAAAGAGTGAGAGTGTAAAGATGGTGTCCACTGTCCTGTGTTCATTGAGAATACCTGTGTAGGTCCCTTCTGTGTGCTGAACTTGAAGTCTGCCCCTCAGGTCAAAACTCTAGGGGAAGCTAATTGGCCTCTTTAACAGAAAGAGTGGGATGTGTTAGTGTGCTGTCTTTGTAGTGCCCTTGGGTGGTAGTCTGCCAAGAACTATCTCTGATTCTTACAGTTTTGAGGAACTCAAGAACACAAGTCTTGCCTGGCTACCAGAGCCAGGGAAGTTAGGGACATCCTCTGGGTGGCAACTGTAAAAACCAGATACCATATATAGAAGCCGTGGTACCAGAGGTAGAAACAATGATACCAGATACCATGGTATAGTGGTACCAAATACATGTAAAAGTTTTCCTCTGGAAGATACTGACAGTCTAGAATATAGCCAGAAGAGAATGTAGAGGGATAGTGCCTGTCCTCTGAGGTCACTGGAAAGATTATAGTCAATCCTTAGATGTGTATTTAATTAAAAATCTGCCCCTCAGACTGCACTTATGGTGATAAACTAGTAGACCATTTTCACTGAAAGATTAAGCTGTTGCGTCTTTTGACTTCCTTTGGGTCACAGTCCTGTGTGACCCACAGGCATAAATTCCACTGGCCACTAGGGCCAGAAAATCTATAGGTTTCTCCTCCTGATGACAGCCACAAACATTGGGATAGCCTATCTTATTTTTAATGCCTTCCTGTAGTTGAGGGTGCTGCAAACATTGGGGTGCCATATTAAAAAGTACAATAAATATACTGGCAAGCAGGAACAAGGCAGCAGAAGGGCACAGATATTTCATCAACCATCCTCCATTCCCTGGAAACACCTCCACAGGCCCCTAGTTGAGTGCCAAGCCAGAAGAAGAAGAAGCTTGTTCTTTGGGCCAAAGCTTTTGGGTAAACAGACTTCTTTCACAGGAAAGACTAGGAGTATGTTTCAGTTTTCTATCTGTGCAGTGCCGTGGGGGAAGTAGTATGGCAAGAACTCTTTGTTAAGAGTCCCATGGGACCCAGAATTACAACACCTCCCCTCCCCCACCCCAGCCCTATCTCCAGAGCCAGGCAATCAAGAAGTGCCCTCTGGGCAGCAGCTGCAAAAACTAGTGTAGTGATTAAAAACTTGAATGTAGTGATTCCCCTCTGGGAGATTCTGGCACTCTGGAACAACAGAAGGAGAATGCAAAGATGGCACCCATCAACTAGAATTAGGCACATGAAGAATATATAGATGGCACCTACCTGGAAAAAGGAAAAGAAAAAAGATGGTGCTTACCAGTTAGTACATGAAAATGGTGCCTACTGGTTGGAATGAGACATAAGGGAGAGCATATAGATGCTATCTGCAGGAAAGAAGGAGGAAAAAAGGAAAGAAAGAAAAGAAAAGAAAGCCTAGCATTAAAATAAGAAAAAGAAAGCACCCACTGGTTAGAACATCAGAAGAAGAGGCAGAAGAGGCAGAAGAAGAGTGTGAAGATGGTGCCTACCAGCCAGGAGGACCCTAGATATGTACTAAATTATATTTCTGTCTCTCAGGCCAATACTTTAAGATTTGCAAATAAGCCTCATTCACCTAAGTCTGGGTGCCTGCTTATTGGCTGCCTTTATGCTGAGCCCTTGGGTGGGTGAGTGCAAGGATGTGAACCCTTGTAGAGCCATTTTCAAATTGTTAAAGCCTTGTGGGTCTCATGGATGCGAATCCCATTGGTTTTCAAAGCTTTAAGTTTTGAGTTCCCTCCCAATTGTGGGTCACAGCTCAGGGATAGAGTTTATGGTGAGACTGTGTCCCAGCCTCTCTTACCTGCTTTGATGTAGGCCTTCTTTCCTTTGCCTGATACATAGGAGTTGTTCAGACAGTTTTTTGGGGTTTTTAGTTTTTGTTTTTGTTTTTAATGGAGGAATTTGTTCCATATTTAGCTATAGATTTGTTGTGTCTGTGGGAGGAAGTAAGCTTTGGATACTTCTATATTACCATCTTGAACTAGGAATTTAATGTATTTTTTTAAACATGATTTTGTATGAAGCAATTTAGATAAATTCCTGGGTGAAAAAGTCTTTACTCATGTATTTGAAATCTCAGGATAGGTGCTTGTCAAGGAACTAAAAAATGCCACAAATTTAGAAACATCTTGCTATCTGCTACTCCCAATAAGAGTCTTATTTTCCATGATACTCTCATTATTCTCCTAACTTCCCAGGCATTGATCTTTAAAGGCATTCTGTATGTAAAATCTTAAGATAATATCTCTTGAACTCTTTCTCTTCATTGGTCTAATCTGACTTTATCTCATAACTTTATAATTGAATATTTTGTGACTTTATATCACTAGCCTCTCTTTCCTGCAATCACATCTTATTCTTATTCCAAAAATAATCTTTTTGACAATAGGTTTTCATTATCTGTCTACCCTGCTGAGGAACCCTAATTCAAGTGCAATATATTTGCTGACTTTCATGAAGCTTATTGCAACCTTCACTCTCTTGGAGTCATTTGGTTTTGACATCAATCACCCCATTGTCCACCAGCCATACCTGGTTGACTAGTTGGTTGTACTATTTTTTTCCTCTTTATGTGCTCGCTTCGGCAACACATATATTTTTTTCCTCTTTATTCCATGTATTTTTCCTTTCCTCCAACTATGAAGTAAACTGCTTTACCATGTACAAATTTTCATACAACACTGCTAGGGACAGCATTCCTTACTTTTACTCTTCTTTACAATTTACTCGTGTCTTCTTTTATTTTGGCTATGCTACCAACTTTATTTATGGTCTTTTGCTTAATATTTCCTACTTCTGTAGGATTATGTATGCTGAATCCCCCCCCAACAATTCAAGGGCTGGCTTTCCTTTAAATTCTACTTAAAGCACAGTTACCCCTTCTTTTAATTTTTTTCAGAATTCTTTTGTGCTCCTCTTTTACATTTTTATATTTATTAATTTTGTTTTCTCCCAGGTCACATATATTTGCATTTGTGTGTTTTCATTACTAACTACTCAGGTTTAATTTCTGTCTTGGTCTTGATTTACATTTGTGCTCTCTTGTGGGATGAAGAGTGAGGAAGAGTGGGCATAGGAAGATCTGGATCTGTATGTTATCTGCTTTCTTATTTTGGTAGGTGCCAACCCTTCTGTGGTCTTTTTTGGCTATAATATGATGATCATAAGGAATCAAAATGCCACAAAGCTTTCCCCATTCCAGGTTCAGCCTTTCAATAATGAAATTTGAAAAACTTATTAATGATTTATCAAAATTATAAATTGAAAAGGAATCTGGGCCTTGATGTTTTTAAAATTATAAGTATATTTGGAAACTTATTTGAAGATTAAAGGTTTGTCATTTATTTTTTGTTCATCTAACAGAAATATATAAGAAGGTCTCCTGGCTTGTGTGGAGTGGGGAGAGTGAAGAGAAATAGGAAAGCAAAAGAGGAAGGAAAATATCCCTGGAGATAGTGGTAAGGAGGGGAAGAGAGATGAGATAGGCAATAATAGTCCAGGTATAAGGAATTACTCCAACAAGGCTTAGTGGGCATTGAGAGTGAAAATGGAAGTTAGCAGAGATTAGACGAGAGAGAAAACTATGCCAGATCTTGAAGGACCAATTTAAAAAGTTATCCCATGTTAACCTTATCATATGGTTAGCCAAGGAAGGATTTTAAAAAATGCAAGTAACATTATCTTCACGTGAGTGGTTAAGAGCAGAATTTAAGCAGCTATTGTTCAGATAATTAAACCAAAAGAACTTTTGCTTAATGATTTGGTTAATTTAGATGCGCATGTGTGCGTGTGTGTATGTGTGTGTGTTTCCTTGCTCTGAATACTACTTTTATACATATTTGTGTTTTTATTTCTTAAATAGTGTTACGTTTAATAACCAGAATGAAGGACACAGAATTTTGGAGCTACCTACATACTACAGTTACCTATTTCAAACTTTTCATTTTTCAGATGTGAAGTCAAGGATTACTAGAGTTAAATAACCTCTCCAATATAATATAGCTAGTAAATAACAGAGTCAGGACCTGTATCAGCTTTGTGTAATTTCAGCACTCTTAATCAATATATCATCCTACAACATAAAATAAATAATAGGTATAGTTCAGATAGGTTTATTTTCAAATTTATTGTTAATATTTTTTATTTCGCAATTTATACAATGTACATATAATACAAAGTCAAGATCACATTAACATAAACTGCAGTGTATGCATATTTCAACTTTTGCAGAATGTAGAGATTACTAAATAGATCATAGATCCTGGTAAATTGCTCAGTTAGCTGTGTGTAGAAGAATTCCTTTCCATTGACTAGAAAGATAACAAAAGAGGCCTAATGGTTTCATCATGTTATACATATCTATATCAAGGTCAAATTCTATGAAAACTCTTCCTTTGGCTATAGAATATACAGGGTTTATAGAATGTAATAAGGTTTAAGCTAATAAACCAACAAGTGTCTGAGAAACTATAAAAAGAACTATCAGGAAGAATAACAAGTCATAAAATATGCTTTCAGAATATACAGATCTTAAATTTAATATGTTCTCTCTTGTTAGGAGACTGGACCTTTAGTTAACATTAAACTATTATGAAAATTGATGACTGTGCTGCCATTTAAATCATATGTTACTATTAGTGTATATAGTGTAATTTAGAGGGACAGTTCATTACCATTCTAAATAGTCTAAGTAACTATGACGTTAAAAGACATATTTTGTCTTTTATATATTATATTGTGAGTTTAGGTATAATGACTTCTACTAGATCCCTTTTTTATGGATGGTTTGAATCCCCTGTCAGTCAAATGAGAATTCACTTATTTTTTTAAAAAAGGGAGAAAGAAAGAAAAAGAGAAAGAGGAGTATCATTAATCTCAAAATCCCTGGATTAGTACAAATTTAATTGGTTCCATTCCTTTGTCACATAGGAGACCTCAAGGACCAGATTCTCACTTTGTGCAGACATTTTTCTCTTTTCAGTGTGTATTCTCTGTATGACTTTTTAATTGGCTTTTAATCTGAGATTATTTTTTTTCTTAGAGTATTAAATGTTGCCAACCTTGGTTGGTAGGGAGTGCCATCTCCAGTATGCTTTAGTTATGTATTCATGTGTTCATGCCTTCATATTCTTCATTAATGGATTTATTAATTATTCAACAGATATTTTCTAGGGCCAGGAACTCAGATGGGGTCAGTAGAAAAGAATCTCATAGGGTTATTAAAAAGAATATAAAGTCAGTAAACTTAAATTAGGCCACAAGAATTGTCCCAGTACTTTGTGGACAATTGATTCATGCCATCCTGATGGAACAGCTCTATTTTGGGCTTGTGACATTCTAAGTAGATCTCTTTCATGAATTCAAGATTATTTGGTATTGGCCACGGGACCAAAAAGGAAGTTGTTGACCCATCTATTTTCTACAGAAGAATTTTCTGCAATTTTTCTCTAATTACATACCTTCTTCTCACCAACCATGAGATTTTTCAGTTGCTCACATTAATTTTTTTTAATTTTATTATTTGAAATCCTTAATATAGTCACCTATTTTCTCAGTTTACCACAGAGAGCATAATTTGTGAGTGTTTCTGTTTGTTATGTATTTATCATCATACCCCGAATAGTACAACATCCCAGTTACCCATATGCTAGAGATTTGTGGAGTTTTATGGGTAACTTGTGTCCATAATTTTATGCCAGCTAATTTTTTTTTTTTTCAGGCAGAGGCAGCAGACATACGTAAAGCTTGAATTCTGGAATGATAACAGTAGGGCTTGAATTAGTATTAAGTCTAGGACTTAGTTTATAATCCTTCTGGATTTCATGACTTAAGTTCCTTAATAACCACATTAAAGTTTAGCTCTTGTCCAGTCACTGGTAACAGTTCTATGTTTAAGAACAGATACTATAAGGAACTTCGGGTCAGGATTTTATGACTTTAGCATCAGCCCATTCTCGGCATTATTTTGTTTTAATACATTGATTCTAGTAATTAAGCTCTTGCTTTGATCTCTTTAATCAGGCCCTTCTTATATCTATCTAACAGTTGAATCCTTGTGTTTTCATCCATAAATTAAGCTATGCCTTGTTTCCTTACACATTATCATAGTTCCTTCTAGCCTGAGATGCTATTTTGAATACTAGGATTTTGCCTTTTATGATTTCTTTTTTTTTTATTTGTTTATTTACAGCATAACAGTGTTCATTGTTTTGGCATCACACCCAGTGCTCCATGCAGTACATGCCCTCCCTATTATCCACCACCTGGTTCCTCAACCTCCCACCCCCCCCCGCCCCTTCAAACCCTCTGGTTGTTTTTTAGAGTCCATAGTCTCTCATGGTTCATCTCCCCTTCCAGTTTCCCTCAACTCCCTCTCCTCTCCATCTCCCCATGTCCTCCATGTTATTTGTTATGCTCCACAAATAAGTGAGACCATATGATACTTGACTCTCTCTGCTTGACTTATTTTGCTCAGCATAATCTCTTCCAGTCCCGTCCATGTTGCTACAAAAGTTGGGTATTCATCCTTTCTGATGGAGGCATAATACTCCATTGTGTATACGGACCACATCTTCCTTATCCATTCATCCGTTGAAGGGCATCTTGGTTCTTTCCACAGTTTGGCGACCGTAGCCATTGCTGCAATAAACATTGGGGTACAGATGGCCCTTCTTTTCACTACATCTGTATCTTTGGGGTAAATACCCAGCAGTGCAATTGCAGGGTCATAGGGAAGCTCTATTCTTAATTTCTTCAGGAATCTCCACACTGTTCTCCTAAGTGGCTGAACCAACTTGCATTCCCACCAACAGTGTAAGAGGGTTCCCCTTTCTCCACATCCTCTCCAACACACGTTGTTTCCTGTCTTGCTAATTTTGGCCATTCTAACTGGTGTAAGGTGGTATCTCTATGTTGTTTTAATTTGAATCTCCCTGATGGCTAGTGATGATGAACATTTTTTCATGTGTCTGATAGCCATTTGTATGTCTTCATTAGAGAAGTGTCTGTTCATATCTTCTGCCCATTTTTTGATATGATTATCTGTTTTGTGTATATTGAGTTTGAGAAGTTCTTTATAGATCCTGGATATCAACCTTTTGTCTGTACTGTCATTTGCAAATATCTTCTCCCATTCCGTGGGTTGCCTTTTTGTTTTGCTGACTGTTTCCTTTGCTGTGCAGAAGCTTTTGATTTTGATGAAGTCCCAAAAGTTCATTTTCGCTTTTGTTTCCTTGGCCTTTGGAGACATATCTTGAAAGAACTTGCTGTGGCTGATATCGAAGAGGTTACTGCCTATGTTCTCCTCTAGGATTCTGATAGATTCCTGTCTCACGTTGAGGTCTTTTATCCATTTCAAGTTTATCTTTGTGTACAGTGTAAGAAAATGGTCGAGTTTCATTCTTCTACATATAGCTGTCCAGTTTTCCTAGCACCATTTATTGAAGAAACTGTCTTTTCTCCATTGAATATTTTTTCCTGTTTTGTCGAAGATTATTTCACCATAGAGTTGAGGGTCCATATCTGGGCTCTCCACTCTACAAAAATAGTAGGAGATCTTAATACGCCTCTCTCAGAAATAGAAGCAGAAAATTAATAAAGAAATAAGAGCATTGAATGAAACATTGGACCAGATGGACCTCATAGACATATACAGAACATTCCACCCTAAAACAACAATACTCATTCTTCTCAAGTGCACATGGAACCTTCTCCAGAATAGACCACATACTGGGTCACAAAGCAGGACTCAACCGATACCAAAAGACTGACATTATTCCCTGCATATTCTCAGATCACAATGCTTTGAAACTGGAACTCAATCACAAGGAAAAGTTCAGAAGGAACTCAAACACCTGGAAGCTAAAGACCACCTTGCTTAAGAATGCTTGGATCAACCAGGAGATCAAAGATGAACTTAAACAATTCATGGAAACCAATGAGAATGAAGACACTTCGGTCCAAAACCTGTGGGATACAGCAAAGGTGGTTCTAAGGGGGAAATACATAGCCATCCAAGCCTCCCTCAAAAACATTGAAAAATCCAGAATACACCAGCTGTCTCTACACCTTAAAGAACTGGAGAATCAACAACAAATCAAACCAACTCCACATGCAAGAAGGGAAATAATCAAGATTAGAGCAGAGATCAATGAGGTAGAAACGAGAGATACAGTAGAACGTATCAATGAAACTAGAAGCTGGTTTTTTGAAAGAATCAATAAGATCGATAAACCATTGGCCACACTAATCCAAAAGAAAAGAGAGAAAGCCCAAATTAATAAAATTTTGAATGAAAAGGGAGAGATCACAACTAACACCAAGGAAGTAGAAACAATCATCAGAAATTATTACCAACAGTTATATGCCAATAAGCGAAGCAACCTAGATGAAATGGATGCATTCCTGGAAAACTACAAACTCCCAAAATTGAACCAGGAAGAAATTGACAACCTGAATAGACCGATATCTAGTAACGAGATTGAAGCAGTGATCAAAAACCTCCCAAAAAACAAGAGCCCAGGACCTGACGGATTCCCTGGGGAATTCTACCAAACTTTCAAAGAAGAAATAACACCAATTCTCCTGAAGCTGTTCCAAAAAATTGAAGCAGAAGGAAAACTTCCAGACTCTTTTTATGAAGCCAGCATTACCCTGATCCCCAAACCAGGCAAAGACCCTACCAAAAAGGAGAATTTCAGACCAATATCACTGATGAATATGGATGCAAAGATTCTCAACAAGATCCTAGTAAACAGGATCCAGCAGCACATTAAAAAGATTATCCACCATGACCAGGTGGGATTCATCCCTGGGTTGCAAGGTTGGTTCAACATTCGCAAATCAATCAATGTGATAGAACCAATCAATAAGAGAAGAGAGAAGAACCACATGGTCCTCTCAATTGATGCAGAAAAAGCATTTGACAAAATCCATCATCTGTTCCTGATGAAAACGCTTCAAAGTATAGGGATGGAGGGAACATTCCTGAACTTCATAAAATCTATCTATGAAAGACCCACAGCAAATATCATCCTCAATGGGAAAAAGCTTGCAGCCTTCCCGTTGAGATCAGGAACACGACAAGGATGCCCACTCTCACCACTCTTGTTCAACATAGTATTAGAAGTTCTAGCAATGGCAATCAGACAACAAAGAGAAATAAAAGGTATCCAAATTGGCAAGGAAGAAGTCAAACTCTCTGTCTTCGCAGATGACATGATTCTTTATATGGAAAACCCCAAAGATTCCACCCCTAAACTACTAGAACCATACAGCAGTTCAGTAACATGGCAGGATACAAAGTCAATGTACAGAAATCAGTGGCTTTCTTATACACTAACAATGAAAATACAGAAAGGGAAATTAGAGAATCGATTCCATTTACTATAGCACCAAGAACCATAAGATACCTGGGAATAAACCTAACCAAAGAGGTAAAGAACCTGTACTCGAGGAACTACAGAACACTCATGAAAGAAACTGAAGAAGACACAAAAAGTTGGAAGACTGTTCCATGCTCTTGGATTGGAAGAATAAACATTGTTAAAATGTCTATACTGCCTAGAGCAATCTATACTTTTAATGCCATTCCGATCAAAATTCCACCGGTATTTTTCAAAGAGCTGGAGCAAATAATCCTAAAATTTGTATGGAATCAGAAGAGACCCCGAATTGCTAAGGAAATGTTGGAAAACAAAAACAAAACTGGCGGCATCACGTTACCCAATTTCAAGCTTTACTACAAAGCTGTGATCACCAAGACAGTGTGGTACTGGCATAAAAACAGACACATAGGCCTTTATGATTTCTTAAAGGTGGAATTCTGCAGCTTATTGTTCGGCCTCTCTGGTCCAGCAGCCTGATCACCTGTACTGCTTCCTGTTGCTTACTATTAAATTACTTCCTCCTTACTCTGTGTCATAACTTTGCTTATTGAATGGGACTTCAGCTGTTTGTAGATTGACAAATGCCTTTGATAGTTTTTCTGAATTATCTCTTCCTGCTATTTAGAATTTCCCTGATTGTCATCTCTACTTTTAGTCTGTCTAATCTGTGGGTCTCTACATACTACCAATAGTAAAACCCATCCTTAATCTAACAGAGTTTCTGTTTTCACAGCAGTTATTTGAAAATTCTATGTAAAGATTGGTGAGTTCTGGGAATTCAGGCAACCAACCAGTCCTGGTGACTACAGTTCCATATTGTATTTAGATTTAGAAACATTCAAAGCTACATTTATACTTGTATAAACTTGTATACTACATAAAGGAGACAGAAAATTATAGAAGCTATAAGCAACTAAAAGCAGTTCTGAGTTCATTTTTTGTTATATTTAATTTTTTAGTAGTTTTTGGAGAACTAAATCTAAAGAGACAGAAAAGTATAAAAGCACGTGTTTGTGGTAAATTACTACATTTTAAGTGATTAACCATAGGGGCAGTTTATCTCCTATACTAGTCATATTTTATGACCTCTCAAAATTATGGGAGAATGACATGATTTATTAACATATTAGTTAACATTTCACATCGGGAAAGATAGTAAAACAATACAGCGAAAAAGTCTTTTTCTCAATGAACCATTTGGCTAACACAACAGAGATCTTTTACTTAAATAGAGCATAGCTAAACAAACCTTACTTTATGAATATTACAAATAGATCTTTTCTTTAGTTCATTAAGTATAAATTTATCTGCTTTAGAGCATAACATCTGAATAAACCAAAATTATTTTTAGATCGATTTGTTTTGTTTACAGTTGGTCTTTAATAAAAGCTTATTCCTTTCACTTGTGGAGCATAAGGAATAACACAGAGGACATTAGGAGAAAGAAAGGAAAAGTGCATTGGGGGAAATCAGAGGGAGAGACGAAGCATGAGAGACTGTGGACTCTGAGAAACAAACTGTGGGTTTTGGAGGGGAGAGTGGTGGGGGGGTTAGGTGAGCCTGGTGGTGGATGTTAAGGAGGGCACGTGTTGCATGAAGCACTGGGTGTGGTGCATAAACAATGAATCTTGGAACACTGAAAAAATAAAATAAAAAAAAAGTAAAATCTATTAAAAAAAAGCTTATTCTTTTCTTAAAGTGAAACTTGTATTTCGGATTTTATATTCCTTTTTTCCAAAGAAAGGGCTTATATTATTGTTTTTATACCAGTAAAAGCAAATGGTGATTGAAGTATATTCCCTAAGTAGCTATGGGCCCTGTAACTTATGGTCTCTCATATGTTCAGTTTAGTACTTTATATGATAGGTAACCTGTATGCATTTCAAATGGTACAGTGATTTTCTAAATGCAGATTGTATCTGCTTGTCAAATTGTGCATGATAGATAATAAATTAATGATAAATTATAATTCAGTTAACTGTTCTATTTGGTTTTATTAGAAACTGTGTTGTCTATGTCATTTTAAAAGTAAGAATTTGTAAACAACCCTATATTTTATTTATCTGTAAACCTAGGCTACTAACTTTATAAATTAATTGACAGCCATATTTCTGTATATTGTTCCAAAGTATAGCATTTGGTTAATAATTTGTAGAAAGCTTTTCAGAATATATAGTAAAACTCTAAATCTATTTGGATGAAAGGGCTTTGTTTTAAAAAAAAAAACAACAACAACAAAGGATAATCTCATGTCCTCCTGTGTACTTTTTTCAGTGCTGCCGAAGTGATTCTTCTAACACAAAAATCTGATCATGTCATTCACTACTCAAAATTATTCAGTGGTTGTTTATTTTCTATACTGCTAAATATTAACTCTCTAATATAAAAAAATCAAATTGTGATTTAACCTTTGTCTCCTAATCTATCCTATTTCCTGCCATTTATCTTTTTCTAATCAAATCATTCTGTTTGTTTTGCCTTTAGCACCTCATGCTGTCTAGCATCAGGGTATTTCTAGAAAAATAGTATATGAAGATAGTTGATACAAGCTCACGGCTAGTGATATATATTAGGAGTCAGTTACTAGAGATGGTTGTGAAAACTCCAGTAATCACAATCATAGACAGGAGTTTTAGCTACAGAATATAGAGCAGAGACCCAAAGGCCTCAATTTGGGAATGCTCATTATTGAATTCTGGGAGAAAAATCATGTTGTGTAAGTTAGAGTTCTTGGCTACAAAACAGCCAAGACTACCTTGATTCTAAACAAAACAAAACAAAATACATTGGAAAAATTTGAAGTGACTAAATCAGCATTAAACCTCGAGGATCTAGGTTGGGTAGAAAACAAAAGATGCAACACAGCTAAGATTCCGCCATAGGAATAGTCTTCTTTAGGTACTAGCATAGTGCCATTGCCAGCAGATGCTCTTAGCCATTGTCACTGACTCTTCTGCCACTAAAAACTCCTGTTATGACTCTGGATTCTTAATAAATGATGATATTTCTAATCCATGAGGAAAAAGATGGATCGTTCAGTTTATGGTGTTGGGACAACTGGGTAGCCATCTGGATTTTAAAAAATACTTAAAATGTATTCCTACTTTGTACCATATATTCCATACAGATCGAAGTTTCAGGTTTTTTTTTTTTTTCAATTTTTAAAAATATTTTATTTACTGAGGGGAGAGAGAGAGAGAGAGAGAGAGAGAGAACATGAGAATGGGGGGTGAGGGGAAAAGGGAGAGGGAGCAACAGACTCCCAACTGAGAAGGAAGCCTGATGCAGGGCTTGATCCCAGGATCTTGGGATCATGACCCAAGCAGAAGGCAGAGGCTTAACTGAGCCACTTGGGTGCCCTCAAGCATTCTTTTCAAGGATCTCTGCTTGTTTTTCATGGAAAATGGCAGTTCAAGAATATAATTTGGGCACCAACGATGTTTGTCCTACTGGATTAATCTTTGTTTCAGGGTCTTTTCATTTGACAGACCTAGGAAATAATTAGTTTTATTTTTGAAGAGAAAAATCATCATGTGTTTTACTGATACTCCTAATTCAAATTCAATACTATAGGGTTTTAATTTAACCCCTTTTATTTTATAGTCATATTTCCTTTCTTCCATACCTGTTCTCAAGGGGATCAAGGATGATAAAATTAGAATACTACACATTAACTCATTTTTTAAATCCCAGAATCTATACGTGATAGTACCAGATAACAATACTCACATTACTGCCAACAATATAATTTCTCTGAACAGTTTTAAGGTTTCTTGTTTTCAATTCTTTTTTCTAAAGTATATACCACTGGGATGTACAACCTAACTGCAGAGTACTTCCTCTCTTGGAATACTTCCTCTCTTATTATACCACCAGTTAAATACACTTTGAGGTTCAATTTGATTGTAATTTAGATTTTAAGGGCTTTTATTTTCTTTTACCTCAGTAAAATTTATCAGTCTTTCATATCATGATTTTTTTTGTTTTGTGTCATCCCCTGAACATCTTCTACATTCCACAAATAGGTATTTTTAAATATTCATTCATGTTTTTTCCTAGTGCTTTTATGGTTTCATACTCCAAACATTAAAACTTTGATCATTGCAGAAAGTATTGTTCAAAAAAAAAAAAGAAAGAAAGTTTTGTCCAATAGCACTGGTGTTGACCCCTGAGAAACATTATCTTTTGGTTAGACAGAAGTCTGGAGAATATGAAAGAGTAGTTAGAGAAGATAGAGAAAAACTAAAAGCATATTTTAAGAACTAGCAAATGATCAACTGTGTTAAAGGCTGTTGAAGGTTAAAAGGTTAAAGTCAGGGGAGAACTGAAAAGTATCCATTGGATTTGCTACCATGAAGTTTATTGTTGACGTGACAACAGCACTTGTTCTGGAGTAGTGTAGTGAATAGGAGGTATCTAAATACTGTATCTAAATACTGTATCACCTCAACCTTAAATAATTGGGAGTACCATCTTTAGAAAAAAGGAATACATAATTATACATAAAAAATTGTGTACTGGACTATGGAAGGAAATCAGCAAATAAGGGGCCATGAAAAATAAAGTTCATTAACCTGATGATAACTTATCTCTTACTACAGTTTAGGAGTACACATTTTGTACACAATATTTATTCTTTTAGGGGTGCTGTAGAGTTCTCATCATATTGTATAAGTTTGCTTGACATTAGCTAGTATGGACTATGTGCAGAAAAATAATATTCTGAATACTTTGAGAGACTCTGGTATTCCTTAGTCATATTGGGACTATTCCCTCTGTGTTCCTAAATAAATAAGAAGATCCTATTTTAAAAAATGATAAAAAAGTAGAAAGCCAAAGAGAGTTAGGAATAAATTATTATAGTGTCAGTAGCTTAACATCTTATACATGTAGATATTCTTTATATAGTTTGATATTTATGTTTTAAAATGTGATATGCAAAATGAATATCTATCAGTAATTTTCCTACAACAAAAGTGCCATTAGTTACCCAGCTGGGAATAAATTAAAGTGTTGCTCATCAGCAAGTTTATATATGTAGATTTCTATGAAGCTAATTTATTTTATACCCGAACTATTCTATCCATAATTGTTTTTATGAGTCACAATATTATGCTAATGAGATCCATTTATATGTAAAGTTATTAATTTATTTTCATTTTGTTACAACTAGTGACCACTATTTTACAGGAATTTTTTAGACTTGATAATGGATGCTTGTTATTTTACCACATGGATGTAACTTTGTATATGTTAATTAAATTAATTCACATACAGATTGGTAATTTTTCAAGATTACCAAATACATTGGATGAACAAGGGTCATTATTAGAACAGAAGGAAGAACTTTGGGTTGACATACATAATGAATAGTATCTCTTACCCTAAGATAGATTTAGAGTCATGCAACAATTCTACTTCAAATGTATATATTCCTCAGAGTATCCAGTTGACTATAAAGATGTTAAACATAAAATATAGGGGCACCTGGGTGGCTCAGTGGGTTAAAGCCTCTGCCTTCCGCTCAGGTTATGATCCCAGGGTCCTGGGATCGAGCCCCACATCAGGCTCTCTGCTCAGCAGGGAACCTGCTTTCCTTCCTCTCTCTCTGGCTGCCTCTCTGCCTACCTGTGATCTCTGTCTGTCAAATAAATAAATAAAATCTTTTAAAAAAAACATAAAATATAGTTCTTACTAACTTATATAAAAGTAGCAAAGGGTCAGGAAATGCCAAGTAAATTGAAATAGTAGAGAATAGAATTGTGCAAGCAACTTGTATTTGTTCTATAGTAGTGGATAAAAGGAATAGCAAAAGCAGTTCAGGCCCCAAGTTTAAGGCTCTGACTCTTTTCATACCAATTTTGTGGGGAGTTGCTAATAACCAACAAACAGAGCTGTGTTTTGCTCACTTCCACTTTTATCTGCCCCTAGGTGTCCTTGTTGAGGATTTAATAATATAAAATGGCAAAAAAGATGTAAATTGTTAACTTTTAAGTAAATTAAATTTGATCAGTTATGTTCTTTTTATCATTTAAGATTTTTCAAATCAACAACAATAAAAGAATGTCACTAAAAATAATGGAGCATATTGAGAAGTTCCTTCAATTTAAAGAAGAGGAACTTGGGTTCAAGAGAAGTTAGGTGACTTAGCTAAGGTGGTGCAACATGTCAGTAAGAAAACTTCAACCAGATATTAAGCTACTCCTCTATACCAAAATGTCCCAATTAACTGCTCCATTATAAGGAAAGACTATCAGAATATAATTGAGTACCTGGGTGTAAGGATGTATTTAATTTCATCAGGAGATGATGGTAAACTAGTAAATGCAAGAAGCTTAAGAAAATTGCACTTGAGAAAAAGTGTGGTAAGCAAGTGTCGAGTTAGAAATGACTTTAAAGAGAATCTAATACAGATCAGTTCTTTTTATTTTACAAATGAGGAAACAATAAAGATTAAGTGATTTGCCCAAAATGTTACAAACTGTTCTAGAGCAACTATGATAAGGCAGCTGTAGTACAGTGGTTAAGAACCTACATTTTAATGCCAGGCCTCCTAGGTTGATACTTTGGCTTTTACATCAGTTATTTGACCTTGACAAGTCATATAATTTCTTTGTACTTGAGTTTCCTCATCTGTTAAAATGGAATGATAATACTACTTATTAACTCATAAATTTTATGAAGATTAATAAAATATGTAAAGCACTCAGGACATGCCTAACAGGTATAAGTGTTCATTAAAAAAAGCTTTAATCTGGGGCGCCTGGGTGGCTCAGTGGGTTAAGCCTATGCCTTTGGCTCGGGTCATGATCCCAGGGTCCTGGGATCGAACCCCGCATTGGGCTCTTCACTCAGTGGGGAGCCTGCTTCCTCCTCTCTCTCTGCCTGCCTCTCTGCCTACTTGGGATCTCTGTCTGTCAAATAAATAAATAAAATCTTTAAAAAAAAAAAGCTTTAATCTTAGTGCTATATTTAAATATTGTATGGTAGAGTTAACAAATTTTTTTTTACCTAGATTTGCTCAGTTAATGAGAGAACCTCAACAAGACACAAGGTGTCTACAGTTGTCACCTAGTTTTTTTTTCAGTCATACCAAATTGTTTCTTTTGCCTCAGATTTATTATTGTCATCATTTGTGGAAGGCTTTTTTAGTTTTATTCTCTAAATAGTTTTAACATTTAACAATTTTAACATTCTCTAAATGGTTTTAACATTTAACAATAGTTTTAACATTTAGCAAGACAAGTGAAAAATAGATTTACCTCACTTTTAAGGCATGCTTAAAAAATGCATTCATTTTATCATTGGCATTGCCATTTGTTTTTTGTAAAGAGAAATGACAAAAAAAATCATTGCTATTTTATTCACTATTTTTAGCCCATGTACATATACTTTGAGTAATTTAATTGTACAGTAGTTGCTGAATGAGTTATACTTTTTCATTTGCTGCTTATTTACTAGTGTTTCAGTTCAACTTTAGGGGCAGTGGTTACACCCATTTTAAAATTGATGAGACAATTGCTGGGTCATAGGGTAGTTCTATTTTCAACATTTTGAGGAACCTCCATGCTGTTTTCCAGAGTGGTTGCACTAGCTTGCATTCCCACCAACAGCGTAGGAGGGTTCCCCTTTCTCTGCATCCTCGCCAGCATCTGTCATTTCCTGACTTGTTAATTTTAGCCATTCTGACTGGTGTGAGGTGGTATCTCATTGTGGTTTTGATTTGTATTTCCCTGATGCCGAGTGATGTGGAGCACTTTTTCATGTGTCTGTTGGCCATCTGGATGTCTTCTTTGCAGAAATGTCTGTTCATATCCTCTGCCCATTTCTTGATTGGATTGTTTGTTCTTTGGGTGTTGAATTTACTAAGTTCCTTATAGATTTTGGATACTAGTCCTTTATCTGATATGTCATTTGCAAATATCTTCTCCCATTCTGTCAGTTATCTTTTGGTTTTGTTAACTGTTCCCTTTGCTGTGCAAAAGCTTTTGATCTTGATGAAATCCCAATAGTTCATTTTTGCCCTTGCTTCCCTTGCCTTTGCCGATGTTCCTAGGAAGATGTTGCTGCGGCTGAGGTCGAAGAGGTTGCTGCCTGCATTCTCCTCAAGGATTTTGATGGATTCCTTTCTCACATTGAGGTCCTTCATCCATTTTGAGTCTATTTTCGTGTGTGGTGTAAGGAAGTGGTCCAATTTCATTTTTCTGCATGTGGCTGTCCAATTTTCCCAGCACCATTTATTGAAGAGGCTGTCTTTTTTCCATTGGACATTCTTTCCTGCTTTGTCGAAGATGAGTTGACCATAGAGTTGAGGGTCTATTTCTGGGCTCTCTATTCTGTTCCATTGATCTATGTGTCTGCACTACTGGTTATTTACCCTAAAGATACAAACGTAGTGATCCGAAGGGGCACGTGCACCCGAATGTTTATAGCAGCAATGTCTACAATAGCCAGACTATGGAAAGAACCTAGATGTCCATCAACAGATGAATGGATAAAGAAGATGTGGTATATATACACAATGGAATACTATGCAGCCATCAAAAGAAATGAAATCTTGCCATTTGCGACAACATGGATGGAACTAGAGGGTATCATGCTTAGTGAAATAAGTCAATCGGAGAAAGACAACTATCATATGATCTCCCTGATATGAGGATATGGAGATGCAACATGGGGGGTTAGGGGGATAGGAGAAGAATAAATGAAACAAAATGGGATTGGGAGGGAAAGAAACCATAAGTGACTCTTAATCGCACAAAACAAACTGGGGGTTGCTGGGGGGAGGTGTGGTTGGGAGAGGGGGAGGGGGGTATGGACATTGGGGAGGGTATGTGCTATGGTGAGTGCTGTGAAGTGTGTAAACCTGGTAATTCACAGACCTGTACCCCTGGGGATAAAAATACATTATATCTTTATATAAAAAAAAAATTGATGAGACAGTTTAACTTGGGATTAACAGTGGATATGGCTGAAAGAGACAAGCCTAAAATAGTGTGAAACATTAGTCTTGTTCTCTTTCTTATGTCAGAGAAGCCAGAATTTTATGTTTGTCTGTGAACTGGAGAATCCAGAGCTATATGTGGAAGGTCAGCATCACAGAGATAAACAGATAGTTTTGTTTTCACACAAAAACTCAAAATCCTAAAATCCATGAGCACTGTAAATTAAATACTTCAAGATTCTTTTGAATATTGGTGTCTTGGGCTTCAGAGTCTAAGATTCCAGGATGATTATATCCCTGCTTTTAACCACGTAAATTTCCTTTACAGAGAAGAAAAAATTTCATTAATAATTAAGTGCCACTGTTCCCTATAGAACTGTTTTCCTAATATTGTGACAGTTGAATTTTTATGTCCTCCACTGTAACTTCTGATCTCTGGAGTAATGAGAAGCTATGAAAAAACATTGATGTCCGGAGGTTTCAGTAGCCATGCAGTTGGTTAAATAAATGCAGTTTTATCATTGCTGAAGAATAAAATAGTACCTCATAAAACTTTCTTGAAAAATTAATCAGAATTCCTATAATAAAGAAGTAGTATTACATGGATTTAAAACAAAGCCAGTAGCAGTATTCATAGAATTGATATTTTAAGATCCAAAATTGTGTTGAAATGACATTTAGATACTATGGTTATTGGGACAATATGCTTTTAAACATTTTTATTAATGATTTGGTTGTGAAATAACTATGAAACTGTGCAGATAGTCAGGATGTGCTGTGTGCATAAATATAAGAGAAATAATTCAGAAAGAGAAGCTTAAGGATTAGGTGAATAGATGAGGTAATAAAAAGTGATATATTGTACAAAAACACAACCAGAGGTCTGGGGAGAGAAATAATACACCAAACAGGATGACAACCTAAAAGATTAAATACATCTTAAAGACAGGAAATTAGATAGGATCTGTGAAGTAAATTGGTTAAAAAAAAAATAAGAGTATATTCAAGACAGAAGCATGAAGTAATATGCAGAGTATATATACTAAAATGTCACATCAAAATTAGGAAATTGTACTCTCGTTCAGCATAAATGGATTTACTCAAAAATACTTGCAGAGGTTGGAAGGTGGTGGTGGAGTAGGAAAACCCTAGGCTCACCTCATCTCATGAATAAAACTAGATAACTATCAAATCATACTAAATATCTCAGAAATTGACCTAAAGACTGGCAGAACAAACTCTGCAACTAAAGGGAGTGAAGAGGCTACATAGAAAAAGGTAAGAAGTATGGAGACAGTTTGGCAGATAGAGGGATGGTGCTGGCTGTCATGAGGAGGGAGCCACAGTCATGGGGAAGGGTGGAGAGACACATTAGCACATAGGGGAGCACACATGGAAAAAGAACCCCCATAGAATCAGCTTGGAAACTGGGAGAGACTGAATTTTTTGAGTTCTTGCAAGCAGAAGGTCTTAAAGCCTGGAGGTTTAAAGGGCAGTGGGCTTGGCGAGAGGGCACTGGATCTGCTCTAGGAGAGAACACAAGAAAATAATCTGCAGACATACAGCATGGAAACAGCGATCTAAAGAATGCCTGGGGCACACAGGGAGGCATTATTCATGGAGAGACCCCACTAGGAATAAAGGAACTGGCCAGTGCCATTTCTCTCCCCCACCCCTCAGCATAAGCACAGGACCACCTTCAGGAAACAGTGCAGCACCCACACTTGCTACATAATTTGCTTACACTAAGCCTTACCCCCTTACGCTCCAGTGGAACTATCATTCTCAGTCATACTTGCCTCAGTCCCAACATGGCAAGCACCCTCTTCCAGAAAGCCAGCTTACACTGTGTCTCCTGACAAGGGAGTTTGGTGGTGCCTTAGTTCTGGTGGAGGTGGTGACAGGTCTCATTTCACAGACTTAGTTAAAACCACATTCAGACCAGGGACCAAACAGTGCCCACAACAGGGAGCCTCTACAGTTTACTGACCTGAAGGATAAAGTGGCCAGGACAAAATAGTAGAGCACACACAGCATGCATTGGAGACACTCTCAGGAGTGTCAGGCCCTGGGGAATGGGGAACATCACACTGTAAGGCACTCCAGGATCTCTTTTTCATAAGGCCATTACCTTCAAGAACAGGAGATGTAGCCAACTTTACTAAGGCCCAGAGACTTAGACAAAATGAAAAGATAGAAAATTATCCCAAATGAAAGAATGGGATGAGGCCACAGCTAGAAATCCAAGCAAAACAGATGCGAGTAACATGCCTGACAGAGATTTTAAAGTAATGATCATGAGGATATTCGGTTGGACTTAAGTAATGATCATAAGGATATTCATATGGACTTAAGAGTGGAAGATATGAATGACACCCTTAACACAGAGATAAGGAATAACATAGCAGAGATAAAGGACTCAATAAATAAAATGAGAAACATGCTTGATAGAATGAATAGTAGGATGGAAGAAGCAGAGGAATTAATTAGTGACCTAGAAGACAGAGTAATGGAAAGTAATCAAGCTGAACAAAAGAGAGAAAAAAGAATTGTGCATAGCCAGAATAGAATTAGAAAACTCAGTGACTCTGTCAAACACAGAGTTTGTGTTTATGGGAGCCCCAGAAGAAGATTTATATTATTTTATGATATTATCTTATAATATATATGTCTTATTTATAAGATATTTATATCTCATTTAAGATTTATATAATTTAAATAATGGGAGTATTTAATTTATGTTTACATTTATATAAATATAAGCTTATATTTTATATTATGGGAGTCCCAGAAGAAGAAGAGATAAAAAAGGAGGCAGGTAATTTATTTGAAGAGGTAATAGCTGAAAACTTCCCTAATCTGGGGAGGGAAATAGATATCTAGATCTGGGAGGCACAGAGAACACCCATCAATATCTACAAAGCAGACACACAACCAAGACATTGTAATTAAATTGGCAAAATATAGTGAAAAAGAAAAATTTATAAAAACAGTAGACAAAAAATGACAGTAACTTACAAGGGAAAATAAGGCTAACAGAAGATTTTTCAACAGAAACTTTGCACACCATAAGAGAATGGCATGATCTATTTAAAGTACTGAATGGGGAAATCTGTAGCCAAGAGTACTCTATCCAGCCAAGCTATCATTCAAAATAGAAGGAGAGATAAAGACTTTTCCAGACAAACAACACTAAAGGAATTCATGACCACTAAACCACCCCTGCAAGAAATATTAAAGGGATTCGGTAGAAAAGTAGGGACCAAAAGTGAGAGTATAAAGGTAGGAAACAGAAAAGAAGTAACAATATTTCTGTAAAATATCAGTCAAGAAACTCACAAAATTAAAGGATATAAAGTATAGCAACATATACCTACAACATAGGGAGGAAAGGAGAAAAAAATGGGTTCAAACTTAAACAGCCATCAATTTAATAGAGACTGCTATGTGTAGAAGAGTTTATATGTAAGCCTAACAGTAACCATATATCAAAACCCACTAATAAGTATGTAAAGTATAAAGAAATCTAAATCCATCAATAAACAAATGAACAAAACATGAGAAAGCCAAAGAATCAGAGAAAATCTTCAGAAACAACTACAAAACAATAAAATATCAATAAATACATATCTATTACTTATAATTACCTATAATGTACATGGACTCCAATCAAAAGACATAGGCTAATGTGCAGAAAAATGAAATTGGACAATTTCCTTACACCACACACAAAAATAGACTCAAAATGGGTGGAGGACCTCAATGTGAGAAAGGAATCCATCAAATTCCTTGAGAACACAGGCAGCAACCTTTTCGACCTCAGCCACAGCAACTTCTTCCTAGGAACATCGGCAAAGGCAAGGGAAGCAAGGGCAAAAATGAACTATTGGGACTTCATCAAGATCAAAAGCTTTTGCACAGCAAAGGAAACAGTCAACAAAACCAAAAGACAACTGACAGAATGGGAGAAAATATTTGTAAACGACATATCAGATAAGGGACTAGTATCCAAAATCTATAAAGAGCTCAGCAAACTCAACACCTAAAGAACAAACAATCCAATCAAGAAATGGGCAAAGGACATGAACAGACATTTCTGCAAAGAAGACATCCAGATGGCCAACAGACACATGAAAAAGTGCTCCACATCACTCGGCATCAGGGAAATACAAATCAAAACCACGATGAGCTACCACCTCACACCAGTCAGGATGGCTAAAATTAACAAGTCAGGAAATGACAGATGCTGGCGAGGATGCAGAGAAAGGGGAACACTCCTACACTGTTGGTGGGAGTGCAAGCTGGTGCATCCACTCTGGAAAACATCATGGATGTTTCTCAAAAAGTTGAAAATAGAGCTACCTTAAGACCCAGAAATTGCACTACTGGGTATTTACCCTAAAGATACAAACGTAGTGATCCGAAGGGGCACATGCACTTGAATGTTCATGGCAGCAATGTCCACAATAGCCAAACTATGGAAAGAACCTAGATGTCCATCAACAGATGAATGGATAAAGAAGGTGTGGTATATATATACAATGGAATACTATGCAGCCATCAAAAGAAATGAAATCTTGCCATTTGCGGCGATGTGGATGGAACTAGAGGGTATTATGCAAAGCAAAATAAGTCAATCAGAGAAAGACTATTATCATATGATCTCCCTGATATGAGGAAGTGGAGATGCAATGTGGGGGGGTTGGGGGCTAGGAAAAGAATAAATGAAACAAGATGGGATCAGGAAGGAGAAAGACCATAAGAGAACTCTTACTGTCACAAAACAAACTGAGGATGACCCGGGGAGAGAGGGGTAGGGAGAGGGTGGTAGGGTTATGGATATTGGGGAGGGTATGTGCTATGGTGAGTGCTGTGAAGTATGTAAATCTGGTGATTCACAGACCTGTACCCCTGGGGCTAATAATATATTATATGTTTATAAAAAGATTTAAAAAATTAAAAAACAAAAAATCAAAACAAAACCTAAAAAAAAAAGAAAGATTTATTTGGAAGGAGAGTATAGAATTGATTTGGTAAATCAAACATGCATATTGCAGATGTAATAGTCAATACAGAATAGAAATGAAATGAGTAGCATTTAAACAAGGGAAGATAAAAAAGTAGATTTGTTCAATGGAAGTTGAGAAAGGAAAAAAGATTAAAAAATGATAAATAGGGAATGTAAAAAAAAAGAAAATATCTCTAATAAAAAATATAAATGAAAAAAGAAAAGACACAGGCTAGACAGAATGGATAAAAAAAGATCCATCTATATGCTGCCTACAAGAGTCATTTTAGACCTAATGACAGTTGCATATTGAATGTGTGAGGGTAGAGAAACATTTATTATGTGAACAGATGTCAAAAGAAAGCCAGAATAAGAATACTTACATTGGACAAACTAGACTTTAAAACAAAGGCTGTAATAAGAGACAAGGATACTATATAATCATAAAGGAGACAATCCAACAAAAAGAAATAGCAATGATAAATGTTTATGCATTCAATATTGGAGTAGCCAAATACCTAAAACAGTTAATAACAAATATAAAGGAAATAATCCATAGTAATACAATATACTAGGGGACGTTAACACCCTACTTACATCAATGGACAAATAATCTAAACACAAAACAAGCAAGAAAACAGTGGCTTTGAATGGCACATTGGATCAGATGGATTTAACAGATATATTCAGAACATTGCATCCTAAAACAGCAGAATACACATTCTTTTCAAGTACACATGGAACATTCTTTATAATAGACTGCATATGAAACCATAAAATAAGCCTCAGTAACTTCAAGAAGATGAACATCATACCATGCATCTTTTCTGACTACAACATTGTGAGACTAGAAGACAACCCCCCAAAAATCTAGAAAGACCACAAATACATGGAAATTAAATAACATGCTACTAAACAGTGAATGGGCCAACCAGTCATTTAAAGAATGGGGGAAAAAAGTAAATGGAAGCAAATGAATATGAAAATGCAATGGTCCAAACCTTAAGGATGAGGGAAAACTGATTCTCAGAAGGAACTTTACAGCAATACAGCCCTACCTCAAGAAGAAAGAAAAATCTCAAGTAGACAACCTAGCTTTTACACTTATAGGTGCTAGAAAAAGAACAACAAACAAAACCTAAATCCAGAAGAAAGAAGGAAATAATAAACATTAGAGTATCAATAAATTATATAGAAACAAACTAATCAATGAAACCAGGAGCTACTTCTTTGAAAAAAAAAATCCATAAAGTTGATAAACCTCTAGCCAGAGTTATCAAGAAAAAAGGGAAAGGGCTCAAATAAATAAAATCACAAATAAGAGATGAGAAATAACAACCAATGTCACAGATATGTAAAAATTGCGAGAACATTATGAAAAACTACGTGCTAACAAATTAGACAACCTAGAAGAAATGGTCGAATTCCTAGAAACATATCAACTACCAAAACTGAAACAGGAAGAAAAGAAAATGTGAACAGACCAATAACCAATAAAGGAAATTGAATCTGTAATCAAAAAACTCCCAACAAACAAAAGTCCAGAACTAGATAGCTTCACAGGTGATTTCTACCAAACATTTAAAGAAGACTTAATACCTATTCTCAAACTATTCTAAAAAATAGAAAAGGAAGAAGAAAACTTCCAGATTTATTCTATGAAGCCAGTATTACCTTGACACCAAAACCGGATAAAGATACCACTAAAAAAAGAGTACTGTAGGCTAATAGCTTATGTTTATGATAAATGTAGATGCAAAATCCTCAACAAAATACAAGCAAACCAAGTTAGAACAATACATTCAAAAGTCATTCACCACGATTAAGTGGGATTTATTCCCGGGTTGCAAAGATGGTTCAATATTCACAAATCAATCAAGGTGATATGTCATATCAATAAAAGAAAGGATAAGAACCATATGATCCATTTCAATGGATGAAGAAAAAACATTTGACAAAGTGCAACATCCATTCATGATAAAAACCCTCAACAAAGTAGATTTAGAAGAAACATACCTCACCATAATAAAGGCCATATATGAAAACCCACAGCTAACATTATCCTTAATGAGGGAAAACTGTGAGAGATTTTCCCCTAAGGTCAGGAACAAGACAAGGAAGTCCACTCACACCACTTTTATTCAAAATAGTACTGGAAGGTCTAGCTACAATAATGAGAAAACAGAAAGAAATAAAGGGCAGCCAAATCATTAAAGAAGTAAAACTTTCACTGTTTTCAGATGTCATGATTCTATATATAGAAAACATGAAAGATTCCACCAAAAATCTGCTAGAACTGATAAATGAATTCAGTAAAGTTACAGAATACAATGTATAGAAATGTGTTTTTGTACACCAATAATGAAGCAGCGGAAAGGAATTAAGAAAGCAGTCCCATTTACAATTGCACTAAAACTAATAAGATACCAACAGACTGAACTTCCCATTCTCACAGAATGGAAGAAAAAATATTGTTAAAATGTGTATACTACCCAAAGAAATCTACATATTTAATGCAATCCCCACCAAAATACCATTTTTCACAGAGCTAGAACAAATGTTTATATGGAACAAAAAAAGACTTCAAATAGCCAAAGCAATCTTGAAAATGAAAAACAGAACTGGAGGTATCACAATTCCAGAATTCAAGTTATATTACAAAGCTGTAGTAATCAAAACAGTATAGTACTAGCACAAAAATAGACACATAGGTGAATAGAATGGAATAGAAAACCCAGAAATAAACCCACAACTATATGATCAATTAATCTTCAACAAGGCAGGAAAGAATATTTAATGGAAAAAGGATAGTCCCTTCAGGAAATGGTGTTGGGAAATCTGGACAGCAACATGCAATGGAAAGAAACGAGACCATTTTCTTATACCATATGCAAAAATAAATTAAAAATTGATTAAAGACCTAAATGTAAGACTTCCTGAAACCATAAAAATCCTAGAAGAGAACACAGGCAGTAACCTCTCTGACATCAGGTGCAGCAACTTCTTTCTAGATGTTTCTTGAGACAACAAAAACAAAAGCAAAAACAAACTATCCCGACTACATCAAAATAAAAAGGTTCTGCTCAGTGAAGAAAACAATCAACAAAACAAAAAGACAACTTATGGAATATGAGAGGATATTTGCAAATGATATATGCAATAAAGGATTAATATCCAAAATCTATAAAGAACTTGAACAACTCAACACCACATATCCAAATTATGGTAATTAAAATTGGCAGAAGACATGAGCAGATATTTCTCCAAAGGAGGCATACAGTGGGCCAACATCAAATGAAAGGATGCTCAACATCAGTTATCATCAGGGAAGTGCAAACCAAAACTACAATGAGATATCACTTCACCTGTCAGAATGACTAAAATCAACACCACAAGAAACAACAAGTGTTGGAGAGGATGTGGAGAAAGAGGAACTCTTGCACTTTTGGCTGGAAAGCAAACTGGCATAGCTACTATAGAAAACAGTAGGGAGGTTACTCAAAATGTTAAAAATAGAGGCACCCATGTGGCTCAGTGGGTTAAAGCCTCTGCCTTCAGCTCAGGTCATGATCCCAGGATCCTGGGCTCTGCTCAGTGGGGAGCCTGCTTCCTCCTCTCTTTCTCTGCCTGCCTTTCTGCCTACTTGTGATCTCTGTCTATCAAATAAATAAATAAAACCTTTAAAAAGAATGCTAAAAATAGATCTGCCCTATGACCCAGCAATTGCACTACTGGGTATTTCCTGAAAAAATACAGAAATACTAATTCAAAGATATATGTGCACCTCTATGTTTATAGTGGCCTTATTTACAATAGCCAAAATATGGAAGCAGCCCAGGTGTCCATCAATTGAAGAATGGGTAAAGAAGATATGGTATGTATCTACATGTGTGTGTATAATGAAATAATATTCAGCTATAAAAAAGAATGGAATCTTGCCATTTGCAATGACGTGGATGGAGCTAGGGAGTATAATTCTTGGTGAAATAAGTCAGAGAAAGATAACTACCATACAACTTCACTCATATGTGGAATTTAAGAAGCTAAACAGTGAGCAAAAGGGGGAAAAAGAAACAGACTCTTAACTATAGAAAACAAACTGATGGTTACAAGAGGGGAGATAAGTGGGAGGGTGGATGAAATAGGTGATGGGGATTAGGGAGTGCACTTGTGTTGAGCATTGGGGTGATGTATGGAATTTTTGAATGACTGTATTGTACACCTGAAACTAATGTAACACTCTATGTTTACTAACTAGAATTCAAATAAAAATTCAAAATAAAAAGAAGTGCTTGCATATATCCGGACACTAATGATTGTCAGCATATTTAAAGGATTAAAAAAAAAATCATTCCAAGATATTTGGAGGCACAGGCATTCAGGAATTAAATAGAAAAGTTATACATTAGACTAAGGATAGACTAAATTAGTATTTTTTTCTATGAATATAATGTTAAATTAGCTAACATTTATTGTTTACAATGTGTTATGTACTATATTGTGTTTTATATGTTTGCATTATGTTATTAAATAGTCATTGACCCTACAGGTAAATGGTCAGAGGGTTATAAGATTTACTCAAAATCAAACAATTCCTTGTCGCATAAGCAGAATTCAAACACTTGTGCATTAAATTAGTATTTACAATCTTAGACAATCTCTAATTAACAGATTATGTGTAACTGTGATATAACTATCAACATAGGAAGTTAATTTAAGTATTAATCGGTGTATAATCTGTGATAAATATTCAGAGATGTACAAAAAATGCAGTTTACCTTATTGAAAATGAAACTTTAAAATTTGGATTGGTTTTGATTACCTCTGAGATCTGCCCATAGTTTCTAATATTTTTTCTATTACTTCTCTTATTAACTTTATTCTGTTTCGCATTTCCCTTCCTGGATCAATCCTGCAATTTATTCTTTGCTCTTCCTCTTTATCCTCTTTTGAATGCTGCTTCAATATGTGGCCTATTTCTACCTCTTGTTTAGGACGCTGTAATCCTTACCTTCTATCATGCTCCCAGTCCCACATATTATTTCCTATCTATTTCAATACCTAAGAAATATTTATCCTCATTCCCTATCTTTAATTCTGGAAGTTAGATGTCCAAAATTGTAGTTACCTTAAGTCTGTAAAATACATTCTCAGATGGATGGGATACCATTAAATAATGTATAGAAAAAATAATAAAAAATAGTAACTGAGTTCAGTAATATTAAAAACATCAGTTCATCTGTTTAGTTTATTTTCCATAAGATAAATACACTGACTTTAAATAATTGACTTATTGAGGTTTTTAATTTAACTGATTGAATTAATTAGATATTTTATGTACTAATGAAACTTCATAATGTAGACTCACTAGATGCCAGTAACACCCTTCTCAAGTTGTGTTGATCAAAAATATCTCCAAACATTTCCAGATATTCCCTGGTCAGGGCTAGGGGTCAAAATCAGTAAAGGTATAGACTAACATTAATTTTTATTAGAAATTCATTCAATTTAATTCTAGACCTTAGGAATTAATGAATTAAGTGAAAGAGTCAGAGAAACAGTTCTGTGTGGAAGTATACAATTTCAGTATGAATTACCATTAAGCTGTTCATTTAGATTACAAGGATATTAAGGGCTAAACAACTTTGAAAACACCCAGATTATTCATTTATTTAATCTTACCTGATATTTTATCCCACACTTACCTGATCACTTATGTAATACACAATATTAAAAATAGATACCAAATAAGGAACTAAACTGGAAGAAGAGAGCATAATGTAATGAAACAGTCCATGGACTAGGGGCCACAGAAAGTAGCGTTACCCACCAATACTATTTAAAGTAGTAAGACTTTTCTAATGTGTGGAATTTTATTCAATAAATGTATCGAAACTTAGCTATATGTTTGTTGTAACTAGAGGAGGAAGTCAGACCAGACAAAATGCTGGAGGTCGCAAGCTGGCCCCCAGATAAATAGGTTAACCAAACCAAGGGAATAAATGGAGATGAATTTTCTGTGCTGGAAATCATCCTTGTCTCTGGTTTTTTGTTTTGTTTTGTTTTTGTTTTTGTTTTCTCAGACTTCAGAATCCTTTAACCATAAAAATTAACTTATATAACTGCCCCTTCAGATTAAGATCCACGAGGAATATTTTGATAAAATCTTCTTAAAGGAAGTGAGAAGATCTATTCTTTACGAGATCTAAATATGTCTTCTTGTTCAAGGATGGATATCAGAAAAACTAAAATGAAACCTATCTATACAAAGATTCTACAAATAAATAGGTAGAGAAAACTTTAGCAATAAAAGGCTGAATATTATTTCTGAGAAAGGTTTTCTGTGGTGATTTATAGATTGTGATTTATGTTTTCAATAAAATTCAAGATTGGGTTTCATGAGATAAAAAATGAAGATTAGACAATAAACTAATATATAAAGAGACCTAACTTTGAATAGGATGAAATATAAGAAAATTAATAATGCTAAATCAGTTTTCAAATTCAAAGAATGGGAGCCATACTGAAGAAAAAAAAAATCAGAGAAAGAGGAAACACTTAGAATTTTTTGCTCAGAATATAAAGGAAAAGACAGATGAAAATAGATGGTAATATATATAGAGGTCAGAAAGAGATCTTTTATACCAACAGTTTCCAAGAAAGAGATAAAAATAAATGAAACAGAAGTATTGTTATGCAGTCAGATACCTCAGTGATTAATTAGGACAAAGAGCCAAACTGAAAGTAATAGCAAAGCCTTTATTTATTTACTGGAACAATGCAAGTAAGAGGCAAAAAGTGTTCCATTTTTCCCTAGTGAATGTCACCAGCCAAGAGTGAGGTAGTTGCAACGCAGACTGGGGTTGGTGGGGTAATGGTGAAAATGTTGCACTGCTGAGGAGCTCCAAGTTAAAGATTCCTGCTATTTTATAAAGGGGAATGAGAACAGGGCAAATGGCGAGGACTGGGAAAGAACCAAGTTAGGGTGGAGAATAGTGTCTCAGCCATTGTTCTCCATAAGGAGGTTTTGGGGAAGTGCTTGGTAAAGGAGGCAACTGGACTAGGAATGCTAATGTACATATGATGACGGATGTCAGTGACAGGGGAGCCTGAATCCTTGACTGCAGCTCCTTGCAGAAAACCGTAATGCACCGACTGTGCACTGTATCTAATATGTTGAGAATAGCGTCCCCATAATGTAATTGCCTATGAGTGGATCTGAAAAATCATACATAGGATTTTGGTTTGGATCCAACCCTTTTTTGAATTTTAAGTATAATATAAAAAGTCACCTAAAAAAATGGGAGTAAAACAGGTTAGATAAAGTGAAGAAAAATCAGGCCAGCCCCAAACTTCTTAACATGCCAGAAAACAAGGTAGTTGTAGAACAATAGCTACAAAATTTTAATTTTACAAAATATGTAGCTTTGTAAATTAAATACCGGTATTCATTAAATACTTTCCTGATCTTAGAAACAAATCATTAGAAAATCATTAGAAAATCTGTTTCAGCCAACTAAAAGAAAATCAAACTAAGTAACTCAAGATTGGAAATGTCACACTGAATAGCAAAACCATTTGAAGTAATAAAACCAAAGAATTGTAAATGGAATATGTCACAGAATGTAAAGGTCATCATTTTGAAGGAAAGAGTTCATTTACGTAATAATTTAAAATATGGTGGCTCTGTAATCTAGAATATGCCATCAAAAATTCAAAAGTAAAAATACCTCTACTTCATTTTTTGTATAGAAGGTTTTAATAGATACTTGCTTCACCCTTGATATTGAAGAAATGTAACCTCTAGTAGACTAAAAAATGGGATTTATAACTTCCAAAGTACTAGAGAAAAGAGTTACCAAAGAAAATAGTCCATATAGTGAAAGATAGAACCAAAGGAACAGTAATGTAGAATAAAATATATAAAACATAAAAGGAGCTCTCATAGGTAAGAAGAAACATAAATGTAAATTAAATATTTCTAATAAAAGGCAAAATTTCTCAAATTGAATGAAAACTCAGAAGATACACAAAATACTTATATACTAAAAAATATTTAAAGGAAAAAATAAGGGGCTGCCTGGCTGGCTCAGTCAGTAGAGCACACAACTCTTGATCTTGGAATCGTGATTTCAAGCCCCATGTTGTGTGCAAAGCCCACTTAAAAAAAAAATGCATGCGTGCACACACACATACACGCTAAAGCGAGAAAGCAAAAGCAAAAAATAAAATGCAGGAGTCATGTCTTGGCAGAAGGCAGGCTTTCATTCCTTTTAATGGCTGAGTAATAGTCCATTGATTATATATACTACATCTTTATCCATCAGAGGTCACTTGGGCAGCTTCTCTAATTTGGCTTTTGGAGATAATGCTGCAATAAACATAGAGATGCATGCATTCCTTTGAACTGGTGCTTCCCTTTGTGTCCTGACTTTGTTTCTTCTCTCATCCAAGTGTTTATACAGGCCTATGTGCTGGTTTACATAAATCTTTCTTCTGCAGGAGGGTCATCAAAGAGCTGCTTTGAATGCAAATGAGATTGCACGCATAGCCTCCTGTCTATGTTATCCAAGATTCCAAGTCAAAATAGTAGTTATTTTTTTATTATGTTAGTCACCATACAGTATGTCATTAGTTTTTGATGTAATGTTCCATGATTCATTGTTTGTGTATAACACCCAGTGCTCCATGTAATTCGTGTCCTCCCTAATACCCATCCCTAATACCCTTTATTTCAATTTGCATATATTGAAATATTTGCATATATTGAAATATATGCAAATTGAAATAAAGTAGAATACAGTTTTTTTCAAAGTATTACATTTATTAAGATGGTCATTCTTAATTTAAAAATGATATAGTGTTCGATGTAGATAAAACTATTATATACACAGTTGACTCTTGAACATTGTAGGGGTTGGGGCATGGACCTCCTGTGCAGTTGAAAATCCACATAGTAATTTTTTGTGAAGATTATTTAAGAGAGAGAGGGAGAGAGTGTGTGTATACATGAGTGTGGGAACAGCAGAGGAAGAAGGAGAGAATCTCAAGGTGACTTCGCACTGAGCGTGGAGCCAGAGGCAGGCTCAGTCTCACAACCCTAAATCATGACCTGAGCTGAAATCAGGAGTCAGATGCTTAACTGATGGAACCATGCAGTTGCCCCTCCACATGGTAATTTTTAACTCCCAAAAAACTTAATAGTCTATTATTGACCAAAAGCCTTACAGATCACATAAACAGTTAATACATATTTTATATGTAATATGTGTTATACAATGTGTTCTTACAATAAGTTAGCTAGCAGAAAGTAATTGTTATTAAGAAAATCATAAGGTAGGGGTACCTGGGTGGAAGTCGGTTAAGCCTGGACACTTGATTTTAGCTCAGGTCATGATCTCAGGGTTGTGACATCAAACCCTGCATTGGGCTCCATGCCAGGTGTGGAGCCTGCTTGGGATTTTCTTTTTCCCTCCTCTCTAGCCCCTCCTCCTGCCACCGCCAATTGCTCATGCCCTCTCTTTAAAAAAGAAAATCATAAAATAGAGAAAATACATTTAAAGTATTATACTGGGGCACCTGGGTGGCCCAGTTGTTCAAGCATCTGCCTTCCACTCAGGTCATGATCCCAGAATCCCAGGATCAAGCCCCACATCAGGCTCCCCTCTCTGTGGTGAATCTGCTTTTCCCTCTGTCCGTCCCCCCACTCATGTTCTCACTCTCTCTCAAATAAATAAACAAAATCTTTTTAAAAATAAAATACGGTACTGTATTGATAACGTAAGTATATGTTGTCTGTTTAAAAGATGAATTGTCTAATCAGTACCTACATCAATTTCGTCTTAATGTGATATAAAACTCCGTAGACATTATACTTATTTCTAACACTAAACACCAAAAATCAAAGGAATAATGTGAAAAATAAATTAGTATTTAAGGTATAATGATTCATGCACTGATAATGAAGAAGCAGTAATATGATTACTTTGTGGTAGCACAATATAATCAACACAATTGCTTCATAGCAGCCTGACCTATACAATGATGAATTATTACAAAATTGTTATGGCATACACTATTACAGTTATTTTCATAATATAGTTTTGGGAACATTGTTACATTAAAAAAACACTTCCTGTGATGATAGGCTAATGGTTAGTTTCTCCCAATTATGAGAGGGAGAGTCATACTATATGGTAATGTAATTCTTTAAAGTTATAAAACAGTAGGAAAGATAACACATTATTAATTTTATATTAAATATCACTCACCTTATGCCCATGTAAGGATAGGCTATCTACTTCTGTACAAGTCTTGTACACAATGTTCTCCTTGATACTTAGGCAATGATGAAGATGATGACACAGAACATCTCATACACTTCTTGTAGTACAGTTATTAGATTTTCGCACAAGGATATTTATATACAAGGTATAGATTTTTAACTATTTAACGGGATGATGATTCAATATCATTACGTGGCAGGAGATCATCATAAAGGTCTTCATCTTTGTCTTCATGCTGAATTGGCTAAGGAAGAGGAGGGTTTGGTTTTGCTGTCTCAGGAGTGACAGATGTGTAGGAGGGAAGCAGGAGAGGCAGGCACACCTGCTGTAACTTCATGGAAATACATTATGGTTTCTGTCTGACTTTTTGCTTTTCCATTTTTTTGAAAATGTTTCTGTATCGTACCAATCCTTCTACCATTTGCTTTCGTTTCAGTGCCCATAGAAGGGTCCCTTGTCAAAAAAGAAGTCAAAAGTCTTGAATTATCAGAACCCTTCTGCCAGATTGTCTAACATCAATTTGTTTTCTGGTGCTGCTTTTTAAGAAAAAAATTATTTAAATTCAATTTAGTTAACATATATTGCATTATTAGTTTCAGGGGTAGAATTTGGTGATTCACCAGTTGCATTAATACAGTGTTCATTGCATTAAGTGCTCTCCCTAATGCCCATCACCCTATTACCCCATCTGCCCACCTGTCTCCCTTCCAGCAACCCTGTTTGTATCCTGTAGTTGAGTCCCTTATGGTTTGCGTCCCCCTATGTTTTCATCTTCTTTAGTTTTTCCTTCTCTTCCCTTATGTTCATCTATTTTGTTTCTTAAATCTACATATGAATGAAATCATATGGTATTTGTCTTTCTCTGACTGACTTATTTTGCTTAACCTGATACCCTCTAGTTCTGCCCATGTCATTGCAAATGGTAAGATTTCAGTCTTCTTGATGGCTGAGTAATATTCCATAATATATATAGATTAAAAAAAGGAATATATATACATATATATATGTATACACACACACACACATATATATACACATAGGCACCACATCTTTATCCATTCAACTATTGATGGACATCTGGGCTCTTTCCATAGTTTGGCTATTGTGAACATTGCTGCTATAAACACTGGGGTGCATGTGCCCCTTTGAATCACTATGTTTGTATCCTTTGGATACAAACCTAGTAGTGCAATTATGGGGTTGTAGGATGGTTCTTTCTTTTTTTTTTTTTAAGATTTTATTTATTTATTTGACAGACAGAGATCACAAGTAGGCAGAGAGGCAGGCAGAGAGAGAGGGGGAAGCAGGCTCCCTGCTGAGCAGAGAGCCTGATGCGGGGCTCGATCCCAGGACCCTGAGATCATGACCTGAGCCGAAGGCAGAGGCTTTAACCCACTGAGCCACCCAGGCGCCCCTGGTTCTGTTTTTCTGAGGAACCCTTCATACTGTTTTCCAGAGTGGCTGCATCAGTTTGCATTCCTACCAACAATTTAAGAGAGTTCCCCTTTCTCTACATCCTCACCAACATGTTTTTTCCTGACTTGTTAATTTTAGCCATTCTGACTGGTGGGTGGGGGTATTATCTCATTGTGGTTTTGATTTGTATTTCGCTGATGCTGAGTGATGTTGAGAATTTTTTCATGTGTCTGTCAGCCGTTTGTATGTCGTCTTTGGAGAAATGTCTGTTCATGTCTTCTGCCCATATCTTGACTGGGTTTTTTTTTGTTTTGTTTTTTGGGTGTTGAGTTTGATACCATCCCTTAATTTGATAAGTCATCTGCAAATATCTTCTTCCATTCCATAGGTTGCCTTTTGATTTTGTTGACTGTTTCTTTTGCTATGCAAAAAACTTTTTATCCTGATGAAATCCAAATAGTCCCATTTTTTGCTTTTGTTTCCCTTGCCTTTGCAGATGTGTCTAGCAAGAGGTTGCTGCTGCTGAGATCAAAGATGTTGCCACTTGTGTTCTCCTGTAGGATTTTCATAGATTTCTGCCATACATTTAGGTCCTTCATCCATTTTGAGTTTATTTACTTATTTATTTAGTATATGTTGTAAGAAAATGGTCCAGTTTCATTCTTCTGCATGTGGTTGTCCAGTTTTCCCAACACCATTTGTTGAACATACTAAGGGATGTCTTTTTTCCATTGGCTATTCCTTCCTGCTTTGTTGGAGATTAGTTGACCACAGAGTTGAGGGTCCATTTCTCAGTTCTCTGTTTTGTTCCATTGATCTATGTGTCTGTTTTTGCACCAGTGCCATACTGTCTTGATGATTACAGCTTTCTAATAAACCTTGAAGTCTGGAATTGTGATGCCTCTGGCTTTGGTTTTCTTTTTCAACATTCCTGTGGCTATTCAGGGTCTTTTCTGGTTCCATACAAATTTTAGGACTCTTTGTTCCAGCTCTGTGAAAAATATTGACGGTATTTTGATAGGGATTACTTTGAATGTGTAGATTGCTTTGGGTAGCATAGACATTTTAAGAATATTTGTTTTTCTAATCCATGAGTGTGGAATGTTCTTCCATTTCTTTGTGTCTTCCTCAGTTACTTTCTTAAGTTTTATATAGTTTTTAGAGTACAGATCCTTTACCTCTTTGGTTAGGTTTATTCCTAGGTATCTTGTGCTTTTTGGTACAGTTATAAATGGGATCAATTCCTTGATTTCTCTTTCTTCTGCTTCATTGTTAGTATATAGAAGTGCAACTGACTTCTGTCTGGCACTGCTTTTCTACATCTTCTTCCTCATTGTCTGATACTGGTTAAAAAACTCTCATCTCATCAAGTTGTTTTCTGCTGATTCCTCTGGTGTTTGTTAGCTCTTGAATTTCCCCAATATCTTTATCTTGGAACCCTTTACCCCCCAACTTTTTTGTCATGTACACAGTCTCTCTCATGATTTTCTTGGTTAGCTCTCATAAATCCTTTGAAGTCATGTACAACATCTGGACACAATTTGCTGCAGCAGGAATTTAGGTTTTTGAGCTTGATGGCTTTCACTACTTTTCCTGTAAGAATCATATTTTTAATTGTGTAGTCCTTCCAGACTTGCATGATTTTCTATCAGTGTTCTCTTCTATGGTGTTGACAATCTTTTTTATACAGTGCTGAGACTTTAAAGGTCCTTATGAAACCCTCTTTTAGAGGCTAAATTGGAGACATTGTGTTTGGGAGCAAGTAGACTTTGATGTTGAATTATGGGGCCCGGGGTGGCCAGCAGCATTATTGAATATCAAAAGAACTTTAAAAAGTAGTCCCTTACTGGCACAGTACTTCCTGACTTCAAGGACAAAGCATCAATAGAACCAATACAGAAAAAGTGTTCTCATTGTCCAAGCCTTCTTGTTATGTAACCAAAAGACTGGCAGCTGGTATTTATCTTTTTGCTTCAAGACTTGGGAATTAGCAGCTTTAAAATAAGGGCAGTCCTGATCACACCCCCAACTGCATTTGTTAAACTGTTTCTTCCTACCTTAAATCCTGATGCTCACTTCCCTCTCTTGCTAATAATGTCCTTTGTGGCATTGCTTTTTTTTTTTTTTTTCCTGAATAAGGTGCTTTCATCTGCATTAAATCACCTGTTCAGGCATGTATCTTTTCTTTTTAGGATTTTTGTAATGGCATCTGGGAACTCATCTGCTGCCACATGGATGGCAGAATCTGCCTCTCCTATGACACTGACATTTTTTTAAGCTAAATTTTTTTCTAAAATTATCAAACCATCCTTTGCTGGCAGTAAATTCTCTAGTTTTAGATCCTTCTCCTTCCTTCTGCTTTAAGTTGTCGTATAGTTTTTTTCTCGAATCATGTTAGGTCTATAGATATACCTTTCTTATCACAATCCTGCACCCGCACAAAAGATGTGTTTTCAATATGATTAAAAAAAAATCACAAAAAATGCAAGGTTTTCATGCCTGCTAGTATAGCTGCAGTGACAGCCTCATGAATTTTGTTTTCTTTCTTTCTTTTTTTTTTCTTACAATGGTTCTTACACTGGATTTGTTTATCTTAAAATGGTGGGCAACCACAGAGGCAGATCACAATCTACAGTGCATATAAAGCAATTCAGCTTTTTCTTGTAATGTCATGACATTCTCTGCTTTTAGGGAGCACTTCCAGCATCATTAATGGCACTTCATATGGGTCTCTTATGGTGTTATTCAAGATTTACAGTGTTGTAGTAAGCAATGACAAATACTTGAGAACTGCAAGAGACTACTTTTTGTTGCTGTAATCAATTTAGTGGAGAGACAGACTGCTCATGTGGAGATGATTAGCATCAGACAGCATTTTAAGCATATACTTGCAACACTTGAGCTCACTGCAGTAGCAACAGAAGGTGGTTATGAAATTATTACAGTAGTGTGGTATGTACTACAGTTAATTTTATGGAGTTATGATTTAATACTTCATCTTTATGTTTGTTTACATTTTTCTTGAGTGCAAATGGTGCTATATACAGTCTGTAAGTGTGTGTATAATTTTTGATACTTAAAATATGTATATTTGTATTTTACACATATATTTCTTATATAAATACACAATGGCATCAAGATATAGAAAGCAAAATGTTTTAGACACCTTACTAACGAGAAATGAGTGTACCTTCTACCATGGTAGAAGGACACTTCAAGTAGGCGGGAGGATTGATGGGTGGGAGGATCTAAATGTTTTTCCTTTTATGGATTGAATTTTGGTCTAAGTCTAAGAACTCTTCACTTAGACTATATCCCAAAGATTTGCTGTTGGTTTTTTTCTTTTTCTAAAAGCTTTATGATTTTTATGTTTTACATTTTAAAAATCAATTTTGAGCTAATTTTTGTGTATGGTGTAAGGTCTAGGTCAATACTCATTTTTTTGCTTTTTCCCATCATAACACATGTATATTTTAAATAGCAATAAATGGAATTGATAAGGTGTAAAAAAAAAAAAGACACTTGGAGTAGTTGGAAATACAAATTGCTGAAACCAATTGTGATTCAACATTGTCATTTCTTGGGATTTGTCCAAAGATAATCATAGACATATACAAAAATGTATATAAATTTGACTGAAGTGTTATTACAGGAAAACACTGGAAACAATCTACATGTCTAGTATCAGGATGACTGATCAGTGGAATAAAATACACCAAGATTAGAATTATGTGTAGTCATGTGAAAATGTTCACAGTTTATTAAATAAAAAATGGTTTACAAAATATTAAGCACAATATGTTAATAGAGATTACTAGTGATTTTTATTTTCTTTGTGTTTCTTTTCTAAAAGTTTCAGTAATATTCAGTGTTATCATTAGGAGTATTTTTAATTTTTAGAATTTATTGTAAATAAAGCATAGAACAGTTTCACATTTTGTTGTGGTTACTATTTTGAGTTTTATTACTGTCAATTAGTTTTTCTTTCAGGATTTTAAAAGTATTGCAGCATTTAAAAAATAATTATAATGATAAAATTAAAGTATGGCAGTATTTTAATGTTTTTATGAAGGGGAAAGTACTTTTCCCTCAGCAGACTATATCTCTGACTTTGTAAAGAAAATTATTAAAATATATATTATTTTATATATGTATACACTTATAATTTTAATTTTAAAATAAAGCCTCCTATATGTACTGTGGAGGCAGATTTTTTTAAATCACTAAATTTTAGTAAAGAAAAAAAGATATGATATGAGAAAATTGCCCCATGGTTGCTATATTTAAGGGAAGTAATCTAATACCTGCAATTTCTTTCTTAGAAAGATAGCTTGAGGTGTATTATTAAAACTAACTACCTTTATTATTTTTAAAAAACATTTTCTTACTTTATTCAAATTGAGTAATTTATGTCCTTTTAACTACTATAACTAAGATTCTAGATTGGCTTCTATTGTATGCTTTAGAGAAGATACTGGGAGGAAGAAAACCACTCATTTTCACAATAAAATTGATGGGCAAAGGGACAATGGTACAATAAATACACTAAAAATATAAAGGTCCTCAAAAAAAAGAAACATGCTCTATTGCAATTGTTTCAAGAGTACATTTAGGTTATTAAGCAGGTGATACTTTAAATCTTACTCAAGATAAAACTTTTTTTAGCTTAATCAAATTGGGTCATACACTTCATGAGGTAATCTTGATAACCAAGTAAGTTTTTTCTCTGCTATATTTTTCAAAAAGATAAATATAAAGAAAACATTGCAGATTCTAATGAGTTTAGCAAAGAACTTTAATAGCAAGTAATTTAAATCTGTATAAATGTATTAAAAATATAGTATCATTGTATGTATGTATTGTATATTCACACAGATGAATACATATACATGTTATAAATGAGACAAAAAGATTATGTTGCATAATTTCTATTCTGAAAAATGGTCCTGAAATAAAGGAATAATAATTATAATGGCTAATGTTTGTTTAGAACAGCTTTTCTAATTCTTGAGGGGGAAGGGGAAAAAAAATTTTAAAAAGCAAACTTAAAGTATCTCTATTTCTTACAGATTGGATAATTTATAGAATATATTTACATCTAGATATGTATATGGATATATAGAAATTCATAGTGATGTAACTACACTGGTTTTTTATTCATAGATGGAAGTATGTGATACTGAAGGTAGATGTGAAGTGGACTATTATTCTTTTGTAGGCTAAAATGTTTTAGTGAGTCTAAATCTTCTCAAGGTCCTTTAAATAAAGAGCTTGTGGGGTGCCTCAGTCTGTTAACAGTGTCTGCCTTAGTGTCAGGTCATGATCTCCAGCTCCTGGGGTTAAGACCCACATCTGGCTTCCTGCTCAGCAAGGAGTCTGCTTTTCCCTCTCCCTCTGCCCCTTCCCCCCACCTCATGCTTGTTCTCTTTCTCAAACAAATAAATGTAATACATATATACATACATACATACATACATACATACAGCGCTTCTGTCTTTAAAAATGTGGATTTATATTGGACACTCATGGATATTTAAAAATTGCTTTCTTGGTGTTTGGGGGCACATTTGAACTAATTATATGAGTCTGACAATAAATTTTACTAAAATTTCATCTTCAGTTTTATACATATTGAACTCCATCTAAATCAGTCATAAGTTTTTTCTCTTAGATAATGCTTCAACTTCTATGCCACATTTCTAGTCTTCTTTTTCAGTGTTCTTGTTCAGTATTTTTTCCTATACCCTGTGCTGAATTACCTAAAAGATGTACTGTTTCTTTTTGTTTGTTTGTTTTAATTTTCTTTTTCAGTGTAACAGTATTCATTGTTTTTGCACAACACCCAGTGCTCCATGCAATACATGCCCTCCCTATTACCCACCACCTGGTTCCCCCAACCTCCCACCCCCGCCCCTTCAAAACCCTCAGGTTGTTTTTCAGAGTCCATAGTCTCTTATGGTTCGCCTACCCTTCCAATTTTTTTTTTTTATAAACATATAATGTATTTTTATCCCCAGGGGTACAGGTCTGTGAATCTCCAGGTTTACACACTTCACAGCACTCATGATAGCACATACCCTCCCCAATGTCCTTAACCCCCTCCCCCTCTTCCAACCCCAACTCCCCCCAGCAACCCCAAGTTTGTTTTGTGAGATTAAGAGTCATTTATGGTTTGTCTCCCTCCCAATCCCATCTTGTTTCATTTATTCTTCTCCTATCCCCCTAAGCCCCCATGTTGCATCTCCATGTCCTCATATCAGGGAGATCATATGATAGTTGTCTTTCTCCGATTGACTTATTTCACTCAGCATGATACCCTCTAGTTCCATCCACGTCATCACAAATGGCAAGATTTCATTTCCTTTGATGGCTGCATAGCATTCCATTGTGTATATATACCACATCTTCTTTATCCACTCATCTGTTGATGGACATCTTGGTTCTTTCCATAGTTTGGCTATTGTAGACATTGCTGCTATAAACATTCGGGTACACGTGCCCCTTCGGATCACTGCGTTTGTATCTTTAGGGTAAATACACAGTAGTGCAATTGCTGGGTCATAGGGTAGTTCTATTTCAACATTTTGAGGAACCTCCATGCTGTTTTCCAGAGTGGTTGCACCAGCTTGCAATCCCACCAACAGTGTAGGAGGGTTCCCCTTTCTCCGCATCCTTGCCAGCATCTGTCATTTCCTGACTTGTTAATTTTAGCCATTCTGACTGGTGTGAGGTGATATCTCACTGTGGTTTTGATTTGTATTTCCCTGATGCCGAGTGATGTGGAGCACTTTTTCATGTGTCTGTTGGCCATTTTGACGTCTTCTTTGCAGAAATGTCTGTTCATATCCTCTGCCCATTTCTTGATTGGATTGTTTGTTCTTTGGGTGTTGAGTTTGCTAAGTTCCTTATAAATTTTGGATACTAGCCCTTTATCTGATACGTCGTTTGCAAATATCTTCTCCCATTCTGTCAGTTGTCTTTTGGTTTTGTTAACTGTTTCCTTTGCTGTGCAAAAGCTTTTGATTTTGAGGAAATCCCAATAGTTCATTTTTGCCCTTGCTTTCCTTGCCTTTGCCAATGTTCCTAGGAAGATGTTGCTGTGGCTGAGGTCGAAGAGGTTGCTGCCTGCATTCTCCTCAAGGATTTTGATGGATTCCTTTCTCACATTGAGGTCCTTCATCCATTTGGAGTCTATTTTCGTGTGTGCTGTAAGGAAGTGGTCCAATTTCTTTTTCTGCATGTGGCTGTCCAATTTTCCCAGCACTATTTATTGAAGAGGCTTTCTTTTTTCCATTGGACATTCTTTCCTGCTTTGTCGAAGATGAGTTGACCATAGAGTTGAGGGTCTATTTCTGGGCTCTCTATTCTGTTCCATTGATCTATGTGTCGGTATTCCTTTGGCTATTCGAGGTCTTTTCTGGTTCCATATAAATTCGAGGATTATTTGTTCCATTTCTTTGAAAAAAATGGATGGTATTTTGATAGGGATTGCTTTAAATGTGTAGATTGCTTTAAGTAGCCTGGACATTGTCACAATATTTATTCTTCCAATCCCGGAGCATGGAACAATTTTCCGTTTCTTTGTGTCTTCCTCAGTTTCTTTCATGAGTACTTTATAGTTTTCTGTGTATAGATTCTTAGCCTCTTTGATTAGGTTTATTCCTAGGTATCTTATAGTTTTGGGTGCAATTGTAAATGGGATTGCCTCCTTAATTTCTCTTTCTTCTGTCTTGTTGTTGATGTACAGAAATGCAACTGATTTCTGTGCATTGATTTTATATCCTGACACTTTACTGAATTCCTGTACAAGTTCTAGCAGTTTTGGAGTGGAGTCTTTTGGGTTTTCCACATATAGTATCATATCATATGTGAAGAGTGATAGTTTGACTTCTTCTTTGCCGATTTGGATGCCTTTAATTTCTTTTTGTTGTCTGATTGCTGAGGCTAGGACTTCTAGTACTATGTTGAATAGCAGTGGTGATAATGGACATCCCTGCCGTGTTCCTGACCTTAACGGAAAAGCTTTCAGTTTTTCTCCATTGAGAATGATATTTGCGGTGGGTTTTTCATAGATGGCTTTGATAATATTGAGGTATGTGCCCTCTATCCCTACACTTTGAAGAGTTTTGATCAGGAAGGGATGCTGTACTTTGTCAAATGCTTTTTCAGCATCTATTGAGAGTATCATATGGTTCTTGTTCTTTCTTTTATTAATGTGTTCTATCACATTGATTGATTTGCGGATGTTGAACCAACCCTGCAGCCCTGGAATAAATCCCACTTGATCGTGGTGAATAATCCTTTTAATGTACTGTTGAATCCTACTGGCTAGTATTTTGGTGAGAATTTTTGCATCTGTGTTCATCAAGGATATTGGTCTGTAGTTCTCTTTTTTGGTGGGATCCTTGTCTGGTTTTGGGATCAAGGTGATGCTGGCCTCATAAAATGAGTTTGGAAGTTTTCCTTCCATTTCTTTAGAATGATGCTGTTTAGTCTCCATGTATTTGGGTTCTTTCCAGCTTTCGTCTTGTGATTGAGTTCTAGCTTCAGAGCATTGTGGTCTGAAAATATGCAGGGAATGATCCAATCTTTTGATACTGGTTGAGACCTTATTTGTGACCCAGGATGTGATCTATTCTGGAGATTGTTCCATGTGCATTAGAGAAGAATGTGTATTCTGTTGCTTTGGGATTAAATGTTCTGAATATATCTGTGATGTCCATCTGGTCCAGTGTGTCATTTAAGGCCTTTATTTCCTTGCTGATCTTTTGCTTGGATGATCTGTCCATTTCAGTGAGGGGACTGTTAAAGTCCCCTACTATTATTGTATTATTATTGATGTGTTTCTTTGATTTTGTTAATTGGTTGATATAGTTGGCTGCTCCCACGTTAGGGGCATAGATATTGAAAATTGTTAGATCTTCTTGTTGGACAGACCCTTTGAGTAGGATAGTGTCCTTCCTCATCTCTTATTATAGTCTTTGGCTTAAAATCTAATTGATCTGATATAAGGATTGCCACCCCAGCTTTCTTCTGATGCCCATTAGCATGGTAAATTGTTTCCCACCCTCTCACTTTAAATCTGGAGGTGTCTTCGCATCTAAAATGAGTTTCTTGTAAGCAACATATTGATGGGTTTTGTTTTTTTATCCATTCTGATACCCTGTGTCTTTTGATTGGGGCATTTAGCCCATTAACATTCAGGGCAACTATTGAGAGATATGAATTTAGTGCCATTATTAGCCTGTAAGGTGACTGTTACTGTATACTTTCTCTGTACCTTTCTGATCTACTACTTTTAGGCTCTCTCTTTGCTTAGAGGACCCCTTTCAATATTTCCTGGAGAGCTGGTTTGGTGTTTGCAAATTCTTTCAGTTTTTGTTTGTCCTGGAAGCTTTTGATCTCTCCTTCTATTTTCAATGATAGCCTAGCTGGATAGAGTATTCTTGGCTGCATGTTTTTCTCGTTGAGTGCTCTGAATATATCATGCCAGCTCTTTCTGGCCTGCCAGGTCTCTGTGGATAAGTCTGCTGCCAATCTAATATTTTGACCATTGTATGTTATAGACTTCTTTTCCCGGGCTGCTTTCAGGATTTTCTCTTTGTCACTAAGACTTGTAAATTTTACTATTAGGTGACGGGGTGTGGACCTATTCTTGTTGACTTTGAGGGGGGTTCTCTGCACCTCCTGGATTTTGATGCTTGTTCCCTTTGCCATATTAGGGAAATTCTCTCCAATAGACCTTCTGCTCCCCTCTCTCCTTCTTCTAGAATCCCAATTATTCTAATGTTGTTTCGTCTTATGGTGTCACTTATCTCTCAAATTCTCCCCTCGTGGTCCAGTAGCTGTTTGTCCCTCTTTTGCTCGGCTTCTTTATTCTCTGTCATTTGGTCTTCTAGATCACTAATACTTTCTTCTGCCTCATTTATCCTAGCAGTGAGAGCCTCCATTTTTGATTGCACCTCATTAATAGCTTTTTTGATTTCAACTTGGTTAGATTTTAGTTCTTTAATTTCTCCAGAAAGGGCTTTTATCTCTCCAGAGAGGGTTTCTCTTATATCTTCCATACCTTTTTCGAGCCCGGCTAGAACGTTCAGAATCATCATTCTGAACTCTTGATGTGACATATTACCAATGTCTGTGTTGTTTAGGTCCCTAGCCTTCGGTACTGCCTCTTGTTCTTTTGTTTGTGGTGATTTTTTCTACCTTGTCATTTTGTCCAGATAAGAGGATATGAAGGAGCAAATAAACTACTAAAAGGGTGGCAAAGACCCCCAAAAAATGCACTGTACCCAAATCAGAAGAGACCCCAAATTGTGGGGGGAAGAAAGGGGATAAAAAGAGATTCAGAAAAAAAAAAGAAAAAAATTGAAAAAATAAATCAAATAAAGAAAAAATATAAAAAAGAAAGAAAAAATATATATATTTAGATAAACTAGTCAAAAAACGTTAAAAAAGGGTAAAAGTTTTTAAAAATTTAGCAGAAGAAGAAAAAAGAAAGAAAAAAAATTGAAAAAAAATTGAATTAACCACAAGACTAAAGAATCATGGGGAGAAAGAAATCATGAGTTCCGTCCTTTGCTTTCTCCTCCTCTGGAATTCCGCTGCTGTCTTAGGAATTGAACCTGCTTTCCTTGATGGATGAACTTCGTCCTGGCTGGATATTTTGTTGATCTTCTGGGGGAGGGGTCTGTTGTAGTGACTCTCAAGTGTCTTTGCCCGAGGTGGAATTGCACCGCCCTTACCAGGGGCCGGACTAAGTAATCTGCTCGGGTTCACTTTTGGGGGCTTCTGTTCCCTGAACGCTTTCCGTAGAGTTCCGGAGGACGGAATGAAAATGGCGGCCTCCTGGTCTCCCGCCCAGAGGAGCCGAGAGCCCAGGGCCCCAGTCCTCAGTGCGCCCCCAGAGGACAGCACCCAATCACTCCCGTATCCCCAGCCTCTAGCCGCACTCCGAGCTCACCCAGCCTGCGACCAGTTCAAGGTAACCCCAAGCTGAGAGTTCAGTCCTCGGCTCTGTCTCTGTAGCCGGCTTCTCCGTTCTAATACCTGCGAGCTCTGCGACACTCCGACACCCCCGATCCTTCTGTGACCATGCGGGACCTGGGACCACGCTGACCCCATGTGGGCTTCACCCCGGTTTAGCCTCTGGAGCAATGTCCCTCAGTGGAAAGATGTACTGTTTCTTAATGCTTTTACTATTGCCTCCATTTAGAAGCTGTGTCCTCAACTTTTTCACTACTGTCTTCACTTGTTGAAATTCTGCTTCTCTCACAACATTGTGGTTATAGTTAACAATACTATATTGTATACTTCAAAACTGCTTAGAAACCAGATCTTAAATGTTATTACCATGAAAAGGAAATGTTAAATTTGGGACATGATGGAGGTGTTAGCCAATTCTATAGTGGTAATCATATTGCAATAAATAAATATAAATATATATATATATATTTATCAAATCAACAGAATTGTAAACTTTAAGCTTACACAATATATTATATATCAATAACATCCCAATTTTTAAAAATTTTTTATTTATTTATTTTTTCAACATAACAGTATTTATTGTTTTTGCACAACACCCAGTGCTCCATGCAATACGTGCCCTCCCTATTACCCACCACCTGGTTCCCCCAACCTCCCACCCCCCGCCACTTCAAAATCCTCAGGTTCTTTTTCAGAGTCCATAGTCTCTCATGGTTCACCTCCCCTTCCAATTTCCCTCAACTTCCTTCTCCTCTCCATCTCCCAATGTCCTCCATGTCCTTTGTTATGCTCCACAAATAAGTGAAACCATATGATACTTGACTCTCTCTGCTTGACTTACTTCACTCAGCATAATCTCTTCCAGTCCCGTCCATGTTGCTACAAAAGTTGGGTATTCATCCTTTCTAATGGAGGCATAATACTCCATCGTGTATATGGACCACATCTTCCTTATCCATTCATCCATTGAAGGGCATCTTGGTTCTTTCCACAGTTTGGCGACCGTGGTCATTACTGCTATATACAATGGGGTACAGATGGCCCTTCTTTTCACTACATCTGTATCTTTGGGGTAAATACCCAGCAGTGCAATTGCAGGGTCATAGGGAAGCTCTATTTTTAATTTCTTGAAGAATCTCCACACTGTTCTCCAAAGTGGCTGCACTAACTTGCATTCCCACCAACAGTGTAAGAGGGTTCCCCTTTCTCCACATCCTCTCTAACACATGTAGTTTCCTATCTTGCTAATTTTGGCCATTCTAACTGGTGTAAAGTGGTATCTCAATGTGGTTTTAATTTGAATCTCCCTGATGGCTAGTGATGATGAGCATTTGTTCATGTGTCTGATAGCCATTTGTATGTCTTCATTGGAAAAGTGTCTGTTCATATCTTCTTCCCATTTTTTGATACGATTATCTGTTTTGTGTGTGTTGAGTTTGAGGAGTTCTTTATAGATCCTGGATATAAACCTTATATCTGTACTGTCATTTGCATATATCTTCTCCCATTCCATTGGTTGCCTTTTAATAACATCCCAATTTAAAAAAAAAAAACAAAAACCTTCTCCTACAACAAAGAGTTTCATGTCTTCTGAATCATGATTTTATTCCCTTAATATGGTCTTTCAGTTAAATTATGTTATCACATAACATAATTTTATTATGATATTTCCCACATTTTATATCCTTGAGGCAAGAGCTAATTTTTACATCTTTGTAGTTTTTTGTTGTGTACTTTTGATATATAGATAATTGCAACTTAGTAAAAGTTGTAATAACTAACAAAAATAAATATGAAGAGACACATAACTAAGTGACAGTGTAATAAGGATCCTCAATCAGCTTTACAAATCTAAGTGATTTGTCAGGGTCAATATGAGAAGCCACTTGAGTTCAACACCTGCTAAAAGTATAGCAACAAATCATTGAAGGTAGAGATTTTATTTTATATTCTAAGAAGATTGGTATCACATTCTGATTTTTAGTTATCTTAGAAAGTTTCCCAGAGTTTAATATAAAAGTCCCAATAGGCAGTTTTGGGGGAGTTTAATATCATTTAATGATATTAATGATATTAATATCATTAAAAATACAGACCAAAAATGCTTTCCAACAATTAATAGATTTAGCACAGAGGGGAAGGCTCAGTCTCTCAACCCTGGGATCATGACCTGAGCCGAAACCAAGAGTCACACTTAACCACCTGAGCCACCCAGTTACCCCATGGTAAAACAATTTTAACATTTGCACATACACAGACTTACTCTACTAGTTCTTCATATTAATTCTACTTTAGCCATTGCTACAATCAAATTAATCTTTTCAAGGGAGAGCTTCTGATATTTGGGAGTTATTTTCTTCAGTATTTAATTTCTCACTTGGTTATACTTTATATGGTAGCTATCTTTTAACACCTAATAAAAGAATATAATACTGTTTTATAGAAATTGTTTGAGATTAGTAGGGTCCTACATACTTATGACAAAATTGTTTCTTAACTCTCACAGATAAATATTTTATACCTTACTTTTTAAATTAAAAAGTGAAAATTGAAAAAAAAAAAAGAAATGGAAGCTGCATTTAGAAATGCACTTGATTGTACAGCTCTAAGATTGTACTGGCTGCTTATTGAATGTTGGTGTCATGTGAATCACTGTTGTTTCACTGATTTTACAGACAGAATCATTGTCTTCTGTCACTTATCTCAAAATCTCAGTTAAAAATTGATTCACAGAGGGTGAAGAGGAAAGAAGTTACATATAAACTGATAGGACTGGTTTAAACTAATTTTTTTACTACTTCTACCCAAATAAGAAAGCTGCAGAGAGGTTAATCTAGTGGCTTTGTTAAGAACTAGGAAGTATGGGGGCGCCTGGTGGCTCAGTGGGTTAAAGCCTCTGCCTTCCACTCAGGTCATGATCCCAGGGTCTTGAGATCCAGCCCCAAATCAGGCTCTCTGCTCAGCAGGGAGCCTGCTTCCCTTCCTCTCTCTCTGCCTGCCTCTCTGCCTACTTGTGATCTCTGTCAAATAGATATATAAAATCTTAAAAAAAAAAGAACTAGGAATTATGATAAGTAGATAGGAAATAAAGATTCTTTTATAACAAGTTCTTAATAGATTTGAGCTTTATATTCTGAATGGTAAAATAGGATTTAAGAAAACTTTCTACATTTTAATATAAACCTTTTTCTTCAAATTTTAACTATTAGAAAAAAATACAAAACAAAATATTATATTCTAGGTAATAATCAATTTTTATAACTTTAAGGTTGAATCAGGTAACAGTGGAAGTTTAAATAGCAAGCTTCTGTATCTTAGTGTTTATATATTGAAATTGTATCTTAATTAAATTGGGTGAAATGCAAAATAGCTTTCTTTTTCTATGATCTTAAATAATTTTTTCACTCAGTTGTTATGAAATTATATGGAGAGTCATAATGCAGATGAGTTCTACAGAAACTTTTACCATCAGTGTCCAGAAAGTTTTTCAGTATTATTATTTATATTTTAAAGATAACTGTAATCAGAATAATAGGTAAAAACTTTGAGTTTTTCTGAATAGAACAATTACGAATGTTTGAGTATTTACCCACCTTTCTCTTTTCCAAGTCCATCAAAAGGCTTCCACTTAGTTTCTTCCCCTCCCTTGATTTCTAAAAGACTTTTATTTAGATCACAAGCAATTTGGGGATTTCATTAAGCCAGATGAGAAGGAAAGAAAAAAGTGAGAGAGTAATTTTTGTGGGAATTTTATGAAGAGGGAATCAGGAGAAACTGGGGTGAGAGGGGAGGGTCAAAGAAGAAAAGGATTTTTAAAAGTATTGTTCAAGAAATGACAATTAAGAACTTAAGTTATTTTGAGATTAGTTTTCAGTTGTCATCAGGTACCTCTGGCAACAACACAGCTTGAGATGAGACAATATGGGTCAAAGATTTAATAAGACTGGCAATTGTCAACAGTTTTATATCAGTTTAACAGTTATATCAGTATATATGACAGTTGAGATAGGAATGTGGGGTTGAGATAGGAGTGTGGGGTTGAGTTAGGAGTGTGGGGGCAGGAGAACATAATCTAATCTGGAAATGGAAGGTATTGTCACAATATAATACTCGTTGTTTTAATTTTTGTTGATAAAGATTTGCTATTTTCTTCTGTTAAGGAACTAGTTATGTAGCTGATTTATGATCTACCACATTTTATCATATGAATAACAATTATATTTATTTTTTCTCCTCTGGGACATTCAATTTTATGTTGGCTTGGGGTAAGAGAACATAAGAAGTAGAGTGAAATTTGATTCAGTATATCTTTCCTATCTATGAAACAAACTTGGCAAGCCTATATTTTTTCTATTTTTGACCTATCATCCATCAGATTCTACTCTGTATTGTCAAAGTTTATCTTTTAGTTTCTCATTTTCTTTAACTGGAAATGCAGGATGCAGTCTTCATAATAACCAGATGTCAGATCAGTTCTTCAAGATTTTAATGATACTAATCAACATGGCATTTGTTTGTTTTCCTCTTTAGCCTTATCTTTTGTTTTAATACTCAGAATTAAGTTGATCAAGACACAATGGGTAAAAAAATTCCTGGAATAATCCTTAACATAATAACTTGTAAGAGAATGGTCTTCAATATTATTTGTATATGTAGTATAACTATTGCAAGCTGTTTCTACATATAAGTATCCAAAACAAAAGGGAAATGGAAGAGTAATTTTTATAGACTGTCATTCAGATATTTTTTTAAAGAAAAAAAAATTTTTTATTTGGGTTCTTTTCATTAGCAACATTTGTGACCTCATATAGTTTCAAACATCTGACATTAAAGCAGAATTGATCAGTTGTATATGAAAAATGTTCTCTTGGTTCTTTCCAGATGGACCCTACCATGTAAGACCAATCTTTTATAGATTAGAAGAATGGATTATCAGTGTTTTGTTTTTTTTTCTGTTTGTTTGTTTGTTTGTATACATTCTGTGAAAGCAGAAATTGGAAAAGTAAATTGAAAATGTAGAAGTGGTAAGGACTAGTTCAGTTTTGCTTTTTTTCTTATTGGTAAAATGACTTTGTAAATGGCTAGCTATCATTAACACTCAAACCATTTCATGAACAATAATGAAGTCTCAGATTTAGTAATTAGGTAGTTGAATTCAGAAATATATACATAGGTACAACTGGGTGGCTCAGTCAGTTAAGCATCTGCCTTCGGCTCTGGTCATAATCTCAGGGTCCTGGGATAGAGCCCCACATCAGGCTCTCTGCTCAGCAGAGAGTCTGCTTCTCCCTCTCACTCTCCCTCTGTGTTCTCTCTCTCTTTCTCCCTCTCAAATATATAAATAAAAATCTTATTTAAGGGCACCTGGGTGGCTCAGTCATTGGACATCTGCCTTTGGCTCAGGTCATGATCCCGGGGGCCTGGGATTAGGACCTGCGTTGGGCTCCCTGCTCAGCGGGAGGCCTGCTTCTCCCTCTCCCACTCCCCCTGCTTGTGTTCCCTCTATCTCTATGTCTTTCTGTCAAATAAATAAAATTTTTAAATAAAAGTCTTATTTAAGAAAAGAAAAAAAAAAAGAAATGTAAACACAACTGATGGCCTTGCAACCTAGAAAAATACATTAGTTGGAAACTACCTGTGCATTGTTTTCTTGCAGGAAACAAATCACAAGACAGTGGCATAGCAGAGATGGAAGAACTTCCTGTACCACATAACATTAAAATAAGCAACATTACATGTGACTCATTCAAGATTTCATGGGAAATGGATTCAAAGTCAAAGGACCGTATTACACACTATTTCATTGACCTCAATAAGAAAGAGAACAAGAACTCCAATAAATTTAAACACAAGGTAAAATCTTAACATATACTTCTATTCATTTGCATCTTAAAATCTAAGTATGAGGACATTTATTTAAAAGAAGAAATGTTTTGTTGATTACGTGACGTATTTGACATTGGGAAGCGTAAAAATTACATGTCATTTCAAAACCCTATCCTTTTAAGAAATTTAGTAAGAAAACAAAATGCTAAGTATAGTTGAAAACAATTTTTCCCAAAAAGGTAAAATCATGACTCACATATAGACATAAAAATGAACATGTGTTAAAGATTTAACTGATTAATGAGCTAACTGATGAGGTGTTACAACCAGTTCAATGGATAATCCAAAGAATAGACACAGTTAGAGATCAGGATATTGAAATAAATGTAGAACCACAGGCAAAACTGGTTTGGGGTCAGGAAGAAGCAAGGGCCAGATGGGATAGATGGACAAAATTCTTTGCATGTATTTAGACAAGAATAACTGTTATCCGTTATCTGAAGATTACAGTGTTATAAAATAACTTTCACAGAAGCAAAAGAAAATAGCCAGAAGAGTATGCTATAGGCATACTTTTGAATGAATGCAATGTTGAACTGCATTTGAATGAAAGCATAGTTTTCATTAAGGCATATATTTTTCCCCATAATAACTGCTGAGAGAGGAATGTGATAGAGCTTTATAAACTTTAAGGTATTTACAAAATATTTTAGGGCTGAACATTGCTTTATGTAGTCAATTTTATTTTATGATTTGAGAATGAAAATTAACCTTTATATGTCTTAGACCTGTTAACACCTCTTTGGTATTATTCTTATAACAGTCTACTTATCACATATCTTTGCTGATACATATCTCTCAACATACACATCAGAGGTAGTACAGAGAGGATAATAGATATTCAGTATTCTTTCTTGTGTTTCAATATTTTCACTGATGAAAACTGGTCCTTTTTTTTTATACTAATACTAAATTTAACTTGGCAATTATTTTGGAAGAGTTGCCTTATCGTTTCTGGAAATTATGTCTTTTACCAAATGTGCAGTTATACACACTAACAATAAGTAAGGATTATATGTACAGATAAGTGTGAGAGAACAAGATTGATAAATCGTTATTCTAACCATGTTCTAATTTCGATTATGCCTTCTGGTTATGGGTATTTTCTTTGCTGGCATTTGCCTTCTTGAGGCAGTTTTAAAATATTTCCTTGAAATAGCTATGAAATACTTAATGTTACGTGATGATTAGGTCAAGATTTAACCCCCTTTTACTCATCCACACTTAAAAAACCATGTCTTAAGAAATGTAGTAAATATTCAGCTAGCAAGTTTAATAACCTTATTAATCATTGTTTGGAAATACCTAAACATTTCTGTGACACATAAACTCCATACTTGAGTACAACTGAAGCAGATCTTACCCCTTTTGTATATAAAACTCATTTATCTTAAAATAGTTATTTTAAAATGTTTTCTCCCTTCACATATAAAATATTTAGTAATGGGCTACTGTGGTAAAATTAATGGATAGTATAAATTAAATATATTTTAAAATAGAAAATCATTGAACTTTATTTGTCATGTTTCTGGGTTTTTGGAGGTTTTGTTTTGTTTTATTTGATATTAGAATATTGCATTTTAAGGAGCATATGTAAAGACTGTACAGAGAAGAACAAGAATCAGGAAAACAAGAATCTAAATACATTAATGTCATTAACTAGCTGTATGACCTTGGGCATGTCTTTTGATCAAATTGGACCATTTTTTTATATCTGGAGAATAAAGATTTGACTATAATAATTGTTAAATATCTTTAAAGAGGAAAATTCTATCATTAGCGAGGAATTTAATAAGTTCCTCCACATTGTTTACAGTTGATTCAGGTTATACTGCTAAATTATTTCTTCCTACCCTCCCTCCCTACACCCTTCCTTCTTTCCTGTTTTTCTTTCTGTCTTAGGATGTTCCAACTAAATTGGTGGCAAAAGCTGTTCCTTTGCCCATGACTGTCCGTGGACACTGGTTTTTGAGCCCGAGAACTGAATATACAGTAGCAGTGCAGACTGCCTCAAAACAGGTTGATGGTGATTATGTTGTGTCTGAATGGAGTGAAATTATAGAATTCTGCACAGCAGGTAAGAGAACTAGGTACAAATACAGAAAAATATTTAATAGTTCCTTAAAAGCTAATTACAGGAAAATATGTTTTAATCATAAGGTGATATGAATTCCATTGGGTTATTTTTACATTGACAATAGCATTGTGTAATAGAACAAAGTGCTGTATGGTTGGAGTGAATTTAGATTCTCAGCAAAAGCTGAGTAATGGCATTAAATCAATTCTTTGTTGCATTGTTTGATTTTTCAGGGTAAAAACTTTGCAAATGAAAATTGGTTCAGTTTGAAAATACACTAAAACATATTTTGAGCTTCATTTTGGGAGAGAGAACTTTTTTTTTCTTTTTTAAATTTTCAGATATTGGAAGCACCTGGTTGGCTCAGTCAGTTAAGTGGATGCCTTCGACTCAGGTCATGATCCCAGAATTTTGGGATCAAGCCCAGCATCTCTGGCTCCCTGTTAAGCAGGGAACCGCCTTCTCCCTCTCCCTCTGCCTGCTGCTACCCCTGCCTGTGCACTCTCTCTCTCTGTCAAATCTTAAAAAAAATTTTTTAACAGATATTTAAACAAAGAAATCAGGAACCTCTTTCTCTAACTTAGGGAAATGGATACAGATCTTAATGACTCTAACTAGCAGAAACATTACTGGATTTTTCACTCAAGTGCTGAAAATCTATAACTAAACTAGTGTTGTGCACATGCGTGTGTGTGTGTGTGTGTGTGTGTTTGTGTGTGTGTGTGTATGTCTTTGCTTCATTAGAAAGTACCTCATAGCCATTTGGCATTGAGATATCTAATGTGGAGAGCCCCATCCCCTTTGATTTTTAACTGTACTTTAATATTCCATTAGATTGGAAATGTTACCATTCATATCATTCATTTATCTGTTTATTCATTCATTTAAGAAAGAAATATTTGGTGAGCACTTAAATAGGTGTTGAAGTGATACAGAGATATCTTTACCTGAATATATCTGTCATTCTCTCCTTGTCTGTTAGAATGGGGCTTTATTTCTTCTTTGTATAGGCAATTGTTTCCTCTAAAAACTTACAGAGAACAGCTAAGTGTTTTTTTCAACATAAAGGAACTTGAAGAAAAAGTCTTAAAACCAATTTGCCTCAACTATTGTAGGTTCCTTAGCAACTTTCCCCATCTGAGGCATCCTTCAGATAAACCAGGCTTTTTTTCTCCCCATAACGTCACACCTGCATTATTTTAGACTCAGTATATACTTAGTAACTGCTTTATCTCACTATCTTATGTTGTTTCTTAATCTCAAACTCAGTGTAAAACTTTTCCTGTGGATATGTTAAATGGATGAAATTTTAATTCTATGTTATTTTGACTTTATCTTCAACCCTTTTTATGTGTGGAGAAGTTGCTAATGATTATAACATCCTTGATTGCTAAGGATTTCAATCTTTGAGAGCAAGGAAAATAGTCTCTCTCTGGTACCATATTTCTTCCTATGTAAGATACCAATTATAAGATCCACCATTTAATACTGTCAGTTAAACTATGAAATAGTGTTTTCTTAACACAGTTATTGTTGGACTCATGTCAGAGAAGCTAAATGTGAAAAAAATATGTTTTGGACTAGATGAAATATAATCATAGTTTAGTTATCAGTAATGAAACAGCTGATTTTTATATTGTATTAATAGTAACATTTGTAGTGAATAAAGAATTCTCAATGATATAACTTTTACCTATATTTGATGTATTATATTGGTGTTAATATATCCCCTCAGTTTTTTCCTGAAACAAATTTCTTTGGAGTCTACATCATTTTTTTTTTCTTAACTGCATTTCTTTCCATTTACTTTCATGTACCCCACCAGCAAAGCTTAATCTAAGACAGACACATAAATAAGAGACACAGCCTTTTTTGATATTGTTTTAATACATGCTATTTTCCATAGGACTGCACTAAATAGAGTCATAGTATTTGTCCAGTTAAAAGAACTATACTTTCCCTGCTAAAATCCCCATTTGACATTAGGAAAAAGTGTGAAATATTATTTCTTCTTTAGCTTAAGGAAGACCTTTGTCATTTCCAGTTCAGAAATACCTGTGTATAGATGCATATACATTCACTCTGTTTTATAATCCGTTTAGCCATATGAGTACATGTTTTATTTTTATGTGTCTTTGTCTTCTTTCATTTAGAGTGATCACCCTGTTGCTCTTTTACATAACTACATCTCATAATTCTACTAAGAATGTTATTCGGTGAATAATAAAACTCCAGCATTTAAATGTGCCACAATAGTTTTCTGTAAATTGTTTTGTATTTTTAATTCCCATGAGAAAATATAAAGGGAACTTAGCTTTTTAAAGCTTATTGTTTCAGATTATCAAAATAATTCAGAGACTTTTACTTAAACTTTATCAATAATGTTTAATCTGTAAATTTTGAGGAAGATTTTTGTATAAATTGTCCCTTAATCTGTACAGTAATTCATTACACATTTATTGAGCACATACTGTATACTATGTACTGTGAAAAATATTGATATAAAATAAAATAGAATGCCACCAACTAATCTACTTCTAGTCTAGTCTATGTTAAGATACAACTCTGTGCTTACCCTATAAGTCACAGTTGTCTATATGTTTAGCTATGTATATTTATTTGTAAATTTAGACTGTGAGTTCTTTGAAAGGAAGAATAGTCTTTTTGATCTTTTAACCTGATCATCTAATTTTGCATGATGCCTTCTGCATTATGTTCTAATCTAAATAAATGTGAGCCAATGAAGCAGTTAATAAACAAACTCTGCTGTCATGAGCACTTCAACTAGGTTGCTTTTATTTGGAAGGTCTTACAATATTAATAGACAAAAATTTTTGTTTAGATTTTGGTGTAGAGGATTTTGACAACAGTCCTCAATTTTCAAAACAAAAAGTTGGTGAAAGTATCAAATTACTTGGAGAGAAGTTTTAGATTTTCAAGTGTCTTGTGTACCTGAAAACCATCAACTAAAAACCGGAGACCTAGTCTCTAGCTATATGAACATTTGGCAAATCAAACTGTGACAAGCCTCAATTTCTGCATCAATAAAATGGTCATATTTAATCTACCTCACCAACCTCACAGATTTAAAGAGTAAATTAAATGAACATTATTATTGCTACCATTTTAAATTCAATTTGCTACTGATTGCAGGTTAGAAGTTTCTTTTATTTGATTTATCAGTTGGTTCGAGAAAAGCTAGTATGGTGCCAACTGATATTACTTTATTCTTTAACATTTTTGTTTCAGAATCTTTCATTTCAAAGAGTGAAACAAATGCATGGGTATCCTAAAAAAAACCTATAAACCATAAGAAATACATTTTTTGTAGAATGAAAAATGTGCCAAAGACAATGTATTTTTTTTCCAATGTAATTTCCTTTTCACTAAGTTAAATTTCCTAAAGGTAAATTTTAATAATTTCTAATTTATTAAACATGTAGTTGATAACTTTGTAATATATTTTTAGTGAGAGAATTTTTTTGTTATTTTCAGACTATTCAAAAGTTCATCTAACACAGCTATTGGAGAAGGCTGAAGTGATTGCAGGACGGATGCTTAAATTTACTGTTTTTTATCGTAACCAACACAAAGAATATTTTGACTATATTCGGTAAGGATAAAAATATATACAGTGATTTGCTTTACTAAATGCCATTCCAAGCTCTAGGCTCAGGTTTCCCTTGAGTCTAGTTCTGTGAAATAGCAATTTTTGTCTTCTTTTCAAAATGGTTATACCCTTTTATTTCTGAGAATAATTAGTAGGAAAAATCAGATTATGGGATTTTTTTTCACTTTACTTACATTCCTGTCTGTAATTATTTGTAGTGACAGTTCCTGTCTATTTGAGTAGAAGATCTTAAGCCTCTAGGGTTTAGACTGATGGCCATACATGACAAACTCCTCTGCTACCCAATAACTCAGCTAAATATTCTTTTCTTGTGGATTGCTTTAAGATATTGAAAATGGGTGGAGAGGAGGAGGTGACTTTCATGAAATATGGTGAACCAGTTGGGATTTTTCAGGCTTCAGTCTTAAGTGGAGATCTCTTAGCCATTATCTTGGATTAATTATTCATGAGGACAGTGTGTTTTGTTTACTTTTGAATTCTAGTGTTCAGTTAATATTTTGAAGATAGCCTGTGTTTACACTGGGAAGCAGTTTCCAAGAATTGAAAAGAAATCCATGCTTCTGGTAGTTTTAATACAATAATCCTTTTGTATTTGCAGATGAAAATTTTAGGACAGTAAATAGAGAGATGTATTTTTTTTAAAGACTAAGATTAAGGTTTTTAAAATGATAAATGCTATATAGGTTCTAAAACTTTTACACAGTAATCTCGGTAATTTATCATTTTAACAGCCTTGGTCTTACTTTAAATTTTAAATTGTAAGGATTATAACAAAAAAAATTAGGAAGCTTTGCTGTTATTTGTTTCTTCCTTCTCTAGTTTTCTTAAGTAAAGATCATGGTTTTAGATTTAATCAGCTCCAAGCTGGAATCCGAGAGAGGTGAACTTAGGCATCTGATTTCATCAAATGAAATACTTTGCAATATCATGTTTTTTTTTTCCCCTACGTTTTGATACTGAAAACCATAAGGTTTAATATCTTATAAACACAGAGTTTAATCCATAATTCTTTTATCTGATAAGTTATTTACCCTTGAGTCTATATATGTATTTCATGGCGGGATGCCCTTAACCTAATTTAAATAGTACAAACAGATGTAACACAAATTAATGTATCTGTCAGTTGTGAGTGGGAATGATCATATGTATTAAACAATAAAGGTTTTCTTTAAACATAAAATTTGAAAACAAAAATATCTATTGCCCTTTTTTTTTTTTTTTTAAATAAGAAGTACATCAATATAATACATCTTTGGTACAAGGTTTAGATTCTTAGAATATTGCCAATGTCTATTTTAGGTGGCCACTGGAGGTCAGTATTTCCCTGATTTTCTCTGCCCTTTGGGTGGAAACTAGACTATTCTCAGGTCCTTCAAAACTAAAATTGGCATCATCTGTTTTCAAAAATTCTAAGAAGAAAAGAAATGATAAAAACTGCCTGGAAAAAGTCATTGTGTATATTGTATAATTGACTCCAGTGTACCAGTATGAATGATGTTTTTACTAACAAGGAAATTTACCTTTGTTGGAGTTTCCATGACAGTTATAAAATCCATGTAAGTTATATCTTCATGCAGTATATATAAATAAATATACTTCCCAAGTGGTGGGTACAGTTCTTCAGCATTGCTTTTTAAAAATACTTTATTTTGAAAAAATAGTAGACATTAGCTTTAACGACCTTGATTTTCCTTTTTAGGTAACAAATTCTAATCAGGACCCACATCCTTTATCAGAATCCATTTAAAATGTCATAAAATGCTTGAATAGAAATGAAACTTTCACTTAAGGGGCTACAGACTTTCCAAATTATTACAAATTATGAAAAAGTGTTTGGTCAGTTCTGACTCAATCCATATGGATTAAGTTCATTTTGATCTCTTTCTCTAGAGATAAATTTCTAAGTGAATATTTCTTTATTTCCTGTCTCTATATTTTCTGCTATTATTGTTTCATTAATTGAACTTGTATATGCATGCTGGACACATATCATATCAATGTTTTGTCTTTGTTAATGAGAATGTAGCTGTAACAAGGGTAAGAATTGTGACCCAGGACAAGATGGAGTAGAAACATTTCTCCCTATTTTTCCCATTAAGTATAACTAAAAACTCAGATTGCATATATAAAAGAAATGTAAGAATCTGGAAGGTGGAAGAAGACTGAAAGCTAGAAGATAAGTCAGTTAGGGACCATGGGACTCAAGGGACAATACAGTGATGAGTTCCCTGAGTTTTCTTTTTAGCTCTTATAGTCTTGACTGATTTCTGAAGAAGCCAAGAACCCCAAAATGCTAATGGGTACAAACTAAGAAAAATACCCTGAGAAAATTTGCTCTATTTATCCAAATGACCAGCAAAGGGATAGTCTTGAAAATAAAAATCTTTTAGACAATAATTGCTCTACTTCAGCCAAATACCGTCAGGGATTAAACAAACAAACAAACAAATAAAAACCAAACATTTTCCCAGCCTCACCAGCCGAGTCAAGTAGGAAACCCAGATTTCCACCTTCTACCATCTATAAGGAAGCACCCTCTCCTCCTCCTCCAACCCCTGCTGGGGTGGTGTGAGAGAGAGCTGAATGGGGAAGCTGAACTTATACTCTCCCACCAGTGGCAATGTGGTACCTGTCAACCTCCCTACTGGGGTGGTATCGCAGATCGCCTAATGAAAACCAGGACTTTTCACTGCAGCCTAGGAATATGGATTGCCTCTGCAGTGTCATTGAAAGCCACATAAGGAGCAGTACCGAGCTAGATAGTATTAGCAGAAGCCTAGTGAGAACCTTAACTCTTAACTTCACCCAGTAGTCATCCCCCTGTCTTTGAGGCTGACTGTGAATCCTGGTCTTTTCTCCCCTAACAGCAATGAAGTGATATTCTTCCGCTGATACATAGTCAAAAGAAGCCTGCTAAAGTACTGATTTAAATAAGACTCAGCTTCATAACATAATACCCTGAATGTCCAAGATACTATTGAAATCCACTCATGATTCCAAGAATCAGAAAAATTGTGAGTGAGAAAAAATGATCAACAGATATTAATGCCATAACACAGAATCTTAGCACTATCTGACAAGGATTTCAAACAGCCACTGTAAAAATTTTTCAATAAGCAATTACAAATATACTTGAAACAAAAATAGAAGATATAAAGAATTAAATATCATAGAACTGAAAAACTACTAGAAGGAAAAAAAACTCAGTGGATAGACTCAACAAAAAAATGAAGAGGACAAAGGAAAGAAACCATAAACTTGAAGATAGAACAATAGAAATTACTCAAACTGGGCCTCCTGGGTGGCTGTTGGTTAGCATCTGACTCTTGATTTCAGCTCAGGTCATTTCAGCTCAGGCTGAGCATGGAGCTTGCTTCAGATTCTCTTTCCCTTTCCCTCTGCTCCTCCCCACCCAAAAAAAAAAAAAAGAAATTACCCAAACTGAGTAATAGAAAATTGACTGGGGAAAAAAAGAGCACAACTTCACAGACATGTAGGGCTATAGCAGATCTAATATCTAATACTAATGTCATTGGAGTCAGAAAGGAGGAAATGGTGGAGCTAATAAAATATTCAAAGTAAAAATAGCTGAAATGTTCCCAAATTTGGCAAAGGATATAAATATAAAGATTAAAGAAGCTAAGTAAATCCTAAACAGGACAAACACAAAGAAATCCATGCCCAGACACGTCATAAATTCCTGAAAATTGAAGAGAAGCAAATCCTGAAAAACACCATACCTCATCTATGGTGTCTTTCAATCACATCATCATTAGAAACCATATCAGGCAGAAAGAAGCCACACAATATTTTTAAGTTCTGAAAGAGAACTGTCAACCCAGAATCCTGGATCTAGTGAAATTATCCTTCAAGAATAAAAGGAAGGGGCACCTGGGTGGCTCGGTTAAAGCCTCTGCCTTCGGCTCAGGTCATGATCTCAGGGTCCTGGGATTGAGCCCCGCATCGGGCTCTCCGCTTGGCGGGGAACCTGCTTTCCCCTCTATCTCTTTACCTGCTTCTCTGCCTACTTGTGATCTCTCTCTCCCTCTGTCAAATAAATAAATAAAATCTTAAAAAAAAAAAAGAATAAAAGGAAATCAAGACATTCTCAGATGAAGGAAGATTAAGGGGAATTTGTCACCAGCGTATCTACTGTAAAAGAATGAGTAAAAGGGGTTTTTTTGTCTATTTTTTTTATTCATCATGAGAAGTGTACTCTTCAGTCCCCACCCCCTATTTCTTCTGTCACCCCACCAGCCTCCCCTCTGGTAGCCATCAGTCTGTTCTCAATAGTTAAGAGTCTGCTTCTTAGTTTGTCTCTTTCTTTTTTTCCTTTGCTCATTTGTTTCTTAAATTCCACATATGAATGAAATCATATGGTATTTGTCTTTCTCTGACTGACTTATTTCACTAAGTATTATACTCTAACTTTATTCATGTTGTTTCAAATAGTAAGATTTCATGCTTTTCTTTGGCTGAAATATATATATATATATATGTATATATATCACATCATCTTTATCCATTCATCTGTCAATGGACACTTGAGCTGCTTCCATAATTAAGTGATTATAAATAATACTGCAATAAACAGGGGTGCTTGTATTCCTTTGAATTAGGGTTTTGTATTGCTTGGGTAAATATCTAGTAGTGAAATCCCTGGATCATAGGGTAGATCTATTTTATTTTTTGAGGAGCTTCCGTACTGTTTTCTACAGTGGCTATACGAGTTTGCAATTCCACCAAAAGTGCAAGAGGGTTCCTTTTTCTACATCCTTGCCAACACTTGTTTCTTGTGTTGTTGATTTTAGTCATTGTGACAGGTATGAGGTAATATCTTATTGTTGTTTTGATTTGCATTTATTTGATTAGCGATGTTGAGCATCTTTTCATGTGTTTGTTGGCCATCTGATGCTTCTTTGGAGAAATGTTTGTTCATTTCTTCTGCTCATTTTTAATTGGATTATTTGGGGGTTTTGGTGTTGAGTTACAGAAGTTATTTATATATTTTGGATACTCATCAGATAATACTAATCAGATAATGTCATTTGCAAATATTTTTTCCCATTTCATAGGTTGCCTGTTCATTTTGTTGATTGTTCCCTTCACTGAGCAGAAGATTTTATTTTGATGTGGTCCCAAAACTTTATTTTTGCTTTTGTTTCTGTTGCCTCAGTAGACATATCTAGAAAAATGTTTCTATGGCTGATAGGAGAGAAATTACTGCCTGTGCTCTCTTCTAGGATTTTTATGGTTTCAAATCTCACATTTAGGTCTTCAGTCCATTTTGAGTTTACTTTTTTGTATGGTGTAAGAAAGTGGCCCAGTTTCATTCTTTTGCATGTAGTTTCTCAGCACCATTTGTTGAAGAGACTACCTTTTTCTCCTTGGATATTCTTTCTTCCTTTGTCAAAAATAAGATTAACCCATATAATTGTGGGTTTATTTCTGGGTTTTCAATTCTGTTCCATTGATCTTCATGTCTATTTTTGTGCCAGTACCAACTGTTTTAACTACTACTGCTTTGTAATATAACTTGAAATCTTGAACTGTGATACCTCCAGCTTTGTTTTTCTTTTCCAAGATTGCTTTGGCTATTCAAGGTCTTTTGTGATTCCATGCAAATTTTGAGATTGTTTGTTCTAGTTCTGTAACAAATGCTATTGCTATTTTGATAGGGATTGCATGAAATGTGTAGATTACTTTGGGTAGTATAGACATTTTTACAGTATTTCTTCTTCCAACTCATAAGCATGGAATATCTATTTCTTTATGTCATCTTGAATTTTTTTCATCATTGTCTTATAGTTTTTGGAGTACAGGTCTTTCACCTTTTTGGCTGAGTTTATACCTAGATATTTTATTGGTTTTCGTGTATTTGTAAATGGGATTGTTTTCTTAACTTCTTTTTCTGCTGCTTCATTATTAGTATATAGGAACAAAATGGATTTCTGTACCTTGACTTTGTATCTTGTGACTTTACTGAATTCATTTGTTCTAGTAGTTTTTTGGTGGTCTTTAGGGTTTCTATATACAGTAACATGTCATCTGCATACAGTGAGAATTTTACTTCTTCCTTACCAATTCAGATACATTTTCTTTCTTTATGTTGATTGCTGTGGGTAGGATATCTAGTATTATGTTGAATAAAAGTGGTGAGAGTGGACGTCCCTGTCTTGTTCTTGACCTTAGGGGAAAACTCCAAGATTTTGCCCATTGAATATGATGTTGTATGTGGGTTTTTCATATTAGATCTTTGTTATGTTGAGGTATGTATGTTTCCTCTAAATCTACTTTGTTGATGGTTTTATCATGTATGGATATTGTGCTTTGTCAGATGTTTTTTCTACATCTATTGAAATGATCATATGGTTCTTATCCTTTCTCTTATTGCTGTATCATGTAGATTGTTTTGTGAATGTTAAACTACCCTTGCGTCTTGGAAATAAATGCCATTTGATTGTGGTGTATGCTTTTTTTTTTTTCCCATTTTATTTATTTTTTCAGCGTAACAGTATTCATTCTTTTTGCACAACACCCAGTGCTCCATGCAAAACGTGCCCTCCCCATTACCCACCACCTGTTCCCCCAACCTCCCACCCCTGACCCTTCAAAACCCTCAGGTTGTTTTTCAGAGTCCATAGTCTCTTATGGTTCGCCTCCCCTTCCAAATTTTTTTTTTTTTTAATAAACATATAATGTATTTTTATCCCCAGGGGTACAGGTCTGTGAATCGCCAGGTTTACACACTTCACAGCACTCACGATAGCACTTACCCTCCCCAATGTCCATAGCCCCCTCCCCCTCTCCCAATCCCACCTCCCCCCAGCAACCCCCAGTTTGTTTTGTGAGATTAAGAGTCATTTATGGTTTGTCTCCCTCCCAATCCCATCTTGTTTCATTTATTCTGGTGTATGCTTTTTTAATGTATTATTGGTTTGCCAATATTTTGTTGAGGATTTTTGCATCTATATTCATGAGTGATGTTGTAATTCTCTTTTTTCATGGTGTCTTTATCTGTTTTTGGTATCAGAGTGATACTGGCCTCATAGAATGAATTTATAAGTTTTCCTTCCTCTTGTATTTTTTGTAATAGTTTAAGAATGGGTATTAACTCTTCTCTAAATGTTTACTAGAATTTGCCTGTGAAGCTGTCTGGTCCTGGACTTTTGGTTTTTGAGAGTTTTTTTGATTACCAATTCAATTTCATTGCTGGCAATTGATCTGTTCAAATTTTCTATTTCTTCCTGCTTTAGTTTTGGTAGATTATAGGTTTCCAGGAATTTATCCGTTTCTTCCAAGTTATCCAATTTATTGGCATTCAGGATCTGTTACAGTTATTTGTATTTCTGTAGTGTTGGTTGTTATTTCTCCTCCTTCATTAGCAATTTTGTGCATTTGGGTCCTCTCTCTCTCTCGCTCCTTTTTTTTTTTTTTTTTTTAATGGACCTAGCTAGAGTTTTATCAATTTTGTGATCTTTTCAAAGAACCAGCTCCTGGTTTCATTGATCTGTTCGGTTTTTATTTTAGTTTCTATATCATTTATTTCTACTCTGATCTTTATTATTCCTTTGCTGGGTTTGGGTTTTGTTCTTTTTCTAGCTTGCTTACTTAGTAAAGTAAGATTGTTTGAGATTTTTTCTTGCTTCTCGAGGTAGACCTGTATAAACTTCCACCATAGAACCTCTTTTGCTGCATCCCAAAGATTTTGGACCATTGTATTTTCTAAAAGAAATTTTTGAAAAAATAAAGAAAATGATACGGGAAAGAATTTTGGAACATCAGGAGGAAAGGAGGAAGAGTAAGAATAAAATATGGGAAAAAAAAAGAATAAAAATATGGGGTCTAATCCAGAATATTCATACATCTCTTATTTATCCAGTGTCTTCTAATGTGTGAGTTGCTTTGTATTCCGTTGAATCTGCATTTTTAATAAGCTTCTTTGGTAGTTCTTAGGCACTAGAATTTGAGACTCATTGCTATTCTAAAGGTAGGAGGGACCCTGGGCATACCTCACTGACCCACAGACTCTTTTAGAAGCATGCAACTGGGAGAACCTTCTCATGCCTATGTGGTAGGTTGTAATTTTCATTCCAAGTCATGCTGGTCAAAGACCCAGCAAGAAGGGGACATTTAGTGGGAGTTCTGGAGGAAATTTGACTAAAGCACCATTTATAAAGTTATAGACAGAGTTAAAGGCAACTAATAAGAGATGCTAAAGCAACCAGGAACTATCAAGAATTGAAAGGTTTTACTACTCTTGGGAAGGGGAATAGAAGACACCCACTAGGAGAAGTAGAGACATATAATACATACAAATCCAGCCACACCAGAACTACAAGGCTCTGAAGAATGGAGGAAGTAGAAGACAGCATACTCAAGGCTTTACTTCATCCTCCCCTAGATCTGATGGTTCCTCCCATAAACAGAACTGAAATGGAAGGAACCAAAGGACAAAGGGGAACCAACCCACAGTGGAAGGCAAGAAGGATGGAGAATAGATCTGGGGAGATGGTAAAGGGAAAATAACCATCTCTGATGTAAGAAAAATACAAGAAAGGGGACCTGATTGGTAAAACATACCTAGGAAAAACACACAAACATAAAACAAAACAAGACTCTTTTGTGCCAATGTATATACACAAATAGCACTCATATTGGGACTAAATTCTGGCATACTTTAAAGAAACATTCAATTTTTTAACCAATACACTAAGTCCAGTTTCTCTTCAGAGAGCCACTTCTGAAACCCAATAGGTTTCTCTGGCCAGGAAATTTATTATGTAAGGAACTCCAAGGTTTGTAGAAGAACATCCTTGCATTAAAATACAAAAAGTAAAGTAGGTCAAAAGATGGATTCTGTTTGATCTTATAGCAAGATGAACATTCAGACTTTTGGTCCTATCACCAGTCAAATCTACATGTAAATCAATAGCTTTACTACTATTAGATCAAGAAGTGACCATGTCTTTTCTCTTGCAGAGAACATCATGGGAATGCTATGCAACCATCTGTCAAAGATAACAGTGGTAGCCACGGCTCTCCAATCAGTGGTAAATTAGAAGGCATCTTCTTCAGCTGCAGCACTGAATTCAATACTGGGAAACCACCCCAGGATTCACCTTATGGAAGATACAGGTTTGAGATTGCAGCAGAAAAACTTTTTAACCCCAATACTAACTTATACTTTGGGGACTTCTACTGTATGTACACTGCTTATCATTATGTGATTCTTGTTATTGCCCCTGTGGGATCACCAGGAGATGAATTTTGTAAGCAACGCCTTCCTCAACTAAATTCCAAGGATAATAAATTTTTGACCTGCACAGAAGAAGATGGGGTGCTGGTTTACCACCACGCCCAGGATGTCATTTTAGAAGTCATTTACACTGACCCTGTGGATCTTTCTCTGGGCACTGTAGCAGAAATCACTGGTCATCAGCTCATGAGTTTGTCTACTGCAAATGCAAAGAAAGATCCCAGCTGCAAAACCTGTAATATCAGTGTTGGACGTTAATGCCCACTTTTCTTTTCTTACCCAGTCCCTCTTCTTCCCCTAAGAGCATTGATCCTCTGTTGTCCATTTTCATCACCAGATGTTTTCCACTGAAGCATGCACATGCCGCTATCACCAAAAGCAAATTGCCATTTTTCAAATTTCATCCAGAGCCGTTTTAGTGTTTCCTATCCCCTGCCCTTCCCATTACTTTCAATGATGAAAGTTCTCCTCTGACACTTTATTGCCTAGATGCTGCAATGTTTTTATTTTCCTTTATGCCAAACATAACAAAACAATTATATAAACTGCTTTAGCAAAATACAGAATAACGGCTTATAAATGGTGTTTAAATATGCATTCATTTTAATCTACTGAACAAATATTGGGATAACTCCAAACCGCATGAAAGGGTGTAATTGCAGCATGAGTTAAATCCTGAAGCCTAGAATTGTCAGCACTTCCAACTTGTTGTTTGACAGTGTTATTTATGTTATTTATATTTAGCTAACAGGAAACAACTATTGTGTTTCAACATAATAAATATAATAGAAAAATATTTTATTTGTATTGTATAAAATATTTACAATCATATAGAATATATAGTTACATTTTAATAGCAATTGTATACATGTCATGAAACCATTTCCCTTATCAAAGATGTAGTTTGTAAACTTCAAATAGTTGTGTATCTGTCCTGTTACAAGTAGATGACTTCAATTAAACAAATTTATGAAGGACATCATTCTGATTCATAAAAGTTATAAAATATCAGGTAAATACAGAGAAAACAATAAGCCTCTGAAATACTCTGCTTCTTTGAAAGTCAGTATTCTTCCCATCCCAACTATATGAAAATGTGAATTTGTTCAACATCATGCTTAAACATTACAGATAACAGAAATACAAACATGGTTGGGTACAAGAGAGAAAATGTTGACCTTTTACTTATTTTTACAAAGGCAAAAATAATAAATGTGTGTTTTAGTACAAAATAACACAAAACTATATGCAGTAAAGTTGATGAAGCAAATAAAACCTTCTGGCTTCTTTTCCAAGGTGTCTTAACAATTTCCAAACCTTTCATTTTGTACAGAACGAAGAATACCTACAACTCATGAGAAAGCTTTGTGACTTTACAAAGTATATATAGACCGTGGAACATTAAGAAAAATGCATACTCCCAATGGAAAAATAGTTATATACTCTTATAGTAAACAAAGAGATTAGCAGTCATAACTATGATCACATTAGATTATATACTGCAGACCACAGATCTATCCAAAATACCTATTTTCAAATTTTAATACAATATTTTAATATAAACATCTGTCAATTATAGACAAAGATAATTCACAAAGTACATGCTATCAGAATGAACTTTGGTAACCAGAAATGTAAAATTTCAAATAACAGATAAAATAATGTGCTATTTTTATATAGAAATAAAAAAGTAGCAGTGACACATTCTAGTATGCTTTACTGAATAGCCTAGTGGACTTAAGGGCAAGGTAGATTTTTTTATCATTTAAAAATCTATTAGAAGTTTCAAATAAATTACATTCTTACTAGCTGTATTCCTTCCTACATAAAAAAGAAGAGTTTCTTCTCCTCCTCTTACTGATTTTTTAAAAATCATGCTCTTTGCTCTTTTCCAAACACTGGACACTAAATAGACTTTCCCTAATAAGTGGCCCATTGGACAAGTATTACTTAGATTTGATTAAAAAAAATTAAGATGTTTTTTGAAATAATTATACTGACTGTGCATTTTCTGCTCAGCATGGAGGAGGCTGAAATTTTTTTCCAATTATACTGTTAGTTGTTATATTCCCCCCATTTAAATCCTTCTTCCTCATTGATAGTTACACTTATCATCTCTTCCTAAAAATAACTAATACTACCACTAAAGTGCTTCAATTTTCAATATATCAAAACTACTTAGCAAGAGTGGCAGAGAAAAATAAACTTGACCTTATCTTGGTTGAAAGTGAGCACAAACATTTCCTGAACCTCAGATTGTTTTGGCTATATCTTGCTTGCTGATGAGGACTTCCAATAGTCTCAGTTTGGCTTTTATGTGCTTGTATTCATAGTACTCATCTGCCATTGGTATCCTATCTTCCTTTTGTGGACTTCTGCAAAACAGAAAATACTGTCTATTAGCACATAATAAATCAAGTCATTAAAAATCCTTTTATAATTTTTACATGAGAAAGTACAGAGTAGAAGTTTCCACTTGGTTTTGCATCATGTCTTTTTTACCTTCCCTTCCACCTTCACTCACTCCCTCCTCCATGCGTCATTAGGTTTTTGTATAATAGTACCCTTTGAAAACTTGAATGTCATGGGTGTTTTGCAAATATATGGTCCACTGCATAGACATACAACAATGGAGCAAGTTAAAAGGAAAAAAAAAAAAAAAAACAAAAAAAAAAACCTACAAATCAGAACTCTCAAGGCATTCTTAGTCTAGTTATTCTCCTATTACTCATACCACAGTTCATGCCACTGAAGAATGTTCAGCCCTTACAATGAGAGTTGTTAAAAATTCAACCTAAAAACTGCATAAATTAAGTGAAATAATTTATAAATTTGTAGTGATGGGGGGAAAAAAGCTCAATGGTTACCTTATAAACGTGAAATATTTCCAAGTTTTCTTTTAATTATAATACCTATCTCTACTAATGTGTAATAGAATCAGTGAGATGTTCATGGATTGAATTTATATGAGTCTGAATTGTAGTGCTTCTCTTTGCACACTAATTCTAAGGCTGGATATCGGACAATGCATATTTTATGAATACACATTCTAACTACTATATGTTCTTGCCAATTACTTTGAAGAATGTTTGGGTAACATCTGGAGTTAAAACCATTTCCTTTCCACAAAAATATGTTGCCAGGATATGTTATCTAGTAGTAATTACTTCAGGATCTTAGAAGGCTCTTGTTTCCTTGGTTGCTAAGATTACCTATTGCTTTTAGAACATTTTCACTCATGACTTTGAAATACAGGGGTGGAAAACAGATGAAACACCACAGTTGCTACTGAATATAAACACAAATACTAGTATTAGTGTGGCCGAACGTAGGTAAATAGCAAGCATTTATAATATTTTACCTATACTCCCTTCTATTTTTCTAGTACTGATAAAAGATCTATCTCTCATAAATTTAAAAAAAGTGTGAATCTATAAAGACTTCCTAAGAATGGAGTTATCTACTTGTGATGCACCACTATATGCTGCCCTTAAATTTCTAGTATGGAACTCAGAACAATACATATATCTGTAGACAGGGTTTCTCTTCAATATTGTCTAACTTATTTAATAGAATCCCTTTGCCTCCATTCTGTATTATGGACCAAACTTTTAACAGAGCCTCTAAATGCCACCTTAATTTATATAAACATATCTAAGTAAAGAAATGGTCTAATTTATCAGAAAACACTAGTAACACATCATGCTAATTTTCCCTGGTCCTGCATATTCCATTTTGGCTAATAAGCAAGAGTGTATTGGCCAGAATGAAAAATTTTGCAACATATTTCCTGAAGCATTTTTCCCATTATGAAAAACATGCTAATGTTCTTGGTACAGTTCCTGACTTATAACTATTAATGTCATATCTACATGATTATTCCTCTTGCTTGGCAAATATTACCAAGAACATTTACAGTGACTTAAAATTTTTTGTAATCCATTTGCATTTTACCTTATGGACAGGATTAGGCCTTCCTAATAAAATTTCTTAGGATAACAAGATTAAGATCCGTGTTTCCTAACCATTCAACACCTTGATTTTAATTGTGATACACCACCACTTTGGCATTTACTTTAAGTATACACCACAAGAGGGCATACAACCTCAGTCAAACACAGGCATATCTGAAGTAGGGTTAAGACTGAAAGGTGCAGTAGAATACTATACATAGAACATCACTAACTTCAAAAGGTATGCCAAGTACCACTGAAGCTCCATTAGGCAGGACTATACTAGCACACTGGGGTAGTCTCAAACTCTTTGGACTCCTGCATACATACAGGTTAAAAAAGGTAAATGTAAAAGCTGTATGGAAACTCCAAAAAGGGAAAAAATGGAAATGGAAAAAGAAAACAAGAAATTATGTTTTATGTTCTAAATTTAATATCCACATAACATTTTTCACTAGATTAGTTAACATCAGCGGAAGGGTAAATAACTTGGACTTGTAGCAATCAACTGGAAAAGGAAGATTCCAGGTAGATATCAAAGTGGGATACATCTGTATTTGCTGAACACAGAACGTTTCTGACTTAATAGGTCAAGTCCTATCCTACAGCTCTGGAGGACTGACATGGAAAAGCTGCTAAGAGGTGAGTAGATCAAGCTTTCAAGGTGCCTTAGAAAATAGTCCCTGTCCATCAGGTCGAACCTTAGTCTGCTGACATGAAAGGAATTCAGGACGGGCAGATACTTAGATGGAGAGGAATACTGAGGGGCCAGTGTACCAGTGACTCCCACCTCTCCCACCTTAATAACTTTGTAACTTTGGGAAAGTTATACTTTATTATTTTTAATACTGACATTCCATAGAATAACTATAGTGTCCCAAAGTATTCCAGGAAGCCCAGTCATTTCATCTTACAACCATGGAAACAGGCTCAGGATAGCTAAATGATTTGTCTCTTTCTCTTCTAGAAGTAAATCAATAATCCTGAATCTTATGATTTTATATATATACACATACATATATATGATTATATATACTATATGTTAATTATATAATATATATTAATTGTTACATAAAATTATATATTAATGTATAATTAATATACACATACATGTATGTATACATACATATACACACATATATGATTACATACATATAAAAATTATTATACACTGACAATACACCAAAATTTAGAGAAAACTAATAGAATGCCTAATGAGACCTAGGTTGACAAAGAAAAATAGACAAAGAGAGGACATAACTAAACATTTATGTTAGGGATAGAAAGAATAGCTATGAACTTCTGATTTGAAAATAAATAGCTAAGGGCAGATCCTTAAGTTTAAAAGACATTTGAAACAAAAGAAGAATTATTTAATGAAATAGGGAATAACCTGCAAAACTAAATAACGCAGAACAAGGAAGTTATGGGTTGAAAAATCAAAGAGATTTTTTTTTAAAGATTTTATTTATTTATTTGACAGACAAAGATCACAAGTAGGCAGAGAGGCAGACAGAGAGAGAAGAGGAAGCAGGCTCCCTGCCAAGAAGAAATCCTGATGTGGGGCTTGAACCCAGGACCCCAGGATCATGACCTGAGCTGAAGGCAGAGGCTTTAACCCACTGAGCCACCCAGGCGCCCCTCAAATAGATTTTTTAAAAGTTTAGATAAATTCAATAGTTAGGGATTTTGGGATTTCATCCTTTACTTTTTAAAGCCTAATGTCTTATTTCATCAGACATATTTCATAGCTACAGCCTCCCATAAAACATACCTAATAATGGCACTACTACAATGCTGCATTAGACAGATCTTGAGTCTAAATCACTGTGTAAATTATTTCTATTTTATATAAAGTCACTCTTATTGCCAAAAACTGCAGCTCATTCTTAACAATAGTTCTCTAGGAAATATTAGCTTAAAAAAAAATCTCTGCTCACACTTACCTTCCCGTTTGTTTAAAAAACTGTTCTTCAAAGTCTCTTAAGGCTTTCCGAAGTCTCTTCTTGTCAGCCCTAGTTTCTCGGAGATGGTCAAGAAGTACAGGCCTATATCAAGCAAAATATACATTTGCCATTACTGAGCTCTGGCATAATTGAGACATCATAAGAAGATTTATCTATTCAGCAAATCATATTATGATACAGAACCGTTCTGCCTAAAAGAGTATCTTTTAAATAAATATAGTACATGTAGAACCTGATCATAGGGAAGCACGTAAGCAGAGGATTAAAAACAATATCATCAGAGAAGAGAAAGGACAGACAGAAGGCAAGCCAATGGAGTCCACTATAAAATGTGGCGACAGTAATAACCATATGAGTGGATAAGGAGAAAAAGACATTTTGAAAGAATACTCATCAGTATTTGGTGATAGAAAAGACATAAGAGGCACAAGAGGACGAGAATTTAAAGAAAAGTCTACCCTTAAGGTAGAGTATGGGGAAAACGTCAAAACCCTTGGGAATGAAATAGCCCTTATTCAAAATAAAGCTAGAATTATACTGTAATTCAACTCACTTCATTCTACTAGGACAAGAGAAAAGTCATGTGATTTTAAAACAGGAATTTTTATCTAGGAAATTTGTGCATGGTTACAATACTTTGAACTCCCTGTTATATATTGGCATTTTCTAAAAAAAAAAAAAAAAAAAAAAAATCCCAACAATAAATAAATGAAGGGAAAGAAGGAGAGAAAGATACAGGGAAAAAAGAGAGGAAGACTGATTTTCTGCTTCCAAACGTTACGTCACAGCTGAAACTGAGGTATCAGCTAATTCTATAAGCACACTAAAATCCCAATTTAGAACTTAGTCCTTAGTCCCACCTCATATATTTTTGGGATTCCATCCCTATCTTGAAGTATATACTCACCACACTACAGTATTACATGTTAACGGAAATCTCATAGTCTGGCCTATAATATACAAACAAAAGAAGGCCAAATGATCAAGAGGAATGCCACCTACTGAATAACGATAATGATAACAACAATGATAATACTAATGAAAATACAAATAGCTCCTGAGAGGCCATTAGGAACCTTAAGGGCAGCTTATTTACTTATGGCCAAGGGGATTCCCAGGCTGGAGAACCATTTTATCTAAAGGAGTAGACAGACTAGGATAAAGGTCCTGACAAACGTTGACCCCCATGAGATCCCAATTCTTTTTGGTCCAGCATGTTCAAAAGCCATCTCTGCTTCACACATTGCCAAGAATTAGACTGATGTCAGACCCTGCTGAAAAGATGTGCAACTGTAGGAAATTAGCATTTATGGTATCTCCATATGTATGGTATTCTCCAGTCAAGAGAAAAACCAGATTATGCTTTTAGGCAATCGTTGTTTCACATTTTTTAGGGAATCTAATAGCTCTTGTGAACTTTGTATACGCATATAAGGTATCCCAGATGAAAAGTTGAAAAGAAACTCCATACTTAGGATTCACACTCACATAGTGGCCTCATGTAAATTGGACATGGATAGGGCTGGTGGTTTGATTTCTTTTTTTTCATCTGGAAGCAGGACCGTAACAGGCTCAGTCTCAGAGAAGGTGAGGTGGTCGCCAACAGGAAGGTGAGACACTGGAGCTGGCAAAGAAGGTTGTTGGCTTCCCTGGGGACAGTCTTCATCAGAGTCTTCTTCCTCCTGCTTATCACAAGCAGAGTTAAATAAAGTCACAAAATGCTAAGTGTCTCTTGCATCAAAAACAGGAAGAGGAACCATAAATAGACACCATGAAAACAGTAGGCGAACCCTGTGTCTACCGAAAAACCAGAAGAAAGAAACCAAAAGGACCTCTTTCTCAATTACATCAAAAATCTTGCAGAAGTTATTGAGTGAAAAGGCACCAATGCTGTGCTAAAATGCTCAGCAAGTTCATCTCTTCTGGGCCAAAAAAAGGCCCAAAGAAGATATGGTCCAACCTGGGCTGCACTGCCTACTCGCTCCTCCCTTTCACCCAGACCTTCTGGTTACATGGGTAAGTAGTTACATGGGTTAGAATGAGAGGGACTTTAGACACCTTTTGTTATCCAGAAATACCCCAAATCAGGTTCTGGGTGGACCACATTCAGATACAGAGCATATTGGAAAACTGACAAATTCAGGGATGAGCTCTAGGAAGGCCAAAGCAAAATGGCGTTATTCCTTAACATCATCACAACCAAAAGATTTCCTTGCAAGGAAATCTGAAAATCATAATCGTTTTAAATCATGCTTCCTCAATGGAAAAATTTTAGAGACTATGACTCACTATTATCTTTGTCTTTAAAATCATTAAAGTATAATGTAGTCAAGTATACTTAAATGTGTATTTGTCAATATTTATTCCTTTTTATATTGATATCTTGAGCAAGTGACTATTGAATATTAATGGAGTAGCATTTGTGGTGCTTTTCTAGTTCTGTACTCCCATAAGTCATCTTTATTAAAAATAGTCTAACTCAATTTCAGTAGCCATATTTTCTATTGAAATAAATCTTATATCTTACATAATGATGGTCAAATGGTATCAAAAACAAATGATGCATTATATCAAGGAACGTGTAGTCAGTTTTCTTATTCAAGAAGAAAAATTAACACACAGAATAGAAAGGCTCTGTTTGGTCTAGCTGTGTTGCAAATTAGAAAATGCCAAGTTGAAATTCATCATTTGTTCAAGAAATGAAAGCAATTGTTAAAACTTGCTTCAAAAATGCAATTGCTATAAATTCCTCTTTCATAGTAATTTTAATTATCAACCACTCTTAAGTTAATAATATTAGGCTTAATGGAGACCACATTTCTACTTTTTGAAATAACAACTGGCCTTGTTAGCAGTATATACTGCCAAGAAGGCTTATTTGTAACTGTCAGAGAGCTGCCTCCCTACCTAAACTATAAGAAGCACAAGTAATTGTTTCTAGTTAAAGCAAGCATCCTGACTTACAATTGTTGGAATAAGGGAAGGTGTTGACAAGATTTGCTTGATAATCCTGTATCGGTCATAAAGAGGTTTTATGAGATTCTTGTCTTGCTTAGCTACCTGAAAAACATAAAATTAATTATTGGTCCTTTCTTAGATGAGAATTAAAACATGTCAGTATATTTTATTGGGCAAAAAAAAAAAAAAACAAACCAGTTTTGAAGTCTCAAAATAGGAGATTAATAATACTATAATACAATAGTAATTAGAAAAAGCGAAGTCACTTGTAAGATACTATTGAAGGCACATATCAATTTTCTTCTAGGAAAAGTTTACTTTAGGACAGGTTCAAGTTTAGAAAGATGTTTAAAGCTTTCTGAAGGAATCCTAAATATGTAAATGGTAAGAAGCCTGTTACTTCTTCATTCTTTAAAAAAAAAAAGTTATTGAGATCGTCAATTTTTTTTTTCTGAAACGTGTATTTTATCTGGATTTTCATGATTATATTCACAAATACCAACCTTGTTTAGGTCTTTATCACAACAAGTTGGGAGTATATACTAGCTTGCTGGCTAGCTCTGACATAAAACTATTCTGGATAAAACAATTAACTTACTTGAATCTTCAATTTCTTACCTGTATAACAAGGAGGTTAGAATTACAAAGTTCCTTCCAACTAAAAAATTTCATAACCTCCTGGTCCAAGAATGTATTCTCCTACCTCTCTGCTGTATGACCCATTCCTAAGCACTATTTTTAACAGGTCACGCATAATATCTATCAATCCCTTACCTATCTACCCCACCATCACCTTTCCATCCAAAGTGACCAAACCTCTGCTTGCTTTGGTTTTGCTCCCTGCTGTGTATCCTTGAAACCAGAGGACATTTGCTACATATTTCCTACTCGCAGTTTCCCTTTCACCCTGGTCAGATGCAGGAAGGGATGGTAGAAACAACACATAGCAAAATCACCCGAGTATCTCTTCTTTAAGATAAAAAACCAGTATCATCTGGTTCTCTGCTTTCCAGATTCCTCCAGAGGGATCTTGAAGGAAAAGAACATGGCTGAGAACCATTATGGCCCCATTTATCTCCCTTTACTCTGAACTTCTCTGTCTTATTATCTGGGCCTTGACAATTTTCTTTGTTTCAGTTTTGTCTGCCCAAATGAATTAGAGGTTTTTCAAGAACAAAGATTATATCACATATTTTTAAAAATTTTCACAGTACCCAACACATCCCCCTTCCTTGCTATAAATTTATAATTTATATATATATTAAAATTTATTTATGTTATAAATTTATCAACACAGGTTTATAAACAAAGGTACCCTAATTTTTAACAGTCTTCATATAATTCTACAAGCTATAACCTAAGGCTCTTTCATTTTCAGTAGAAAGAAAGGCTTTCTGTAGAAGCCTTTTAAATATTGGCTGAGTAACCCCAAGAGCTTTTCATTTACTGGCCCAATCATTCCTTAAATATTTTCTTAGTCATGATACATCTTACCATGAAAAAAAAAAATCCTGTGATGTATCCCATAGGGTTTTAATAGGTAATAAAAAATCTCAATCCAAGTTCAGAAAACATTAACATAGCGCTTTTTATTCAGTGTCTCATTGGGGCTTATATTCCTCAGAAAATGATGCATTTAACTGTTATTAGCATCTTTCTATGGTAGTTTGATCTTTGTGATTTTATTTATTTTTAGTATATCCTCTGGCTTCTAGAAAAGCTAAATTTCATCCTAAAAGAAAAAAAGAGTGACCAAAAAGCAATCTAGAATGATGAATGCTATTATAGAAAAGTATTCACAGATGCCAGATGAAAATCAGTGTCCATATACAATGTATGCACTCATCTTTCACTCTGATGAGTCCCTGATTTTATTCTTAGCATCATTATCAAAGCAATCCCCAAAGAAAGACATGAGAGCTCACTGGCAACAGTGTCAAAACTAATTCTGTAAGTGCTCATCCTCAAAGAGGAAGACAGGCTGCCTAACAGCAGGGTTAGTGATCAGACTGTGTGCCTGGAGCTCTCTTCTACTCACAGACCTATAGAGAGAAGCTAAGGAAGGCCTGTAGAGTCAATCTTCATGAAGGAAGATGAGTCAAGAGGTAGGCTTTGCTTGAATAGTTACCTCAAATCTAAAGGGCAGACATATATTTAATTTGGCTATTCCTCAGCCATTTTCTGCCAAGAATCAGACAATTGTCCCCTCTATATTCAATGACTGTTTTTGAAATGCATCTTCTCTGCCAAGTTCTGCATATTTGTGGCTGTCCATGGTATGTCAGATGTATCTAATTTTTGATTTTCTTTATGTGAATGGAGGAAACAAAGACAATGTTGAGTAGCCTGAAATAGCCAGAGAGAGAGAGATCTAGAGCCTGAATGGGCTATCAGATTTAAAGATAAATAGGAGATTAATCCCAAAGATACTTAGTCTAACTTCCTTCTCCCCCATTTTTTATAGCATCAAAAAGAGTGGAATGAAAAGGAGGTTGAGCAAGAGAGGACTGTGCATAGAACAGTTTGATATGATTTGTTGACAGCTTGACAACTTTGCCAAAAAAAAAATTCTTAAGACTCCTACCTAGTAGGTTATTTGAATCATCAAACTAATGAGTTATTTGGAATAGTAGCTCCCAAACAAGGTGGCAAGACAGAACTGCTGCTGAGTAGACAGCCCAAGTGTATTCCTTTCTGGGCCCTGGTTAGAAATTTGTTCGGGGAAAAAACTGTCATAGCTTATATGCTTTTACGATCATGCTTGGTTTCCTTTCTCCCCATGGCATTAGTCCCATTTATCCCCTCACAGTAAACCACAGAAATTTATTTTAAAAATCATTTCAATCAGCCCCATAATCAAGATCTCTCCTAAAGAGGGAACTAGTGATGGGAATCAATTACTCTAGCTTTCGAGAACCAAGTGTTGCCAAGCTTTTCCTGTGTCTGAGTCTCCCCAGCTCCTCACCAAGTGAGACAGTATATACGGAACAAGACTGACTTTTGAACTAACAAGTCAAGCAATGGGAAAATCAGTAATAACATAATCATACAAAGAAACTGCTGAAGAGAACGACTTGGTCAATATAAAATGTTTCTAAGCAGGGGATTGCAGATTAGTATTAGCCTTGAAACCAGAGGACATGAGTTCAGATAATCAGCTTTAAAATTTACCTATTTTTAACATGGAAAATTATGTAAGGTCTGAACCTTAGATTTTTAATGTAGTGAATATATTGTTATATGAGTATATTGTTTTAATAAGTTAGCATATGTAAATGTCCCTGCCAAAGAGTCAGGTGTACTAAATGTTATTTAAGCTAAAAACTAAAATTGATTTCAGGTTATTATCCATGTTGTCCATTACTAAAAAAGGAATACATGGTGCTATTAAATAAATTTTAAGAATAAAAGAATGTGAATCTATTTCTTTATACAAAAAGCTATCCAGAATATACAAAGTGAAAAAAAGGATAATTATATAATGTGTTACTTTTAGTTTTAAAAGGGGACAAATTAAGAATGTATATTGATACTTTCTTGTATATGCTTTATATAGAAACTCAAAAGGTACACATGACACATTAGTAACAATAGTTACCTGCTTGGGGATGGGAGACCTCAGAGCTAGAGCTGGCAGATGGGGTGGCAGAGTCTTTTTAATGTGTAACCTTTCACATTTTTTTAACTATATCAGATAGTACGATCTATTAAGAAAACTATTTTTATTTTTTAAAAGGAGAACTAGGAAAAAAACTTGATGGGATCTTCCTTCTGATGCCCTTTACCTCTAAATTTCCCTCTCTTCGATGTATAACAACCACTGTATTTTCACTATATATATAAAATGTGTAACAATCACTATATTTTCATTTGATTTTAAAAAATAAAATATTTTTTTAAAATCTGCTTCCCTCCTCAAAGATGCTGCAGTTAGTGAAGGTCCAGAAGAAGTAACTGCCATTACTCATCCAGTCGGTAATTTGTGCCGTGCTTCTAACACCACCTACAGTTCTCAGAAAGGGCAATAAAATGGGTACAATGTGTCAGCACCAATTTGGGACTTTCAAAAGAAAAGGATATAAATAAGTACCGCAGTCAGACTCGGGATGATTCATTCACTTTCAGGGCTCAGTGGATACCCTGTGACCCAGAAGTGATTGCCTCCAAAAATCATCCTTTAATAGAAGAGGAGGAAAATTACTCTATAGCAGTATCTGAATTGACAAGGCAACGCTACAGGATTTATCAGCTTTAGTATGGGCTCTGACCAAATACCAAATGCAAAAATTTCACAAATGTGTCTCTAGAAAAGAAAGAATTCTTCATCCTGGAAGTTTTAATATTTAATGTATTTTCAGCAGTAAAGCAAGGATCCTAGATAAAAGTCATCTGCCAATTCAAGTTTAAAGAAATGGGACCTATTCAGATAATCTCAAATGCTAACAAGCTCACAGAGGAGCCAGGAATAACATAGCTGCTGTGGAAATTAGCAAAGCTCCCTTGGCTTCTTCTGTGATTTGGGGACTCTCCTGTAGGAACCAGCAGCCACTTTAGGGTCTGCTGTATTAAACTTCCCCAGGAACAATACTACAGCTTTGGGTATTGAGAGCTACATGTGCCACTATAGATGCTTTCTATTTAAAGGCCTACCTTTAGTCTAGTGCAGAGATCTGAAGGGGCTTCTGACATTAATCAGTTCGGCAGATACTTCATTTAAAATAATAGAAATAAATTGCCACTTAAGCAAAGATAACTTACAAAGAACTCAAATATGCTTCTTTGATCTTTAGACTCCCATGTGCATGTGCTATATTTGACTTAGATGCCTCAGCAGGGTGACCAACCGTCTGCATTTTCCCAGGATGAAATCATTTGAAATTTTCAGCATCCAGGAAAATCCAAGGAAACCAGGGATGGGTGGTCACACTATTGCTCAAAGATCTTAAAATAAACTTGTCCAATAGACCTCTTAAGTTTTCAGTCCCATCCCCAGTCTGTTCCACCTGTAGGATTCTCCATCTCAGTAGACGGACCCATCACCATCTTGGATTCTTCCTTTCCTTCACTCCCTACTGTCCAATGATTCATAATATCCTTTTGATTCTTCATCCAAAATATACTTTGAATAGGTCTTTATCTTTCCATCTCCAAGGCTATGATGCTAGTGCAAAGGATCCATTTCATCCTCCCCCTTCCACTCTTTCCCCCTACCATTTATTCTTCACACAGCAATCAGAAAGATACTTTCAATGTAAATCATGCCCTATCACTTTCCTGTTTTCAACAACTCAACAGCTTTCCAATACTTTATACTACCCTAAATGGTCCTGTATCAGGGCCCCCGGACTGTCTTTCTGACTTCATCTCATACAATCGTGTGCGGCTAGTCCTCAGACCCAAGAATTCCAAGTACGTGCAAGCTCTTCCTTCAAGATCTTCATCCACAGTCCCATCTGCCTAAAATGCTTTTTACTGCTGTCTTGGCCTGTAAATTCTTCTTAATGAAGAATTTAGTTTGTCATGTATTGACCTTCCTAATCACCCTATAAAAGTAGAAACCATACCCATTCATTATGTTCTATAATAGTATCTGTTTAATTCTTTGCACACTATTTACCAAATCTTTAATAATTTTATTTATTTAACTGTTTGTTATTGTATCCCAATTCCCAGAAGAACGTGCACTCTGTGAGGGCAGAAACCGCCCCCCATAGCTTCTCTATCATATTATATCCAGGATGTATTGTAATTCACAACACATAATAGGCACTTTAATATCTTTGCAAGTGTATGATTGCACACCAGTCATCAGGCATCTTTCCTTCTTGTTACAATAATTATGTAAGTAGACATTTTCTGTATTTTATAGATGATGAAGATGAATCTCAGAGAATTAGTTCACTTGCTACATGTACATAGCTAGAAAGTGGCTTGCTGAAGCACTGAGTCCTGATCCAAATCTACTGTCCCAATCCTAACTCAACCCTCACTGCACTAATCAAGTAGATTATAGAATTAGGACTTGAGTGTTTATGGATGTGGCTAAGGTAACTAGAAAAAACAAGAAAGACCATCAGAAGCATTGAAAGATGGAAAACCACACATGTGCTTGTGTGTGTGTGTGTGTGTGTGTGTGTGTGTGTGTGTTACCCACAAAAATCTACATTTAGTGGGGAGGGAATGTATTTGCTAAGTAGATGAAAACCTATTCACTTTTCACAACATATAATTGATTATTCTTAAGTCTAAGCATTTCATTAAAAAAAAAAAAAATAGAGGTGGCCAAAGGCTCATTTCTGCTTGTAGATTACAAATCTCCATGTAAAGGAAAAGTCCAGGGGCATATGGTAAGCCTTTTGGGATTTGATATATGTTGCCACCTTGTTATTGCAACCAGATAATGTGCAATAGAACAGGTAAAGGCATTCTCCTCAAGAATACTTGATTTCTAAGTTAAACATGGTAGTTTGTTCATTCATCTATCCATTCACTCAGCAAACATTTATTCAATACCCCTGTGTACAGACAGTGTAGGATCATGAGATACAAACAGCTCTTCTATTCAAGAGGTCTAAGGTATAAAGTAAGAGACAGAAAATGTCATACAGCATAGTTAGAGCTATGATTGGGGAGCTACCACTCTTATTCAAGAAATTAAGGGTAATCATACCATTTAAGAGTTGGGACAAAAAGACTAGAAGGAAGGCTCCCTGGCATAAGTGAAATACAGGCATAGATGTGCAGGATGAGGAGGAATTAGATAGTTAAATATTAATTGCTTTCATTATCTTCTTTGTAAAATATGATTAATATTTTCTTCAACCTCTAGGCTCACAAATCCAAATGTCTAATTGACAATTCTACCTGAATGTCTCACAGAGATTCCAAAGCTAAAATGTCTAAAGCATCCAGTTTTAGACATCTTATTACCAAACTCTTCAAAAAAGCCTACCTCTTTTTTCTTATTATAGAAGATACTAAACCATTTTCCTTACTATATATAACAACCCAGCTTCATTATTTTTTTTAATACAACACACCATAAAATGGGATTGTAACACTAATCTTGGGTTAATTTGCTAGCTTATTGGGGGAATTAGGGAGAAAGAGACATGATACACCTTCATATCTTTGTCATTTTCTTCCCACCAACATGCAATAACTTCCAGAACAACATCCTGGAATTAAGTGGCAACACCCATGGGTCATGGCCAATAACTTACTAAAAACTCATCTGACTGAAATTTCAGAGCCAGTCTTCTAAAGTTGTTTATGTGGTGCCAAGTGCTCTTATAGATTGTTCAAAACCATAATCTCACTGATACTATATTGAGTGTTGTGACCTGTGAGGATATGGTGAGGTACCTTAGAATCCTCCTGAGCAGGAAGCTGCTCTCTCTTCTCCTTCAGGCATGTGAGCACAGCATCTGGAGTCTCCTCTCCAGAGGAGCAAGGCTCAGGACCCACAGCTTCTGGCTTCCCATTCTCTCTGGGGACTGCAGGTTGCTCACAGGACAGGTTTCTAGGTGGGCCTTTGGGAGCACCCCCTTGTTCTTCTGAGAGCTTCAGCTTTAGTTCTAAGAGAAATGCCATGAGTTACCATGAACAAGGAGGACTCACTGGGCTTAAAAGTAGAGAGTCTTTCAGAAATTCCCACCACTGATGTAAAATCAGTGGAAATGGATGGTGGTGTTGATGGCTTTCCACTGGGAAAGGGGAGCCTTAGTAACCAGAACCAACAGCATAAGCTCCCAATCAGATGTAGAAACAGGGTTCTTGAGGGTGGAATCTCATGGAAATGGAGTAATTCATGTGTAGGAGTAACTCAGCAGTTTAAATTTCAGAGGATGAGTTCCAGAGGAAGACCAGTGATATTGCCCCGAAGATTTTACCTGTTACCCACCATAACACCTGGAATTCTACACTCAGAGGTTCACTTACTTGAGTTTGGAAGTTTTGTGCCATTAAGAGCCCCCGTGCAAATAAATGCAAACACCTCTATAAGGCTTTACACACTTAGACATCTGAGTAAATATAGGAGCAATGGGAAAGGAGAGATGGGAATGCCAGCCCCAACTTGACAGATTTCACAATTTTGTCTGTTATCTTTTAAAATCCAGGAATCACCATTATTTCAGTGTGGTTTTATATAAGCCTACATAATTAAAAATAAAAAAGCCACCTGGGACATGTCAGGGAATTACATTTCAGGATATGCTAAGGGGCTGATAATGTCAATGTGGCTGTTTGTATTGATTTCTCAATTACATAGCTCATTTTCTTTGCTTGATGTTTGTTTTTTTAGTTAGACTCTGGTGTGGTGTTTAAACACTGCATATTTTATAAACCCACTACATCATTACAGTTTAATACCACTGAATTAATATTCCCTTCCAGTTCTTTATTACCACCTTTTAGAGATTTGGAAAAAATTCCCACATCTCTAAGTATCGAAATAAGAATGTGAAGAGAGGAAGAAAATAAATTTTTGCTGGAAAATACCATAGTACTTTTAAAGTTTTAAAGATTTAAAACTTTAAATTTAGTACTTTTATAGATTTTAGAGTTAATTAATAACACATCACCATCTCCAGAGAAATGCAGAAAGAACACTGAATTAGGAGGTAGGAGAACTGAGTTTTACACCTAGCTCACTACCTCCTAGCTATGTAACTTGTCCCTGTCTCTGGACATAAATGTCATCATCTCTGCAATGGGGTATGCAGAGACAATGATTGCTCAGGCCTTTTTCTAACATCCAAGAATCCAGTAACCCAAGGAAGTTAATACTCCCCATGTTGAAATGTTCCTGGCACTGAAGTGAATCATTCCAATTCAGAGTCTGTAGTTCCTCATTCTAAGGAGAATTGTTAAATGGGGCCAAACAATGAAGGGGACTCTGGACCCTTTATTTCAAGATGGAGCCTCCGATCTAGGTGAGACACAAGTTTAGAGAGGACACAGGCAGAAAAGAATAAAAAAAAAAATGCCTGGGAGCACATTATCAATATTTTAACTGCTTCCTTTCTGGGAAAAGAGACCCTTGACTGGCCCTTACCTTTGAGTTGTTTACGACCTTTAGCCAGATCATTCATCCATTTCAGGACTTCAGGATTAGAAGTCTTATCACCATGTGAAGGCTACAAGGAGGGTAAATGTGGGTGGGAAGGTGGGAGGGAGAGAGGAAAAGAAAAAGATAAAAGGAAAAACAAAAATTGTTAAACAGTCAAGACAACACAAAGGTAGTTCAGAGACATATAAACCTAAAAGAGAAATTCAGATATGACAACTCCAGTTGATAGAGTTCCTTCTGAAAAACACAGCAAACATTCCTGACCTCCTCCACATTTTCGCCCTTGATAAGGGCATTGTTTCTAAATATGCCTAGTCACTCAGCACTTTTCATATAGCCCCAACCATTCCAGTGTCCCCTGCTTTCTAACCCTCAGTCACCCTGTGGGCCACCCACAACCCACACTTGGTTGCCAGGCCTTTCTTCATATCGGTGTGGATGACTTCTTATCAGCACCAGACCTTTCTTCATATCAGTGCCAAAGCACTAATATAAGCCAGTGCTTACTCACACACGTCGTTTATGACCACCACCTATCTGGGTTATACTGACAAATAGAGGATTTAGCTCCTATCAGTCACTTCCACAAACCCAGAGAAAGGAGACCCCAGGATCTCTAAAACTTGACAACCGTCTGAGAAGACAGTACTTCAGGGAGATACCCATATTTTTAATCATCTCATTAAGACTCAGTATCCTACTGGGCTAGCATTAAAGTAAAACTTAATCATAAGTGTGTGATCTTGGGAAAATTACTTAGTCTCAGTTTCATCTACCAGATGAGGATTATAAGAGCATCTCCCTCATAGGTTTGCTATAGGCGTAAATTAGTTGATGTGCATAAAACAGTGAAAGCAGTTACTGGCATATGCTATACACTAGGTTAGGTGTGTTAACTAGAATTACAGATGTTGTTACTAGAAGTGGTGATAGTAGCAATGTTACTACTAGGTTTTCACAGGAATTCTAGATATGTCTTCACCAACAAACATATATGTAGGGGTATGTACACCTTACCAAGTAGTTAACAGAACCTGTATATGGCAATAAGAATATATTTTTTATTCTGTTAAAGACTATGTTTAAAAAATCATTCACTTTGATTTCTGAATTTATTCTCCTAGCATAAAAATGGATTTTCTACAGAAAATAGAAACAAGGAAAGAAGAATGGCCAAACATACTTAGCCTCGACCCCCATAGGTCAGTAAGATCTTTCTTAAATCAAGGCCACTCAATTAACTTCTCAAGACGTTAGTTCAAGTAGTACAAGAAGTAACAGGCTCAAGAAGATTAATGATTACTCTGAATTGAGCATATACAAGGACTGTTATATAGGAATGTTCAAGATGCCCTGATCATAATTATAATATCACCAGAAATGTGTACATTGATAGTGACTAAGTCTAGGGGCTCTGCCATACGTTGTTTAAGGATCCACTAAGTCCATGTTAACATCAGCAAGTTGTTGAGAGAAAGGTATGAAGAGAGAAATGTGTCCCTCCTGGGTTCAAAGGAAAAAACAGTGCTTGTACGGCATGATCATCAAATCCCATCAATAGGATTAGGAGTGTGGCTCAACTGGTTTGGTGTCTGACTCTTGATTTTGGCTCAGGTCATGATCTCATGTTCCTGAGACTGAGCCCAGCATCAGGCTCCACTCTCAGCATGGGATTCTCTCTCTCCCTCTCTCTCTGCGCCCCTCCCTCTCTGGCTCACTCGCAGGCACTCTCTAATTTAAAAAAAAGTACATGGAGGGGCACCTGGGTGGCTCAGTGGGTTAAAGCCTCTGCCTTCGGCTCAGGTCATGATCCCAGGAAGGTCCTGGGATCGAGCCCCGCATCGGGCTCTCTGCTCCTCAGGGAGCCTGCTTCCTCCTCTCTGCCTGCCTCTCTGCCTACTTGTGATCTCTGTCTGTCAAATAAATAAATAATATCTTTTTTAAAAAAGTACATGGAATTAAGTATGTTAGTCGTGAAACACAGGTCATGATTCTGTCACTTCTAGAGTGATGTAAAAACCATAGTTTTAAAATCAAGATGGAAAAGAAGATTGAAGGAAAACAACAGAGGTTCCCCCCACCCCCCTTGGGGAGCTCAGATGGATAGTATGGATGGTTCCCATGAGTGAAACCCTGGTTTCAGTACCACGGACAGTGACACGAAGCCACACCTCCAAAATAGCTTAGCCTGGTCCTACCCATGATGTGCCAGAATAAGGCACTGTGCCACTTCCCTGATATATAGTTTAGTGTGCTGATTCAGGTAACAGTCTGGGTATATGGACAGCCAATATTTTACATTTGGTTTCTCAAAATCCTCACAGAGTTCTCCACTCTGATCTGAAAACACATCTTGTTCATCTGGAGCACATCTTTCTCACTAGATATGCTCTATACAGTTACCATCTTCTTAAATAATGTTAAGAACAAGAACAAAAACCTAAAACCACCTAAGAAGTCAGATTTCACTACAGCAAATAGAACTTAGGAAAAATGTAAGGCTCAACTCTTTTTCTGCAAAATATTTTAAAGCCTGAAATAATTTTCTGAAATGAATTTTTTATTTCCCTACTCCTAGGGGAGATTTCAAAAGAGGTTAAATCAAGCTCACAAGGATGGCACCTTTAAAATCACATAGAAAGTTTTCATGTACAAACCGTGGATCTTCAAGCCTTCTAACTTCTAAACTGAAATATCCCAGTTTAATAGACCCCAAGAGAATAAAACCCAGAAATTACAGACTCAGAAAGATAAAGTAATAAGTCCAAAGTCACAAAGTTCCAAACTAGCTGTATTTTTCTCAATTAAAATGGGACTTCCAAGGCACATGACTGATGATATCCTGGACCAGATCTGTGGCCTGTCAAAGACAGTTCAAAAGACCTTTAGAAAGAAATCTGGATTAGGAATGAAAAGACCTGAGTTGTCTTGGCCAGGTCAATTCTCTGTTGTGTCCTCCTGGGGAAGTCATTTCCCTCCTCTGAGCCTCAGTTCCTTCAAACGTCAAATAAGAAATAAGACTGACCCATCCCTTCTAATTTCAATATTCCCTAATTTCACAAATAGTGGACATCTGGCTGAAACAGCCTTTTCTAACTCCACAAGGGTAATGACTGTTAAATGTAAAATTTTTTAAATTAACATATAATGTATTATTTTTTGGGTAGAGGTCTGTGCTTCGTCTTATACAATTCATAGCACTCACCATAGCACATACCCTCCCCAGTGTCCATCAGGAATAAACACGGTTTTGGATAGGAATGTAAAATGGTCCCATTCAACAGAGGGAAAGATGCATGTTGTATTAGGTCACTGGACTAGCACAGAGACCCAGCAGGAGCTCAAACTAAAACACTAGCTGTGGATGCTATTACTTCCACAATCAGCCTGCCAGGAAGGAAATCCTTACACTCAGCAACTAATTTAAGTCCATTAACATGTCAAGCCTCTAACCACAGCCTGGCGCCCCAGCAGGAAGGGTGAGGGGAAGCCCCATTCCCTAAGACAAGGAAGGTTCTGGTACACCAGAGACTTTTATACACACTGAGGCAGTGGTGACCATGAGGTCTTCCTCCACTGCTCCCAAATTCACCCTTCTACATTTGTGAATGCTTAAGTGTGTTGTGTGGGCATGTGTCTGCACCAGATCAAAAACTTCTCTAGACAGGGGCAGGAGGTGCCAGCAGAAATTCTTTTCCAAGATAGACAGCCTATTGGGTGGCTGTTATAGCTGAGAGAAGTAATCCAGGGTTGTGGCTGCAGGTAGAAACATTCAGTGAAGAATTAATGTGTACAGTTTTTCTTCATTTTTGGGCAAGGCAGAGGCTGTTTTGGAATAGCCTGATCAAATGTCACTCAAATAGATTAAAAAGTTAATTATATCTAGGACCACATATTTCTCTGTGCCGAACACTATAATAACCATTATATATGCACTCCTTCATTTAATACTCACAAACTTAAGAAATCACTACTAATATAAACTTCACTATGCAGTTGGATAAACTGAGACTCAGAAAGCTAAAGTAACAAGTCCAAAGTCACAAAGTTCCTAAGTTGTGCCAGATTCAAATCTAGATCAGCCTGATCTAAGGATGGCCAGGTAATAAGTATTAACAGGACCTGGGAATGAAACCCATAGTTGTTACTCTACTGTCTCCAATGTGAGGATATGACAGATCCAAACACATTCCAGCAGCAAACGGAGGAAATCAGCTTCTCTCAAGATATCTAGAGATTTCAAAAATGTGGACACTAACAAAGTTTACTTCTATTCCTCCATTGCAAAACCTACTCATCTTTCATCTCCCAGTCTGAGCTGATAGAACACAACTACCTAAGGCATGTTACAAGTCTTTGCTGGGCCTCAGTGTCCTTATCTGTGAAATCAAGGTCTATACCTCTTATGTGTGGAGTGCCTTCCTGCTCTAATGAAGCAAAAGACAATAATAGTTGTCACTGTTTGACTCTGAGGAAGAAGAGACCCTTCAACACCCTGACTAAGGTTGTCTCGAAAAGCAGTCTGATTTTTTCTATTGCACAAAGCTTTAAAAAAAAAAATCACTCTGTATACCCGTCTTTTAGTGAATTTGAAGCCACTGTGGGAAACAGGATAGGAAAAAGGGGGGGAGTGGAATATCACCCACTCTCATCTCCCGCCCCAGATCTTATTCCACTCACAGGGATGTGCCACTTATCTCTGTACCAAGTGCTTAGTGAGCCTTTAAATATTTCAAGGTGTATAGACATTATTCCCTATTCTCTTTTATTCTGCTAACAAGCTCTCTGGGCCCTCTGCCAAAGACCCAATATCTTTGTGCAATTCTACAGCCATATGATTTTTGTCTATGCCATGGTTACCATTAAGGAAAATAAATAAAACTAGCATTGACCATAAGGACATCTACCTCTCTATTGCTTCTCATGTAATAAAAGAAAAGGTTCATCATTATAACACTGCAACACCAGCATGAAGACTGGTGTCTGACAGGAAAGGATGGACTGGGGTTTATCGTTATGAATGAGCTGAACAGATGTCACTTGATAGGTAACCAGAGGTACTCTTATGTCAAAGAAGACTCTCTCCCTTATTCTGTTCTCAGTTAGAGACTCTGACCTTTGGGTCCTTAATAGGTCCTTACAAAAATGCAAATAGTAAAGGGTTAGAGAAAAAAAGATCCTAATTCTAAAGCTTTCCAAATATCAGTCCTAGAAACAGTGATAGTAGTGCTCCTCAGGGGGAAAAAAAGAGTATCAATAATCGAATCAGTTTGGAAACAACAGTTATAATCCATTACTAGGAGATATCTTTGCAGGGTCATATTATAGCCTGTGAAGATAGGACAGATCCAGGAAGGGAACTCAATTTATGGTGGGTGGGTCCTGAGTTGCAAATGGAAACAGCTGTCCCCTGACACAGAGGGGTAATCAAAAAGGAAGGACAGAAGAGCCCACATACTTCTGGCACAATCCACTCTTATTTCAAACTGTAGGGCCCTTACCCGGTATTTCTTTTCTTGTTCAAATTTTTCTTCGAATTTCCGAATTTTTCGCTTGAGGCTCTGGATGTGCTTGGTAAGCTGGGTAATGGTCTGTGGTTCCTTGCCATCACCACAGCTGCTCCGTGAAGAACTCCGGGGCCTGTAACAATTGCAGGGAGGGACAGAATCATCAGAACCCATGGTCATCCATAAACATTGCTGCTGGCCTCCAAACCAAGCTTCCTGGAGTCTCAGGAAGGGCAGTCTGTTATTTGCTGGGTCTACCATGGTGGCATCTTCATATTAACAGAGGCCACCGATCACAGAATTCCATTACGGGAAAATGCCATCAGAGACTCTAGTATATAAATGTCAGAATATTAGTCCAGGAAATGCATTTCCTAAAACTTGGAGGAGGCCAATTTAGAACCAAAGGAGACATCCTGCTGTGGTGTCATCGCTGACAAGTTGCACGAGACCCACCTAATGACATTTTAAGGAAGATATATTAACACAACAGAGACTTTGCAAATCTGATGAGAGGAATGGACCACCCCCTCCAGAAAATCAATTCACCCTCTCACATGGCACATCCTTTATAAAAGAAGAATCCACTAACTCCCTCGAGTCTACCAATAGACAGCCTGTGTGCTCAGGTTTGGATAAATTAATTAATGACCACAGAAGTTACCAAGGGGAAACTAGGGATTCCCTGCACATATTTTCAGTCAAGGAACACTCATTTTAGCTATGCATCAAAATTATTGACAGAATTAAAAAAGAAGTGCACAGTTTCACAACTTTTGGTGGTAGGTGGAGGGCAGCCATTGTAAGCCACCATTTTTCTAGAATCTAAGAAGAAATTGAGGTATACAATTCCCAAGCACGGCCATAGGCCATCCCTTGAGGCCGCTATTGGGCATGGAAAGAATATTAAGCTCTCCAACAAGGGTATTCCTGGTATCTGCATATACATATTCTTACGTAGGACTCCGGTCATTTCACCAAAAACATCCAAACATGCAATCCCTGGGGTATCCTGCCTCCCCTGACCATTTCTTCCTGAGAAAGCAGGACCTAACACAGCATTCCCGACTAGAAAGTACAGACTGTTAACATTCATTGTTCAGGTCTCCCAGCTGCATTCCGTAAGCATGTTCGCACTATCTCAGACATATACTTCATTGCAGGTTATGAATGTAGTATTTGAAAAACTGTATGAAATGAGGATAATAACAAAACACTGTTTTCTTACATCATAAACTGCTGAGTGCTGGGTGGAGAAGGGGCTGATTCAGGGTCTAAGTTGAATCTCTGGCTTTGGCTGAAGATAGAGCATCGTGGTGACAACAGTGGGTTGTCACCATCAGTGATGTGACAGAGCAGCCTGCTAGTCCCAACAGACTGGAGGTCTTCTGGTGTACTGTCTGCTTCGTTCTGCCCATCTTTGTGGACTGGTGCAGGGTCTGAGGAAACAAGATAAATCATCAAGACCTACACATGACAGAGGCCTGAGACTGTCATGTTCCTAAGTAAAGATCATAAACATTCATTATAATATCTTGCCTCTTTTTCATTTCTTCCTTCTGGGGATATGAAAGGCTTTCAAACTACTGTCATGTTTGTTCTCAGAGAACTTGGGCAGAAAATATTAAGGCTGCCACCACCACCACCAAAAATGGAAACACAAATTATTTTGGTATGAATTATAAAATCAGCATAGCCCCAAACTACAAAAAACTTCTATTTCATATTATTTGCATATGTTGAAGGGTGTGTTAAGAATGTTACAGTAAAAACAGGAATCAATAAATGGAGCGGAAGCAGAAGAGGACAGACTATGAGGAAGAGAACAGACTATGAGGAAGAGAAGGGACAACAGGAATGCCAGTGAAGGCAGGAGTGTGAAGGACTTATGGAGGGAGAGGAGGCCATGGATAGAAAATCATTCAGCAGTCATTAAAAATGATGGAGAACCCTGCTTATCAACATGGAATGATGTTCAGAATATACTAAATGAAAACCACAGATTTCAAAACAAAACAGGTATGATTCCATTTTATGTAAAAAGCATGCACTTATGTGTACAAATAAATACACCAAAAAATTAAATAAGCTACTTAGTAACTATGAAGCATGGAAGAATTAGGATGATTGATTGTTTTTCAAAATTTTGTAGATCATTTTATTTTTGACAAAAGTAAAAAACAAAAAAAGTAAAAAAACCCTCTCCCCAGGTAGGATGCTAGGTCTGTGCCTGAATTCTATGATCATGCCCCCTGTAAATGAGCTCAGAGTGGCCAGGATGAGAATCTCTACATCATGGAGCTCTAGACAGTTATTCAGGCAGCAGCCAAAAGAAACTCCTCAATTTTTCACAGTAAATACTCAGGACAACTCAAGGCTTTCTCTTATTCCTACCCCAAATAAAGAAGAAAACAAATGTTTTCTTGGTGAATAAGCAGAATCTGAAAACCCTGCAATCCACTTTTCCAAAATAAACATTTATCAAAATTTGGTGCTGGATGACTCTTAATCAGGTTTAGAATGGCTCATGTTCTCCAGAGCTTGAAATGCAATTTTCTTTGTGTAACATCAAAGGTCTAACCCCTTACGTGTTTTCAACTGGCTTCTTTGCTGTTGAGTCACAGACTGGGAGCCACGATAATGCCTCCTATTGTGCCTCTGAAGCTCATGAACAGCATTCCTTTTTTTTTTTTTTAAGATTTTATTTATTTATTTGACAGAGATCGCAAGCAGAAAGGCAGGCAGAGAGAGAGGAGGAAGCAGGCTCCCCGCTGAGCAGAGAACCCAGTGCGGGGCTCGATCCCAGGACCCTGGGATCATGACCTGAGCTGAAGGCAGAGGCTTTAACCCACTGGGCCACATGAACAGCATTCTATCAGTGGCTGAGGCTGGTCAGAAATGCATGAGATGCGGACTGGGGGAGAGGTGGGGTCGGATCTGAAAGCAAGAAGCGCTCCTGTGTCTGACAACTCACCCCAAGCAATACTCTTGCTAAGAATAATTTACCCAGAAAACACGGTTGGGCAGGAGCCCAAAGGAATAACAGCAGGAGTAAGAGTTACTAATCAATAAACCACAACATATGCTAAAAATCACTTTCAAAACCCACCAGGAGATATACAGGTTCCTTACCAAATCCTTTTCTTAAGCCACTAGGCACCAAGAAGAAATGCATTTTATTCATATTACTTATTTCTGAGCAGAATCTTTTGGTAATAACAATGGGGAAGAAAAGAATCTTTAGCATGTGCCTGGGAACAGTGTGTTTGGTTGAAATGGGAAAGGTCGGAGGCCTTCAGCCCTTCAGCTCAGCTGTGGCCCTAAGGTCAAAACTAACACAAGTCTCTTGGGGCTGTTTTATAAAGCCAAAGTGGAGGTACTTGGGCCCTTAGCTACCTGACTGAAGTGGAGGTAGGAAGAGGGTCCATAGTGTACAACATTCTCTTGTGATGCTGGGCATTGGCAGTGAGCCACAGCTCCCAGGCAGCCACACAATCACGAGGATAAGCGACCAATACACTTAAAACCATTCTCTGTACAGCTATACTGTTTCCTACTTTCAGTACAGTATTCAATAAGTTAAGTGAGATATTCAATATTTCATTTAAAAATTGGCTTTGTGTTAGATAATTTTGCCCAACTGTAGGCTCTTACAAGTGTTCTGAGCACTTTGAGGTAGGCTAGGCTAAGCTAGGATGATTAGTAGGTTAGGTAGATTTAAAGCATTTTGGATTTACAATATTTTCAACTTACAGTAGGTTATCTGGATGTAACCCCATTGTAAGTCAAGAAAGATCTACATCTGTATATAGATAGAGCAGAAAAGTACCTGTTTTATATAAATTAATATATTTACTATGTATTTTAGATAGATAAATTTCGACCCTTAGTTTGTTTGTTTGTTTGTTTTTTAATTTCAGCTTCTCCTTAGGTATTATGGCCAAGAAATAATGAATTTGATGTGTGTGTTTTTTTTTCTTTTTAGTGATACACACTAAAATAAATTCCTATTAAAACTAACAATGTTTGCCTATTCACCATAGTGGTGAAACACTGAGATAAGGCATAGACGCTGCTAAACACAGTAACCATGAGACCCATCATTTTAATAATTATTATCATCAGAATAAGGAATTAAATATTATGCTCTCCTACTGAACACCAGCTATATGTGCAGAGTTGTTATGGGGTTAATACAGGGAATGAGAACCAATATATCCCTCAACATATTGTCCCTCCTCCCAGTTCTTATTTGTAAATAAGAATAATCATATGTAATATTTCTGGAGTGATTCACTATGTCCTCAACTTGTAAGAGTTTTTGCATGTATTAAATCTTCATAACAACCACATGAGGCTGATAGTAATAAGATCTCCATTTTAAATTCAGTGTGGAAGGAGATACAAACTATGTTAGCACCAGGGAAGCTCTGACCAGAGCTCATGATAGAAGACTCCACATCTCTGACTATGGGAGCCAAAGAGTGTTTCTGGCAGCCCCCTCACTGAGCAGTAGGGAACAGAGAAATCATTGTCATCAGTGTGTGAAGGCCAAGAGCAACTTCTGATCTTGCTGCAAGCCCAGGTAGAAAAAGATGCTGTATTAATCTGTCGAATAAGTCAGTTTTAAAAACATATCTAATGTGAATTTTTAAAGTGATTCAAAATTCAAATAAATCTCTACCTGCAACCACTTGAGACACACTGCTGAAATCTAATTGAGTAATGAGTTAGCCATAGTCCTGTGGATTTGTTGATTTGCATTCTTGGGTATGCCCTTCATCGTGGGCTTTTATAGGTAGCATTCAGGTACATTCCAAATGCCAAATGTCAGCCTTTGTTGGTTTTAAAAGCTAAATGAGCCAGAAGTATGCCCAACAGTCTAACAAGGTACAAGCATCTGAATTTTCAGCCAGCCTCACCCAAAGAGGCCCAGCAAAACAAAAACTAGAAACAACCCGAAAACATCTGATGGATACACAATGGGTTCAGTTACAGGTATGTTGAATTTGAGCACCTGAAGGTACAAAGGGGTTAGCTATGGTGTCACAAAAGAGAGGACATGGCAAGGCTTGAAGTCATTCCAGTAACTAAATTTGGGGAGACAGGTGAGCTTGCTTTTTTGAAGACTACCAAGAGGGGACAAGTGGTACCTCCAAGATTAGAAAGGGTAGGGTAGGAATGGGGACAGATGAGGAGGGATTCTGGGTTAATATAACTGGCCAAGTTACTGAGTGGGATGTGGTTGACACTCCAGTCAGTGCCAAATTCTGTGGACAGCTACCAGAAACATGTGGGTCTAGAAGGGAGGGAAATTTGTGAAAATCTGTGAAAGCAACTCTAGGCTTTATGGTAGGCACTCTGTGCAGGTCCAAGAGCCACCTTGCCATCCTGGATAAAAGCACAAGATATAAGAGCACCTGGGTGGCTCAGTCAGTTAAGGATCCAACTCTTGGTTTGGGCTCAGATCATGATCTCAGGGTCATGAGATCGAGCCCCAGGTGGAACTGTGCGTTCAGTGGGAAGTCTCTTGAAATTGTCTCTCCCTCTCCCTTTGCCCCTCCCCTTGCTTTCTCTCTCTCTTTCAAATAAATAAATAAATAAATAAATAAATAAATCTTTTAAAAAAGAAAAGCACAGGACATAGGCTCAGAAACATCTAGATTCAAGTTCCAGTTTTGTCATATGTGTGACCTGGGACAGACTGTTCAATCTATTACATTCTCAGCTTTCCCATCTACAAAATGAGAACTCGTTCATTCAACAAATGTTTATTAACCATCTACTGCATGCCAAAGCCTTGTTTTAGGGTAGTATGACAACTGTATCTATCTCATAAGTTGTTTGGGGGATTAAGAGAACACAAGGACTCTCAAGAGTTTAGGACAGCACCTGGGGGTGGGGACATAACAATCCACCAATGTTAGTTGCTATTGCTTTGTATTTAGAGTATTACCTTTTACCTAGTTAGGGAACTTAGGAGAGGAGCTGGCTGTTCTGGATACATGAAGAGGCACTTTGGTCATCATCCTCTAGAGGTGCCCAGTAGGCCCTGATTATATGCAAGTATGGAGCTCAGAAGTCAGAGTCCAGGTGAGTTTGATCTCACCATGCACCTCCCAAATCAGCCTTCCATAGTGGGAGGCAGAGCTGTGAGTCTCATTTTCATTTTGAAGGAGTCAATGTATTGATTTCAATTAAAATGAAAGGCTAATAGATTAGGGTACTGGGCTAGCTGAGCAACAAAAAATCCCCAAATTCTCCCTAAAACCCAGAAAACAACAGGGATCAAGAACCTTCACTCAAGTATATTAAAAAAAAAAAAAAAGAACCTTCACTCAACTCAAATCTAAACTTATTCCTTGCCTCTGTATTTTTTTATTACAATATTCTAATTAAATTTCCATCAGTAAATGCAGATCTAGGTTTTAGGTTTGTGAGTCATTCTTTTGTGTGTGTATGTTTGAATTTTTATTCACCGCATGATTACTATAAGAATAATCAAGTATATTTTTTTTAAGCTCTACACCCAATGTGGGGCTTGAACTCACAACTCCAAGATCAAGAATCACATGCTCTACTGACTGAGCCAGCCAGGCACCCCTGTGAGGAGTTCCAATTTAATCTCATCCCTCTTGTTGCCTAGCAAATTATAAGAGGACAATTTCAGAATATTGTTTTCTTGAATTATTGCAATTATATCTAACATACACAACACTTTACCAAGTAAACATAACATTCAAGTCATAGAAATGCCTAAATACATAACATTCATGGTATATTGTCACTGATTATCTTTTAAGTCCAATCATAACTTATAAGCAGTTTCATAATAAACTTTTAAAGATTTTTTTAGTATTTTTATATACTTATTTTATAGACTTATTTTTATAGACTTAATTGTAAGAAGAACTACTAGTTTAAAAAAAAAGTTGTATCAACAAAGGCCTAACCAAAGGAAAATCACATTGTCATTTGGCTAACATGTTGTTTATACTCTGCACTATTATATTATACTAACATGCTGGTATCATTTTGGTAAGAGCAAAGAGTTTGAACTCACAAATTTTCAGTATAAAAATAGTATTCAATAAATTTAAGTACCTAGACAAAATTAAATGTCTTAAATACATTTTAATTTCATACCACAACAGCTTAGCATAAAGTCCCAAGGTAAAAGTAAAGAGGCACAACTAGAATGAATGGAGACAAAGGAACGCAAAGTGGCAAGATAGTGGGTGAGAAAGAGAGCAGCCAGAAAGCTGTGGGGGAAGATGAAGTATGAAAACAAAGAGACACTGAGGTGGTGGGGATGGGTGAGAAGGAAGGAGAGGCAGGTGACAAAAACTGAGTTTGCACAGAGGAAACAGGGAGTGAACATCAACTTCTCGCCCATGAAAGACTGACATCTTCAGACGTTAGTGACTTCTCCCCTCAATCAGAACTGTAGTGTATGAAGGCTGCAGTAACATGACTTACACTGAGGACAGATGCAAGATCTCCAGATCCTGTCATAATGAAAAAGGGAAGAAATCCATGCTTTGCATTGTTTTGGATTAGGACATCTGAAGTAAGACTAATTCATATTTTTTGGAGGCAGATTCTATAGAGCACCAAACCAAATGTCCAATTCGGGGAGGAAAGAAGAAACAATCTTCTAGACAGATCTACCAGTGATTAAATGAACCTTTGCACGTTATTCATCCTTTTGCCTATATGCATACTACCAAAGAACAGTTGAGAAATAACCAAGGGAAATAGCAAGGCCAATGCACAATTTTTCCCCCTCCCTGTGTCAAAAAAGTGGAATCAAATGCTCAGGTTAAGGAGCTCCACTTGAACTGTGGGACCAGGGAAATAGCCACTGTCATCCATAACAGTGTCCAAGATTTAGAAGTACTTTCTTTTTTCTTTCTTTTTTTTTTTTTATTTGACAGACAGAGATCACAAGTAGGCAGAGAGGCAGGCAGAGAGGCAGGCAGAGAGAGAGAGGAGGAAGCAAGCTCCCTGCTGAGCAGAGAGCCTGATGCGGGGCTCGATCCCAGGACTCTGGGATCATGACCTGAGCCAAAGGCAGAGGCTTTAACCCACTGAGCCACCCAGGCGCCCCAGAAGTACTTTCCTGATATACAGAGAAAGCTGGATGCTGTGCTCTGATTATTGTTCAGCCTAAACAGCTCTCCAGGTCTTCTTGTTAATTCCTGCACAATGGACCACATCAGTGGTACAGCTGATAAAAATCTGCTCTTAAGATACCAAGCTATTTTTGAAAAGATTTTCATTTAAAAGCAGATGTGCTTTGCAAAGCAGAAGGAAAATTGAATATACAAAGCAAATGGGAAGACAGAAGGAAGGAAATTCTAATCTTCGGGCGGGGGGGGGGGCTGTTCTTTACTAGGCTTATCCAGTGTCAGTTAGGAAAAATTAGTCTAAGAAGTTAATCCCAGAGCTCCACAAAGACAGAGCCACAGAAAATTATGATCCTCAGGGAACTGGAAGAGACAGTGTATGTTCTTCATCCTGGGCTTAGGGGTGGTAGGGTGGGGGTGCCCAGAACAATGTCAGACACCAAGTGTCTGGACATGCCATTGGTCATTTCCAGACTGTACTTGTGTCATAAGCATGGAAGAAGGAATAACCAGAAAGGTTCAAAATGACCATAATATATGGGAAACTGTGTGAAAAGGAAAAAAGATATGTGAAAACTCTCTGTACCGCTTGCTCAATTTTCTATAAACCTAAAACTTCTTAAAAATAAAATCAACTAAATTTCAAAAAATGACTATCAGCCTGCTAGTTAAAAGCCTGGATTCTTGAGTTAGAGCCCCAGACTTAGTCTGAGATCGCACTTGTTCACAATTGTTATGTCCTTGGCCAGGCAAGCCTCTTCTACCACAGAATCTTCTTTTGTAAAGAGTTGTAACAAGGACAAACGAGATACTTGTTACCACAGTCTTGTCTTAGAAACTGAATTTAAAAATCTTTTTAAAAATAATTATCTGGTAAAAAAATTCTTTTTTAATTTAAAAATTTTTTTAAATTAAAAAATAATAATAATAAATTAAAAATAAATAAATAATAATTACCTGGCTTTTTAGGCTATAGGACTTTTTTTCTTTCCCTATAGTTATAGAAACAACCTCAGAGATAATATACTATCATCTATAAATTTTGAAATAATTAACAAAGTATTTTCCTTGGAAAACAAGGGATTAGTGTGAAGTTCCCTCTTTCAGATACTATGAAGATGGTTATAAGAATATCAGAGAAAAATTAACAGTAAAGATCATTTCCAGGCAAGTTATGTCATGGGTTTGGCACAGGATAGATTTTATGGTAACAAATGTAGTTTCAACTTTAATAGAAGGTAATTATTCAACCATCAGCTCTATAGATTATTGCTGTTATAAATATCTTTTGCTGAAGGGAATTAGTGTAATGTCAATCATATGTAAGACTCCAGAGGGGACCTAGGGAATGAATAGTACTAATGGCATTTTGCACCTTGAAAGTAGTTATAATTATGACAGTAGATAAAGACAAATATTAAGCATTATCAACTGGAAGAAAAGCCACATAAGCTCTGACTATGGCAATAATGCTCAGTTTTTTAAAAAATAAAAGCTGACATTTATTGAGCATTTATTAAGAGGGGTGTGCTAAGTTCCTCATACATATTATGCTACATTATTCTCAAAATAATCCTAAGTAGAAGCTATTCTTTTTTTCCCATTTTAAAGAAAAAGAAACTGATGTAGAGATCAAATCATCTGTCCAAGATCACTTAACCTGCACATCAAGTTCTGCAAAGAACTGTTTCTGAACAAGGCAGAACCTTGTTGGATGTGATTTATTTGGGCTTTCAAGAAGTTCATGGCATGGTTTTTATATCAGAAGTTATTTAAAAACAAAACCAAATGATGACTGGGCTAAATGTTTTGCAGTGGATTACCAAACCACTTAACAACATGCAGCAAAGAACAGAGTTGAATTAGCATCTTTATGATGGACATGCCAGTACTAATCTTTGCAGATGGATCCTGGATTAAGCTTATTTTACATTTCAAAAATGACATGAAGGAGGAAATAGAGTCTTGAGTCTGAGTTTGCAGATGATATTCATATTTTTCAAAGAATAAAATGTATCATGCTTAGTGAAATAAGTCAATCGGAGAAAGACAACTATCATATGATCTCCCTGATATGAGGACATGGAGAAGCAACATGGGGGGGTAGGGGGATAGGAGAAGAATCAATGAAACAAGATGGGATTGGGAGGGAGACAAACCATAAATGACTCTTAATCTCACAAAACAAACTGGGGGTTGCTGGGGGGAGGTGGGATTGGGAGAGGGGGAGCGGGCTATGGACATTGGGGAGGCGAGGCGAACCATAAGAGACTATGGACTCTGAAAAACAACCTGAGGGTTTTGAAGGGTCAGGGGTGGGAGGTTGGGGCAACCTGAGGGTTTTGAAGGGTCAGGGGTGGGAGGTTGGGGGAACAGGTGGTGGGTAATGGGGAGGGCACGTTTTGCATGGAGCACTGGGTGTTGTGCAAAAAGAATGAATACTGTTACGCTGAAAAAATAAATAAAATGGAAAAAAAAAGATTAAAAAAAATGCTAAGCAACCACAGAAGCAACTCACAAGTCATGAGGAGGCTCAATAGCAATAGATGACCTTCAATGTGGACAGTAGGCAATGCAGCTGGAGAAAACTATCCATGTACTCTTAATAAGCACTAAACTATCAGTTTGGTATGGAATGGGAATTTGGGAGCTCTAATGGAACAGTGCTATGATATAAAAGCCAAGAAAAGAGTATGGATCTCTAGGAAGAGTTCAAAAAACAATCTGACATGCATAATATTTTGCAATTACTAAAACACCCTCATGCCCATAATTTTTATATTTTTAGGTATTCATTTTTTTATTGAGATCATCATAGTTTCACACGTAAGAAATAATAGAGGGATCCCTTGGACACTTTACCAATTTCTCCTAATGGTATCATATTTATAAATAAAATTCCATTTGACTCCATCTGGAATCTGCTATGAAGGTCAGGTAAATGCATACCAAGAAACACACAGGGTTCTAGAGTTGGTTTAGATAACAGGAGCTGAAATGACTATGAAAGGAGGGGTTGTAACACGTTAATCAACTACAAATCTAGGTCACTTCAGGTTAACAAAACATTACTTTCGAAACACATTAGCAGAGAGTATATACATAGAGTATGGGATAATTTCAAATTCTAGAATATCAGAACTATGGGACTTACTTAATATTTAGACTGGATAGCACATAGCATAAGTGTGAAGGACTAAACTTTGGAGTCTGACTGGGGAAACCCTTCCCCTCCTCCTGTTTCTTACCAACGTCTACCATTCAGTAGCTGTGGGAACTTCAGCAAGTTATACTAAATCTCCAAGCTTATTTCTTCATCTTTCATCTGGCCATAATAATGGCACCTACCTCATAAGGTTGTGAAGATAAAAGAGGAAGACCCAGCTAACAACGTCTGACACAAATGAAAACGTCATTATTAGCTAATGATGAAATTATACATTTAAAATCTTTTAAAGGAAGGTTTCTAAACCTTGGCCCTATTGACATCTTGGACCAGATAATTCTTTTTTGGGGAAGTAGGGGTGGGCACAGAGGGTTCCTGTTCATTTTAGGATGTTCAGCAGCAACCATGGTCTCTATCTCATTAGATGTAGCACTTATCTTCCAGCTGTGATACCAAAAATGTCCCTCGATATAGCCAAATATCCCCATGCCTGGGGGTGCAGTGGCCGGGTGGATGCAAAAAAAATCAACCCTGGCTAAAAGCCACTGATTTAAAGGAACTAATTAAGGACAAAAAGATGAAGTACTACTTCCTATGGTGGTAGCCATTTCTTAGCTAAAGCAACAGGTGTAACATACCAAAAATATAAAAAAGTTTCAGTTAGGATTTAGAAATACCATACACACATACACATAGATCCATAAAGAACAAAGTTTCTAAATTATATTTGGAAGTATGTGCACTTAAAAGGTTGAAGTAATGGAGATCCCTTCTTACTAACTTTCAAACACCGTGTGGGGTCACTGCCAGATAGGATAAAACATCAAGTTGGGTGGATAACACACCTAGCAGACACGTGAGATACCCCCGTGTTCGAGAAGGCCAGTTATAAACTCTGCCTGCAGGAGGAGGTGGACATTTCTTGCCCCCTAGAGAAACACTAGAGCACTGTGTTCCAGAAAGTGTTCCTGAATCTCTCTGTACCCCAGAATTACCAGGGCAGCTTTTCAAACATAGGAATTTCCAGGCCTTATCTCTACATTTAATTTTGCATTTTAGGGTGGAGAGACCAAGACATCTATAAGCTTAATAAGTCCTCCCAAGAAATTGGTAACATCTGGTCAAGTCGACAGTGTCTTAAAATATAAGAGAGAAGTTCAGGTTCTCTTTAACTCTGCCCCATCTTAATTTGGACATAAGAAAGCAACCTACACACCATACAGAATTCCTTATGGGAATAATTATATCCTATAAATAGTTATATACATTAGCTCTCGCTAATGATCAACATTAGGAACAAAGCTCTTACCCAAATAAAAAGTTTGAAAACCAAGATTTTACAACAAAAGAATTAATTAGAAACTGCTGTGGTTTGTTATTTCTAGTAATAAGTCTTCAGTTATCTCTGGTGACAGCTTTTGCTACAAACTCCATACCATCAATCACCCATGTTCAGACAGAACAGGGGTTACTATGCTTAGTCATGTAGAACAAACAGTCCTTCTGCACACTCTGAAAATGACAAGCAATTGAAAAGACAATGTTCATTCCATTTTCTATTCAACAACACCAGAATAGATCCTTACTAATGCCACAGAGGAAGGATTTGCTTCAGCTTTAAGAGGCTATTAATATAGGCAGAGGGATTTTGAGCCTCAGTGTGGAGGGCGTTTCCATCTCAAAATATGCAATTTGCAACCTACAGGTAGGGTTATCAGCTATCCCAGATTGCCTGGGACTGAGAATTTCCCAGCATGTGGGACTTTCAGTGCTAAAACTTAGACATTCCTGGGCAAACCATGACAACTGATAACCCCATGTATAGTCTAAAAGTCCTCTTGCAGCTCTTCCCTAACACTTTTTTCTAAGGGTCTCTATATCCCCCAAATCTGCCCTAACCCTGGTCCATGTTCCTACCCCACACATTTCTAGCCTGCTTGAGCACCTTTCTCCTCCTAAAGTATGGACTGAACTGACTGGTCACAGACCCTGAGTTATAAGTTCAAGGCGTCCAGGAAATTGAGGTGAAGCAGAATCAAAGAGAACCTGAGAGAACCTGACCTTCTCTCTCCTAATTCAAGACACTTAATAATGGTTTCCACTACTTGAGAGTGTTTATGAAATATAAAGATCACAGGACTTGCACCTCAGCCTGTCCAGCGATGAGGACTAAGAATCCCCATATGTGAAAGCTTCTTGGTAATTATCATGTGCAAGAAGGCTCTCCAACAATATTCAGAACCCAGTGCTTCTCCAGGGGTGCCATGAAATGTGTTTCTGCCGCAAGGGCAGTTTATAATTGCATTTCCAGAATGGAGATGCTTTTCAGATATTTTACTAGGAAGGGTTGACCTTTGTAACCTATAAATCCAAGTTAAAACCCACACGTTGATCTCAAGAGACCATTTCAAATGCCTACACACTTTACTTGTCATGCCCTAATTAAGTCTAAAGTAAGCTTGAAATCTATTTAAGTCAGATCAACTTATATTTATAAACGTTTGCCTTTAATAGTTAATTGGTAGCATATTATATCCAGATATTTCTGTAAAAATCACCTGTTGGGTTTTGTCTTTGTTATACCGATTACTGACATCAACAATTACTAATTGAATAGATACATACATGTAAGGTTCAGGGCTAGGTGCTAGGCTTTGGGAAGAAGAAAATTTTAAGTTATATAATCCTTTACAGATTTATGGTCATTTATACTAATCTTATGTGATCACACTCTCAACATGGACTTTTATACACATTAAAAATTAGTTTCAAGTTGGTCAAAGATCACTCTAGAAATCCTTTCACAGTCCCTGAGCCTTTAAGATGAGCAAACATTTCTTCTTTCTGAGTGACACATAGATTAGAAAATATATGATCAAAAAAAATTAAATAAATAAATGTAAAAATATATATATATATATATATATATGACCTTCCTATAAACACTCATTTTGGAAGCCAATGAGAACCAATGATCCCATACATTAATCTGTGAAAAACTATTCCAAATGTTTGTCACATTGGCAATATCCCTGCCAAATGCAGAGACTTTTTAGGTCCCTGAAAACTTCTGGCAAGTAGTTTCGAGATAGTGTCAAAGGGTTATTGGAAAATTAGAGAAGATATGTGTTAAAGTACTACAAGGTCCAATATAGGGGCTGGAGCTTCTTCACTCTTATGCAGTCATTTTGGCTACAGGAGACTCCTTATTCATAAGCTCTACAAAGGTAAAAAACATCAAGATTTTATGGATTTTATCTTTGAAAACTTACCAGACTTGCCAGAAATATTGTTGACTAGTGTGTGGACACACACAAAATGAAAACCTTTCATCTTCATAGACTCTCTTGGAAGGGCTCTGGGACACCTCAGATTCACCTACATTTTGGAAGTTCAGCATCTTCTGTAAGGAGCCTTCTGTCCATTTCTGCCATTTGACATTTGACATGTATGGATTGTTCCTTTGGTATGGGCAATTTCTACATAAATTTGGCATGTATTTCCATTACACAAGGAGTATTAATAAGCTTGTTCAAAATCCTGTCCATCCAGAATGAGAAAATGCAAAACTACTCTTGACCATTGGAGATTATGACACATACACACACAAAAAAGTCATGATTTAAAATAGAAAAGATATATATATATATACATATATATACATCCACAACATACAAATATTTTATAACTCTTTGCATGATACTTGTGTAGCTATACAAAACATCAGACAACTCAAAGGTGAATTTGCATCTGGCTTAAGACTTCGTTATATGTTTATATGTGTGTGCTGGGGTTGGTGGAAGAAGAAAAGTGTGTCTAATAATCTGACTTAAAACTCGAATTGGATTGACATTAGGTCCTGCCCCTCTTGTACTGCTTTTAATCAAAACACAATGGATGGCTAGCAGAGCACGGGGAGCTCATCAGAAAATAAGGACAGCCAACTAGCCACCTGCATCCATGGGGAAATAATTTGCCACTTACCAGCAGGGTTACACTAGGCCTCAGTGTCCTTATCGTGAAGCATATTATTTCACAGATTAGTTTAAGGATTTAATATGAACTATATAAAGGACTTAGTGCCTGGAGCACAAAAATCTTCAATAGTAATAAAGCTACTAAGAGTAGCTACTATTAGCCACTATTATTAATACGCTTAATTATTAATTAACGTACTTAATAAACACTGGGATGATTTTTTACCTACTTAGACCATATGGATCTGTTTTAACCAGCAATGTCTTAAATGAGCTATTAATAAGGACACCGAAATACATTACCTTTTAAATCTCTTCTTTCAGTTCCTGGAGATAAAGGACATCTCATGAAGCAAGTTCACCTAATCCTATTTTTATCAGCCATCCAGAAACCAGTCTATAAACCTCTTACCCATCTGGGTTATAAAAGATAAGCTGTGCTCTCATTTCTACTCATATAAATTAGTGTTTCTTTCCTAACTGTCTTTCTGGAAGCATTAATTTGCCTTCTGCTTACTAGCCAATCTACCATCTCTGGGGTTAAAACCAGAGAAACTATCAGACAAATGGAAATCAATTCTGAGACTTTTCAACATAGACATTAATGCAGAAAAAAAATTGAGCCAGAAAAAGACAACATAGGATCAGAATGAGTTACACCACTCACCTCTGCTTTGCCTATGTTGAATCATCTTACAAGCAGGTAATAGAAGAAAGCAAGTAGTAATGTTAAAACTCTCCTATCACTGAATACCTCAAAAATACTATGGGTATCAAGACAGTACAGATTACCTACATCCAGTGATAGAAAATAAGTACACCACTTGTTTGTCACAGAAAACCAAGTAGGAATTCATTAGGACCAGGAGTTGTGGTGAGTGTTTTTCACCTGACACCTATTTATGCTTAAGTCTGACGCTTGGCCCCCAGCTGGAGAGCATACTCTATAACAGCACACAGCTTAATGCTTCCTGCTCCCTCTCAGCTCCCCAGCTACAACTCAAGCACCTCTTCAGCTTTTCTGTTGCACCAGGCATGGTTTCCCCACAGGAGACCAGGTTTAGGAAAGCAGCAAGAAGCTGAACTATCCTGACAGTACACGTGAAGACCTGCCCCCAGCCCAGCCTCTTACCTGCAGCATCTGCGCCTTCCGCAGGCACACTCTGGGTCGACACTGGGGTTGGGTCCTTGAGTCCATGCACCTGAGCAGCTTCTTCCTGGTTTGCCAGAAATGCAGGGCACAGATCAGTTTCCAGGGCTTGGAGTTTCAGCAAGGAATTCTGCCAGCAAAAGCAGAACATCGGGCTAGCTAAGTAACTGCCTAATATACACGGGTGAGTCCGTAGCTCCGCAGAACACCTTCCTCCAGCGCCTGGCAGGGGGAAGATCTCAGCTCCAGCTGCTTCAGGTAGAGTTGATTGTGCCAGAATCAGACACACATTATTCCACATGCAGCCTCAGTTTCTGCCTCATTTCAGTCCTAACGTATATGGCTTTATGTGTCACACACGGGACTGGTGATTTCGTCAGCAGGAGACGCTGCACCAGAAGGAGCCAATCTGAGATGGTATCTGCTTCCCCGAGTGCTTGGGGCTTTACGCTTTGCAAGTGTTTCATTCATTGTGCTGACATCAGGAGCAAGTGACATTAGGCCCCTCCCAGGCTACCATTCATAAAAGCCAGCATCCCTTAACTACGAAGACTGCAGCAGACCGCAGTGCATAAAGAGTTACTGCTGCAGAGGCCGCCTGGCATCTGGGAAGTGCTTCTGGGCTCCCTGATCTACATCTGTGTCTGGGAGGGTATATGCATGCAGGCATGTGTGTCTTCTGAAGTTGCTTCCCTCACATGGGATGGCTATAGATGCCTATATCGAAAGCAGGGTGGAGGAAGCAAGGGAGAGGGCCTTGGTCCCTGAGGGAGAAGCAGTTTCTTAGCTCAAAGAACAACCCTCTCCCCACCCCCTTCATTTCTCAGTTGAAATTTCTCCCATGCTTCTTAATAAGAACAGAGTCATGCAGACTGACGCACATATCCTGCCATGATGCAGATGCCCAGCAAATTAATTCCCCTGACCAGGTGAAAGTGAGTCATGCCTGAGGCCTTGGCGGGGTGCCACTCCCCTGCAACAGGAAAGCTCTGCAGGCCTCAGCAGCTCCTCCACCCACAGAGCTCCTGGCCACCTGGAGTGAAGCCTTGATCCTGTGCCTATTGTGATCCTCCAGTACACACATACTCACCCACACGCTACCCTCCACATACCCTATTCCCCACACATCTTCATACACTCACTCCCATCCCTATCCCGTGCATACCCTTATACCCTCCCTACCTTCACCCCTGTTCTCCACACCCTCCTGCCAACCCCCATACCTTCACACTACTTGCGCATACACTTAACCTCCAAATAACCCCATATACACTCTCATTCCTACTCTTCACCTTCACCTTTTTTTATCCCCTACTACACACATACACACAGAGACACCCTACCATACACACACCATATATACACCCTCATACTCAGCTCCCGCTCTCACATCTATTCGGTACACACACATCCCCACCCACATATATATCCTCATGCCTTACCTCACCTAAGTGCCTACCTCCAACATCTCTTCACGCTGGGCCCCTCCCCCCCATAGTACCTATTCCTACACACGTACCCTCATCCATGCTGTTGATGTAAGTAAATACGAGCCCACAGCACTGTTTTCAAAGTTGTTCCCTACTAAACGGGCTCTAGATATCTCCTCTGCCGTGCTCAGAGATGAAGGCACAAACCCCCTCTGTGCTCAGGGACTGCTGACTGAGGGCCCACAGTTCAGATTAGTCATCTGCCTAAGATCAGGTCACCTTTTTATTGCTCCCTCCTCCTTTCTGGGATGTTCTTCCAGTATTTTGAGTGTGAAAGTAAGAGCCTGAGGTTACTGACAGGAACTACACAGGAGCAAGGGCATCAAGTTTCTGAAAAGAGTTCTAGGCATGTGGGAGACAAACAAAAAAACAAACAAAACAAACAAAATTCCAGACCAACTTCCTACTGGCAGACCTTGGAGAGTGACCTTTCAAAAAAGAGCCAAACTATTTTGAAAATTAAGAAATGATGACATGAGAATGTAAAATGGTACAGGTGCTATAGAAAACAGTATGGCATTTCCTCAAAAAAAAATTAAAAATAGAACAACTATACGATCCAGTAATTCTGCTACTGTATATATACCCCGAAAGAATTGAGAGCAGGGACTCAAACAGATATCTGTGCACCCATATTCATAGCAATATTATTCACAATACCCAAGAGTTACATTATGGACTGAATTGTGTCTTCCTCAAATTCACATGTTCAATATGATTGGGGTTGTATAAACACAGAGAGAGAGACACCAGGGATGCATACACAGAGGAAAAGCCATGTGAAAAAGTGGCTGTTTTCCAGCCAGGAGAAAGGCTTCGAGAGAAACCGACTCTGCCAGCACCTTGATCTTGAGCTTTCAGCCTCCAGAACTGAGACAATAAATGTTTGTTGTTTCAGCCACCCAGTCTGTAGTATCTTTTTTTTTAATGGCAGCTCTAACAGAGTATTAGCAGATTAATACAAGGAAGAAGGAGGACAGACCTACAGGCGGACGGACGCACGGAAGGAAAGAAGTCCCTCCCTACATTTAGAGGAAGGGTGCGGAACCTGCTGCTTCTTGTAGACTCCGTGTGTTCTTATACATTCTACAAAGTAGAAGAGGACATGTCAGCTCTGCTACCTTCTATGCATCTGACTTTGGGCAAGCATTTTTGCTATTCTAAACCTTAGTTTTTCCATGTATATATATAAGCATGTATAATACATATATAAAATAATAAATATATAAATATATGTATATAAATAAAAATATATAAAAGCATGTTATATATATATACATATGTGTGTGTATATATTATGTGTGTGTATATATATATACACACACACACACACACATGCTCTTATTTTAGGACTGAACACTGGGTTTATTTTATTTTAGGACTGAACACTGGGTTAATTACAAATTATCTCCACACCCCAGAGGCTACTGGGCAGAGCTCTGGTCATGTGTGAGACCAAATGCTACACCAACCCTGAAAACTTGACTCATCACTTTATCTTCCAGGGCCCCACTCTCTGCATCTGCCTATAAAGGGCCTGGGACTAGATGACTTCTAAATCCCTTTCCAACTGTAAGGGAAAGGAAAACAAACATGCACATACACTGAGATGTGCACAGAATATGGCACAATGTGGATGCTCAGACAGTGTTTCTGGAACTGAACCAAGTGTATATGCAACACAAATAAAGAGCAAATAATTTCAATGCATAGGAGTATGTCAGCTCAGTCAGAGACCTCTGAACTCCCACAGGGACTGAGGTATAATGCTGAGACCCAGTTATAGCTAGAAGTAGTAATTGGGTTATTGTCCATCTTACTTTCCCACCTCTCCCTCCCTTGTACTCAGACTGAAGCAAAAACAAGACAGGAGATTTGTCAAAGATGATCCATCTGCATGGCTGGTTTATTCCTCTCCGAGATAAGAGATAGGAGTAAGGTTAAAGGAATGGAGAAGAAAGCAAGTGGCAAATGAAACAGGAGAGAGAAAATGAAGGTCTTAAGGTATAAGACCACTTTCAAGTAGAAGGGAAAAAATAAGCTGCTATAACTGAGGACAAGAAAGCAGAATGGAAGTGCCTTCCTTTCTATGACCAGTTATCATCAACTATATACCTTCCTCACTCCAAACTGACCCATTACCTAAAAACGACGGGATGTTGCTCAACATAGGAACAGAGAGTGGAGATTTGGACATGCTGTATAGGATGGGTCTATAGACCCATTATAAAGGGATACCTCTCCTGCTGACCAGGAAACCCAGGACAAGGGTGGGGGTAGGGGCCTTACCTGTAAGCAATCTATGCCATTGTCATATGTCCTTCCAGTGAGCAACAGAAGACATTCAGCCTGTTGCATCAGGGCTGAGCCCCATAGACGAACCCTTGAGAAGGCCCATGGACAATTCACACTGCACATTGTGCCCCTACACAGATGTAACACCACACATGCAGCTACTAGGCGCTGCCCACTTTTAATGCACACAGAGCTGCACTAGGCTCTGGTGAGACTGGTATCAGCCCCTTCTTGTGGGGCTTCCAGTGTAGTGGGGAGATAGCCAGAAAATAAGCAAATCAAATAATAGTGACAGTTTCTACTGTCATACGGTGATGGAAAAAGAAACCACAAGCCTGAGGAGAGAGTAAGCACTCATTTAACTCTGATCATGCCTGACTCAGTGACCTTAAATGCAGGAACATGCTTTTTTCCTACAGAAAACTAAGGGCTGTGAATCCCTGATGTCCTGGTGGTACCTCGATGCAACGATTCTCTCACTAGAACCTGCACTCCCTATGAGGCTGCCCCAGCCCTCTCCTCAGAGCCAGCCTGCTAGCACTAATGCAGATTTACATCCCAGGTCTCCATCATGGATCTTTAGGATCTACAGGAAAAATGAACAAAGGCTGATGGATCCTCTAAAGAACAATGACTACCTCTCCTTCCCCTCTCCCATCTGGATGTGTACGAAACCAAAGAGAGGTCCATGAAACCCAGGTGTGGCTTTCTAAAAGCTAATTTTTTTTCTCTTTTACATAATGGAAAATATGCTACTTGTTTTAGAAAATACTCTACTCTCTTTTCTCTGCTATGCAATTACTGGGTCCCTCTTTAGTTGGGTTGGAATGGAGAACACCCACACAGGCTGCATGGTTAAATGCTATTTTAAGGTGCCTTTGCCTGAAATTCACCAGTTGCAAAATAGGGAAAGCTTACTTTTAATTTTTGTGAAGAGGTTCAGTGGCCCTTTCACATCCTTTTATCTAAGAACTGTATATAAATTCTCTATGGTGATATGAAGATCAAATTGGATATTTGCTCAAAGTTGGGGATACAACTGGTCTCTGAACATCCCATTTTACTTACCATTCTTCTTCCCTGATTTTAATGTTTTCCATGTATATTTCCCTCCATGACCCACCTCTCAACCCCTCCTCACACACACTACCCTTTCTTTCCATCTGCTTCCTGACACCACCTCTCCAGGCCTGATTTAGCTACAGTCATTTCATAGTCAAATTTCTATCAAATTCTTGAGCCAGTTTTGATTACCTTAGCTAAGCTGCACCCCCAATTTCTCTGTTAGGATTTTGTTTATTTCTAACACTCACCATAATATGTAATTTCATTCATTTCCCCTTGTTTATTGGCTCTTTCTTGCTCCAGCACGGCTGGAACCATGCCTCCATTGTTCACTGCCATACCTAGCACAGTGAGTAGTACAGGAGCCAACCTATAAAAGGGCTGCCATTGCATATTAGTTTTTATTTCCTGGACTCTTTTTAGGCCCTTCTGAGTATCCAACTCCAAGCTGTCCTGTTGCTGTGGCCCAGAAACTTTAAAATGATTACAAATCACTAGGGAATTTGTTAAAGATGTGTATCACATAGGGATCACCCAAGAGATTCAAATTCTGTGGCCCGGGGTGGTGGTGGGGGGGGGGGGTATCATTTAGATACAGGAAGTCCAAGGTCCATACTTTGAGAGATATAGCCTATTCCCTGGGGACTTGACCTACTCTAAAAGCTGCCTTGTTTGCCTGCTTACCTCCACCTATCCCAGGAACAATAGCTTTTCCCTGACGCCTCGCCCTCTGACAACCCTCATTAGTCTCCTGTCCTGGACACACCTTGAGGGCTGCTCCTCCTCTGTCTCACCACACATACACACTCACACCAGGACACATAAATTATGAAGTGCTCCGAAGCAAAGCAGTGTTGCCTTCTGAACGGCTGTTACTGATCTCTGAATGTTCTTGCTGAAAGAAGCTGGACTTCTTCCAAAGGTGATGGTTATAGAAAATACCAAATTGACCCACTCCTAGAAAGAGTGGACTTTCAGCTAATTCCTTTAGGGCCTATATTGCTTATAGTCCAGGAACCTTTGCAGCCAAGTCCAACTGAGGGATTACACACCTCAGTTCAGCCTCCTCTGTTCCAGGGGATCAGCCATGACTCCCACACTACCCAGTGGAGAAATTCAATGTAAGAGAAAAACCTATTCACTTCTAGGGGCCCTGTGTTGACTACAGGATCCAGATCCTATTCTGATATTATCAAGACTTCTTAAACAAGGACAATGGCACCACAACACACAATAACCCAAACCAAATTTCCGTTTAGCCAGATGATTTCAACCGAGGAAGGGAGAGTATTGTACTTAGTTTTATCTCATTTTGATGTCCTTGTTATGTTCACCTTGGTAAATAAATATAAAAATGAGGTGTTTGGGAGATAATAATACTGCTTATGAAACTCATATTTTAATTCAGAACTCTGATATTGATTTTCTAAAACTACAGTGTGTCTCATTTTCAATTCATGGAATGGACTTCGATAGTTTCTCTTTGGAGCTACTAGTACTTAAACTATCCAAAAGAACAGGAGTTAAAGAGAATAAGCCCCCATAAATCATATTTTCTAAAACATCAATTATATCCTGAGGGCTAAAGTCTACAAATCTATTCTGTGTTGTAACCCATACATTAACTCTTAGTAACTACTTCTGTTCCAAGTTCTTTGAGCCCTGAAAAATACTCTGCTTAAAAACTAAATTCAGTAAGATGGGGTGGACTAAGATGGAGTTGTAGGAAGATCCTGAAGTCACCTACTTCCATGGACACACTAAATCTATAGTTACATATAGAACAATCCCTTCTGGGGAAAAAAAAAAAAACCTGAAAACTAGCTGAATGGCTATTTCACAATAATGGATAAAAGGACTATATTGAGAAAGGCAGGAGAAGCGGACATACAATCTTGCCAAAAACCCCACTTCTAGCATGGTGATCCACAATCAGGAGGGATTCCACAAATATAAAACTTCTCCCCTAGGAACAAGCTTCAAGCCCTACATGAGGCACCCCAACCCTTAGGACCCACAATAGAAATACAAGCCCCCAAAATGTCTGACCTTGAAAAACATATCCAGGAAACCCAAGGGACTGTACAGAAATGACTGGCTTACATGCAGAGTAACCCTGGGGACTAGCGAAAATGTAGCAGGTTGTTTGGCACGTGGGTGACTCAGTTGGTTGAGCGTATGACTCTTGGTTTTGGCTCCGCATTGGGCTCCACACTCAGTGGGGAGTCTGCTTGAGATTCTCTCTCTCTACCCCTCCCCCTGCTTGTACATGCTCTCTCTCTCTAAAATGAATAATAAACCTTCAAAATCAAACAAACAAACAAACAAACAAAAGCAGCAGTTTGAAAGTGCCTATACTATATGTGAAGAAGATTCATTTACTAATCTTAAACCATCTACTAGAGGGGCTGGAACCTATAAGAACTCTCTGGGGACAGTGGCACTGGCACATGCCACTTCTGCACTCTCTCTCTAACTTCATAATGCAGGCAGGTGTGCCCCAGCCCTGCACTCCCCACTGCCCCACTATAGCTGGCAGGCACACCCTGGCCCTACAGTCTTCTATTGTAATGCTATGGCCTGCAGGCACATTCCAGTCTTGTGTTCTCCCACTGCCCTACAAAGGCCAGGGATACATGGTTCACATGCTCCCAGTTCACTCCTTGATCACCTCACTTACTCTTCTCACCAATAAGAACATTACATTATGTTCCTGCATTCCATAGGACTATAATAATTGGAGACAGTTCTTGGCAGACTACTATCACCCCCAGGGTAATACAAACAGCAAACTGAAAGACACTCCTAGTATTTCTGTTAAAAATGCTTCTTTACTTGTTTTAGACCTTCAACATGAGGGAAAGGCTTCAGGTTTGCCAAACATCTAGAGGCTAGGGGGTGTTCTCAAGGAACCTAAACAGGGACACCTTCTTTGTGTTCTCCTTTGGCCTCAAAACAGCACATGCCATTACCTCCCAGAAAGGAGCATATATACTCCTCTGAAGCTCTGATTTTTGTACCTGTCACCCAGGGGACACCAGATGACCTGTCTGGAAGCCAACAGGATTTACAATTGCAGCCCCATAGGAGTATATATATTTACAAACTTTAAAAGTTGCTGCCTGAGAGTCTGGCTTCTAATCACCTGAAACTAGGTGCTGACTGAGGGCTCTCTTTTTAGAACATTGACAAGTCTTGACACACCCTCAGCAACTGTGACCTACCAAGAATAAATGAGACTGCTTAGACAAAGGCAAAGTTTCTAGAGACAACAAAGAACCTAGAGCAGAATTGAAAGATAAGTTTTATCTCTTACACAAGGCCTTCCTTGAAGAGTGGGAGAGATAGATGATTTCCCTAGTACAAAGGAAAAAACCCAGAGAGTCAATCAAAATGGAAAAACAGAAGATGATGTTCCAAATAAAAGAACTAATTAAAACCCCAGGAAAAACAACTTAATAGAATGGAGATAAGTAATCTGCCTGATAAAAAATTCAAAGCAATGGTCATAAAGATACTCACCAAACTTGGGAGAAGAATGGATGAGCCTGGTGAGAACTTCAACAAAGAGATAAAGAATATAAGAAAGTACCAAACAGAAGTCACAGACCTGAAGACTATAACAGTAACAAAAAAATACACGAGAGGGAAAAAAGAGCAGATTAGAGGATAAAGAAGAATTGATTAGTGATCTGACAGGGTAGTGGCAATCATTCAAACTGAAGAGCAGAAAGAGAAAAGAATTTAAAGAAATGAGGATGGTTTAAGGGACATCTGGAATAGTATCAAGGATCATAACATCCTCATTATGGGGGACCCAGAATGAGAAGAGAGAGAAAGGGGCAGAAAAATTCTTTGAAGAAATAACAATTGAAAATTTTCCAGGGGCGCCTGGGTGGCTCAGTGGGTTAAGCCTCTGCCTTCGGCTCGGGTCATGATCCCAGTGTCCTGGGATTGAGCCCTGCATCGGGCTCTCTGCTCAGCAGGGAGCCTGCTTCCTCCTTTCTCTCTGCCTGCCTCTCTGCCTACTTGAGATCTCTGTCTGTCAAATAAATAAATAAAATCTTTAAAAAAAAAAAGAAAGAAAGAAAGAAAATTTCCCTAACCTGGGGAAAGTTACAGACATCCAGGTAGAGGAAGCACAAGAGAGTTCCAAAAAAGATGAACCCAAAGAGACCCACACCAAAACACATTAAAATTAAAATGTCAAAAGTTAAAAATATGAGAATCCAAAAGCAGCAAAAGAAAGCAATTCATTACATATAAATGAAGCCTTCCTCCATAAAGTTTTCAGCTGATTTTTCAGCAGAAACTTTGAGGCCAGAAGAAAATGGCACAGCATGTTCAAAGTGCTGAAACAAAACAAAACAAAACAAAAAAACTTATAACCGAGGATACTCTATACAACAAGTTTACCAATCAGAATTGAAGACGAAATAAAGTTTCCCAAGCAAGCAAGCAAAACTATAGGAGTTAATTCACCACTGAACTGGCAGATAAGAAAAGAAAGGAAAAAAAGAAAAAAAAGGAAAGGAAAAGAAAGGAAAGAAAGGTCATAACTAGAAATAAGAAAATATTTGGAAGAAAAAATCTGAATGGTAAAGGCAAGCATAGAGAAAAGGTAATGTATCAAACACTTATAAACCTAGTATGAGGGTAGTAAAAAAAGTTTAAAAAGGTAAAAAAAAAAGTATGAGGGTAGTAAAAAAAGTATTAAAATCAACTAAATCTACAATAATTATATAAGGGATTCATTAAATAAAAATATGTAAAATATGACATCAAAAACATAAAATGTGTTGTAGGAGTAAAAATGTGGCAGTTTCAGAATACATTTGAACTTAAAAAATCACCACCCAAAATAGACTACTATGTATGTAATGGTTATATACTAAATTCATGGTAAGCATAAACCAAAAACCTATGATAGATACATAAAAAGTAAACAGAAAGGAATCTACACATAACAGTATAGAAAATCATCAAATCACTAGGTGAATAAAGAGAAAAGAACAGAGAAGAACTATAAAAACAAGCAGAAAACAATCAACAGAATGGAAATAAATACATACCTAATAATAACTAGTTTACATAAAACTGGACTAAATATTCCAATCAGAAAATAGGTAGCTGAATGGAAAATGGAAGGGGGGAAAAAAAAGACCCACCTATATGCTGACCGCAAGCTACTCACTTTAGATCTAAGATACAGACTGAAAATGAAAGGATAGAAATATATTCCATGCAAATGGAAACAAACAAAAAGCTGGGGTAGCAATATTTATAGTAGACAAAATAGACTTTAAAAAAAGTTCTAACAAGAGACAAAGAAGAACATTATATAATGATAAAGAGATCAATCAAAATATAGGATAAAACATTGTACATATTTGTGCTCTCAACATAGGAGGACCTAACTATATAAAACAAATATTAAAAATTGCAATGGGAGAAATTGACAATAATACAATAATAGTAAGGAATTTTTTTTAAAGATTTTATTTATTTATTTGACAGACAGAGATCACAAGTAGGCAGAGAGGCAGGCAGAGAGAGAGGAGGAAACAGGCTCCCCGCAGAGCAGAGAGCCTGATGCGGGGCTCGATCCCAGGACCCTGGGATCATGACCTGAGCCAAAGGCAGAGGCTTTAACCCACTGAGCCACCCAGGTGCCCGATAGTAGGGAATTTTAACACCCCACTTACATCAACAGATAAATCATCCAGACAGAAAATCAACAAGGAAACATTGACACCAAACAACACGTTAGACAAGATGGACTTAACAAATATATACATAGCATTCTTCCTAAAATAAGAGAATACATTTTCTTCTCAGGTACACACAGAACATCCTCCAGGATAGATCACATTAGCCCCAAAACAAGACTCAATAAATTAAGAAGATTGAAATCATATTAATCATCTTTTCTGGCCACAGCACCGTGAAAGTAGAGATCAGCTACAAGAAGAAAACTGGAGAAAGGACAAACATGTAAAGACTAAACAATACACCAGAAAACAGCCAATGGATAAATGAAGAAATTAAAGAGGAAATTAAAAAACACCTTGAGACATATGAAAATGAAAGGACATTGCTCCAATATGGGACATATCAAAAGCAGTTATAAGAGGGAAATTTATGGTGATACAGGCCCACCTCAAGAAACAACAACAAAAAAGTCTCAAATAAACAACCCAAACTTACATCTAAAAACCAGAAAAGAACAAAGTCCTAAATTAGTAGAAGGAAAGAAAAATAAAAGTCAGATCATAAATAAAATAGAGATTAAAAATCAATAAAGATTAATAAAATTCATAAAGATTATTAATTATTTATTTAGAGTATTTATTAAGATTATTAACAAGATTATTTGTCAATAAAGATTAATAAAAGATTAATAAATAAAGATTAATAAAGGAAGGAAGATAGTAAAGGAGGAAGATTCTGAGCCCACCTCATCCAACAAACTCATTGAGATAAAAGCTAAATCTGTGAAACTAACTTTGAAAATGACCCAAAGACTGACAGAACAAACCTTCCACAGTTAATCACAGAGAGAATGTCACATTGAAAGGGTAGGAGGGCAGAGACACAGTTTAAAACAACTTCCCCCTCCCCACAGTGAAACTAATCACAAATAAGAGAGACATCACAAGCATGGAGAAGCAAGAGTTTCAGACCCAAACCAGGCACCTCTAGTACTGGGGACCCACACTGGGAAGACAAGTCCCCATAACATCTGGCTTTGAAAACCAGTGGGCCCTAACTTTAGTAGCTTTAAAAATCAGGCTACACTCTGGGAAAGCCAAAGCATGGTAGAAAATTGACTCCCCACACTTTAAAAGCCAGCATAATATATAACTTGAGCTCAAGACACAGCACAGAAGTACCAGTTTCAAAATCACCTGGAGTATATATGAAGATTTATTGACTAATCTTAGAACATACCCACACTTTAAAAGCCAGCATAATATATAACTTGTGCTCAAGACTCAGCACAGAAGTACCAGTTTCAAAATCACCTGGAGTATATATGAAGATTTATTGACTAATCTTAGAACATAAGATGGAGGGGCAAGGAACTTCAGGAAATTTTTCTGGGAATATAAGTGCTGCTAGGTGCAATTTTTCTTACACTCCCCCAGCCTAGATGCTTGCAGGAGCCAGTTCCACTCCCTCCATCTACCTTGCTAGTAATGCATGCCCTGCCCCAGCATTTTCCTGAGGACCCACACAACACAATCTGCCTGCCTTGACAGCCATAACTCCTAAGAAGTTTCTGCTTCACCACACCTTGCAGGTAGCCCTGACAGAGCAGCACCACTCCAAAGTTACTCCTGCCCTGGAGAGTGACGGAGATAACCTCACACACTAGTATGCCCAGAGTTACAGCAGCCCAATCTCTTAATGAGAGCCTCTCAGCTGACCCAGCAGGGAATGAGTGCTCCCCATGTGCCCATAACTATGGCAAGAAGCTACCCATAGACAGCTAAGCTGAGTGCTGGCCCTGTCCACTAACAAAACTGCAACAGCCTCATACAGTCTTGTCAACAGTGTGGAATACAAATTCTGCCCAAGGGACCCAGCATAAGTAAAGTGGGTCATTCTAGGCAGCTGGGCTAAAGGCAGTTAGGGCTGAGCCACACCTGTAGAGCACATGCAGCCAATATAGCCTGGAGAGCCTGGTGTTGGTTACCTGGGGGGATTACACTACAGGGCACAAGACCTCTTCTACATAAGGCCACTACCTTCAAGAAAGGGAGACATAGCTAACCAACCTAATACACAGAAACAAATACAGAGAGTTAGACAAAATGAAGAGACAGAGGACTATGTCCTAAATTAAAGAAAAAAAAATCACAGTAAAAGAGCTAAATGAAATAAAGATTAGTAACATGCCTGATAAGTAATTCAAAGAAATGGTCATAAAGATACTCACTAAACATGAGAAAGAGTAGATGAAATTCCACAAAGGGAAAAAAAAAAAAAAAAAAGAAATTCCACAAAGGGAGAGAAAATATAAAAAGAACTAGTCAGAGCTGAGAATTCAATAACTAAAATAAAATATACGTCAGATGGAAGCAACTTCAAATTATAGAATGCAGAAGAACAAATCAGTGATCTAGAATACAGGATAATGGAAAACAACCAAGCTGAAAAAAAAATAATAAATGAAAACTGGTTTAAGGAACTCAGTGACATCATTGAGCATAATTACATTTGCATTATAGGAATCCCCACCCCCAAAAAAAGCCAAAAGGAGACAGAAATTTTATTTGAAGAAATAATACACAAAAATTTCCTCAGCCTAGAAAGGGAAACAGATATCCAAGTCTAGGAAGTACAGAGAGAATGTAACAAAATGAACCCGGAGAGGTCCCACCTCAACACATAATTAAAATGGCAAAAAAGTAATAATAGGGAATTTTAAAAGCAGCAAGAGAAAGGAAATAGTTACATACAAGGAAAACCCCATAAGCCTCTCAGCTGATTTTTCAGAATAAACTTTGTAAGCCAGAAGAAAGTGGCATGATATATTCAAAGTACTGAAAGGAAAATACCTAAAACTAAGAATGTTCTACCTAGCAAGATTATCATTACCAACCGAAGAAGACATAAAGAGTTTCCCAGATAATCAAAAGTCAAAGGAATGTATTACCACTAAATCATCCTTACAAGAAATATTAAAGGGAATTCTTTAAGTGGAAAGAAAAAGGTCATCACTAGAGGAAAATAGTATGAAAGGAAAAAAATGTACAAGTAAAGCAAGCATATACTAATGGTAGCAAATTAGTCACTTACAAATTCAGTATGGAGATTAAAACCCAAAGCACTAAAACAATAATATCTACAAAAAGTAGTACAGGCATACAAAAAATAAAGGTATGTAAAATACTATATTATATACATAAAATGTGAAGAGAAGAGTAAAAATTTAGTGCTATTAGAATGTGTGTGAACTTATGCAACCATCAAATTAAGATATATGCTATACATGTAAGATGTTGCATAAAAACCCAATGGTAACCACAAATCAAAAACCTATAATAGAGAAGTATATGGCTGAGGAGGAATAAAGATAGCAGAGGAGTAGGGGGACCTTAAGTTTGTCTTGTACTTCAAACACAGCTAGATATTTATCAAAGCATTCAGAACACTCAAGAAATCAATCAAAGGTGGGAGAGAATAAAACCTGCAAGTCCACAAGTAGAAAAGCAAACATCTTTGGAAGGTAGGAGGTGAGGAGAATAGTCTTGGGGGAGATACAACTGTGAATATGGTGTCATGGAGGGAGCCTATTTATGGAGGCTACCACAAAGTATTATAAGAAGTGGAGTGCAAAATCTGAACTTTTAGGAATCCACTACTCTGGGATTAAAGGTGCTCAAGTGTCTTGGTGGGGTGGAATCCCAGGAGTGACAACGTGGTCTGAGGATCCTCTGGGTCACAAGGTCAGGTGGCACCAACGTGGGGCACTGTTCCCAGGAATGGGAACAGGAAAGCCCCTGGGACCAGTGAATCTTGGTGGCAGTTTTCTGTTCTGTGTTACCACAAACTGTGAACCACTGCACCATGGGGCAACAGCTTTCTTGGGACCAACCAGGAAACAGCTAAAGCACTGGAAGACCCTCTCCTGGAGGAAAAGCAGGGTTCTGTGCCCCAGGAGTCTCTAAAATGTGGAATTTTGAAACTCGGTTGTGTGCCTGGGATAAAAAATCTTGGATGCATATAGTGTGAACACAGGGTTTAGAGAGAAACAGAACACAACAAAGGTGAATAATGGCTTTTCTGTGAAGGCTCACTGAAGAGTGTGTGTGTGGTGGGCACTTTAAGCTCCAAAGCTAGAGAGTGGGGTGTCATTATATTTATCCTACCCATCAGGGCTAGACGTCTTCAGAGAGCAAAACACTGCCCCTTAGTGGAGGCTGGTGTCACTTAACACCTGGAGGTCATTTCCACTGAAAAAAGTCGGCATGAGAATCAGAACAGCCAGTTCTTCCCCCAGTAGACCAGCAAAAACAGGGGCTCACAAGTCTACTGAAAACAGAGTGCCACAAAGCTTCAGCTCTAGGGGAAACAGGATAAGCTTCCTTTTTACTTTTATTTATTTTTATTATCTTTTTCATTTATTTTATTTTTTCAATTCCTTTTAAAATTTTTATTATTAATCTTTCTCTTCATTTTTATTTATGTATATTTTAACATATTTTTATTTTGTTTTGTTTCAACTATCTATCTATCTATCTATCTATCTATATTTTTGTATTTGGGGATATAGATTCTTTTAAGAAGCAAACAAAAACACACCCAAGATCAAGGGTTTTTTTGTTTTTGTTTTCTTTGCTTTTTGTTTTGTTTTGGTTTGGTTTTGTTTTTGTTTTTCTCTTTCTTCTTTTCTTTTTTCTTTTCTAGACAAAATGATGAGATGGAGAAATTCACCCCAAAAGAAAGAATAGGAAATAGAACACATGGCTAGGGATTTAAGCAATACAGATAAAAGATACCTAAACTAGAATTTAAAACAGAGATTGTAAGGATACTAGCTGGACTTGAAAAGGAGTATAGAAGACACTAGAGAATGCCTTACTACAGAAATAAAAACTAAAATCTAGTCAGGCTGAAAAACAGAGACTATAACAGAGATGCAAACATAAATGAAGGCCATAAAAAGGAGGATAGACAAAGGAGAGGAGTGAATCAGTGATACAGATGACCAAATTATAGAAAATAATGAATCTAAAAAGAAGAGAGAAAGAAAAGTAATGAATCGTGAGGGTAGAGTTAGGGATCTCATGACTTATTAAGATTATTAACTTTCATCTCATAAGAATTCCAAAAGAGGAAGAGAGAGAACAATGGGTAGAAGGTCTGTTCAAACAAATGGTGGCTGAAAACTTCCCTGATCTGGGGAAGGACACAGACCTCAATCCAAGAACCATAGAGAACACTCACTAAATTCAACAAAAACTGACTATTCCAAGGCATATCATAGTGAAATTCACAAAATACACAAACAAGGAAAGAATCCTGAAAGTAGAAGTGAAAAAAATCCCTTAACCTACAAGGGGAGACAGATCAAGCTTGCAGCAGACCTATCCACAAAAACGTGACAGGCCAGAAGAGAATGGCAGGAAATATTCAATGTGCTAAATGGAAAAAATATGCAGCCAAGAATTCTTTATCCACCAAGGCTGTCGTTCAGAATACAAAGAGAAGATAGCTTCCCAGACAAACAAAAACTAAAGGAGTTCATGACCACTAAACCAGCCATACAAGAAATTTTAAGGGGGACCCTTTGATGGGAGAAAAAAGACCCAAAGGACCAAAGACTAGAAAGGGCAGAGAATATTAGCAGAAACACTAATTCTATAGGTAACACAAGGGCACTAAATTGGTATCTTTCAATAATCACTGTGAATGTAAATGAACTAAATGTTCTAATCAATACATAGAGTAAAGACTAGATTTAAAAAAAATCCATCTATATATAAAAGACACTCATTTTAGACCTAAAGTCACCCTGCAGATAGAACCGTTTATCATGATGATGGATGTCAAAAGAAAGCTAGAATAGCCATACTTAAACAAACTAGATTTTAAAACAAAGACTGTTAAAAGAGATGAAGAAGGGCATTATATCATAATTAAGGGGTCTATCCATCAAGATCTAACAGTTGCATGAGGCACCTCAGTGCCTCAGTTGGTTAAGTGTCCAACACCTAATTTCAACTCAGGTCATGATCTCAGAATTGTGAGATCCAGCCCCACATCAAGGTCCACTCTGGGCATGGAACCTGATTAATATTCTTTCTCTCCCTTTACCTCTACCCCTCTCTTCATCTCTCTGCTCACTGATAATAATGCAATAATAGTAAGGGACTTTAATACCTCACTTACAGCAATGAACAGATCATCTAAGCAGAAAATCAATAAAGAAACAATGACTCTGAATGACACACTGGACAAGATGGACTTAACAACTTATTCAGAACATTTCATCCTAAAGTAGCAGAATACACATTCTTTTTGAGTGCAAATGGAACATTCTGCAGAATAGATCACATACTGGGTCACAAATCAGCCTTCATAAAGACTGAGCTCATACCATGTATATTTTTAAACTACAACACTCTGAAACTTAACTCAACCACAAGAAAAAAGTCTGGACAAACCTCAAATACATGGAGGCTAACGAACATCTTACTAAAGAGTGAATGGGTTAGCCAGGAAATTAAGGAAGAAATTTTTTTAAAATACATGGAAGCAAATAAAAATGAAAACACAACAGTCCAGAACATTTGGAATGCAGCGAAGGCAGTCCTAAGAGGGAAGTATATTGCAATACAGGCCTACCTCAAGAAGCAAGAAAAGTTTCAAATACACAACCTAACCTTACACCTAATGGAGCTAAAAAATGAACAGCAAATAAAGCCTAAAGCCAGGAGAAAAAGGGAAATAATAAAGATCAGAGCAGAAATAAATCACACAGAAACAAACAAATAAAACCAGTGGAATGGATTAAGAAAACCAAGAGCTCATTCTTTGAAGAAATTAATAACATTCATAAACACATAGCCAGACTTATCAAAAAGAAAAGAGAAAGGACCCAAACAGATAAAATCACAAATGAAAGAGAGAGATCACAATCAACACTGAAAAAATACAAACAATTATAAAAGAATACTATGAAAAATTATATACCAACAAACTGGGCAACTTGGAAGAAATGGACAAATTCTTAGAAACTTACAATCTACCAAAACTAAAACAGGAAGAAATAGAAAACTTGAATATACTCATAACCAGCAAAGAAATTCAATCAGTAATCAAAAATTTCTCCCAACAGAGAGAAGTCCCAGGCCAGATGGCTTCCCAGGGGAATTCTATGAAACATTTAAATAGAGTTAACGCCTATTCTTTTCAAACTGTTCCAAAATATAGAAATGGAAGGAAAACTTCCAAACTCATTCTACGAATCCAGCATTACCTTGATCACCAAACCTGACAGAGACCCCCACTAAAAAGGAGAATTCCAGGCCAATATCCCCAAAGAACATGGATGCAAAAATTCTCAGTAAGATATTAGCAAATCTAATTCAAAGTATATTAAAAGGATTATTCACAACAATCTAGTGGGATTTATTCCTAGGCTGCAGGAGCGGTTCAATATTCACAAATCAATCAACATTATTCAGCACACTAATAAAAGAAAGGATAAGAACCATGTGATACTGTCAATAGATGCAGAAAAAGCATTTGACAAAATACAGTGTCCTTTCTTCATAAAAACTCTCAACAAAGTCGGCATAGATGGAGAATACCTCAACATCATAAAGGCCATATATGAAAGACCCACAACTAAAATCATCCTCAATGGGGAAAAACTGAGAGCATTTCCCCTCTTGGATGTCCACTCTCACCATTACTCTTTAACATAGTCCTGCAAGTCTTACCCTCAATAATCAGAGAACAAAAAGAAAGAAAAGGTATCTGACTTGGCAAGAAAAAAGTCAAACTTTCACTATTTGCAGATGACACGATACTTTACATAAAAAACCTGAAAGACTCTATCAAAAACTTGCTAGAACCAATTCATGAATTCAGCAAAGCTGTAGGAGATAAAATCAATTTGCAGATATCTGTTGCATTCCTATACATCGATAATGAAGCCACAGAGAAAGAAATCAAGGAATTGATCCCATTTACAACTGCACTAAAAACCATAGGTCACCAAGAAATAAACCAAAAAGCATAGAACACATATGGAAAAAAATTGAAGAGGACACAAAGAAATAGAAAAGCATTCCACACTCATGAATTAGAAGACTACACATTGTTAAAATGTCTATAATACCCAAAACAATCTACATATTTAATGCAATCCCTATCAAAATACCACCAATATTTTTCACAGGGCTAGCACAAACAATCCTAAAAGTTTTATGGAACCACAAAAGACCCTGAATAGCCAAAGCAATTCTGAAAAAGAAAAAGAAAACTGGAGGCATCACAACTCCAGACATCAAGCTATATTACAAAGCTGTAATCATCAAGACAATACGGTATTGGTACAAAAACAGTCACATAGAGCTACAGAACAGGATTAAAAAGAAAACAAAACAGAAATGGACCCATGACTATATGGTCAACTAATCTTTGACAAAGCAGGAAATAATATCCAATGGCAAAAGTCCCTTCAACAAATGGTGTTGGGAAAACTAAACAGCAACATGTAGAAGAATGAAACTGGACTACTTTCTTACACCATACACAAAAATAAATTCAAAATGGATGAAAGATCTAAATGTAAGACTGAAAACTATCAGAATCCTAGAGAAGAACACAGGCAGAAACTTCTTTGACCTTGGCCACAGTGAATTCTTATTAGACATGTCATCAGAAGCTAGGGAAACAAAAAATAAATAAATAAACTATTAGGATTTCATCAAAATAAAAGCTTCTACACAACAAAGGAAACAATCAACAAAATGAAAAGGCAGCCTATGGAATGGGAGAAGATATTTGCAAATAACATATCTGATAAAGGATTAAAATCAATAAAGAACTTTTCAAAGTCAATACCCAAAAAGAAATAATCCAGTTAAGAATAAGCAGAAGACATGAGTAGATACTTGTCCAAAGACACCCAGATGGCTTATGACATTTGAAGAGATATCAGCATCATCACGATGATCAGGGAAATGCAAATCAAAACCATGTTGAGATACCATCTCACACCTGTTAGCATCACTAAAACTAATAACAGAAGAAACAATAGGTATTGGCAAGGGTGCAGAGAAAGGGGAAGCCTCTTGCACTGCTGATGGGAATGCAAACTTGTCCAGCCATTCTGGAGAACAGTTTGGAGGTTCTCAAAAAGTTAAAAAGATAACTATCCTACCATCCAGCAATTACACTGCTAGGTATTTACCCAAAGGATGCAAAAATACAGATTCAAATTGGTAAATGCACCCCAATGTTTAAATCAGCATTATCTACAATAGCCAAACCATGGAGAGACCCCAAATCCACCAATTGATGAATGGATCAAGGCTAATGGATACCATATCATTCATATATATATATATATATATATATATATATATATATATCTGTATATATATAAAACTCAGTCATCAAAAAAAGAAAGAAATCTCATGATTTGCAAGGGCATGGATGGAACTAGAGTATATTATGGTAAGTGAAATAAGTTAGTTATAGAAAGACAAATACCATATATGCATACTTATATGCAGAATTAAAGAAAGAAAACAGATGAACATATGGGAAGAAGGAAAAGAAAAAAAGGAGAGAGGGAAACAAACCATAAGTGACTCTTAATAATAGAGAACAAACTGAGGGGTGATGGAATGAGTTTGGTGGAGGATGAGCTAGATGGTGATGGGTATTAAAAAGGGCACCCGTGATGAACACTGGGTATTATATGTAAGTGATGAATCTGAATTCTACTGCAGAACCAGTATTGCACTGTATGTTAACTCAAATTGAAATTTCAAACAAATAAACAAACAAAAACACATACAATAGATACACACACACACACACACACACACACACACACAGAAATTAATCCAGGCATAACTCTAAAGAAAGCCATCAAACCACAAGGAAAAAAGAAGAACTAAAAAACAATTAGAAAATAATTAACAAAATGACCATAAGTATATACCTACCAATATTTACTTTAAATGTAAACGGACCTATTGTGCTAATCAAAAGACATAGGGTGAAAAAAAAAAAAGACATAGGGTGGCTTCATAAATTAAAAAAAAAAAAATCCATCTATATGTTATCTATAAGAGATTCAACTAAAGACACATGAAGATTGAAAGTGAAGGGATGGAAAAACATACCAGGCAAATGGAAGGGAAAAAAAAAAAAGCCAAAGTAACAAAGCTTATATCAGACAAAATGGACATTAAAACAGACCATAGCAAGAAGCACTGCATAATGGTGGCTGCATAATGGGCACTGCATAATGACAAAAGGATCAAACAAGAGGATATAACAATTGTAAATATCTATGCAGCCAACATATAAGCACCTAAATACATAAAGCAAATATTAACAGACATAAAGGAGAAAACCGACAGGAATACAGTGGTAATAGGGAATTTCAACATCCCACTTACATCAATGGGTAGATCATCCTGATAGAAAATCAACAAGTAAACAGTGGCTTTGAGCAACACATTAGACCAGATGGACCTACGAGATATATACAAAACGTTCCATCTGAAACAAGAGAATACACATTGCTTTCAAGTGTACATGATATATTTTCCAGGACAGATAACAGGTTAGGTCACACACAAAATAGTCTCAGAAAATTTAAGAAGACTGAAATTAGGTCATTCATCTTTTCCATTAAGAAGAATGTAAAATTTGAAATCAGTTGCAAGAAAAAAATATGGAAAAACCACAATACATGGAGGCCAAACAACATGCTACTAAACAACTTAAGGGATCGGCAAGGTATCAAAGAGGAAATCAAAATCTACATGCCGACAAATAAAAATGAAAGCAAAGTTCAAAATCTTTGGGATACAACACCAAATGGTCAATTATTCTATAAAAAAAGGAGCAAGAATATACAATGGGGAAAAGATAGTCTTTTCAATAAACGGTGTTGGAAAAATTATGCAGCTACATGCAAAAGAATTACACTGAATCACTTTCATATACCATACACAAAAATAAACTCAAAATGGATTAAAGACCTGCTTATAAGACCTGATATCATACAATACCTAAAGAAAATCTGAATAGACTGATTACTAGTAAAGAAATTAAATAAGTAATCAAAAAATTTGCAACAAACAATAATAATTTCTTGGACATCAACCTTAGCAACATTTTTATGGATATGTCTCCTCAGGATAGGGAAACAAACACAAAAATAAACTATTGGGACTACACCAAAATAAAAAGATTTTGCACAGCAAAGAAAACTATCAACAAAATAAAAATGCAAGCTAGTGAATGGGAGACAATATTTGCAAATGATGTGTCTATCAAGAGTTAATATCCAAAATACTTAAAGAACTTATACAACCCAACACCAAGAAAACAAATAATCTAATTTAAAAATAGGCAGTAGACCTAAATAGACATTTTTCCAAAGATATATAGTCAAAAAACATGAAAAGATGCTTGACATCACTAATCATCAAAGAAATGCATATCAAAACCACAATGAAATATTACTTCACACCAGTTAGAATGGCTAGTGTCAAAAAGACAAGAAGTGTTGACAAAGATCCAGAGAAAAGGGAACCCTCCTGCACTGCAACAAAAACAAAAATAAACAAGTGGGACTATATCAAACTAAAAAGCTTCTGCAGAGCAGAGGAGACCAACAACAAAATAAAAAGGCAATCTACTGAATGGGAGAAAATATCTGAGAATCATATCTGATAAAGGATTAATATCCAAATATATAAAAAAACTTATAAAACTCAATTGCAAAAAAATCCAATTAAAAATTGAGCTGAGGATCTGAATAGACAATTTTTTTCCAGAGAAGATATAGTGACAGCCAATGCACATATAAAGACATGCTGAATATCAATGATTATCAGGGAAATGCAAATCAAAACCACAGTGAGATAGCACCTCACCCCAATAGGATAGCTATTATCAAAAAGACAGAAATAACAATTATGAAGGATGTGGAGAAAAGAGAACCATCATGCACTGCTGGTGGGAGTGTTAATTCACTATAGAAATGATATATAGAGGGGCGCCTGGGTGGCTCAGTGGGTTAAGCCTCTGCCGTAGGCTCAGGTCATGATCTCAGAGTCCTGGGATTGAGCCCTGCATCGGGCTCTCTGCTCGGTGGGGAGCCTGCTTCCCCCTCTCTCTCTGCCTGCCTCTCTGCCTACTTGCAATCTCTCTCTATCTCTCTGTCAAATAAATAAATAAAATCTTTAAAAAAAAAAGAAATGATATATAGAGTCCTCAAAAAATTAAAAACAAAACTACCATATGATCCAACAATTCCACTTCTGGGTGTTCACGCAAAGAAAATGAAAACACTAATTCAAAAAGACATATGCATCCCCTGTACTCATTGCAGGATTATTTTGTGGCCAAAATATGGAGACAGTCTAAGTGTCCATCAATAAATAAATGGATAAAGAAGATATGGTATATATGTGTGTATATACCAAATAAATATACATATACAAAGCAATACTGTTCCACCATAAAAAAGAATGAAATCTTGGGAATTCAGAATATACTTATCTTGATGAGCGCTGAATAATAGAGGAAATTCTTGGATCACTATATTGTACAATGAAATTAATATACAGTATATAACACTGTATGCTAGCTACACTGGAATTAAGATAAAGAAAGAATAAATGAATGAATGAATGAAATTAAGATAAAATTGTAACAACATAGATGGACCTTGAAATTATTATGCTAAGTGAAATAAGTCAGAGAAATACCATATGATCTCACTTACATGTGAAATCTACAAATAAAACAAAGAAAACAAAATGAATGGATAGGGAGAACAGTGGTGGTTGTCACTCTATTTAGGGGCTTGGGGTGAGAAAATGTGTGCATGGGGTCAGAAGATACAGACCTCCATTTGTGAAATGGATAGGTCATGGGGAGGTGAGTGCAGCATAGTGACTATAGCCAATTGTACTGTGCATATTTGAGGGTTTCTGGGAGAGTGTTTTGAAAGTCCTCATCACAAGAAAAACAATTTTGTACTTTTTTATGATGATATAACTAGACTTGTGATGATCATTTTGCCGTGTACACAAGCGTCAAATCACAAGTGTCAATGATTACATTGTACATCTGGAACTACTACTCTATGTCCATTACACCTCAATTAAAAAAAAAAAAAGAAAAGAAAGAAAACTAAACTCAGTAAAATGTAGCACAGCACAGACCCCACAGGAGCTTTTAATCTCAAATTTACTATTGGGTAGTAATTCTGTGTCTTTGGGCAAACCATACAACCACGCTGGGCCTCAGGCCTTTTATTTTTTCTGATGATACTGCTGCTTCAATTTCTAAAATTCAATGAATATTAGAAATCAATAACTACCCCACTAAAAATCATAAAATCATGTCAGATAAAATATATTACCTACCTATATTGTAAAGATGGCAGGTCACACTGGAAAGTATTAGCCATTTCCTCAAATACTAATAATTTTTAAAAATTAAAAAAATTAATTTTCTGCCTGCTTTAAAATCTGAGTTTTATAGCTCTAAGAAAGCCAATAATGTCCTAAAAAGGACAAAAATATACCAAACCCTAGCAAGGGCCAGACTATACGAAATTAAGTTGATATGTGTTCCCATCTCCCTGAAAAGTAGAGATGACAAAGTTCTTCTACTACAGGAGGGGTGAGGGAAATGGAATATATATGAAATTATATGTATATATTTATACTTGAAAGATGTTGGCCAAGTAAGAGCGTGTGGGAAAACATAAAAAACAAACCCTCTTCATCCTTTGATCACAAAATGGAAATTTTAAGACCAATCTCTCAATAAAAGAGTGAAGACTAATCTCTAAATAGAAGACCACCTCTAAATAAAAACACACCAGCTTTATGGAAAAACTCACTACATTGTTCTTATTTTTCTTTTTTGCTATGAAGCAATGAGAACAACTGCACAGGCTTACACCTGGGAGTCACTGCAGTAGACGTAGCCTCTTCTAGTCTTCCATGAGAGAGCAGGAAATGAGTAGTGTGAAGAGAATTAAATGAAAGAGTGAAAAACAGGGAAAAGAATCACGAGAGCAGAAGAAAGAGCAGGGGCCAATGGGACAAAGCTTCAGTGAAGTGTAGGAGATGAGGAAGGCCTGCAGGCAAAAGGCAAACACAGGTGGATTAGTTACGGTAAGGGTTGCTACAACTTTTCTGCTCAGCTCAATGCTTCTCAAGTTTTTCTAGTTCTCAGATGAGGAAGAATATAGGCAGTTGCTGGCAAGACTTCTGCCTTTTCCGCCAGCACCACTCTAAGGATTCTCCCAGAAATAAGAATCCAGGCTGGGTAGTTGCTTCTAAATGGCAGGGCAGGATAAACCAACCAAGAGACAGTTCCAAGTTTCTTTGCTGTGTAGTACATTCAGCTGGGAATAAGAACTAGGGTTCACACTATGACCATATTTGCTATGGTATGTCCTCATTGACAATGAAAACAAGTTGGCTAAAATTAAATGAATAATAGGACACTTCTAGCTGAGGAAGAAACCTTAGTAAAGAAGGAAGATCACTTTATCTTAAGTCAGAAAACCATACCAAAAAAAAAAAAAAAAAAAGACAAATGGCATGCTTTAGTAGTCCAGCACACAAGAAAATTATTTTGCATATCATACTTTCAGAGACCAATATTATTCAGTCCAGCATCCATTTGCCCATCTTCTGATACAGCACCCTCAGATCCAAAGTGAGAAATACAGTCTACATCTAGCCAATCAGTTAATTCCAAACCCTAAGGTCATAGCGACTGGTTCAACAAGGAAATCTATGCCCCAAGCTACATAAATGAAACTGAAGTATGGGACTTTTTAGAGCTAGAAAGAAGAGACTTTCACTCTGTGGTAGGCAGAATGGCCCGAGATTCCTGTACCCTGTTTATTCAAACACTAATCTAGATGTTGCTGTGAGGGATTTTGTGGATTTAATTAAACCTTAACTCAGTTGATCAAGGAAAGATACAGACATTTCTTGGATATGTCTGACCCAATCAGATAAGACCTTTAAAAGCAGGGTTTCTACCAGCTGGTGGCAGAAGACAACATCAGAGAGATTTAAAGCACAGAAGGATTTGGTGTACTATTGGTGGCTCAGAGATGAATGCAGCCATGTGAGAAGGAATGCAGGTAGCCTCTAAAAGCTGAGAGCTGCCCCCCAGATGAAGACCAGCAAGGTAACAGGGACCACAGTCATATACTTCAAGGAACTAAATTCAGGCAACAACCTGAATGAGCTTGGACGTGGAAACTTCTCCAGAATCTCCAGATAAGACCCTATTGCAGCTGATGCCTCATTTCAGTTTTGTGAGACCTTGAGCAGAGAAATCAAGTGAATCTACCCAGACATATGACCTACACAGCGATGAGCTAATAAATAGGCATCCAAAACCACTAAGCTTTTATTATAGAGTAATAGAAAACTAATATATACTGGAATTGCTAGCTCTAAGAATCATGTCCCCAGAGAAAGATCAACCTAAAAATAAATCCAATATAGGAAAGCAGAGCTAAGAGATGAAAAGAGATGGCATCTACATGACAACTTTTTAATCCTTGGATCTAGCCATGCACAGAGCCTACCCTGATCTTAAAAGTTCCAACTGTGTAAGTCAGTAAAATCCTGTTATTATTAAAGCCAGGTTGAATTGACTTTCAGTCACCAGGAGAAAAATCCCAGATACCTGAAAAGAAAAAAAAAATCTTCAATTAATTCTGAGCTACAGATAAACCCTATGGACTGGGGTTGTATTTTAACAGAAAAATAGAGCTGACTATTCCTTCAGAAATAATACCATTTAGCTAACTGAGACATATCAAAGGCCTAAAGAAGCTTCTTGTTATATTATTTTCTCAAAATTAAGACAATTTTGAGGGAGAAAGATTTCAAATGAAATAGTAAGTAGCACCTTGAGTTCTGGTATGACTTGAGGCCAAAGTATCCATATGCTAAACTTTAGATAGTAATAAAAAGACAACCAAATCTTTCACATGGAAACACACATATAGACACATGCATATAGGGTCAAAAAGGGCCAACACAAATGTGAAAATTGGTCTACTTCTAATAAAATTTAAGATTGAAGGATTCTTCATTGACTTTAATGTTGAGGCTAATGTTGAGCTATTTTGACTAGGATGACTCAACAAATCAAGGGTAACAGTTGTTATGTAAAAGAAATGCGAATTTTTCATACTGATTTTAGATAGATAAATGATCTCTTTCATGGCCAGCAAAGTAAAACAGATGTCCTCTTCATGGAATAAGAACTTCTTATTGATATTAGGTCACTAGTGACTATTTGCCACATGTGAATAATTTACTACACTTGTTTCTTATAACATAGACCCCTCTTGAAAATTCCAATGGCGCGCCTAAGGATATAATTTCTTTAAGGTAGAACCTCAGCCAGAATGTAGCACAGCAAAAGACTGAATCTAATCACACTTTGGGCATCTTTTCTTCATCTAGCTTTGCACCAATCACTGAGAATGATGATACCACAAACAAGTCTGAAAATGTCCCACTTATTTTTTATAAGGTCAAAACTAAACTTCAAAGAAGCCATAGGTATAGAATACATCTCTAGCATGCCATATAGGGTCAATCAACACCTAAAATGTTCCAACTCTATTCTGTAAACTCAAAGAGGACTCCTAATGGAATCTTCAGACTAGAACTGCATCTCAGAATATTTACTCCATTAAATGATTCTATTATCCTCTTTTTCTAAGCACTCATAAAAGGAGTCCAAAATGGCATCAAAGGATTTGTGAGTGTTGGCCTCTTTCAGCTACATTAGATTTTATTGGTAAACAAATGACCAATTGATAAAATGACATAGCAAATGTGACTATTCTTCTATTAGAAAAGCTAAAATAATGTGACTAGAATTTTCTCCACTTTTAGAAACCATTTCCTTTTCCTACTCTCCACTTCACAGTTAGAAAGAGGCCAGTAAGGTAGGAAGATTAAATTAGCATTACCCCTTTGACATTCACTGCTACGTTATCAATTTCTTCTCCCCTATAAAAGGCATTCCATGACCTGGATGTACATGACTCAGTGATTTTCATCTGGGTTGGTTTCTTCCTCTCTACCAGAGGTCCCTTCTATACTTAGTTATCTCAGTGTCAGGCTGATAACCAAGTTAATATTTGGCCCCATAATTCCTCAGCCCCTGCAACTATAAAGCCAACTTAAATATGGCTGGCCATCTCAGCAGGTTGCCTTAAACTACCAGGATCTCAAACCTTCTAAGAACAATCTTCATCTCATCCATCTCTTCCACTTTATCCTATAAGTAATCTTATTCTAGACTCTTAATTATATTAAGGTTCTAGATTCTCGTGTGCTTTGACAATCAGTTATTTCACTTGGACTCCTTACTTAGTGGGAATCATATGTTTCCAAAGTTTGATTCTAGAGACATGGAAGAAGCCGGAAGAATATCCCTCAATTATCCCTTAAGACTAAGGTACCTTGAAATCCTCACATCAAAGTTGTAGGGTTTACTGTGGGCAAAAGTCTAATGTGGCATGCATTTATTTTCCAGTTCCAGTGTTGAGTATCTGCTTCTTTGTGCTTGACATGTCTCTTTTGGGTAAACATTAACCCATGGCAAGATTTTTTTTTTTTTCAGATTTATAAACTGGTTCTTTAGGCCTAAAGAGGTTAACTGTATATTGGTCCATGACAGTATAAGATAGTTTTATAGCCAATGAGTCTCAGAGGGAAAGGAAATAAGGAATCCATAAGACAGCAATTAAATGCTGTTTTTAAAAAAAAAACACCCAGTATTTTTTTGAGGCTGTTTCTACCCAGATGGAAAAGTGGTATGAAAGGAAGATTGAGGAAGCACGAAGCCAAGCCAGTCAGAAGGCCCAGCAAGACAAGGCCACCTTGAAGGAACATATTAAAAGTTTAAAAGAAGAACTTGATAAACGAAGGACGAAGGTGCAGAAGGAAAATTAGGACCTGGGGAGCGGCACAAGAAGCGATTTGTGGAGAGTGCTGGCTTTGCCGCTCTAGAAGAGCTATGGCCAACATGTCCCTTATCGTGCACATGGCGGACTTGCCTTTCCAAAAAAAGTCGAATTTCTGAAATTTGCCAGACCCGTGCTTCCCATGCCCTAAAGTTATGACGACTTCAACAGTGAGACTGAAACCAGGGGACACTTGCTTAGTTGCAGGTTTCATTACAAACTCATAACCTCAGTCCAGGGTCATCTGAGGTTCAAAATCTCAGATTAGGTGAGCCAGGCTAAGCAACTGTATGATGCATTGAGCCTAACCTCTAAAATTCAGGATGTATGAAATAATATAAGCCAAAAGGAAGAAGAAAAACAAAACCCTTGTGAACGCCGGTGGCCGTTCATGTGGTGTACACCTGCGGGGCCCAGAAAAGAGTATATCTTTCTGTAAGAACTGTGGCTGAGATGCGCACATCCCCCTCAAATTCCTACTTCTCAAAATGCTGACCTTTTAACCAGATGAAAACTTATCAAATAGATTTGGAGGAGAAAAAAGATTTTCATGATGTCACTAGATCCAGTATATCTTCAAAGATTTTGAAGAGTCGGTGGGTACTTATAATAACGAGGAATTGGCTAATAGCACTGGGAACATTTGTTAATAAACTCTAATGAGAAATGTTAAAAAAAAAAAAATGGCCCTTTCAGGGCCATTAGCTTGTAGCTAAGCTTACCTCTAGGACCTTGGAATTACAGGCAAAAAGTAAAATGGAAACAAACTCTTATTCTCTCAGCGAAAACTTGTTTTATCCACAAATTAAATGCAGAACAACTACAAAGTATTTATCAGATAAGAAAACAAAACATTTTTTCCTAAACACAGAAGTCATGGGCATTTTTTTAAGCGACCTTTCCTTGTGTAAGATGATAACAGAAGAGCTAGGTTGGGCAAGTATAAGGGCAGAAAGAAAGTCAAGTTGGCCCAGAGCTTCTGCCTGTTCCTTAGGATGACTGTACTATTTCAGCTCAGTTGGCCTCAATTCTTTACCTTTGATCATGTAGCTTCTCTTTCTCTTGTATAGGATTGATATTTACACTAAGAAATTATGTCACTTTTATAGCACTATTTTAGCACTATTTCCTCCCCAGAGGACTTCCAGGAAAGACGGACTCTACCATCTTAGGAGGACCCGAAGCTCACCTTACCCCACAGATACAACTAGATAACACTCACATCATCAGTGTAAATAACCCAGAAAACAACCCAAAGACTGACCAATAAACTCCATAACTCAGTGTACAGAAAATACCCATGGAAGAGGGGAGAAAGGGCAGAGACATAGTGGGGAGCTGAAGGGACTGTGGCTGCCCACAGGAGGGAGTCACAGGTGTACAGAGGAAAGAGAAATAGATAAACCCTCACACTGGGGAGCCTGCATGGGGAAGACAAATAACATAGCATTTGACTTTGAAAACCAGAAGGGCGAAATTTCATGCATTCTTACAATCAGCAGGACTAAAAACCTGGAAATTTAAAAATCACTAGTCTTAGCTCTGGGAGAGCCAGGAGGGCAAGAGTAAACTGAGTCCTTCCTTTAAAGAGATAACACTACAAACAGCTCATGGAGATACAGCATAGAAGCAGCAGTATGAAAAATTCCTGGGGCATATAGGAGGAAGAATTATTTACTAATTACAGAGTATGTTTTAGAGTGACAGATTTCACTAAAAGACTCCTCTAGGAACGAAGGAGCTTCCTCTCCTACCCCCAGCATAAACCACGGCCACCTTTGGGAACCAGTACAGCCCTAGCATTCACAATCTAACTTGCTTACACTATACCCTGCCCCCTCCAGAATGGCCTGCTTCATTTCTGGGCTGTGAGTCCTTTTTCCCAGAAGACCAGTGCAAAACTTGCCAGCATCATGTCTGCAGACAGCATGCTTTGCAAGGCCTCCAACTTGTTGTAGCAGCAGGTCTACAGGTCTCCTCTAAAGATACGTACGCTTTGTTAAAACTGTGTGCCCTGCCCATGTGCATTTGTGGATCTGACCCTGGCTGGCCCTGGTCTTGGTAGCAGTGGCATGTCCCTTGCGGAAGAAGAAGACCAGCATGCAAAATTTATGGGCATTGTACCCACCCTACCCCTATACACTTTACAGAATGGCCCCAGATGGTCCAGTGTCAACAGTGCTGCATCCCCGCTGGAAAAGGCAAATACCACCTCGTTAAAAATGCATACCCCACCCACTCCTTTCAAGAGCAGCAGACAGCTGACTTTCCTAACACAGAGAAACATACAAAATGAGGAGACAGAGGAATATGTCCCAAATGAAAAAACAGGACAAAACTATAGCAAGAGACCTAAGGTAAATGGAGGCTAAGTAACATGCCTGATAGAGAATTTAAAGTAATGATCAAGATACTCACTAGACTTAAGAAGAGCGGAGGACCTCAGTGAGATCCTTAACAAAGAGATAGAAAAGAAAACATTAAAAAAAAATTGGAGGAGAAAAGCACAATAAATGAAATTAAAAATGCACTGATGGAATACATAATGACTAGAGGAAACAGAAGAATGAATTAGTGACCTGGAGGGCAGAATAATGGAAAGGAATCAAGCCAACCAGGTGAGAGAAAAAGAATTATGCAAAATGAAAATAGACAGGGAAATAAGTGACTCTATCAGGCATAATATAGTGATCTCAGAAGAAAAAGACAGATAAAAGGGAGCAGAAAATTTATTTGAAGAAATAACTGAAAGCTTCCCTGATCTGGGCAAAGAAACAGATATCCAGATTCAGGAGGCACAGAAAGCCCCCAACAAAGTTAACCCAAGGAGGTTCAAACCAAGACACATAGTAATTTAAATCATAAAAAGTAGAGATAGAGAATTTTAAAAGTGACAAGAGAAAAGAGGATTGTTACATACAAGGGAAACCCCATAAGGCTATCAGTGGACTTGAGCAGAAACTCCACATGCCGAGAGAGTATCATGATCTATTCAAAGTACTGAATGGCAAAAATCTGCAGTCAAGAATATTCTAACCATCAAGGCTATCATGCAGAATAGGATACAAACAAAATCTAAACCAGCTTCATGACCACTACACCAGCCTTACAAGAAATATGAAAGGGGACTCTCTGAGTCAAAAGGAAAGACCATAAGTAAGAGTAAAAAAGTAGGAAGTACAAAAGCAGTAAAAATAAGTACATCTGTAAAAATCAGACAAGGAACTTACAAACTAAAAGCATGTAAAATATGACACCATACACCTAAAACGTGGAGGGAAAGAAGTAAAGAATGGGTTCAAACTTAAGTGACTGTCAACTTACTATAGACTACTATATGGAGAAGATGCTATATGCAAATCTAATGGTAACCACAAATCAAATGCAGTAACAGATACGCAAAAACTAAAGAGAAAAGAATACAAGCATATCACTAAAGAAAGCCAACTTATGGGGCGCCTGGGTGGCTCAGTGGGTTAAAGCCTCTGCCTTCGGCTCAGGTCATGATCCCAGGGTCCTGGGATGGAGCCCCACATCAGGCTCTCTGCTCAGCGGGAAGCCTGTTTCCTCCTCTCTCCCTTTCTCTCTGCCTGCCTCTCTGCCTACTTGTGATCTCTATCTGTCAAATAAATAAATAAAATCTTAAAAAAAAAAAAAGAAAGCCAACTTTTGGTAAGAGGAGAGTTCAAGAGAAGAAAGTAACAGAGAAGATCTAGTATTTGTTCCCCAAACCAGGCCTTCAGATGATTGACATTGAGGCCTAATCCCTCCCCTCAGTAATTCTGGGATGGTTTGCCTTATTCATACTTGATGGGAACCTGTGACTAAATTCTACAAGCATTGGGAAAATGAAAAAAAAAAAAATAGGGGGAAGGGGGGACAGGTAGAATCAATGAGTGTTAAAAATGAAAGGGCTCCTAGGGGTGCCTGGGTGACTCAGTGGGTTAAGCCTTTGGCTTTGGCTCAGGTCATGATCTCAGGGGCCTGGGATTGAGCCCCGCATCGGGCTCTCTGCTCGACAGTGAGCCTGCTTCCTCCCTCTCTCTCTCTGCCTGCCTCTCTGCCTACTTGTGATCTCTCTCTGTGTCAAATAAATTAAAACAAAACTGAAAGGGCTCCTAGAACTAACCCAATTCAAACCTCCTGCCTCAATTTTACAATAGAAAAACTACAAGAAATTCCTATACTGCTTTATGATATGCAGTCTCTAACAGAAAAAGTGGTGTGAAGACCCAATATGCCATACTTTCTCAGGGAAGAGAAGACCCATTAGTTTTCTTCATACATCTGTTATTTTTCTTAATTGGAAATGGAGACAAGAAGGGGATTTACTGGGATATGAAGAAGGAAAAAATGTTTGTTCTCATTTACCCTCAGTTTTTTGATCTATTGAGTGCTTATCAATTATATGGATGTGGAGATATAACTAAAACCAAGGATAAAGATGGATGAGACATTGATTGGGGCACGTGGGTGGCTCAGTTGGTTAACTGGCTGGTTCTTGATTTCAGTTCAGGTCATGATCTCAGGTCCTGGGATTGAGGCCTGCGTCAGGCTCTGTCGCTCAGCAGCGTCTGCTTGAGGATTCTCTTTCTCTCTCTGCTCCTCCCTCTCCCACTCTCTCTCTCAAATAAATAATAAATCTTTAAGAAAAAAAAATGGATGAGAGACATTGATAGATCTCAAGTCTAGAATATTTTTCAATCATGATCCTGAAGACCCCAACAAATAAAACCTTCTGATGTCTTACAGAAGAAAAATCTGACAATTCAGCTCAGTGGCAACAGGGAAACTTATTCAGTTTTTCTGAAACAAACTCCTATAACATAGTCTCAGAGGTACCAAAACCCATGGGATGGGGTTGCAAGTCCTGTCAAGAGACCCAAGATCAAAGACTAGTAGCTTGAGACTGGCTTAAGAAAAGTGAGACTAGCCAAAATCAAATCTATACCCATGCCAAGTGGTAATAATAAGTGAATGTGTTTTCCAGTTCACTGGGAGGGCTCCATGCTGGGTGTAGAGCCTATTTAAAAAAAAAAAAAAAAAGAATATTGAACTTTATAGCCAGTTCACTGGGAAAGTAGGGGAATATACCCAGAGACAGGTGTTTATATGTAGACAAATCATACCATGTATTGTCTTACTGAGTATAGGAGACCTAGAGTCAAGTGTCAGCTCTGGAACCAAGCTATAGCTGAGGCCCATCTATCTGTGACAGAGCAAGTATAATTAAAAAGTTCAAAAAGTAAAAGTAAATTAACAGATATGAAATTTTAGGAAAATATAAAGTACATATGTAATATCTTAAAATTTTTATTGTATATATACAGCATTAGGGTCTATGGAAATGTCTGGAAAATATTTAAGAAACTCTTTAGACTTGCAATTGATGTAAAGAAAGAAAGCAGATATGGAACTGGTGGGTTCATTTCAGAGAACTATATGGTTATGTGTGAGTTGTGGGGAGGGGGGCAGTGGTAAATAAAAACAAGAAAGGAACAAAGAGGAATGAAGACAGCTAACATAACAAAAAAGTCTTGCAGTTCTGTTCAGAGATAGAAGGAATACTCCTGTAAAAAGTCAGCTATACAGAGACCAAATACCAGTTAATTTTAAAAAAGAAATGTTATCAGTAACAACTTATCATAATAGTAAAAAACTAGGGGAAAAAACATACAATGGGTTACAGCAAGGAGAAGAAAACTAAAACTACATGCTAAATATGTATGAATTTCAGAAGCATAATACTGAGTAAATGAAATCGGATACAGAAAAGTATATACAATGCATTTATGAAAATCTCAGTAATAGACAAAACAAATCTATTTTAGTCTGAAGAGTAGTTATCCTTATTGGAGAGTAGTGACTGGAAGGAATTATACAGGGGTGTCTGAGATGCTGATAATGTCATTTCTTAATCTAGTTCATCCAGCTGTACATTTAGGATATATGCACCATTATATATATTTTTCTGTTTCAATTAAAAATATATTTTTTAAAGATTTTACTTATTTATTTGACAGAGATCACAAGTAGGCAGAGAGGCAGGCAGAGAGAGAGAGAGGAGGAAGCAGGCTCCCGGCTGAACAGAGAGCCCGATGTGGGGCTCGATCCCAAGACCCTGGGATCATGACCTGAGCCGACGAAGGCAGAGGCTTTAACCCACTGAGCCACCCAGGCGCCCCTTCAATTAAAAATATTAAAGCAGTGTTTCCCACCTATGTTCATTAGGATTCTTGCCTAAATAAATGTTATGATGGGATTCTTCCATAAGAGAGTCTGGTTTTCCCTACATTGGGGAAGTGCTGAGAAAAACCCAGTTAAATATATATCTACTCTATAGGATGTCTTCATCAATGTATCGGCCCTCCGGCATGGGTCATACTTCTCCCATTCAAGCTTTCCTAGGTTTCCTCTGGCTCCCAAATTTTAGTCACAACAGAAACTGCACCAAAGATGTGGACTGGAACAAACATCCCACACAGTTTACCCTTTGAGTGGAACAAAACACTGAGCAGACACCACTCTTACCAACAGTTTGGATCAGCAGCACTCCCTTATCATGGAAGAACACACATTTAAAATAGGGCATTGCCTATTTTATTTTGAATACATGTCTCCATTCAATGTTCCTGCACCCATGTAATCCCAGAGCAATAAACTGGCACATTTCATGAAATTTGCTAACACAATATAGCAAAGAAATACAAGGAAGCAGATTTTCAAATAGATCTTTTTGCATGTGTGATTTCAGAATGCTCAAGTAATCTCAGCATTCGTATGGGCTTCTAGTTCACAAATCTGAGTTTCTCCCAAATACTTGAAACCTATCACAGGCTGACTCTTACAATCACCTCATTTTTCTAGTCACTTATGTCAAAACAAATCAGCGCTTCTTTATAGCTTGCATTTTGCTTATAAACAATGTGTTCATTGATTCAGCCTCTTGCCTCTTTTTTCTTAAACTCTTTGTCACTCTTATTACCATAAATGAGATTAGGAATTTGAAGGCCATCTCTATGCACAAATAAATAACAAGCAGTGTTCTGTTTTTTTAACTTTAGGTCATTTTCCACAACTTTAGTTATTTTTTTTAACTTGATTTAATCAGGCAGTTGGTTTAACTTTGGCTATTCATTTCTATCAAGTTCTAAAGTAAAAAATGAAAAAGAAAATCCCCTAAATTTAATTAATTGCCTTTTCTTGGAGGGAGAGAAGAGATCACTCCTCAAATGACAAATAAGCAATTTGCCTCAAGTCCATCATCTTTCTTCCCGGCATCTGAGCATCAAGTCTTTTTCATTCCCTTTGTTATGATCCTAATCAGATATACCACCCACTGCTCCTTTATTATAAAATGAGGGCAAGGGAAACTAGACAGTATTTCAAGCCAAGGTCTTAAGCCAAAGCATTCATAATAACAGGGATCCTAATTATGTTATATTGATTTCCAACAGGAGAATTAAATTATCTATTTCAAAGAAAATTTAGAACAAACATTAACATAATGATGTCCGGTTTCGTGAGAAATCATTTGGATTGAAAAATAGGACTTCAGTGTTTCAAAATATACTAAGAAGACCATATTGCAAACACCAAACTATATCATACTCCATGGACAAATAGTAAGCAGGTTTACATTTAAGACTACAAAAGCCATGAGAGAGAGAGAGAGAGAGACGGAATAAAATTAAGAGAAAGAACTACAAATGTAACTGCCACACCATGGTTATACAATCCTAAAGCAAAGTCGAAAACAGAATAATGAAATGACTACTGGACTTGGTTTAGGTCCAAAATGTAGTGAGCAGTCTCTCAGATAATTTTAAATCTATTTGCTCCAGAGTGAGGAAAAACATTACCCAAAGAGCTACAGGGAAAACAAACTCACTTAAGAGCAAAAACACTTGAAGTTTTAATCAGAAAGAATTCCCAATACTAGGAAAAAAGAATAATAAATTTCATGATTGGCTAATTCATTTCATACAACCAATAATGATGGCACCTACTTCATTTAAGTCTTGATGAGTCTCAAAAGCATCCTTTGACCAAATGGCAGCCCTCTGGTCGATTCTGTAAAATATAAAGAAAAGTTATTTCCATTTAAAAGAAATCTCTCAACAATGCACATTTGAAGCTGGCAGCTACAGATCTGGCTGTACCCTTGCTCAAAACCTTCATTGGTGTCCCACTGACCACAGAATAAAATCCAGACTCCTTATAATAGTCTGTAACACATCACAGTGCTTGAATTCTGTGCCTGAGTGTCCAGCCCCACTTCCTAACACTCACACCCAGTCCCCTACACTCCAGCCTCTCTGGCCTTCTCTTGGTTTCTTGAACACATATTGTTTGTTCCCTGTTCAAACCATCCTAATCACTATCCCAGACTGTTCTCCCCCAGATCTTAATAAAACTGACTTTACCAACATATAAGCCTCAGTGTAGCTGGATGTCATCTCCCAACAGGCCTTCCTGATGTTCTTGACTAGAAGTAGCCCTCCCTACACTCTCTACCCCACTGTCCTTAGATTTTTTCTTCTTAGCACTTATCACTGACTGACATAACCTGTTTATTTGCATTTCCTCATTAAAATGTAAGCTCCAGAAAATTAGTGATTATGTCCATTTTTACGCTGCTGAATCCTCAGTATCTAATACAGATTTAATATTTTTTCATTAATTCAAAAAAGTTTTGTGTATGTGATCTGATATATCTGATACAGTCAGTACAGAAAGATATCATTTGTTCACAGGAGATAGCATTTGGAAATTTCATCTTATCTTTTAACTAATACAATAAACACAGTAATTTCTGTGTAACATAATGAAGCTGGGTTTTGCTACTACATAATTTCTAATAAAAGAAAATGACTTAAAGCACATCTACTCTGAATCGACTTTTTAAAATTTAAACACACAAAAAAACAAAAGTTCACTACAGGCAGATGCTGAATTCAAAATCATAATTTGTCAAATGTTATGACCTAATAGTATCTATTATATAACATTCAAGTTTTTCTGTAGCAGTTTGCATGCTATTATATAATAAGTGTATTAAATTATAGTTATTATTCTTATAAAATGCCTGCTTTCTTAATAAAAGATTTAGTCACTGTTAAGTCATTTATAAAAAGATTTATTTGGGGACATAATTATTTACAGTTTTTATTCAGCTTCAGTTTGAGTCCTGAAGAAACTATATATGTTCCTGAAGGGTCAACAAGATTAATGATTTCTTTAAGTCATGATACACATTTAGAAATGCCATAAGCATAACTTCTTCAAAATATTTTTAAGAATGCAAAATTTGTTCAGTCTAAGGGCACTGCTAACTATGCAAACAATTTACTTCCAATGAGAAAAGTAAGGAGATGGTAAACAAAATTGTCTGGAATGCACTGATTTCTACCACATCTGTACAAGCCAGCATGTCTCTCCTGAGTATGCAGGAAGGTTAAGTGTTCAACAGTGAGCTCAGGAAGAGATCACTGAAATGGGAAAAGAAAGTGAGGAAGACCACTGGCACACCCATTCTATCCCCATCAATTCCCTGGGCTGCAAACACAGTAATAACAGGGCTTCGGAAAATACGAAATTGCTCTATCGAACAAATGGGGGAAACCTTCTTAGGCACAAGAGTTATTGTGTCCAATCCAGTACCATCTAAAATTTTGAATGGTTCATAATTTCTTTGTAATATGCACTGGTTCTCAAATTGCATTTCTATAGAGTTATGGTAGCACCAGAAAAATGGAAGGGTGATATTCAATGGAAAAAATAGTTATCAGTTTATAGTTTAACCATATATGTCTCTAGGGCTTTGGTGCTAGCAGACAGTAAAACAAATACACAAGTAGCAAACATTAATGGAAAAAAGCAGAAATAGACTTTGTTAAAATATATATTATTGAGATGCAGAGAACAGCCTATTTATAATACACTTACATGATCTTCCAGGGAAAGTACTTATAATTGCCAAATAAACCTCCAGATTCAAGTTTAAGAATGGTGGTGTAAGCATCAAAGTTGCTTTAATTTAATAGCCATCTGAATGTCCCCTATCTGCCGGGTATAGTGTTGGGGAGGTAGTAATCAATAAGCAGACTCTAGGCCTTTAGGAGACTTACAATTCAGTGAAGTCTGAAGCAGAGGATAAAATCAACACCCATTCTTGAGGCTAATTTAGTAAGCCAAGGATCAGGGCATAGACGTGGATATTAGAAGGTAGAAAGGAACTGAGGAGGAGAAACAAGAGACATATTTTCAAGGATAAAAGTAATCAAAAGTTAGGGGCACCTGGGTGGCTCTGTTGGTTAAGTGTCTGCCTTCAGCTCAGGTCGTGATCTCCAGATCCTAGGATTGAGCCCCATGTCGGGCTCCCTGCTCAGAGGGGAGTCTGCTTCTCCTTCTCCCTCTGCTCTTCCTCCCTTATGCTCTCTTTCTCTCAAAATAAAATAAAATAAAATCTTAAGGAAAAAAATCAAGAGGTCTTGGGTGTGTATTGAAAGTGTAGAATAAAAGAAATGGGATAATCAAAGTTATTCCAAAGTTTTGAGACTATGTGACTAGAAAGATGACAGGTGTTTTTTCTAATGGAGATAGAAAAATATGTAATTTTGGTGGGGAGAGCAGGCAGTTGGCAGAAAGAAAGGCAATTCATGAGTTTAGATTTAGATATTTGCAGCTTGAAGTGAGGCTGAGTTAGGGAAGTAAGAGTAGGGCTTACCCTAGTATTCGCACTCCACAGTGTGTTCAGCAGAGAGGCTGTGGTAATGGTAACTATGATGTGCGGTGGTCACAGGTTCTGCACTGATGTTTCTTCCCTGTTGTTCAGCCAGAGCCTAGGATGGTAACTGGCCTATGGTATACACTCAGTGCACGCTTTTGGATGGGTAAAGGAAGAAACAGAAGGAACAGATCTAAGAATGGTCTTCTTGATCCACTTACTAGCTGTGTGTACCCACAGGTAAGATATCAACCTCTGTAAGGCTTGCTTTCCTCATCTGTAAAGTGAGGATAATAGCAGCTACCTCGTAGGATAATTCACGATACTACTGCTAGCTGTAATAAAAAATAACTCATGGATCTAGAATCATATATGAAAACTCACATAACACAATTATAAATGATGATAATACATAGTCTATTTTATTAACAATAATCAAAGCCTTGTGAATAAGCAAGCTGAAAAAGACAAAACCTGGGATTTCCTTACTCAGGGCCACTGGGCAATTCTCTAAAACTGGCCAGTTTCGTGGACAGGAGAAAGAAGGTACAGATCCATCACTAAGGAGGTAAGAAGCTAACTGGAATATCATTCTAAATAACAAAGATAAAGAGGTTATGAGAAAGAAGAGCGCCATGAAACCATCTAACAGTTCACCAGCCCTTACTACACCAGCCTGGGAATGCCAGGTACTTTACTTACATTATTTCATTTAATCCTTATAGTAACTATATGAGATTAGCATTAGTATTCTCATTTGACTTAACAGAAAATAAGGCAGTTATATAACTTTATTTATTTATTAAATTAATATTTATGAACCACCAACTATGTACCAGGTCCTATTGGAGGTTTTTGGAATAAAACAGGGAATAAAACAAAGTCTCTGCCCTAATGGAACTTACAATTTTCATATGAGGAAAGAGAACCTAAAGAAATAAACCAGTGATCTATGGTGTACCAGGTGCTAAGTATAGCAGAAAACAAGAAAGGGCGGCAAGGAGAACAGAACATGCAGGTGCATTGCCCAGGCTCACACTGCTAGAAAATCTCAGTCATCTGGAGATCGTGAGAATGCAAGCAGAGAAACAAAAGGCTGATGGACTGAACAAGATAAAGGTCATGGCAGAAGAGGAAAGAAAAATGAAAGCTTCTCCATAGAGGAATTTAGCAATGAAAAGAGAACTGGAACAGTATCTAGGTATCTCAAATTCCCTTTTTTTTTTTTTCCATTTTATTTATTTTTTCAGCGTAACAGTATTCATTCTTTTTGCACAACACCCAGTGCTCCATGCAAAACGTGCCCTCCCCATTACCCACCACCTGTTCCCCCAACCTCCCACCCCTGACCCTTCAAAACCCTCAGGTTGTTTTTCAGAGTCCATAGTCTCTTATTAAATGAATCAAATTCCCTTTTTTTAAAGATCTTTAAAGATACTGCTTGAACCATTTACAATCCTGTCTGAAGACTGGCCTAAACATAAATTCTGGGTCACACTGAAACGTTCCCTCCAATTCTCTTGCTTCCCTTCACCCAAAGTAATGATAGGAAAGGAACCACGCCCATCTCTGCTAGGGGTAGGCCTGTCAGAGCACTCTGCCAGCTTCATCACAGCTGTCCTCCGGTCCAGCAACAAGAAATGCAGACTGTGTTCCACAGAGCCCGATTCTGGGTCTCAGCACTGACGAGAGTTTCATGCCTCTGAAGATCACCACGGTCACCAGCACTGTCACCACCACCATCATCGCTGTCGTCACCACCACCACCAGCAGTGTCATCACTACCACCATGGTCATTGTCACCACGACCACCACCAACGTCACTGTCATCACCAACACTGTCACCACCACCACTGTCATCATCACTGCTACTGTCGTCGCCACTGCCATCATCATCATGACCACTATTGTGGTGCCCCCACCACTACCGTCACTGCCACTGTCATCACCACCACCACCACCATCACAGTCACCCCCACTGCCACTCCAATTGTTACCACCACTGCCATCATCACCTCCACCATCACTGTGATCACTACGTATCTGCCCCTCTGCCACTGCTACCACTGCCACACTTACTGTCATCACCACCACCACCACTGTCACCAGCATCACGGTCACCACAACTACCACTGTCATCACCACCACCCCTGTCATCATCACCACTACAGCCATCATCAGTATTGTCACCACCACAGTCCCCAGGACTGACTGCCACATCACTACCGCAACCGCTGCCACCCCTACCATTGCCACCATGATATAATTCAAATTAAAAGCACTTCTGGCAGAAAAATAGAAAACTTAATCGTGCACTGATAGTAAAAGATCTTCTCCTGGAGGTGGTGACTGCAAAGTTGTGGACAACCCATGAAAGAGGATCTTTTCCAAATGTTTTGGTGTTCCCACATTGCTGGAACCCTAAAGCGTATGCTAAGCCAATATGTAGGATCATCCTTCAGTGGTCTTCCCTCGGAACATGTACTGGAATTCAAAATAGCCAAATGAACAAAGCATTAAGATATTTTTCATGGCCTAAGGATAGTGTCAGATCACAGATGTAATAATTTGTGAAGAAGCAATAGTTCAGCATAGGATTTTAAAATTTATATCAATAGTTCAATCATCTATAATTAAATTTGAAGATGAAGGCGTTCCCTATCTCAGTGAAAAATTTCCCCCTCTATCCAGTGCCAGAGTTATTCTGACATTTTCCTCTCCCTAAAGCTCAATAGCCACTGTACTATGAAGTCCTTCAATTTTTTAACCCAAGTAAATTTTGCATCTGTGCTCTTACCTCTACCTCCACCACTACCACCTCAAGTCAAATTACTATAATCTGTCTTTTGGACGGCCTCCATGATCCCCCTACTTCCACGCTACACTCTCAAACCATTTTCCACACAACCACTTGTCACTATCCTTCTGCACACGGCACTTAAAAACCAATATATTTAAAGTATCCTGGGACACCCTACAGGATGTAGCATCTGTGCACCTCTTCAACCTCGATTCATACCATTCCCCTCTCTGCTCCTACTACACTGCCATTCTTATAGTTTCTTGTATGCACCATGGTCATTTCCACCTCAGGTCTTTATGTATGCTGTTCCTGTGCCCATAATGCTATTCCCTATCCACTTTCTCTCCTAATTAATACATTCATCCTGTAGATACCAGGTACCACACAATCAAGTCTCCCCTTTATATGTTTTTTTTTTTTAAGATTTTTAAAATTTATTTGTCAGAGAGACAGTGAGAGAGAAAAAGAGACCACAAGCAGGAGGAGAGGCAGGCAGAGGGAGAAGCAGGCTCACTGCTTAGCAAGGAGCCGGATGCAGGACTCAATCCCAGGACCCTGGGATCATGACCTGAGCCAAAGGCAGACACTTAATGGATTGAGCCAACCAGGTGTCCCATGTTCTTGTTGTATTATCATTCCTTATTTGCTCCGTAACATAGTCCTTAACCATGTATATGTATAATTATCTGATTGCCTCTCTCTCTCTCTTATGACACTTTATGGAGGAGGGACCTTGCAAGTCTTGCTTGTTATTTTTATCTATGGCTAATGCTGACATTTAGCACAGAGTAGGCACTCATATGTTTGTTAATAGAGTTTTCACCCTGGGTGAAGGGGCACCTGGGTGGTGCAGTCAGTTAAGAGACTAACTTGATTTTGGCTCATGTCATGATCTCAGGGTCATGAGATTGAGCCCTGAGTTGGGCTTCATGCTCAGGACTCTGTTTGAGACTCTCTCTTCTTCTCCCTCTGCTTTTCCTGCTCATGCTCTCTCTTCCTTTCTCTAAAATAAATAAATAAATCATTTAAAAAAATAAATAAAGCAGTCGTCCCAGGGTTAGGGACAGTTGCCAGCTCTGGTATATTCCTAAGTGTGTATGGTGATTATGATAAAACTCATGCTCTGTCCTCCATCAGCAACATGTTAGCAGGACATGGGATGTCTCATGCCTGCAAGCAGATCCATTTCTTCTGAAGAGACCTGCTGAAGATTAGCAAGTGGTGTTTTAACCCACATTTTTGAAAACCTGGGCAAAAAGAGTAGGAGAAGCCAGTGCACTCTTCAGAGTGCTTCATACAGAATCAGAACCTTAAGGCTGAACCAAGCTGAACCTTGAACCACTCTTAAGAGTTCAAGATATTCCACTACATTGAACTGAGCCTCTGTTCAGAAAGCAGCATGGGATACACTAATGTATACCCGGATGACTGCTGGCTGACTGTATGACTGTAATTTCCTGAAACACTTCTGAAAACAAAAGGTATATCCCAAGAGGACAACCATCTGAGCAAAACATTCTTTATGTACAAACAATAGCTCTATATGCAGACACGGACAAGATGCCAATAAATTCCAGTAATATTATTAGCAACAATAGCAACCCTCAATACCAGTAAATAAAAAATTCTGTTCTCTAGGGAGTCTAAGCTATATTAAAGACATTCTCTCATTGGTGTTTTTCTTTTAACTAAATTTCTGTGCTAAAGGACTGAGATTGAATACTAGGCAGCCACCTTCAAAGATAAAGAAACCAAGGCACTGAATTTGAAATGACCCCTGACACAAAGAGATTTCTGACTGAAAACAGAACCAGAAGTCAACAGATGTTCATGAACTGACTTTTCAATCCATGGATGTACTTGTTCAGGTCAATGAACTCCCATAGAGGGGAGCAGGGGGTTATGGCTAGAGGCAGAACGCTAATCTCTAAAAATAGAGATTAGTTATTAAAGTTATTAAGAGATTAGTAGTTATTAAAACCCAAGCTCTACCTCCCTTTACGCTTCTCTGAAAATTACAACCAATCGGTGTCCTTAAAAACATTCCTGGGCCCCATCATTACTGAACCTGAGTTTCCGAAGGAGGGCAATGGCCACATGTGTTTAACAAGTGATTCAGGGGACTCCTAATTGAGAAATGTTATCCTCAAAGTCCAGGTGCAGCAACCTGGGAGGATCCCAGTGGCGAAAGAGCACAGATGAAAGGGACTTCTGTGAATTCAGCAGTTGCTTGGGTGTTTCTGGCCTGGCCTCCCAGGGGACACATTCCAAAAGCTGGAAGAGTCATGTCCCTGGAGACACTGAGAAACACTGAACACAGGGCAGCCCAGCTGAACTGGAATAGATACCGCTCCTCACCTTGGTGGGTCAGAGCAGAGCCCAGAAGCAGCCAGAACAATGCCAATACCCAGAGAATGGGTGGGCAGTAAGACCCATGAGGCCAGCTTCAGGACTGCGAGAAGAAAGGAGGTTGGGCTGCCATGGGTGTGGTTCAGAAACACCCCATGAATCAGAAAGAAGAGTTGGGGAAGGGATATTGAGGACACAGGGTCCATTAGGAGCGGAAGTACTAATACGTTATTATTAATAATGATAGGTTTGCTGAGCGGGACACGAAGCACTTCCTTGCATATTTCATTTTTTTCTATTCATTTAGCAAGTAATTATGAGACACCTTGTGCTTCCTGTGCCAGACAGTGGTCAGCTCAGGAGGCACAGTGCTCACAGCAGATGCTTCAGCTCCATGGACAGTTCTGCTCACTCAAATCACTCCCCTTTTAGTTCCTGCTAAGCCTCTTCACTTTTCTGCCTCAAGAATTTTGTGAGGCAGAGTTCACTCCCTCAGCCTGGAAGTGTGGGAGAATTACCTCCTCTGGGGACAATGCTCAGCCAGCAAAGAGGGGAGTGTGTGAATAAACACTGTAGCCCCCCAACTTTCAAAGGGATACATCTGAGGACTCTTTACAAGGTTCCTCACAGAGTCCTCAGGGGACCGATCTCCAGCTGCCAAGAGTTGGTAACCTCAGCTACTCCCCAGCTTTCAGCTCTTCCTCTTCCCTCCACTTCCTGCTTCCTGGGACCACCTCCCTGGACCCAAGGCTTTCTATGAGGTTCTGCTTTATGGAGAAATTTAATGTAAGCAAGTCCAGAGTAAACACAATACCTATCTTTCTGAGTCAGGGACAGAAAAAAAAATCATACAAATGAGGATTAGTTTAGGGCCAGATAAAGTGGAGAGGACAGGAGATCACAAATAATTGTGGGGGATGGCTAATTTGAATGGCAGGTATATATTTGATGAATATTAAATTCTCATTGCACTGGGTACTGTGATATTACATCTGATACTTGGTCTTCTAGCATTCTAGAATTTAAATTATGAATCAGGATAGTTCTAAGAACAAAAGAACTTAAGGCACAGAGGACTTAAGCAAGCATTAATATTAAATAAGCCTAAATCTTACCTGTTCCCTATTAAAGGTTTTCTTTCTCTTCCAAAAAGGAGATGCGAGTCTATAATCTCCACCTCTCCCCTTCCCTCTTCCATTGTCTGTGTCACGATCATCTCCCACATAGATGATGCATGGCCTCCACTGTCTCCCTGCCTCCCCACAACACACATCCCCCAGAGTGGTCTTTTAAAGATGTAAATCTGAGCACGTCATTCTCCTGTTGATAATCTCCAGTGGCTTCCCTCAACTTCAACAAAATCTGAGATCCATACCCTGGCTACAAGGCCCTGTGCCATCTGGGCACTGCCAACCTTTCTGATACCATGTAATACATTCTCTCTGCAGTTCAGTCTCTCCAGGCTTATGGCCCCCCTTGTCTGTGTCTTGAATAAGTGAGCACTCTACACCTGCTACTCCTTATGCTAGTTAGGATTCTCATTATCATTCCTCCTTAAAGCAAACAACAAATGCCATACATACCTACAACATTACCCTGTCTTTACCAGTGTGGTCTCTGCACAAGATGAACAGAACCTGGATTAGTGTTTGTCTGAGGGGCAAGGTTGAGTTAATGATCAGAAAGGCAGGTCAGACAGAGGAGGCTGGTTCTCGCCTGTGTTCATCTCATTCAAGTTTGACCAGACACACCAGACACTTTTCGGCAGTTACCTTAAAGCTGGTTCTCAGCTCTCTTCTTCCGTCCGTTCCAAGTTCTCCCCAGGCCCCCATGTTACTCCAGCAGGGTAGTGATTTTATCTTCCCAGCACTTTCTATCTCTAACCTACTTCTGACAACAACCTTCCATTCCCTAGGGAACTGGCCCTCCACATGCGCACCCCAAGTGCTCTGTTATGTGTATCTGGATTTATTCAGTAAGCTCAGTGTGGCCAAAGATGTTTTCTTGTACTGGTGTTAAATTCAAGGCACTGTTTGAAAACCTCCTGAAATATGGCTTTATTCCTGTTTCTACCTCTCAAGTTTCTGTTCTTAGAACCTATTCCCATTTAAATGGGCCCTGGTATTTTTTTTGCCCCGGCATCTGTGGAGTCACAGGATTAGAACTCTATGCTGGGGAAACCCTGAAAGACTTGCACTGCTAGAAGTGTATAAAAAGAGACTTTCTTTTACTTTTATCCACAGAATAAGACAATCAAACAAAGAGGTGTCTAGGATACAAGTTCTGGTTTTATGTGTCATCTAACCCTATACAAATCACCTTTAATATTTGCTTTCTGATTCCAACTAACCCAAACCATAAAAGCCACAGGTACCATTGAAAATGTCTTTTAAGTTTCTTCTAGTCAACAATAATAATAATTAAAAAAAATATGTTCTCCTCTAATATAGTTTCCTAATATTCCTGTCTATCTCAAACTGAGATAAAACAGTTCAAAGAAACAGAAAATAAAATTACTTAAAATGATTGCGGTGACTGCAACAATTTTATTTGTGGTTCTATATCCTGAACAGCAAGTACTGCTTTTTTTTCATTTATAAATAGTTTTCCCAGTTAAAAACTTAAGAGGAACTCACTGGGGGGAAATTTGGAAAGCAAAAAGAATATTTTTAAAATCACCACCCTTAATCATGCCACCTGAAAATAACCACCAATAAAATATTGATTTATGTCCTTCCAGTATAAGTTTCTGTATATAATTATATGTTAAGCAAAAATAAGATCACCTTGTAATTCTGTTATGTAATTGCTTTCTTCCTCATGTATAAATAAATCATGAACACATACCCACATTAATAAAGACTCTCATAAAACAGCTTTAAATATCTGTCATGAAGATTGATGTTTCTCAAGGGGGTGGTGGTATGCCCTCTAGAAAACATTTAGGAAATTTAGGGGCTATTTGTGATTGGTACAGAGGCTGGCAGAGACTACTGACATTCTGCAGGCTACAACCAGAGCCCAGAGTGCCTGAGGTATGCAGGGTAGTTCCACACATCAAAGAATTGTTGCACACCCGGCATGCCTTCCAAATGGTCTCTGGGAGCGTTACAGCTAGAGGCGCTTTGTCCCAAGCACAATCTAAACTAGAAAACCATAAGGGGTAGTGAGTGGAACAGAAATATCTAGAACATACCAGTATGGAGAAGGGGATTGGATTGAGCTGTCTTAAATGTTCCACCACTATCCTATGATGCCGCCACATGCAGAAATCTAACCACATGACCTTCTATCTAATTCTCTCAAAATTATCAATTATCCGTTTTATTCCTATCTTCCTTCATGATCAGATAACTGAAAAACTTATATCCCATGTCTCTTTTTGGTTTATCATTTCAAATCTCGTGCCTAGACAGCTTTACCCTTAAGCACAAACCAAAAAAACTAAAATGGAAGTACATAAAAATATTTTAAACAATTCTTACTACAGCAATATTTATAAATATAAATAACAGAAGGAGTCACAATACACACTAATCTGGAATTTATTACATAAGGGATGGTATAGTCACAGAATGGAATATTTTATAGTCATTAATATTTTAGAATATTTTATGATGTGGAAAAATACAATATTAAGTGGGACAAACTAGTTACACAGAAATGTCTAAGATTTCTTTTATATGAAAATAATTTATACATACAAATTAGTAAGTTGGTTAAAGATTAAAAAAATAGAAAAAAGTGTGGGTGAGAGCTGTGTGTGGATATGGATGTGTTTGTGTGTGTGCGTGCGTGTGTGTGTGTGTTTAGTATTGCACAGTAGTTTTGAAAAGAGATAATCCTGTAGGTGAATACTATGACAGAAACACTGGAGTAGCCATTGCCTCATTGGTAGATAAAGAGTAAGTTAAAGAACAACCTCATTCCTGTGGCCTCAAGAACACTCAATGTCTAACCAGCTGGTCAGTTTTAAATTAGATTTTAAGTTTATATGCACACTCTCTCCTATAATCACTATTGAAATTTGTCTCTTAAATCTAGTCCAAGTTAGACCAAGAAGTTTTCTAAGATTTTGAGATATTAAGGACAAATTTTTTGTTCCATATCCTAGAAATAGTATTTCTAACACAAGGCTTTGATACCAAAGTTTGTAAAATATGTTCCTTGTAGAAAATTATATGTTAGAGTATTTGTTACAAAAAATCAAATTTGCTCTTCTTAGCCATAAATGAAGCTGAGGTTGGTAATAATTACCCCCATTACTTTATTATTCAATTTACATATAAAGATTGTAGAGTCAGATTGCAGAATGCATTCTGGTCTAGCTTTATTCTCTGGAGCCTGCTTGAAGTGAATTCAACCCGAACATATCAGGAAGCCCTTTTAATACACAACTTTTTTATGCCACATTAAAGCAACAGCAGCAATATAAGGAGTGCATTAATGATGAGGACAGGGTGATATATAAAAGTACTGAATTACTATATTGTATACCTGAAACTAATATAACACTATATTTAACTAACTGGAATTAAATAAAAACATAAAAAAATGGCAACAATACAAAAACATACACTAAAATGGATAACCATGTTTATGTTGGGGCAGTAGGATTATAAGAAATTTTTGTTTCCTTGGATTTTTAAAAATATTTTCTAATATAATCATGTCCCATTTACTATTATTATTAATGAGAGAATGTTTCCATTATCTTTATGCCTAATCATTGTCTTGTGAAAGTGCTAACAATTTATAAAGTAACCAAGGGCAGTCTCAAAAAAAAATAATAATAATAAAGGAGGGTTTCATTCCCAGAATAATCAAGTGTGGGCTCTTTGTCAATCAGTTCAAGGGACTGGTGATTTGGTATAGGATATTTTTGTGCTCTGTAGCATGGAGGAGGAATTATTTTTATCTGTGACTGCAAGAGCTTGTTTTATTAAGCTAAATCTTTCCACATCAAATCCTTTAAACATCTAGAATGTTGAGCATTTTTAGAATTAGAGTCAGAAGAGGGAGGAGAAATCATCTAAGCCAAACTTGTGTTAGAGGAAGGGACTGAGGGATTTGCATTAAGTGACCAAGGTCACCTGAGAGACATGAGATAAGACTCTGCATTTCTTAATCTGAATGTTCTTTCCATTCTATCAGACCATTCTGGAACCCATGGGGATGGAGGCAGGACTGGGGGATGAAGAAAAGCCCTCACTATATGGCTCCCTTCCCACGCAATGTAGACAAAGTAAGCATTTTAGAGCCCATTCTTCACCCAACTGTATAGCAGGGAGTCTCAAGATACTGTCAAGGCAAACTAATTTTTTTTAAAATTTATACCTCATTCATTCTCCTCCCCCTGCACAATTGAAAGAAAGAAAGAATGAAAGAAAGAAAAGAGAAGAAGAGAAGAGAAGAGAGAGGGAGATGAGAGGAGAGACAGAGAGATTGAAAGGAGAGGGGAGGAGAGGAGAGGAAAAGAGAGGAGATGAGAGGATAGGAGAGGAGAGGACAGGAATCCTGAGAGCACACTAACAACAGCATACTGGCATCAAGTAGAGCTTCTGTCTGGTACAGTCCAAGAAGGCACATCTTGTCTACTATGTTATTAAAAATCTCAGGGTGCTCATTCTCGTACTCTTTCTCTTTTCAGCAGAGCTCATTAAGACTCTGCTTACTGCTATGATAAACACTTAAATAAGAAACAATTAGCTATTAAAATACAGACAAGTTGTCTATCTCAAAAACAAAAGCTGAAAGGATTTATTCCCCATGGAAAAGTTACTGCCAACAAAACTTCCTCTTTCCATAAAACAACAAAGCTTTTTCTTTCTTCTAGAACATCACAAAAATAGTCAAATCCATCAAAGGCCATTATTCTTGCTAACACACCAATCTTCAAATTCCTCTAAATGGGAACTTCCAGATGAAGAGGCTAATAAACTCCCATTCGCAAATGTAACCACCAACCTAATTAGTGGTGACACAATGCTATATGGAATAGTTCCTGTTTATACAGACAAGGTCTTTAATGACATTAAAAGTTTAATGCTGTCATAAATTTTAATACAATATTTTAAACACAAGTGAGTTAATCACTCTCAAAAGTACATTTACTTAGCGGGGTAAGAAATCCCCAGCTTCATTACTATTCTCTTACATTCATAAATCCTCCTTTGCCATATATGAGGGTTCCTAGGATCAGCACTGGCTGCAGCTACACCAAAAAAAAAAAAAGAAAAAATCAATCAAACTGATGCATATTCATCAAGTGACTGCTCTGAACAGATTGATGGCATTTGTCTTGATTCTGTTAAAAGGGGAGCTAGGGCTTAAGCAAATCACAGCCTCACTGGGTGTCAAATTAGAAAATGAGAGGGTTGTATTAAATAATTACTAAGGCTTCATTCTTGCTCTAACCAAATGCAGTTCTATAATTATTAAGTGTTTTGAAAAAGCTCCAGGTACTGAAAAGCATGCCAGAGTAGGGTAACACACAGCCCCTCCACTCAGAGGCAATGAAAATCCAAGTTAAAATGTAAATACATCATCTTGGAAAGGAGGCATAAGACATTATCAGACATCACCTTATTAGGGCTTAGCTCCAGGCAGCTAGAGTACCTAGGATGAGCAGTCGCTGGGAAGAAAATGATTAAATCAGGCATTATAAATCAAATGCCTGTAGGAGCCAGCAAAGAGCATAAATAAAGGGGCAGATCCAGGTGGGAGTTGTGGAAAAATGGACACCTGCTCCTCAGTTCCAGCTAATTGTTGCCCCTTGGGAATATAGCCCATAGGTTATCCCATCCTTAGTTTTTCAAAAAACATCTCCAAATCCACAAAATTTCTGAATTTTAAATATCGTCTCAAAATATTTTTAAAACACGGGCGCCTGGGTGGTTCAGTGGGTTCAGCCTCTGCCTTTGGCTCAGATCATGATCTCAGGGTCCTGGGATCGAGACCCGCATCAGGCTCTCTGCTCCGCAGGGAGCCTGCTTCCTCCTCTCTCTCTGCCTGCCTCTCTGCCTACTTGTGATCTCTGTCTGTCAAATAAATAAATAAAATCTTTAAAAATATATATTTTTAAAAACATCGTACAAGGCAAGTGTATCTCCACACTAGATAAACCACAGGACACCAAACTTGAGCTCTCTGCTGTGGGGCATTGAACAAGGAATAGCGTATAAGGACAGACAGGACATGGCAAACAGAAGGAAGGACACCGTGAAAGAGGATGGAGGGGGTGAGATCAGTGTCCGAGGCTGCTCTGTTGAAGAACAAGCAAACTGGGAGGTAGAAAAAGGTTAGGATAGGACTTTTTGGGGGTCATGAGTACCACATGAGATTCTGATGAATGTTGTAGAGATTTTCTATGGAAAACCAAACTTTTATGTAGCAGGCAGAATAATCCCGCCCGCCCCCCCACCACACACACACACCAAGCTCCCTGTGTCCTAATTTTTTGTCCCACTCCACATGTTACTCTTACATGACAAAAGGGCTTCTGCAGATACGATCAAGTAAAAGACCCTGAGATGAGGAGATTATTGTGTATTACCTGAGTCAGCCCCATCTAGTCCCATGAATCCTTAAAATGAGAACATCTCTCTTGGCCATGGTTAGAGGGAAATGTATGGAAGAATACTCAGAGATGTAATGTTGCTAGTTTTGCAGTGGAAGAAGAGGTATTTGGCAAGCAGCCTCTGGAAACCGGAAAAAGCAAGGAAATAGATTCTCCCCCTCGAGACTCCAGAAAGGAATTATAGGCCTACTGATACCTTTATTTTAGCCCAAGGAGACCCATGTTGGATATCTACAGAACTATAAGATTATAAATGGGGATTATTTTAAACCACAGATTTGTGGTCACTTGTTACAGTAGCAGCAGAAAACCAATATAATGTATATGCACTCAAACTTCGGGAAAAACACTCATAAACCTCCCTAAAGCTCATCCACAGACACAGATAGAGGCTCCTTATGCTAGAAAGAGCTGAAGATACAACATGATCCGAGAGCTGAAGGTAGGAAACTATTTCTCCTTGACAGACATGCAAAGATCAGTTCCCACTCCATAACACAATGAGCTCCAAAATCTCATTTCTACAAGGATGGATTCATTCTCTGAAGACTAACTTTGAGTCTCATTGAAGTGACATGTGACCCCTTAGTGGCAAAAAGATCTTTCTTCCCTTTTTCAAAGTATTCATTATGCAAATAAAATTCTCCCCCCACTCCCAAGAAGGTGGCATTTTAAAACCGCAGAGATTTATCCTGGCTCCTTCTCTCGCTTTGAGCCAAACGTAGGTCTGGAGCATCCTGTTATGGTATCATGTCTCTATCAAGATCTTTTTGGGCACCATATGCCTGAACTTGGCCATATGCTGGCTTAAAAGGGAAGGGAAATGTTATCAGGAATGTGAGCTACCTGACTCAAAGTTGTTTTTAGCCTCAGATCTCATTTCACCAGTTCAAGTTTCACAATCCTTGTAACATTTTGAGATTTTTTTTTTTTTAAGTTTCATTAGAATGTCCCTAGGTGACACCACCATGGCTGTGAGAAATAAGTCTAGTTTAAAGGTTACCAGCCCAATCTAAATACTAAACTTAATAGTATCAGACACTGCTTCTGACCTGATACTTAATTGCAGATTCTGTGATTGTCCAACAATGGGGTACAGAATATTCTGGAATGGTGCTAGCTCATAAAGCTAGGTACCATCAAGGTGGAACCTGGAGGCTAGAAGGGAAAGGAAGAAAAGGACAAGGTATTTGGGGTCCTGTGGAGGTTTGCTAAGATGTAGAAGTGGCCGATGTGTTGGGGAGAGACAAACCTGATTTCACAAGGAAGGCTGCCTGGGGACCCTGTCGGTATTTTGTTCCTTTCACTGACATGCAGAGGAGGTCAAGGAACCTCCTTACAAACTTGTATATATGTACATCTCTATTCTTCTGAGAAAAGGTACCATCGGTCTGAGAATCCAAATTCAACTGTAACTTCCCATCCGTAAATGTAAGAATTGCTGCCCAGTATATTTCCTCATCAAAACTATTCTAATTCAGGGACACCTGGGTGGGTCAGCCGGTTAAGCCGCTGCCTTCAGCTCAGGTCATGACCCCAGGGTCCTGGGATTGAGTCCCACATGGGGCTCCTTGCTCGGCAGGGAGCCTGCTTCTCTCTCTGCCTCTGCTTGCCACTCTGCCTGCTTGTGCGTGTGCTCCTCTCTCTCTCTCTGTCTGATAAATAAATAAAATCTTTAAAAAACACAAACTATTCTAATCCAATACTCTTAGATCTTTACTAATCATATGTAAATGATTCCCATCACAGAATCCTATTAAATTTCTGACTTGCGCTCTGATAGCAGTAGTTGTACCACTTACTTTCCCCACTGTAGGTGAAATCTAAAGTGGTCTAAAGTTATCAAACATCAAGCATCTTTGAGAAGTCTAACTGTTGATGTTTTTCCTGATTAGCCTCTGTGGAATACTTACCCCAAAGGGCTGCCATACATTCCATACACAAGAATGATTCAGTTTTGTTTGTTTGTTTGTTTGTTTTGTTATTATTATTTTGAAATATGCATGGGTATATAGTTGGCCTGTTCTTGCTGAGAAAGGCAGTCACCAATGTGGTGGAAGGGAGACAGGGCGACTGCACAAAATTGGCTCTAGTCAGTCTAAAAGAGCTTCATTCTAATAAGGCTTCAAATAGGAAGGAGAATGCCCCAAGCAGCAGAGAAATGACAAGGCTGAGTCTTACCTGACCCGAAGTCACATAAGAATAAACAGAAGAGAGGTGGCAACTTGTGAGAGGGGTGATACAAGAAACCTATTAATCTGGTCGGAGAGCAGGTCACCTTGGTTTTGGGACCCCCTCCAACCTTTTGGGGCTCTTTGATTCTAAATTTAGCATGTTGAATATTTTAAAGCAAAATTACATAGCAGCCAACTTCTCTGTAGTTGTTGATTCATTTAGGCTGTGCTGCCATAAAAAAAAAAAAAATCTAAAGGTCATGCTCATAAGCACAGCACTCCCTTCCCACTGAGTGAAGGCTATGATTATGCTGTACACATGATCCTACAAAGACAGCTGACACAACTAGCAGCTGAATTCTTTCTTCTGTTTATTTCCAGGAGAGACTTTCCATAGACAGCTGCCATGCTGGGCTCCCATCAGAGTGCCATGCCAACCGTGCTGCAGACAACTTTCCACCTCCGTCCTTGCCCTGGACCCCGGGCTGTCTCCAACAGGTCTAGCAGACCAGAGAGGCCAGCCCCAGGGCCGCTTCAAGTGCCTCAAGGACACTATTTGGATCAGCACAGAAGCCACACCTGCTATTCTGTAATCAAACGTTTATAGGCTCAAAGTCTGGCTCAACTTTTTCACTTGTGCAACATCAGGCCAGTGCCTCAGTGAGTCCCAACCTCAGGCTTCTCCTCCATAAAATGGGGCTATTAGTACTCACTTTGTGAAGAAGAGGCAAAAGCTAAATGAGATAATATGCGAAAAGAAATTGGCTTGATGTCTACACTGTCATCACTAATTATCATTATCACAGAGGAAAACCTCATCATCTCCAGCATGGAATAAAAGAGGACAAATGAAATCAGCATTTCTTTCTCCAAGACTCTCTCCTCTTCTCTCTGAGCCGAAGGCTGATTATCTCCAAAATGAAGGCAGAAACTGTAGGTTATTTACATTTCTCCTCAACTCAGACTCAATGATACTCTCTCACAGCTGCTTTAAGCAGCTTCTGTGACTTGTAAAGAATGCCAGTCAAAATCAGAAAGCCTTGCCTTGTGTGGGAGTGGCAAGCACAGCATCAGCATTTCTGGGAAAGCAATACCAGGCACAGTACAATTTCTGACGACAAAAGGCCCACCTTTGTTGAACTCGTACTGTTTCTTGGCACCTGAAGGAGTGGTTTTGCGGACTCTCGTGAGCTGGCGTTCCTGTTCTCCCCCGACACTCTGGCTGGCTGGGTACCACGTGCTCTGTCTCCTACAAGAAGAAACAGCTAAAGTAGAGGAGCTGTCAGTAGCCATCACACTGGAGTGTTCTTCAGCTGGAAATGGGTCTCAGGGCAGGGAAGCACAAACAAAACACACTCCGCAGACTACAGTTGGAGAAGGGGGCCAATAAGTAATTTGCAATTTAAGAAACATTTTCTATCAATCAGTTGCTACAAGATTACAGAATAAAGAGAAAAACAGTGAAAAATCTAATGCTCAAGAGAGACAATGTAACCATGCCATAAAAATTTTCACATTAAAAATATTATAGAAGGGTATTGAATAAATAGATATAGCAGAAAACATAATTTCTAGAATATTTATAGCATTGGCTCATTTTTGTAAAAACAATCATATGTATGAATACACACACATACAGATTGAGATACCAAAATCTTAACAGTGACTAACTCTAAGATGTCATTTCTTTTTTCCTTTTTGGGGCTCATCTACATTTTTTAAAATAAACATGCATTACTCCTATAATAGGAAAGAAATTTAAGTCAGTCTGAAACCAAAGGAACACATCATTTTTATGAATTCCAATCCCCAAGTATGCAAGAATTCTCTTCCCAATCTCTCTGTCTCTCTCTTTCTCTCCTTTCAACACACACACACACACACACACACACACACACACACACACAGTGTAGCGCCATTAGCTACACTGCATCCAAAGAAATAACTACACTGGACATCCCATGATGCAATCTGTGCATTAATTTAGAAGAACTCCGGAATGCTAAACTTTCTAGAGAATATCATAAACACATGCAAACTAACATGAATCTGGATTCACTAGAACACATACACTAAAAATGAAAGATTTATATGCATTCAACAGTTGAACCAGTATAATTTTTGAGCCGTGTCAAACCTCTAATTGACAAGTTTTCCCTGCAGCAAAATAGCCCCTTTACCTGATAAAAGAAATACTAAAACTAAACTCAGTGAGAAATTGTGTAAATCCATATGGCTACTGTCACGCACTGAGAATATTCATATGTTGCAGTACATCTGGGTCTGACTGAGCAGTATACTTTGGTGGCAGTGTAGACCAAGCTTTCCTATTTGGAGTGTGGGTTAAAGTCAGTACAAGTACCAATATGTCAGATGTCTCAGAAGTCACGTTTCTGAAACACTAGGATAATGAAGTGGGTTTTTTTTGCCAAGTAGTCATCACAAGCTTCTAAAACAAAATTATGGGGCACCTGTGCGACTCATTCAGTTAAGTCTCTGTCTTCGGCTCAGGTCATGATCTCAGGGTCCTGGGATGGAGCCCCACATTAGGTTCCCTGCTCGGTGGGGAGTCTGCTTCTCCCTCGGCCTCTGCCCTTTCCTGCCCCTCACCCCCAGCTCATGCGTTCATTCTCTTTCTCAAATAAATAAATAAAATCTTTTTTAAAAATAAAATTAGATATATATGCCTTCCTGTAAGAGGGTTAAAGTGGGGGTTGGGGCAGAGATAGGGAAAGGGTTTAATTATTCCTCCAGGATCCTTTAATACCATTTCTCTAAGCCTCCAGCTTCAGGCAAAAGTGGACTGAATATAGTAAGTAATTACTCTGGACATAGTAAGTGTTTGTAAAAAAATTCTACAGCTACCCAAATACTAGCCAAGTTTCCCCAACAGTGGATTCAAGTGAGACAGCTCTGCCTACTACTTGCTAGGTATATGAAGTCACATCAATTATCAGGATCCCCACTTCCTTGTCTGTAAAATGGGGATAACACTCCAAGGTCACAAAGTTGTTGAACAAGAGGTCATTAGAACATATCTTAGTACCTGTCAACTGGAGGTACACAGCAGATGGGAGTTATGAATGCTAACATTTCTTTTATAAAAATTCCCTTGAATCTTGATATTCTGAAAGTTATGTTAAGGAAACCCTCAGAGACTTAATGCAAACAAGTTTATCAAAAGCAAGCCTGTGTTTGTGGTAGGATGTTTGTTTGTTTCAGATTTATATACTTCAAGAGTATAATCTAGAAGATTCTCAAGAACTTTATAGGAAATAGAATAAAAACTTGCTCCAGTTTTTATAAAAATAATTTCATGCTTTTGCTTAAAGGGAGAAGGCAGAAAAAAGATGGATGTCATTCTAACTAAATTAATAAAACAGTAGCTTTCAAAGATACTGTGCTACCAAGTATCATTTATTCATAAGGACATAAAGGAAAAAAGTATACAACAAGAACAGTAATAATCATGGTTATTGGCCTCTATAAGAGAGACACCAGGACTCACCCTTTTGGTGAGTTCATATCCCTATTCCAAATGGGCTCCATCACCTGACCAGTGACAAGGTTAACTAGGACTGCCAAAGAAAGTTCTTAGAATAGATAACGTATTCACGTATGATTGAGAGAGCATATTCTTCCCCTACCCCCAGAAGTGACACTATCTGGACAAGAACATATTTAACATATTAGCTTTGCTCATTTAGGCTTCATTACATCTTTGAGATCTGTTCTAATAGCCCCTGCCAAAAATTCTAAAATAATAAAACAGAGTGTTTACCTTAAAATAACTGAGAGATATTTTTACTTGAAAAGGAATCACCTACTACAAACCAAGGATATTGACAGGGAGGTTATGTAAAAGTGACTAAGGCAACCCTGCCCCCAAAGAATTTTAAAATCTACTGCTTGACAAAGACTAAAGTGTAAGAGGGCAGACATTAACTTGTTTGCTGCTGTGGTAATGGGCTTGCAAATGGACAGGTCCATGCTGACCAATGGAATTGAAGGAAGGAGAAGCCAAGACCCTCTCCTCCAGGCTTGTCTTCCTGGCACCTGGCCAGTCAGAGCCTGGAGGGGCACCTGTAAGACAAGTAATCCTACATCTTTTCCTGATTCCAGCTATCCCTTATCATTTGACCTCGTGTCCTATTTGTCCCAATTACAACCTTGGTGAAGTGATTTGCTGGTTCTCTGCTGTACACAGAAGCAATTAAATTGACTTGGTTCTGAGATACTTCATAAGTAAGGTGCCTATAAAGCAAACATTATTTCTGTTATTTTCTGATCCATGAGCAGAGGCTAAGATAGTACACACAATACGAAAGAAACTGTCTATTAGATTGAGAGGCTCAGAAACTCAGCTGAGTCAAGGAAAAATTAGCCGCTGCTAAGCAGAAATAATGAAATATAATATTTTGTCCTTGTTGGGACTTTAGTGAATTCAGCTGACTCTTATAGAACTTGAGAGAATCTAGTTTTGATCCAATGTAATGGCCACAGCTTCATGTTCTTCCAAGTCCCCTTTGTACAAATCTGTAACTCAGAAGAAAGAAAAAAATGTTTTGTCCTAGTCCTAGTGTTTGCTCAGCTTAACAAACCAGAATGCTACTCTTGGGCCTCAAAGACCTACACATCCTTTAAACCTTCCTTTCGAGATGTGTGGTCAATCAAAATATTAACTTTTTTCATCTTCTCACACTTGAGGTTTTATTTGGGTCCATTCCATTCCCAAATGGATTTAAAAAATTTACTTTCTTCAACTACTGGCTTAAATTTTAATTTAATTTAATTTAACTTAATTTTAAATTAAGTGGGTTTATAACTAATCACTGCTCTTCCCAAGAGCTCTAACTACATGGTTAATACATCTGATATTTCCATAATTTGGAAAAGCATATATATTCAGCTCTTAGAATGAACAGGCAATGTGTTATTAATCTACCCTATCCTATGTCATCCCAGAGTTCTTTTTACCTTAATCTTCACACATCTGTGAAAATGACTTAAAGTCCTTTTGAATAACTGGAGGTTTTAAAGATTTTTGTCCCTGATTAAAAGAACTATTGGATTACCACATCCATTTTATAGTTGGGGGAAAGGGGTTCTGGAAGAGCTGATTTATAGTATCTTCTAAACATGTGTCTGATTATTATTTGAAGTGTTCTGGGACTTTAAGACATATTACTTAGAGAACTGTTTCTTCAGACCTCGTTTTTAAAATAATTTCTGCCTGCCTTGGTCATTATTTCAACACAGAAATAAATCATGGAGGATGAAAGAGGCATACATTCAAAATCTACACAGATCCACAAAGTAGGATCTCCTCTGGTCTTATTTCCTTACCTGAAATACAGGGATATCGCCCGCTTTACTGCCTACATTTGTAAGAACTTCTGGTATAAAATAGACATTCAAATTGGGATATTTTGTCTACTTTCCAATCAAATAACATTCATCAAGTGCCTCACCTGTACTGAGCACTAAACTAGGCATTTAAAACTAGGAGGCAGATCTTACTCTCTCCCTTTTCCCCAAGGAGAATAATAAAGTGAAGACAAGACAGAATTCTTGCCACTTTATTTCAACATCCCAAGTTTACTATTATCAAATAACAAAACTAAAACAATTTAGTAACTAATTTAACTCCTTTATTCAAGGAAAAACAATCCATGTATTTAGGGAGTACAAAGCTTATCAAACAGTGGAGCTCTCTTCCTAAGGTTTTGTGGGCAAGAATGAGCATTATAGAATGTAAGAAGAGGCAACATGGAAACAAGGCATGAATGGTTAGGAATTCAGAGATTTCCTTCTGAGGCTAGCAGGTCCTATTTTCTAGGTAAGATAAGCTAGTTGAAGCTAACTTGAAAGATTGTGACAGAAGTTAAGGTCTCTCGACAGGTGTTTTCAATAAGTGCAGGCTAACTTTGTTTAGATTTGTGACATGGGCTAGGCCACTGAGATGGCCTCCATTTTGTGCGTCCCAATATATAAATTAATATCATCAACGTCCCCCCCTTTTGATAAATTCTTAGTTGTACTGCAAGTATTGATCAAAATTTAAAGTATTAGTGCCACTCTGAACTACCACTCCTAGTTGATGTTGGAATCAGGATGAATCTCTAACTGCAATTCATAGGTTAGGGTATCAAGGTGTTGGTCCTTTAGTTGGCAGTTTCTTCATCCCATTTTTTGTCATTCTAGACACAGAAAGACCATTTGTCTCATCACCAGTGACTGCATGCGTGCATTTAAAGCTTTTGAGAGAATATAGTGTATCAAGGAGAATATTAGAATGGTTATAAACTGAATAATACCCAATGTTTGGAGGATACTCGAAAATTTCCAATGCCACACCCCCCAAGGCTCAAACCAACTTAGTTTAAGTGATCAAAGAAAGACACCATTGAAGAAGTCATTTTCTCAAGCCAAATGGCTTGTTTATGGATTTTATATAAAAGTCTCCACTTCTCCAGAAGTGTTTACCCACAAGTGTATTCCAGAGAAACTGAGGCATTGGAAATGAGGGAGAAGTTTGTGATGAGAAGAATTAAGGAATCACCAGCATCATGGTAAATCCAACAGTTGACTGGAGGGTTGGATAACCTGCTTTTACAATCATCTGAGATATGTAAACAATGGCAATGTCTTACCAGGCCAGGGCAAGGCAGTAGGTTGACAAGAGAATGACAAAGACCTTCATGACGTAAGAATTAGGAAAAGGATTGTTGGAAAGAAAGGAGAAATGAAAAGAAACATTCTTAATGTTTTGGGAGGAAGCAGTGTACCTCAATGTCAGCTAATTCTTTTTCTAGTCAATTTGATTTTAATGTCTCTAGCATTTGTGCAGACCAGAGGTTAGGGAAAGTCTTCTTCGGTTGTGAAATAAGCACCCAAGTTTAAAGACCTTGTAATTTGGCAACAGAGTTGGTGGATGAGAGCACTTGGTAGAGTCCATTCCATTAATCTTTATGAATACTTATTTGACAGTTTATGAATACTTATTTGACAATGCTTTCTACATAATTTAACATGTCAAATAGACCTAATTTGTTTAACATCTCTCTCTTACCAGGTGAAAACAAATCTGAGATTATCAGGGACCCTCTGGGAAATATCAAAGATACTTTGAGGTCAAGAACTCCATTTAGGTTTGATTTGAGGAAGTTGCCAAAATATCAAAACACTTGAATATTTGACTAAGTAGGATTATAGATTATTATCGAATAGTTAATTATTTATTAACCCAATTAGCAGTAAAAGATTTGAAAGGCAAACACAAAAGGTTACATTGTCATGAATGAGACTTGGCTCTTTTAATATGAATAAGACTGGGTTCTATTAGGTAATTCAAGACCTGGTATAAAAACAACATGAAACACAGGAAACTATTTTGCTAAGGTAAAAAAACAAAAAACAAAATCAACTTTGCTTTCCAGGGAGATTGCCCAAAAGGTGAAGTGACTAAATAAAAAGGCTTTCACAATCACTTATCAAGAGCAGACCCATAGCACAAGAATACTTTATCTTTTTAGCAGAGAGAAGACCAAATTTTAATTTTGCACCAGTGTACTTTTAATAATAAAACTCATTTTTTAAGGGGGAAAAAAACAATAAATCCATTCTAATCTTAGCTAGCTTGACCACAATTAACATTCATTTCCTAAGATTCCTTTTCTACAAAAGTTCTATAACTTTTTATATCCATTCAGATTATTTACTATGTTTTGTCCTTCTTTCTCATTTTGAAATAGTCATTTTACTTTCTTTACCTATTTTCATTCACAGTGGCTTACTTTCACCCTTATTATTTTGAAATAGTTTTAAGTACATATACTGATTTTAATTAGTACCATTAGAATCCTAAATTCCTAGTGAAAATTAAGATTAAGCAATTGTGGACTGGCAAATATCCTCAGTAAACTTTCAATGTAGACAAAACATGTTTACTAATAGATCAAATACCCTTGTTTCTTCTTTTTTTTTTTAAAGATTTTTATTTATTCATTTGACAGAGAGATCACAAGTAGGCAGAGAGGCAGGCAGAGAGAGAGGAAGGGAAGCAGGCTCCCTGCGGAGCAGAGAGCCCGATGCGGGGCTCGATCCCAGGACCCTGAGACCATGACCTGAGCTGAAGGCAGCGGCTTAATCCACTGAGCCACCCAGGCGCCCCCCCCTTGTTTCTTCTGTAAAAGGAAGTCAAATGTAGATAATGCTCAGTTGTTAATGTTTCAGTATTTTATATTCCTTGGAAATGATCTAGATATTCAACTGATACCCATCATTTAACTTATCTCAGTATAATATCAAGATTTCAAGTTACCAAAAAGATTTTGGAAACTACTTTTAAGTAGATATACAAAAAAGCATAATTATTATTGGAAAGTTAACTTATAAACTTCTGTCTTACCTCTACTTAATTTACTTGTTCTTAACAATTATGTTTAGATTACTCATGAATAGATTATTTGCTGTTTATTTATCTATGAAATTATCCTTTTTTTAATTTAGCTTTTGCTACTTAATATACAGTGCAATATTGGTTTCTGGAGTAGAAGTCATGATTCATCACTTACATACAACACCCAGTGCTCATCACAATAAGTGCCCTCCTTAATACCCATCACCCATCTAGCCCATCCCGCACCCACCTCCCTCCATCAACCTTTTGTTCTCTATCTGTAACAGATAACATGAGCTTCTTTAACTTTTAGTAAACCTACATAGAATAAAAGTTATAGATTTACTTTTAGTAAACCTAGATAGAATAAAAGTTATAGATCTGTTTATACTTAATATTGATAGTTCTAAAGACATCCAGTTTTGATTAAGCCAACAAATTTAAATTAATATTTATTTACCAAGATTATTTTAGATTAAAACAAACTTGAGAAACATTTGGGTTACTTTCTATATTCCTGTGAGCATATTTGATATATATTTATATATAAATATAACTGAACAAATTAATTTTGGCAAAACCATCCAGAGATAGAAAAAAAATTACACATTTATAATATACAGACATATATAAACATTGATAGTTATAAAGAGATATCTTAGAGCTATTTTACCTGCCATAGGACAGGTAAAATAATATAAAACTTAGTAGCCTTTCAAAGTAAAGTTGGGTCCAAATAGGTTTCTAGCAAATAGAATAAATTAGATTACCTGCTCAGATGGCTTACACATTTTTATCATGTTCATGGAAAAGACTTCTAAGATTTTGCATAGCCTTAGGCTCCAAGTACCCTTTCCTTTCTCCTTCTGATAGAAATTTTCTCCCTAAAATTTGCATTTCAAAGAGATGGTATCCATAGATAAGAGATCCTTGAGCAGACCAGGTAGAACATTTATATCTCGAAGACACAGAAAAAGGATCCAAGTTTCTCCAGAGATTTTTGTTTCCTAAATCCAGAATTTTATACTTACAACTTTCTGAGAGGAATAGGGAAAGTTGGGGATTGGTTTTAAAAATGGAAAAGTGAGTGAATTGCTTCCAGAGATTCACTTATGTTCTTGTAAAAGACTCAACTTACAAGACAAGTACATGTGTTTATAATTCCTCAAAGAATTAGGTTGCAATCTGAATGCTCTCAAGGAGTCAGACCCACCCAACCAACTACATTATCTATCTCCTCCTTTAGATCAGAGAGAAGATCTTCAACTGATATGGAAATCAAAAGATTCCTGTGTTCTAGATTTAGAGTTTTGTCCTTGGATAAAGTTTGTCTTTTTGTTTTTTCCTTCTAGGTACATTAAGCTTAGAAAAGAAAACCTTAAAAGAAAACTTCTTGGAGTCAAGATGGCGGAGAAGTAGCAGGCTGAGACTACATCAGGTAGCAGGAGATCAGCTCGATAGCTTATCTAAACATTGCACACACCTACAAATCCAACAGGAGATCAAAGAGAAGAAGAACAGCAATTCTAGAAACAGAAAATCAACCACTTTCTGAAAGGTAGGACTGGCAGAGAAGTGAATCCAAAACAACGGGAAGATAGACCGCAGGGGAGGGGCCGGCTCCCGGCAAGTGGCAGAGCAACGGAGCACAAAATCAGGACTTTTAAGAGTCTGTTCCACTGAGGGATTTTGCTCCAGAGGCTAAACCAGGGTGAAGCCCACGCGGGGTCAGCATGGCCCCAGGTTCCGCAGGGTCACAGAAGGATCGGGGGTGTCGGAGTGTCACAGAGCTCACAGGTGTTAGAACGGAGAAGCCAGCTACAGAAACAGAGATGAGGACTGAACTCTCAGCTCAGGGTTGCCTTGAACTGGTTGCGAGCTGGGTGAGCTCGGAGCGCAGCTGGAGGCTGAGGATACAGGAGTGATTGGGTGCTGTCCTCTGGGGGCGCACTGAGGAGTGGGGCCCCGGGCTCTCGGCTCCTCTGGGCCGGAGACTGGGAGGCCGCCATGTTCATTCCTGTACTCCGGAACTCTACGGAAAGCGTTCAGGGAAAAGAAGCTCCCAAAAGCGAACCCGAGCGGATTAGTTAGTCCGGCCCCCAGTAAGGGCGGTACAATCCCGCCTCGGGCAAAGACACTTGAGAGTCACTACAACAGGCCCCTCCTCCAGAAGATCAACAAAATATCCAGCCAGGACGAAGTTCATCTATCAAGGAAAGCAGGTTCAATTCCTAAGACAGCAGCGGAATTCCAGAGGAAGAGAAAGCAAAGCACGGAACTCATGGATTTCTCTCCATGATTCTTTAGTCTTACGGTTAATTCAATTTTTTTTCAATTTTTTTCATTCTTTTTTCTTCTTCTGCTAAATTTTTTAAAACGTTTACCCTTTTCATTTTAATGTTTTTTGATTCGTTTATCTAAAATATATTTTTTTTCATTCTTTTTTATATTTTTTCTTTGTTTTATTTTTTAAAATTTTTTCTTTTTTTTCTGAACCCCTTTTTATCCCCTTTCTCCCCCCCACACACAATTTGGGGTCTCTTCTGATGTGGTTACAGCGCATTTTGGGGGGGTCTTTGCCACCCTTTTAGTATTTTATTTGATTCTTCATATCCTCTTACCTGGACAAAATGACAAGGCGGAAAAAATCACCACAAACAAAAGAACAAGAGGCAGTACCGAAGGCTAGGGACCTAATCAACACAGACATTGGTAATATGTCACATCAAGAGTTCAGAATGATGATTCTGAACGTTCTAGCCGGGCTCGAAAAAGGTATGGAAGATATAAGAGAAACCCTCTCTGGAGAGATAAAAGCCCTTTCTGGAGAAATTAAAGAACTAAAATCTAACCAAGTTGAAATCAAAAAAGCTATTAATGAGGTGCAATCAAAAATGGAGGCTCTCACTGCTAGGATAAATGAGGCAGAAGAAAGAATTAGTGATCTAGAAGACCAAATGACAGAGAATAAAGAAGCCGAGCAAAAGAGGGACAAACAGCTACTGGACCACGAGGGGAGAATTCGAGAGACAAGTGACACCATAAGACGAAACAACATTAGAATAATTGGGATTCTAGAAGAAGAAGAAAGAGAGAGGGGAGCAGAAGGTCTATTGGAGAGAATTTCCCTAATATGGCAAAAGGAACAAGCATCAAAATCCAGGAGGTGCAGAGAACCCCCCTAAGTCAACAAGAATAGGTCCACACCCCGTCACCTAATAGTAAAATTGACAAGTCTTAGTGACAAAGAGAAAATCCTGAAAGCAGCCCGGAAAAAGAAGTCTGTAACATACAATGGTCAAAATATTAGATTGGCAGCAGACTTATCCACAGAGACCTGGCAGGCCAGAAAGAGCTGGCATGATATATTCAGAGCACTGAACGAGAAAAACATGCAGCCAAGAATACTCTATCCTGCTAGGTTATCGTTGAAAATAGAAGGAGAGATCAAAAGCTTCCAGGACAAACAAAAACTGAAAGAATTTGCAAACACCAAACCAGCTCTACAGGAAATATTGAAAGGGGTCCTCTAAGCAAAGAGAGAGCCTAAAAGTAGTAGATCAGAAAGGTACAGAGACAATATACAGGAACAGTCACCTTACAGGCTAATAATGGCACTAAATTCATATCTCTCAATAGTTACCCTGAATGTTAATGGGCTAAATGCCCCAATCAAAAGACACAGGGTATCAGAATGGATAAAAAAACAAAACCCATCAGTATGTTGCCTACAAGAAACTCATTTTAGACGCGAAGACACCTCCAGATTTAAAGTGAGGGTGTGGAAAACAATTTACCACGCTAATGGGCATCAGAAGAAAGCTGGGGTGGCAATCCTTATATCAGATCAATTAGATTTTAAGCCAAAGACCATAATAAGAGATGAGGAAGGACACTATATCCTACTCAAAGGGTCTGTCCAACAAGATCTAACAATTTTCAATATCTATGCCCCTAACGTGGGAGCAGCCAAATATATAAACCAATTAATAACAAAATCAAAGAAACACATCAATAATAATACAATAATCGTAGGGGACTTGAACACTCCCCTCACTGAAATGGACAGATCATCCAAGCAAAAGATCAACAAGGAAATAAAGGCCTTAAATGACACACTGGACCAGATGGACATCACAGATCTATTCAGAACATTTCATCCCAAAGCAACAGAATACACATTCTTCTCTAATGCACATGGAACCTTCTCCAGAATAGATCACATCCTGGGTCACAAATCAGGTCTCAACTGGTATCAAAAGATTAGGATCATTCCCTGCATATTTTCAGACCACAACGCTCTGAAGCTAGAACTCAATCACAAGAAGAAAGCTGGAAAGAACCCAAATACATGGAGACTAAACAGCATCCTTCTAAAGAATGAATGGGTCAACCAGGAAATTAAAGAAGAATTGAAAAAATTCATGGAAACAAATGACAATGAAAACACAACGGTTCAAAATCTGTGGGACACAGCAAAGGCAGTCCTGAGAGGAAAATATGTAGCAATACAAGCCTTTCTCAAGAAACAAGAAAGGTCTCAAGTACACAACCTAACCCTACATGTAAAGGAGCTGGAGAAAGAACAAGAAAGAAACCCTAAACCCAGCAGGAGAAGAGAAATCATAAAGATCAGAGCAGAAATCAATGAAATAGAAACAAAAAAAAAATAGAAAAAAATCAATGAAACTAGGACTGGTTCTTTGAAAGAATCAATAAGATTGATAAACCCCTGGCCAGACTCATCCAAAAGAAAAAAGAAAGGACCCAAATAAATAAAATCATGAATGAAAGAGGAGAGATCACAACTAACACCAAAGAAATACAGACAATTATGAGAACATACTATGAGCAACTCTACGCCAACAAATTTGACAATCTGGAAGAAATGGATGCATTCCTAGAGACATATAAACTACCACAACTGAACCAGGAAGAAATAGAAAACCTGAACAGGCACATAACCAGTAAGGTGATTGAAACAGTCATCCAAAATCTCCAAACAAACTAAAGCCCAGGGCCAGACGGCTTCCCAGGGGAATTCTACCAAACATTTAAAGAAGAACTCATTCCTATTCTCCTGAAACTGTTCCAAAAAATAGAAATGGAAGAAAAACTTCCAAACTTGTTTTATGAGGCCAGCATCACATTGATCCCAAAACCAGACAAGGATTCCCCCCCCCAAAAAGAACTACAGACCAATATCCTTGATGAACACAGATGCAAAAATTCTCACCAAAATACTAGCCAATAGGATTCAACAGTATATTAAAAGGATTATTCACCACGATCAAGTGGGATTTAGTCCAGGGCTGCAGGGTTGGTTCAACATCGGCAAATCAATCAATGTGATAGAACACATTAATAAAAGAAAGAACAAGAATCATATGATACTCTCAGTAGATGCTGAAAAAGCATTTGACAAAGTACAGCATCCCTTCCTGATCAAAACTCTTCAAAGTGTAGGGATAGAGGGCACATACTTCAATATGATCAAAGCCATCTATGAAAAACCCACCACAAATATCATTCTCAATGGAGAAAAACTGAAAGCTTTTCCGTTAAGGTCAGGAACATGGCAGGGATGTCCATTATCACCACTGCTATTCAACATCGTACTAGAAGTCCTAGCCTCAGCAATCAGACAAAAAAAAAGAAATTAAAGGCATCCAAATCGACAAAGAAGAAGTCAAACTATCACTCTTCGCAGATGATATGATACTATATGTGGAAAACCCAAAACACTCCACTCCAAAATTGCTAGAACTTGTACAGGAATTCAGTAAAGTGTCAGGATATAAAATCAATGCAAAGAAATCAGTTGCATTTCTGTACACCAACAACAAGACAGAGGAAAGAGAAATTAAGGAGTCAATCCCATTTACAATTGCACCCAAAACTATAAGACACCTAGGAATAAACCTAACCAAAGAGGCTAAGAATCTATACGCAGAAAACTTTAAAGTACTCATGAAAGAAATTGAGGAAGACACAAAGAAATGGAAAAACGTTCCATGCTCCTGGATTGGAAGAATAAATATTGTGAAAATGTCTATGCTACCTAAAGCAATCTACACATTTAATGCAATCCCTATCAAAATACCGTCAATTTTTTTCAAAGAAATGGAACAAATAATCCTCAAATTTATATGGAACCAGAAAAGACCTTGAATAGCCAAAGGAATATTGAAAAAGAAAGCCAAAGTGGGTGGCATCACAATTCTGTACTTCAAGCTCTATTACAAAGCTTTCATCATCAAGACAGCATGCTACTGGCACAAAAACAGACACATAGATCAGTGGAACAGAATAGAGAGCCCAGAAATAGACCCTCGACTCTATGGTCAAATAATCTTCGACAAAGCAGGAAAGAATGTCCAATGGAAAAAAGACAGCCTCTTCAATAAATGGTACTTGGAAAATTGGATAGCCACATGCAGAAAAATGAAATTGGACCACTTCCTTACAGCACACACGAAAATAGACTCAAAATGGATGAAGGACCTCAATGTGAGAAAGGAATCCATCAAAATCCTTGAGGAGAACGCAGGCAGCAACCTCTTCCACCTCAGCCGCAGCAACATCTTCCTAGGAACATCGGCAAAGGCAAGGGAAGCAAGGGCAAAAATGAACTATTGGGATTTCATCAAGATCAAAAGCTTTTGCACAGCAAAGGAAACAGTTAACAAAACCAAAAGACAACTGACAGAATGGGAGAAGATATTTGCAAACGACATATCAGATAAAGGGCTAGTATCCAAAATTTATAAGGAACTTAGCAAACTCAACACCCAAAGAACAAACAATCCAATCAAGAAATGGGCAGAGGACATGAACAGACATTTCTGCAAAGAAGACATCCAGATGGCCAACAGACACATGAATAAGTGCTCCACATCACTGGGCATCAGGGAAATACAAATCAAAACTACAATGAGATATCACCTCACACCAGTCAGAATGGCTAAAATTAACAAGTCAGGAAATGACAGATGCTGGCAAGGATGCGGAGAAAGGGGAACCCTCCTTCACTGTTGGTGGAATGCAAGCTGGTGCAACCACTCTGGAAAACAGCATGGAGGTTCCTCAAAATGTTGAAAATAGAACTACCCTGTGATCCAGGAATTGCACTACTGGGTATTTACCTTAAAGATACAAACATAGTGATCCAAAGGGTCACGTGCACCCGAATGTTTATAGCAGCAATGTCTACAATAGCCAACCTATGGAAAGAACCTAGATGTCCATCAACAGATGAATGGATAAAGAAGATGTGGTATATATACACAATGGAATACTATGCAGCCATCAAAAGAAATGAAATCTTGCCATTTGCGACGACGTGGATGGAACTAGAGGGTATCATGCTTAGTGAAATAAGTCAATCGGAGAAAGACAACTATCATATGATCTCCCTGATATGAGGACATGGAGATGCAACATAGGGGCTTGGGGGATAGGAGAAGAATAAATGAAACAAGATGGGATTGGGAGGGAGACAGACCATAAATGTCTCTTAATCTCACAAAACAAACTGGGGGTTGCTGGGGGGAGGTGGGGTTGGGAGAGGGGGAGGGGGTTATGGACATTGGGGAGGGTATGTGCTATCGTGAGTGCTGTGAAGTGTGTAAACCTGGTGACCTGGTGATTCATAGACCTGAACCCCTGGGGATAAAAATACATTATATGTTTATAAAAAAAAAAAAAAAGAAAGGATGAATACCCAACTTTTGTAGCAACATGGACGGGCCTGGAAGTGATTATGCTGAGTGAAATAAGTCAAGCAGAGAGAGTCAAGTATCATATGGTTTCACTTATTTGTGGAGCATAACAAATGACATGGAGGACATTGGGAGATGGAGAGGAGAAGGAAGTTGAGGGAAATTGGAAGGGGACGTGAACCATAAGAGACTATGGACTCTGAAAAACAACCTGAGGGTTTTGAAGGGGTGGGGGTGGGAGGTTGGGGGAAACCAGGTGGTGGGTAATAGGGAGGGCACATATTGCATGGAGCACTGGGTGTGGTGCAAAAACAATGAATACTGTTACGCTGAAAAAATAAATAAATAAATGAGAAAAAAAAGAAAACTTCTTATCAGTCTCTGAATATCAGCTTACAATTTGGCCATAAAGCTATTTAGAAATCCTTGCAAACATCTTGTCAATTTTCAGCTGGGGCAAACAGTAAACATTCCTGGCAATATTAAACAACTCAAAGATACTAGCTTCCCAACATCCAGAGCCATTTCCAAAAATTGCCAAAAGTAAGAATGACAGATAATTTCCCTGAGAATGGGAAATGGTCAGTAGGACCCCAGTGACAAGTGGGTTTGCAACCCATATTTCTGTCTGGCCATATTTTAGGTGCCTTGATTCTTGAGCTACCTGCATACACAAGAATCCAACAACGGTAGGGCCCTGGCAGGTTAAAAACCAGTCAAATTCTTAGGAACAAAACAATACAAGCAAGAAAGCAATAGTTGTCCCTGGGAGAGAAAGGATCTACAACCAATGGAGACCTCAAAACCAAATTTGTAAAAGTCTGAATTTAGAAGGGAAGGGATAACATAAAATCTCACTTTCCTCTCTCAACCACTAAAGAGGCCTAGGAGAACTGATTCCAGTAAGAATTCTTAAGCTTCGCCAGCTCTGCAGATTTCCTAAGATCCCATCTGCAGGCTCCAAAGACAGTGGGGTTTAGAGAATATCCTTCTAGTATCTACCAGCATTTAGCAAGATTTTCCATTAATTTTAATTTAGTTTCCCCTTGCTATTTAAGAAAACAACTGGTAAGAGTTTACAGGAAATTTCATTTAAGTCCTGGCAACTCTAAAAGGAGCTTATATGGGCGCCCTCCTTCGAGGGTAGATATGGGGCATTTGAGTTGGTGTGGAAGAGTTCGACAAAAAAAAAAAAAAAATCTTTGAGGAAAATATTTTTTTTCAGTGTCCCCGCTGATTACAAACAAGACACTGACTTCTTGGCCAGTGTGTTGATGATGAGCCTCTAGGAGGTAAAACAGCATTTTTAGTTTTCTGGCATTGGAGCTGTTGCAGTTTTAAGTCCACTAACTTGGTGGATTTTGTTTATCATCTTATGGTTTATGGTTAGAGTGGCAAGCAACTCAGGGGATTAGTAAAATACAGTACTAAGGAGAAGGAAGATAGAGGGGAGTTGAAAGAGACATGTCAATCTTAAGAAGTCTTTTATTTTGGGGTGCCTGGGTGGCTCAGTGGGTTAAGCCTCTGCCTTCGGCTTGGGTCATGGTCTCAGGGTCCTGGGATCAGGCTCCACGTCGGGCTCTCTGCTCAGCAGGGAGTCTCCTTTCCCCTCTCTCTCTGCCTACCTCTCTGTCTACTTGTGATCTCTCTCTCTGCCAAATAAATAAAATTAAAAAAAAAAAGAAGTCTTTTTTCTTTAGGTATCATTGGGTCTTTAATTTTTTCATCAGCCTTTTGCATTGAATCTTTCAATGAAGTTATCTTGGAATCTTGAAGACTTCTGGTGACTTCCCCATGACAATTAAACTATTTATCTCATTTGGTTTGTTTGATTTGGGAACCTTTTGTTAAAAACAAAAACAAACTGAAGCCAGCCTTGAAATTTTTCTGAGCAGACAAAACCCATTCCCTATAATTTAAGAAAAGGCTGGTATTTTTTCTAATCACCATGAACAATAAACAGTCATTGCCTTCCCACTATATAGGCTGCTTTATAATAATATACCCCTGAGCCTCATCCCATGTTTTGGTTTAAGAACTCCTGGTTTGTGAATTACCTTTTTGATATATGCAAAATAAACTTTTGCTGATTACTGCTTCAGTGATAAATTGTTTTTAGTTCTGTTATTTATGAACTTTTGACAATTCATAGGTTCAGAAGGGAAATCCAAAGAAGACCCCAATGACTCCAACAACACTGAGCAAACAAGTGTTGATACCCTGAATCCACTGAGCTCACTGATTTCTTGCTGACTTTGGAGCTTGAGGGTATGGATCTCCTCAATCTGAGTTTTGTTTTCTTTGCATCTGAGCTCTCTAACTTTATTGTGCATACCTGGATTTTGTTTATTGAAACTCCTTGGTAAGTTACACTATTCTATTCAAAAGGGGGTGAGAAGTGTGATTCCTTGTGTTTAGGTATAGATGTTAAAAACAGAGGGCCCCTCATATTAAGAGACCTTAGGTAATCTAAATGGAAAGGTGGAATCCACTGGGTTTAAAATTCTTTCCTCCCTTTCTCAAAAACTCATGCTTTATACAGACCAATTGCTAATACCAAAATTGAGTCAGTAATAAAAACAAAACAAAAACCTCCCAATAAAAAAAATCCAGGACCAGATTCACAGGTGAATTCTACCAAACACTTAAGAAGGATTAATACCTTCTCTCCTCAAACTATTCCAAAAAATACAAGAAAAACTTCCAAACACATCATATGAGGGCAGCATTACCCTGATACCAAAATCAAACAAAAACACTACAAAAACAAAACAAAACAAAACAAAAAACCTACAGGCCAATATCCTTTATCAAAATAATTACAAAGCTCAGTAAATTATTAGCAAATCAAATTCAACAATACATTAAAAGTCTCACCACAATCAAAGGGATTTATTCTCAAAATTAAAAAAAAGGATAAAAATCATATGATCATCTTAGTAGGTGCAAAGAAAACATTTGACAAAATTCCACATCCATTCATAATAAAAAGTCTCAACATGATGGGTTTATTCAATATAATGAAGGCCAAATATAACAAACCCACAACTAAAGTCTTACTCAATGGTAAAAACTGTGTTTTTCAGAGTAGAGAGCCCAGATATGGACCCTCAACTCTATGGTCAAATAATCTTTGACAAGCAGGAAAAAATATACAGTGGAAAAAAGACAGTCTCTTCAATAAATGGTGCTGGGAAAATTGGACAGCTATATGCAGACGAATGAAACTCGACCATTCTCTTACACTGTACACAAAGATAAACGAAATGGATAAAAGACCTCAACATGAGACAGGAATCCATCAGAATCCTAGAGGAGAACATAGGCAGTAACCTCTTCGATATCAGCCACAGCAACTTCTTTCAAGATATGTCTCCAAAGACAAAGGAAAGAAAAGCGAAAATGAACTTTTGGGACTTCATCAAGATCAAAAGCTTCTGCACAGCAAAGGAAACAGTCAACAAAACAAAAAGGCAATCAACGGAATGGGAGAAGATATTTGCAAATGACAGTACAGACAAAAGGTTGATATCCAGGATCTATAAAGAACTTCTCAAACTCAACACACACAAAACAGATAATCATATCAAAAAATGGGCAGAAGACATGAACAGACACTTCTCCAATGAAGACATACAAATGGCTAACAGACACATGAAAAAATATTCATCATCACTAGCCATCAGAGAGATTCAAATCAAAACCACATTGAGATATCACCTTACACCAGTTAGAATGGCCAAAATTAACAAGACAGGAAACAACATGTGTTGGAGAGAATGTGGAGTAAGGGGAACCCTCTTACACTGTTGGTGGGAATGCAAGTTGGTTCAGCCACTTTGGAGAACAGTGTGGAGATTCCTCAAGAAATTAAAAATAGAGCTTCCCTAAGACCCTGCAATTGCACTACTGGGTATTTACCCCAAAGATACAGATGTAGTGAAAAGAAGGGCCATCTGTTCCCCAATGTTTATTGCAACAATGACCACCATTGCCAAACTGTGGAAAGAACCAAGATGCCCTTCAACAGACGAATGGATGAGGAAGATGTGGTCCATATACACGATGGAGTATTATGCCTCCATCAAAAAGGATGAATACCCAACTTTTGTAGCAACATGGACGGGATTGGAAGAGATTATGCTGCGTGAAATAAGTCAAGCAGAGAGTCAATTATCATATGATTTCACTTATTTGTGGAGCATAACAAATGACATGGAGGACATAGGGAGATGGAGAGGAGAAGGGAGTTGAAGGAAAATGGAAGGGGAGGTGAACCATTATAGACTATGGACTCTGAAAAACAACCTGAGCATTTTGAAGGGGTTGGGGGTGGGAGGTTGGGGGAGCCAGGTGGTGGGTATTAAGGAGGGCACATATTGCATGCAGCACTGGGTGTGGTGCAAAAACAATGAATTCTGTTACGCTGAAAAGAAAAAAAAAAACTGTGTTTTTCCTCTAAGATTTGAAACAAGACAAGGATGTTCACTCTCACCACTTTTATTCAACATAGTACTAGAAGTTCTAGCCAGAGTAATCAGACAAGAAAATGAAATAAAAGACATCCAAACCAGTAAAGAAGAAGTAAAACTGTCACTATTTGCAGATGACATGATACTATACATAGAAGACCCTAAATACTCCACCAAAAAACTACTCAAAGTAATACATGAATTTAGTGATGTTGAAGAATGCAAATTAATATGCAGAAATCTGTTGTATTTCCATACACCAACAATAAAGTAGCAGAAAAAAATCAAGAAAACAAGTCCATTTACAATCGCACAAAAATGAATAATATACCTAGGAATAAATTTAACCAAGCAGGTGAAAGACCTATACTGTGAACTACAAAATATTGATAAATAAATTGAAGTTGACAGAAACAAATGGAAAGATATATCATTCTCATAGATTGGAAAATTAATACTGCTAAATTATCCATACTACCTAAAGCAATCTAAAGCAACAGATTCACTGCAATCCCTATCAAAATATCAATAGTATTTTTAACAGAACTAGAACTACTAACTCTAAAATTTGTATGGAACCACAAAAGGCCCCAAATAGCAAAAGCAACCTAAGGAAGAAGAACAAAGGGAGGTATCACAACCCCAGATCTAAAGATTACAAAGCAGTAATAATGAAAACAAAATGGTACTAGCACTGCAAAAATGTCTTATCTTCAAATAGATTCATGGCAAACACCCTAAGAAGTACCCTAAAATGCAGGTCTCTGATGACTTTAAGATCATAACACTGAACTGAGTAAGAACTTCTAAAACTCTATTGGAAAACTGATGGATTCATAAAGCTGCTAACTCAAGATGAAGCAAAACAAGAATGACACAAGACTGAATGACCCGATGAACACAATCATAATTTTTATGATTTCATTTAAAAATGCTGATTCTGGGGCACCTGAGTGGGTCAGTCAGCTAAGCATTTGACTCTTGGTTTCAGCTCAGCTCATGATCTCAGCATTGTAGAATCAAGCCCAGGTCAGTCTCCATGTTCACCGGGGAATCTACTTGAGATTCTCTTTCTCTCCATCTCCCTCTGCCCTTCCCTCTACTCTCCCTCCCTCTCTCTCTCTCAAATAAATAAATAAATAAAATCTTTTTTAAAATCTAAAAAAAATTCCTTGTTCCTTAATATTTTGTTTTCCATATTTAAAGTAAACCTTATTCTCCTTTCTTTAAAGTTATATTTACCCAATTTCTGTAAGTTATAGATAGCTTTGCAGCAAGGGTTGAAGCATTTATCATTTTCTCCCTACCTCATCTCTCCAGAGTTTGGAAATTCTGATTAAGTATTCTTGACAATGTATATATTTGCATAAGTTCAATAAGAATCTGTTCTCCAGGTTTTAATCAAGTCCTTGGTTTGGCTTCCTAGCCTCGAGAGTCTTTTAAAAGTCCAATCTGAGATTTCTTAAATTACAATCCAGCAAAGCAGATTTAAAAGAGTTTATATGGTCAATCGCTATTCTTGATGCATTTATGTAAAGAATCAGGCCAAGTTTATTGAAATTAGACTTAATCTGCAAAGAAATTAGTCTTATTGTGGTTATCTTTGACAGACATAGGAATCATTACAGAAAGAAAAATAATGTTTCAATAATACATCTTTGTGGATATCAGATTCTAGTGCTGTTAATTATCGTAGAGATATTGTTTTCTACCTGCAAACTGACTTTGTCCTAAATTCTTCTAGTTTTCTATAATACTTGCCTAGAACTTTCCACACTAACATTGCCTACTTCTTCCCATTCTTTGACTTAGAATCACTGTGCAACTAAAACTTCCCCATTTCCAAGGCCATGGAAAATAAAGCTGGACAACTTGATATAACTTTCAGGGAAATCACCACAACAGCTCATGTGTGGACAATCTTCATGCCTATTCCTACGGAATTACTTAGAAAGTTCACCAGAGACATTCAAACTGAAAACCAGGAAAACCTGTCAGAATGCCAGTACTTGCCCTCACTCTATCTGAAGATGCTTCGAAACCGACATATAGAAATCTTTCTCAGCTGGCTGTCTCCAAACTAAGAACCTGAATTTATAATTTGCTCCAATTATCAACTTTTGTTTTTCTTTTGTTTCCATAGATATACCTCTCATTAAATTGCCTGATTGCTCACATCATATAGAGGTCTAATTTAGGTGGAAGCTCACCTACAATACTGCCTCCTGAAAAGAAACATCTGGATATTTATCCTTTCCTAAGTAATCAGGAGGATATGAAATTGCTAACACATCATCTTGTGCCTATATAAGTAACTCAGAAAAAAACTAAATCCAACTACACATGATCCAAAAAAAATGTAGACTGACTTAGCTTAAACTGAATCTGATTATAATTCACTTAAGTTATTTAATTGGTTAACTCTTGGCTCCTGGGAATTTCTGCTCTGGGGAATTTCTGAATCCTTGGCTATTGCTCTCCTTATAGTCGTATTAACCTTTCCAGGTTAGTATACTCCTGAGGGTTCTAAATACCTATCAGCAGCCACTCACACACTTATTGGTATCCATTAGAATTACACAACTGGATGAAATCAACAATAATTACATAAATGATGAAGACGGTGACTACATGACCCTGCAGCCTGATGACTCAATAGTGGAAACAGCAATTATGTGATTCTTTGGCCCAAGTACATCAATGGTGGTAACCGAAAATAATGCCATGCTGGTTGGTCACACTCTCAGCCCACTGAGAGAATGACAAGAAGGGGGAATTGTTAAAATAAAAAACAAATGCCTCAAAAATTCCCTAAGCAGACAAAAACAGCTTAGCCATAAAGGCAAAGCTTAATTTAGCTTATTTTGCAAGACTAACTTGACCTGGGTCATTTCTTGCTTATGCCTCTGGAAATCACAAACAAAAATTGAACTGTTTTCCAAAATTGTTATGAAGTAACCACTAACCAGTTCCCTGTAATTTAAAAAAGTTTCTAACATCAGGCGCCCCTGGATGACTTAGTCAGTTAAGCGACTGACTCTTGGTTTCATCTGAGGTCATGATCTCAGTGGTCTAGCTTTGGGCTCTGGGCTCAGGAGGAAGTCTGCTTGAGATTCTCTTCCTCCTCTCTCGCTGCCCCTCCCCCCACTTGGGCATACACTCTCTTACTCTCTTTCTTTCTTATATAAATAAATCTTTAAAAAAAAAAGAAACATCTAATATAACAACCACTGTTATAAATAAATATAAATAATGAATGTCTTCCCATTTTATAAGTTGCTTTGTAACAATATATCCTTGAGCCTCATTCCTTGTTTTGGTTTGAGTGTTCCCAGTCTGAGAACTGTTTATTTGGTGGGTGCACAATAATCTTGTGTTAATTACTACTTTGGTCATTCATTGGTTTTTACTTCAACTATTTCTGAACCTTTAACACCTTACTTTCAAGTGCACTTCCTAAATGAACAATCTTGTCTAACTGAAATGTTCCCTACAATGGCCATTGTGATTCTAAGTTGTCTTAGTAAGATTTCTGCCTTGTATCTGTAGCTTCTGAAAATACATTTCTCAGACATAAAATAAGCAAATATTCCAGAAGGTGGTGTGCTTAATTCTTTGAAACTTGAGAATCCAATTTCTTTTTTTTTTTTTAAGATTTTATTTATTTGACAGACAGAGATCACAGGTAGGCAGAGAGGCAGCCAGAGAGAGAGGAAGGGAAGCAGGCTCCCTGCTGAGCAGAGAGCCTGATGCGGGGCTCCATCCTAGGACCCTGGGGTCATGACCTGAGCCAAAGGCAGAGGCTTTAACCCACTGAGCCACCCAGGCGCCCCAGAATCCAATTTCTTTAGTGAAGCCTTGGATGTCTTGGAGCTAAATTAATACCTAGGAGGGATGTCCAGCTGGGATGAGTATTTTGTGATATTTCTCAGCATACCTTCTCACATAAAAATTTTTTTGAGGTTGGTATGTGACCTGGTGTCATCCTAACCTGTCCCATGACCAACTTATCCTAGCACAGGAGTCCTTTTTTTTTTTTTTCTAAATATTTTATTTATTTATTTGACAAAGAGAGAGAGATCACAAGTAGGCAGAGAGAGAGGGAAGCAGGCTCTCCGCTGAGCAGAGAGCCTGATGCGGGGCTTGATCCCAGGACCCTGAGGTCATGTCCTGAGCCAAAGGCAGAGGCTTTAACCCACTGAGCCACCCAGACGACCCCTAGCATAGGAGTCTTAAAGTTATGTGGCAAGCACAATAACAGCTTTAAGTGCTCAACCGGTGCCCACCAATTTTGCAGCTTTAGGGTCTGAGATTCCCATTAGCAATAGATCTATCATTCCTTTCATAAGATCTCTTTATAACGGAGGAAACTCTAATGGCTTATAATAGTCTGACTTGTGCCTACTTACATTTCGATGTGCCATTTAATGACAATTTCTTCTCTTGATTTATTTCCTCAAGTCCCCTATAGTTTACACTGTGGGCTTTCCTTGAGGCTTTGTGAGTCCCCTAATAGCTGCCATATTGCTTTCTTTCGATTGAGGGATACTCATTATTCTCCCTTGAAGTAAACCTCCCTAATTCAACCAGACTTCTGTTTCTGGCTACCTGTGCACAGTTCCTGAGACCTGTGATTCTCACTGTGAAAATCTGGAGTTTCTCACACTCCAATTTCCACCCTGTGAAATTCTAGTTTTGCACGTCTCAATTTTCCAGCTGGAAGGATTAGAACAAACTCCAAGAGGTCACAATACAAAATATGCAGAGCTTGATCCAAGAGTAGCTTTCCAGAGATGTTGGAGAGTGGCTGAAGAGATAGTGACCAAAAGGACTCTCTGGGTACCTGTGAATCTCAGGGCCATCCCCAGAATTTTCAGGAGCTACCTTGTCACCAAGACTGTCAAGTGACAAAACTAAAACAACTTAGTAATGAATTTGATGTTCTTTAGTCAAAGAAAAACAATACATGGTTTTGGGAACTACAATGCCTACCAACCTGCAGAACAGTCTTCCTGAGGGAATTTGGGCAACAGTGAGTTTTGTAGAGCATTACCAGAGGCAATGTGGAAGCACACCATGCTTGGCTAGGAGGTAGTCTTGTAATAAGGGCAGGACCCCTGGGAGGCCTCCATTTTGTGAATCCCAACATACAAATTAACTATCGCTATGAAGCTGAGAAGTATTCCATGCAAATCAGCATAAACCAAAGTATAACAGCTTCAGTGGTGGTATTCAAATGTAAAATCAATAAAGCGTACAATAAAGTATAAAAGAGAGTCATAAGGGTTCTCAATGGTATTTATTTTTTCCCCTCTGCAGCATGTGGATAAAGGACCCAGGGACTCTGAAGTGAGAAAGATTCATAAAGAAATGAAAGTCTTCCTTTAATGAACTTACACAGACTGACGGCTGGAGGCAAGAGTGGAGTGGCATGATTAACCAGTTGCGTGATGGGAAAGATTAGCCACCGTAACTGTTGTGACTACCCCAAACCCAAGTACTTCACTCTGAGAGCCCTCACATTTCTGCTCCTGCCCCACTGAGGAGTGGGCCTCCACCTCTCCTGCTCACTCTGAGTCCAGTCATGAACACTTTCTTTTACCCCTTAATAGCACTGATATTTCAAATGACCATATCCAGGCCCTGAAAGGTATTTATCCTAACCTGAGCCAGCCTGATCCAAGGCATGTGAAGCTTCTGACTTGACGATCATAACTCCTAGGATTGAGGAACAAACCACTCCCTCAGCTTTATGGGCTTCCCGGGCTTCTGATTATGTCCATTCATCATTCAAATATGCATTCCCTGGGCACTACATTCTATGCTCTCCCCATTCCTGCCTTCAGGGAGCTCAGAGTGGAGTCATCAAAGGTGATGGTGCTAGTGAGGGTGGGTGTGAGTGACACAAAGCATACACAGGTAATGACAGTGCACTATGGTACAATAGGATAAAGGTAAGTAAGTTTGAGATGCTCTGGGAACATAGGAATGACACCAAATCCAGTTCTTGAAAGAAGCTTCAGTGAAGTAGCCTAAAGGATGAAACAGGGAGATGGAGAGACAGAAGGCACCAAGGCAAACATGTGTAAGGGAAAGCATGGCATGTTCAAGGAACTCAGAGTGGGCAGCTATGTTTGGAGTTAGAATCAAACAGGTGCAATGGTTGCCAATGAGTCAGACAAGGCACAAGCAGAGGCCAGATCAGACAAACCCTATAAGTCTTGCAGACCCTATAAGTCTTTCAAGTCTGCCTTTACTCTAAAGACATTGGCAAGTCACTGAATATTAAGGCATGTTTGGATTGGCACTGGAGAAAAAGCATCTGAGGCCTGTGAGCAGATGGATTAGGAGATGAGAAGGGAGAGTGGAAGAAGGGAGAAGAGTCAGACTTTTAGAGCACCCAAGCAAGACATGAGGCTACCTGGCATCCCAGAAGTCGTAGTCAGAATGGAGAAAAGCTGATCTAAAAGATATCAGAGAGATAAAAAAAAAAAAAAAAAAAAAACAAAAAACTGGTGATTGGCACAGTGTGGCTGAAGGAGAAATAGGAAAGACTGAAGATGATGCCACACCTGGGCTTGGAAAATGAGATGAAAAATACACTGCTCCCTGAGAGGGAGACAGGGAGAGAAAGAGCATCTGGGGAGGGCTGCCTATTAGTGCCCATGAGGCAACAGCAAGTAGATGGGCTGGAGTGACAGAGGCATATCAGGGCTGGGAAGACATCTTTGGGAATGAGCAAGAGGTGGCTAACACTAAAAGTGGGGTGACACCATTCAGGACGTGTGGCAAGAGAAAAGAGAATGCTGAGAGACCCCCATATTTATAGGATCGAAGATACATTGCTAAGTGAAAAATCAGGCTGCAGGGGAGTCAGGATGGTGGCATCAGTTGAGTGGCTGGCTCTTGGTTTCTGCTTGTGTCATGATCTCAGGATCTTGGGATCCAACCTTGCATGGGGCCGTGTGCTCAGCGGAGAGTCTGCTCTAGGATTCTCTCTCTCTCTCTCCCCCTCATCCCCTCCCCCTCCTCACACATGCTCTCTCTCTCTCACTCAAATGAATAAATCTTAAAAAAAAATCAAGCTGCAAAATGGTACATGCAGTAAGGGCTCATGTGGAGAGATAGAGGGGAAGATCAAGTGTGTGTATGTGTGTGTGTGATTGTGTACTTGTGATTTTTTTGTGGGACATCTTAATTTATAAACTATTCTATTGCTTGAATTGTTTAATAAGTATGTACAGCTTTTATAATTTAAAATTAGAATACTCGATTTTAAAAACATTTAAGAGACAGAGAAATGAATAGGAGACTGCAAAGTCCAAGAAAGATGGAACAAAAATGCGGAGAAAAGAAAGCTTATTGCTTGACCCTATTTATGTCTTATTTTAATGGAATGCTAAAGGATTTTAACTCCACGTGGGAAAATCAAAGTAAAGCCACAAAAGAAATATTAAATGTTGATAAATGTGCACTCAACCATATGAGTTCTGTCTGAAGATGTTTTTATTTTTTATATATTTTTGAGACGTATTTTTATTTTAGAGAGAGAGAGAAAGTGCATGGGCAAGTCGGGGGAGGGGCAGAGGAGGAAGAAGAGAGAGAATCCTGGAGCAGACTCTCCACTGAGTGCAGAGTCCAATGCGAGGCTCCACGCAGGGCTTAATCCCAGGACCCTAAGATCATGACCTGAGCCAAAACCGAGAGTCCAACGTTTAACCAACTGAGCCACCGTGGTGCCCAAAGATATTTTAAATAATGATCTTTAAAATAGGGGCCACTCGGGAGCCTGCTTTGCCCTCTGACTCTGCCTGCTACTCTCTCTGCCTGTGCTCACTCTCTCTCTCTCTGACTAATAAATAAATAAAATAAAAAAAAAAATAAAAATAAAATAGGGGCCACTGTTTCTTATAGTATACTTTTGTTAAATTTTAACAAAAATACAGTTTTGTCAGCAAAGAATTAAATAATTATGAGCAAGAGGGTCGACTGGAGCAGTGAGTCAGTGCCTGCAGACATGGCAACATGAGATGAAGCTTTCCTACTGGGAGGTGGTCATATTCACAGTGCACGGGCAAGAAGGAAAAGCAGATGGCACCTTCGTCAGGTCTCTGTTCCCTTCTGGGCCACACGGCCTCTCCAACCTTAGTTACAAAAGCTAGTAACTTATTTCAAAAGATTTTATTCTTTATGTTTTAAAAGATTACTATTTTTTTAAAGATTTTATTTATTTATTTGACAGACAGAGATCACAAGTAGGCAGAGCAGCAGACAGAGAGAGAGGGGGAAGCAGGCTCCCTGCTGAGCAGAGAGCCCCATACAAAGCTCGATCCCAGGACCCGGAGAGCATGACCTGAGCCAAAGGCAGAGGCTTTAACCCGCTGAGCCATCCAGGCGACCCTAAAAGATTACTATTACCTGAAGAACCAGAAGTGACAATTTCTATGATTTTTAATGTAAATTAAATATTTATGTGTATTTTAGGTCATTTCCTTCTGAGCTGAGATGCAAACTCCTTTAAATACCTCTAATTACTACAGAATATTGCCATCCTAGGAAAAACCAACTTTTGTTCTCCTTTACACTGAAAAAATGAACAGTCTGCTGATATGGAATCTCTACCATGTTATTTTCTGAAATTGTTAAACTATGTCTGTTATTCTTTACTTTTGAATATTCCTTAATGTTTCATTTCACAAGATCCTCATTTATTTTATTTAGTTTAGCAAGAATCAAATTATTTTTCTATTCTCAAAGCAGTCAGGAGAAAAATCCAAAACTATCGTCACAAAAATTACCCCAACCCCTCAAGCTTCTTCACTAATGTCAGGCACGAGGAGAATTAGGGATTCCCAAACTCAGAAAGCTCAACACTCAGTGAGCAGGTGGGCAAAGGGGGGGCTTCTGATTCTAGTTATTCATAAATTCTGTGGCTCCATAGTGAACCCTTGTTCAAGGATTTACTGAATACTTTATACACTGGCCGTGGGACTACAGTGACAAACAAAAGAGAGCAACACTCCAGAAAACAACATAAGAAAGGAAGAGAGAGGGAGGGAGGGAGGGAAGGAAGGAGAGAAGGAAAGAGGGAGGGAAGGAGAGAGGGAGGTAGGAGACAATAATTTCTAGGTTTTTGCTAAGTCAGTGCAGATTTGTCCCTATTTCCTACGTTCTATAATAATAATGGGTAATCAAATCAATAAGCCTGAGAGCACCACAAGATGTAAAGTATGTTGTGAAGAGCTCCTCTGCACCTGGACCTTTCCACAGTTAACATCCTTTGCTCTCTCAAAGCAGTTTCTTCATTCCAGAGATGCCTGATTTATATCCCATCTTACTTCTATCCTGTCTTAGTCAATTCAAGCTCCTATAAAACAAAGACCATAGACTGGGTGGCTTAAACAACAGAAATTTATTCCTCATGGTTCTGGAGGCTTGAAGTCCAAGATCAAGGAGCCAGCCAATTCAGTTCATGATGAGAGCTTTCTTCCTGGCTTGCAGATAAATGCCTTCTTACTGTAGCCTCACATACCAGAGAGAGAAGCAAGCTCCTTCATTGTCTCTTCTTAAAAGGGCACAAATCCACCTGCCAAAGGCCCCATCTCCAAATGCCTTCACATTAGGAATCAGGATCTCAATATATGGATTTGGAGGTCGATAAACATATAGTCCAAACCACATCCTGTGGGTCCTAGATAGTCCCTTTCAAATCCCCTCTCCTCTGATGACTTGAGACCATATCAAACAGTCCTGCCTCTCTCTTTCTGGACTGTCTTCTCAATCCCCTTGGTGTTTAATCCTGTATAGCCTTGCTTCACAGTATATGCAGAAACTGCGTGCTCCATTTATGTCTCCAAGTTAAAATGTAAGTATGCCAAGTGAGAATGTCTGTGTCTTGCACTTCTTTCGCTCTCTTGCAGTGCCTCAGCACTCTATAAAATATTTGTGGATTCATTCAGTCAGTCATAACACGTCCACTGAATACCAGTGTCTCATGCTGGGGAGCAGTTGTTGGTGGACTTGGGAAACCTAACGATTGGGACTAATTTAAGGGAAATGCCAGTTGAATTCTTGGCAAATAGGAACCACAAAATATTTTTACAGAAACACCAGTTTCTCATTGCTTGGATGCTCATTTCTCTAAGTGGAATGAGGCTAAGAGGGTTTGGGCCAGGGAAGGACCTTGAGCAGCTGTTTTACTGAATAAGTAAGTGACTGCCAAATACTAACAGCAGCTTGCATTTGCAGGATGTAAACTTTTCAGACTGCTTTCCCACCCATTAGCATAACTTATCGAGTATGTTTCTTACATGAGGGCCTCTAAGCACTTGGAAAGAGAGAGTCTTAAGTGTTTCTTTGGCCTACATTATTACGTCTAACAAGTTTTCATAGAAGATGGTCATATAAAATTTAACCCACACTTTTTCTTACAAGTTCTGAACCAATGAAATCTTTAAGACTTCCTACAGAACTCTGAACTCCATCCAAGTGCTGAATAAAACACAGCATTAGACAAGGGTGTTACATGGCTTTCCACACTGGGCTCCAAACATGTTGCTGTGTTAACAAGAGACATGTGTCGTTCACTCAGTCACTGAGGATGACTCAGAAAGTCTAACTGTTCTCACAAAATGTGGAATAGCTAATACAAAGAAGAATCATGTCATTCCAACAGTCTCCTTTTAAAGACTTGGGGGAGGGGATGCCTGGCTGGCTCAGTTGAAAGAGCATGTGACTCTTGATCTCAGGGTTGGGAGTTCAAGCCCCATCTTGGGTGTAGAAATTACTTAAAAATAAAATCTTTAAAGAAAAATTAGTGGTGGCAGTTTTGATCCCTGTCCCTCTCTTTAAAACATACAGCTTTGGTTTTGGACTTTTGGTTTCCCTTTTGAGGGAGGTTGCAGAACGCAGTGGAAGGAGGAAAGGAAGTAACATTATCTCAGAAACCAGAAATGCCTAGATAGATTTTAATTTCACAGAAACCCAATTTTAAAAGCATTTTATAACTGGAATTAAAAGAAACTGAAGTGAAAATGGAATACTATGTACTATACTATCTCAAATTAAAAATAAATTAATAGCAGCAAGATGTAAATCCTGACGGGAAAATTATTCTAAGATATCTAAAGAGAAGGGACATATCAAAAAGAGTGGTATCTTATGAATGCCTAACATTCACTTGCATTATGGCTTTTCATCCATTTTCACAGTACTGTAGTTAAAAAATGCCAAGTCCTTGACATTAGGTCCCCTCAGTAACATCCCAGAGATGAGACTTTGGGGGGCGGGGGGATTCCACAAACATGCAAAATATTAGCTCCCTCTTGAAAGACCTCTGTCTACAATGTTAGCACAAAGTAGGACTAATCCTTCAGAGAGTGAGTCTTGTCTTTCCAAATGGTGCCCAATCTCTGTGTCTAATACCCCTATCAACCATGATTAGGACTGTTTATCTCTAAGTCTCTCATCAGGCTCTCCAACCACAAATAGAATACATAAAGGATTTGCTTCAAAGAGGGTCTCTATTTAGAAAGCGTGTTTCCTTCTACATGGTAAGAGTAGATGACACATGGGGGCTGAACTGAATTTTCTAAACAAAGATACCCATGTAATGTTTGCAATGCGGACCTGGAAAAAGTCTAAGAAGGATTTATTAGATACAAATACTAATTGCAACACCGCTCATGCTGAGAAAGTTTCTAATTTGAAAAAAGTTTTGTTTTTTGTTTTTAATTTGGAGACCCAGCAGTTATCTGAAATGAAGGAAAAGCTAACTCCCAGAACATCTGAACTCAAAAGCATCTGGAGCACAAAAGATATCTGGCATTTCAAAGCCAAAAGCCACAGGTCCAGGCTCCAAACCAGTTTCTATAGAAGTTAAGATAGAGGAGACCCTGAAGGAAGACCAGATTCCCCAGGTGAATGACGATGAGAACAGATGAAGAAAGTACACAGAAGCAATTCTATGAATCCAGTCACATCACTGTATGTTAAAGCATCTCCCAGTTCTCCAAGGCCTGCACTGTGCTTCCTCCCCTCAAGTTAAGTCTCAGGGACAGGAATGGCAGGCAAGAGGTGCTGTGCCAGAAGGATGCAAATCCACAAGGTACACACTGAAGCGAAATGCCAGAGGGCCACACTCTCACTGAACACATTCTCCATACTGTCACCTGAATTGTGAGTTGTTAGCATGCCATAGTTTCTTGGGACATCAAATTTAAGGAAATATTTAGAGAAAAGAACTCTTTTTCTGGGATGCCTGTGTGACTTACTGGGTCGAGGGTCTGACTTTTGGCCATGGTCTTGGGGTCATGAAATCATCCCCAGGTTGGGCTGGGCACTCAGTGGGGAGTCTGCTTGAGATTGTCTCTCTCCCTCTCCCTCTGCCCTCCCTCCACTCATGCATGAATGCTTTCTTTCCCCCTCTCTTTAAAATAGATAAATCTTTTGAAAACATCCTTTTTCCGTTAAAACAGATATATGAATAAACTGCAGTATAAAAAAAAACTGCCACATGTACAAAACTTTTTAAGAGGACATCAATATGCCGGTCAAGATGATTAGTTTCAAACAGAAACAAAGTCTAACTAATTTAAGCAAATAATGAAAATATTAGAAGGCTCACACCCTAACCCAAAGGGCTAGAGAACCAGGCATGGGGTTCTGAGGCAAAAACAGCTCAGAGCTGATACAACTTGCACATTTCTGCCAAAACTGAGCTGTCTGCATCTCTGATGTTGCTGACTCTAAGACCATTAGGTGATTATTCTATTTGTTGAGGAAAAAAGTAAATAGTGCTGGTTATCAAACTCTATCACAACGTTGATTTTAAGCTTGATTGAGCACCCTGATTTCAGCAACACTAAAATTGAGGGAATACGTGAATTGTAGGATTGATCAGAAATGGTCAGTTCTACCGCGTGCAGTCCTCACAGCTCATGCTAGCGACAGGCGCCACCGCCATAGCCAGCTCCCCTCTCGCCGCCCCCACTCCCAACCCAGGTTCTGCCCATGTCCTAGCTGAAAGGGAGGCTGGAAAAGCAAGTACTGGCATTTCAGTTTGTATGGTGGGAAAAAAAACAGATCCTGCGTTTTTCCCTCCTATGGGAAAATTTTCAAGCACAAAAACAGAGTTCAGATGCTGGGCAGCCAAGAAAGAATGACAAATATCCCCAATAGGGAGATTTCAAAGAAACTCCCTCTTATGGTAAAAGTTCAGTGTCCTCTGTGGTTAGAATTCAGAAACAGAAAAATGTTTGAGAAGCACCAGAAGAGGAAAACTCCTTCGGATGGAAGCCAAGGCCCTTAGAATCCAGCCCTACAAACCGTTCCAGGCTAGTTTCCAACACCACACCCTATGCACACCCTGAGTCCAGGGATGACTAAGGAGGTGGCAGCTCCTCAACCATTGCCATTATCACTCACATCTCTGCTCGCGGAGTGTTCCCTCAAATTAGAAAACATCCCCCACCCCTGCAATTTCCCTGGATTTAAATAACTCCCACTTCACGACTTGAACCAAAACTCACCTCTTCATGTGAACTCTTTCAGACGGCCCCTCTTGGTGACCCCTTAGCACATTATCCATCTCTTCACTGTGAGAGGAAGAGGGCTCACCAATACGTGAACAAAACAACTGCTGTATTGCTTGCTGAAGCAGGGGCGAGCTGCACACACCAGCAGGCAGTCCCCTTGAGCAAAGCACAGAGCACTGATCTTGTAGCAGCTGGGAGACCCTCTGAGCTCGGGGGCTGGGAGATGCCCAGACACTGACCTCCAGCTGTAGATGCAGAGCGGGAGTGAGGGTGATGCTGGCTGGCTGACCTGCTGGAGCATGCCACTGGACTTAGGCTGCTCTTGACTTTCTGGCTCTACAACCACGCGTGTTGGTCGTGGGGGCTGCTGTCGCAGATGGGCTAGCTGATGGAAGCGTGAAGGGAGCAGGTTCTGAGGTTTACTGCTAACCACAGAACAAGTGGTCTTCCCCTAAGAAGATGGGAGATTTTCACTCTCACAACTGGGACAATATTAATATATGTTAATGATATGATATGAGTATGATAACCACATGGGGAGCCTTACTATGTACCAGGACTTACAGAAGTATTTTATAAGGATTAGCACATCAATTCTTAGAGCAACCTTATAGATGGGTGCTATTAGCCTTCATTTCACAGATGGGGAACGTTGGAGCCTCACTGAGACCCAGGCACAAAGGAAATGGCAGCCAAGCCCTGGCTCTTAACCAGCGCACGGTAAGGACTCTGCTGAGTGTTGCTGCCTCCATCACCCCAACGACAGCACACTTACTTTAAGAACAGGCACCAGGTTGGAGCGCCTGTGGCTCAGTGGGTTAAAGCCTCTGCCTTCGGCTCGGGTCATGATCTCAGGGTCCTGGGATCCAGCCCCGCATTGGGTTCTCTGCTCCGCAGGGAGCCTGCTTCCTCCTCTCTCTCTGCCTGCCTCTCTGCCTAGTTGTGATTTCTCTCTGTCAAATAAATAAAATATTAAAAAAAAAAAAAAAGAACAGGCACCAGGTTTTCCCTCCATGTCTGATTCAGGGCCTCTCATTCAGAGGCACCCTCAAGGTCTGCTCTCAGAAAGAGAGAGCGCCTGAATCATCTAGTCGTTCAAAACCTGATCTGAAGGTCAATAAGCTCGGTGTCTTGCCATCCAGCCATGGCCAAAGTTGACGATGAAACCAACACCCTACACAAAATGTCAATGACACCCGGCATTGTAAGAAAGAACACATTCCACCTGGTTTCTAACTACTCTGTAGCCAGTTCTCCATCCCTGATGCAAAGACTACGCCTAAAAGTTGGTCATCGATTTGCCTCATCTCCCCCAAGGTGACAATGTTCCAGAAGCCTGAAACCCTAACAGAAATACCAGCTGCTGAGAAGCAGCAGCTGATTATTTTGCCACTTGCTGCTCATGAGCACATACCTAAACAGGACTGCCCCAATCAGCACTCCTAAGAAAAGCACTCCCATTCCATCTGAAAAAAATTAAGTTATATGAAACCTACCAAACCACATCCAAACCACAGCTCTCAGCCAACAAAGCCTCTGACATTAATGGCAAAGATATATCATGGAAAATATCTCTGTTTCCCTCCCATCACTCCTCAGTGAGTGCAGTAAGAAATCCCTCTGCAATTTATTCCTTTATTTAAATTCCCAACAAATGAGAGGAATGTTTGATCTTTTTTTCTCCTAAGCCCAGCCAGGTCTTATCCTTCAAGGCCCTAGACACATTCACAATATGTGATAATCTATTTGGTACCCACATATCCATCCAAATCAACAGAAAGCATAAATCAATTTTTAATACAACTGTAAGAAGAAGTGATACTTAGGAATACCATTCAGTTAGCCATTCAATTGGTGTGGCCTTGAGTAATTTACTGAACTTCTCTGTGAAAAGGAATGAGTACCAAGACCTCATAGACTGGTTGTAACAATTAAATGAATATTAGAGACAGCACTCAAAACAAAGCTGTGCACATGGTCACTGCACTTAATATGGTATTGTATTCTTTGAGCATCTAGGTGACTCAATGGTTTAAGCATCTGCCTTTTGCTCAGGTCATGATCCCAGGGTCCTGGGATCGAGCCCTGCATGGGGCTCTCTGCTCAGCGGGGGAATCTGCTTCTCCCTCTCCCTCTGTCTCTGCTCATGCTCTCTCTCCTGCTCACTCTCTCTCTCAAATAAATAAATAAAATCTTTTAAAAAATGGTGTTGTATTTTTGGAAGATGCTGAGGGTAGATCGTATGCTTTCTCACCACACACACACACACACACACACACACACACAGAGTTAACTGTGAGGTGATGGATGTGTCAATTATATTGATCTTGGCAATCATTCTATACCATATATATATATAATCTCAAATCATCACACTGTACACTTTAAATGTATACAATTACATTTGTCAATTGATTCCTCACCAAAGTTAAAAAAATAAAATAAAGACCCGGCCATGCATGGTAATTACCATGCAAGCTCTCTGCCCTGTCAGTCTTCTTAATGCTCCATGCCCACCACCACCCCGACTCTTGCCAGATCCTCCAGAGTATTGGAGAGCCACCCAATACACAGTCTAACCTTAGGAAGCTCCTTGTACTAGTTCCTATGGCTGTTAAAACAAATTACATTAACTTGGTAGCTTAAAACAACAGAAATGTATTCCCTCACAGTTGTAGAGGCCAGAAGTTCGAAACCAAGAGTCAGCAGGGACACACTCTCTCTAAGGCTCCAGGGAAGAATCTTTCTCTGCCTTTTCCAGGTCCAAGTGGCTCCTGGCAGTCATTGGTTGTGGTGGCCTGACTCTAATCTGTGCTCTCATCTTCACATGTCTATCTTCCCTGAATGTCCCTCTGTGTCCATTCCTTTTCTCACAAGGACACCAATCACTGGCTTTAGGGCCCACCCAAAATCCAAATTTTTACCTCATTTACATCTGCAAACACCGTATTTCCAAATAGGGTCACATTCTGAGGTTCCAAGCAAACATGAATTTTGAAAAGGTACTATTCAACCCAGTACACAATTCAACTTAACGAGGAGAAATACAGGCCCCTCGGGGACACACAGTCTAGCACCACTAATGAAACACCATGTTACTATGCCTAGTTTGGAAAATCAAGCAAAATTGATGGATGGTTTTGTATAAGAAGGGATATTAGTGAAACTAACAGGTTGAGAAGCAAACAAAAAGGCCAGGTCAGTGTACATAAGGCAGGCCATCTCTGAAATAGAACATAAGTCCCAAAATCACTAAAGCTGAAAAGCTGACATTCAAGTCATCCATTTTGAAATAAGGAGACGGAAGATAATACGTATGTGTGTCAAAAACACACTTTTTAGTTTTATTGGCAATGGATAAACCTCCTTGTAAAGATCACAACATTAAAAGGCTCTGAGAGAAATCACATTTAGCAATTACCTCACAAATAAATAAGAGTAAGCCAAAAAAACAAACTTAGCAACAAAATGTCTTGAGTTACAGCACTGCAGTGAGATACTTGTAATAAATTCTAGATGTGTCATTTTGGACATTTTTACCAAATAATAAATATTTCAATGACAAAATAAAATAAAGCTCAAATATGCTTTCAGCTACTGCATTTTCTGCTTTAAAACAATTTTTAAAAGTAGCATCTACAAAAATTTTCACTATTTTATGAACTAAAATTTTATCTTCTTTCCCAGAGATAAGATCTCTGTCTCTTTTCCACTGTGTTCCATTGTGACCTCCCTGCTACCCCCTCATCTGATGCCTACCTCAAGCCTGTCCCAATCTCTGCATAGAGTTGATTACTGCTTGGGGAACTGTCTCTCTGGGCTCCTCACTTACCACTAATCCAGGAGACCCCAAGGAAACATTGGTTACAACAGAGCTCACGGGGATTCCTACACTGTACATGGCCCAGGAATGGCTCTAACATCTAGATGCTGCTTCTTCCAGAGGTTTTGTCATGTTAGGAACCAATCACTGAGTTCCCACTCTGCTTTTTAGCATAAGGTGGAAGTGTGATTGTTAGAGATTTAATAAGGAGTTAAACAGTTTCTTTTTTCTCTGTTTCCATCTTGACGTTGCACATTAGGTAAAAGGCTACATCTGTCAAAGTCTTTATTAGTAACCAGTAAAACAATAAACAATATTTTAAAAGGAACCCTGAATCATTCATATTTGCCTGTGTTTTATTTAGAGCTAAACTAATTCAGTCTTCTGATGAATCCTTTTGTCCTTCAGGGAGAGCAATATCCAGGTCTTCAGAAGACCAGGCTCTCTGGTTCCTAAACCAGAGTGTCAGTTTCAGTTTCTGGCAATGCTGAGGGAGAAACTGACAGAGGGAAGAAGTGGGAGAGAATCCCTCCTGTGGATCCATATGATTTTCCTCTGGTGGTTTTTAAGTCTAATAGGTCACACGTTTAGTACAGTTAGTGTTTACTGGGTTAAAACTCACAAAAAAGTTGGGGTGCCTAGCTGGCTCCATTGGTTGAATGTCTGACCTGATTTGGGCACAGGTCATGATCTCAGTCATGAGATGGAGCCCAATGTTGGGCTCCGCACAGGGCGTGGAGTCTGCTTGGGATCCTCTCTCTGCCCCTACCCACTTGTGCACTCTCTTTCTTAAAAACAAACAAAAACACTAAAATCCAACCACACCCCTACCACACTGAGGTATTGTTTAAAAGAGCTTAAAACTTCAATGGTATTCCTTTGGTTACAGAATGTTACAGCTGAAAAGCCTAAAAATCTAACATTGGAATGTTCTTTTCTATTGGTGATGTCCCTGCCACATGGCAATATTACCAAGCTAAGCAATCGAAATATTTTATTTCATAGTGTTAATGAACAAAAGAATCGAAGCCAAACATCTTTGTTTTGGGGGGGTGGGGTTGGGGGGAATCCCCTAACTGTGGCTACAACTGACTAAAACAGTAAAAGTGGCTACAACAGTAAAAGTTGCAGAGGGCTCAACTATAAAAAATGATTCATAACAAAACCAAACTGGACATTGTTGAGTGGGAAGGCAAAGTTACATCATGACTAAAAGACCAGTGACCTGGGGCTGGAGGCAACTACAGAATAAAGTAACGCTCAAAATAGTAAAGCCATCCTTGTGTATGACACTGGGCTCAGTCTAGAGCAGCAGTTTTCAAAGTAGGCATCCCCTGCCTGGCCACTTATCTCCGGTAGCAATAATGCTCAAATATGACACTCTTGTAGTCTGTGTCTTCCATTAGTAATATTGTTTTTGATCATTTTTTAACACAGAAGCTGACTCATCAAAGTCAGCCTTTCTGTTGACTTGGTAACAGCCACTGTTCATGGCAAGTAGGGTCCAGTGGGATAAATGGTCTGCAGACGTCAAGGGCAGATTTTGAAACTTTTTTGCCCTTCTATCCAATTTTTAAGAGTTTATCATCCCTAGAAAGTGGGCTGCTTTTTCCAGGGTGATTTCATGCTGTTCAGATGTTAAAGATATAAAATGATTACTACAGTTTGACACCTAGACCTACAGAAGCTGTTGACTTCCCTTCCTAGCCTTCTTTTCCTACTCTAAAAGGGTTGAAGTTAAAAAAAAAAATCCCAGTGGCTCAGGCTACAGGCACAACTGGTTACTTTTACCTTGAAGGAGAAGGTAAGTGAGGTAAGGTGTTCATGCCATTCATTTCTGATACAGTTGCCAAATTTAGTAAATAAAACCACATCACATGCAGTTAGATTTGAATGCCAAACAAACAATAAATAATTTTGCAACATGAGTATGTCCTACTTTTTTTTTTTTGCTTGCACAAAACTCCCATTCCTATTCAAAACAGTATCTACATGGGACACACTTACACTACAAAATTATTCCTTTTTTGTCTGAAATTCAAATTTAGCCAGGCATCCCATATTTTATCTGGCAGCTACATCTCTTGCAAAATATGGAGTCTAAAACTGCAGGCTTAAGGTTGATATGTTATGTCTCAGTCCCAAAGTGATATTTAACCATGTTTGATAAAGTTTGGATTGGCAATTCTTAGTTACTCGAAATGTCAGTTCATTATGTTTCTGCTATCCAGACTTCCCAGCTTTGCTTCCAAGCTCCAAAATAGGCTGCGTAAGTCCCTGCTAAGCTGTGTTCTTTGCCTAAAGAACACCCTGCTCTTGGATAAATATCACCAAGTACATGAAGATGTGAATTTGCATATCTGTGTGTATGCAGAAACTCAGTTCCCACATCTGACAATATCCAAATTGTCAAATCTACTTTCTATAGGAAGTATTATTTTTGGATGAGATTTCAAAGTGCCTCTTAAGGAGTGCCTGGGTGGTTCAGTTGGTTAAGCATTTGCCTTTGACTCGGGTCATGATCCCAGGGTCCTGGGATAGAGTCCCGCATCCCTCTCCCTCTGCCTGCCACTCCCCTTCTTGTGCGCACGCTTTCTCTCTCTCTCTCTCTCTCTCTCTCTCTGTTAAATAAATAAATAAATAAATAAATAAAATCTTTAAAAATAATAATAATAAATTAAAGTGCTTCTTAATCACGGCACCACAGGTTTAGCTGGCATAACCCAAAGTCACTGCAATCTTCTGGCAAGAGTAAAACCATAATTATTCCTATATAAAATAATAAAACTAGTGAACTCTGAAGTTTCATTTGGCAATAGAGGGAAATAACAGTAACTAAATCTACTTTTTTCCTGACAATAATGAAGCAGGTATTTAACTGAAGGGGTACTTGTAGAAAATTCCAATTTCTGCTCAAAACAATAACAGTATGGCTGTCCTTTGGTGATACGTCATTAGCTTAATTAATGCTCTTCTTCTTCTTCCAGTCCTTGACATTAATAATAATGCTTGAGTACTAAGGACTAGAAGAGAAAAAGATCAGTTAACTTCTTCTTGCTTGAGGTTATATGCTAGTTTGAACAGACGATGTGGAAGTCATTAGTGCTGCTGGCTAGTAATTCATTAGGGTATATTGACAGGATTGTATTTCCTAGTCCCTGGCATTATGCAACTATAGTTATGGGAGAAGGACATGACCAGCTCGGGCCAATTACTAAAGAATGTAAATACTGTATGCTGCTGTGTGTATGCAGAAACCCTCCAAAGCTCTCTTTTCTCTCTGACTTTGAAACCAGCAATGTTCAAGACTGATACTGCTAAGTTAGTCTTTAACTGATCGCCGTGATCAGACACTTTCTAGGGACCAATAAAGATATGTAACATGCAAGAAATGCAATTTTGCTTTAACTACCATGTATTTTTCTTCAAACTGCTAAGGTTTTTAGTTATTTCTTATTGCAGCATAACACAGCCTGTCCTAACTCAGGGGGAATGCAATTTTTGAGGTTTCAGTGCGTATCTGGCCCAATGACTCTTTTAAATGTACTATATACAATTTTTAGCCCCCTGAAGCTTGTTGAATGTTTAAGGTTATATCATCATCACTTTTAATTCTCAACAAACTCTTAAGGTAGGTACAAAATATCATCTTTTTTATAGATGGAAAACAGACACTTAAAGAGTTAGTAAGTAAATGCTTAAAGTCATAGACACAGTAAGTGGCTGAGAACGAATTTGAACCCATAACCATGTGGACCTAAAACCGTGCTTTTCACTACCTCACTATACTACCATTCAAGTAATTAGCCCAAAGGGACAAGATTTGGAAACCCATAGAGAGGAAGCAGGTGCCAAAAGGGACAAAGATGTCCCATGGATGTCACTCTTCTTTCCATGCATTGGTACGTCTCGACTATGGACTGAATTTATAAGACTATATAATGTTAGAAACCATCTTTGGAACAATGTCATGAAAATTGGAAGTTCTTTAATTCACAATTTATTTATCTATGCAAAAGATGCAGGCATAACAAGACAATTTTAAGAGCCATTCTGTGCGGAATCCATTTGCATATCTGTTAAATATTCCAGGTAGCATATAAGTAGAGATCAGTTCTTGCCATTCTCTGTTGCTACACTCAGAAGAACCAATACCATCTATAACATTCTTCATTTTTTAAGGGGAATTCTTCTGTAACTTCTATTAATAGGTGGAATATTAATTAGATAATGGGGACTCGAGTACTACAATACCAAACTTTCAATTTTCCCATTGCTTGTAAACTTGTCTCAAACCAGTTATGTTGTTTTGAACACAAACTCCATCTGGGTGACGTTTCTTTTTAACTTTTGAGATTTAATGCCAAAGCAAATAAATCACCTCGCTTAATTCTAAGATTCCTTCATGACAGTAGATAAGCAGAATACATTTGTATATTTCAAAAAAAAGTAAAAGTTATTTTACAGATATTCCAGTTTCCCTCCTAAAAATATCCTTATTCATAAGCTTAGTCATTTAACAATAGATCGGTTATTAATTCAAAGAGACATATCAGAATCTGATGCACCATGAGAAACCAGGAACCCAGACATCAACTTAGCCTTACTTTGAAAGACACAGAATTTCTCAGATTTCCGTCCTCCCTGAATCTCAATCATTTTACTATTGGAGAAGTGAAGAGGGACTTGGAAAACAAACCTGGAGGAACACCTTTCTTTCTGACCAGTAAAAAATATTCCAAAAAATCCATAGCAGGAATTGAAGTAAAACTCCGCACTGCAGCTGCAAAACCATACAAGAGAAAAAATGCAACACAAACTCATGTGCCAAAACAATTATCTAAGGCCAATTGCCAGAAGCACAATGAATTCATCCTTTTGACACACTCCAAAGAACAAGCCCTCGAAGGCATATTCAAAACTTAAATGTCTTCCTATCACTGAAAAGCGAGTGAAATTCTGTTTGAAGTTCATTTTAGCTTTCTGGCGCTCTCAATTTCAAAGTCAATCAGCTGTACTAGTTTTCTTGCTTTATAGTTTGCACTTGCTTAGTGGTTCAATAACACATTTCAGAAAATATACATAAAGCAGATCCATGATTAGAAACAGAATCTTAGTTCCTTTGGGGGGGAGGGGGGGATGACCCAGAATTAACTATTGTCTTTCATTGTAGAGTCTCACAGAAAGAATCAGACCTAGACTCTCCAAAAATAGAAATATAGTAAATACTTCATTGTCAGGTTATTTTGCCTGAAAAATGTTTAGGGGGTTTTCATTTCCGCAGAAAAATTAAAATGCAAATTTCACAATCAGACCTGGATTCCTTTCCAGCCTCTTAACACATCTACTGGAGCCAAATGGAGGAAACCTAATGCTGATGTACACCAGACGGAACAGCTGGTCTCCCCAAGGAAGTGGATTAGCAGCATGATTCAGTACACAGCTCACTGCAGAAAAGCTCTCTATATAGCCTCCTAGTTTTTGTCTTCTGCTAAAATAGCCACCAGAGGGAAGGACAGAAGGTTGGTGCATTGCCTGATGCCAGCTGGTAGGAAATGAGGATGGGAAGACTTAATCTACCAATGCTAAAGCTAAATGCCCTCTGGATAGTTATGAGGTCCTATACAGGTACTTGGTTCTGTTGGTCAAATCCAATGATCCCCAAATCAGGTCGTTAAGGATTAATACTACAGTAATATAGAATTCTTTTTAACTTTTTACAAAATATTACAATATATATAATCTACTGTCTTTTTAAAAACTGCAAATGTTGGGCTGCCTGGGTGGCTCTGTCTTCAGCTCAGGGCATGATCCCAGGGTCCTGGGATTGAGCCCTGCAGCTGACTCCCGGCTCAGCAGGAAACCTGCTTCTCCCTCTCCCACTTCCCCTGCTTGTATTCCCACTCTCACTGTGTCTCTCTCTGTCAAGTAAATAAATAAAATCTTTAAAAAATAAAAATAAATAAAAACTGGAAATGTTACTTTTAATCAGTTGGGGAATGTCAATAAATATGGATTTTTTAAATTAAATATGGGTTTATACATTTTTATTGAATAATCAGGGAAGTGTGAATACAAGAAATTAATGTGAAACAAATAGTTCTAGAAAAAGGTAGATATTATACAAAGAACAGAAAAGGCTGATCAAGACTGGTGGTCGTACATAATAAATAGAAAGTATGCATGGAGGGAGTCTAATAGTAAATCAGCCCCAAAGTTTTCGAAGATGACAAATTACCCAGATATTCTAGATGGGAGAGATGAAAGCTCCAGAGATCACTGTTAGTCATAATGAGATATAATAAGACACATCTACAATTTTATTGAGATATAAATGACATATAGATTCAAGTGTACAACAAAATAATTCAGTATATGTATATATTGTGAAATGACCACCGCAATGCCAAGTTAACTTCCACCACCATACATAGTTATAATTTTTCTTCTTGTAATAAAAACTTATAAGATCTACTCTCTTAGCAACATTCATAGTAACCATGTTGTATACTATATCCCTAGGACTTATTTATTTTCTATCTGTAAGTCTAAATCTTTTAACCATCTTCACCCATTCCATCTACCTTCCATATTTTATGTAATACATCACAAAATATTATAACAAATATAATCTATTGCCTTCAATAAGTCCTCCTCCCTGGAAAGAGTAATAATCTACTTTGATGAAGAATTTCTGCTTTAACACAAATTCACAAGTCCTATTTTATCTTCAAATTAATCATATCAAACCATCAATAAAACCTGACCTTTCAGGAGACAAGTCATTGAATGGTTCCTTTCCAAGCCATTTTTTTTTATAGCCCACCATCTAAGGAAGGCAGGGCTAAATAAGCAGCAAAGAAAGGTGCAATTGATCTTGGTTCAAAATAGTCTCCTTATTTTTAATATCTTAACTTCTTTGAGGAAATTCTTGCATTGTCTTCTCGATTCTTGGACTTTCATTGGATCAGCAAATACACATAAGTGACTTGCCCTTCTTCTTTTAAATCACTCATATACAGTGAGTAAAAAATTAAACCTCAGATTCTGCTACTTTCACCGAGGGCTCCTCAGAGAAATGGCAAGATCAGGAGGAAAGTTGCTCAGAGTGAGATTTAAATCTGATTCTACAAAAACAAAATCTCTGAATCTGACTTTGGGATTGATCGGAAAGGTATGAAAGATCAAAACTTTCAGCAGCTACCATCTGGCCCCCTTCTCCCTTATCCATATCTCCATTTCCAACCTGATTAGGATCAGATTGAGGTTCCACTCTGGCGTGCTGAATACAAACTTTTTGATAAGAGAACCCAGAATAGCAATAGCTAAACATTTATGGTTCTGTTCAGCTGTGAAACAGGTTATTTTTAAGTCATAATGGTTGTGCCCACAGGGTCTTCACAGGTGCTTTTAGGGAATGATGATCAGAGGAAACCAGTCAGAACTGTGTCTTGATGGTGACCACAAGTGTTGGGTAGGATTTGAAGTATAAGCCTCAGTACCCCCAAATAAGTCCAGCTTCACAAACAGAACCACTGTCTCAACCTCAGTGCATGGTAAATCTGCTTAATGTTACATTTATCCTGTGATTGAAACTCTTTTGAAATAGCTCTACCAACTTCTGTGTTTGTTCAAGTCCTTACGGGATTTTGCCTGATGATATTAACCAACAACACTATAGTATTATCAGGGATAATTATAGTTATCATTTAAAATGCAGACTTGTTTACATTTGAATCTAGCATCATCCAAGCTAGTGTTTTTCAATCAGAAGTGTATATCAGGGGGCGCCTGGGTGGCTCAGTGGGTTAAGCCTCCGCCTTCGGCTCAGGTCGTGATCTCAGGGTCCTGGGATCGAGTCCCACATTGGGCTCTCTGCTCAGTGAGAAGGCTGCTTCCTCCTCTCTTTCTGCCTGCCTCTCTGCCCACTTGTGATCTGTCTCTCTGTCAAATAAATAAATTAATTTAAAAAAAGAAGTGTATATCAGACTTTCTTATGGAGTTTAATAAAAATGCAGATGTCTAGGACATACACCAGACTTAGCAAATATTTTACTTTACCTTCTTGGCATGTTCTTTCAAGATTATTATATCTCTAAGTTTTTCCCTCTGTAAAAATTACATTTATCTATTTTTGTACAATCAGAAGTAAACTCCCTGACTTCTTTAAAAATAGATTTACTCATCATCCTTTGAAACATTCTTTCTAATTTGGGGGCAATGATTCTATTATCTTGTTTTGCATGTCACATCTATTCATTATTCTTATTATGAGCTCTCATCAGACTTTTCACATTTGAAAATGATCCATAAATTAATCACAACCAGTTTCAGTTTCTGTCATCTATACATGTTTGTTTTCCTTAGATGCTTGCCGGCAGGTTCTACTACCAGCTTCAAGCCAGAGTTTTCAACTAAAAATACTTTCAACAGTCCCAGATGCTTCAAACAGTTGACATTTTCAAGGACAGACTCTTGGGTACAGGAATCTGATGACTCCAATAGGCTGAGTCAAGATTTATAAAACTTTCATCAAGACAGCTTTATGCTCCTGCTAACCCAAGATCAACAGGAACAAAAAATATTTGCATAAGACTAAATGCACTGATAAGGGAAATTTTACTATAGTTTTTTGTTTAGAATATTGTTATTTTAATGTTCTGTTTACTGGATCTATGAGACAGTCCTTTCTCTACTTCATCTCACAATTTAGTAGATTCTTGTATTAACTATGTTTTATTATTTTCTGTATTTTTGATGCCCTGGCCTCTGGAGCCCCACACACTGGGAATTACATTCTCCTAGGGCTAGCCAATTCTTAGAACATAAATGACTTGCCCAGGAGTGAACCTTTCACATGTAAACTACCAATGCAGAGTCCATACTTGGAACCAACTCTTGTATCTGGCTCATACACTCCAGAAGGCAATTTTTCTTTTTTAATTTATTTGACAGAGAGAGAGACATCACAAGTAGGCAAAGAGGCAGGCAGAGGGAGAGGGGGAGGCAGGCTCCATGCTGAGCAGAGAGCCCGATGCGGGGCTCAATCCCTGGACCCTGAGATCATGACCTGAGCTGAAGGCAAAGGCTTACCCCACTGAGCCACCCAGGTGCCCCCAGAAGGCAATATTCCTCTGCCTTAATCATCTGAACCAGGTACTGGAGAGTCCCTATACCTCAGAATCTACTGAAATGAATTAAACTCGTCAATCCTAAGGCTGCTTTACCCTGCCCCACCTTGCCTTTCCCATAGAAACCACATAAAGGCTTCTGCCTTGCTTTCCACCTGTCCCTTCCACTTTCTGACTAACCTTGGTGCTCCTTGGTCCGGCACAGCATGGCATGCTCCCTTTCCTCTTGAGAATGAGGAGTGGGAATCTTTTCAAAGAGCGGTCATCCTCTCATCAGTTGGCCTCACCATTTATGAGTAGTAATAATAATAAAACTATATTTTAAAACCGTCCCATTTAGGTAAACTGAGATGAAACATTTAAAAGTGATGTCCGAGTCTCACTGACCCCAGAGTTCAGAAACTCACCCTGCATCCTGACCTTTCGTTGCAATGGGGTTAGTTCCTATATTCAATAATAATCTGTTCTCCTTTTTACCAGAATAAAATAGAAAAATCCGTTATGCAACCAAAATCTTGCCTGGAATGCCATCCTGAGAAGGGTTTTCATTGAATCATGTAGAACAGACCACCTTTAAGGAACAAAGGCTTTACTTACATAGCCAATGCCTACAGGGGCCTCCTAGGATAACTGACCTGCTACCTGGTTTACAGGGTCTAACCTTAAGGTGGTAAAGATGGTCACTTGCTGGCAAGCTAGAAACCTAATGTTATTTTGTGAATCTCAAGAAGAGAGTAATATATCCAAATGCATAGGTACAGTTGAAACATAGTGGAGAGAGCTTCTTGAACTTAGCTCCAGACCTTGGGTTTGCAAATAATAGAGCCATTGAAAGTCCAATCTGAGATCCCCATGAAAACTCCCAGAGAAAAGTTAATATTGTAATTATTCAATACCAAATGACTTTACATTTTGCAAAGCATGCTTAACAAGGCCTATATAGTAAATTGACACTCTTGCTATGCCTATGCAAATACTCAGGGCAAACCTAATGAGTTTAGCCTTATTTTGTGATTAAGAATAATCTTTCCTTGAGATTCTTATGATCACAAGAGGGAAGAGAAGAATGTAAAGAAAAATTATAAATGACTTTAAAATATCATGGATGTCCTGGCTAACTCATCCATCTGGATAATCTTTGCTTTTGTTTTTCTATGACTAGGCTATTTTTACAAGGCTGTAGACACAGAAGTGAACTTGTAGATACTGATGGCAATGCAAATAATTCCTCATGTCCAAGAGAAAGTAATTGATTATCACGTCATGGATATTGTAAGTTTTGCCAATTGTGTGTCCATTTGCAAATTTAATTCTGCATTCCTCATCAGACTACAAATATGTGATACTTTGCATTCTCTTTTGAACTGGTCGTACTATCTTACTGATTCCTTTGTTAATTAATAATTTAAATAAAATCTTTAATACACCTTTATTTCATATCTGTAGGAGAGTCATGATTATATTCTGTTAAATGTAACTTTTAACAACTGAATAAGATCACACTTACATTTTCACACCAAAAAACGATGATACAATCATCCGTACACCTCTCTTAACCAGTTTTGAATTACTCAACACATAATACTAAGTGACTACCACATGCTACAGGTCTAAAGAGAGACAAGAAGGACTGAATCACTGCCTTAAGAAACTTGCTCCCACGGAGCTAACGTTTACCCAAACTTTGTCTAGCTTCAGCGGTCAATATCACAAAACTTTAAGGCAGAAAAAAAAATACCCTTGGAAAATTCTCCCCAAGTAATCTTTTCTAAATAGGTAATTACTGGTTAGCAGCACAATATACAGCAAAGGAAAAAAACTCCAAAGTGAAATCATGGGTTTTATATAAAAATTAAGTTGTAATTAGTATAAGGGCTTAGGTAAATCACTTGACTTATAGTTGGAAGATCTGCATACCTTTTCTTAGAAACATTGTGCTTTTATGGAAAAGACCTTCCACTCAAGTTCTTCCAAATCTGTTTAAAGAGGTTATATAATCCCTCTAATCCTTAGTTTTTACATTTGCAAAAAAATATAATAATACTCATTCCATGGGATTGTGGTAAAACATGGTACATGCCTGGAACATGGTAAATACTTGAATACATGTTAGCTGATTTTACTAATAATATTATTTATAGAGTATTTATAGATTCAGTTCTTGTTCAATACTCAACCAATGTTAATTCTCTCTCCCCAAAGAAAATAGGAAGAATGAACTGTTTCATATTTCTCCCATATATGGAAGATCTAAAATATTATTATCATAGTTCTCTTTGGAGGAGATCTCATTGTGTGGATAGAGATGTTAAGAAGGAACTAGAAATTTTACCTGCAGGCCACGATTCCAATGCTGTATTATAAGCAAAGATAATACAAGCATATCTCTCCCCAGAAATCTCCCTGTGTTTGTGAGCAATGGATTGGAATTACATGCCCCATTAGCATCTTATTAGAAGTGGCAACTGTGTAATTTCTGAGAGCCAGGCTAGGATGACAAGAAAGAAGACACTCTGGGAGACATGGCAGGTCACCCAATCCTCAAAGTATCACAGGAGACCCTTGGCAGGAGATTCAAGATCAGTGCGTCCCTAAGACCCATCAGACTCTGGAGGTAGCCCTTTAGGTATCTGTATCCTCCTCAACACCACACTCCTAATCAGATTAAGCGTGGGGTGCATTCAGTAATGGGCAGTTTCTCAAGTTCATCACAACTCAAACAGTATTTTGCATTCACTTCTGTCTGGAACTCAACTCAGTTAAAAATAATTACCACCCAGCTTTATGAATGCAAAGGGCACTTTCATTTTATTGCAAAATTAACTGACTAAATAAGAGTTTCTAATACCGAGGAAGAAATGAGCTAAAAATCACAAGCCAAATAAGAAAATAACAAGGTCAAATAAGGTGTTCAGCCAAAGGTGTTCTAACAGGAAGATTAACCTGGTGCCCATTTGCTATATAGGACTGGACTTAAAGTTATACAATTAATCTGTTACACGTAGAACCTCCCACATTATTTTTAAGGCTTAAATATTAACAAAAAAGCAAAGTTAATATTAATGAAGCACCTATGTCCCCAAAACTGTATTATAAGTATAATCTCATTAACCTCTTAGTAAGGTAAAGGTGGATTATATTCATTTAAATTTTTTTAAAGCATCATAAATTATTTAAGGAGTTTTCCAAGATTTAAAAACATCACCATCTTTGCTACATCCCTCTACAACTTGAGAAAGTTTTTAAAAAATTAGAAAATTTCCCAAATCAAATGGGAAAAAAAAAATGCTTCATCCATTCAATTAAATACTTACTGACCTCAAAGAACCTGATACTACATACATACAAACAGGCACGTGTGCACTTGAATATTTACCCAAGTCTACTAAAGGGCAGCTAAGGTGAGTGGCTCCGGGTAAACTTGGGATTTTTGATTTGCTAAAAAGAAATCTCCGAGGCGAACCATAAGAGACTATGGACTCTGAAAAACAACCTGAGGGTTTTGAAGGGGCGGGGGTGGGAGGTTGGGGGAACCTGGTGGTGGGTAATAGGGAGGGCACCTATTGCATGGATGTTGTGCAAAAACAATGAATACTGTTACGCTGAAAAAATTAATTAATTAAAAACATTAAAAAAAAAAGAAAAGAAATCTCCGAGTTTGGGGCAAGAGCAGAGTGACCTGGTTAAGCGACGAATGCTGGAGATCCTCCTCCACTCTCCGCTGCAAGAATGCAGCAGCGCCTCTGAACCACTGTCAAAGCCCAGGGTGTAACGGATCCTTCTGAAGGGAGCTAGATTACCAGCCTGCTGAGAACCCTGCGCTGGGAGTGCCATCCCTGTGTCCCAGGCCTGCCCTATGCGCACGAACCGGGTCAAGCTCGCTAACCACCTCCTGCAAAAGAACGCGCTCACACTGCCTGCCAGAGCGGTGTCCTCGTGGGAGAAGCACCCACTTGGCAAAGGCCTGGGGAGGTAGAGTCCGCTACCTGACTTTCTCCGTGGCTCCTCCCGCTCTCCGCCTTGAGCAGGGTCTTGGGCTTCCGGGACTTGAAGTTGCCCATGCTGGGTCGCAGCACGCCGTCCACCTGCACGGTCTGCTCTACATGCTGCGGCGGCGACGGCGGCACGGGCTCCTCTAGGAGAGCCCGGGCGTCGGGGTAGTTTTCTTTATTGTCTTCATCTCTAAAACAGGAAAGACCCAATTTAGAAAGCACCCAAAAAAGTAATACACTGCTGCGGGAAAGCGGGGCTGGCACGCTCACTGCTGCTCTATTTATATGGTATCTAGCAAAATGTTTAGGGTAGACTTAGTTTCACAGGAATAAGAACCTAAGAAATGTGAATTTCACTGTTTGGATCATTCCACCTTACCTTCTCCTTTTTACAAGTGGATACATACTTTTTTTTTTTTTTTTTTTTTTTGCAGTTGTCGCTTTGCGCATGATATCATATTTGTTCTTAATTTTTCACTTCAAGATGCTTTGATGTATGTTTTTTCTCTGACAAAAATGTGGGTTTCGGGTTAGAGATTGTCAGCCCGGTTTTACAGATTAAGACCCTAGAACTCAGGGGCACTTGGGTGGCTCAGGTCATGATCTCAGGGTCAGGAGATCAAGCTCCAGGACAGCTGCAAGTGTGGAGCCTGCTTAGGATTCTCTCTCTTCCCCATCCTTCTCTCGAAAAAAGACAAGAAAAAAAAAAAGGAAAAAGAAAAAAAAACTCTAAAACTCAGAGAATAAATGAAGTTCCTGGGAAGAGTTAATTCACCCAGAGACCCGGAGTGCTAGCGAGGTCTTCAGTCTTTCCTGTATATATGGACTTGGTTTAAGGCATGATGCTTCCTCCTCGCTGGCATGTTTAGAATTATCTCCCTACAATTTTCAAAGGCCTTTAGAAGTTTAACAGATGCTACTTGGATAAAATATAAAACAAGGGCCACGTTTTACCCAGCAAAACCATCTGAACAACACCTTCTGTGTGCACTCAAAGATCCTTGTCCAGGTTCCATCAGTGTGGAATTGCTGGAGGTGATGAAACGGGCTGGTGTCACCTTCCCAGTGAGTGTGTCACACACACAGCCACTTTTAACTTTTTAACGTTCACTAACCAAGCAAATTCATACAATATAACCTACTGTTTCAATGTCTTCAAAGTAGTGACGTAACACTTTCATTTGAAGCCATTAGTCCCTCTTAAATCTAGATGCAATTATTTTCTTATTTTGCTAAGAATCCAGGGATATAACCAAATGGGGTGTCCTCTTTATACAATTACTGTTATCATTCTTAATCCAGTGGCAATCATTTGGTACTAGATCATATAATTCTCTAGGGTGGCCACTTCCTCTCAGTGGTGTTTTTCCCTCCCATTCCTTAATCCGAGCATTCATAAAATAAAAGATTTTGGTAAGGTCAGATAGGAAGCAATTCCTTGTAGCTCAAGGACACACAAAGCCAAGAGACAAGACCAACAAAGAAAGGATTTCTATGCCCACTGTTCAAGATGCCTTTTCGCAAACAAAACAGAGATTAAATTCACTAAACTGATATCAGGAAGATGAACTCCAGTTAGCCTCTGGGAAAAGATCAAAGCAAACATCAAGGATAGGAATTCTGGAGCATGACCCAGGTGCAACTGGGCAAAGTGTGGAAATAAAACTACGTGAAACTGTTAATTTTAAGCCCCCAGACAAACTTCATAATGCCTGGTAAAGGAGAACCCAACAAGTGAAATAATTCTTCAAGTGAAATATTAATAACTGAAAAAAAATTAAACAGAAAGTTAGTGCCAGAGACACTTAAGAGCGATTATAATTTATTTACTTACTTACTTATTTACTTATTTTTAGAGAGAGAAAGAGAGAGGTCAGAGAAGGAGCAAAGGGGGAGAGAGAGGAAGTCAGAAAGAATCCCAAGCGTACTCCACCCTGAGCCAGGTGCCTGATGAGGGGCTTGATCTCACCACCCGGAGATCATCACTCCGTGATCAAGACCTGAGCTGAAACTAAGAGTCAAACACTCAACCGAGTCACCCAGGTGCTCCAAGATCAATTACAATTTTTAAAATTCTAAGTCACTAATGGATTTGGAAACCAATATCAAACCATAAGTTGGAACTGTACTAATTCATGTGAAATGCATTTCTCTCACTGGAAACAATGTTTATCCCTGTATTCTATGCTCCTGGGTGAGAAACAAAAGGGAGAACATCTGCCTTTACAGGAAACCTAAATGTTCCTCATTCAAGGAGGATTCTAGAACATTAAGATAAGAAAGAAAAACTCATTTTTCAAATCTAAAATGGTTCTTTTGATAGACTCATCCCTAAAACAATACCTGGACTTCATTTTTACATATTTTCAAGGTGCCCAAATTCACCTCCTTGACTTGAAAAGCAAAGAAGGTTGGTGTGGGGAAGCAAAGAACATCTTTCTCTCATTATACAAATACCTAAACACAAATAGTCATCTTTAGAAATACACTTCTAACCTGTTACTGGTTTCTCAGAATCTCCAAAGCAGGAAAGTACAAGTTATATAATTTATGCCACTACTTAGTGGAATCAATCATAACTGGGAATGAGTCTGAAAGATCCTCCTCTATATTAATTGCATAGCCTGGGCCACAGCACATCACCTCTCGAACCCTCAGCCATGAGATGGCATTCTCTCTACCTGGCAGAGATCATACCTGCCCTGTGAAATGCCTACCATAGAAAGCTGGTTCAACACCACAGCTCAATAAATGGGAACTATTGTTACTTTAACAGGGTTTTAGTCAAGTGGTTATTTACAAAGAAAATACTGAGGGTTCTTTTTCATCTCCCCAATACCTCCAGGATAAATTCCAGACTCCTTAGTGAGGTACACCAACCCTTTGAAATCATGTCTTTGTTTATCTCTGGAGCTTTACTTCTTATCACTCTTGGCCTCACTCCCAAATGTTCTCAAGCTTCCTGCCATCCTGAACTTCCTGCTATTCCTACAACTCTATTTTTTGTACCTTCTGTTGGCTTTCCAGCAAGCCGTTCCTTCTGCTTGGTGGCATCATCTTTTTCTTAGCCTCATATCCTCCCCCCCCCCCCCACACACACACACATACGAAGTCATGTGCTACTGTAATTTTCTTCAGGAATCCATCCCAGAAACCTCTCTGGGCTATTTGGTGCTTCTAAATGAATCCTCTGTCTACCTCTAGTAAATGAGCACTTAATGCACTACAGCATCATCGTCTACATGGACTGGTTTCTGGCACACAAAATAGGCCTCTGACAATTGTTTGTTATCCAACAAATGGACCCAACAGTCAGAGAGACCTGAGTCCAAATTCTGCCACATAGTAGCTATGTTAGTTTGGATGACATATAATCCTTCTGAGCCTCAGTTTCCCCACCTCCAGGAGGAGGAGGGAAACACCGACATCCTTTCAGTTATTTAAATTAAATAATAAAATGTATGTGAAAATGCTCTGAACAAAGCAAATGTGGAAGAAATGGTTAACTATGAAGGTTTTGCCATATCATGAACCCCTTGATGACCAAGACCATATTCCAAACACTCAATGACATGTTTGGTAAATAAATCTATAACCTCTTCCATAGGGTCTATGATGGGAACACTGAGATGGGATAATCAATCTTGAATCCAGTAGATGTTTACTGTGCATTCCCCACATAAAAGGCACTGTCTCGGGTACTAAGGCGACTACCCCAAAATGGACATGACAAAACTTCCTTAAGAACTGACATTTTATTATAAGAACTTTTACACAAGAACAGCTGATTCTTAGATTCAAAGAAAAGGCTAAATACTCCAGACACACATGGTTTCTGTCCTTCCTAATTAAGAACCAAGCAATAGTGGGTCATACCTGATACTGGAGCAATCAGTCTGGTCTTCATGTAGGGAGGCTGTGTCTTCGTCACACCTGGAGAGAAGGAACAAAACCACATCAGTTCCAACAGCCTGCAGCAGCAGAAGCAGCAAGAGTCTAGAATTAGATTCGCACGGTAAACTAAAAAATAGAACAACCCTCACCACTCTCTCTCAAACTAGCTCCAATTCCCAGCATGTCTACATGGTAACGATACCAATGTGGTCATGTTATGTCATCTTAAAAGCTCAGAACCTGAAGCAATACTCTTGTTTCATCCACTGCTCAGCATCACCTAAACTAACAAGATCTTGGCAAGGACCCAGCTGTTCAAAGCACTTGAGGGGACATCTAACACCAAGACTGGTGAGTTCTTCCTGGCTCAAAAAGAGACTCTACCGCATGCCCGCTGAAATGTCCTCTGCTCCAGATGGTCCCAAACCACACCAGCTCCCAACTGGCTTCTTCCATTGACCTCCAGACTTTCAATCCCATTCCTTATCACAAACTTCTGGAATAACCCAGTGAAAAACTCATGGCTCTTCTATACTGAAAAATCTGCAGTGTTCCACACTGCCCGGGGGAATCTAAAGTAGGACCATTCTCTCACTCAAGTGTAGAGCCTTTGTTCCTGTTCTCAGCCATTCCCACCCTCCTCCAGCCTGGAATGCTTTTTCCACCTTCAACTCCTACTCATCCTTCATTGCCCAAGTGAAGTCTCATAAGCTCCATGATATTTCCCAGCCAAGTTCACCCACAGGCCTCATACCTACTTTAAAACTTAATACATAAATGTTTATTCTATATTCTGAGATTTTGGTAACCAACTGTATCTTGCCTCCCACGGCTCTGTAATTCCTCTGTACCTCTGACATCTCTTCAATTAGTTGTTAATCCCATGAAAAGAAATGATTTTTTTCTAGACACACTGTCCCAGTGCCCACAGTGCTACCCCCAAAGTAGGCATTCAATAAATAATTGAACAGAATCATTAGGTCTGACCCCTCAGCAAGACTGGAAATACTTTAACAAGCATTCCCTGAACGTGTACTACCCTTCAGGTACTCGTTAACGATTAGACCTGTGCGTTTCAAACTCTTTGGGACTCAGAACTGACCAGTTCGTTTTCTATTTCCAATCTGCTATGGTAGTTTGGTAAAAATGTCACAGGAATGCCAAATTCCCTTAGAAGTTATTAAATGCTTACTCCCTATTTCTGTACTTTCCTTGTCTCAGGTAAGTTACAAACAATTTGGGGACCAATACTTCCAGTAGTACTACTTCTAAAGGACACAAAGTTGAAAAAGACCTGGACCCTGCTCGGATAGAGTCACAATGTAATGAGTGGACAAAAATAAGTAAGTATCTACATATATAAATATAACCAAATATAGTAATAATATTCATGCTATATGAAATAATTTAAAATTTTTAAATATTCCTTACTTGCAACATTACATAATTTATCTATAGAACAAACTGATGAAAGCTCCAGTCCTCTTCCCTTACTATCCCTTTTAAATTATGTACTTTAAGGAATTAAACAAATGCCATGTAGATTCTAACTCTCTCTGCCTGCTGAAATATCTTGTTCCTCCTGCCAGTTTAAAAAAAAAAAAATCAGTCAACTTAACACAGTACTCTTTTTAACAAAATAATTAAATTTTCTTGCTTTCTCATGTTTTTGACTGTCAGTAAACCATTCTGTCCATTTCATGGAAATAACAATTGAATTCATAAGTATTGCCTTGTTCTCCTCTGTTAGAGGCATTCACTTTAATAGATCATCTAGGCTTTGTAGTGTGAATGAAAATGTTTCCCAATAAAAGTAACCTCACTAAGTAGAAAAATCAGCAAAGAAGAGAAACCTAGGATTTTTGCTTCCAAAAATCTAGGGTTCAATCAGAGTTTCAACCCTAGAGCTCAACAATACCTATTGTTTGGGAATTTGGCAAGAACTTTTTTTTCTCCCCCTCACTTGATTTATTAACCTTTCTTTTCAAAGTACAATTAGGTAAAAATGGAAACTCGGCACCAGAACATACAAAATTGCACATGCTTTCTTAAGGATGAGGCCAGACCCTAATTAATTGATCATATTTTCAGGCCTATTGAATGACTTCGGTTCCTGCTCAAGGAAACACAATTCCTAGGTCACAGATACAGCAATGAAATAGATCTGTCTACAGGCTTACATGGGCACGTATACCCGCTCCTTTAGTTCAGCTGGGTTGTACATCTGCTCTGATGACCAGTAAGTTTTATCGAAGTAACATGTCCTTTGTGACTCTTCTACTGATTCCTTAAACAGGAGCCCCTTGTGCAATGTTGTCCCAGTTGTAAAACAGGATTGCTCAGTAGCAACCCATATCCAGACATCCCCATTCCAGCAAGAAAACCAGCTCAGATCAAGTGCCCAACTGGTGGGATGCACATGGCATCCTCTTCCTGCATTGTAGCCCCAGTATAGGATTTTAAAGACCAATGAGTGTGGGCCCCACAGGTACCTCAGCCTCACTAGATCAGCTAGTCCCTGGGGGTGACGCCCAGGAACGCGAATTTGTAAACCAGGTTGCCTCCCAAACACACACAAACATAACGAGTATGATTCTAAGAAGTTTAACACTGATCTAAAGTTTTTTTAAAAACCCAGATCAGAACTGTGCTAACTCCAACACAATCACCCATTCTAGGTTCTCACTTTGGGATAAAGCCTGAGAAACTAGGTCTTTCACAAGTCCCAACTCCCTTCTCCAGTTCACAGTAATAATCAGTTGATTTTGAGAACCACTGCTTCGGATGATAACTAATTCATTGCAAAATTCACTGCTGGCCAGGCTTCATTTCACGTATCAGCATAGCCAGGGCAACATAGGAAATGACCATGGAAAAACAGATGAAAGGGACCTGCAGATACAGAAGGGAAGGCCAAGGCCACTCTAATCTTGGAAGAATTTGGGTAGAAAAAGAAACTGCATTGGTCCAGAGCTGCACAGACAATGCCAGGCCTGGGAAAAACTGAGAAGAGAATAAAATCTAGCCTTAAGTCCCTCCCAATTCCCCTTCCCTTTGACTCTAATAGGACCCCCAATTGGCCAGACTGACCCCTGCCAGGCTAGACTACCTGACAACATAATTTATATTAAAGCATTAATGACAACTTGAATCTGCCTCCTAGGAGCACAAATTTTTTAATTTCCATGTTAATAATGGTCACCATCAGAAGCCTTAATCTCAAAGAAATCATCTCTAGGTATAATTTCAGACACGAAGGAAATAAGTGAATGTGGGTAGGAGGAAGTAGGAGGAGATGGGGAAAGGAGGAAGAGGAAGTTTTCAGGCAAGTGCTTCCTCTGTGTACATTAAGACCACACCCAAATATTTACTGAGCACCTGCTACATCTGTGTGTCAGGACAGAGATTGCAGTCCTGTTGGCTTTGAGATAATGCCCAAAGAACAAAGGAAAATACTTCATGTAACGGAGGAGAGGAGAAAATGTATTATTAGACAATGACAGGTTTTCAATGACCCTACTCTGTGTTGTGTTACACCTGTGAAGCTTTTGGTAGGTTTTAAATATGCTCCTTGGATTTTTAAATTAGCCAGATGACATTCCAGTTGTCACTCGGGGTCTTTTAAAATAATTCACTGTCACTTCTCTGAAAACAACAACAGGATCTTATGCAATCAGAACTCCTTGAGGAGTGTCCAAAGAAAGGTACCAGCCTTTCCCCACAATTAAGTGCAAAACCTTTTCCAAAAAATTGTCCATGTGAAATCTGGGACTGAGTATCTCCATTTTGAAGCTGCTATGCCCAGGGCTGACTCTGGGGATTCAGCCACAGAGGGTTCCCAAGAATCAGGCACGGAAAGCACTGGGTATTTATAAGCCCAGCCCAGGGAGGGGAGCAGCACCTGTGCACCTGAATCAGGAAGTCACAGCCTATCTTTGGCCTGCACATTTTGGCACACATCCCTCCCCCTCTCTCAGGCTTTTGGAAAAGCCACAGTTGCAGCAATCTCATTAACAGATGTGGGTCCCAATGAGTATTTTACATGTCATATATTTTATATGACATCTTCTAAAAGTCAAGCCCAGGTTGTTTTTTTTAAGTAACTCCATTTAAGTGAGCCCAAAGCTTGGCACTAAGAGGACAGCTTATCCAAACACAAAAACAAAAGGATGTGGGAAACAAGAGAGCCTGGGAAGCCCCGCAAAATCTCACCCCTCCATCACCGAGTCACTGTGACGGTGGTAAGATGTGACACTCTCCTATCCATTCCCACATTCACTTGCCTTTGGGAAACTTTAGCAAACACTTCCTAAGTTACTGGGCTTTCTGTATCAAACTTGCAGCATTTTTTAAACACAGTTCAGTATACAACCTTATATATCCTTTTTTCCTGAAAAACTGTTGAGTGAGTTTTACCAAGAGGTCCCAGAAGTAAACATCATGAGTTAGTCTAAAGAAAGACTGCTAAATGAAGTGTAGGTATTTAATATATTTGTAAATTTTATATAAATTACATATAATATTAGTAAAATATACTACCTATTAATTTTTAACATATATGTATCATATTGCACCAGGAAAACATATTAAGGAAGGGATGACAAGAATTAAAACCATGAACTATAACTGTCTAATAAAAAAATACTATGCCTGCTGGCCTTGAGTAAAATATTATACTCCTTCATCCCATGTTCAAATATTAGTTGCCCCAATCAGCAGCTTTAACCAGAGGACAAGAAGATGCATTTCTCCTAAGCCAGATCTTTGAGGTCAGAAGACAAAACTGACAAAGGGCACCCAAGAAAAGTTCACTGTGTCTTAAAAATCTGTAGACAAGAGAGGGTGAGAATAAGTTTAGCCTGTTTATCACATACTGGAATTCGACTCAAGTCCTTTCACATCTATCTCCTATTTGTTGTAAATGTATACAGCCTGCTCCATGAAAACTGACACCAATGTTGGCAAAACACAACAAAGCTTCCTTTCTGACATGTCAAACAGATTTTGTTAAAAAAAAAAAAAAAAAATCTGAGCTCCAAGAACACAAATCGTAGAGCGCTGAGCTCCTGCAAGCAATTAGCTTGTTATAATATCTCTCCCACAGCTGCTAAAAGGCTATTTCAACCTGTAAAGATTTCTGGGCCCCATCAGTCGGCACCTCTCACGGTCTTCACAGCTCCAGATTACAAGAGACAATGCATCTATCACGAAGAGCGGCTGGGGACGGTGGTGGATACCTTCAAGATAGTTGCTTCCAGAGAAAGGCATGCAAGTGTTATTTTAATGGCAAGAATCACTTACTCTGTTACAGCGGTGCTGCTGAAGGAATTATCCTGAAGGCTGAAACAGAAACAAGAAAACATCAGCCAAGTCCGGCCGGGGAGCCGTCTCCCTGATTGCTCTCCGGGAGTTAGAGCATACACACAAACATGGCATTGCAAGGCAAGTCTCAGGGCTCGCCCGGCACGCTCGCTCTACCTTGGGCTGCTGTCTGCACATGCTCGTAACGACACCCCCAGCTGGGGCCCAGCCGCACGGGCGAACCACAAAGCCCGGCAGCCCGCGAGGCTACGGGGACAGAGTTGGGCGGGGCGGGGCGCGGCGGCAGGGCCAGCCCCGGGCTCCCGGGCTCCCCGGCTCCCCGCAAGGAGCGCCTGGGGAGTCACGGCGACCCCGACCTCGCCAGCCCCGCGCGGCGTTTAATCCCGGCTTCTCGGTGCCAGCCACCCCCGGGCTGGCAATGGGAAAGCCCAGCCGTTTCTGCCTAGGTGCTGAAATCTCTGGGGGACTTGCTTTCTTCCAGACGTCTCCTGCCAATTTTACACAGCTACCCCCTCTAGGGATGGGAGGCTGGCAGAAATTCATCCGTCGGGAGGGAGCCAGAACCGGGAGGAGGACATATCTGCTGCTACAGCTCTGTGTGTGTGTGTGTGTGTGTGTGTGTGTGTGTGTGTGTGTGTGTGTCCTGCTTTTCACTGCCCTGTGTGTGTGTGTGTGTGTGTGTCCTGCTACAGCTGTGTGTGTGTGTGTGTGTGTGTGTGTGTCCTGCTTTTCACTGCCCTGTGTGTGTGTGTGTGTGTGTGTGTCCTGCTTTTCACTGCCCTGGAAAAAGAAGAACCTTTGAAGGAGGGCTCACTGCATCACACCCGCGCTCACACCCGCGCTGTTTGCACTGTCATTTCAGTCTCCAAGAGGAAGCGCCCAGCCTCGGACGACACGGCTGTGAATGAGCCCACGCGGGGCGAGTGGAGGTTTTATTCCTGACAGGACTGGAGACTGGGGGGCCGTGTGAGGGGGTGGGGTTTGCTACGCCCAGAGTAGCCCGCCTAGGCTGCATTCCCAAGCACGCTCACAAAGGGTGAGAGATGGAATCCGCAAAAGCCATCCTCTTTCAAGAAAGGCAGCCCTGTTGGGGGAAGGGAAGGCTGTTGGGCCCCCACTTGCTTCATTCCCCTGGGGATATTTGTCCTGCCCTCTTTCCATTGTTCCTTTCTCCTGCCAGCTTGACCTTGATATGGAATGAACAGTCATCTGTGAAAGATGCTGATTTTTAATTCCCGAATTAAGTACATTCCCCAGGCCCCTGTTTAAACTCGACACTCTCAAAAGCAACTGAAATGGTGTGTTTTAGTCCAACCTGTATCAGGGGATGAGTTACTTTACAATAACAAACAAAACAAAACAAAAACCTCAAAGTTTTACTTTCAGATAATTAGAAAAATTACCCAAAACTTGGTAATAAGGGGGGAAATCATGACCTTTCAGTGTCACACTGAGGCATTGTTTTACAGATCCACCCAAGGACTTCTTAATTCTCTAGGAAAATGCACTTGGGTTTGACATTGCTGTTCATTATTTGTTAGACCTCAGACACTGGAGTTAGGTGTTAAGTTGTACATTTTGTCTGGAGGAAAATATAACCTCAATGTTTATGGTATTATTGCATTGTGCAAATTTAACCAATTTTGTATCTAACCTAACAATCTTATATGAACATTTTTCTAAATGCCTGGAAATATTCAGATGCTCTTGATTCCCAAAGCATCACACTCTTCTAGGTTCCCTCATTAATAAATTAATAGATTTTTGATGTGTGCCTAAAGTTGTATGAAAGTCATGTTTTTAACTTTTAAAGTTATACTTTGGAAAAATCAAAATTCAGTTTTCAAAGAAAAATAGGTTTCATTAAGGTCCTTGGCAATTTAATTTTCCTCACTCCAAATATTTGAAAAAGTAACTGAATGAAAACCTAATATGGTCTTAGACCTGAACTTTATGGACTATAATAAGTTTAGAAATATTCATCCCATACTGTGTATATATATATATGTTCCTAAACCACCGACTGCCTCATATGAGCAAGGTTCAGGAGTGTCAGACACAGCCTTTTCACTATGTAAATGTATTCATTATTTAGCTGTCACAAACTGGGATCTATTCTTTCTGTTTTACAGAGACCAGTAAACGTAAGTGTATTCTCAGCACTCTTGGCTCTGCTCCAAAGATTTGAAGGTTGTCAGTGTTCAGAAACCCCTTTTCCTCATTGTCTAAGGTGCTGATTCCTCATATTCTAATTCAGAGAAAGATCATACTTTTCTCATTTAAGTATTCCCAGTGATCCCTTTGAAATGAGAAAATGTTATGCTTTCGACTTTGAAACAGGACTTGGACACTGTGAAATCATGTGGGTCCTTTGCAAATAACATAACAACTCTGTGTAAAAAAAAAAAAAAAAAGTGCAGGTATTCAGTAATGTCCACAGAAAAGAAATAAGAATTTTCAGCAGCTTATGAATAGTATGGACCCAAATTTGATTTTAGGTGGTACTGTCATACAATGAAAAAAAATGTGTTGATATAGCTGATTTTGGTTAAAAAACAAGAATGTCCCCCCAGAAACCATCTTATATTAAAAAATCAACCACTTTAGGGGCGCCTGGGTGGCTCAGTGGGTTAAAGCCTCTGCCTTCGGCTCAGGTCATGGTCCCAGGGTCCTGGGATCGAGCCCCACATGGGGCTCTCTGCTCAGCGGGGAGCCTGCTTCCTCCTCTCTCTCTCTGCCTGCCTCTCTACCTACTTGTGATCTCTGTCTGTCAAATAAATAAATAAAAGCTTAAAAAAAATCAACCACTTTAATTTTTACTTCTAACATACTAATTTTCATCTTAAATCATATGTAAAATTATTTTTACAGTGTCTGGGGCTTTGCTTTGTTTTAATATTTTGTAGTATCCAACTTGGAATAGAGCAATACTGATGAATAATCATTCACAATTTAGTTATTCTGGAGACCTTGTATGACCAAACAGCAGTTTAAGGTGAGTTCAAAAAGAGAAGCAGAAAAGCTAATATTGGCATCCTGGAAGAAATTAAGTTCTAGAGCAGTGTTTCCCAAGGTGTCCTCAGTGAAATTCCAGTTTCCCAGATGGTCCAAGAGCTGAAGGCAGATGCTTAACGACTGAGCCACCAAGGTGCTCCAAGGTAGTACTATTTTTAACTTTTTGAGGAAACTCCATACTGTTTCCCTAAGTAGCTGTACCAGCTTGCAAAAAAGCTATTTCGTCTTTTTAACCAATATTTCTTGAACTCATTGAAGACCCAACAGTTTTTTTTGTTAAATATATTCTCCATTAACATCACATTGAACTAGGAATTTTGAGAAAAGATTTCCAAAGTATATCAGGGAAAGGCCACAATACAGATTAACTGGTATAATTATTCATTGAACAGATAAATGAATGAACCAATGATACTACATGCTTGCCACTATCCATAGCTATGAACAAGATGAACAACACCCCTGTCATCAAAATCATTTCAGAGTAAATATGTATATATATGTGTGTACATGCACATAACATACAATGTATATATTATATGCACGACCTCATTTTTTAAATGGAACAAGGGGAAATGAAGAAGCAGGATTTGAACATGGCTAATTCATTTACAAGTTAGAAGTTTCAATGTTTTACTTTTTCTATCAGTGCTCTTAAAAACCCATATCTGGGGGCGCCTGGGTGGCTCAGTGGGTTAAAGCCTCTGCCTTCAGCTCAGGTCATGATCCCAGGGTCCTGGGATCGAGCCCCATATCAGGCTCTCTGCTCAGCAAGGAGCCTGCTTCTCCCTTTAAGAAAAAAAAAAAAAAACCCATATCTGAATTTCAGATTTAATAACAATAGTCTTTTTATTATAATTGAAAAAATTTAATTCTAATGTACTGGCTTGCTATATATAAATATAAAGCAATAACGTAGTGGTCAAGAAGGAAATTTCTAGAGTCGCCAGTGTTTAAGATCCACCACCTAGTAGTAGTTGGAACTCAGACAACCACCCCATGCCTCGGTTTCCTCATGGACTATAATAAGTGAATGAAGACAGTGAAGACAATAATGACCTATCTCCTGGGTTCTAATGGAGATTAAATGACATGACTGAAAACAACAAAAAAGTCCAGTAGATGCTCTTTTCATCATCATTTTCATTTTTTATTACAATAACTAAGTATATATAAACTTGAATGTTGGAACAGGATGAACAAACTGCTGTGCTTGGTAGTAGGTTTACAGATGGTATTTTTTTCCTATTTTCCATAATGCCACAGTGTTTAATAGGTTTTTTAAAAGAACAATAAAAACGAAAACTTTACTAAATGTAGATGGGCTGCTCTTAAAATGAAAAGAGCTCCATCCAGAATGGCTTTGTGCTCACTTCACAATCCTTTGATTTAAAATACTCGCACATCCCTGGAGAAACATTCAATTCTGAGAAATCACTTTCTGCTAGACACTGTGGCAGGGAGCCAGCATCTTTACAATGCCAGGAAGTCAACAGAGTTGCCTGCTCTATTGGCCTGGACACTGTGACTTGTAGTTTCCTGTCAAGACCCTTGGGAATGACCAAGCTTCCCTGTGGAAAAAGAGGACTCTCGTCTGAAAAGATAATTTTCCCGAAAGAAGACTCTCCTGACTCCTCGTCCCCTAATACTTTCTCTTACCGCCCCCCAACATCTGGGCCTGTGATTAGAGGGCCCTCATTATCCAAATGATTAACGGCTGAGTTCCTGAAGTTTCAAAGACGCCCCACAAAGCAAAGCCGTGATAGCAAAAATACAAACTGATGGCCAACTGGTTGTGATACTGTCTCCATTCAAATATCTCTCCCTAATTAATGTTCGCATATAGCAAGCCCACTGTTCTCTAACAATCTTCTTCTGATTCATCTGACAATGCAACACAAATACAGGCAAAACTGATTCTAAGTGAAATTTCAGGATCTCATGAAGTCCCTGGAAATGATGTCAGGGAATGGCTTGAATCGCATTCAAAACTAGTGACAAGTGAATTTTTGTCAGTAACAACCAAAGAATATAAAATCGACAAAGATGGTGACATTACCAGTAAATATTTGTGTAATGAAATGAATGAGTGAATATTTAACTTCATTTTTTTAAAGATAATACTCTATTTGCTCCCTTACTTTTTCTATTTACTTTGAAATCCTAGTTTCTGTTTTAAGTGATTCATTGTAAGTGAACCTTGTTCAAGACAAGTTATCTTCAGGTAATGAGGCTTTCCTGTATTAGACATTCCTTCTTTTGCTGTACAGGGATAACAAAGAGATTTCATGCCACTATGCAAGGTTGATGGTACTGGCTGCCCAGAACTTTGTTTATTTCTGAGGTATAGTCCCAGTCCAGCCCGAAAGAGCAATGGAATTATTGTTTGCTACAGAAAAGAACGGGAGCATTATAGTGGAATTAATGACCTAAAGCACCTTATTAAAAGATAAATCTGAGTGCGCCTGGGGGGCTCAGTTGGTTAAAACATAAATGTGGGGCGGGCGGTGGACACATTTCATCTTTAAAACCTTGCCTTGAGTTAATTTTCAGCTAACAAAATACATCCTTCTTATTGATGTGATTCTTAGGAGTCTCAGAAGTTATCTGGTCTAATTGTTTTTCAGTACCTATAGTTGTGACTAGGACAATCCCAAACACTACCTGAAACCCTCAGGGACAAGAAATTCACACCTCACAAAGTCCTATACTGGACTCCTCTAATTCTTGAAAAAAAAAAAAAATCCCACTTGAGTTCTCCCCTGTTTTTTTTTTTTTAAGATTTTTATTTTATTTATTTGACAGATAGAGATCACAAGTAGGCAGAGAGGCAGGCAGAGAGAGAGGAGGAAGCAGGCTCCCTGCCAAGCAGAGAGCCCGATGCGGAGCTCGATCCCAGGACCCTGGGATCATGACCTGAGCGAAAGGCAGAGGCTTTAACCCACTGAGCCACCCAGGTGCCCTCCCCTGTTTCTTATTACCTGTGACTGAATTACTGTAAAATTAATCTGCTCTATCTTCTGGTCCCCTGGTCAAATATTCCCCTTTCTTCAATAGATTCTCCTATGGCATGACTTAGAATCCCTTCAACATCTCTCTTGGTTGTGTAGCACTGGATAAACTGTGATAATGTCCTCTGAAAGTATAGCCCTACGCTGGACATTTGACTCCAGGTGAAGTTTGCTCAGTGAAGAGTGAAATTGAGTTTGTATCTCCTTCCTTTTACCATTATGCTCTCTGCATGTGGCTCAAGATCACTGTGAGTGGTCTGGGGGAGTTGCATCATACCAGAGACTCAGATTGTTGGAGTCAACTCCTACTCCAGATCCACACCAGTGACATCCAGAAGGAGAGCAATTGGTTTGTTGAACCAAGTTCCAGCTTTGCATATTCATATGAAATTCTATGTTGTTTCATCTGACATTTCATGATATTGAATCCAATCTTTCAAGTATTATAGAATATATATTTTAGCAAAAATTATGTTGGGTATCCCTCCCAGTTTAATGTAATCAGTATCCTGTGGATACAATCCTTCCAAAAACTTGGAGGATACGATAAACATATTTTTATTCAATGAATTTTTTTTTCGTTTTATAAATTTATTTATTTTTTTTCAGCGTAACAGTATTCATTGTTTTTGCACAACACCCCGGGTTCCATGCAATACGTGCCCTCCCTATTACCCACCACCTGGTTCCCCCAACCTCCCACCCCCCGCCCCTTCAAAACCCTCAGGTTGTTTTTCAGAGTCCATAGTCTCTTATGGTTCGCCTCCCCTTCCAATTTTTTTTCAATGAATATTTTTTTAAAAGATTTTATTTATTTATTGACAGAGAGATAGAGAGAGAGCACAAGAGAGTGGAAGGTGGAGGGAGAAGCAGATCCCCCCACACCAAGTGGGGAGCCCTACACAGGGCTGATCCCAGGACCCTGGGATCATGACCTGAGCCAAAGGCAGAAGCTTTAACAGACTGAGCCACTCAGGCACCTCTCAATGCATAATTTTTAAAATTTATATAAATCAGGGAAGGCGTATTAAAATTAATACATTAAAACTTAGAATATTTAAAATTATTTTATTTTAGGGAAGATAGGTAGAAAAAAGAATTGAGAAAAAAAAGGCATGGGCCAAATTTTGGGGTGCTGCTAGGGTGAAAGACAAAAAGTGGGGGGCCCAGGGTTACCAGGTAACAGCTTAAAGGCACAAATCACTTCAAAGTCAGTGACATTTCTACCCTCTTCAGTACTATCTTCTTCCAGCAAAGTGGTATAGCTGAAGCTCTGGTCGAACACAGATAGCAATTTAATGAGTCATCCAGTTAAGAAGGACAAACTCACACTTGCTTGGGTCGCATAAGCAGAACATATCCAAGATATCTGGGGCTCACTCACCTGTGCCTTCTTTGTTCTAGGAAGCAGAAAATGTATTTTCCCCTCCATTATTCCTTCTATACCTTCAAAGAGAAGTTTCTAAGAGTTTCTCTCTCCTCCATGGTTCCATTAAATTACTTTTCTGGTTTTAAGTCTTAATAACATCATTTCTTTATATAAGGTCTCTGAGCTTTGGCCCATGTAAACATGCCTACATTTCAACTGGTAATCACCTTATATAAATACATTTGCTCATAACATTATTTGACATCTCTTTAAAACTTCTACCTCATAGGCATTGTTTTGGTTATCTGTTACTTTCATGACTTAAAACAATCATTTTATTTTGCTCTTAATTTTGAGAGTTGGGAATTTTTGAGGAGTTCACCTGGGCCATTCATCTGTGATCTGTGTGGTGTCAGGCTGAAGTGGGTGGGGCTGGAGCTTTCCAAAATGGCTTCTTTGCTCACATAGCCAATAACTCAAGGCTCCTTGACTCCCTCTCCACATGGCATCTCATCCTTCAGAGGTTCACTGTGTGGCTTGAACTTCTCACAGCATAGTAGTCTATGGGCAGTCCATCTTCTTACACGGCAGAAGCTGCTGATTCACTTAAAGTTTTGGCCTGGATGGCCAAGATGACATAATATCACTTCTGCCATATTCTGTTGGTTAAAGGCAGATACAAGTCAAAGGAGATTCAAGGGCAGGATAATAGACAACCTCCTAATGGTGGAGTGTCAAAGAACCAAGAATTTGTAACCATCTTTAATCTACCACAGACAGTTATAATTTTCATCTCAACAAACCATTAATCTATACTTCTTAGACATATAGAGAGATGACTATTAAGAAGATAGGTGAGGGGTGCCTGGGTGGCTCAGTGGGTTAAGCCTCTGCCTTCAGCTCAGGTCATGATCCCAGGGTCCTGGGATTGAGCCAGGCATCAGGCTCTCTGCTCAGCAGTGAGCCTGCTTCCCTTCCTCCCTTGGGATTGAGCCCTGCATGAGGCTCTCTGCTCAAGCAGGGAGCCTGCTTCCTCCTTTCTCTCTCTCTGCCTGCCTCTCTGCCTACTTGTGATCTGTTTGTCAAATAAATAAATAAAATCTTAAAAAATAAAGAAGAAGAAGATAGGTGAGATTTCTGGTATCTTCAAGGAACAAAAAGTGTGGCTACTTAATTTAGCTAATTCAAGCAACAGTCCTTGACAGTGTTGTTTCGACACCCTGGCATGATGTGACTATGAGGTATGTTGTAGCTTGCAAGTCATATGTCAAATATTGACATTTGTGAATAATTCAATTTCTAAATAATAAATTAGACCTGATCCAAGTTTTTTTTGCAACATCACTCTTACATGCATTCCTAACTGCATTCTTCATTGGAGATTAAGTGGGAGACTTGTTGCAGCTTTTCCACTAGGAACTGCTCGTAACCCTGGCACACTGATGGGGAAATTCCATACCCCAGCTATCATCCATCTTGTATGGCTTGGAGGAGAAAAAAAAAAAAAAAGATTAAGAACTCCTAGTTTAAAGCATGTTGCTAGTGAAGGCACTATTTGCTAGCTAGATAAGAACTGGATAATATCCAAATATGAAGCAATTGTGACCTTTATTTTGCTCAGTAGTAGTACAAAAAAAACCTTATAGTCTTGCCTTCCCTTTTATCTTTGACCTTGCCCTTCTCCTTTATTCTTTTCTCTCTCCTCCCCCCAGCTCTCTCCCTAATAGGCTCACAAATGTGGGCTCAGTGTATCAGCTACCAATTGTACTGGAAATATAACTCAAAGTCAGACTTTGCTGAGGTTGGGCAGGAATACTGTTTACTGGTACTTAAAACAGCAGATGTATTTATAGATCCAAAAGCATAATGTCTCACTCCACAAATATTTCTAAATACTAAGCATAAAATAAAATTTGCCCTTATCACTTCCTTGAGACAATGACTTCACTCCATCTTCCATGGATGTCATGAGCTCATCATATGTAGGTGGTTTACACACATCCAGAGAGAGCCACATTCCCTTGGGCCCTGAAGCAGTCAGGCCTGCTGCATTTCTATATTTGGTATCAGTCCCTCAGAACAGGATTCAACGCAGGTCACTGCTGGACCTGTTATCACTGGCTTTGATTTTGCAAAGAAACCAACTAACTTCTTAATGGTCCTTAAAAAATCAATACAATTCATGGGTAATAGTGTGATTTTCAACCAAAATAGTAAATAAACGGTCCTAGAACCAATAGTACATGGACTATGCCACAAAACTGATCTGGTATAGTCAATGTAATGAGCAAAAATAGAATATACAAAATGAAGCTACAAAGATAGATAAATTTTAAAATGTATATCACCCATCAGAGGTAGTTTTTATCAACAAACGTTGAAAGCTTAAATGCCTTGAGAGCAGCATAATATAGGAGAAAATACAAACTGAGAGTTCCGGGTCTGGAAGCTGACTCAGTTCTACCATTTACAGTTTCACTCTGTACAGTAAATAGCTAAACTTTTCAGGACTTCAGTGTCCTAAATTATAAGGCAGATAGATTTGATGGGTTTTAGTGGCTTTCCCAGTTTTAAAATTCTGTGGTTATTGGGAAATGTAAAAATAAATTTTCATGACCCATTTTTGTGAGGAAGGAAGGAAGGAAGGGAAGGAGGAAAGAAGGAAAAGAGAGAAAGGATAGAAGGGAGGAAGCAGGAAGGGGACGAAAGAAAGAAAAAAAAAGAGGGAGAAAGAAAAGATGTGTATATTTAGGGACAAAAACTTTGAAGTTAAAATCCTACCTAGAGAATGACCACATCAACATAATAAATGACTTAATGAAAGTGGTTAAGGGCTGACCCAGGGTTAAGACTTTGAATATATGGTATTACAATACTACTGAGTGGGTAGATTGGCTTCTGTGGGCTAACCGGCTATGACTCCACCATTCATGAAATTACTTCTATGAGAGAAAGCTGAAGGGACTGAGATGATGTCTCTGTCTCCCCCCCTCACCACCCCGGATATAATCACTGAAGGTCTGGAAGTAGATGTGGAGGAAGGGAAGTGTCTGGAGGCTACTGAAGTCACAGAGAAGGCTCAGATGGAGAAAAATAAGGATTATAAGAGGTATCAAAGGAAGTGAGGAAAGAAATGATTAAAAAAAATATGTGTAGATATTAAGAAGCAATGGAGTTATCTGATTTCCAGTCAGGCCCTGAAATTCCCTCAACTGCATGGTTCCTAGGCCATTTCACATCCTAAGGATCCCCTTACCTATTTGTTATCTACCTTCTTCCTACCATCATGAGAAATGACACAGTGGAAGAAGATTCATTTCATATTCTCTGGAATGAACACTACCAATGATCAAAGAAATGCTCATAAGAACAGTATTATAATCCGGGATCTGTCTTGTACCATTCATGAGTGGGCAGGGATATTTTCTTGTGCTGTATATTATCAAGGACTGGGTTGGGAATTTCATGTGCACAATCCTCAAATTGAGGGTGACCTTGTCACAGGATCGTAGGGTGCTTATTCCAGACTACATTTTCCAGTCTATTTACCACATTGTCTTGAGCTCTCATCACTCACTCATCAGCTCCCTTCCTTGGCCTATAGCCCAACTATATTTTAATTCAAGAACTTTAGCTTGTTTTTTTTTAAATTTTTTTAAAAGATTTTATTTATTTATTAGGCAGAGAGGCAGGCAGAGAGAGAGGAGGAAGCAGGCTCTCAGCAGAGCAGAGAGCCCAATGCGGGCCTCAATCCCAGAACCCTGGGATCATTACCTGAGCCGAAGGCAGAGGCTTTTAACTCACTGAGCCACCCAGGCACCCCAACTTGCTTTTTTTTTTTTTAACTTTTCCAACATATACAAAAGTAGCAAGACTAGTATAATAAACTCCATATGCCTATCACCAAGCTATACTAATTATCAGTATTCAGCCATTCTTTTGTCAGATTCTGTCTCCTCCAACATATCATTAAAACATTTAATTGGTAAGACAAGGCTGAGTTTATTTTTATCTGATAGGGAGAATACTACCTTTCCAGGGACCTAAAATCTTCTTAAAGTAAGAATGGGAAAGTTGGGTTATTTATGAGATTGTAGAGTCTGGTGTAAGGTGGATCATTCAATGGGGGGATATGAATAGGATTAAGGATCATGATGTGATACTTTATGATCCATGGATACAGCACGGTGAAAATTTGACAGGAAGGGTTCAAAGAGTCTTGGGGTATAAACAGTGGTTTTATGCTATCTGTTGAAAAGCTAAGTAGTTTGATGTTCATTTAAATAGACTTATGTGAAGCTCCTGAAACAAACAATAAATATATTTGCAACTTTTATCTTCCTGGGCAGGAGTACACTGGAATAGTGAAATCAAATTGATGAGGCCGTGGAATAATAAAGTTATATCGGTAAATCAGCTGAATAGTAAAGTCATGTTAGTGTACACAATAAGTTCTGTGGGTGTATGTCTTCTGAGTTCCTGTGTCATCAAGCCCCCACTCACTTTTATTGTTTTTATTTGTCAGAGTACTTTAAATTATTGCTTATTGTTTAAGGTTGCCAAATGGTATCCCACTCAGATACACGGTCTGTAATTAGGTAAAATCTTGAATAACAAAAACACTCATATACATGCAATGAAAAAAAATTTTTTTTAATTTAATTGTTCTGTTCTTAGTTTTATCAAGATAGCCAAGGAAATAACTCTCAAGCTAGGAGTTCACTGTCACACTCATGGAATAAAAAAAAAAATGTCAAGGATTACCCAGAATCTCAAAGAGCTCTAAATAGAAAGCATTACCTTATGGGACCAATAGCCATCTAACACGTGATAACAAGAGCAGAGAACCCCAAGTACAAATTCAATGTGGGCTTTGTGGGGAGTGTACTGGGTGAAGTCATCTCCTTTTTGGTAAATTAAGCCATTCTTCTAAAGGAAAAATATTGCCCAAAGGAAATGTATCATGGCTTTGGACATCTACTTCTTTGAGGTTCTGTAAAAATCTAACTGTATTCAGGCTACCAACATTAATTGAGCACATTTTAGTGCAGGGAAAGGAGGGGCTACACAGAAGAGAAAAGCCATCTCTGGGTTTTGGGGGAAAGCCTGATTTAGTGGAAAAATGATAATATTTGGAGCCAGATCTGGATAGGAATCTTGAAGAAATTGCTTAACATCTAATTTTTTAATGTTTCTAAATCTCAAATTCTACTATAAACAACCTTGCAAGCTTTTAAGGATGAAGAAATAATGCCATATAGAGAATGACATCTAGAATTCAATGTTTTAATTGCAATTTCTGCCTTTGAGGAGACTGTTCAAGGCCAAGAATAAGGGTCAAGGCCAGCAGGTTGCACTGGGGTCTGATCTTGTAAGGCCTGTGACGTCATGCTTGACTGTGCCCTATGCATTGGCAAACACTTCTGAGTGGGATCCTGGTTTGAATAGAGCCACCCTTCAGGAGTCCCAATTTCCAGCTAGTGTCTCAGTGACTCAGGCAAGAAGAGTCTGTATGCCCTGCTGTGTTTTAAAGGACTGTTAGTCAACACTTGGTGACACATGGATCCTTCAGGACCTGGTGTTCAGCACTGACTGTGTGTGACCAACACTTAAACTTTCACTCCTGCCTCCAACATTCCTTCAGCCTCAGGGCAATACTCCTCCACATCTCTTGCTTTGCATTCTCAAAAAGAAAAGTGACTGTGCCCAAAAGCCGTAGTAGTTTGAGTGTTTTTCCAAAGATACTACTCCAGAGTATATGGAGGATTTGAATGACAGAAGAGCCTGAGTATGGGGAAAAGACAATCAGTTACTTTGTCAATCCTTCAGGTCAGAGAGCTTGAATGTATTAGACTCACACACCACAAAGTATCTCCCCTAGTGCTGAACACTCATTTTGTCTGTCTTCTTTCCTACATATAGTTCTAGAGACAATTGCAAATTAGTGAGGTATAAACAGCTGAGGAATCTTTTACAATATGAAACATTCAAATAACTTAAATACAGATCAGGCGGAACCATATAAAATTGCTCCTTTTTGGGTAGATTAACCTGCATGATTCAAACACACAGATACACATACATCTAAAGACATACATGCATGAAGCATGATAGCAATTCTATATATTACTGTGTGGCTCTAAAATTGCTGTAAGACAGGGTGAAAATTAAGGAATAATGAAATTAAAGTATTTTGTAATATTTTCTATAATCATTTTTTCCATATGCAATCCTGTTATGTTTGAACATGGTATGTAAACTTATGACTTTAATATGATCTGTAAAGTTGGTGATTATTCCCAAATTGAAATCACTTTAAGCAATTTTTTTTAACAAATCCAATTACTATCGTTTTAGGGGAATGAAGTTTCTTTGAAATGAAATTAATAAAAACTATCTGAAAACCACAATAACTCACAAAGATGGCATTGCTGAGAATAGGCCACATATCATTTGCAAATTCTGATTATAACAACATAAACATTTGTTTTGGTCAAATAAAAGCAAGAAACATAAATTTTATGGTATAAATATAAAAAATAAGCTGTAAATGTTATCGATCTTTATGTCACTACTCCTTCAAACATGACTAGCCCATTCAAAGAACAACCGTATATGTGAGAAAATAATTGAATTCCATCACCTTTGATAGTTTGCTAAATTTAATTCTATTAAAACTATAGCTTAAAAAATATTCCTGATTTGTTATTATGAAGATATATTTGCCACAATAGGAGGATAGAATTGATTTTACTTAACAGTTTGTTAACTTGCTTTATTTTAAATATCTGTATTCTCACTCCAGTTCCCTCAAATATTAGAAACAGGCCTGTTTCCAACAACATCTTTATTCATTAATAACAATTAGTCATTGGCACCTATATGTGCCAAGTAGATTGAAGAGAATAAATATGAAAGATGATTACACCATAGAAGAGGTTCCTGCAAAAGTCTTTAACTCAAAACCCAAGGAGAATGGCGGTACCATAAGCTAGTGAAGCAGAGGGAAGAAATAACAGGGTATAGTAGTAACGGGGAAGAACTGGACAGAGTTCATGTTCTGTCTAAAGGATACACATTTGATCAGGCTGCAGCCATTGTTGCCACCAGGATATATGGGTCAGGGGTGCTGGATTAAGCTGCTTAGTCAGTTAATCTTCTGACTCTTGGTTTTGGCTCAGGTTATGATCTCAGGGTCCTGGGATGGAGCCCCAGTGCAGGGCTCCTGAGCTCAGGGTAGAGTCTGCTTGTCCCTCTCCTTTCCCTCTGCTCTTCCCCCTACTTGCAGGTGCTCTCTCTCAAATAAATTTTTAAAAAAATCTTATGGGTCAAAGATTGCCAGATTTATGCTCTTTTTAAAAGTTAGGAATATAGAATTTTTTACACAAAGTCCCTCAATTAGAAATTAACTTTTTAAAACTATGTAGCTCTTGGGGTGCCTGGGTGGCTCAGTTGGTTAAGTGGCTGCTCAGGTCATGATCCCAGAATCCTGGGGATCGAGTTCCGCAGCAGGCTCCCTGCTCCGTGGGAAGTCTGTTTCTCCCTCTCCCTCTGCTTCTCCCCCTGCTTGTGCTCTCTTGCTCTCACCCTTTCTCTCTCAAATAAATGAATCAGATCTTTAAAAAAAAAAGTCGCTCAAACACTTATATGGGCTATATTTAACCAATTCACTACTTCATAATTCTCACTTGAGATTGAGGTAACAGAGACAGGAATTAACCCTTACCTTGTGTTCTCATTTCTCATTTGTCCTCCTTACTGCTGAGAATCTCTTTTCTCCTCCTCCTCCTCTTCCTTCTTCTTTTTCTTATTCTCCTCCCTCCTTTCCCTACTTTCTCTCCACTCCCCCTCTTCTTCAGCCTCTCTCTAATTGGCTTTCTCTCGTTTTCTGTTCCCACTGTGAAACAGAGCTGCCGCACACACCGTCACCTTAATTACAACTGGAAACTAACTCGCCAAGGAAAGAAAAGTCTCTCCATACTACTTGTGTATAAACAGGGAGAGGAGTTTCCAGAAAATGTGGTTTAGGCATCAAGGTTATCCCTCACAGAATGATGGCAAATTGACTGATCCAAGATTAAACTGCCTTGAGAAGGCATATTTGGATTTAAAAAAAAAAAAAAGAAGGAATTTTTTGCCCCCAAATGACCAAATATTTCCCAGTTTTCAAAGTTAGTATTTTATACCAAATTTAGCAAACCTATCAGCCTCACACCATCTCACACATGAGTAATGAAAGCCAATTTAGTATATTAATAATAATTGTTGATATATATTTTGTAATCTGCTTATATTTGTTGCATATATTCAGATATGATGCTCATTATCTGAGAAGATATATTGTCTATGTTTGTACCTGGCTGAGTTGGGTACGTTTGGAGCTCTGGATTCTCTGTGTTAATTCATTTACTCCAATACAAGGACAATGGGATAAAAAGCAACTGGAGCAAGAAGACAAAGGTGTTAAGAGAGTCATCACAAATAACCCAGCAAGAAAATTCGCAAACCAAATGCCATTGGTCTTACAGTATAACAAAAGATTCAACGAGATAGGAAACTTTATTTAGCTTAATGGTCTAACAGCTGATCTTTCCAAATTTGTTTCCTCAATTTCTTCTCTGAAATCTTCATTTTCATTGTTTGTTTGTAGTAGCTGTATTTCTTTGCCCTAAGCAGCTATTTATAGATCAGACATTTAAAATGTCAAGTTATATTTAACGCAGCAAACATTTATACATGAAATTCATAATTTGCAGAATTAGTTATCAGGAATTATAGTGGTATTTTGAAATGCAGGCTCAAAATAACTAACTTTACTTTAAGTAAAAAGTATATGAAATCAGAAAGCAGGGGGATCATTGTTTCCTCAATCTTCTGCAGTTAATCATTTTTCAGTCTCCCTCATCCTCTTCAGTAAACCAAGAGATTCTCCCATATACAAAACTGCCTTGCTACAAGTTTACATTGGTTTCTTATGTTTGGTTTTAACTTTAGGTGGAGTGGGCGTCACATCACTTTATAACACTTTATAACAACACTTTATAACACAATGTTGATAGGTGAATTCCAAGAATTATAAAATCAGTAAATTTTAGGGTTATAAAGTCCTTAGAAATCTAACCCCTGGGTTTTATAGATAAGAGGCCCAAGACCCAAAAAAAATAAATTGACCTACCCAGGGTCAAAACACTACAGCTTGTGGACCCTGGGCTTGAACACAGATCTCCTTAGCTTTAATAACTTCCCACTGTCTCACAGAGAACCTTCTATCAAAATAGACCCTTGTGATGGTCAATTATATGTGTCAATTTCACTAGGCCACAGGACACCCAGATATTTGGTCAAACATTATTCTGAGTGTTTCTGAGACAGTGTTTTTGGATAAGATAAATATTTAAATTGTTAGATTTTTACATTAGATTGATCATTTTAAGAGTAGGGTAAGCAGATTGTCCTCCATAACTTGGGTGCACCTCATCCTATCAGTAGGAAGCATAAAGAACAAGAAAACAGACCCTCCCCCAGGTAAGACAGAATTTTCTAGCTGACTGCCTTCAGATTTCATTTACAATATTGGCTCTCTCTGCCTCACGGTCTTCAAACTTTCTGGGGGTATTATACACCAATTGCATACTCTCCAGATTTTGAACTTACCAACCCATTACTGTATGAGCCAATTCCTTATAATAAATCTCTGTATACAGTTTCCTTAAAAAAATCATTTTCATGGTTCTCTTATTACTTTTTATTGATTTCTCACATTATAAAGTTCCCAGTTGAATCGTAGGATTTTGTATCAGACTGAAACTTGTATGCCAACTCCAATTGGCTGACTGCCTCTGTTTTCTAAGGCAACAACTGCCTCATGGACCTTACCACTCCTAACACTAGTTCACTAAGTTCTCCAAGATAGAAGGTATGAGCTAACGTCTCAGGTCATGACCCCATGACTCTCATGCCAAATTACCCCTGCCTTTCAGGACATGAATACCAATGGTGGTTTTCTAAACTGCCAAGTGGGCTGATGGTACAATCCAAAAGTGTGGGATAGTGAAGTCCCTGCAGTGTGAAACTTGCCCAGTAGGAAATGGGGAATGGGAAGGAACCAGATGAATGCATCTGCTCTCCTTTTCCACTTCCACACTGAGGTGCATCTCCTCACTGACCTTCTGGAATAGTCCTTCCTGCCAATCAAGCATGTCTCCTGCATGACCTTCAGTCTCTCTTCATGGCTCTTTGGGGCACGGTAATCGCATGAAAATGTATCAGATTATATCACATCTTTCTTTGACTTACTTCCCTTTTTCCTCACACTCATCACCCCAGATACCACTCAAATAAAGTTTCAGCACTTTAATTCTTTTTTGCTTTTTTAAAAATTTTATTTATTTATTTGACAGAGAGATAGGGAACACAAGCAGGGGCAGTGGAGGAGGGAGAAGCAGGCTCTCCACCAAGCATGGAGCCTGATGCCGGGCTTGATCCCAGGACTCTGGGATCATGACCTGAGCCAAAGGCAGATGCTTAACAACTGAGCCCAGGCACCCTTCAGCATTTTAATTCTTGCCTTAGGCTCTGCTGTTTAATGGATCAAGGAGAAGACACATTTTCTGAGTTCAGATTGATGATTGCTTAGGAATCGCTTGGTGGGCACCTGGGTGGCTCAGTTGGGTGAGCAACTACCTTCACCTCAGTCATGATCGTGGAGCCCCAGGATTGAGTCCCTGCATCAGGCTCTCTGCTCAGCAGAGGGTCTGCTCCTCCCTGACCTTCCCCCTCTCACACCCCCCCCTCTCATTCTCTCTCTCTCTCAAATAAATAAAATCTTTAAATAAAAAAGGGAACAGATTGGTGTGGAAAGTAAAGAATAGTTAAATTTGTCTAACAATTAGCTATTTGAAAAATTAAAATAGCAGTGGCTTTATATATTTTTATACAATCTGGATAATATCTTACTAAAATGCTTAGGAAATGAAGGATACCATTTATATAAAATTCCTGACTTTCTTGCAGTTAAAATCTTTTCACTTTGAAACAAATGAAAACCTTCGTAGTTTAGAAGTGTAACTTTATAAATTTATATAGAGAACACACTGCACATTTACATTCTAGCATCTAAATCTTTTTTTAAATTTTATTTATTTACTTGACAGAGGGGGCGGGGCACAAGCAGGCAGAGCAGAAGGTAGAGGGAGAGGGAGAAGAGGCTCCCCACCGAGCAGAAAGCCTGATGTGGGGCTTGATCCCAGAACCCTGGGCTCATGACCCGAGCCAAAGGCAGATGCTCAACCAACTGAGCCACCCAGGAGCCCCTAGAGATTTTTCAACCTTTTAAGCAATGTTCCCACCATCAATCATAATGATGTGATATCAAACACAAAGATGTTATCTGAAGTTGGGTGGATGACCATCTTGGGACTGCTTGAGATTCCTTTACTAAATTCTGTGACCTGTTTCCTTCTCAATAAAGTGACAAGTTGAGAGTTATAGTCTGATAAGTCTCAGCTAACAAAAGTTTTTCCTATTATGGGATGATTGTTTGGTTGACCTCACCCTCCCCCCAACCCTTTTCATCTTTAGAAGTCCTAACCCACAATGTGATAGTATTTAGAGATGGACTTTCTGGAGGTAAATAGGATTAGACGAGTTCATAAGGGTGGGGTCTTCACGATGGGATTAATACCACTATAAGAAGAAACTAGAGAGCACACCCCCCCTCTCTCTCTCTCTCCACCAACTGAGGATGCAGAAGATAGCTGTTTGCAAGCCAAGAAGAGGGTTGTCAGCAGGAAAGGAATCAGCTGACACCTTGATGTTGGACTTCTGAGCCTCCACAACTGTGAGATATAAAGGTCTGTTGTTTAAGCCACCCAGCCTATGGCATTTTGTTATAGCAGCCCAAATAGACTAATACATTGACACTGATTGACCTAGATTCAAACTTGCCCCCCGTTTCTCTCTAAACCAGTCTGCAGAAACAGACTTAGTGGACAACATGAAAGCAAGGAAGGCAAAAGATCAATGGAGAATTTGGACTAAAGTTGAAATGCAATAATTCTGTCTGAAATCTTCTCTAAACACAAACCATTAGAGAAATAAACTTTCTCTGAAACTCAGAATTGCTGATGTTGACCTTGGCCTCCCCAAATAACCTTAGGACGTCAGAACTCTGGGCTGAATCCCACAGAAACAGGATTTAATAGCTTCATCCAAAGTCACAATGGGGCATACTCTGGCCAGTGAAAGAAACAAAAATATCATCTGCAGCTCCTTAATTATATTTGCCCCAAGAGTTAATTTAAATTTGTTTAGTTTATTATGCAGAGGGAAAAAGCATTATCTAAAAATCCCAGCTTTTCACAAAGCCAGGGATCATAGAAGTCAAACCACAGATTCAGCCACTTACATCACCAATAGTAGAGATTCTATAATTAGAAATTAGCCAGCTGCAATCATTCTGATGTTTCAGACAGCTGGATCAAGCTGATTTCATCTCAGTTGTGTCAAGCTAAAATGTCTCCTTTTTTTCCTTTTTAAAAGAAATCAGCAAAATAGTGTGGCTCAGAAACACAGAGAATCTCTTTCCCCCACCCAAATCTCTAGCAAAGTATTTTTTGTACCTATACATTTTTTTCAAGCTTCCTACACCTCCCAGCTAAAACATTTCTATTGCCATGAAGCTGGTTCGTGAGATGCTTGGAAAATCTTTCAATCTGACTTTCAAACTGATGGCATTAGGAATGGTTCCTATAAATAAATCCTATATTCTAATCCTACACAAAAGCAACAATTTGGTTGATTTTCTACAGCAGCATATGGTTGAGAAAACTTAAGATTAATAACGATGGCAAGAGCAGTGACAATGACAATATTAATACTTTTCAACATTAATTGAAAAGTAAACATTCTAGGCTGGATGCTCCTTTCTTCTAATTCTGACTCATTAGGAGTTCCCAACCAGCTGCACTTTGTGCCTCAAAATCCTTTCTTCCATTAACAACTGGAGCTGCTGATGTTATTTTGGCCGTTTTTCTCACCATTGTTCTGTCTGGTGTAATAGGAGGCGTGTCTTACATCTACATGTGGATGACAAAGCTAAGAATGTAACAATAAAGCATCATTCAGTGTTATTTGCTTCTAAGATGGCATCAAAACATGAAAGAGCTTCCATAATTTACCAATTTCCCTATCTCAGAGTGGTTACAATCAGGGTTAATAGGAATAGCCAACCCCATTTCAAATATACTCCTCCCTTCCTTATTACACTATCAATAAATTATTAAGCCATTGACTATTACTGCAAGTTAAACAAAAGCAAAGAAATATATGTTGGTCATAGGACATGGATATCTCTGGAAAAAGAATAGTCTAACTCAAATTATTTAAACTGTTGACAAATAAATGTGTGAGCTTTGAGGACGTGCTTTCCATTGGTTGACCTATTGTTTTTGAAGACTTTTTCACACAAGAGTAAAGTATTCTAATTACCTAGTCAATATGACTTTATGCTCCCTCTTCCACTAATAAAATATCTCATGTTTGCCGATTTGATTCATAAGATGCTGAACTGAATATTCTAGTTGGAAGTATGTTCCTTATTATATGGGTTAGTGCTTCCCAGAATCTGTCAAGGTTAGGAGTCCCTTCTATTAATTTTCCCCATAAACCCTGTATTTTGGAAGGTTTTGTTAATCCAACAAGATATTTTTATTAAATAACTAATTTTCCCATTTATATTAATCAAAGACACGTGAACTGTCACTCAAGGCAGGAGATGGGATCAGCTCTATTCTTATGACTTACATGAAAAAATGAGAGAGAGAATTCTCCAACGAGTTGCTAGGTGGATAAAAACATATCCACCATAAATCTGACAAATTCCCTCTTTTCCAACAAAATCCCATTTAACTTTCTCTGCTCTCACCTTACCTATTATTCCCTCTTTCTTCTCTAACCATACCTTCTCTGGACTTTACATGTGATGTCCTTCTAGCCAAGAAGTACCATCCCTTATTTGCATATGTAAAACTTACTTGTCACTCTTTTGATAATCTTCCAAGCTTCCTCCCCCACCAATAACCCACCAGTCAGAATTAACTTCTTCTCTATCTTTGTTTGCTTAGTACGTTGTCTGTACTGTGGAAATGCAATTGTGTTTATATATTTATTTTCCACAGTCCACCAAACTGTATGGTCACTAAGATCAATTTCTATGCCTTCCTGCCATTTTATTCCTAGGGTTTTGCACAATACCTGACACACAGTAGGGTCCTCATAGTATTTTACTTAGTGAATAAATGAGTATGTGGATGAATGAGTAAAAACATAACCATACAAATCCACTGCTGTTGCCTACGAAGGTGAATTTTCGACAGGATTCCAATCTAGTGCTGAAAGTGGGTAAGATCTAAAACATGAGCAAAGCATTGCAGCACTTAAACCTCTTTTCCTAAATGGAACTGAGTATTGGATTTGAGGCTTTTATAGCCAAGAGTGTATAAATTGCTTCTTCCACCAGTTACCTACTCTAAAAATTTTTTTACCTTGGGCACCTGGCTGGCTCAGTGGCTGGACACTCTGCCTTCAGCTCGGGTCATGATCTCAGGGTCCTGGGATCAAGCCCAGTGTCAGGCTCTCTGCTCAGCAGGGAGCCTACTTCTTCCCATCCCCACCCTCCACCTGCCTCTCTGCCTACTTGTGATCTCTCTGTGTGTCAAATAAATAAAATCTTATTTTTTTTAACCTCTTAGCCAAAAATGATAAAGCATTTAGCAGGTCACATTTTGCTTTTCATATCTATTATTTCATTTGTTCATTATGCCAACCCTATAAGGTAGGTATTTTTATTGATTCTGCTTTCTAGGTATAGAAACAAAGGTTTTTAGGGGTTAGACTTTGCCCAAGGTCATAGAGTTAATAGATATAATATGGAATTTAATCTTAAACCTGACTTTTCCATGGATCACATAATACACTTTATGTACAACTACTTCAATATTATTACTTGATGGAACTGGTCAAGGTGTAAGAAATGATACATAGAAAACTAGAGTAACTTACACACCCAGATGGGAAATGGATATCACCAAGACTGGTTGCTATAGTATGGCTTCCATTAAAAAAAAATACATACAAATATACACAGTGAGATAAAAATACAACAAATGGTGAAGCACAGTACAGTTAGATTTCATCTTAAATTTAACTTTCTTCAGAATTTTCTGCTTTCCATGTTTTTGCAATAGATATGTTATCTATGTAATCAGAACATGTTATTTGAGTAAAAACAAGACATAAAGTTACGTAAATAGGTAGATTTATTGAATTGCTTAAAAACAAACTCAGTATCTAAGAATATAGCACAAAAGCTCACAAATGTGAGCTTATGAATGTTCAACCTAAGGACCTAGATAAATATAAACAAAACCATAAGCCAGGGCAAGGTTCCTCCTGGCCTTTGTTTACTGCCAACAGATGGCACTAGATCTTGCTGGTCTCTGTAGACTTAAAACCAAATGGATTGATAATCATGTCAAAAAATGGGCAGAAGACATGAACAGACACTTCTCCAATGAAGACATACAAATGGCTAACAGACACATGAAAAAATATTCATCATCACTAGCCATCAGAGAGATTCAAATCAAAACTACATTGAGATACCACCTTACACCAGTTAGAATGGCCAAAATTAATAAGACAGTAAACAACATCTGTTGGAGAGGATGTGGAGAAAGGGGAACCCTCTTACACTGTTGGTGGGAATGCAAGTTGGTGCAGCCACTTTGGAAAACAGCGTGGAGATTCCCTCAGAAATTAAAAATAGAGTTTTCCTATGACCCAGGAATTGCACTACTGGGTATTTACCCCAAAGATTCTGATGTAGTGAAAAGAAGGGCCATCTGTACCCCAATGTCCATAGCAGCAATGGCCACAGTCGCCAAACTGTGGAAAGAGCCAAGATGCCCTTCAACAGACGAATGGATAAAGAAGATGTGGTCCATATATACTATGGAGTACTAGGCCTCCATCAGAAAGGACGAATACAACTTTTGTATCAACATGGATGGGACTGGAAGAGATTATGCTGAGTGAAATAAGTCGAGCAGAGAGAGTCAATTATCATATGGTTTCACTTATTTGTGGAGCATAAAGGAATATCACGAAGGACATGGGAAGATGGGTGAAGGGAGTTGGGGGAAATTGGAGGAGGAAATGAACCATGAGCATGTGTGCATGGAGCACTGGGTGTGGTGCATAAACAATGAATTCTGGAACACTGAAAAGAAATTTTAAAAAATAAATAAAATTTTTTTTTGAAAATAGACTTACACATAATCTTCATAATCTTGTTTTTAAGTATAAAAGTCTCCAAATATGCCACAAAAAAAGGGAAGTCCTTTTTAAAGAGTACTGACTTTCATGAATAAAAATATTAATCACAGCATTATTTATAAAAGCAAAATTTCAGAATTCTCTTAAATATTTAAAAATAAGATAATGATAAAATATAAAAGCTACATCTAATTATGATTTATTACATAGTCATAGTTATATTTACTAAGAACTTTAATGACTTTGGGAAATTATCAAGATATAATATTATTTTTAAAATCCAGGATTGTATGTATGCACAAGTTTAACTACATAAATTTATTATATACAGAAAAGAAATTCAGAGCTAACAGTGAATGTTTCCGTGTAAGAAAGTTATGGGACAAATTTTATTTTATATGAATATTTTCTCTATAGTCTATAATTTCTTCAGTGAATATTTATCAGGAAGAAAAAAAAATCAAAATCTTTTTTCTGCCTCTTACTGTGTCTCCCCCTTCTCTCTCTCTCTCTCTCTCTCTCTGTCTGTCTGTCTCTTTCACACACACACACACACACACACACACACACACACATACACACAAAACCCTGAAGGGAGAAATCCAGAGCTTGAATCAAAATAGATTTAAAATAGAAGCAGACACCATGCTGATAGCCAAATAAACCCTTGGGTGAACCAAATTAAGTGATCCTGCTGTAAATACTCAAACCCTTGGCTGACCTTGGTTTTTATCTGCATAAAAGACCTAGAGTCCAGGGCTTGGAGCTAGATGGCAGATAAAAATCTCCATTATCCCAGGCCAATGGAAGTGTTAACCTACCTTTCAGATAATTTTATGTTTTCGTTTTTGTTTTTTCTCACCACCTTCTGCCCTTGTCAAGGTGCAGATTTTTCTAAGTAGCAATATTCAGAGCTCTAGTGCAACAAGAAAAAAAGTTAAACAAGTCACCTTAAAATCCATGGTGTAAGTGAGACTGGAAGTGATTAATCACATTTACGATTTATGATTTATGCTGCCTAATTTATAGAGCATTTTGTGTATATATTGGCTTGTAGCCACACGTGAGGTATGTAGGACACACATTATTTATCATCACTCTCTGTAAGTACTCACAGCTTTTCTAAGTGGCAGAGCCTGTTTCAGACTTACTGTTTTGAATTCCATCCTATGTCCCTTTCACTACAGCATGATGTTACTCCTCAAAAACAGTCTCAGTGCCTCTAACTAGAAATATATTTATCACGTTCATCTTTAGAAAGAGGACATTGTCATGTACAGCTCCTTAAGATTCTTAAGATAATTATAACAGTGTTATGGGGCTGCTTCTAAAACGATGTATCAATGTAGAAGGCTGATAACCATGTTGGGGCACAATTGGGTGAAAGCAGTTTTATGGGAGGATGAAGGAACTGTGTATTCATCAGGCAATAAATGTGTTGGCTCCACCAAATATTCGTGAGTTTTGAATTAGATTAGGCTTGAAAGTCATGTCCCCTGTATTAGGCAGGGCTTAAAGTTGCAAGTGACAGAGACCCCATTTAAACTAGCTCAGACTAAGAAGAATTACCAGAAGGAAAGTGGTGGAGGTGGGCCTCAGAAACAACCGGAAAGAACCCTGGCTTTGGCCACAATTAAAGCTCTCTCCCTCTCTCGTCTTTGCTTCTTTCAGAATATTAACTTCATTTTCCAGTCTGGCTTCTTTTGCATGGCCTAAATCCTGAGCATTGTCAACTATTAGATCATAAAGTTTCCACCCTCTGACCTCACTTAACCTTAATTATTTCCTCAGTGGCTCCATATCCAAATATAGCCACACGGGGAGTTAAGGCTTCAACATATAAATTTTCTGGGGACATAAGCATTCAGTCCATAACAAAGTGGGGTCGGTAATTTTCTAATAAAGGTAACTACTTCGAAAACAGGAGAACAATGCTTGACAAAGTCATAAATGATCTGGTGCTTCGTCTCAAGGCCTGGATTTCAGTACTCTGATCTAGTTACACCTGAAGATGTCTATTTTAACAACTAAGATGGCGTGGGGCTAATAGTCTCTTTTAAAAATGTGGAGGCTGACAATTATATATCACTCTTCTTCTAAGCTGCGAGAGGCTTCACACCGGCCAAGCAGCACCTCAAGAGATTGCTCCGGTTCTTCTTCAGTACACACAAGAACAGGTTATTGTGTCCCCAAAATCCTATACCATGAAGAATGTCCAAAATAGTTTTACCTTGGAAAACCCTTAAAACATCAGATATCCACCTCTGCCATTAAAAATATAGCTGACAAGGGGGCACCTGGATGGCTCAGCTGGTTAAGCAACTACCTTCAGCTTCCACATCAGGTTTCCTGCTCAGCAGGGAGTCTGCTTCTCTCTCTGACCGCTCACCTCTCAAGCTCTCTCTTGTTCTCTTTCTCCTTCAAATAAATAATTAATTAATATCTATTAATATACATATTAATATTATATATAATATAATATGTATAATATAATTATATAATATTATATATGTATATATTTTATATATATATTTATATATCTGACAGGAAAGCCAGAGACCATTTAAATTGTGCCCTCTGACATATCCTCCAAAATGAGCCAACTAGAAAATATAACTAATACAACAAGATGAAAAGTTAAAAACCTGCCACATCAAAGTGTTGGCTAGAAAAGAGTTGTTAGGTTAAATTTCATACTCCCTCATATGGTTTCACTTATTTGTGGAGCATAACAAATGACATGGAGGACATGGGGAGATGGAGAGGAGAAGGAAGTTGAGGGAAATTGGAAGGGGAGGCAAACCATAAGAGACTATGGACTCTGAAAAACAACCTGAGGGTTTTGAAGGGGCGGGGGTGGGAGGTTGGGGGAACCAGGTGGTGGGTAATAGGGAGGGCACGTATTGCATGGAGCACTGGGTGTTGTGCAAAAACAATGAATACTGTTACGCTGAAAAAATAAATTAATTAATTTAAAAAATAACTAAATTTCATACTCCCAAAATGATATCTTTGGTATTAAAATATTAGATCTACATGCCTTCCTCTTTGTCTGTAATCACAGACTGATTACTGTTATCGATTAGGGAAACTGCTTTTTCATGATAATAAAATCATGACACCCACATATCAAATAATTTGTATTTTTCTATATTCTGTGGAAGGGAGGTGGGTCTTTAGCTTAAGCAAAAGTGATTTCAGGACATAAAGCTTTGAATTAAAAGGAACAATGGACTGAACATATTCTTGAGGTGAAATTTGCTGTGTGATTAATCAGAGGAACATAACAATCAACTCTGACACTTGCAGCCATATTGTCTGTATAGGTATTAAAAACAAATAATTTAGTTTAAGTTCATCAACTGAGCCCATAATTGAAATCTATGCATAATGTTAAAAGCTGGGGGGAGGTGGATAAAAGCACTGAACCTGCTTCAATTAGTCCTAAATTAATTCTTACGCAGTGATGATGAGTGAAGCAGCATTTATTTGCTCCTTTATTAAAATCCAGTCTCCAAAGCCCAACCTTGCACTCAGGAGAAAAATATTTATTTTAGATCAATTGTTTAATGAGGTAACAAATCTTTCATTGTTGCAGAATAAAGGATATTTTCTCAAAAAATGAGATACATTATTACTTCACAGCTTGAGTAATAATATATGTGTTCTTTATAAAGAAAAGAAATGTGTACTGGGAGCCTAGTGTTGACTTTTGGGTGTGAGTCCCGTACCAGCCCCACTCTGCACCCATATTTTCATATTAAACTATATAAGCTATTATAGCCTTATCCCTCAATCCTTCTCAATGTTTGTGGTGATGAAAGAAGCGTCTCCATCTTGCACGTGTGGAGATCTTCACACACCTAGTACCTGTCCCCCTCAGCCACCTATACTATACAAACTCAATTTTCCCTACACCAATTTATTAAACTTGAGGGCTTTTATCAGGTGATAAATTTATGATAATACTTAAATTTCATTTAAAGAAAAGGCTTTGATTTTTTTTTTCAGGTTATTAACTAGTCAAGGTTTATTTTAAGACAGGCACTTGGATGAGTCCACATTTGCTGTGACACAATGAAGGTGAATCTATTTTAAGTTCAATAAAACAATGATAGAAGGGAAGGGATAAAATTCCCATTGAGGCATCAGAGAAGAATTTTAAACAGTCTTTTGATTAGCAATAAGACAAAATAATGTTTTAAGTTCATCCTACTTCTCTTAGCTCTCTTAGATCCTGTTCTGAGAATAAGTAATGGACTCAGGGACAGCTAGGCTACATATAAAAATGTTGTGTTTATTTGTTGTGGGAAAAATAAATAAATCATACTGAGGATGGTGATTAGTAGACAGAGTAACTTGATACACTACATGGTGCTGATATCAAAATTAGACATGCAACTTGCTAGGTTTCACACACCCAGGAGGCATTATTATACCTTGTGTAAATGACACACCCTAGAAGTTTTGCGATGTGGGGCTCTAATACAGAAATTCTCTGAAATTTTTTCCTAAGCCATAATATACATCACCATCATCTCAGTTTAGGGGCATATTTTGTGAGAAAATTATCATTCAAGTAATGCCTCTGATTAAAAAAAAAAATGTTCCTTGGGAGCCAATCTTCATATTTCCCCAAATTCTAGGTCGGAACATGTAAGACCATCCTAAGCTTAAAATTCAGGGCCCCAGAGGTAAGTTATAATGCTACGAAATGTGTAATAAATAAATGTTAAGTGCTCTTTTGAAATCATAAAAAAAGATAAATAGTCCAGGAGAAAGATGAGCAGATATTAGTAACAGGTTCTGTGAGACAGGAAGCAGAGAGGAAAGCTTCCAGTTCCCATTTCTAGTACAGGTACTCTCTGATCACACTCCTTGACACCTATGATTAAAAAAAATTAAAGAAAAATATATGACTAATTTTTAATAATAAAAGTAGAACAGGAGATAACAAGGATGACAACATTCAAACACCAAGAATAAAGAAGAAAAAAGAAAAAGGAATAAAATACAGATTAAAAGAGAGAATAAGGGGTGCCTGGGTGGCTTAGTGGGTTAAAGCCTCTGCCTTCGGCTCAGGTCATGATCCCAGAGTCCTGGGATGGAGCCCCATGTTGGGCTCTCTGCTCAGCAGGGAGCCTGCTTCCCCCTCTCTCTCTGCCTGCCTCTCTGCCTACTTGTGATCTCTCTATCAAATAAAATAAATAAAATCTTTTAAAAGAGAGAGAGAGAGAATAAAAAGCCCAAAGAAGACAAAAGAATAATGAATAAAAATAATAAAAAAATAAATTGAGGAAAAGATAAAATATAAAAGGTTAGAGGACAATAAGATTAAAGATTAAAAATCTAAAAATAGAAAAGATAAAGGATAAAAATCCATGAAATAAATATTAGATGAAACCCATATAAACACAAAAGATTAAGGATTAGGAATAAAAATTAGGAGATAAAAAGATAAAAGTAAAAAGTGTATAAAAAAACCCCATTAATATAAAGAGGATTAGGGAAAACTGTGTATAAAGGCCTGAAGAAGAAAAATTGAACTTGAGAGAAATTACTGAAAACAAGTGGTAGAGGGAGAGAATGACCCCCAGTGGAGGGTGATACAGAAACTGTCATCAGCTCTTGGGCTAAGCCTCTTTCCCTTCATGAGGGGTTTCCTTTTACGTGGGGTGCTTTTTGCAGGTAGGACTGAGAAGTTGAAAGCAATCTTGAAACCTATTCCTTTGAGTCTCCACAAAGCATAAAACAGAAATCTATATGAGACTGACCTCTAGACACTTCCCAGTCAAGCCTTGTAGACAAATTAAGTTTCTTTGTTCCAAAAGACAAAGGCTGGGGTCATTTCACCATAGCCTATGAAATAAGAAGTCATAGAGAAGGGGTGAGAATGGATTTTTAAAAATCAATTCTTCCAATTTCATCCTTGAAAAAAGACAAACTGAAGACAATTTATAAGAATTTTTACATGGAGGTTAACAAATGTGTACTCATAGCTCAAAGAACTGGTAGAAAGAATATTTATATAGTTGTCGAAGAAATCTGGGGGATAGGAAAAGTTAGGAAAGTGGATGGCGAAGAACTGACTGACGTGCCTGGGTTCTAGCTCCAGGTCTGCCACCGGCTAGCTGTATGACCTTAGGTAAAGGATCTTAGCTTCTTGCACCTCACTCTGCTTACATATCTGTACAAGGAATAAAAAAGGACTGGATTTGATGTTTCCTAAAACTAAAATTTAAGTTTGATATTTAAAAAATAAGCTTTTGTCATATGCTGAATATAGAGTTGAATGGTCATAGATCTAGGTCTATAAACAGGGCTTGAAAATGTAAATGCTTAGAAGGGTTGGAGGGTTGAGTAAATTAAAGAAATGGCCAGGCAGAAGACCACAGGGGCTGTGAAAAACTTGAAATTATGTGTCTCTTCTAAAGAGCAGGCGCTTCTCATTTGTTACTAGTGCCTGTCACATCAAAATGTAGGCAGCCAGACTTTCAGATTTTTCTAGAGAAGTAAAAATAATTTTTTATGTGATGCCTGATTTTTACATATTGTCAACTTATTTAAAAAAATTTTAAAAAATCACTGGGTGAGCCAGATCGAAAACATCTATTATCTCAATTTGGTCTGTGAATCACTGTTAACCCCACTTACATATAATACCTTTGTTATAACATTTGCCACAAAAGGCTCAGTGGAGGATTCAGCTAAACATTAATTGATTCATTTCTCCAACCAATAAATTTGTTCCTGTAAGGTCATCAGTAATGCCCCCTATGTCATGTATGATTTTAATAATTTGACTCTTTTTTTCTTAGTGAATCTAACTAAAGGTTTGTTAATTGTACTGATCTTTTCAAAGAACCCACTTTTGATTTCATTTTTTTCCTATTGCTTTTCTTTTTTTATTTTATTTATTTCTGCTATAATCTTAATTATTTTTCCCTTCTTCTTATTTTGGGTTTCATTTTCCCTTCCTTTCCTAGTTTTTTTTTAAAGAAAATGTTAGATTATTTAAGACCTTTCTTCTTTTTTTTTAAGATTTTATTTACTTGAGAGAGAGAGCACAATCAGGGGAAAGGGCAGAGGGAGAAGCAGACTTCCTGCTGAGCATGGAGCCCAAGAACAACAACCCAAGGCTCCTAATGCCAGGACCCTGATATTATGACCTGAGCCAGTGGTAGATGCTTAACTAATGACTGAGCCACACAGGTCCTCTTCTTCTTTTTTTGATATAGGTGATTATACCTATGAGTTTTCCTCTTAGAATTGCTTTACCTGCATCCCATAAGTCTGGTATGTTGTGTTTTCATTTTCACTCATTTCAAAATATTTTCTCATTTCTCCTGTGATTTCTTAGGTGGCCCATTGGAAATTTACTTTCCAAATATCTATGAACTCCCAAATTTCCTTCTATTTTAGATTACTAATATCATGCCATTGTGGTCAGTCATATTTTGCATGACTTCAATTCTTTTAAATTCATTGCAGCTTGTTTTATAACATAGCATATGATTTATGTGGGAGAATAACTTGTGTTTATTTGAATGTAATGTGTATTCTATTATTGTTGAATTCTATAGATGTGCTAAGTCAAATTGGTTCATAGTGTTTTCAAGTCTTCTATTTCCTTGGTTTAACATTTAAATCTATGATCCGTTCTGAGTTAATATCTAGATACAGTATAAGATATGGATCAAAATTGTTTTTCTTTTTCATATAGCTATCATCTGGGAGACAATTCTCTGTAGTTCTCAATTTTTGCATATCATATAACAAAAAGCACAAAGGTGTTTTTTCCATACTATATTTTCAAGGAGTTTTATAAAACCAATAATAGCATTGCAAGATGAAGATGGTGCACATAGAACATTCTCCAGAATAGATCAGATATTAGGCTTCCAAACAAGGTTTGACGAATTCAAACATACCCAGCTTATACCCTGCATCTGTTCTGACCACATACTCTGAAACTAGAAGCCAATACCAAGAAAAAATCTGGAAAGACCACAAAAACATGCTATTAAACAATGAATGAGTCAACCAGGAAATTAAAGAAGAAATTAAAAAGTACACAGAAACAAATGAAAATGACAACATAATAGTCCAAAACATTTGGGATGCAGCAAAAGTGTTTCTAAAAGAGAATTTTATAGCAATACAGGACTAACTCAAGAAGCAAGAAAAATCTCAAATAAAGAACCTAACATTGGGGCGCCTGGGTGGCTTAGTGGGTTAAAGCCTCTGCCTTCAGCTCAGGTCATGATCCCAGGGTCCTGGGATCGAGCCCCACATCGGGTTCTCTGCTCCGCGGGGAGCCTGCTTCTTCCTCTCTCTCTGCCTGCCTCTCTGCCTAGTTGTGATTTCTCTCTGTCAAATAAATAAAATATTTTAAAAAAAAAGAACCTAACATTATAAAGGAGCTAGGAAAAGAAAAACAAACAAAACCTAAAACCAGCAGAAGGAAAGAAATAATAAAAATTAGAGGAGAAATACATGGTAAAGAAACTAAAAGAGCAATAGAACAGATCAATGAGACCAGAAACTATTTCCTTGAAAAATTAATAAAATTGATAAGCCTCTAGCCAGACTTATCAAGAAAAGAAGAGAATGGGGCGCCTGGGTGGCTCAGTGGGTTAAAGCCTCTGCCTTCGGCTCAGGTCATGATCCCAGGGTCCTGGGATTGAGCCCCACATCGGTCTCTCTGCTCCACAGGGAGCCTGCTTCCTCCTCTCTCTCTGCCTGCCTCTCTGCCTACTTGTGGTTTCTCTCTGTCAAATAAATAAAATATTAAAAAAAAAGAGAGAGAGAATGGACTCAAATAAGTAAAATCACAAATGCAAAAGGAGAAATAACAACAAACACCACAAAAATGCAAACAGTTATAAGAGAATACTATGAAACCCTATGTACTAACAAACTAGACAACCTAGAAGAAATGGATAAATTCCTAGAAAGAAAGTAGCTGAGGTTCCTGTGTGCCTCACTCATTAAGCATCTGCTTTTGGCTCAGGTCATGTTTCAGCGTCTTGGGATCAAGCCCCACATCAGTCTCCTTGCTAGGCCCGAAGCCTGCTCCTCCCTCTCCTACTCACCCTGCTTGTGTTCCCTCTCTCACTGTGTCTCTCTCTGTCAAATAAATAAATAAAATCTTTAAAAGGAAGGAAAGAAGGAAGGAAGGAAGGAAGGAATAAATCAACTACTAAAACTGAAACAGAAAGAAATAGAACATTTGAACAGACTGATTATCAGCAAGGAGATTAAATTAGTAATCAAAAAACTCCCAAGAAATAAATGTTCAGGACCAGATGGATTCCCAGGCAAATCCTGCCAAACATTTAAAGAAGAGTTAATATCTATTCTTCTCAAACTATTCAAAAAAAAAATAGAAATGGAAGGAAAACTTCCAAATTCACTCTAAGGCACAAACATTGCACTGATACCAAAACAAGATAAAGATACCACTGCAAGTCAATATCTATGATGAACATAGATGCAAAAATCCTCAACAAAAATACTAGCCCACTAAATCAAACAATACATTTAAAAAATCATTCACTATAATCAAGTGGGATTTGTTCCTAAGTTGAAAAGGTAGTTCAATATTCACATATCAATCAGGGTGATGCATTACATCAATAAGCGAAAGGAGAAGAACCATATGATCACTTCAATTGATGCAGAAAAAGCATTTGACAAACTACAACCTTGATTCATGATAAAAGCCCTCTAAAAAGTAGGTTTAAAGGGAACATACCTCAACACCATAAAGGCCATATATGAAAAACCCACAACTAACATCATCTTTCACAGGGAAACCTGAGAGCTTTTGCCCTGGGGAATAAGACAAGGATCTCCAGTGGGGAAAAGACAGTCTCTTTAACAAATGGTGTTGGGAAAACTGGACAAACAACATGCAAAAAAATGAAACTGGATCACTTTCTTACATCATACACAAAAATAAATTCAAAATGGATTTGAGATATGAAGGGTGAGATATGAAACCATAAAAATCCTAGAGGAGAACATGGGCAGTAACCTCTTTGACACTGTAACAACTTCTTGTGAGATATGTCTTCTGAGACAAAGGAAACAAGCAAAAAATAAACTATTGGGACGTCATCAAAATAAAAAGAGACTCTGAGCAGCCAAAACAACCTTGAGAAAGAGGAGCAAAGCTGGAGGTATCACACTTTGACTTCAAACTATCTATATAGCTATAGTCATCAAAACAGTACAATATTGGCATAAAAACAGACAGGTATACAGATCAATGGAACAGAATAGAGCACTCAGAAATAAATCCATGCATATATGGTCAATTATAGTTGATGAAGGAATAAGAATTTATAATGAGGAAATAAATCTTTTCTATTAGTGGTTCTGGGAAACTGGTCAGCCACATGCAAAAGAAGGAAATTGGGACCCTATCTTACACATGTGCAAAACTCAACTCAAAATGGATTAAAAATTTAATCCTATACCTGAAACTCCTCGAAGAAAACATAGGGGATAAGCTCCTTGATTAGTCTTGGCAATGCTTTTTGTCATCAAAACAACAGCAAGAAAGAACAAGAAAAACAAAAATAAACAAATTGAACTACATCAGATTAAAACCTGCACAGCAAACAAAAGCATCAAAAAATGAAGATGAAATCTGTCAGGTGGAAGAAAATATTTGCAAATCAAGTAACTGATAAGGGGTTAATACTCAAAATATATAAATAATTCATACTACTTCATAGCAAAAATAACAAAACAAAAAACAATCCAATTAAAAATGGACAGAGGATCTGAATAGACATTTTTTCAAAGAAAACATACAAGTTCTAACAGGTACATTAAATGGTGCTTCAGTATCAGTAATCATGAGGAAATGAAAGTCAAAACTACAATGAGCTATCACCTCACACTTGTTAAGATAAGTATCATCAAAAAGACAAGAGATCACAGGTGTTGCCAAGGATGTAGAGAAAAAGGACCTCTTTTATACTGTTGATTGGACTAAAAGTTGGTACAGTTACCATGAAAAACAGTATGAAAGACCCTCAAAAAACTTAGAACAGAACTACCATATGATTCAGCAATCTCACTTCTGGTCCAAAGGAAATAAAAACAGGATCTTGAGGAGATATCTGCTTCCATGTTTATTGCAACATTATCCACAATAGCCAAAATATTGAAACAACCAAAATGCCATGAATAGATGAATGGATAAAGAAAATGTGGTATATATGGTATATAAATTTCATAAGAAATTGTGTTTACTATTTTTGTACTCACATAAAATGCAATTCACAATAAAAATGTAAAATGAAAAATAGTTTATAATGATAAAAGGGGCATATTATTGGGAAACCATAGAAAAATACAAGTATATCCTCACAAAGACACTACAAAAAATGGAATTAACAAAGTACTAACAAATCAAATATAACAACACAGAAAAAGCATAATATACCCCAACAAAGCAAGATTTATCCTAGAAATGCAATGTAGATTTATTATCTAAAAATCAGTCATTGGAATTCATCATATCAACATAAAGAAGAGGATAAATTACATGATAATTGCAATAGTTTCAGAAAAAAGTATTTTAAAATATTTACATACATTCATACGAAAACTCACAGCAAGTTGGAAGTAGTAAAAAACTTCCTTATATTGATAATACTTTGATAATATGGTTAATTACTTGTAAAAGACTGAGTTGTTTCTACCTTAAATCTAATACAAGACAAAGATGCCTATTTCAGTGCTTATATTCAATATTGATTGGAGGTGCTAATCATTGTAATAAGGCAAGAAAAAATATTATGGCTGGGAAGAAGCAAAACTGTCCCCATTTACAGTTCATTGTGATTGCTAACAGAGAAAAATCTCAGAGAATGCACAAAACAACTAATGGGATAAATATATGAATTTAACGAAGTCATAGGTTATAAGGTCATATACAAAAACCAATTGTTTTCTTACATATATCTACAAAAATGGAAGGAAAAATCATGAAAATTATGCTGAAATCAGCATTAAACAAAACATTTCTAGGAATACGCTTAATAAAATTCAGCTCTGACATTTTGGTGAAAATTGTAAAACATTATTGCAATTAAAGAATGATATAATGAGAATTTACCATACTCATGGATTGACATACTTAATAATATATCAAACTGATTCATAGATTTCTAATCACAATTTCAAACAAAATCTCAGCAGGTTTTTTGAGGATAGGAATTGGGAAGAATATCCTAACATTTCTATGAAAATACAGTGGAGTTGGATGAAAGAAGTAATAGATGAAAGTGTAGATCAGTAGAAAATAGATATCTAGAATTAAGACATTACAGATAGACCAATGGTGGAAAATACAGGAAAAAAAATAAAGACAGAGGCAATTAATTAAAGGGTCTAATTCCAGAAGTAGAAGATGAAGAAATGAGGCAAAAACAAAAAATTCTCATGATAAGAATTTTCCAAAATAGGTAAAGAACATCAATACTATTTAAAAGCTCATTGCTAACTCCAGCTAAGGTAAATATATTCACATACATTCAAATGGAAAACACACCATGTAATAATAATAAAGCTGCCAAAAATAAAGAGGATATTGTAAAGAGGTCAAATAAGAGAGAAAGATTATTTTTTGTTTATATTTAGTAGGTTTATAGAGGTATAATTGACATACAATACTCTGCACATGTCTAAAGCCTACATTTTATTAAATTTTGCTATATGTATAAACCCATAAAAATCATTACTGGAATCAAGACAACAAAAGTATTCACCACTCCCAAAAGTTTTCACATTTCTTTATAACATCTCTCCCTTTCAACTCTCCCTGCCTCTCCCACATACACAGGGAATAACTGATTTGCTTTCTTTTAATAAAGGATATTTTGCATTTTCTCAAATTTTATATAAATGGAATCAATGAATATGTACACATTTTTGTCTTCTTTTATTCAGCATAGTTATCTTATGATGTATCCACATTGTTCTATGTATCCACTCATATCTTTCCATTTTTACTTCAGGTGTTTTAAAGTTTGCTATTGTGCATATACAATTAGAATTAGTATGCCTTTTGATGAATTGATCCTATTATCATTAGGAAATGTTGCTTTTTCTCTGTGGTAATACTACTTGTCTTAAAATATATGTCTTACATGGAGGACATTGAGAGATGGAGAGGAGAAGGAAGTTGAGGGAATTGGAAGGGGAGGTGAACCATAAGAGACTATGGACTCTGAAAAACAACCTGAGGGTTTTGAAGGGGCGGGGGTGGGAGGTTGGGGGAACAGGTGGTGGGTAATAGGGAGGGCACGTATTGCATGGAGCACTGGGTGTTGTGCAAAAACAATGAATAGGTCTGCGTTGGTGGTATAGTGGTGAGCATAGCTGCCTTCCAAAAACAATGAATACTGTTACCCTGAAAAAATAAATAAATAAATTTAAAAAAATAAAAAAATATATATATGTCTTATGTTGCTACAGCAAATTCAATTTTCCTAGAATTAGTGTTTCATTTGATATATTTCTCTAAATTTTACTTTTCTTTATCTCTTCTTCTTAACAGTATAAACTGGGTCTTGTTATTTTTATTCAGTCTCACAATTTCTAATATTTAACTGGGGTGTTTTGTATGTTTATATTTAAGTAACTTTTGAAATGGTTTGTTTCATTTCTGTCTGTCTCATTTCTTTATTCTTCTTTTCCCTCTCCCTTTCTTCCATATTTTGACATGATTATTTCTTACTATTCCATTTTTTTCTACTCTAATTAGAGTTTTATCTCTATTACATATTATTTTTAGTACTTGCTGTGGGGGGTTTCAGGAAAAATACATGACTTCTCACAGTGCACCTCGTAGTATCATTATAACACCTCATATAATGTAAAACTTTATGACAAAATAAATCTATTTATCACTCTTTCATATTTGTTATATACTTCCACATGTTATTACTCCCATAATACATCACTATAAGTTTTGCTTTAATCAGCCAATTATCTTTGAAAAAATTAAGAAATAAGGAGAATAGCTTTCATATTTACCCACTCATTTACCTTCATTTCATCATGTGATCCAGATTACTATTTGACAATCACTTCCCTTCAGCCTTAAGAATTACCATTAACATTTCTTATAATCCAGTATGCTGTGATCAGTTCTTTCAACTTTGTTTTACCTGAAGACATTTTTATCTGGGCTTCATCTTTTAAGGATAGTTTTGTTGGATATAGAATTCTGACTTCACAGCATTTTTATGTTTGCTTTCCTTCAGAACCTTAAAATTTTAACTCAATTGTTTGGAGGATTGCATTGTTTCTGACAAGAAAATATCAGTCATTTTTCACGTTGTTTCTGTGTGTGTGTGTGTGTGTGTGTGTGTGTGTGTGTATTTAGTTTGACTGCAATTAATATTTTTTGCTTATCTTTGCTTTTTAGCAATTTTAGTATGGTGTGATTGGGGTTTTTTGTATGTTTATATTTTTGATTGTTCACTAAGCTTCTCTTGGATCTGCTAGTCAATAATTTTAAAATACATTTGGAAAAATTTTAGTCATTATTTTCAAATACTTTTTCTGCCTCAGTTTTTCTCCCCTCTTTTCCTGGAACCCCAATACCTGTATGTTAGGTTTTTTTTTTTTTTTTTTAATACTGTTCCATATATCCCAGTGGTTCTCTTCTTTTTAAAAAAAAAAATGGATGATTTCACTGAACCTAGTCATCTTTAAGTTATTTTCTTCAACTGTTAACCTACCTAGTGAGCTTTTCATTTCAGTTACTTTACTTTTAAGTGCTAGAATTTTTTTCTTTTTTAATTTGCATTTTTTAGTTAAAACTATTCATTTGTCTGCCTTTTCCTTTACATGCTTATACATGCATACAATATCTGTTTTAAAACCTTGAAGATAATTTTGACATATGTATTATCTCTGGTTCTATTATCGATTTTTTTCTCCTGGTTATGGTTACATTTTCATGTTCTTTGAGTATACAATATTTTTAAATTCTATATGAGGCATTCTGGGTGCTATATTGTTTAAAGTCTCTATGGAAATGGAGAGTGATACCAGCAAGATGGCAGAAGAGGAAGACCTAGCCATTGTTTCCCCATGGAGACACCAACTTAACAATAATATACATCTAAGAAAAAGTTCATTGCATTTTTCATTCATAGCCCCTTTCCCTCTCTGGCACAGTGTTGTGTGATTGAGAGAAACCATCCAACTCCCAACTTCTCCCTCAGGAGAAGTGAGAAGAGTGAAAAGTGAGTCCAACTTTCTGATTTTTGGACAAGACTGGAACTGATTTCTGTTTTGCTTAGAGGGCTGAAGAGAATGGCAGCATAATGTTAATGCCACGTTGGGGGCTGCTGAAAATAAAGATGAGCATTACACCTTATCACAGCACCAAAAAGACTACAATACTGAAGATAGACAGCAGGGGGAGCAAGAGATTACAGGCTTGTATTACAATCCTTGAGACAAGCGATAGGTATATATATATAAAAAATATATGTATGTGTATGTATATGTAAATGTATATATATGTATATATGTATGTTTGTGTGTGTATATATAGAGAGAGAGGAGAGATTTATTATAAGAAATTCACTTACACAGTTACTGAGGTTGATAAATTGAAGATATACAGTGAGTCAGCAAACTGGAGACCCCAAGATAGTTGTGGTGTAATTTCAGTTTGAAGGCTAGCAGGCTGGAGAGTGAGGAAGAGCCAATGCTTCAGTTTGAGTCCAAAGGGAGGAAAAACCCACGTCTCAATTTGGAAGCTGTCAGCCCAGAGAAATTCTCTTACTGGGGATAGACTCAAGCTTTTTGTTTTATTCAGGCCTTCAGCTGATTGAATGAGGTCAATATGCATTAGAAAATTCAATCTGTTGGGATGCCTGGGTAGCTCAGTCGGTTAAGTGTCTACATTAAGTTTAGGTCATGATCCCAGGGTCCAGGACCTACATCAGGGTCCTTGCTCAGTAGAAAGCTTGCTTCTCCTTCTGCCTGATGCTCCCCCTGGTTGTGCTTGCTTGCTCTCTCTCTCTCTCTCTGATGAATAAATAAAACGTTAAAAAAGAGAGAGAGAAAAATCAATCTGTTTTACTGTTACCAAAAAAAAAGCAAACAAACAAACAAACAAAATCCAGAAAACAAAAACCTCACAGAAATACCTAGACTAATTTTTTTATTTATTTTTTATAAACATATAATGTATTATTAGCCCCAGGGGTACAGGTCTGTGAATTGCCAGGTTTACACACTTCACAGCACTCACCATAGCACATACCCTCCCCAATGTCCATAACCCTCTCCCTACACCTCTCCCCCGGCCCCCCTCAGTTTGTTTTGTGACATTAAGAGTCTCTTATGGTTTGTCTCCCTTCTGAGCCCATCTTGTTTCATTTATTCTTTTCCTACCCCCAAAACCCCCCATGTTGCATCTCCACTTCCTCATATCAGGGAGATCATATGATAGCTGTCTTTCTCCAATTGACTTATTTCACTAAGTATAATACTCTCTAGTTCCAACCACATTGTCGCAAATGGCAAGATTTCATTTCTTTTGATGGCTGTATAGTATTCCATCAAATATATATACCACATCTTCTTTATCCATTCATCTGTTAATAGACATAGAGGTTCCTTCCATAGTTTGTCTATTGTGGACATTGCTGCTATAAACATTCGGGTGCACGTGCCCCTTCAGATTACTATGTTTGTATCTTTAGGGTAAATACCCAGTAGTGCAATTGCTGGGTCATAAGGTAGCTCTATTTTCAACTTTTTAAGGAACCTCCATGCTGTTTTCCAGAGTGGTTGCACCAGCTTGCATTCCCACCAACAGTGTAGGAGGGTTCCCCTTCCTAGATTAATGTTTGATCATATAACCATGCATTCCATATCCCAGTCAACTTGACACAGAAAATTAATGATCAAAGTGTTCAGAAGAAATGGGGAGCCCTCTTTAGTAAGGAAATCACACATATAAGCTGAGAGAGGACACATACCTGGAAAGGCTTAAAAGCCCTTGAAATCTCTAGCTGGAATGATTGGTGAAAGGTCTGACTCTTTATTAAGCTAGTCCAAAAAGACTGGGAGAAGTGGCTGTTTTCTCAAATGGCCAAATTTTGACAAAAACCAGAAAGCATACCAAAAGAAAAAAAAAAAAAAGCCCCCAAAAATCCAACAGCTTAAATGACTCACTTAAAGGATCAAAATATATCTCCAGAAACCAACTCTGAAGAAGTGGAGACCTATGAATTACCTGAAAGAATTAAAAATAACCATCTTAAAGATGTTCAATGAGCCAAAAGAACATAAATAGAAAACCAAATAAAATTAAGAAAATTGTGCATAAACAAAATAAAAATATCAACAGAAAGAGAAATTGTTAAAAAGAGCCATACAGTAATTTTGCAGCTAAGGAATGCAATAGTTGAACAAATTCATGAGAATGTTTCAAAAGAATACTCAATCAAGCAAAAGAATTAGCAATTGAAAAGAGGCATTTGTAAATATAGAGTCAAGAGGAGAAAAGAATAAAGAAAAGTAAAAAGAACCTAAGACACTCATGCAATACAGTTAGTAGACCAATATATATATCATGGGAGCCATGGAAGGAGAAAAGAGACAAAGAGGCAGAGAGCTTTTTTGTAGAAATAAGAAAAATTTTAAATTTGAGGAAGGAAATGATCAAATTCAACAAGCTCAATATATTCCACTTAGGATAAGCCCAAAGAAACACACATAGAGACACATTATAATCAAATTTTCAGATGTCACATACAAAGGGAAAATGTTGAAAGCAGCAGAGGAAAAGTGACTCATCATATACAAGGGAGCCCCTATAAGATTATAAGCAGATTTCTCAGCAAAAACTTTGCAAGCCAGAAGGAAATGAGATGATAGATTTAAAGTACTGAAAGGAAAAAAAAAACAAACTGCCAACCAAGAATACTATATGAAGTATACAACCCTTAAAAACAAAGAAAGAGGGCGCCTGGGTGGCTCAGTGGTTTAAGCCGCTGCCTTCGGCTCAGGTCATGATCTCAGGGTCCTGGGATCGAGTCCCGCGTCGGGCTCTCTGCTCGGCAGGGAGCCTGCTTCCCTCTCTCTCTCTCTGCCTGCCTCTCTGCCTACTTGTGATCTCTCTCTGTCATAAATAAATAAAAATCTTTAAAAAAAAAAAAACAAAGAAAGAAATGACTAAATTGAGGTTTTCCCAGATTAAAACTGATAGAGGTCATCATAACTAGATATTACTTACAAGAAATGTTGAAGGGAATCCTTCAAGAACTACAAAAACATAAACATATTAACAAAATGGCAATTACTTTATCAATAATTATTTTAAATGTAAATGGCCTAATGCTCCTATCAAAAAATACAGGGTGATTCATTTATTCTCCTATCCCCCTAATCCCCCATGTTGCATCTCCACGTCCTCATATCAGGGAGATCATATGATAGTTGTCTCTCTCCGATTGACTTATTTCACTAAGCATGATACCCTCTAGTCCCATCCACGTCGTCGCAAATGGCAAGATTTCATTTCTTTTGATGGCTGCATAGTATTCCATTGTGTATATATACCACATCTTCTTGATCCATTCATCTGTTGATGGACATCTAGGTTCTTTCCATAGTTTGGCTATTGTAGACATTGCTGCTATAAACATTCGGGTACACGTACCCCTTCGGATCACTATGTTTGTATCTTTAGGGTAAATACCCAGTAGTGCAATTGCTGGGTCATAGGGTAGTTCTATTTTCAACTTTTTGAGGAACCAGGTGGTGGGTAATAGGGAGGGCACGTATTGCATGGAGCACTGGGTGTTGTGCAAAAACAATGAATACTGTTACGCTCAAAAAATAAATAAATTTAAGAATTGAAAAAAAAAATACAGGGTGATGGGATGAATTTAAAAAAAAAAGACGTCTACTTATAAGAGACTAACCTCAGACCTAAAGACACATACATACTGAAAGTAAAGAGAGGGAAAAATATTTACCATGCAAAAGGAAGCGAAAAGAAATACGGAGGAACAATACTTACATCAGACAATAGACTTTAAAGACTGTCACAAGAGACAGAGAAGGGCAGTACAAAATGATATAAGGATCAATCCAGCAAGAGGATGTAACAAATATAAATATGTGTGTACACAACATAGGAGCACCTAAATATGTAAAGCAAATATTAACAGACATAAAGAGAGAAATGACAGTATTACAATAAGAAGGGGACTTTGACATCTCACTTTCGTCAATGGATGGATCACCTAGGCAGAAGATAAATAAGGAAACAGTGTCTTTGAATAACAATAGATAAGATGGACATACAGATATATTCAGAACATTCCACCCCAAAACAACAGAATACACAATGCAAGCAGAACATTCTCTAGGATAGACCTCAAGTTGGGCTATAAAATGAGTGTCACTATATTTAAGAAGATTAGAATCATACTGTGCATCTTTTCGGGTTTAAAACTAGGAGTTCATCACAAGAAAAAACATGTTGAGGTTAAACAACATGATACTTGCCAACAAATGGGTCTATGAAGAAATCAAAGAATAAATTAAAAAATACATGGAGACAAATGAATATGAAAACACAACAGTCCAAAATCTCTGGACACAACAAAAGGAGTTCTAAGAGAGAAATATATAGTAATAAAATCTACCTCAAGAAACAACGAAAGAAGTTCAAATAAACAGTTTAACTTTACACCTAAAGGAATTTTTAAAAAGAACCAGAAAAGTCAAGGTGAGTAAAGGGAAGAAAATGATAAAGATCAGTGCAAAAATAAATGACATAGAGACAAAAGAAAAGATCAATGAAACCAAGCCCTTGTTCTTTGAAAAGATAAACAAAATTGATCAATCTTTAGCCAGACACATCAAGAAAAAAAGAAAAATGACTCAAATAAGCAAAACCAGAAACAAAAGAGAAGTAATAAGTAACACCATAGAAATACAAAGGATTATAAGAGAATACTACAAAAAAATTAGATGTCAACAAATTGAACAACCTAAAAGAAATGGATAAATTTATAGAAACATAAAGTCTTTCAAAACTGAACCAGGAAGAAATAGGAAATCTGAATAGACCAATTACTAGTGAGTAAATTGAATCAGTAATCAAAAAACTACCACCAAAAAAAGACCAGGATGAGATGGATTCACAGATGAATTCTACCAAACGTTTTTACAAAAGAGTAAATACCTATTCTCAAACTATTCCAAAAAACAAAAGAGAAAAGGAGGCTTTCAAATACATTCTATGAGGTCAGCATTACTCTGATACCAAAACCAGACAAAGATACCACACACAAAACAGAAAACTACAGCCCAATATCCTGGGTGAATCTAGATGCAAAAATCCTTAGCAAAATATTAGCAAACCACATTTGATAATACACTAAAAAGTCTTTTTTTGTGATCATTTACCACAATCAAGTGGGATTTATTCCTGGGGAGGCAGTGATGATTCAATATTCACAAATCAATGTGAACCATCATATCAATAAGAGAAAGGACGAAAATCATATGATCATCTCAATAGATGCAGAAAAAGAATTTAACAAAATTAAATGTCTTCTCGTGATACAAACTCTCAAAAAAACTCTCAAACAAGTTTAGAGGGAACATACATCAATATAATAAAGGCCATATATTTCAAAAACCCACAGCTAACATCATATTCAACAGTAGAAAACAGAGTATTTAGTTTATGATCAGGAATAAGGCAAAGATGCCCACTTTTATTCACATAGCACTGAAAGTCCTAGCAACCGTAATCTGATAAGAAAAAGAAATGATGCATTGAATTGGTAAGGAAGAAGTTAAACCATCACTATTTGAAGATGGCATGATACTAAACATAGAAAACGCTAAAGACTGCACCAAAAAACTATTAAAACTAATAAAGGAATTCAGTAAGGTTACAAGATACAAAATTAACACCTAGAAATCAGTAGCATTTTTATATACTAATAATGAAGTAGCAAAAAGAGTAATTTCCATTTACAATTACACCAAAAAGAATAATATACTTAGTAATAAATTTAACCAAGGAAGTGAAAACCCTGCACACTGAAAACTATAAAACTTTGGTGAAAGAAAATGAAGACAACACAAACAAACAGAAAAATATTTCATGCTCATGGAGTGGAAGAACCACTATTGTTAAAGTTAATACTGCCCAAAACAATCTACAGTTTCAAAACAATCCCTATTAAAATGCCAGCACTTTCACAGAACTAGAATAATACTAACATTTGTATGGAACCACAAGACTCCAAATAGCCAAAGCAATTTTGAGAAAGGAAAACAAAGCTAAAGGTATCATGCTCCCAGATTTCAAAATATACCACAAGGAACAGTAATCGAAAATAGACCCATAGATCAATAGAACAGAATAGAGAGCCCAGATATAAACCCACACTTATATGGCCAATTAATCTGTGGCAAAAGAGCCAAGAATATGCAATAGGAAAAAAGCAGTCTCTTAAAAAAAAAAATGTGCTGAGAAAACTGGATAGCTACATGCCAAAGAATGAAACTGGACCACTTTCTTAGACTATATGCAAAAATAAACTCAATATGGAATGAAGACCTAAATGTGAAACATGAAACCATAAAAATCCTAGAAAAGAACACAGGCGAGTAATTCCTCTGACTTTGGCAATAACAGCATTTTTCTAGGTATGTCCCCTAAGGCAAGGGAAACAAGAGCAAAAATAAACTTCTAGGATTTTATCAAAATTAAAAGACTTTGCACAGTGAAGAAAACCATCAACAGAAACAAAAACAGAAACTGAATAAGAGAAGATATTTGCAAATGACAAATCCAATAAGGGATTAGTATCCAAAATATATGAAGAATTTATTAAACTCAACACCAAAATGCAAACAATCCATTTTAAAAATGGGCAGAAAATCTAGATATTTTCCAAAGAAGACATCCAGATGGCCAACAGGCACATGAAAAGGTGCTCAATTAACTCATTATCAGGGCACTATAAATCAAAACTACAATGAGATATGACTTCACATCTGCCAGAATGGCTAAAATCAACAACACAAGGAACAACAGGTCTTGGCAAGGATGTGGAGAAAAGGGAACTTTCTATACTATTGATGGGAATGCACCCTGGTGCAGCAACACTAGAAGACAATATGAAGGTTCCTCAAAAAGTTAAAAACAGATCTACCCTATGATCCAGCGACTGCAACTAAGTATTTACCCAAATAATACCAAAAAATACAATTCAACGGGATACATGCACCCCAATCTTTATAACAGCATTATCTACGATAGCCAAATGATGGATACAGCCAAAATGCCCATTGACTGATAAATGGATGAAGAAGTTGTTCCATTGATAGTGAGATGATAGATAGAGGGTAGATAGATATATAGAAAGATGATAGATGATAAATAGATACATAGGTACATAAATAAAGAGAGAGTATTACGCTAAGTGAAATAAGTCAGTCAGAGAAAGACAATATGATTTCACTCATATGTGGAATTTAAGAAATAAAACAAATGATCATGGGGTGGGGTAAGAGGCAAACCAAGAAACAAACTCTCAACTATAGAGAACACACTGTTGGTTATCAGAGGAAAGGTGGTTGGGGCATGGGTGAAATAGGTGATGGGAATTAAGGAGTGTACTAGTGATGAGCACTGGGCATTTTATTTAAATGCTGAATCACTTAATTGTACATCCCAAACTAATATTACACTGTATATGAACTAACTGGAATTTAAATAAAATCTTTAGAACAACAGAAAAAAATGCAACGAAATATCACCTCACTCCTGTCAGAATGGCTAAAATAAAAAAGGTATGAAATAAGTGCTGACAAAAATGTGGAGAAACAGGAGCCCTTGTGCACTCTTTGGTGGGAAAGTAAGTAGGTGCAGTCACTGGGGAAAACAGTATGGAGGTTCCTCAAAAAATTAAAATTAGAAATACATATGATCCAATAATTCCACTGCTGGGTATTTGCCCAAAGAAAACAAAAACACTAATTCAAAGCAATATATGTGCCTCTGTGTTTATTGCAGCATTATTTACAATAGCCAAGATATAAAAGTAAACTCAGTGTCCATCAATAGATGAATGGATAAGGAAGATGTTTGGATAAATAGATGATAGATAGATAAAATATAGTATTATGTAGCCATAAAAAAAGGATGAAATCTTGCCATTTACAACAACATTGATAGACCTAGAGAGTAAATTTATGCTAAGTGAAACAAGTCAGGTAGAGAAAGAGAAATACCATATGATTTCATTCATATGTGTAATCTAAAAAAAAAAATGAATAAACAAACAAAAAACAGAATCACACCTGTAGACAAGAGGACAAAGTGATGTTGGCCAGAGGGAAGGGGGTGGAGAGATGAGAAAAATTATTGAAGGGGAATGGGAGATACAGCCTTCCAATTATGGAATATGGAAATAAAAGCCACACCACAGAGAATATAGTCAACAGTATTATAATAAGCTTGTGAAGATGATAGCTATGCTTGTAGTGAGCATAACATAATGTATAGAGAAATTTAATCACTATGTTGTACACCTGCAACTAACACAACATTGTATGTCAATTATACTTAAATTTAAAAAAATTAATAAAAGAAAAGGAATCCTTCAAGTTGAAATAGAAGGATGCTAGACAACAAAATTAAGCCACATGAAAATATAAATCTCTGGGGCACCTGGGTGGCTCAGTGGGTTAAGCCTCTGCCTTCGGCTCAGTCCTGGGATCGAGCCCCGCATCAGGCTCCTTGCTCAGCAGGGAGCCTGCTTTCCTTCCTTTCTCTCTGCCTGCTGCTCTGCCTACTTGTGATCTCTCTCTTTCTGTCAAATGAATAAATAAAATCTTAAAAAAATATATAAATCTCTAATAAAGATAAATATTAGACATATATATTATTCTGTAGTATTGTAATGCAGGTGTATAAATCATTCTTAATTCTACTATAGAATGGGAAAGACTAAAGCATAAAAAATAACAGTATATCCATGTTAATGGATATACAATTAAAAAGATATAACTTGTGATATCAGTAACATAAAGTGACAGAAGCAGAGATATGAAGGAATAGAATTTTTGGAGGTGCTTGAAATTAAGTTATCAATTTAAAACAAATTGCTATAACTTTAAGATGTTTTAGGTATCTCTAATAGTACCTATAAAAGAAAATACCTATAGAAGATATGCAAAAGGAAATGAGAAAGGAATCAATGCAAGTCACTGCAAAAAATAAAACACAAAAGAAGGAAATGAGAGAGAAGGAGCAACAAAATTGCTACAAGGCATGTCAAAAACAATAAAATGGTAATACTTAGTCCTTGTCAGTCCATAATTACTTTAAATAGGTTAAACTCATCAATCAAAAGATTAAGACTGAATGGTTATAAAACCAAGACCCAGCTATGTGCTTTCAATAAAAGACTCAATTTAGATCTCAGGATACACATAGGCTGAAAGTGAAAAAATAGAAAAAGATACTCTGCAAATGGTAACCAAAAGAAAGCAAAGTGATCATACTTAGGTAAAATAAACTTTAAGCTAGAAATGGTCACAAGAGACCAAGAAAGATATTATATAATGATTAAAGGGCCAGTTCACCAAGAAGATATTATAATTACAAATATAAAAGCATCTAACAGCAGAGTTCCTAAATATATGAAGAAAACATCTACAGAATCGAAGGGAGAAATAGATATCAACATAATAATATTAGCAGACTTCAATAACCACTTTCAATAATTGATAGAAAAACCAAAAATAAGATCAACTAGGAAACAGGAGACTTGAACAACACTACAGATGAATTGGATCTAACATAAACAGCACACTCCACCCAACACCAGCAGAATATACATTTTCTCAAGCATGCACAGAACATTCTTCAGGATACATCACATGTTAGTCCACAAAACAATCTTAACAAATTTCAGATTGCAGTCATATAGAGTATCTTTCCAATCACAATGGAATGAAACTAGAAATCAATAGCAAGAAGAAAAATTAGAAAATACACAAACACACTCAAACAACCAATGAGTCAGAACTGATAAATAAAAAACAAAAACACAGCATACTAAAACTTATGGGTTGCAGCAAAAGCAGCAATAAGACAAGTTTATAAGACTAAATGCTTATAATAAAAAAGGAGAAAAGTCTCAAATCAACAACCTAACTTTATACCTCATGGATCTAGAAAAAGAAGATGAAAGTAAGTCTGAAATTAGTAGAAGGAAAAAATATTAAAGATCTGAGCAGAAATAAATGAAATAGAAAACAAAGAACTAGGAAAATATCAACAAAACCAAGATTTAGGGTGTTTTTAAGTTTTTTATTTTAATTCCAATGTAATTAAAATTTCATGTTTTATTAGTTTCAGGTGTACACTATAGTGATTCAACACATCTATACCTTATTACTCAGTGTTCATCAAGATAAGTGTACTCTTGGGCCACCTGGGTGGCTCAGAGGGGTTAAGCCTCTACCTTCAGCTCAGGTCATGATCTCAGGGTCCTGGAATCGAGCTCCGCATCAGGCTCTTTGCTCAGCAGGGAGCCTGCTTCCCTCCTTTTCTCTCTGCCTGCCTCTCTGCCTACTTGGTGAGCTATCAAATATATAAATAAATAAAATCTTAAAAAAAAAAAGATAATTGTACTCTTAATCCCCTTCACCCATCAGCCCCCTTTCTGATATGCTTTGTTTTAAATGAGTACCTTCAGTTAAAGTTATTATTTTTTACCAACAAGAACATTTTATACTTGAAGCATACTTTGGAATACATGGTTCTAAAAGATATATATATATATATACATACACACACATATATATATATATATATATATATATATATATAAAAAACATTCCACCCAGGAAAAATAGAATACATGTTTTCTTCAAGTCCACACAGAAGAATATCCTGGTTAAATCACATAAAAAGAGATATGACAAATATTGCAAATTTAAGAACTGAAATCATATCAAGTGTATTTTCCAACCACAATGGTACGAAACTAAAAAGCAACAATAAAAACAAAGCTGCAAAATCTATGGTGTAAATACTAAATATTTAATATGTAAATATTAAACAATACACTACTGTACAAGAAATGGGCCAAATAAGAAAACATACAACAAATCAAAATAAAAAGAAAAGCAAAAGAAAATACAAAATCTATGGTATGCAGTAAAAGCAAAAGTTAGAGCAAAAGTTATGCTATAAATGCTTGTATTAAGAAAAAAAAGAAAAGAAGTTCAAATAAACATTACACCACAAAGAACTAGAAAAAATTTAGCTGAGATTTAGGAGAGGAAGGAAATGACAAAGAAAAGATCAGAAATAAATAAAATAGAGACCAGAATAAGCAGAAACATAACATTGAAAGTAATGACCAGTTCCCCCGCCCAAAATGAACAAAAATGGCAATGCTTTAATTATATTAACTAAGAAAAGAGAGAAGACTCAAAAACCAAAATGAGAAATGGAAAAGAAAACAACAGATCACCACGGAATACATAGTGTGATAAAAATTTCTACAATTACATACTAACAAATCAGATAACTTAGGGGAAAAAAAAAAACAAATAAATCCTAAGAATGCACAAGTTATAATAACTGAATCATCAATCCTGAATCCAAGAAATAGGAAATCTTTTTAGACCAGTAACAAGAATGAAAGTTGAATTAGAAATAAAAAATCTTGCACCACAGAAAAGCCCAAGACCACATGGTTTCATTGGTGAATTCTACCAAACATTTAAAAAATAATTAATGATGATCTTTATCAAAATCTTTCAAATAATGGAAATGAGGGAACACATTCAAAATCATTCCATGAGGCCAGTACTACAAAGTAGGATTAAAACAATATAAGAACAAAAGTCATTTTTCTGATATAAGTATTGCTGCTCCAACTTTCTTTTGACATCCATTTGCATAATAAATGTTTCTCCATTCCCTCATTTTCAATCTGCAGGTGTCTTGGGACTAAAATGAATCTCTTATAGGCAGCATAGGGGTGAGTCTAGTTTTTCATGTTGTTTATTGTTTTCAAATTTTGTCAGAGGTGGGGGGGGCAGGAAGAGGGAGAAGCAGGCTCCCCCTGGGCAAGAAGCCTGATGCAGGACTTGATCCCAGGACTCTTGAGATCATGACCTGAGCTGAAGGCAGACACTTAACCAACTGAGCCACCCAGGTGTCCCTATATGGGACTTTTTTTTTTTTAATCCATTCTGACACCCTGTCTTTAGATTGGAGAATTTAGCATTTATACTCAAAGTAATTTTGATAGACATGTATTTATTGTCATTTTATGACTTGTTTTGTCATTGTTTCTGGAGTTTTTTTTCTTATCCTTTCTTGTCTTTGTTACTTTTGGTCTTTCCTTTGCACCCAAAGAGTACCCTTTAATATTTCTTGCAGATCTGGTTTGGTGGTCATGAACTCCTTTAGTTTCCCAGACAAACAAAAATTAAAAGGGTTAGTTTTTTTAAAAAAAGATCAATGAAACTGATAAAACTTTAGCTAAATTAACTAAGAAACAGATTTTAAAAACTAAGAAATAGATTAAAGATATAAATAAGAAGCAGAAAAAGAAATGAAGAAAAAAATAAATAAATGAAGAGATGGAAAGAAAAAGAGGAAATGGGGAAAATGAGAAAGAAGAAAGTTTGTAGAATTAAAAAGGGAAAAAGAGAGCCAAAGAGAAAATTAAGAGAATGCATAAAATTTAGAAAGTAGAAAGAAAAATAGAAGCGTTATTTTATTTTTATGCTGCAAATATAATATGCACTTCTTTCATGTTTTAAAGCAAAATTCTAGGGGTAAAATCATGAAAAAAATCTGGTTATTCTCCTCAAACACTTTTGTCCTCTAGCAGAAGAGATGACATAAACAAATATGCCCATAAATATAATCCACAATAGATTGTAATGAGTGATACACAAGAGGGCTGTGGGAACACAGTGACATCAAAACCCTGCCTGGGGATCTGGGAAAGTTCCTTAGAGAAAGTAACTAAATTTGAAAAAGGAAGAGAATTTCAGCAGACGGTATGAGAGAAAACAATTTGAAAAAAGTTTTGATGAAGAGAAAAAAAGAAAGGACATGACCCAGAAATTGTAAACTTTCCTGACTGACTGTCTTAACAATGTCTGAAGGGTGCTAGTGGGAATACAGGTTGTGAAGGCAAGTTTAAATCTCATGTGGAGAGCATGAAATTGTGCATGGAGAACTTTGAGTGTCTTTAGCTTTTGGGAGCCCCTAAGAGTTCTTTAATGGGGAAATGATAATGTCAGAGCAGAGACAGTTAACATAAAATAGAAAAGGAAAGGGGTAAAATCAATAAAAAAGAGAGAAAACAACTGTGGGGTAAACTTCTTTTCCTAAAAAAAAAAGAAAGAAAGAAAAAAGCACTAAAACACTTTAGGCATTTAGGCCTAGAAATGACAGAAAAATAGGTGGAAAGATGATGGTACTGGAAATTATTTTATCACTCTGTTTTCCTCCTGCTTGAAAGAGCACATCTTTTTTTTTTTTTAATTGTTCATCTAAGAAACGCTTTTATTTGGAGCCATCTTCACTTGAAAACACTACAGCCCAACACTGATGTTACTGATGTCTGCCTCTGTAAGTCCCTGTGCTCCCAAAGTCCCTTTGCTCCAAAAGGAATTAAGGCTAGTAGATCTGGATGTCTGGAAACTGTTGCTCTAAAGTAAAAAATCAAATCAAAACAAAATGGAAATCTACCAATTCTCAGGAATCAATTCTTGGGAACAAAATAAATAGAGGATCACATTCTCTGACTCTGCTTTATTTATGGGAATTAAGTTGGATTTGATGTATAGCATGTACTTATCTCAGTAAAATTCAAGTGATACACAGAAGACAAAGGGCATTTACTTTTAAAAGGAATTGCCTTTCATTTTGGTGTCAGGGTGACAGGACATTCAGGCATTTTTGCTTCTCTCTTCTCATAGAAAGTCATTCTAAAGTTATATTTCACCTTCTCAGGTGAAATATAACTTCTATATAAAAGGAGGGACTTAAGGTTAACTCTTTTTTTTTTTTTTTAATTTTTTTTTTCCCTTTTTATTTATTTTTTCAGCGTAACAGTATTCATTCTTTTTGCACAACACCCAGTGCTCCATGCAATTTAAGGTTAACTCTTAAAGATTACTTCTAAGTTATTTTAAGTATTTGGAATGTCTTTCAATTATATTTATTGAAACTGATTTGGTAATTCATAGGCAGTAAAATGTTTTGGGTAATATTACATAGTATTAAAAAATAATCACTATACCCAGAACTATTTGAAAAGAGAACTAATAGGATGTTGGGTTACTTAGTTTATGAGAAAATTCAGACTCTCACATGCCTGAACATCATCTGAAAATCTTAATATTTTTGTTTTGTCCTGTCCTTGAACAAACTTCAATTGGTAATAATGTACTATATTACAAAGATGTCCAGATAATTTCTGTATATATATATAATTTCTGAACATATATAATATACATTATATAATCTAATATATATCTAGTTAATAACAGTTAATAACTAGATATATATTAGATTTTATTAACTATATATGTAAAATAAGAACATATATATATTAGATTGTTATTAACTAGATGTATATATATAAAATAAGTAAATAGCTCCTAGCATATAACCATGCATACAATAGGAGAATATTAATGATAATGAACCTTTTACATTGGTGGTACATCTGAGTATCTGGAGTTTCTTCTACCACATTTTACCTTCCTCTTTAGCTACTGTCTTTACTAGTCATGTCTTGACCATAAATCAGTTGCAATCATCTCTCCTTATGGATAAATATTTTTCAATATTTTTGAATAGGAGAATCTTTATTTTTTTATTAACTACATCAGTCGATTTCTGAACTTGTGGATTTCTTCAATTCACTGTCTGAGTAGATTATGTAATTTAATTAGTCCCTTAGGAAAAACTATGACTTTATAAATACATAGAAAACCTAATGATTGGGCCACTTAATGTTCAAATCAAATTCACTATGTGGTCAATCCTATTAATTGGGTAGACATTAGCTACAAGGATAGCCAAAAACACAAACAAAAACAAAAAACCCAGGGTCACTGAATAATGATTGACTTAGTGACTGTCCACAGGGCCATAAGTGGTTTTTTTCAGTTGAATTTTTTTTTTTAATCTACAGAAAGGCAGTTGCTAGGATTCTTGCAGTCAACTTTTCCCATAGAGAAAATCACTGCATACGTGTTTTTGTACTAAGTGGTTTTTACATTCTTTAAATGGTTGAAAAAACTCAAAAGACAGGATGCCTGGGTGGCTCAGTCGGTTAAACCCTTGCCTTTGGCTCAGGTCATGATCCCAGGGTCTTGGGATCGAGTCCCATATTGGACTCCTTGCTCGGCAGGCAGCCTGCTTCTCTCTCTGCCTCTGCCTGCTACTCTGCCTGCTTGTGTGCGCACTCTCTCTCTGACAAATAAATAACTAAGTAAATTCTTTTAAAAACTCAAAATACTATTTCAAGATATATAAAAATTATATGAAAATCAAATTTCAGTGTCCATAGATAATATTTATGGTTGAAATATTTATTTCATCTATTTAAAATGAATGAGTATGACACAACCATACTCATTCCTCTATGCATGGGCTATGACTGCTTTCTTTACAGCAGTGGCAGAGTTGGAGAGTAGTAAAAGATTCTGTAGCCCATAAATCCTGAGATATTTTCTGAACATTGACAGAAAAAGTTCGCCAAACTAAGCTATAGAACAAGGGCCAAATGATTCGTGGAATTCTTTTTACTGTTTTCATCCTGGGTAAGTTGGAACTCTTTTGTCGATGGGTGATAGGAGCCCAACTCAAATATGGTTAAAGCAAACAGGAGGATTTATTGGATCATATAGATTAGAAGTAGGCCTGATAAGGGGGATCTCCAGATTCAAGGATGGGCTCCTGACCTAATGAGTTCCAACTAGTGATCGTTTCTGTGACTGATAGACAGATCCTGAGAGAAAGACGTGAACCACACCTCCCTGCTGGTCTTGCCACCCTGTGTGTCTAAAGTCCTGTCACTCTTCCCACATGGTGGCAAAGATGGCCACTGGACACTGTAAATTACCAGAAGAAGGAGTTCACTGCCTTGCTAGTAGTTGCAGCAAAAGTCCCAAGGGTAACTCCAACTGTTCTGGATAGAGTGGGGCCCTAAATACCATAAAATAAAGCACATGGACTGAGTGTGGGAAGGGTTTTGTACAAAGGAAAATTGGGAAAGAGAGGAAATATCTGCCAAGCAGGCAAAAGCAGCAGGTGGTCACTGTAGTAAAAAAGGAAGGCACTGGTTCTTCTTTTTTGATAAGAAAGAATACCTAACCTTAAAAAAGTTAGAAGAGCTATTCTAATTACTCAGGTGGAGAACAAAATCTGTTTAATTCCTGGTCCATACTCTTTACCAAAACCTGATGCCTTTCCGCATAGTTATTCAGTTGCCAAGTGTGCATATATTGGCCTGGTGGAAAGTTTTGCATCTTCCATAGATTATGTTTCTCTAATATTATCAAATAACTTGTCCAATATGCAGATCTATCTTCATCAAATTAACTTCAAACACTTAGCATGGGCCAAGAAAGATAAACCTGGAGGGTTAACTTGGTGCAGGGGTGGGAAGGAGTAAGGGTGTGGGGAAAGTTTCAGAGAAGAACATATCATCTGATGAGAGACAGTGTCCCACCATCAGAATCCAGCAAGAGATTGGAAGAGAGAGAGAGAGAGAGTGTGTGTGTGTGTGTGTGTGTGTGTGTGTAAAGGGGGGAGAGAGAAGAAGGAGAGAAACGGGAGAAGAAAAGAGAGGGCAGGGAGAGGTAAAGGGAATGAGAGGCAAGGGAGGAAGAGGCGAGAAAAAGGGAAGAGAATGGGGGAAACAATTTGCTTTCTGAGAGATAAGGGATACACTAATAGGGGGCTTGCAAATCGCTGCTGGAAGACAATTCCTGCCTATTTTACAATTTCTCCCCAGCAGGATCCTGGCACATTCCTCAGGTGTAAATTGGTTTCTATCCAGAGTGTAAACCGGGAATGGAATCAATATGCTAGACATTTCCATTTGCATCAGACAAGCAATGAGACGATTTCTTGATAGCTTTCTGAGGATAATGAAAGTGCAGAGCTCAGCAAGGGTGACTCACTTGGTGAGTCAGTTGTTTAAGGCTGTCTCTTTGTAAGTCATCACTAAAATCAGGTTTCAGCATTATGGCAGTGATTGGGGCCTCATCTCAGCCCAAATCAGGAAGAATCTTCCAGCTCAACCCACTGGCCACCTGCCCAGTTCATCTTTACTTTGGGAAAAGGTACTTGGCATATGTATGCATAGAACATGACAATCTTGGGAGCTGCAGCCAAAAGAAATAAAAAATTGTCATCTCTGCAGTTTTGTATTTGGTTTCCAGATGAGCAAAATGCCTTAGCACCTTCATTGTGAATTCAATCCAATTCCCAAACATTTAAAACAGCAGGGATGAAACAAAGCAGACATTTAGCTGAACAGTGAGCTGAATACTGGTTTGCACAGAAAACATGAACTAGATGTTAAATAAATGTCAGTATTCATTGAGCTGCTTTCTACTTCCAGGTCTAAGAATTTCAACTCCCCATAGATTTTTTGGAAATAAAAGTATAACCATAAACAGAACTTCTATTAATTCAGCTCTTCTATTTAATGTCTCATTTGATTTTGAGCTCCGACATTTCTTGAAAGAATATAATTTTTAGATCTAAGAAAAATGTTTCAGTATCTAATAGACAAAGGTAAGTCTAGTGCATCAGGATTGTAAACAAAGGCAAATCATGCTACCATCCCATATATAATCCTTTAGTTACTACACTGTCTTTTGCTTATGTTAATAGCTCCAGACTAATGAAGGACTTAGACTTTCTCAGAAAACATAATGTAACCAACATGAATTCCTATAATATGTTGGGTGAAAGAAACCGTTTTTTTCCTCTTTACTCTCTGCTTAGATTCCTTAACGGTGGTGCAATCCCAGGCAGGTTAGAGAAAATGGGTCTTTTGTGACTGAGTGGACTGTGATGAAACCAGCAAGTGGCAGGCTAATAAGAGGGAATTTAGACCCAAGCCTTAATTATGACGGAGGAAGAGCAGAGGCAGCTGAGAGGAGGAGAAAGAGCCTCCAGGATCCGTTTTGCCCCTCCAGAGCAATGTCCTAGGAAAGAAGAACTTACTCTAGGCCCCAGAGTTGCATTTTGGGTTCAAAAAATGGTAACCATTAGTCTATGCAGTAAACACCAATTGCTTTTGCCTGCCTATCTCTTTTATATAATAGAAAACATGCCTCTCCTTCCCCAGCTTTCAGTGTGTGGATCATGGAAGCTAGCCTCACCTCTTTGCTCCACTCCTCACCAATCATGTTAGTCACATGACCCCCCAGTCTAACCATTAACATCATCTCTTCCCTTAGTTTCAGTGACTGACTCCGGGTTTGGCATACAGTCCAATCTGGTCCATGGGAGCTCAAGCACTTCTTTGCATCTACTATGGAAGATCCAACAGAATTTTTCCCCAATCCAGCAGACTGGAAATTGGGTGCAGTAATCTTTCTTACTTTCAGGGAAGAGTGTTCTCAGAATGAGACCAATAAGGGGAGCAGTAGACCAAAGTGACAGACAAGCATTAGACACAAAGATACTTAGCATCCTTTGAGTCCCCTGAACCAAACCAGGCCTGTTTCCCTTGAGCTTCTCAATTACTTAAATGAATAAATCACTCCCTTTTTTATCTAGTCTGAGCTGAGTTTTGCTGATTTTTTTTATTACTTGCAACTGATTTACACAAGTTATCTATTTGCATTTTCACCCTTGATTACAATAGGAAGCAAACAAAAGAGAAAAAGAAATATGAAAAGGATAATGAGAGACCCTGCATTCATATCAACTAACAGATATCCTTCCAATAATATCCTACTTGGAAAACCAAAAGAAAATACCTTTTTTACAATGAGTTGTTTTTCTTTCTCTTTAAGCTTTTGGGGAAGATTATTATCTCAAGAGAATTTTCTCCTGCACACTTTATTGCTCATCCCATCATCCAGTATGTTCGCAGTTTGAATGAATTCTGATACTTTAAGCTACTTTCTCTAATTTTTGTTATGACACTTAATCTTCAAAATTCTATTGTTGGTGCCAAATGACATCTGGGTTAAGACTGAGTCATAGCAATGGAAAAGCTTATAATGAGTAATCATGATGTTATAATATACCCCCTAATTCTCACTTTTTAAAGGCCTCTCATCTATAGCTTCTCTTTCTTGAAATAACTATTATCAATATTCTCATAATGTAGTCACATAATGAAGAAGTTCTATGAGCATATGCTTTAGATGGTAAAGATTTACATGTTGATGCTTCTTTTTTTTAAGACTTTATTTATTTATTTATTTGAGAGAGAGACAGTGAAAAAGAACATGAGAGAGAAGAAGCAGACCCTCCATGGAGCTGGGAGCCTGATGCAGGACTCGATCCTAGTACTCCAGGATCATGACCTGAGCTGAAGGCAATTGCTTAACCAACTGAGCCACCCAGGTGCCGCATGTTGATGCTCCTTAAAGCACTCTACCTGACTATAGTATTTTTGTTGTGTTTTTCACAAAGAAGGAGATGAAAGTAAATAAACAACTGACCAGTTCTGAACATAAACCAGTATTTCCTTAGAATCTTGTTTTTTTCCAAGACCTATGAGTCATGAAGTAAATGAGCTTATGAATCACTATCTCCAACACAGAGTACATTTATTATAAGGTTGTCTTCAGTTGCATTTATTATTTATATTAAAAAGATTTTCTGAGGACAACTCAAAACATTAACCATAACCTGTATATTATTCTTAAGCATGTATTTAATTGGTTTTGAGGAATAAAAGTCAAGTTAATAATAATCTGAGAATAGATTTCATTCTTAATTCTGAATAAATTGCTGAACATCTCTGGATGTATTTTTCTCTGTGAAAGTGAGGTAGGACCAAATTGTACATTGGTCTTTGATTGTATCTATGACAAAATCAGATGTGGCTAATGGATATGGTTGGCCTGATTTTTCTAGTTAGGATAGTGATGCTTAATATTACTTCTTGAGGAGCTGGTTAGATAAATTAGTAACTTAGATCTACTAAACCTGTCTACGGCCATACCACCCTGAACGCGCCCGATCTCATCTGATCTCGGAAGCTAAGCAGGGTCGGGCCTGGTTAGTACTTGGATGGGAGATCTACTAAACCTATAGGCTCTGTCTATATAAAGTCAAGGATCTAATTTGAAAGTGAAAAAAAAATGAGTTGATTTAGTTTATTTTCATACAATCCCTATTCAATAAAGTGACTGACATTTTCCTCTAACAGTGGATTTAACTAGGAATTAATATTAAGGAGACTATTATGTTTGGTAAGGGTGAGGATCCTCCCCTATATCAAGCTCAATATCTCTGCTCAAGCATGGATAATTACAATATGAGGGTTTTCCAGGTTTTGCTGACTTTCTTTCCTATATGATAGAAATTATTTATGCTTATCCCTTATCTACTAATCTTAATATCTTAAATGCTTCTGTATGTCTTCTCTGTCCCTCATGTGAATTGCCAATCCTTGATTTTATTTATCTCTCTGGTGACCTGTTTTACTCTTGCTCTCATATATAGTTCCTTAACTTTGCTTTTGGATATGACTAAATCCTTTCCTGAACAAATGCTTTTATAATGAGAAGAGCACAGGATTTAGGAGAAAGAAAACTGGTTTCTTAGCCTAGCTTGGCCTCTGCTTCTTATTGGCTTTGTGACATTAAGCAAGACATTTTACCTTATTGAATTTTGGTTTGGCTATATAGAAATAGGAATAATAATGTTATTCACTTTGAAGTGAAGTTAAAAGAATTCATTAAAGTAAAAATATGTTATATTGCATTAATAATGACATTGGTTGACAAATGCTGAAGTCCAGTCCATTGTATCCCACAATGGGCTGATCTTGCCATCTTGAAATGTTGCAACAATTTGCCACTTATTGAATCTTCCAGTTTTTTGTTTTTGTTTTATCCAGAGTTGAAGCAGTTGGGAAGATTGTACTTCTGCTGCTTAGCCTGCCTATCTTTCAGAAACCTAGAGGTGATCGCAGGAGCACTAGTTTGAGAGGGTATATCTGGTTCTACATGGATCTCCCAATCAGATTTATCAGTTAACTCATATGTTCATGATTATTAAGTACTTTGAGTGCAAATCTACATGTTAAGTAATTATTCTCCTGCCTACCTGATCTCAGAGGTAAATTTCTATCCCATTTTCATAGTCATGTGATAGTTGTTTGAAGAACCATTCCCTGTAACCATATTTCCCTAATTCAGTGGTTCTCAAAATGGCTACACATAAGAAATTATCAAGGAGCTTGGATTCCCTGGATCTCCTCTACTGAATCAGAATCTCTCAGGCTGGAGCTAATCAGGATCTTTTGTTCATTTCTCAACTTTGGGACTTACTTTTCTTCCCTTCAGGGAATCCATTTACTCTCTGATTATCACCCCCATCTGACAGGTAGACAGAGCCCATGAACCAGAATCCAGGGCAATTTTTCAGTTTTCTTATTATTTCTATTTTTGCAAGTATAGAAATGGAGACTTTAAAATGTTAAATGAATTGTCTAAGAGCAGATAAAGAGCAAGGGAAAAGGTGGGACTTAAACTCAGAAGCCAAAATCCCTGTGTTTTCACTATGCCACAAGATCCTCCTCCTCAATATAATGGATCTGATCCACACTCACATGGTTGAAAAGTCCACACCCACTGTGCCTAGGTCAACAGGGAATTTTACCCCCTCTCCCTAATCCTCTTTCCTCACCTACCATAGATTATCATAGAGGTCTTAAAGTTCACCAAAGGAAACATCAGACCACTCTGAAACAGGCAAAGAAAGACAGATATGCTGTTTAACAGATTTTTCTCAAGGACCTCCCACACATGTGATCAGAACTGCTTTTTTACTGAACACTTTTATAACAGTTGGTCTAATAAGTTGGAAATTTTTCTATTGCCGCATTATGTATTTATTATTATATTACCTTCAATAACTTTATTTTTGTTTTTGATTGAAGTTGTGTTGATATTAATTTTAGGAAAAAAATATTTAAAAATGCTTTATTAACTTTGCTTGTCCTAACCTCCTGACACTTCTGGGGTAAATAAACAACTCAATTTTTGGGGGGGTCCTTAGTTATAGAAGTATATAGGTGACCCATAAACTCAAACTAATTAAATAATATGTCTAGTATTTAGCATAAACTTATACACAAATTTGTGATTTTATTTCATCTTAAGCCTCTTTCTCACTCAGATTTTAAGAAATCAATAATAGTCAATAAGTACAATAATAAACATTTGGGTGAATCATCAGGGAGTAAAGGGCCTACTTGAAGATTACTAATAGTTATTTAAAAATACAATATATAATTATTAGAAGGAAAAATAATTTCTGAGATCATATAATTGCTCAGTCATTATGAAAAAATTCCTCAACAGAATTCTAGACTCCCAACTAAAATGTAGCATATACCACTTGGGGACTAGGATTGGTCCTGTACAATATTCTTCATAGTTCTTAATGTGAGGCAGGTCACATGGAATTTCTCAATAAATGCTTTTTCATAAATATGAGTATTTGTTATTCCATAGATAGAATATCTGACTGAGTTTTTAATTCTTCAGCTAAATCCCTGAATAGGACTCATACAATGAGAAAATCAATGTATTTTTACACTTTCCACTATCTGTTCAGCCCTTCTCTTGAAGAAGTTTTCTCTCATCTACTCCATGAAATCTAGGGCAAATCTCATGAATATTTCAGTGACTAAGAGAGAACTAATCATCTTCTGCTCACTTTTAGTCCCAACAATACTTAGTTCCAACATTAAAATGACCATTTCTGGTAAAGTAAACACTCAAAACTCCATTCAAATGCAGAGTCTCTCCCCTACCTCAGCATGGGGCTGCTACAGGTAGGAAGCCTTCCTATAGTGGGATTCTTCTATTTTCCAGGAAGGTGTTTCTACTTCTTCCTCCACTCCCAGGTCAAGTTCTTCTGACATATCCAGGACTCAGGTAAGAGTCTAGCAACTGCTGTCACTACTGTGTCCATAACCCCTCACACTCAGTCTAGATACCCATGTCTTTCACCTGCCGGTGCCATGATACTACACTGAAAGACTTTCTTTGGCCACTAGAGCCCACTCTTTGCACTTCCAGAGAAGGCCAGAACTTCTGGGGAATTAATGCTCCTAGGAACAGGGCTCAACAAATGCCTGACAAAAGTTGATGGAGACTCATCTCCCTTGGTTGGAGTAACTCTGAGGTACATCCTTTACTGTATCCTAGAGCAGGAGGATTGAGTTCCCATAGTAATAACCTACTCAATTTCTTATGTGTTACTGTCTTCCTTCCCTTCCTTATCTCACTGCCCACTACCAAGCCTGTACTTCTTAGGATTATCTCCCAAATAAACTACTTGCACTCGTATCCATGTCTGAGAGTCCTCTTCTGTGGGAACCCAAATGAAAATATGATAAGGGCAGGCAATATCTTGTAAAATAAAGAGGTATCTAGTACTAGTTTCTTCAAACTGTTGCGGAGAGCTTAAATAACTTTCTCTGAGCTTTCTGAATGCTTAAAGAGATTCTCTTTCCTGGAGACCATATGCATGTTCTTCAGAAACCCTTCCATTTCTGGAGTTATCTCATTCTTTGTGTGAGGTTCCTATAAATATAGGGTAACATTCCCCTGTAGCTGGCTACTTATAAGTCTATATTAGTCAGGGTTCTCCAGAGAAACAGAACCAATAGGATATACATAGTTATAGTTATATAATGTATATATATGCTTATTATATATACTATATCATACATATTAAAGAGATTTATTATAAAGTATTGGCTCCTGAGATTATGGAGTCCTACAATCAGCCATTTGCAAACTGGAGACCCAGGAAAATTGGTGGGGTACTTCTAGTCTGAGTCCAAAGGTAAAAACTGGGAATGCTGCTGGTGTAAATCCCAGTCTGAGGTCAGAAGACTGATGTCCCAGCTCAAGCTTTCAAATAAAGAGAAAGAGAATTCTTTCTTTCTCCATGTTTTGGCTCTATTCAGGTACTCAGTAGGTTATATCACGCCTAACCACATCCAGTAGGACAATCTGCTTTCCTCAGTCTACCAATTCAAATATTAATCTCTTCCATAAACATCCTCAAAGACACATAAGAAATAATATTTAACCAAATTTCTGAACTCACTCAAGTTGACTCACTCAAGTTGGCACATAAAATTAACCATCGCCTTATCCATTTATCCGTTGAAGGGCATCTTGGTTCTTTCCACAGTTTCATATGGTCTCACTTATTTGTGGAGCATAACAAATAACATGGAGGACATGGGGAGATGGAGAGGAGAGGGAGTTGAGGGAAACTGGAAGGGGAGATGAACCATGAGAGACTATGGACTCTGAAAAACAACCAGAGGGTTTTGAAGGGGCGGGGGGGGGGGGGGGGGGGGAGGTTGAGGAACCAGGTGGTGGGTAATAGGGAGGGCACGTACTGCATGGAGCACTGGGTGTGATGCCAAAACAATGAACACTGTTATGCTGTAAATAAACAAATAAACGAATAAAAAAAAATTAATCACCGACTCTTTATCAGTCCTTCTTTCTTTGATGGCCCTCATCAGGCAGAGTTAGAGTATCATTGTTCTTTAAACTGCTTTTCACATCCAAATTCTTTTTTAAATGACTCCAGGCCTACTTTCTATATCAAGAGGCTCATTTCTCCTACATCTTTCATTATGACAAACTTTAGGATCTCAGGCCATTCTCATACAATAATTTTTCTTTATTAGACAACTTTACTTGGTAGTCTTCAGGCTTTTCCAGAAAAAGGTTTTACATTATTAGCCAACAGTCTCTACGGATCACAGGTCAAGCTTTTCAAGTCTTCTCCTTGAAATTCTCTAAGCTTTTGTGATAAGAGAAGTTCATCCTCCTCTCCTTCCCCATAGGAACACACTGCATCCCCCTCTGAAGATAATCTCATCTCTAATTTCCCATTCCTTGGTTACTTTATTTTGAACTTGCCTGTCCCCTCAAGAGGGTAAATTCCCTGAGGTTATAAACGAACTTTCAGCTACCTCTTTTCAAGTCCAGCAGTGGTGGTCCAGGAATACACATATGGGAGTCCTTATCAACTATTGTCTTAGAGCCTCAGCCAAAACTGAGACAGAATGAACTTTATTTGAACCTTCTTTCATTTATATAATTAAATGTTTATAAATTTCAACTAATATTGTGCACACATTATGTATAGGCATTGTACTAGGTAAAGACTAAAACACTTTTCATGCCTTAAAATATTTGTCTTAGTAGAAGACAGACAAGTAAAAAAATAAAGATTCATAAGAAATATATAAATGGTGCTTGGATGGCTCAGTCATTGGGTGGCTGCCTTCGGCTTGGGTCATGATCCCAGGGTCCTGGAATTGAGGCCACATTGGGCTCCCTGCTCGGTAGGAAGCCTGCTTCTACCTCTCCTACTCTCCCTTCTTGTGTTCCCTATCTCTCTGTGTCTTTCTCTGTCAAATAAATAAATAAAATCTTTTTTAAAAATTATAAAATAGTAGAGTTTTATAAGACACAACATTATATGAAAGAATTAATAATTAGTTCTATCAGAGAAGGGTGAGGAATTAGAGAAAGCAGGATCCAACTATCTGACATTCTGGAAAAGGCAAAACTATGGAGATAGTAACAAGATCAGTATTGCTAGGAGTGAATGGGGGTGGGGGGATAAATCAGTGGAGCGCAGATTATTTTTAGGGCACTGAAAATACTCTATGACAATATGATGATGGATACATGTTGTTAAACATTTATCTAAACCCATAGAATTTACACCAAGAGAGAACCCTAATGTGAACTATGGACTTTGAATGATTATGATGTGTCGGTGAAGGCCCATCAGTTGTAAGAAATGTACCACTCTGGTGAGAGATGTCAATGATGGAAGATGTGCACGTTTTGGGGCAAGGCATATATGGAAACTCTATGTACCTTCCTCTTAATTTTATTTTGAACCTAAAAAAAAAAAATACCATTTGAGCATATTATGAATATAGGGTTATTCACTAAGCTAATCGAATTTCGCTAGGCACATAGGGAGACACACAAGGAAACATAAAATGATTATGCAACCCCAAAATGTAAGTGTTGCTGTTGCAGAAGAACCTAGGAAGAGATGAGGCTAAAGAAGCAGATAGAAAAGGAATTAAGGTTTCTCTGAGAAGTTTAAACTTAATCCAGCAAGTTGTTGGGAATTTTTGAAGGAATTTAATCAGCATATTGACTTGTAAAGATTCAGAGTTTAAAATAATTGCTCCAGTCCTTTGGGAAGAATGGGTTGAAGAAAAGCAGTTAAGAGGGGCAGGGAGGCTCTTAGGAGTCAGAGGTTTGGTGAAGCATTGGACTTGACCAATGCAATGACTGTGAAGATGGAAACAGTAAAATATAGACACTTGAAAACAGAGGCTTGGTTTTATTCATTTCTGTATTCCCAGTAGTTAGAACATCATCTGCATTATCAATGGAAGTTGTTGGATAAATTAGTGAATGGTTGACTGATAATGATGATATGACTGACGACATGCCCTAGAGAAGAGATTATAAACCTCTTATTGGATTACCTAGGCAGAGATGGAGTTACATCTTATGATTTAGTTAAAGAATGGAGATATATATTTGGGAAACCAGAGAAGATGAAATCACCCATGGAGAGCTCTTAGAGTAAAGAAATAAAAAAGAGACTGCTTCAACAAATCTGGCTATAGATTGACCAACTCCTATGAGCTCTGGGTAAAGAACTTTATATTCATTATCTCAGTTACACCTACCTTACCAATGAAGGAGGTACATTTTACATAAAAGGAAACATGGGCTAGGAGTTTAAGAATTTTCCAAGGTCACACAGCTGGTTGGTGGCAAAGTAGGATTGAACTGGTTCACTAACTCCAGACCTGTGTTTTTGTTTTTTTTTTTTAAGATTTTATTTATTTATTTATTTTTTGACAGAGACAGAGATCACAAGTAGGCAGAGAGGTTCCCTGCTGAGCAGAGAGCCCGATGCGGGGCTCGATCCCAGGACCCTGGGATCATGACCTGAGCTGAAGGCAGAGGCTTTAACCCACTGAGCCACCCAGGCGCCCCCAGACCTGTGTTTTTAACTCTATGAAACATCTAGAAACTCAATACTGCTCAAGTACCTCAACTGTCATTCAGGCACAATTTGCACTTACCACTCAGGGTGTGTTTTTTCCTGTTACTTGGAGAAATAATTCATCTGTGTGCTTCCCAGGACAAGAACTGGGTATAAGCCAGTAGGTCTAGTGTTCCTGACAGGAATTCCCTATCCACCAAAAAAGGGAACAAATAAGTTTGAAGGGCTAGAAGAAAAACACTCTTTAGGAAATTGGCTTTGATCTGGTGGGACAAATATTTCAGAGATGGGGGAAAATTATAGAACAGATATAGGTCAGTGATTCTCAGCTCTGGCAAAGCATAGAATCATCTGGGGAGCTTTCAAAAAATCTGTGTCTGCCCCAGGTCATTAAATCAGAATCTTGGGCAGGACACAGAGTTGAAAAGAAATCAGTGTTGAAAACCACTTATACAGCTGAAGGTAAATTTAAGAGGTGGAAAGCAAGATATTTAGATATTTCACAGTTAGAATGGCTTGCATTTCCTGGAGAAACTATTTGCCTAAAGCACATGTTGAGACTGAAGGGGTGGGCTGTGGGTACAATGCTTGAGGAGAATGGCTAAAGTTTAGTACAGCACAAAAAGCAAAATAGAAAGGAAAACTGACCAAGGACAAGATCTATAGAATAGACAAATGGGCTCAGATGGGACTGAAAACTTAACTTTTGGTGGACCCAATTTTATTGTGTGATGTTTTCCAGAAGTAGAAAAGGAATATATCTTAGATTATCCAGGGATAAACATGTATAAGGTTAAAGAGGCAGAAGGACCAAAGGGACCAAAACAGTTACTGAAGGGATGTACTATAGAGTCCAAATTGTAGTCTGTGTAGTCTAGATTGACAAAAAGTCTAGGAAAGATGGAATGCATTAAATGATCAAACGTACATTTCGGGGAGGGTAGTTACTGATATATCTTCACTGGAACAGAACAAACATCTAATAGTGATGATAGCAAACAGTTACCTGCAACACCCATTGCTAGTTAGTTTCCCCTGGTTACAAGGTCCAAGAATCTCATGTCCTTGAAGACAACATAATGTGTCGACTTCAGAGAATTTGTCTTTCTGTCCCTGGTTTGTATTGTACTAGATCCCACTGCCATTCCAGATACACTGTCTCAGTGTGCTCCGGTTCTTTTAACTGACGTTTTTTTGATTGCCGACTGCTGTTAGAATGGATTCTACTTGGTTACTATGGCGTTCATTTCTTGTATTCTCTTCTCTAGTTATCATCAGGCCATTTGACATTTATCTTTGGAATTACATCCAGAATGAAACCCAGGTTTGTAGTTTTTCCTTAATCCAAAAAATATTTATTGAGCACTTATTATGGGCCAGGTATCGTGTTTGGCAATTTACTAAATTTTTTTCACATTCAATAATTATTCACTGAGGCACCTGGGTGGCTCATTGAGTTAAAGCCTCTGCCTTCAGCTTGGGTCATGATCCCAGGGTCCTGGAATCGAGACCCACATTGGGCTCTCTGCTCAGCAGGGAGCCTGCTTCCTCCTCTCACTCTCTCTCTCTCTCTCTCTCTCTGCCTGCCTCTCTGCCGACTTGTGATCTCTGTCAAATAAATAAATAAAATCTTTAAAAAAATAATTATTCCCTGAGCATCTTGAGGGAGCATAGCTTGCAAGGCTTTCACACACACACACACACACACATGCCAGACATTGTCTTTATATAGAAATACTCACCCTGCTACTACTTGTCTTTCACTTAGAAACTTATACTTCATTTGGATCCTATTTTATTCCAGATCTGCTAAAAAGGGATTATGCCCATCCCCAAAGGACCAATTATTCCCTGTCAAGGGATTCACAAATTTTTTAATTTATGGTGAACACTGAATGTTTTGTTCATCTCTTATTTCATCTGGCAATATCACCGCCCTTTTTTCTGACAGTCTATAGACATTTCCATATTCTCCAAGGACCCAACCACATTCCCACTTCAGCCAGCACTGATTAGAACTCTGGTTAAGAGCCCTGAACCACATATCAGGGTATCTGAGCCAATCTGGGCCAAAAAGCCCCTTCCCTAAAATATTTCAAGTTGGAACCTGAGGGACTGTCCAGACAATCTTTGCACAGAAACTGAAGTTGTGAAGTACAAAACTCAAGGGCTTTCAGCTGTTGTTAGAGAATGTCCACCTGTGAAGAAAGAAAATGACATTCAACTGCAAAGAGAAGCAGAAATAAGAGTCAGCGAGAGCACATTCTAGCAACATTAGGGTTGAGAACTCCTGTATATAGAGGCCCAGATGAATCCCTGCTCTTCCCTCCTTCTGATTATTTTATCCTTCTATTGGTAAATTCTACTTCTGCTTATGTAGTTCAAGATGGGTTATTAAAAAAATCCATAATTAGTGTATATTTGTTCCTTATGCACACAGACCAGGAAATAAAGACAATGATTATCTAGATTATTAACTTAACCTTACAGGTTATAATCAAAATAAAAGTAGTTATTATTTGCTGAATACCTGCCATGTGGTAGGAAGTATTCTATATAGATATATGATTCATAATATAATAGGCATCCAAGGCACATATTCTCATCTCCAGTTGATAAGTGAGGAATTCAAAGCCCAAAGAGGTTTATTATTCATAGGGAATTATGAGGCCTCAATAGTTTTCATGTTTATTTTTCTTTGCTGGGTTATATTAAACAGTGAAAATCTATGATGAGATCTGGATAAGCCAAGTGAGCTGATTCACAAGAGCACATGAAGTTTGCCATAAAAATAGTAGTGATATAAAGTAGGAGACAATACAAAGGGTATGTAAACTAACATTTAAAAAGTTATTAGCTCTACGTCAAGCTGTAATTTAACATCTATTAAATTGCAAAATGGAATAAAAAATAATTCTACCCAAACATAGATAGTGTTATGGGGAAATGATACTCTCATATATTGCCTGTTGGTGTAGAAACTGGTTAAAGCTTTTTTGGAGAGCAATTTGGAAAAAACATTTCAATAGCCATTAAGCACTCATGTATTTTGACTCAGGTAATTTTACCCCTGAAAAAATAACCTTGGGAGATAATCCAAAACTAAACTCACCAAGATGTTTACTAAAACTAAATTTATAATAAGACAAATCAGACACATCTGAAATGTGCAAAAATCAAGATCTGTTTAAGGATGAATTTGTGGATTTATTAACTCATTTACTCAGCAAATGATAAAATCCACACCACATGCCAGACACTATGCTAGACACAGAGGTGTACAAAGGTAGACAAGGCAGACACACAGCTCTTTCATATTCATATGAACAAAGAGAAAACTAGAACATAATAATTTTCATACTTTTATTTGTAACTCTTCTTCCTCAAAGAATGGGGAGAGGTTTATAACACCATAAAATAGAATAAACAAATGCAGGACCAGAGAAAATGCATATTTTGAAAGAAAATCGAGTTCAGGGAGGAAAAAAAAGAAAAACAGGGTATTTTTTAAAATTTTATTTATTTGACAGACAGAGATCACAATTAGGCAGAGAGGCAGGCAGAGAGGTTGGGGGGTGGGGAGAAGCAGGCTCCCTGTTGAGCAGAGAGCCTGATGCAGGACTAAATCCCAGGACCCTGGGATCATGACCTGAGCCCAAGGCAGAGGCGTTAACCCACTGAACCACCCAAGTGCCCCAAAACAGGGTCTTACTTGGTTACTAAATTTGGAGCTCAGATTTGGTTCTCAGATTCTAGGCAAGCAAAGGAAAAAAAATTTATTAGTGAGTGATTTACCTTGCTAATGAAAAGAAAACACAAGAGTTTCTCAGGAGAAAGCACTTATTCCTTGTGTCTCTCTTTGTAAGTGGTTGATATATGATATGGGTATCTCTTAGGAGTTTATAAGACTTTTAGGAATAAAATATTTCAAGCACATGAAAATGTATCTAGAATAATGTAATGAGCATATATGTATCCCATACATGGCCTAAAAAATTAAAATATTACAATTAAAGCTTTTTGTACCTCTACACAGTTTTCTTTCTTGGTATCCTTATCCAGAATTAATAATGCTCCTGAATTTGGTGTCTCTCATTTTCAGTTTAATGTATTCAGTTTAAATTTATTCAATTTTCAATTTAAACAATTTAAACATATGTCTCTATTAAAATATATAGTATTATTTTCATGAAATACATAGCATTTTTATAAATGAGAAGTATTCACATTTTACTGTTAAATAATATTTTAATTTACAAATATGCCACCATTTATCCATTTACTGATAGACATTTAGGTTATTTCCTTTTTTTTTTTTTTTTTGCTATTATAAAGCTGCGACAAACTTTCTTGTATGCTTTTTTTTTTTTTCTTATGTGTGAAAGCTTCTATATAGAGAGTGAAATCGCTGGCCAGAAGGTATGTGAATGTTTATCTTTACTCAATATAACCACATGGCTCTCCAACTGGTTATACCAATTTACATGAAGGATAATTAAATGTGAAGGTATTCAGTGATATCACAGCCAAGGAGGCAATGCTCTACTAATCACCACCTCTGTCCTCACCCTGCAAGTCTCCTACTCAAAGAACAAGAGTGGGACTGAAATTTTAAAAACACCCTTTGAAGGGCACCTGGGTGGCTCAGTCGATTAAGTGTCTGACTCTTGATTTCCCCTCCAGTCATGATCTCAGGATCATGAGATTGAACTCCATAAGGGTCTGTGCTGAGCATGGAGCCTGCTTAAGATTCTCTTTCCTTCTCCCTCTGTCTCTCCCCATTTGCGCTCGCTCGCTCTCTCTCCCCTAAAATAAAATAAAATTAAATTAAATTAAATTAAATTACTCTTCGAGACTCCTTAGGCAAAGGGAAGAAATGGAATTGGAGCGAAAGGCATAGATCTTCTACTGCCTCTTAAATCTTAACCTTGTGTTCTCTCAGATACAAGTGTAGAGAGAGCTAGTTTTTAGGATAGAATCTGAGCGCACATGACCTGGGAAGAGAGGTCCAAGTCTGGAGAGCAAAACTTCTCAACTCACCTAATCCCCACCTGCTTGGAAGAATAAGAGAGAGCCTATAAGATGGCGCTTTTTTGGTAAATGTGGTCTAATTGATGGTCGTAAGGTAAGAAACTGCTTCTCCCTGAAAGGAGAACTAACATTTGGGGTGTTTACTGGAGAACTGGGAAAGAAGAGTACCCATGTGACCGTGGATATTTTATTTTGTTATCACATTGATATTTAAGCAGCAATGTTTCTAAAAGTTTTTCTTAAAACGTGCCAGTGTCTGAGATTTTCATGTCTTCTTCCCTCGTGAAATTATAAAAAGCCTTCAGTGATGGGAAGGATTGATTGAAAAGTTCAGGGAGGGGTGGATGCCACACACAGTTTCTGCTTTGGGAAGTTAACTTTTGAAACCTATAGTGAAGAGTGGAATTAATGTTTAGTACAACCGTATTGATAATCCTAGAATACAATGTAATTTAGTCTTTTTTTTTCAAACTGTAAATGATGATTAATTTCAGGATTATTAGTTTATGTCCCTTTACTTTTTGGTAACTGCTAGTTATCAAACTCTTCTTATTTGTGAATTTATGAGTTCACCATATCTGCAATATCATTTCTGCTATAAAGAACTTTTAAAATGCGATTTTCAGACAGGTGTGTATAATTATAAAGGAAGAACCTTTATATAAAAAGACTTTTTACTCGTTTCCTGCCCATTTGTGACCACCAAGGATGATCTAAGAGAGAAGGCTCTCTTCTTTTTTTTTCTTAAGATATTAGAGAGAAAGGAGATACTGTCATTGTCAAAAATCATTAGACAAAAAGGCCATCATAAAATGCATTTCCTATTCTTCACACCTTCCAACTCCAATATAACCAACAGACAGCAAATGATTTGAAGTTGTCTCAGACATATCTAAGTTATGCAAGTCCTGACTTTATAATTTGGCCTCTCTCAAGATCATCAGCTTGACAAGTACCTCGCCAAGAGTTACTTATTGTTAAGAAACCCTTGCTGGTTCCTAAGGAAGGCATTCTGCCACCTCCTTCCCTTTTAGAAGGGAAACACAGTTTATTTTGTATTTATGTCTCCTACTTGTAAACAGTTAAAAAATCTTTTAGACAGATTGGTCTGACATTCAATAGCCCAATATTCCCATCTGAATTTTGAGTTAAGATGATAGGAAAAATTGTTTTATGTAAATTCATAACCACCTACCTTCATTCTCCACATTACAGGAGAAAATAAATAACTTTTATTTAATTACACAAAATTTCTATTCCTTGCAGACCAAATGTGATCAATCTTAACAGATATACCCCTTTAGGGGCACCTGGGTGGCTCAGTGGGTTAAAGCCTCTGCCTTCGGCTCGGGTCATGATCTCAGGGTCCTGGGATCAAGCCCCGCATCAGGCTCTCTGCTCTGCAGGGAGCCTGCTTCCTCCTCTCTCTCTGCCTGCCTCTCTGCCTAGTTGTGATTTCTCTCTGTCAAATAAATAAAAATATTAAAAAAAAAACAGATATACCCCTTTATAGTGACTCACTATGGAGTGCTGATCATTCTTCATTTGTATTACTTTAGCTTCTGCCTCGTCATTCTTAAGACCACCACAACTAAAGTCCAGGTCCCATCATTCCATGGCCAGATTGCTGAAGTAGCCTCTGAATGTACATCCACCTCTAGTATTTCCTCTCTAATTTGGTTGGTATTCACCAAATTAACTTTTATCAATGTCCCCTATAATAATTCTTTCCCATAATCAAAAGCCTTTAATAGCTCCTCATTAGTTTAAATCTTAAAAACAACCTGATATTCAGGACACTCAGCATTCTGGCCCCAAACTGCCTTTCCACTCCATTTTCTTCCATTCTTAATATTTTAATCCTTCAGCCCACACTGAACAGTCTACTCAGAGTTCTCAGAACACGTGTTGCTCATACCAACCTTTGTACCTTTCCTTGTATCTGCTTCTCAACTTGGCACATACGTACTGGCCAGGGGTTAGGTAGAGTGCTAGAGGTAGAGACAATGAATGAATCAAAGTCCCTGCCTTCTTCTCTACCCGCCTGTTGTAGGCTGAAGAATGGCCCTCAAAGATACCCATGTCCTAATCCACAAAATCTGTGAATGTGTTACCATATACCGAAAAGGGGTCTTTGAAATGTGATTAAGTTAAAGATCTTGATTTAGGGAGATGATCCTGGATTACCTAGTAGGCTCTATGTGTAACCACAAGGACCTTTATAAGAGGGAGGCAGAAGAGTTAGTGGGGAATTTGCAGGTGATGGTGATATACAATGGAATCAGAGATTGGAGCAATGCAGCCAGGAGCTAAGGAATGCCAGAAACTTGGAGACACTGGGAGAAACAAGAAGCTGACTTACTCCTGGAGCCTGCAGAAAGAAACAGCCCTGCTACACCTTCATTTTAGTTCCACCAGACTCATTTTAGACATTTTATCACTCCAATAAGATTCCTCATGCTCATGGACAGTTAATCCCTATTGCATCCCCAGCTCTAGGAACTACAATCTGCTTTCAATCTCTACAGTTTTACCCTTTTAGACATATCATCTTTCCTATGACTCTTGAGGACCATCAATCATGTTTATGTAAGGAGGACAGATCAAGGATCTCACATAATTCAAAACTGACATATTTTAATATGAATATTGTCATATGAGAATATGAGAGATGTTTAATTCCAATGTATACAGCTATAACCACTAGAATTCCTTTGATTCTGCTTTTTATTTTTTTTCAGCTTTATCTCTAATCTGAAGAAGAAATTCTTGGTGGTGGAGACTGCTTTACCTTCCTTACGTTTTAGTTATATCTCTATTTTTTCTTCCAAAGTCTTGGTTTTTTCAACATTAATATTAGCATTTTTAAACAGTATTTTTAAACATTAGTATATTTTTAAACATTAGTATTAGCACAATCAGATAATGAACACCTAAATGACTTCACTTTTTAATTATAGTGTTAAAATAATAGCACTGTAGTCCCCAAAATTACATGTATATACACAGTAATATGTAATTCTGACAAAGGATAGTGGGCATTTCTATTTACCAACTGAAGTGGTACCAACATTTTGCCACAGACAAAACATAATCTATAGTTCCAGCTGTGAAATTTAGATACAGCTTTTAAAATTTGGAGAAATATGAGTATAATTAATAATTTTGTATTAATTTCAAATTCATATAAATGTGACCTTATTTATTTTTACCACTCATTTGACACTTATATTCTACAAATAATCATTCTAAGCAAATGGCAATTTATATTACAGTAAAATAAAGATTTTTTTATTTCACTCCTGTGTTTCTAAGGGTGAAGAGAGAGGGAACAATAGATCAATCTCAACCTGTAAATATTTAAATTTATGTGACTCTTGTGCCCTAACTTGTAAGATAATTTCTTTTTTTCTTCTTAAGATTTTATTTATTTACTTGACAGAGAGAGAGAGATCACAAGTAGGCAGAGAGGCAGGCAAAGAGGGAGGGGGAAGAAGGCTCCCTGCTGAGAAGAGAGCCCCATGCAGGGCTCTATCACAGAACCCTGAGATCATGACCTAGGCTGAAGGCAGAGACAGCCCACTGAGCCACCCAGGCCCCTGATAATTTTTTTTTAAGATTTTATTTATTTATTTGGGGGGGGGCAGGAGCAGGGGGAAGGAGCAGAGGGAGAAACAGACTCCATGTTGAGCAGGGAGCCCCCACAGATCAATGACCTGAGCTGAAGGCAGCCACTCAACCAACTGAGACACCCAGGTGCCCCATTGTAAGACAATTGCTAAGTATTATTCAGTATCAGTTCCCCAGAGTTCTTATCATTTTTTAGTATGAAAAATCAATTTCATAAAAATCTAAGACTCCTTTTTTCTTAATAATTATTATGATCTTCTTTTTTTAAAGATTTTATTTATTTATTTGTCAGAGAGAGAGAGAGAGAGCACAGGCAGACAGAGTGGCAGAGGGAGAAGCAGGCTCCCTGCGGAGCAAGGAGCCCGATGTGGGACTCGATCCCAGGACGCTGGGATCATGACCTGAGCCGAAGGCAGCTGCTTAACCAACTGAGCCACCCAGGCATCCCAATAATTATTATGATCTTAAGTTGATTCTAGCTCCTTTAGGACATTAGCCAATGTGGAATTTTTTGCCAATGGAAATTTAACTTTTATCTCAAATTAAATTTTCCACCAAAGACTTACTAGATCTTAAAATAAAAATGAAAGAGTCAATAAGGTTATATGTAGCAAAATGGAGTGATGGGATTTTAATTCACATATGTGGTTCTCCAAAGATAATGAGTTCATTTAGTAATGATTTATGAATGCAATTTCAAAATACGAGTACAAAGTAGAAGAGGATAGTGCTCACTTCGGCAGCACATATACAAAGTAGAAGAGGATGGTTGCCATTAGTCTTTTAAATTTATTCCCAATGAAGCATTTAAAGGTGGTATATCATTTTCACAGCACAATATTTTTGTTCAGATAATTTTGTTCAATAAAATAGGTATAAATAAGATCAAAGTAATTTAGGTACTAAATTATGGCTTTTGGCATTCAGCATTGACTCCAACTCCATAGGTCAAATTTTTACATAATGTTTATTGATTTTTATCTGTTTTTGTTAAGTGGATGGCATAAAGTGAAAAAGGACAAGGGAATCCAGTTACTACACTTATGGATTTAAACATCTTGACTAAAACATCATTGTTAATTTGTCTCAATAGAAATAGGATAGAATAGATCATCTTTAGGAACCAGAGTTCTTAGATACAAAGATTTTTGGTGTTTTTTTTTTTTAATTGTGCATCTAAAGAAGAAAAATTTGCTTTTTTTGGAAGATCCCTTTTATGAGATGGGATTTTTTAATCACGTAGTATGGGGAAGTAAAAAAAAAAAGTCTGCATTTCTTCCACTCCAATGGCCAAGATTGCCAGAAAGATTTGGAGAGAATGGGTACTAATGTTCAAACAAGGTTGTTATAGTAATTTTTATTCTCATTTTTTAAAGACTTATTTATTTTAGAAAGACTGATAGAGACGGAGCATGAGCAGGAAGGGCAATGGGAGAGGGAGAGAGAAACTCAAGCAGACTCGCCTCAGCACAGAGTCCAACATGGGCCTCGATCTCATGACCCTGAGATCACAATCAGAGCAAAAACCAAGAGTCAGATGCTTAACAAACTGTACCACCTGGGTGGCCCTGTGATAAGAACTTTTAAAACAATAATATCTAACTTTAATTTGTCTCTTATTGAATGCCAAGAAGTTTATAGGTATTATCTCCTTAAATCCAGTAACCACTGACGTAGGTAATACTGTCATCGTCTTCATTCTGCTTTTGTTTTTCATTTTATTTTCAATTTTTATTGAAGTATAGTTGATGCACAATGTTACATTAGTTTCAGGCGTACAACATAGTAATTCAACAATTACTCATCCCCATTTTGGCTATATGAAAAGAAAACTGGAAGATTAGATAGCAAAGCACGTCACACAGCTGAACATGGAAAAGCTAGGATGTGAATGAATCTTGGCTTTCTTCTCCAGAATCTGAGCAGAAAATCACTGTGCCACAGTCGTATGAGGGCCAAGAGGAACACAGATGGATCTGCTTGTCCAGTATCATGTGCCATTTCCTTTCTAATTTTGAGATTTGATTAATGTTCTCATCATGATGTTATTTGTTCCAAAACATTCACAGTTATATTGTCATTGTGAATTCTACTACTCATCATTATGAACTCATTTTTTTGTTGCACTAATGCTTTCATCCGTGACAAGGGCTGCCTGATATTAGTCGTGTGATATCTGCTTTTCTTTGTTTTTGCAGCTGCCAGATGTATGTTTGCCTTTTCGTTAATAGTCAGTTTGTCTCAGTCACTTCGTTTAACTGTATAAAAGAAAAATTAACACATTGTTGCAGCATTTATACAGGATCAGAAAAAAATGAAAGGCTGCATGAATTCTTCAGGTGGTACTAACTAAAGGTTTTAATAAAGGTAAGAGATCATAGTACAGCAGCAAAAATAAAGCCCAGACAGGTATCAGAGGAAGGAGATCTCCCAGCACAGATTCCAGTTCCCTTTAAAGTTTTATGGGATGCACTTTGTCTTCAAGTCCGAACCTCCAAGATATATGCAAGATTCTGGGTCTTAGAAAAACCACCTATTCAAAGAGGGGTCTTTTTTTACCCCAGGTCACAGAGTCAAACCCAGACCATTGAGCAGACCCAGTAGCAGAAACCAAGAAAATGTAAACCAGGTGAAAAGAATTTACCCATGTTATCTATAAACAATACTGACAAGCTGGTACAAGTTGCCCTGATCTATCTTAGTGCCCAGGAGTGGGGTACATTTCACCTAGGTTTAGCCAAAGATCAGTATCCTGGTTTCTGTCATCCCCAGAGAAGGCACAGCTGAAATTAACTCAGTACTGACCCAATCTACTCCTTGAGCCTTGGTCAAATTTTCTTAATTATAAATTGTTCATCATCATTTTTTCTTTGTCCACTTTTTATACCACTTGTAAAACAGAAAAAGTGGAAGGATAAACATCAAAATACTAATTATTTTATTATGCAGTCAGGTTTAGGACTGCCTTAAGAAATATTTTAGCTTACCAAATATTCTAACACAGACTTAATCATGCACATGTTGGTCAATTCTTTTACCTCCTTCCACTACTAAATCTGAACTTCATAAAAGGTATCAATAGTTTGATTCAAAGTAATAATTGATTACTAACAAAATGTAGTTCTCTGGTCAATCATTTTTCATCAAAAGAATATATTGTGGGAGTTTTAATTTATTCCCCCAGTTTGTCTGATCATCAGTATCATATTAGCATAGGTTTAAACCAAACTTTTTCTGATATTAACAAAGTGGCATGTGTTTTGCTTTGGTTTACAGTCACCACAAATGAGAACTGCACCAGTTACACACCCACCAAAGAGCCTGTCTTTGTCACACATCCTGTTTTTATTCCGTCCATTTTCCTAGGATTTGGTTAGCCTAGCTATGCTCCTTATTGATACTCAGCTCAGGGCCTTGCAAACCACTGTCTGAACAGAGCCAGCAGTGGGTTAGACTTGGCTTTAACTGTTTCATGAGAGCCAGTTATTAAAGTTTTAGGAATATTGTGAGGTGGTTGTTAAACTTAGCCATTGTTAAAAATTAAATTATACAACTTACAATTAAATAAGTTACACTAAAAATAAGGGTAGTTAATACTAAAAGATCATTACTACCTAATCATTTTATTGCATTTTACTATTTATTTGTCTATGCTATTGAGGTTGTTTATGTCTATTGTTTCTGAATATTGAAGATACTACATAAGAGTGTCTTACCAGGCATCTATTCTTTTTTTTTTAAGATTTTATCTATTTATTTGACAGAGATCACAAGTAAGCAGAGAGGCAGGCAGAGAGAGAGGAGGAAGCAGGCTCCCTGCTGAGCAGAGAGCCCGATGTGGGGCTCAATCCCAGGACCCTAAGATCATGACCCGAGCCGAAGGCAGAGGTTAACCCACTGAGCCACCCAGGCTCCTCACCAGGCATCTATTCTCAACATCTAGTCCAGTGAGGTTTCATTGGCAACTTGAAATTAGCCATGATGGGAATATTCACAGTATGGAAATTAATAAACTCTATAAATTGGGGCTTGGCTTATAGTTGTGTTGATTGTATAGGCTTAAAAAAGGAGATAAGAAAAATGTTAAAATGCAGTTAATTGAAAAGTGTGGGTGTCTGTATTCATTAGCTTGGCAATATCATAGCATTTGAAAATTATCATCAGTTTCAGTAAAAAAATCACTCATCTCACTGTCAAATGAGTTGTTTCACTTTTGTATATTCAACATTTATGTTCAAACTACACTTGATTATAATCACAATTTGATTTTGTGTCACTACTATTGACAACAGAATTATAAAAATTGATGGTGGATTTTGTAAGTATGAACAAGTCATACTGGAGTTATAGGTGTATGTAATTTCTAATAAAATGTATTATATTATTTTATTACTTGTATATAGTGTGATATACATCCTTAATATCAATAACATTTATAATAAAGTTATATTTGTACATACATGCGTACTTTTTGAGAGCCAATTGTTAAATGTTGGCCAACAAACCACTATATAAAACTCTGGACTCCACTTGCCTGGAAGGAGAATTTAGGAGGGTAGCATAATTTGTACTCTGCTACTAACTAGCTTTCTGAACTTGGGTAAGATTCATGGATTTCAGTTTATTCTCTTTTAAATAAGAACATTGAATGATTTTTAACCATTTTTTCCATCATGGATTCCCTTAGGAATCTAATGAAAGTTTGGACATTATCTGCAGGAAAAACAGATACACACATATGTCCATACACACACATTTGCAAACTTTTTCTGGGGATTATGGACTCCTTAAGTCCATTCAAGTATCCCAGGTTCAGGATCTATGCACTCTCTAAATTCCTTTGGCAAAAAAGTTAAAAATAAATAAATTCCTTTTGACGTCAGATGTTGGAATTTTGTGAGGTGAAAATGCAACCTGATAAAATATTTGTAAAAATGTTTAGAGAAACTAGTTTTTCCTCCTGCTTTAGCAGCAAAATCAGAGTAATATAAGTTGGAGTTAAATCATAAAATGAATTTATTTCCAAAAAAAGATGATTGAAGAACAACCCACAAGCTGAACCCACATGGCAAGTCCTCCTGCAGAAAAATCCTTGTTCCTAAATTTGAAATGTCCCACTCCTACTGCATATAAGATAATATTATTATTAGCAGGCAAAAAATTCATCGTGACATAGATTTAAACAAATATTTATTTGGTATTTCTAAAAAGTGAAATGTTTCTATAAGAAAAGTAAGAGCTATGTAGATAAATGTAATGGGATTTCCAAAGCCTTCAGGTTAAGAAGATATGAAGCAGGGCGTGGGAAACAAGATACACACTTTTCCAAGCTGCATGAAAAACTAATTTCAGTTTCTCAAAATACTGCTCTGTTTATGAAGGACAGCATATCTCTTCCCCAGGAAAGCGGGAGCCTGAGGATTCATGCATCTCAGCCAGAATCAGTAGCTGCCCAGGTCCAGACTATATGGTGATCACTCAGCGATTTGCAAAGTTCAATTGACATCTTCATTTCAGAGGCTTAAAAACATTTTGGAAGCAGGTCAAGAGCAAGAAGTTTCTACAAATGTGTGTCAGAAGTAAAACTGTGGTGATAGCATAAGTGTCCATCAGTCTCCATAAATTTGTGTCCTGGAATTTTCATGTGGCCATTTAGATTGCTATCTATCAACTTGCAAAGACACGTACATGTAGGGCAAAAAGGTCAATTACAAAACTATCTTTGAACATGATTTCATCTAGTAGAAATTTTCAAAAGCATATACATGTCTATATGCATTGGAAAAAATGGAAGGCTATACAGCAAAATATTAACGGCAGTTACTTCTAGGTGGTACATTTAAAAACATTTTCCTGCATTTTTTATTTTTATTCAATAAATATATTACTTCCATAATGAGAAAAAATAATAAAATGATTCTCATTAGAAGGATAGAAGTCCTATTTTGTCAAAACCATTTATTTTCTAGGTTTTTGCTTTTGTTTTTATGTTTTACCAAAAGGTTAAGCATCCAAATTGTAACTCATATGCACTGACTTTTAACTCTCTTATATACTCTATCTTGAATACTTAGGTCCAAACCCAAAATAATATTCATCATTTCTGATAAATTAAAAGGAAATAATCATTTTTGGCTTATTGGTACCTGATGTTTGGATTCACGCAGACACAAAAATTAGGATGGATATATTTCTGTCTGATGAACAGAGCAACCACTGGTTGCCTTTATGACTCTCAATCATTAAAAAATTATTGAACACCTATTTGTATAAGGTGTACTGAAGGAAACTTAGTTTCATAATACACATCCTCTGTCCTATATAGTCTAAAATTTGCAGATGTCAAATGTAGAGCTGATGCAGAATCCAAGCCCCAAAGAGTCGTCTCCCCAAAAAGTATTAACACATGGACTTCCACATTTAGCTTTAGTGAGTTCTTCCCTTCTTTTACCTCAGTTGGATACACTGCTTCCAGATGGTGTGCCTGCCATAGCCTAAAAAAAATTTTCAACTGTCAAATTTTGTAAACAAAGAGGATCAATTTTGCTTTAAGAACAGGCAGAATGGCTGATGGATTGCTTGGTGTGAAATGACATGTACCAGGCAGTCTGCTGGCCAGGAAGAAATCTACCTCCACCAAGACATTAAGTAACCTGAAATAAATTAGAGACTTACTGCTTTGAATTCTGAAAGCATTTTACACTTCAAATATTTCCCATGAATAGGAAAACTATTCTTTGGGTAATAGCAGCTAAACCACTATTAACTTCCCTTGCTAAACCCTTTGAATCTGGGTGTTCTGATGTAGGTATTCAGCAGAGGAAGGAAGAAAAAATGAGGTACCAGCAGAGGGTATATTTGGAGATGCTGAAAGCAGAGGTGGATTGATGTGCACACACACACACACACACACACACACACAATTACTTTCCTATCTCAGTATTGTGCCCAGGACTGGCTAGAGCCATGGAAATTTGTTCCTTTATACTTTAGTAATAAACACTTGCTATTTAATAGGTAAAAATGAATACGAAAAATGACAAGTGGTTATTAAGATTCACCTGAAAACGAAATGTGGGTGAGCAGGGGCAGCAGAGAACAGTCATGCTGTCAGGACTTTGCATTTACAAATGCTTAAGAAGTATTTATTGAGTGAAAGAATTAAATATGAGAAAAAAAGATGAATCCAGACATAATAAAGGCAATATTATTAATAATAACAGTAATAACCACTTTAAATGAAAAAGGTTAAAGATCCTTAAGTAGCTTTCCATATGTCATCAAATTAAATACACCCTTGTATTCACATTCATGTTTTGAAAGAGTGCAAGACATAACAGCTTTTCCTCAAGGGGGAAAAAAAAAAGCCTAACAAATCAGAATAACAAGCTTTGAACACTTTTCTCTATCTTTGTCATTTTTATCTGCTCTCTCTTCCGAAATGGATAACTACAGACTTTCTGAGGCATTCATGAATTGACTTGGAGCTATTATTTCCCCTGGTTGACCTTAACATGAATCAGAAACAACCAACATTTTTTTTTTTTTGCTTTTGTAAATTATGGATTCTGGACTGGTCAAAAACATTATTTCGGATAAGACCAGTTGGTAAAAAGTCTACCACCCAGATCCGAGTGAGGCATCTGTCAGAAAAGGAAAAACATGATTCTGCATCACAATGACATTTAAGAAGAGGCCCATCTTCCATTTAGGAAAAGTGCTTTGTACATGTGTCAAGCAAAAACCAAGCAACTCAAACCAGAAGAACTTCCCCTATATTGGAATGCCTGGACATCTCGAAAGGCTGAACCTTAAGTGAACAAGTGAATGGATTTTTCAGCCTCTTAATGAGATCTCCAAGCTTTTCCAACCCAGTGAGAAAGAGTAACAATGGATACAGTTATTCTCCCTTCCTGAATTTTATGGGAGAACCCAACATTTTGGATGATCTATCATTCTCTACAAAGGTACCATCACACATATCATGTACCCTGACTTAGAATAAAAAAAAATGGGCTATGTTTTTATGGGTTGAATCTTTTTCTGCACAAAGCTTATGATTACAGGGCGATGCAATAGGATTGTTAGCTGGGTTTATTAAGTTGTTATAAAAAAGGAAATTTATCTGGCTGTTAACCCACTTTGTTTCATAAACTGAATGTTGCATCCCCAAATGCCGTTGAATATAACTATTCAATATAAGTATTTGACTATAGTCCAGGCTAAAGGACTATAGACAAAAGGAAAATATTATGTAAACTACTAACAATAATGAAATGTTTGTATTAATCAGATTTACTGATAATCTGAGGATTAACAAAGAAATAAACAAAAAGCAAAAATAAAGTTTTCAATGTATGCATCACTCCCAAAACTACAAATATGGTGAACCGACTTAAGTTTGCTTTTATGAGTTAAAGCTCACTATTCTATAATTTTTCAGGGGTTATTTTGAAAATAGACCAACAGGGAAAACCCTTGGACTACAGAGTCTAAATTATATTGGGGGTAGTGAGCTTTTAAAAAATTACATGCATACAATAACTATTTTGGTTTTTAACTTGCCTAAAAGGGTATCAGTTCTATTTAGGATTGGAGGTTCCTCTTATTAAGGTGCTATTGAATAAATCTGCTTGCCTTCTATGTAGCTGGTCTTTTGCTACCTGCTGTGATCAGTTGATCAAAGTTTTACTTCCATTTTTTTCAAACAGCTTCTTTGAATTCTAGATATTTATTCTTATTCTCATTTGAATGCCTGACTATATCTTTGGTGTTTGTGGGAGGCGTCTGTGAACCTTGAATAAGAAACACCATCTGTAGTTCAATTCTTTGGTATAAGGGTCCATTTAGAGAGATTTTTTGGCATTTAAAACAAAACTGCTGTGCTGCCCTCTGGCTGCTTCTGATAAAATTTAACTGAAGAAATCACTACCATGATTCCCTCAGAATTTTCTCAGTTTGGGATTTCACAGATGTCTCACAGCCTAGTTGAATATCCACTGATATCAGGTTGGCATGTTTTATTTCTCACAGATAAGAATGCAGACACATTTTGGAATGAATTAGGGTGATCCTCTGTGTGTGCACACTTGTGGTAATTTTCCAGGCAGTAAAATTGAGTATATTACCTAACAGTCCAGATATGCCATCATTTTCCATTTCACTTCTCTTGGTGTGATGCCTGCATATCAGGGAAGGGCCAGAGGAAATGCCACATTATTTGCTTACATTTCGCCAAAGGCAGAAGATTTTTAATCGTCCCTCTCTTCATGCTTTCACAGGAGGATAAATGACCCATGAAGTAATACTTATAATCTAATTATGATAAAACATCACATCTTTCCATTTAGCCTCACCCACATACAAAGGGCTTAAATGTGTTCAATACTAAGTGAAGTGCACATCTTTATCAAGCCCACCCAGATAGCAGAAAAAAGTTTTCTTCCAATATTCAAACAGCAGTTCCTTTCTTCCTCTTCCAAGATGACTAGTCTATCAAATTTACAAAATTTTAACAATAATTTACTTAGATTTTTAAAGGTCCATTTGTCAAAACCTCTTTTTAAAGGAATCTTTAAAATCTAAACAGGGAATGTTAAGAGACTTCTGGTATTAACTCTAACACATAAAGAGGTAAGAAATTGTCACTTCTATCTTTAGAATAAGAAAAAGTTGAACAAACTCCAAATCAAGGAGTTTTCTTGGACCATTAGAGAACTGAGGTCACAGGCCAGACAGCCACTCTGAAATCTAGAGACAAGAGAATACAAAGAAACACAGTCAAGATTAGCTAATGCAAAGCAAAAGCCACTGGAGCCATAAATTGATAGGAACACTTGGTTATTTTGGTGAATTGCTGGAGGTAGATTAGTATGAGAATGAGTAATTCTGGGGGACTGCAGTTTTAGGGTGCCCCCACAGTTTCATGGATTTTACTTGCAAGAACAACACCAGGTTCTCACTATGAAGAACGAAGAAAAATTGCCACATATCTTTTGCAAAGGTTTGGGAGAAATAATCATTTTAAAATGTGCTCTGTGTGTTCTCCATAACAAAGGGCTACACTCCCCTGAAAGAGACTTTAGCTGGGCCTTACAAAGGTCTACTTCTCACCCAAGGAAGGCAGGGAGAGGGAATAAAATGTAAGAAATGCATGCAAAATTCACATCCCAGGAATACAAGTTCACTAAAAACTGGAATTTAATTTTAAAATTATAGAACACTACTCATAACCCACTCCTTATCACCACATTAATGAAGTTTCAGTGTGGATTACAGCTGAAAGAGCTGCAAGGTCCAGACTCCTTAGAAGGAGTTCTTAGGGAATCCTAAAGACAATCATAGGGACAAATTCAAGAGCACTAGAGGAATTTGTAGTCCATGGCACCTACAGCTACATCAAACATTAAATACAGCCCAACTCATAACCAGATTAACATAAAATTTCACACTAAAGAGATTTACCCCATTTCTTATTATAAGCTGTGTCTGGCTTTCATCAAAAAAAATCAAAGGAAGTCTAAAGAGATAAAGCAAGTACCAGAACGAGAATCAGATATGACACAGATTGTGGAATTATCCGACTGGGAATTTAAAATAGGTTTGACTAATATATTAAGGTGGAAAAAGTAGACAACATGGGAGAACAGATGAATATTGTAAGCAGAAAGCTGAAAACAATAAGAAAGAATCAAAAAGAAAATCAAGAAGTTAAAAAAAATTGTAACAGAAAAGAAAAATGGATTTTTCAATAGACTAAACAGCTGAGGAAAAAAAAATCAGTGAATCTGAAAATATGTCAGTATAAAATTTCCAAAATGAAATTTTTAAAAAAAGAACATACTATTCAAGAATTGTGGGGCACAGTCAAAATGTATGATAGTATATTTAGAATACCAGAAAAAGAAAAAAGAAAAAACATGTGAAGTAATAATGGCCAGGAAATTTCAAAATTTAATGAAAGATATACCAAACCACAGTTCCAGAAATTCAGGGAACACCAACAGAATAAATATCAAAAACTCTGTATCAAAATGTAGCAATCCAAAGGGGCATGTGCACCCGAATGTTCGTAGCATCAATGTCCGCAATAGCCAAACTATAGAAAGAACCTAGAAGTCCATCAACAGATGAATGGATAAAGAAGATGTGGTGTGTATATATATATATATATGTACACAATGGAATACTATGCAGCCATCAAAAGAAATGAAATCTTGCCATTTGCAATGACGTGGATGGAACTAGAGGGCATTACGCTAAGCGAAATAAGTCAACTGGAGAAAGACAACTATCATATGATCTCCTTGATATGAGGAATTTGCGAGGAAAAGTGGGGGTTTGGGGGTAGGGAAGGAAAAAAATGAAGCAAGATGGGATCAGGAGGGAGACAAACCATAAGAGACTCTTAATCTCACAAAACAAACTAAGGGTTGCGGGAGGAGGGGGTTGGGATAGGGTGGTTGGGTTATGGACATTGGGGAGGGTGTGTGATATGGTGAGTGCTGTGAAATGTGTAAACCTGGCAATTCACAGACCTGTACCCCTGGAGATAAAAATACATTATATGTTTATAAAAAATAAAAAATAAAAAATTTTTAAAAAAGATTATAGCAAAGGAAAAATTGTTACTGGGAACACAAGTATTTGCAATGATTATCCCCCCACGATTCAGAAGGAATGGGCAAAATTGTCCATCTTCCAATTTTTCCCTGGAATGGCTCAATCTGTATGTTTTAAAAGCTGCCACTTGAAGGATTCTAGTTTAGCTGCACATCTAGAGGTTAGCTGCAGTTCTCCCCAACGCTGGGAAACTGATGGACAACTCCATTATCATCACCCTGTAGCCCACACAAGGTTGCCAGTATCTCCTTGGAAGGAGATATGCCTTCCAAGCATCTATGCCCCAGCTTTTGCACTGCCCCCCAAGGAATGGATTCTTGGATATTCTGGCTCTGAAAGTCAATGGTGATTCCATTCACAAGTCCCAAAAGACTGCTGCAGAGTAAGAAGTTTATAACTGGCTACTGCTCAGGACACAGTGCAGAATTATTCCTTGAAAGGGATGTATCTGAATACCTCAAAAGCTGCTGCCTTAGGGTCTGACTTCTCATATAACAAATATCTAGAGACTGGTTATTACATAATGATACAGAGGTCAATTCATCAAAAGGTATAACATTAGTAAATATGCACCCAACATAGGAGCACCTAAATGTATAAGGCAAATATTAACAGATTTGAGAAATGGACAGCAATACAATAAGAGTAGGAAACTTCAATACCTACACTTAACAATGGACAGATTACCCAGACAAAAAATCAATAAGGTGACATAGGTCTTAAATTGCATGTTAGAGCAGATTGACCTAACAGGCATATAGAGAACATTAGACCCAGTAGCAGCAGAATATACATTTTTCTCAAGCACACGTGAAATACTCTACAGCATAGATTATATGTTAAGCCACAAAACAAGTTTTAACAAGTTTAAGAAATGAAATCATTCCAAGTATCTTTTTGCAACTACAATAGTGTGAAACTAAAAGTCAAACACAAAAAGAAGATAGGGAAATTCAGAAATAAATGGAATTTAAACAACATCCTCTTGAAAAATTAATGGGTCAAAACTAAATCAAAAGAGAAATTAAAAAATATCTTGAGACATGAAATGGAAATGCAACACACTAAAAGTTATGAAATGCAGCAAAAGTAGTGCTGAGAGAAGTTTATAGAGATGAAGATATACACTAAAAAAAAAAGAGAGATCTTGAATAAATAACCTAACTTTATACTTCAAGAAACTATAAAAAAAAGAAAGATAAACTAAGTCTGAAGTACAAAGAAAGAAATTAAATATCACAGTGAAAGTAAATGCAATAGAGCTACAAAGACAATAGCAAAGATCACTGAAACTAAGAATTGGCTTTTGAAAACACAAACAAAATGGACACTTTAGCTAAACCTATGGGGAAACAAAGAGGAATCTAATAAAATTAGAAATGAAAGAGGAGATATTACAACTGATACCACACAAATACAAAAAACCCTAACAGACCACTACTGAATAATTATAATACAAAAAATTGAACAACCTAGAAGAAATGAATAAATTCTTTGAAACATACAACTACCAGATAGAAAATCTGAACCAACTTATTACTAATGAGAGTATATCAGTAATCAAAAACCTGCGTACAAAGAGAAATCCAGGGCCAGATGGCTTCACTGGTGAGTATAACAAACATTTAAAGAAGAATTAATATCAATACTCCTCAAAGTCTTTCAAAAAACAAAAGAAGAGGAAACCCTCTACACTCATTTTATTAGACCAGCATTACCCCAATACCGAAGCCAGTCAAGGACACTAGAAGAAAAAATTTTAGGCCAATATCTCTGCTGAACATAGATGCAAAAATTCTCAACAAAATATTAGCAAACCAAGTTCAATGGTACTTTAAAAGTGATCAAATGGGATTTATTCAAGGATTCGGGGATGGTTCAATATCTTCAAATCAGTCAGTATCATATACTACATTTTTAAAAAATGAAGGGTAAAAATTTTATGATCATCTCAATAGATGCAAAAAAAAATTAACAAAATTCAACATCCTTTTATGATAAAAAGTCTCAACAAACTAGGTAGAGAGGGAAGATACTTCAACATAGTAAAGCCCATATATGACAAGCCTAGGGCTAACATCATACTCAATGGTGAAAAGCTGAAAACATTCTCTCTAATATCAGAAACAAAATAAGGATCTCCACTCTCACCACATTTATTCAACACAGTACCAGAAGTCCTAGCAGAGCCATTAAGCAAGTAAAAGAAATAAAAGGCATCCAAATCAGAAATGTAGAAATAAAAATGTCTCTATTTGCAGGTGACATAATATTATATAGTTAACACTAAAGACTTCATAAAAAAACTTGTTAGAACAAATAAACTAACTAATAAAACTAACAAATTCAGTAAAGTTGCAAGACACAAAATCAATATGCAATAATCATTTGCAATTTCCATACAGTAACAATGAAAGATCAGAAAGAGAAATTAAGAAAACCCTCATTTACTATACCACTAAAAAGAATAAATACTTAGAAATAAATTTAACCGAGGAAATTAAAGATCTACACAGAAAACTATAAGATATTGATAAATGAAATTAAGACACAAATAAATAAAAAGACATTCTATTCTCATGGATTGGAAAAGTTAATATTGTTAAAATGTACAACTACTTAATATATACTAAGGATTCAGTGTAATCCCTATCAAAATCCCAATCGTATTTTTCACAAAAACAGAAAAAATCTATCTTAAAATTTGTATGGAATCAGAAAAGACCCCAAATAGCCAAAACAATCCTGAGAGAGAAGAAAGCTGGAAGAATCACAGTTCCTGATTTCAAACTGTATTACACAGCTATAGTATTCAAAAGAGTATGATATTACCAAAAAATAAAAACAAAACCAAACAAAACCTCCCCACCAAAACCAGACACAATAGAAGAGAATAGAACCCCAAAAATTTTCCCAAAGAAGATGTATAGATGGCTAACAGATACATGAAAGGTGCTAAAGATCACTAATCACCAGGTAACTGCAAGACAAAACCCCACTGAGATATAGCCTCACACATGTTAGAATGGTTATTATCAAAAAGATAAGAAATGACAAGTAAGGATGTGGGGAAAAGGGAACTCTTCTTCCCACTATTAATGGTAATGTAAATTGGTTCAGCCACTGTGGAAACAGTATGGAATTTCCTTTGAAAATTAAAAACAAAGCTACCATATGATCCAGCAATCCCACTTTTGGGTATATATCCAAAGGAAATGGAAACAGGATTTCAAAGAGATATCTGCACATCTATGTTCATTGCAGCATTATTCACAAGAGCCAAGATATGGAGATCATCTACATATCTGTCAACAGTAGAATAGATAAAGAAGATGTCATATATACATGGAGAATTATTTGTACCGGTATGGGAAAAAAAAATCCATACCTGTGTCTATCTATATCTATATAAAGGAACATTATTTGGACACAAAAAGGATGGACATCTTGCCATTGGTGACAACATGGATGAACCTTGAGGGCATTATGCTAAGTGAAACAAATCACACAAAGGCAAATATCATATGATATCACTTACAGGTGTATTCTTAGAAAATAAACTCATAGAAATTATACTAGAAGGCTGGTTACCAGGGTTTAGGGATTGGGAGAATGGGGAGATGTGGGTAACTTTGAGTTAATATGAAAAAGTCTTGAGGATGTAATGTATAACATGGTGATTATAGTTGATAGCCCTATTATACAAGTAAAATTTGCTGAGAGTAGAATTTAAATGTTCTCACAAAAAAAAGAGGTTTAAAAAAGAGAAAAGTAAATATGTGAAGGGATGGATATGTTAGTTAAATAAATGGGAGAATTCTTTCACAATATATACGTATATAAAGTCATAACATTGTAAACTTCAATTATCTTACAATTTCAATTGTCAATTATTTGTCAATAAAGCTGAAAACAGTCTTACTTTTAAAAAAAAACTGACAGAAGAGGAAGAGTTAAAATGGTAGAGGATTAGGGGAACCCTAAGCATGTCCCATCCCTCAAACACAACAAAATAATTATCAAATCATTCTGAACACCCCAAAAATCTATCAGAGTTCTAAGAGAACAAAACTTGCAAGTCTACAAGTAGAAAAGTGACCACCTTTTGGAAGGTAGGAGGTGCAGGGAGTTGAATTGGGAGAGATACAGCTGTGGATAGGCTGGCAGGAAGGGAGCCTGCTTAGCGAGGCTACCACAAAGTGCTAAAGCAAAGGAGTGCAAAATCTGAACTTTTGTTTTCTGCTGCAAAGGCAGATGTGTCTGGCTTAAAGGTGTTCAGCTGGTGAAGAGGGCAGAAACCCAGGGGGGACACCATGGTCTCAGGATCCACTGGGTCACAAGAAGAACAAGCAGCACCTAAGTATTGTGCTGTTCCAGGCACAGAGGCAGGGAAGCTGGCTGAGAACAGTGAATGTTGGTGCTGGCTTCCGCTCTGTTTTGCCCTAAACTGCTAACCACTGAATGATCATGTACCTGCTTCCCTGGGAAGGGCCCAGAAAATTACAAAACCCTGGTGAGACCCTCCCTTAGAGGAACAGAGCAGGTCCGCTCCACAGGAGTCTCCAAAACTTAGAACTTTGAAACACAGTTATGCATCTCACATAAAAAAAAAAAAAAAAAAAGTTTGGACACAGGCAGGGTGAATGCAGGGTTCCAACAGAAACTGGTGGACCCAAGAGTGATTGATTGCTCTTTTGTGAGGGCTCATTGAAGAATGGGGGTAATGAACTTTCAGCTCCAGGGCTAGAGAACAGGGCGCCACCATGTTCATCCTGCTCATCAGTGCTGAAAGACTTCAGGGAGGAAAACAGTGCCACCTGGTGGATGCTGGAGCCACTTACACCAAGTCATGCTTCCACATGTAAGAAGGCGCATTTTCCTCTAGGGCAAATCCACCTGAGAATCAGGGCAATAGGCCCCTCCCCCAAAAGACCAGCATGAACTCACTCACACCAAGTTTGCTGATCGTAGAGTGCTGCAAATCTTCAGCTCCAAGGGGAAAATATGATCTTGCTGCCATTTTACTTTTTATTCTTTATTTTTTATTATTATTTTCTCATTTATTTTCTTATTTTTAAATTCTTTTTAAAGTTTTTATTAATGAATACTTAAAATTTAATTTAATTTTTATTAAATTAAAAAATTTAATAAAATTAAATAAAATTTAATTTTTATTATGAAGATTTAAAATATGTGTGTGTGTATCTATCTATCTATCTATCTATATATATATATATGGGGGTTTTTTGGTTTACATTTATTTATTTACTTACTTGTTGGGGGGGGAATCCAGATACCAAAACACACCCAGGATCTAGGTTTTTTGTTTCTGTTGTTTCTTGTTTATTTTTTCCTTCTCTCTTTTTTTTTTTCCCTGAACAAAATGACAAGATGGAGACATTTATCACCAAAGAAAGAACAGGAAGTAGAACTCACAGCCAGTATTTATATATATAAATGTATATATATAAATATGTATATATATACATATACATGTATATGTATATATATACTATATACAGATATAAGTAAGATGTCTGAACCAGAATTTAAAATAATGATTATAAGGGCACCTGGGTGGTTCAGTTGATTAAGTATCTGACTCTTGGTTTCAGCTTAGGTCATGATCTCAGGTTCCCTCCCTCTGCCACTGCACCCCTCCCCCAATCTCTCTTTCTAATAATTAAAGAAAGAAAATCTTTAAAAAAAATTTTTTAAAAACAAGGATTATGAGGATACTAGCTGGGCTTGTAAAAAGCATAGAGAATCCCTTACTGCAGAGATAAAAGAACTAAAATCTAGTCCAGGAAAAAATTAAAAACACTAAAAATGAGATGCAATCCCAAGTGGAGACCATAAAAACAAAGATGGATGAAACAGAGGAGTGAGTCAGTGACATAGAAGGTAAAGTTATGGAAAATAATGAAGCTGAAAAGAAGAGGGAAAGAAAGGTAATGGGCCACAGAGGTAGACTTAGGGAACTCAGTGACTTATGAAAATAATAAAATAAAATTTTAAAATAGAATAAAAATTAAAAGTTAAAATAAAATAAAATAAATTAAATTAATTTATAAATGAAAAAAATTTAATATTTGTATCATAGGAGTTCCGGAAGATGAAGAGAGAGAAAAGGGCAGATTTATTTGAACAAATTATAGCTGGAAACTTCCCTAATCTGGGGAAGGACACAGATATCAAAATCCAGGAAACACAGAGAACTCTCACTAAATTCAACAAAAACTGACCATCATCAAGGCATACCATAGTCCAAATCATGAAATACACAGGCAAGGAAAGAATCCTGAAAGCAGGAAAGGGAAAAAATAGTCCTTAACCTACAAGGGGAGACAGAGCAAGCTTGCAACAGATCTGTCCATAGAAATGTGGCAGGCCAGAAGACAGTGGCAGGAAATATTCAATGTGCTGAATGGGAAAAATACACAGCCAAGAATTCTTTATTCAGCAAATCTGTCATTTGGAATAGAAAGAGAGATAAAGAGTTTCCCAGACCAAAAAAAAAAAAAAGGAGTTCATGACCACTAAACCAGCCCTGCAAGAAATTTTAAGGGGGACACTTTAAGTGGAAGAAGAAAAAAAAAAAAAAAAGACCGGACAGAGAACAGTCTGCAGGTAACACAATGACATTAAGTTCATATCTTACAATAATCACTCTGAATGTAAATGGACCAAATGTTCTAATCAAAAGACAGGGTATCAGAATGGATTTAAAAAAAAAAAAAAAAAAAGAGGGATATAAGGGTGAATCAGCCAGTTAAGCATCCAACCCTTGATTTTGGCTCAGGTCATGATCTCAGGTTGGTGAGATTGAGTCCTGTGTTGGGCTCTGCATTGAGCATGGAGCCCATGTAAGAATATCTCTCTTCCTGTCCCTCTGCCCCTCCCCCTCCTGTCTCTCTTCCTCTCAAAAAAAAAAAAAAAGGAAGAAAGAAAGAAAAGAAGCTAAATCAGTAATCCAAAATCTCCTAACAAACAAAAGGCCAGCACCAGATGTATTTCCAGGGGAATTCTACCAGACATTTAAAGAAGAGTTAATGCTTATTCTCCTCAAACTGTTTCAAAAAATAGAAATGGAAGGAAAACTTCTAAACTCATTCTGTGAAACCAGCATTACCTTGATTCCAAAACCAGACAAAGACCCACTAAAAACCAGAATTACTGGCCAATATCCCTGATGACATGGATATGAAAATTCTTTTTTTTTAAGATTTTATTTATTTTTTTTTAAGATTTTAAGATTTTATTTATTTATTTGACAGAGAGAGAGATCACAAGTAGGCAGAGAGGCAGGTAGAGAGAGAAGGGGAAGCAGGCTCCCTGCTGAGCAGAGAGCCTGATGTGGGGCTCAATCCCAGGACCCTGAGATCATGACCTGAGATGAAGGCAGAGACTGCCCCAGGATGTGAAAATTCTTAATAAAATACTAGCAAATCAAATTCAACAGTAAATTGAGAGACTTATTGACCAAAGTCTAGTGGGATTTATGTCTGAGCTGCAGGGATATTCACTGTTCATAAATCAATCAATGTAATACTCTTTATTAATAAAAGGAAGGATAAGAAGCATATGATCCTGTCAATAGATGCAGAAAAAGCATTGACAAAATACATCATCCCTTCTTGATAAAAACCCTCAACAAAGAAGGGATAGATGAAACACATCTCAACCTCATAAAGGCCATATACAAAAGACTAACAGCTATATTATCCTCAATGGGGAAAAATTGAGGGCCTTTCCTCTATAGTCAGGAATAAGACAAGGATGTCCACTCTCACCATTACTATTTAACATTGTCCTGGAATTCTTAGCGTCAGCAATCAAACAACAAAAATAAATAGAAGTCATCCAAATTGGTGAAGAAGTCAAACTTTCACTATGTGCAGATGACATGATACTCTATGTAGAAAACCCAAAAGATTCCACCGAAAGAAAAAACAAATAACAAAACAAAACAAAACACAAAATACCTAATTCATGAATTTAGTGAAGTTGTGGAATATAAAATCAATGTGCAGAAATCTGCTGCATTTCTACACACCAATAACAAAGCAGCAGAAAAGAAATCAAGAGATCAGTCTCATTTGCAACAGCACCAAAAACAATAAGGTACCAAGGAATAAACCTAACTAAAGAGGTAAAGGATCTGTGCTCCGGAAACTATAGAACACTTATGAAAGAAACTCAAGAGGACATAAGGAAAAGGAAAAACATTCCATGCTCATGTATTAGAAGAACAAACATTGTTAAAATGCCTATACTACACAAAGCAATCTATACATTTAATGTAATGCCTATCAAAATACCACCAGTATTTTTCACAGTGTTAGAACAAATAATCCTAAAATTTGTATGGGACCACAAAAGACCCCAAGTAGCCAAAGCAATTCTAAAAAAGAAAATGATAATTTTCTTTACCTTTATCTCTTTACCTTTACCTTTAGAGGTAATCACAATTTCAGATTATAAGCTATATTACAAAGCTGTCATCAAGAAAGTATGGTACTGGCACAAAAACAGACATTAGGATCAAGGGAACAAAATAGAGAACCCAGAAATGGACCCTCAACTCTATGGTCAACTAATCAACAAAGCAGGAAAGAATATCCAAGGGAAAAAAGACAGTCTTTTCAACAACTGGTGTTGGAGAAACTGGAAAGCCACATGTAAAAGAATGAAATGACCACTTTCTTATACCATAGACACAAATAAATTCAAAATGGATGAAAAGCCTAAATGTGAGAAAGAAAACCATCAAAATCCAAGAGGAGAATACAGGCAGAAACCTCTTTGACCTCAGCCTTATTAGACATGTCGCTGGAGGCTAGGGAAACAAAAGCAAAATGAACTATAGGAACTTCATCAAGATAAAAGGTTTCTGCACTGTGAAAGAAATAACCAGCAAAAGTAAAAGGCAGTCTACAGAATGGGAGAAGTTTGCAAATGCAAATGACATATCTGATAAAGGGTTAGTATCCAAATTCTATAAAGAATTTATTAAGCCCAACATCCAGAAAACAAATAATGTTGTTAAGAAATGGAAGGAAGACATGAATGGACACTTTTCTGAAGAAGACACCCAGATAGCTTGCAGACACTTGAAAATATGCTCAACATCACTCACCACTGGGGAAATACAAATCAAAACCAGGATGGGATATCTCCTCTCATCTGTCAGAATGGTTAAAATTAAAAACACAAGAAACAGGTTTGGCAAACATGTAAAGAAAAGGGAACTTTCTTGCACTGTTGGGAATGAAAACTGGTTGGAGCCACTCAGGAGAACAGTTCGGAGGTCACTCAAAAAGTTAAATGTATAACTATCCTACAATCCAAAAACTATACTACTAGGTATTTACCCAAAGGTATAAAAATAACAGATTCAAAGGGGTACATGCACCTAGATGTTTATAGCAGCATTCTCAACAATAGCCAAACTATGGACAAAGCCCAGAGGCCCATTGACTGATGAATGGATCAAGAAGATGTCATATATATATATATATATATATATATATATATATATATAGTCACACACACACACACACTCAGCCATCGAAAACATGAAATCTTGCCATTTACAATGAAATGGATGGAGCTAGAATGTATTATGCTAAGTGAAATAGGCAGTCAGAGAAAGACAAAAGACAAATACACTCATATGTGGAATTAAGAAAGAAAACAGACGAACAGAAGGGAAGGGGGAAAGAAAAAAAAAAAGAAAAGAAAAGAGGGAAACAAGCCATAAGAGACTCTTAATGATAAAGAACAAACTGAGGATTTATGGAGGGATGTGGGTGGGGATTGGCTAAATGGGTGATGGGTCTTAAAGAGGACACTTGTCCCCTGGGGATAAAAATACATTATATGTTTATACAAAAATAAGAAATAAATAAAAAAATTTTTTAAAAAAAGAGGACACTTGTGATGAGCACCAGGTGCTGTATGTGTGTGATGAATCACTGAATTCTACTCCAGAAACCAATATTGCAATGTGTGTTAACTAAGTAGAATTTAAATTAAAAGAAGGAGATGAAGAAGATTTTTAAAAATTTTAAAACTGACACAATTTATCATCAGAAATTCTTCAGAGAAGAGCAAATGATATAAGTCAGAAACTTAGACCTATGTTTTTTTAAAAAAGTATCAAAGAAAATAAATCTAGATAAAATATAAATCCTTTATCTTTTTTACTGTTAATTGAAAAAAATAGATGTTTGTTTAAAGTAATAATATTTAATAATATACTGTATGATTATAGCACATGAATAAGTGAAATCAGTGATAATTTTGTAAGGGACAGAAGGGAAGAATTGAGGATTGAGAATATCCTGCTCTGAGAGGCAGTATAGTGTTATCTAAAAGATTAATTATAAATGTGTATTGCAAACTAGCAGAACCACTAAAACATTTTTAAAAGAATATTTTAAAAAAATCAATACCCTAAGGGAGGAGAGAAAATGAAATCATATAAAATGTTCATTAAAACCAGAGGAGGCAGAAAAAGAAGGGGAAAAAGAGAAATAGAAAATGAATGCAACAAACAAATCAGTTTGAACACAGTACACATTATTCAAACTATATCAATAATCACTTTAAATGAGATTCTAAAAGAATGTAATCTTGCCATTTGCAACAACATAGACCTGGAGCATATTATACTAAGTGAAGTAGGTCAGACAGAGAAAGACCAAATATCAAATGATATCACTTACATGTGGAAGTTAAGAAAAAAAGTAAATGAACCAACAAAACAAACAGACTCTTATAAGAGAACAGTCCAGTGGTTGCTAGGAGAGAGGTGGGTGGGGCCAGAGGAGAAATAGGGGGAGAAATTGAATGCTCTAAATGCTACTTAAAAGTCAAAGATTTTCAGAGTAGATACAGCCAGCTATAAATTTGTCTACAAGAAATGCACTTTAAATATAAAGACATAGATGGGGGTGGATAATGATAAACTAATCATGCTAATACTAATGTTAATACTAATCAAAACTGGAATAGCTATATTAATTTTAGGCAAGCAGACTTCAGAACAAAGAAACATCTAAAGAACAAAGAACTAAAAAAAAAAACTAACTAAATGGAGAAATATCATGTTTATGGATTGAAAGACTCAATATTGTTAAGACATCAGTTTTTCCTAACTTGATCTACAGATTCAGTGAAATTCCAACAAAACTCCTAGCAAACTATGCTGTAGATATGGACAAACTGATTCTAAGGTTTATAAGAAAGGCAAAAGACTGAGAACAGAAACAATTCAGAAGAAGGGCTATGCGTGGGGGAAAGGAGGGACGAAGGAGATATTTCACTTCAAGACTTACTATAGAGCTGTAACAATCAACACAGCATAGTATTGTTAATGGAATAGACACATAAATCAGTGGGACTGAACAGAGAGCCGAGAAATAGACCTACATAAAGTAAACTGAATTTTGACAAAGAAGTAAAGACAATTCAGTGAGTAAAGGATACTTTTTCAATAAATGTTACAGGAAAAAGTGCACATTCATGTGCAAAGGAAAAACTAATCTAGACAGGTTTTTCATCCTTCACAAAAATTAACTCAAAATGGATCACAGATCTAAAAGTAAACTGTGAACTATAAAACTTCTGGAAGAAAATGAGGCAAAAATCTAGTTGACCTTAGATTTGCAATAAGTTTTTAAATACAACATTAAAAATCTGAACCATGAAAGAAAAATTGGTAAGTTGAACCTTATTAAAATTAGAAATATCTACCCTTGAAGAAACTGAAAAAACAAGCCACAGTGCGGGAAGAAATATCTGATACATGTATAGATTATGTACATGTATCAGATATTATGTACAACAGATTATAATTATGTACAACAGATGCAAAGAATTCTTAAAACTTAACAATAAGAAAAAAACTTAATAAGTTAATAAATTAATAAAAAATAAGGAAACCTCAATTTTTAAGTGGGCAAAGATCTGAATGGACACCCCAATAAAGAACACATATAGATGACAAATAAGCATATGAAAAATGTTGAACATCATTTATTCTTAAGGAATTGCAAATTAAAATAATAACATACCACTACATATAAATTAAGAAGGCTAAAATCCAAAATATTAACAATATTAATACTGGTGAGATTGTAGAACAACAGAAGTTTTATTTATTGCTGGTTTAAATGCATATGGTATAGCCACTTTGGAAGAGAGTTTGGGAGTTTTCACAAAGCTAAACATATTACCATATGATACAACAACTGAAGTCCTAGACATTCATTTAATTTATTTGAAAACTTGTTTACACAAAAATCTGCATGCAAATGTTTATACCAGCTTCATTCATAATTTCCAAGCCCTTGGAAACAACCAAAGTGCCCTTCAATAGGTGAATGTACAAAATGTGATACAACCACATAATGAAATGTTATTCAGTAATTAAATGAGCACCAATATTCATAATAGTATTATTTACAATATCCAAAAAGGTAAAAGCAACCCAAAGTCCATCAACAGACGAGCAAAAAAAAAAAAAAAAAAAAAACCCAAATGTGGCATATATATGCAATGGAATATTATTCAGCCTTAAAAATGAATGAAATTCTGACACATACCACAACAGAGGCAATCCATGAAAACATTATGCTAAGTGAAAAAACTAGATATGAAAAGATAAATACTGAATGGTCTCACTTATATGAGTTTCCTGGAATAGACAAATTCATAGAGACAGAAAGTAGAATAGGAGTTACTATGGGCTGAGGGAAAGCAGAATGGGGAGATATTGTGTAAAGGATACATAGTTTCTCTTGGGAATGGTGGAAAAGATCTGGAAATAGTGATGATGGTTGTGCAACAATGTGAATGTGCTCGTACCACTGAATTGTATACTTAAAAATTGCTAAAATGGTAAATTTTATGTTATGTGTGCTTAACTACAATACATATGACATAGTAAATGTGCATAACTAGTTGTCAAAAGAGGGAAAAAATGAAATGAGCCATCAAGCTGCAAAAAGACATGGATAAATCTAAAATGCATATTGCTAAGTGAAATGAAGCAGTCTGAATAGTCCACGTCATATAGGATTCTAATTATGTGACATTTTTTGAAAAGGGAAAACTATAGAGACAGTGAAAAGATTAATGGTTGTCAGGGTTCTGAAAATAGGAGGGAGGTTTAAATAAGCAAAGCCTAGGGGATATTTTGAGGCAGTCAAACTTTCTGTATGATACTGTGAGTCGTGGATTCATGACATTATGAGTTTGTCAAAACCCATGGCATAGTAGAGTGAGTGAAACTTACTGTTTGCAAATTAAAAAATCATTTAAGAGGTAGGAGAATCAGGATAGAATGCAAACTATGGCCAAAAAAAAAAAAGTCTAACTACATTAAAATGTATGAAACAATTTAACTAAAGGAGATGAGGGGAAATGTGTGCTGACCTAGGTATTTTTTGGAAATAAGTGGAAGCTGTAAGACTAAAGATAAAAGGAATTGCACATCAGCACTGTGCTCTAGTTAATAAAGGTATTTCCCACAAGAGCATGGGTTCTGACTATATACCCGTGTAACAGAGTATGACACTGTTATATGGGTATATTGGAAAAATTAAGTAAATATATTATGGATGATGACAGGTTTCTCATTGTTGGAGTAGAAAATATCAGATAAGCAAGGAAAGAGGCTAGAATGATCAATGTGGTTATGGGTTAATGCTGGAGATATCAGTAATAACTCACGTTTAATTTCATATAGACACAGATGAAGGATATATATATATATATATATATATATATATATATATATATAAATTGCTTGTAGACACTTAGAAAAACCTTCCCACATACATCACTTTGCTAGGTCAGCTGAAAGAGCTTACAAGCAATTACACCCTTTATCAATTAGCAAAACCAATACCTAAATTCTGGTTTCTAATACCATTAGCCAATTAACAGAACTAGAACTACTTGGAGAAATACCTGATTCAAGGACTGGGACAATATTAAAGAAGAGGAGACTGAAGTATTTTGAAGTCCCAGAAAGTAAGCTAGTGCTCAAAAACAAATATAAAAACAAACAAAACTTCACAACTGATATATTTATGTCAAAGGGACATAAGAGCTAACTGAAACAGATTCCAATGGCCAAAGCTGAAACGATTAAGCAATAAAATAAATAAAGATGTATTGTAATATAACCCAAAGTATAAATGAATATACATGAGTACATATTGATATAAATAAATTAAATAATTATATAAGTAAATAGGTAAGAGAGAATAAATGTCTCTCATGCAGAAGAATTCCACATAATTTATGCCAGAAGATAGATAATCCACCCTTAAAGAAGAGGAGCACAAATCCCCACTTCTTAAATGTGAATTGCATGTGTGACCTCCTTCCAAATAGGACAGTATGGAAAGGAGGGGAAAAATAAGCTTACAGTGGAGAAACCTGACAAAAAGTACCTTAGCCCCGTGATCAAGCTCACTATCGAGATGATACATCAGGCTGATAGTAGATACTCTTGATATTTCATGATGGAATGGTAATTTACCTCTGTGTTCTTCTTCCCCAAAACCCATGATACAAGTCTATTCATGAGACAAACATCAGACAAATTACAGTAGAGGGGCATCCTACAAAATACTTAACCAGTATTCCTCAGAAATATCAAGGTAATTAAAAAAAAAAAAAGGAAAGTCAGAAACACTGTTACACCCAAGAGAAGCCTAAGGACCTAAGGAGATATAACAACTATATATTATGGAAGGAGATATAACAACCATATATTATGTGATATATCTGTTATATATATATATATATATATACATAGAATATGTGTGTGTGTATATATATATATATATACATAGAATATGTGTGTGTGTGTATGTGTATATATATATATATATATATATATATATATATCCCATATATATGTGGGATTCTGGAACAGAAAAGGGACATTAAATGAAAACTAATGAAATCTGAATAAACTATGGTCTTTGGTTAATCTTAGCAGTATTGGTTCATTAACTGTAACAAATGTATAACAGTAATATAAGATGTGTATAAGAAGGGAACTGGGGGGGTGAAGGTATAAGGGAATTCACTGTACTGTTCTCTTCTCAGTTACTCTGTAAATCTTAAATTTCTAAAAAATATTCTTTTTTTAAAAAGCAAATATTAAAATATTGAGAATAGGAAAGAAGAATTACTCAAATTATTATTATTTTTCTAATTCCTGAGTTAAGAGTTACAAGAAAGGAAAGTGAAGAAATACTATATGGTTTTACAAAAACAAACTAAAGTCTTTACTGAAACTTTGCAGAATAATTCACCTTTAGCTTAAGGAAACAACTTCTATTATATATCTCCACAAATTCTGATTTATCCATCAGCTCACTTGAAAGGATAATTTAACTCCTATAAATTTAACACTGTGCCATGTCTCTGGCTATAACAATAATCAAATTCACCCTACATGTTCAAGGGACTCAGTCTCATGAGGAAAACCAAATATAAATAGAAAACTATAACAATATGATCAGATCTGTAACAGCAGGATGATTGTGCTATGGACACACAAAAGAGGAAGAGACAAAGGATGGAAGAGTGTTCACAGAACAGGTGACATTTCGAATGAGCCTGCAAACTTCAGTGGAAATACAGAGGGCTCACAAGTGAAACTGGAATGCCCTCTCCCTTCCACTCGTTGGGCAAAGGTGACAACGTGTACAAAGACCCTGTTGCCTATAGGAGCAGGCTTTTTAGGAAATCTGTGTGATGGTGGTGTGAGAAAGTGGCCATCTTATGAAGCGGCTTTACTGATCTGATCAGGCTGGGTTCTCTCTCTTACCAACACAACCAACTGCAGAGAATTCTCAACCTATCTTTTGCAGTGGAGCTGAATGCCTTCCCTGAAGCTCTAGCTATTTTTGCCTCTTTTAGAATTTTTTTTTTTCTTCCCGGAGTTACACACATGCAACAAATGCAACTCCCTTCCCAGTACTATAAAATGATTGCTTCAGGTGCCTTGCATTCTTTCTCTTCTGTGGTAGGAGAGAAAATTTGAGTTCCATTATTATTGTTAAATAAAAGATAACTTCTGATCTGGGTGCCATCTGGAAACACTGTCTCTTAATATTCAGAAGTTATGTATGCTGCTTAATTCTTATGTTGCTTTTCCAACAAAATCTTTCTTTGCAACATCTGTGGTTTTTCTCATTAACTATCTTCTGCTCCTTTATGTGCAGATTCATTAAACAAGTTTCCAAAAGGAAGAAAGTTTGTTCATCCATTTATTCAAAAACATCCATTCAAAACATTGATTGAGCACCTATTACTTTGTTCCACAAACAAACTTAGATGGCTATAGTCATTAAAATAATACTCCATGCTAAAAAGGAAAAGAGGAAAGGGGAAGGAGGAAAGGGAGGAGAGAGAAGAGGAGGGGGAGGGGAAGGGAGGACAGGACAGGGCATGGAAGGGAAGGGAAAGGGAAGGAAGGAGAGGGGAGGGGAGGGAAGGGAAGGGAAAGGAAGGGAAGGGAAGCTCTACGTTAGAGAAAACTGCAAGATATTCATGGCCTACCTTTGTTCTCATGTATATGAGAACTTTAACTTACTCACATGTTGGTGCTGGACTGGCAGATATACAGGAACAAGGCTTCTTTGATCTTGTGGCTCCAACTTCCTTTAGGGCCTCAAAACCCCTTCACTTCCATATGGCAGATGGGAAGGGAAAGATAGACAAGGCACATCAGCTTCAACACCACGCCAATTTCCAAGTGATATATCAGTTCCCCCTACATTGTATGAGTGAAAATTAGTCACATAGTCATAGGTGGATTGGTGGGAGTGCATGGGCAAGTTGGAAAATGTAGCCTCTGTCTGGGTCTGCCATTTGTTCCAGTCATTGGTCCATACCACTGGAAACAGAATATGTGTCTCTGGTGGATGGCTAACTATCTTCGTCACCCTGTTGGAGATCCTAAAACCAATCTGACTTGTTCTCATATACATAAGAATCCCCAGCCAAAGAAGACAGAACGAATAAATGTGTGACCAAATTCTTTCCATCTCTGCTAGTTCACACCTTCTGTGAGTTCATTAAAATAGCTAAAGAGAACCCAAAGAGCAAGTGCAAAAACTGTTTGCTAGAATCCATACAAATGGGCACTGTTTGGAACAGAAGGTGACAGCCAACAATTTGTCTTTCTGCCACGACTACAAAAAAAGTATGTAGGTCTATGTTATATAATGGAGTAGCCCATTTCTGATAATAAATTCACAGGCTGCAGCGATTAGACACCCCATCACCTAAAGTCCCATTACCATAAAGTATGAATGCGTACCCTGCTTCTCTGTGACGATATAAATAGGTTCAGTATCCAACTTTTCTTTAATTAAAGATGATCAGATATTTATGTGTCTCTCATACTTGAGGTTTCCAGGAGGCTGAGGGTTGACAAAATGTGTGCTTGCGTGAATCGTGGAAGGCACTGGGGATCGTCTCTTCCTGCTGTGCCATCTTGCCCTGGGAGTTCCAACAGAGAATCAGGAGTGTCAGTGCGGTGTTTGTGGATTCTGATCTGCTAGTTGAGGATTTTTGCATGAGATAGAGCCATAATGGGAATGATGGGGAAGGACAATAAACTTCTGATCAGGCACAAGGAACATCAACTGTTATTATGTAATTCTACTATGAATAGGAATATGAAATTCAGCCTATTGGGAGGCTCCTGTAGGCCCCAGATTCACATGTCCATTGAAGGATAATAGTTGTTCGCCCTTCCCATGTTTCTGCACCTTCCAGTTGGTTTGTCAGGGACTTAACTCCATTGTCTCCCGACACAGGGAGAGATGTTCGCATTTGCAATCTCTCTTTGTGTTTTAACTTGTTCTTGTCAAGGGAGCAGGGAACACTCACTTGACTAATGAAAGTTTGGTATCTATGGAGGTATTTTTCTGGCACCTTGTTTTCTTTTTATTTGTTGATTTTTTTCTCCCTTTTTTTGTTGTGTTTTTACCAGAGTTGGTGAGTTGATGATGCAATGTGGACCTTCTTCCACCTGCACTGTTGCGGTGGTCCTCCTCTCTTTCTTGCTTCCAAGCAGAAGGCCCACCTACGTGTGGCCCTGTCTTCTAGGTGAGAGGCTAAGGCTTCTGGTCCCTGAGGCAGCTGAATCTCCTGAAAACCCCATATGTGAAGAAGCTATGATCTTCCACTTTTAGGTGAGAAAACTCAAGGTCTCTTTTTGTGGCAGTCTAATCATGAGCACATGTTAGTAGGATGCTGGTACGATGACCTCATACTCAGCCCCTTTCTCTTGTCCTGATTTCCCAAGAAGCCCTGTATTTTGGGGATCACTGAGCCATCATTCATGAAGCTAATGTTTTGACCCCAATAACTCTTTGGGTCTGTTCCCTACTAGAGCCTGAAGGGAAGAATGATGAGAGATTGGAATCCCCACCCATCAACACAAGCAGAAGAGTTAAATTAAAGATCCAAAAATTTTCCAGTTAAATCCTCCTGTACACTCCCAAATCTCAAAATATAATCAATTATGTAGAAACCGTACCAGCTCAAGAAAATTTTTTTCTACCCCTTTGTCTTACCAAATAATTAAACCCATATCACTTGTTATTCATATACTTAAGAGGGAGCAAGAAAACAATAGAAGAACTGCGAGATTTATTACTGTGGTTTCTGGATGTCAGTTCTAATGTTTGGTGACTACCCAGTTAGGATGTAACATTTGTCTTAAGTAGCAGCAACTCATCCTTCCGCTTCCCTTTGAAGCAAAACATCATTGCTCCACCACTTTTCATATCATAATGTATCCTCAAGCATGAATGTCCTTAGACAAAATTAAAAGGTGGATTCTCTAGGGACACCTGGAAGACTCAGTCGGTTAAGTGTCTGCCTTCAGTTTAGGTCATGATCTCAGTGTCCTGGGATCAAGTCCCACATAGGCTGAGCAGGGAGCCTGCTTCTCCCTCTTGCTGTGCTTGCCACTCCCCCTGCTCATTCTCTCTCTCTCTCTCTCTCTCTCTGTCAAATAAACAAATAAAATCTTAAAAAGAAAAAACAGAGGAAAAAAATGAAAGGTGAGTTATTGGCTGAGGTGGTGGGAGGAAGAGAGAGATGGAAGGCTGAAAAATACTAATTCATTATTTTCTATATTCAGAGAAAAATCTGATTATGAATGAGTCCCTTAACTGAGTATCAGGGAAGAGAATGACTGATTCTGTTTCTCTGTGGGGGTGGGTGGGGAGTGAAGGAGGCGGTGGGGATATCTAGAAGAAAAACACTTGTAAACAAAAAAGAAGTGTTCAGATCATAACAACTGTATCCAACACCTCGGGTGCCTTGTCTGCCCCTTTTATTCCAGCTTTGTTTGGGTTTTTTTGCTATTATTCTTTTTTTTTTTTTAATTTTGTTACGTTAGTCACTATACACTACATCATTTGTTTTTAATGTAGTGTTCTATGATCCATTGTTTGCATGTAACACCCAGTGCTCCATGCAGTCCATGCCCTCCTTAATACCCATCACCAGGCTCATCTATCCTCCCATGTTCCTCCCTTCTAAAATCCTCCATTTGTTTATTCCAGCTTTTGCTGTTGCAACCAGCTATGTATAGAGGCAACATCATGGCTTAGCTGCAAATGGGGTTGCTGAGCACCTGCTGGAACCTTCTCAGCCATTCTCATGCACATGCACACCTGGGAGTATGAGCTATGTTAGAGCAATATAAATCCTTGGATAAACACTGACCTCTTACCCGCAGACTTTTTTTTTTATTTGTTTATTTACAGCGTAACAGTGTTCATTGTTTTGGCATCACACCCAGTGCTCCATGCAGTACGTGCCCTCCCTATTACCCACCACCTGGTTACTCAACCTCCCACTCCCCCGCCCCTTCAAAACCCTCTGGTTACCAGCAGACTTTTAAAGAGTACCATCTTTGCTACTAATAAATATTGAGATGCTCTGATTATCATGACTACCTATAAACCGTTAGCATAAAAGTACCTGTGCATCATAACAATCAGAAAATTTCTAACTGGAATGGAAACTGCTGCTATCCCCTTGCCACAGAGATCAGATCAATGACTGTTGTGCAGTGGAGGCTTCAGTCAGGGCATGGTCTTCTCCTCCAACTCCCATCCTCCTCAACCATTGCCCCAGGTCCTAGGCATTTGGTTGAGAGATGAGCACATTTGACCTATTAGTCTACTCAGGCTGGAGTTCAGCATTTTTTTAGATGGCTGTGGAAAGCAACTTTTTCTTTTTTCTGTTGTAACAAACAAGATAACATGCATCCCTGCAAGCTACTGACAGCCATCCTATGTTCATGCGACAAGCCGGCCTCAAGTCAATACCATAGAGAACAAAGTAGGGACATGGAAAAACAGTTGGTGGTCAGTGACATCACTCAGCCATTGGACCAGCTCTTTGTCTGATGCACCCATACTCTAAATTTTTCAGTTGTAACAACAAATAAACTCCTATTTCTATTTAAGACAGTATGGGTTTTCTATAACTTTCATACATATTCTTTTTTTTAAGTTTTAATTCATTTATTTGAGAGAAAGAATGTGGAGAAGGTGAGAGGGAGAAGCAGACTCCCTGCGGAGCTGGGAGCTCAATACGGGACTCCATCCCAGGACTTTGAGATCATGACCAGAACTGAAGGCAGCCGCTTAACCAATTGAGCCACCCAGGCATCCCACTTTCATACATATTCTTACTAATATATTTAATTTGAAAGTCATGGAATTTTGCAAGTTTTAAAAGTCTTTTCACCAAACATGGTTATAATAAAATAAGACAATTTTAATTATCAGGAAAATAAATTTACATTTATATTTTATTTCAAGATTACCAGATAAATAAAATTTTATTGGATAAGACATGAGGATATCAGAACTTATTTTTTAACCATAGAATATTATTAATCACTAAGTGTTTCAAGAAGGTTCATGAATTCTTAAGCATTATGAAAATTTTACTTTTAAAAATGATGCACAAACACTTGTTCCATTCTCCAGACTAGGGAAATTTTCATCCAGGATCTGTTCAACTATATCTTCTAGTTCTCTCTCTCTCTCTTTCTCCACTCCCTCAAGGATCCCAATAATTCTGATAGTGGAACATTTCATGGCGTCATTTATTTCCCTACTTCTGTTTTCATGACTTCTAAGCTGTTTGTTCCAGGACTCCTCCTGATCCTTCTTTTCTGTCAGTTTGTCTTCTAGATCACTAATTTGGTCTTCTGCCTCATTTACCCTAGCTATTAGAGTATTTAGATTAGATTGGATCTCATTCTCAATCTCACAGAATTTTTTAATACTGACAGATCAGCCCTCACTTCTGCCCTTGGAGTTTCTATGTTGCCACTAGTGGTCTTCTCCAACCTAGCCATTGCCTGAATAATTAGTACCCTGAATTCCCTTTCTGACATATTGTTTATGCCCATTTCCAATAGTTCTGTGGCAGAGGGCACAGTCTCTGAATTTTTCCTCTGTTGGGTGTTCCTCCTCCTAGTCATTTTGGTGAAAGGTGGTTGAGGGGATGTATAGCTGAATATATCAAACATGATCCAGGCAAGGTGCACTTTGGAAAGTTTCAGAGCAATTGGAAGTCACCACCAAAAAGCAAGAAAAAAGAGAGAGAAAGAGAAAAAAAGAAAAAAACAGCCAAAATGAGCCCCAAAAGTAAGACTTATAAGGCACAAAAACAAAAACTAACAAAAAGACCAAAAAAAAAGTAAAAGTAAAAAGAAGAAAAACCCAGCCAAATGAACCCAAAGAATAAGATTTACATAGCATAAATAAATAAATAAATAAATACACAGAAATACTGACAAAAGAATAAGATGGGAAGTTGGTTATAAACCCTCGATGTGGCCCAGGAAGATTATTTCAGTTCTTCCTGGGTGAATTTTGTTATTTTTGTTAAAGGACTCAACTTTCCAGAGATACGGGGAAATTAAAATTGGTTTATATATAGGGGTAGTATTCAACAGGGAAAAAAGACTACCTTGAAGCTTATATCTATATGTATATTCCAAAAAAAAGAAAAAAGAAAAAGAAACACAGGTATATGTATGAAAAAAGCTCAAGTACGAAAAAATTTCAAGTTGAAAAGTTATTATGGATTGGGGAGGATATGTGATATGGTGTGTTCTGTGAAATGTGTAAGTCTGACCATTCACGGACCTGTACCCCTGGGGCAAATAATACATTATATGTTAATAAAGATAATTAATTTTTTTTAATTTAAAAAAAGAAAAAAGTTATTATGGAGTATGTTGTATTAAACATCTAGCTGTAATGGTAAGTTAAAAAACAAAAGAACAAGAGTCATAAGAATGAATTTTTTTTTTAAAGAAAAGTTGTATCTATGAAATATAAGAATGAATTTTTTTAAAAAAAGAAAAGTTGTATCTATGAAATATATACAGGTTTGGGGGCAATACTGGGAGCTTAATATATTGTTTTCCCCTGATGTTGGTGTTTTACGGTTTAATGGGGACCCTGTGGTTGTTGTCCTCTTGTTCTTTTGGCTTGTCTTCTGGGGGCAGGGCCTGCTGTGTTGTTTTTCACTCAGTCTTGCTTGGGCTGCATAACCCTGCCCCCTATCAAGGAGCTGGGCTCTGTGGGAACAGGTTTGTCAGGCTTTTGTTTTCTGGAGATTTTTGTTCTTTGTCGGCTTTTTGCAGCTCTATGGAGGGTTGGTGCAAAGTAAGCTATCCACACCAAGTCCTCTGCCTCAGAGAGAAGCCTCAGTCTGCTCCCCTCTGGATGGTCCAGAACACACAGACTCCCCCTTTGCAAACTCCACTGAACACTACAACCTCCTACAGGCACTGCACACTCCCAGTCACCATCTTAGTGGTTGCCGGAGGACCCTGTTTGTCTCTGCACCCCCGTGCCACTAAAACCGTGAGTGATACTGATCCAGGTGAGCCCAATCCCGGTGATTGCTATTGCTGGACTGCTGTCTGGAGCCCACACCCATGCCAGGTATGCTCAGATCCCGAGGCAACACAGGTCTCAGAAGGCTGCAGTCTCAGGAACTGTTGGCAGAAGACATGAACAGACACTTCTCCAATGAAGACATACCCATGAAAAAATGTTCATCATCACTAGCCATCAGGAAAATTCAAATCAAAACCACATTGAGATACCACCTTACACCCGTTAGAATTAACAGGACAGGAAACAACAAGTGTTGGAGAGGATGTGGACAAAGGGGAACCTTCTTACTCTGTTGGTTAGAATGCAAGTTAGTGCAGACACTTTTGAAAACAGTGTGGATATTCCTTAAGAAATTAAAAATAGAGTTACCCTATAACTCTGCAATTGCACTACTGGGTATTTACCCCAAAGATACAGATGTAGTGAAAAGAAGGGCCATCTGTACCCCAATGGTCATAGCAGCAATGGCCATGGTGGCCAAACTGTGGAAAAAGTCAAGATGCCTTTCAAAAGACAAATGGATAAAGAAGATATGGTCCATACATACAATGGAATATTTGGCCTCCATCAGAAAGGATGAAAACCCAACTTTCTTATCAACATGGATAGGACTGGAGGAGATTATGTTGAGCAAAATAAGTCAAGCGGAGAGAGTCAATTATCATATGGTTTCACTTACTTGTGGAGCATAAGGAATATCATGGAGGACATTAGGAAAAGAAAAGGAAAAGTGAATTGGGGGAAATCACAGGGGAAGATGAACCATGAGAGACTGTGGACTCTGAAAAACAAACTGAAGGTATTAGGAGGGGAGGAGGTGGGGCGATGGGTGAGCCTGGTGGTGGGTATTAAGGATGGCACATATTGCATGGACCACTGGGTATTGTGCATAAACTATGAATCTTGGAACACTGAAAAAATAAAAGAAAATTTAAAAGAAAAAAGAAAAATGGTGCATATATTTGCATGAAAGTCTTCTCATTATTATTATTTTTGCTAGCCCCAAAGCATCAATGCCACCCATTCCCCCTGCTACTAGAACCACAGCTCAATCTGCATATTTTTTCTCTGCTCTCCCAAGTTTTAACCAGAATACTGACAGAAGGCAGCTGAATAAAAGAATTTGGAGTTTACCTAGTTAACCTTCACCATGCCAGAGCATTGGAATGTCAAAAAATTTCTTCAAACTCATGTTTTCTCTCCTGGATTTCCTATAACCAACAAGTTATAGTACTAAGCCTGAAAGAAAAATTCTATAACCTTAAGAAATTATGTCCTAAGCTTTACGGATAAAAATAGGTAGAACAACAAATGAAATTTGTCTCTTCAGAAGGTAACAAGAATGGGGTCAGTAGAGAAATACCCTTAGGAGTCCTGAAGCCAGTTCTCCCTATTACCTTACTCATGTTTTTATTGCTCCCCCCCCCTTAAATATGGAATGTATTTGCAGGCACTGCACACTCTGTAGAGGAATAAAGAAAGCAACAAAGATTCCTGCTGTGACATGAAAAGCATGAAATATACTGCCAGCTAGAGCAGCGTATCCAGCCCTTCCTGGAACAAGATCACCATGGGCTCTGAAAAATAGAAATTAAGACAGAGGAATGAAGTGGTAGGGGTAGGGTGTGGGAGGGAAACAAAGAAGGGGCAAGATGAGGAAAAGAGGGAGAAAACAAGTGTAGGGGAGTGAAAGGAGACAGGAAGAAAGAAACACGCTAGAAGAAAGAGAGTATATGTTTAGTGAGACAAATTTAAAATTACAAAAGCATTCAAGTAGCTATCTATAAAGACAGAAGGAGACTATATGGCGAGGATTTGCTTTCATGCAGAACAAATGTCACCATGATGTGACTCAACTAGGGGGTTCTATCCATCTTCTGTCACTATTTTGCTGAGAAAACTTCAGGGATTTTGTGTGGCTTATGACTCTGGGGGCAGACACTGAAGGTGTTTCATAATACGTCTCCATTCTTTCAAATGCAATGGGATATCATTTTACTCCCCACTGTGAAGCTCTAGCCCCACACATGTTTCTTTCCTACAAATTCCAGAGAGTCATTTGTACCTTCTTACCTTTGGCCACACTGCTGTCTCTATCTGGATTACCCACCTCATTCTCCACACACATCTCCATGGAAATCCTAGCTGACCAAGAAGATATCCCTCCCATTCCACCTCCTGCCAGAAGTCTTCCTTAAACACTCTGTCTCAACCGATCCCTCCCTTCTCTATAGCCTGGCTAAACTCAGTCCAGATCATTCTCTTCCTAAAACAAGCTGGGGTGGGGGTGGGGGGCGCGCGGGGGGGTGAATGAAGCAAATAAACTGTGTCATTCATGTCCCTTCTTAATCACTCCTGACCTTACTCTATTGGTTATTTAATTATAAAGCTTTCTTCCTTTATATACATTGCACACTGTAGACAAATAAGAATAAAGTAGACCCAGGGGCACCTGGGTGGCTCAGTGGGTTAAAGTCTCTGCCTTCAGCTCAGGTCATGATCTCAGGGTCCTGGGATCGAGCCCTGCATCAGGCTCTCTGCTCTGCGCGGAGCCTGCTTCCTCCTCTCTCTCTCTGCCTGCCTCTCTGTCTACTTGTGATCTCTGTCTGTCAAATAAATAAATAAAATCTTTAAAAAAATAATTAAAAAAAAAGAACAAAGTAGACCCAATATCAGAAAAGAGACTTAATACTGGGAATCTTCTGCAATTCTACCTTCAACAGGATAGTATTTCTTCAGTATAAATCAAAAGAGAAGACTGTTCAATATGAGAAATTCCTCTTTGTCTAAACATGGTTGTAGAATTCAGATTCTAATAAATTCAGTGTTTTAAGGAAATATCTTCAACCCAACTTTTAAGAGACAGGGAGTAATTTCTGATAATCAAAGAAGGTGTCTATTCTGCATCACTCTTGTGGAAGGAGGGACAACTCCTGGCCTGACAAAAAGAGATGCACTGCCTGCTGAACCATGTGGAGCCAGAAATTGAGGCAATATCACAAAAGCTATCCCACACTGATGTGGCACTGCTTTGTGTTATGCTGGGGTTTTTAAGGATGCAAAATTGACATTTTTATTTATTTAAAGTCAACTAGCCAACATACAGTAGTATATCATTAGTTTTTGAAGTAGTGTTCAATGATTCATTAGTGCATATAACACCCAGTGTTCATCACATCACATGCTCTCCTTAATGCCCATCACCCAGTGACCTCAGTCCCCCCACTCTCTTCCCTTTCCACAACCCTCTGTTTGTTTCCCAGAGTCCAGAGTCTCTCGTGGTTTATCTCCCTCTCTGATTTCTTCCCATTCGGTTTTCTCTCCCTTCCCCTATGGTCCTCTGAGCTATTCCTTATGTTCCGCATGTAAGTGAAACGATATGACAATTATCTTTCTTTGATTGACTTATTTCACTTAGCATAATACCCAGTTACATCCATGTAGAGACAAATGGTGGGTATTCATCTTTTCTGATGGCTGAGTAATATTCCGTTGTATATATGAATCACACCTTCTTTATCCATTCATCTGTTGAAGGACATCTCGACTGTTTTTAAATGCTGTTTGAAGATCCACATTCCTCGAGACTAACTAGCACCAGAAAACTCACTTACAGTAAACTTATAACAGGGGCAATGTTTTCACAATAAAGAAAAAAAATAAAACTTTATTTTTAAACTTTTTAAAGTAAGGTTATTTAACCACATTGGACAAAATTACAAATAGACTCTAGCCGTTTAAAAAGACACAGAATAAATTAAGCATTGATGAGAAGACAGCTTAATTTTTTTACAAAACTGATTGTACAATATATTGTCTTAGCCCATTTGTGCTGTTAAAGCAAAATACCACAGACTTGGTGTCTTATAAACAACATAAATCTATTTCTTGCAGTTCTCAAGGCTGGAAATCTGAGATTGGGGTGTCAACATCGTCAGGTGAGGGCCATCTTCTGGGTCACAGACTTGTTGTATCTCACATGATGAAAGGGGCAAGGGAGTTCTGTGCACCTCTCTTTTCTAAGGGCATTAATCCCATTCATGAGGCTTACACCATCAGCCCCCAAATGTCTGCCTCATAATATCATCACATTGGGTATTTGGATTTCAACAACTAAATTTGGAGAACATAAACATTCAGACCACATCATGTCTTCACTATACATTTGACCATTGCAACATGATTCTAAGAAAATCATTTCTGTAAAAATATTTGAGGGCTTCATTAGTTTTCCAAAGGGCTTCCCTTACTATTTTTCTTTAAAGATTTTATTTATTTATTTGACAGAGATCACAAGTAGACAGAAAGACAGGCAGAGAGACAGAGGAGGAAGCAGGCTCCCCGCCGAGCAGAGAGCCCAATGTGGGGCTCGATGCCAGGACCCTGGGATCATGACCTGAGCCGAAGGCAGAGGCTTTAACCCACTGAGCCACCCAGGCGCCCCTCCCTTACTATTTTGATAGTCAAATAACTTCCTTTTGAAGTGCTTCTTATGTCATCACAGAATTTTTCCTTCAGGGGAGGAAGAGGGCAGTGCTTATCTGGGCTCTTCCACTGGCCCAGGGTAGCTCACATCACCATAGTTGTCTGCTTGAACACTACCAGAACCTTTTTGTCAGTGACTTTAAGAGTCTCCAACATCAGTTTATTATCAATTTGTTATCACTTTGAAATTTTTCATATTTTGTAAGATTAGAAATTTCACTTTATGACTGCATGATCAGATATTATGCAGCAACTATTTTTTATCAAAAAGAAAATGACTTAGGGTGCCTGGCTGGCTCAGTCAATAGAGCATGCAACTCTTGATCTCAGGATCATGAGTTCAAGCCCCATGCTGGGCATGGAACCTACCTTAAATATTAAATAAATAAATAAATAAATAAAATCAGATGTTGCTTAAAAAAAACAAAACACTGACCTGTTGGGCCAGTGTAGTTGACAGTGATAAGTAGAAGGAAATAATGTAATTTGGGAATTTTTTTTATACATGGCTCTTGTTTTCTCATAGAGCTAAGTAATGTCGGGATCTCAGAAAATAAACATTAAGATCAACAATGTATACTCCCCTTCAGTGTCACTCAAAGTAAGATTTGAGAATGGCCCCATCTACAAATTATTTGTGTCTAATCTATGAAAAGATAAAAGTAAAAATTGAGAATAAGGTAAATAACTTTTATTATAACAATTTGGCATTACTGGGACATTCAAGTGCGTGGTCAGTGAACTCAACTCATTGAGTGAGATATAGGTTGTTTGGGAGGGTGTTGATCTCGTGCAGTGAGTCAACCTACCACAAGCTACGTACTATGTATGTGCACGTGTTGGTCTGTGATGGACTGAGACTTTTAAAAATTGGTACTTCACCACAAACACTTTGAGAAACACTGCTCTATTTTATTCCATAGAGAACCCACTAGTTTGGGAAACCATAATCCCTACTCATTTGCCAATACACATTCCATGGCAAAACAATCTTTCCATGAAGGAAGGACTTCTGGTTTGTTGTCTTTTCTTTAAGTGATTAACCCCTTGTTCTTTATCTTTTTTCCTTCTCATTACATTTTATATCTCTAGTTACATTTCACTATTATAAATTTCTAAGAGGAGTGGCCTCATAATACAATTCCTGACTTACTGAATAGTGAGTCACTGTTGCTGGAAGTATTCAAACAGAAGCAGAACAATATGGGGTGGGGGTGATTTTGTTAAGGGAAAATCATGTATCAGATAAACTTTAGGATTGTAAAGTTCCTTCTTTTTTTTTTTGTATTTATTTGACAGAGAGAGAGAGACATCACAAGGAGGCAGAACAGCAGGCAGAGAGAGAGGAGGAAGCAGGCTCCCCGCTGAGCGGAGAGCCCCATGTGGGGCTCGATCCCAGGACCCTGAGACCATGACCTGAGCCGAAGGCAGAGGCTTAACCCACTGAGCCACCCAGGCGCCCCTGTAAAGTTCCTTCTGACTCAGAGATTCTACAACTGAATATGACCACTCTATGATAAAACAGTTATTTACCACATTTCTGACCTTAGAAAGGAAAGAAGAAAAAAAATGCCAATTGTGTGATCTGTCCTTTGGTGATATGTGTAGGAGTGGTGGTCCATGATATTCTATATATAGGGTCCCCACTATTTCTGAATTTTAAATTAAGTAGCTGTACATTTCTAATTTCTTCATGGTCTAAGCTATGATAAAAGTATGAAGGGACCAAAAAGTGAAAAGCATCATTCCTTGAGAAAAAAGCATGCTCTAGAGCTATATGGAAATATAGTCAAAGTAAATACTTTGTAAAATGAAAATTATATATTTTATTCACTTTGGACTTTCAATGACAAGCAAATATTTAATTAAGAAATATCCAGTTAAAATATCTATCAAAATCCTCCTGCTTTTCTAGTCCTGCCTGCCAGATATTAGCCCTCAATTTCTTTGTCTCAGTCTGGTAAGTGTCTTTGTGATTCCTCTAAGTAGACTCCTGTTAAGCAAAAAAATAAAACACCGGTCTCTCTAGAAACCCTTTGAAAGAAACAGTTGGTTTCCTGGTGTTCTTGATGGCTTGTTTATACAGTGTTGCAATGGAGTCCAAAGCTCCTCTGGATTGATGTCCCACTCAATGCTTATATTCTCTTCACAACTTCCCCAACCAAATGGGGGACTTTTCACTGTCTCCCAAAACAACATATCACTGTATAACTGGGGTTATTCGTATGTTTTCCTTACATTGAATTAATATCCTCCTTTCTGTAACCTCTGCACATTGATTTCAAACAAAATATTTAATAGAATTTTAAGACGAATGAAAATATTTCCTGGTCCACAAAATCTGCTTTTCCGGGCTAACTCCCATTATTTAGGAATATGATTTTGACCCCTGTTATTATTGTACTGGACATATTCCAGTTTCTTTTTTTCTCTACTATGAGTTCCCACACACTGCTATGGTCCTTTAGGGGTGAACTGTCGAGCTTTTAGTGGAATAGGAATTCCCCCCATTTGGGGTTTTAGAACTGCATCTGACACCTCTGACGAACATTTTCAGGTAATTTTGGCTTTCCCTATCTTGTCAGTTTCCAGGCACTTATTCCAGTGTTTTGTGGACTCATAACCAAGTTTGGCACCTTGTTCTGTATGCATCTCTTGCTTTCCTCCCCATGGCTTGCTGTGATATTGAGGCTTAAAGATGATGTAGACCTGCTTGACACTCACCTATGTAAAAATCACAGGGCCAACATTTGACTAACATAAGTTATGAACTAGCAGTTAAATTCTCCCACTTCCTTCCTAAGATGGACCAGTCTAAGTAGCTGTCTGTTATCCATATGGCAACATCCCATGAGATAACATGAGGTGGAGCTTTCAGTCTCTCTTGTTTTCAAGCAGTGGCCAGGTTTGTAGGGTACCCAACATATTAAGTTTCCAAGCTTCCCAGCCTCATTCCTTATTCTTGCCGTCCCTACTTTCCTGACAAATAGTGCATAAGCTTTTGTGTTAATCTCTGCTTTCTGGGGAACCCAAGCTCAAACAATATTTATATAAGTGCAAGCTAAGCCTCATGTGGTCTCTTGTCAACCTACTATCTTATCACACTACTAGCTCATATTCAAAATTAATCTAAACTCTGAAATGTGTTTCTTTGTTACAACAGTAATGATAACTAGGATTGGTACACATAGTGTTTTATTTTGTGCTAAGTTATTACAGGTACTGTATAGATACTAACTCATATAACTTCCCAACACTTAAAAGACAATTACTTTATGATCTCCAATTTGCGAGTGAGGTAGCTGAAGCATGGAGAAGTAAAGTAACTTTCCAAGGTCACACAGATATAAATGGCAGAGCAGGGATCTGTACTAGGCAGAGCTCCAGAGTCTGTGCTCTATTTATGTCTGTAGCTGCATTTCCACTGATAGATCTTTAAAACCAAGCTGAGACTTTCTATTTATTTCTCTTCAATTTTATCTTGTTAGACTTCAGTTTGTCATTTAACTCAATCAAGAATTTTCAGATACTCATTGATCACAGTCTCTTTTAAATATCTTTCCAGTTTCTTATCTCTTTGAAACTTGACTGGTCTTCTATTAATATATTTTGCTGAATGATTAATAAAATGATAATTCCAGCAAGAATGAGAGCACAGTCCTGTGGCAGATTACCAAAAACTTATTTGCAAGTTAATTTATCTTGGCTAATAAATAACAAATTTCACATAACTGTAATGTAGTCCCTACAAGGAGAGTAAGAAAGCTATATCGTCAGTCACTTCATTAACAGCCAGACACAGTGTAAGTATTGTCCGAATCTATTGCTCTAAAAACCCTATCAAGACAGCAACTTGCTTTAGTAAGTATATTTCATTTTTGGTGAATCCTTTCTAAGTGATCACCTTATTTCTTAATATTTCTCAAGATATTTCTCAAAATATCTGTTTGATATTTTATTCTGTAGTTTTGTTTTGAAGGAAAGTAGGAAAACTCCATCGTCCCTGCTGTTTCTCCTTTTCCCTCACACTTCTAATATACTCACAACACTTCTGATACTACCTGTGTGGGGGTTTCCGACACCAAACAATTCTCTGTGACACCAGCTGGGTGTCTCACAGTTTAACTCAATTCTGACACTATCTACCTGGAGATAGCATCAGATTTCACAGGTTAAGCACTTAGTCCCATGAGACCACTATCCACTTCAGCTGTCAGTCACGGATAATAAGTCCCCAGGTAGCCCAGAACTTCTGTCTGACTTAGATACAAACAGAGATTCCCATGACCACCTTTCCCTTGGATTCCATTAATTTATTAGAGCAGCTCATAGAACTCAGGGAAACATTTACTTTCATTTACCAGTTTATTAAATGATATAGATGCATAGCCAGATAAAGACATACATAGAGCAAGGTCCAGGAGGAATCGAGGTACATCACCTCCAGATTCATGGATGTGTTCGACAACATAGAATCTGTCTGAATCCCATACTTTTGGTATATTAATGGAGACTTCATCATGTAGGCATAATCAATCATTAACTCCATCATCAGCCCTTCTCCCATCTCAAGAGAACAGGAGATGGGTGAAAATTCCAGACTTCTAAAAATAATCATGTCTTGGTCTTTCTGGGAACCAGACCCTATTCAGAAGACCCATAGCTCACCATAGCCACCTCATTAGAATAAAAGACCCTCCTGTCATCCAGGAAATATAAAAGTTCAAGAGCCCTGTGTCAGGAACTGGGGTCAAAGACCAAATATTAGAACAAAAGATGCTCTTTGTGCTCTTATCTCTGAGGAAAGGACAAAAGTTTTAGGAGATCTATGCCTGGAGCTGGAGGCAGAGACCAAAACATATTTTTTCTATTATTTCACAAGAGGGATTTCAAGTTCACCAAACAGAAATATCTTCTTTCTTCTAAAAATAATAATAATCTATTTCTTCCTTTCCAGTCTGCTATGTTCTGACTGTTTGCATCCCCCTAAAAGTCATATGTTGAAATCCTAACCCTTAAAGATGACGATATTACTAGGTGGGGCCTTTGGAAGGTGCTTGAGTCATGAGGGTGGAAACCTCATAAATAAGAATAGTGCCTTACAAAAGAGGGTTCAGGGGGATGCCTAGTCTCTTACACCACGTAAAGATACAGAGAAAAGAAGCCTGCAGTGAACCACTTAATCATACTGGCACTCTGATCTCAGATTTCCAACCCCCAGAACTGTGAGCAATAAATTTCTGCTACTTATAAGCCACTTAGTCTACAGTATATTGTTGTAGCAGCCCAAATGGACAAAGGCACAGTCTTCTCATATGTCTTCTGGTCTATATGGTTCCTTATAAGGCACAGAAAATGCCGCTCACTACCAAGTTATCTCTGTGCCTTGAAGGGTCATCTCTTGATATCAGAAGACTTTAATTTAATTAGGCCAGAAGAATATTCAATAGAAATCCTCCCTTCCCAGTCTTTTAGTTTGTTTCACAGAACTGGCCTTGAGCTTTTTATCATTCTTCAGAATGTATGTAGAACTCACAAGTCTTTGTTTCATCCTCAGACCTCTGACATCATATTTACAACTACTTGCAATTCTTTTCATTCTGATTCTCTTAAGTGCTTTTACATTTCATTAAGAAACTTGATTATCACTAAAATTCTTTCTTATTCAGCTACAACCAACTACAGGAAAGCAGCTTGAGAAATAACCATCTTCCCAGGAACATTCTCTCCACCTTCCTTGGGAGAAAAGCTATCCAGTTCCATCGTATTTTAGAAATGCTTTTTTTCTTTTATTTTTTGATTATTAAAATTATCTTCTACTTTATAACTTATTTATAACTCACATTCCATTTCAAAATAAGTTCCTTATGTTTAATACCCAAGTACATGTTTTCAAACACATACTCAGCCTGAGGCTGCCATGTATATCCCAAACAGCCACTTCCAGGAGGCAGATACAAAAGCAGTGCCAATATAAGGCACACACAGAACAAAACTTAATACCCCAGGGGTGTCAAGATTTTTGTGATTTATTTTCATTTCCATTCCTGGGGTGGTAATAAGAACCATGGGTCAGATGATTTATTTCCTGATGAAGTAATTCTTTATCCTAAACCATGATCTGCTATGAAGTGCTGTTCACCTTGCGTCTCTGATGAAATGGAATGATTACATTTGGATCTTTTCATTGTGGTGGTGGTATTTTGTTTTCTGAGAATGAGCAGGTGATGCATACGTCATGCTCTGGAGACATTCCTTCTTGAAGCTTTTGCCACCAAACCAGAATGCACATCAAACCATGTACAGGAAAAATTAAAGGCCAGGCTGATTTTGGAAAGGCAAGAATAAGGTCAGCTCTTTCTACTGGTGCAGAAGACCATTTGCTGTTGGAGACATGATAGGTAAAAATGAGAGATAAGGAGTTAATTCTGACTGTTGAAAATTTTCTTTTTTTTTTTTTTAAATCATCGTGTTCAATTAGCCAGCATATAGTACATCATCAGTTTTTGGTGAAAATTTTCTACCTCTATGGAAATTGATAACAGCAATGATTAAGAGCTCAATGAATATTAGAAATTGTTTTTATTATTATAATAATTCTATATTTATTTTTATTTTATTTATTTCTTATTTATATTTTATTATCTATTTTATTTTATTTATTTATATTTTATCTATTTTTATTATTATAATTTCCTACCATCAGTAGGAAATATTCTGTTTTTCTTATTTAAACATTCAGAACCAGTCCTAGATAAGGTCGTGAAATCAACTTTATCTTTAGTGCTTGTTAGCACTTTGTCCTATTCAGGGCCACCACTTGGGCCTTGTTTTTCTCCATTGTGATCCATGTTTCAAATTCCTCGATATGTCAGCTGGACAGGAGCAACTGCTGATCTAAAGACCTATTCAGATTCTTCCCAAAGATATTTGGACTCTGCAGCATGTTCAGGAAAATCTCTGACCTTGGGCAAGTGTTAAACTACTTGGGAATTGGAGGTAGGAGGGTTTTGAGCACCTTCAGTAATGACCGTCTCTCTACCTGAGTGAGGTGCAATGAGCAAGACCTAGTCTTCCATCAGATTATATAATTCTGGGGTCGATGGGGTGCCCCTGGATCAGGGAGGTGGTCTCTGTGATATATCTTTGTCAGCCTCATTCCAGGGTCCAACCTTCAAGCTCCTGATCAAACTTCTCCAGGGGAAGCACCTAGAAATCCAAATTTTAAACAATCTCAGCAGGCAAGTTGGAAAACCCTGCATTAGGGGATACTACCTCTTGCTTTGGCAGCCATATTCTGGAAAAAGATGCCAGACAGCTACTAAGGTCCAAGAACTCAGAACTAATACATGGTAGGGCTGGGATTTGAACCAAGAGCAAACTCTCTCTGTGTTGAGAGGAGGTCTGAGTCAACTAGTCCCTCTGCCCTTTGCAATCCCTTTGGTTCCTTCTTTTTAGGAAACAGAGTAGAAGCATTGAAATAAAGGATCCTTCCTGATCTGAAATTCTTTTCTTTCTGAGAGTAGGGATACTAGTCACCATGACAAGCCCTTATGACACAACCCAGACTTATGCCAAGCCCAAGTGATACTGCAAACTCACCAATCACAAATGCTACATTTAGGACACCAGGATCAAGCCATTCTCTTTAATGTTTACCACTGCTCTGTGAAAGGAGATGGGGAACAGATAGTACAGATAGCTCTACAGTGGAATGGGCCTGGGTTTGAGTCTTGCCTCTGCCACTTGCTAGCATCTTACTCTCAGCATTTGTTTCCTCATCTATAAAATGGAAATACTCACACATAGCTATTCCATTGCATTGTTGTGTGCCCAGCACACAGGAGGTATTCGGCAAAGTGTTCCCCTATACACAAGACCTACGTAAGAGAAAAAGCAAGAAATGCATTGTGGAACTTTGGGTCATGGAAAAAGTAAGGCCAGCATGCAGCTGAATACCCTGTCTTCACAGCAATGAAACCATCCTTTCTCCCCTAATGCAGATCTGTGCTACAAAAGTATTTACAGGTGTCTGGGTCTATTGTCATTTTAGCATCACCTGGGCACTTGTTAGGAAAGCAATTTCTTAGGTCACACACCAGCCCTATGAATCAGAAACTCAGGAATTGGGACCCAGCAATCTGTTTTTACAAACCTTCCAAGTGATTCTATACATGCTATAGCTAGAGAACTACTGTTCAAGACATAGCATTATTCCCATCTGAGAAGACATATATGTAAAGTATTTTACAGTGTTGCTTATAATTGCAAAGTAAAAGGGAAAAAAGTGGAAATAGCCTAAAGATCCAACAAAAGGAATGTAGTAAATGATCAGAGGATATCTATGTAATAGAATACTATGCAGACATTAAAAAGAACAAAGCACATTTATATATATTCTGGTACTAAGATCTCTAGAATAAACAGCTAAATTTAAAAAAAAAGCAAACTGGAAAATAATGTGTATAATGTTCCATGATTTATATTTAAATATTTATATATTAAATATATTAATATAGTTATATATTAAATATATATTTAGAAATTGATATTTAGACATATAGTATCTAAGGCAAGAATTGCACCATGGACTAGAAACTTGTAGAAGTTCTAGATACTAGAACTCTAGGTTCTGAAGGACCTGAGGTCCACACACTATGGAAAGAAAATGAAATGACATGAATATCATTTAAATGTATTTTGTTTGGTTGATAAACTGTTAATACCATGCACCGTATTACATTGCCCTGCCTCTCTGCAGCAAACCAGGTGGCCTAGAGGACTCAACCATGTCCTATTATCAGATAAGATGTAAAGGACCAGGGTTCTTTACGCATTACAAGTTCAGTAAGAGAGAATGTGAGAATGGCCACACACATGCAGACACCTTCACACAGACACACACTAAAACCTCCCATCACCTTAGGCTCCTTTAATTAAATGTAAAAGCATTGGAAATGTTTAGCTGCAAAAGAAGACTTAAGGAGATGTGACAGTTGGCTTTAAGTATCTAAAAGGAAGATGGATTAGACAGATCTATGTTTAGATTCAGAGGATAGAACTGAGATCATAAATTTTTAAAAAGTTAAAAGAACACAGATTCCAAATCAATAGAAAAATGTTTCTAACTATGAGAAAAGAATTTAAAAATAGACCTGGATGCCTCATCTAGTAGTGAGTTCCCTGTCACTAAATGTGTTCAACCAAAAACTGGGTTTAAAAAAAATTAAAGTATTGAGGAGATAATTGGATTATGGAAGTTTTTAGTTTCTTTTGTTTCTGAAATACTTTAATGCTTCTCTGTTCTGTGGCTGTACCACAAAATCATTGTATAAGCAGTCAAAATATAAAGTATTTGTTCAGTAGAATGGAAACATCTTATTCTTACTTATTTTGGACAAAAATTTGCTTTCTCCTACTGTGATGGCCTCAAAAGTACATCAGCATCAGGCGCCTGGGTGGCTCAGTGGGTTAAAGCCTCTGTCTTTGGTTCAGGTCATGATCTCAGGGTCCTGGCATAGAGTTCCGCATCAGGCTCTCTGCTCAGCAGGGAGACTGCTTCCCTCCACCCCTCTGCTTACCTATCTGCCTACTTGTGATCTCTCGCTCTCTGTCAAATAAATAAATAAAATCTTAAAAAAAAAAAAAAGTACATCATCATCAATTCAACCAGACAATGACTTTGACGCTCAGCTTCCCTGAATGCCTGGGAAATGCAGCCCTCTGATGAGGGGTGATCCTGAGAAATTAACATTCAACTTATAAGTTAGGGTCACTGGTTCAACAAGAGTGAGCTCTCTATAGACACAAGATTTGGGGTGTTTCATTTTGTTCTTGAAGGAATGATAAGGACACCATATGAAAATGTTCACAGGAGATATGAGTGAGATATGAGATATAAGTGAGGTCTAAGAGTATTTGAAGGACCATCAAATATAATGAGAGCACTCAGATTGTCCTTAGGGTCAAGCTAAGGCCCACAGCAAATGTGACAAGAATGATGAAAGATGAATACACCAGGGGGCAGGGATCTCCGGAGCCATCTTAGAACCCTGCTGTCGCCAACATTTGCATTCAAGAAAGGACTAACATTAGAACTGACCACTAGTCACAGCTACCAGAGACATGTATTCTATCCACTGGACATTTATCCTCCTAAATCTTTTGCCATGGACTTACAATTGTATGTATGTGTAAAAACTTTTGTAGGAAATTACTGTACTGTTTTATAATTATTACACAGTTTTACAGTTTGCTATTTTCACTGCACAGTATACCTTGAGGATATTTTTCTGTGGATACATACAGGTCTATTTCATTTATATGCTGCATTGTGTTGCTATGCCACTGTTTATATAATCATTTTTCTATTGATAGACATTTCTATTGTTTGCCATTGTTAACTACCATGATCAATGTTGCAGTGAGCTTCTTTGCAAGAATGTCTAAGTCTTAAATTATAAACATTTTTTTAAAGATTTTATTTATTTATTTGACAGAGAGAGATGACAAGTAGGTAGAGAGGCAGGCAGAGGGAGAGAGAGACGGGGCAGGCTCCCTGATGAGCAAAGAGCCCCATGCGGGGCTCAATCCCAGGACCCCGAGATCATGACCTGAGCCAAAGACAGAGGCTTAACCCTCTGAGCCACCCAGGTGCCCCTAAGTTATAAACATTTTAAATTATAGTGGATACTACAAAATAGAAAGTATTATTAAATGTAAAATTCTATGTTAAAGGTAAAATTTCTCTCTTACAAAGGAGTTCATATATGCATCTTTTTTGCTTTTTATTATCATCAAATTCCTCTTCCACTATTAACTGTGAAAGCATGGCATAGGTGGACCATAGGGCTTGCTGTCTTGCCTAAAGTGCCCAAAATTCTACACATGTTACCAAGGAGTTTCAAGCATAATGAAATTCCTGGATTGTATCACTACATTTAACCTGTGAGTGTACTGAAATATGTGTGACTTGGGTATAAGCACTCATAGGCTGCCCTTTAAATGTGGAAGGCTCACTTTCCTTTTGGAGTAACACAGGCACCCTCATTGCATGATTTCTCTCACCTGGGAGTACCTAGGGGTATCATATGCTAAGTCTCACAGGGTTTTTAAAACAACCCATGGGGGTGAGAGAAGTTAACCATGTCTTAACCATGATTTTAACCCATTACTTGCCAAAATTCAATTAAAAGTCATTATACAGTAAGTCACATAAAATAAGCCCCTTCTCCCCTAAAAAAAAAAAATGGACAATGAAATAAGTTTGCCACATATTATTTATGAGTTGCCTAGCCTTCAGAAATCAGAAGAAAAGGACTTATACCATATAAAAGTATATACCATATTAGGACTTATACTATATAAAATAGATGAAATAATTTTCTGAGTTGATCACGATGTCAGTATAGAAGGCTCTTGAATGTCCATCCTCTGGTGGATACACTGAATGTACTTCTACTCATGGAGAAATAACTCTGAAAGAAATCTGAAACTAGCTGACTGTTACCCACTTAACAAATAAGAAAATACATTGAAAGGGGTAAGAAAGACTGAAACACATGCTTGCCTTAAATCCCACACCTGGCACAGTGCTATGCAACTAGGAAGGAATCCCCAACTCCCAGCTTCTTCCTAAGGAGAAAAGAGTTTTGACCAAACACCTATGCCCCAATTTTAAGACTCCCATCCAAGAGACAGGCCCCCAAACACCTACCTCTGAAAGCCAGCAGGGCTTGCATTCACAGGAACCATAAGATTTTATCAAATAAAGAGGCAGTTCTTAGTGGGCATGCAAGAACTCAAAGCAGCTATTCTTCTGGTAATTGTCACACAGAAGAAAATACCTGACAAATCATTGTATTCCAGTACAATGACTCCCTTATTCAAGATAACTGAAAATATTGGCTTAGTAATGATAGGAATGACAGCTTATGACAGATCCTGGGTACAAAAGGATGCTATGAGGCAGCTAAGTGGAAATAAAAGTATGGCTGGCTCTAAGATTTTCTGTGGATATGCTGCGTAAAAGAATTGCTGATGTTTCTCAGGTCTACACATGGAATGCTTAATGAGGCCTCTTGGTTTTTGTGTAGTTTTCATTGGTATAATGAAGTATACACTCCTTAGGTGTACAAGTGTGATCCTCAAGGTTACTAACATGCGTTTAAAGCCACTGCAGCAGGAATTAAACAAACCAAGTCAAGCAGCTTCCTTGGGGGAAAAAAGTGAAGTTCTCAAAAAACACCACCTAAAACAAAAAACAAAACAAAAAAAAACACCACCTAAGTTATACCTCAAGCATCTAGAGAAACAGGAGAAAACTAAGGCCAAATTTAATAGAAAAAAGGAAGTAACATAGATCACAGCAGGCAAAATCAAACAAAGATGAAAAAGACAATAGAAAATATCAATGAAACTGAGCTGGGTATTTTGGTAAAGATAAACAAAATTTTCCTATTCTCCTGAAACTGCTCCAAAAAATAGAAATGGAAGGAAAACTTCCAAACTCATTTTATGAGGCCAGCATCACCTTGATCCCAAAACCAGACAAGGATCCCACCAAAAAAGAGAACTACAGACCAATATCCTTGATGAACACAGACGCAAAAATTCTCACCAAAATAATAGCCAATAGGATTCAACAGTACATTAAAAGGATTATTCACCACGATCAAGTGGGATTTATTCCAGGGCTGCAGGATTGGTTCAACATCCGCAAATCAATCAATGTGATAGAACACAATAATAAAAGAAAGAACAAGAACCATATGATACTCTCAATAGATGCTGAAAAAGCTTTTGACAAAGTACAGCATCCCTTCCTGATCAAAACTCTTCAAAGTGTAGGGATAGAGGGCACATACCTCAATATTATCAAAGCCATCTATGAAAAACCCACCGCAAATATCATTCTCAATGGAGAAAAACTGAAAGCTTTTCCGTTAAGGTCAGGAACACGGCAGGGATGTCCATTATCACCACTGCTATTCAACATAGTACTAGAAGTCCTAGCCTCAGCAATCAGACAACAAAAAGAAATTAAAGGCATCCAAATCAACAAAGAAGTCAAACTATCACTCTTCGCAGATGATATGATACTATATGTGGAAAACCCAAAAGACTCCACTCCAAAACTGCTAGAACTTATACAGGAATTCAGTAAAGTGTCAGGATATAAAATCAATGCACAGAAATCAGTTGCATTTCTGTACACCAACAACAAGACAGAAGAAAGAGAAATTAAGGAGGCAATCCCATTTACAATTGCACCCAAAACTATAAGATACCTAGGAATAAACCTAACCAAATAGGCTAAGAATCTATATGCAGAAAACTATAAAGTACTCCTGAAAGAAATTGAGGAAGACACAAAGAAATGGAAAAATATTCCATGCTCCTAGATTGGAAGAATAAATATTGTGAAAATGTCTATGCTACCTAAAGCAATCTACACATTTAATGCAATCCCTATCAAAATACCATCCATTTCTTTCAAAGAAATGGAACAAATAATCCTCAAATTTATATGGAACCAGAAAAGACCTCGAATAGCCAAAGGAATATTGAAAAAGAAAGCCAAAGTTGGTGGCATCACAATTCCGGACTTCAAGCTCTATTACAAAGCTGTCATCATCAAGACAGCATGGTACTGGCACAAAAACAGACACATAGATCAATGGAACAGAATAGAGAGCCCAGAAATCGACCCTCAACTCTATGGTCAACTAATCTTCGACAAAGCAGGAAAGAATGTCCAATGGAAAAAAGACAGCCTCTTCAATAAATGGTGCTGGGAAAATTGGACAGCCACATGCAGAAAAATGAAATTGGACCACTTCCTTACACCACACACGAAAATAGACTCAAAATGGATGAAGGACCTCAATGTGAGAAAGGAATCCATCAAAATCCTTGAGGAGAATGCAGGCAGCAACCTCTTCGACCTCAACCACATCAACATCTTCCTAGGAACAACGGCAAAGGCAAGGGAAGCAAGGGCAAAAATGAACTATTGGGATTTCATCAAGATCAAAAGCTTTTGCACAGCAATGGAAACAGTTAACAAAACCAAAAGACAACTGACAGAATGGGAGAAGATATTTGCAAACGACATATCAGATAAAGGGCTAGTATCCAAAATCTATAAGGAACTTAGCAAACTCAACACCCAAAGAACAAACAATCCAATCAAGAAATGGGCAGAGGACATGAACAGACATTTCTGCAAAGAAGACATCCAGATGGCCAACAGACACATGAAAAAGTGCTCCACATCATTCGGCATCAGGGAAATACAAATCAAAACCACAATGAGATATCACCTCAACCAGTCAGAATGGCTAAAATTAACAAGTCAGGAAATGACAGATGCTGGCAAGGATGCGGAGAAAAGGGAACCCTCCTACACTGTTGGTGGGAATGCAAGCTAGTGCAACCACTCTGGAAAACAGCATGGAGGTTCCTCAAAATGTTGAAAATAGAACTACCCTATGACCCAGCAATTGCACTACTGGGTATTTACCCTAAAGATACAAACGCAGTGATCCGAAGGGTCACGTGTAACCGAATGTTTATAGCAGCAATGTCTACAATAGCCAAACTATGGAAAGAACCTAGATGTCCATCAACAGATGAATGGATAAAGAAGATGTGGTATATATACACAATGGAATACTATGCAGCCATCAAAAGAAATCTTGCCATTTGCAACGATGTGGATGGAACTAGAGGGTATCATGCTTAGTGAAATAAGTCAATCGGAGAAAGACAACTATCATGTGATCTCCCTGATATGAGGACGTGGAGATGCAACATGGGGGGTTAGGGGGATAGGAGAAGAATAAATGAAACAAGATGGGATTGGGAGGGAGACAAACCATAGATGACTCTTGGTCTCACAAAACAAACTGGGGGTTGCTGGGGGAGGTGGGGTTGGGAGAGGGGGAGGGGGTTATGGACATTGGGGAGGGTATGTGCTATCGTGAGTGCTGTGAAGGGTGTAAACCTGGTGATTCACAGACCTGTACCCCTGGGGATAAAAATACATTATATGTTTATAAAAAAAAAAAATTGGAAGGGGAGGCGAACCATAAGAGACTATGGACTCTGAAAAACAACCTGAGGGTTTTGAAGGGGCGGGGGTGGGAGGTTGGGGGAACCAGGTGGAGGGTAATAGGGAGGGCACGTATTGCATGGAGCACTGGGTGTTGTGCAAAAACAATGAATACTGTTACGCTGAAAAAAATAAATTAATTAAAAAAAAAAGATAAAATTGACAGGCCTTTAACCTACACTTAGGAAGGCCACAGAGTTGCCAAGAGGAGAGAATATAGTATGTTTTTCTTCCCCAGGAGCCATAAGAGTCCAGTAAACAGCCATTGTTGTATAAGGCAAAGTGGAGGAAGGGGAAGTCACTAAATGCCTTTGATAGCTTGACCCAACAACCTGGTTAAATCTGATTTCATACCCATCCAAAGCTGCACAATATGTAAATTAACCTCTGTAGAACCTTTAGATGCCGATTAGATGCAGTCCCAAATACCAACACTTTCGCTCCACAATGACTTACTTGAAATGGTAGAAGTTGATACTTTGAGTCCTTTAGGATGAATCAGTTTCCTATCTCAATAACACCATTTCTTTGTGCGTAAATGCTTATCAAACACAAATCACCTCAATTTTAACTTGGGTCACATGTCATTTTCTTCAGAGGGAACAATAAGGAGTCACTGTGAACTTTATACTCTAAGTTTCTATTAAAGGTACTCATTCTACACCAATTCTAATTATGCATACTCTGTCATTTAAATACTTTCATTAAGAAAAAATAGTGAAGCCAAGAGTCTCACCTTCAAAGCTAGTTTGTGACTATATTACAATATACTAAAAACTACTAAACATCCGCTCATCTTAAACATTAGCTGACCCTGTTGAAAATAAAGAAATCTAATATATTACTTAAAAAATAAAATTAGAAATATAAATAAATTGCAGGCTCTGTTAAAAATCCCTGTCTTAAAAAAAAATCCCTGTCTTGTAAACAAACATTTAATAGACTTTTCAAAATTTTTAAGCCCTTTTCTTTTTCCTACAGAGACTTCAGTAATAGGAGAGACCAATTGCTGAATCATGAGTCAGTAAGCCAAAAATTCATTCTCTTTTGGTCAGATACTTAACTTCTCAGGGGCTTAGTTTTCTTTCTGAAATTATAAAGTTAGGGAGTGGTTAAATTTTTCCAAGTTACTTCCAGTTTTAATAATAAAGGGACCAAGAAAAGTTTTTCAAGCATTAAAAAAGGTTTTAATATCAATATGTGCAGAATTTCATTGTGACATGAATTCACTCTTCTATTGCAAGGATAGTCACTTGTTAATGGTTTAAGAGGCAGAAAGGTAAGTACTGAAGTTTTCCCACCAATCCACTTATTATTTGGGGGGTTTAATCTGATGAGTACTTTTTTAAAAACACTGAAACCCCCTACTGTAGGCTGAACGTTTGTGTTCCCTCTAAATTTCATATGTGAGCCTAATCTCCAATTAAGTAAGCCTTTTGAGAGGTGATTAGGTCATGTGGTTAAAGCCCTCATGAGTGAGATTTATAACATTACAAAAGAGGTCCCAAGAGCTCCCTTATCCTCTCTTCCATATGAAGACACAGCAAAAGATAGCCGGCTGTGTATGAACCAGAAAGATGGCTGTCATAGACACCAAGTCTACTTCACCTTGATCATGGTCTTCCAGCTTCCAGAAGTATGAAAAATAAATTTCCATTGTTTCTAAGCCACCCAGTCTATGACAATTTGTTATGGCAGCTTGAACAAATTAAGACAACTCCCAAATACCCTTCACATGCTCTTCTGTTTCTCTTTTAAATGACTCACATAAAGATGGTGGAACAATCTCAACATCCCTTCAATGTTTCAGGGATCACCCATGTCAATAAATACCTTCCAATTTCCTCCATGTTTTTTTTAAGATTTTATTTATTTATTTGAGAGAGAGAGAGAGAGAGCAAGCATGAGAACGGGAAGGTCAGAGGGAGAAACAGACCCCCTGCTGAGCAGGGAGCCCAATCTGGGACTTGATCCTGGGATTCCAGGATCATGACCTGAGCAGAAGGCAGTTGGTCAACCAACTGAGCCACCCAGGCACCCTCAATTTCCTCTATGTTTTGAGATACTATATTCTGCAGGAATGATGGTGATAATTTGCAATGGAAGCAATTGACAATATTTGACCCTGGTCAGAAATTACATGGACAACAGTGTAACACAATGCCACCTAGCATTTGTAACATGATTTATAATTTCTAAGGTATATTCTGGATAAATGTGGCCTGAACAGAGGCTGTCCATCAAGACCCAAGATTGGGCAATAACAGACACTCATTCTGCTTTGGAGCTCACTTCACGTGAAAGAATTGACAATAGAAAAAGTGAAGGAAGAGGGCAGGGGTGAGTAAATCAGCAGCTACAACTCATGGCATGGGAAGCTGGACAAACTTCGAAGACCTTGACTGTGCCTGTTACTGGACCGCAGTGAGCACTGCATATAAAACTGATGCTTTTGCAAGCCTACTATGCAGTTTTCTATATTGAGTTCTTTGATATGTCCAACCAAAATTTTTATAGTCTATACCTTTATATCTTTTTTTTACATTCATACAACTCAAGAATTTTTCTCAGTCATCCAATTTGAGGAGTTGTGTTGGATTTGGGCAAAGTGATGTAATGCCACAACTTTTCTCTTCTCATGAAAATTGTAGTGGGGAACTTTTATATAATCTATGTCTTTCTTAAGTTTGTGTCCAATACGTGGACTGAGTTCTAGATAGCTCTAGTTCTAGAGCTTGGACTGCTCTAAATAGCATTACTGAATAGTTGTTCCTAAACCCAAGAGTGCATCACAGTTTTTTAGGGAGCTATTCTAAAATACAGATTCCCTAACCCAGACCCTGCTCTAACTCAAACTGTCAAGTTTGCCAGGCCATCTGTTTGTTTTGTTTGTTGTTGTTTTTTTTAAATTGCTTCCTGGGTGTTAGGACATAGCAAGCCTACAGGCCAGATAGGGTTCTGTGGGGACTTGATTGAAACACAGAAGTCTTGGTCCCAGCCTGAGAGCTTAATGCTATGTGTTCTTCACTCAGTTTATGCCCTCTGGATGTTGTTTTTCCCATCTGTAAAATAAAGGAAGTAAATGACCCGTCCTTTATGATTGCTCCAAATCTAACTTTTTGTAAAGCTAGCATAGTCAATAATCAAGATGCTGAGGAAATCAAAGAATGCCCTTTAAAAAAGCAATGCATAATGTCACTTAATGAACACATTTCATCGGCACAGGAAACTAAAAAGAAATTGTTAGCAGAGTGGGTAAAGATTGATTCAACTGCATTTTTATTTTAAAAAATTCAATTAACCTCTGTGTGTGTGCATAAAATACAATGCAAATTCAATGAGTAGATGAAATAGGCATTACAACTCTAGCCATCCATTTGTGTTGTTGAAATGGATGATTTTTTTTTTATTTTCACAAAGGTATAGGTGTTATCTTATAGGTAAGATATTTTTGGATAGTAACATTAAAGAGTTCTCAAAGGTGAGAAACAGTAGACACATTTCAGTAGATCAATGGCTTACTTTCAACATTAAACACAAAGTCCTGCACAGAGAGCTAAGTAAACTTATCTTTAGGGTTACTGAAAGAATCTGTGTTCAGCTGGTAAGGTCAGATGGTGCCTCTTACGCCTTACTGAGGAAGTGCACAGGTGTTAAAGAGAGTCAAGCTTAGAAGGGGTCTATAGTGAGGTGGCTACATGTTGGTGGGGGGAGGGAGAAATTATTTAGAAAATAAAACAGAAAGAAAAGGAAAGTACTTGAAATTGGGACTCAGACAAGGAACAAAGCATGAAAGAAATGAAAAAAAAAAAAAAAAGATAAGCAGCAAGCCACAATTTGAAGCATGGGCAAAACAAAGAAGCTTTTTAGCACCACACACCAAACAGCATCCTTATACACAGTCCAGCAGAAACTCTAGGACTAGGTGTGGAGTCCTAATGTAACCAAGCTGTAAAACAGACTAGACCATGGTCTTTCCATTTAGGATTGGAAAATAACACAACAGTCTGAGATAAGTGACCCAAAAAAGTAAGTGAATTCAAGCTGAAACAAATGGAAAAATCTTACAGTTAGGTGAAATGGAAGTACAGAATGGGAAAGGTAGTCCATGTGAAAGAGTAGGCCATGTGAAACCAACTTTGATTTTCAGTGAAGACAGACTAGGGCATGCAACTTCACAGGGGTGAAGCCCAATGTATATATTAGATGGAATCAGAGATGCTCTGATTAAAACAGAGGTGGGAGCCCACTCTGCCCAAATTAGAACCCTCCAGTTCCCTTCTACACTTGCCCTCTTACACCCCCTCCATAATTACCCCTGAGGACCCTGCTTACAGTTCTATTTTCTACTGAACACATTTGAAAACTACTGGGCTGGATTGTTCTAGGATCTCTTCCAACTGGAAGATTCATAGATCCATGACCTAGATATTATCATAGTCACACAACTTTAGCAGATTAAAGTTGGCTCTTCAGCATTCAAAGTAAGCTCTATGGATATAAGTTGGAAAGTTTGCTCCCTCCTTTCTTTCAAGAGCCTGAGGAAAAAGATAGTGGCCGAATCTGTTCTGAGAGATACTTGGAAAAAAGATTGTTTTGCATCCTGGAAAAGTGATTTACTTGGAAGAGCAGCCAGTTATCAGGAATTCCTGACAAAGAGACATTAACAAAAGATAACATTCACTTCCTTGATGATAGAGCAAGAGTCAGTGGATTATAGAGCAAGAGTCAGTGAATTACCGCCTGATCCCTCTTTTTGATGATAGTTTTATTGAGGTATAATTCACATACCATATAATTTACTTATTTGAAGTATACAATTTCATAATTTTAAACTTATTTAAAGAGTTACAAAACCATTACAATCCCTGGGGCGCCTGGGCGGCTCAGTGGTTTAAGCCTCTGCCTTTGGCTCAGGTCATGATCCTGAAGTCCTGGGATTGAGCCCCGCATCGGGCTCTCTGCTCGGTGGGGAGCCTGTTTCTCCCTCTCTCTCTGCCTGCCTCTCTGCCTACTTGTGACCTCTCTCTGTCAAATAAATGAATAAAATATTTTAAAAAAACCATTACAATCCCTTTTTAAACATTTTTGTCATAACAAAAAGAAATCCCTTACCTTCCAGCAGTCACCCTCAATCTCCTCAGCCTAGGCAATTGTTAACCTACTCTCCATCTATATAGGTCAGGCTAATGTAGACATTTCACTTCCATGTAATCATACAATAGAAGATCTTTTGTGACTGGCTCCTTTCACTTAGCATAAGGTTTTCAAGGGTCATCCACATTGTAGCGTACGTCAGTACTTCATTCCTTTTTAAGGATGGATATAGTATTAACATTATTGTATGGGTGCACCATATGTTCTTCATCCATTCATCAGTTGATGGACATTTGGGTTGTTTCTGCCTTTTGAAAATGAAGCAAGAGTTTGTGGCTCCATATTGCCCCATTGTCCCTGCTGCCTTGAGAGATCAGATTAGGAAAAGGGCCGCCACAAACTAGCAGGCTCTCTGTACTCTCTGCCCCGAGGAGGTTTATGGCAGAGAGGAAAGAAAAAATAACCTCTAACTTCTTTCCTTTCCCTGTCATTGTTTTCAAAAAACCTAAACTCATTTATCAGTCTATTCTATGTAACCAATGAGGAGAGAAGTAAACAAGAGTCTCTGGGGAATGTTTATAAAAAAATAAAAAATAAATTAAAAATTAAAAAAAAAAGAAGTGAAAATATGTTTATTTAAAAAATTAAAAATAAATAATTTTAAAAAAGAAGTGAGAATATGTTTATAAAAAATAAAAAATAAATTAAAAATTAAACAAAAAGTGAGAATATGTTTATTATTAAATAAATAAATAAATAATTTTTTAAAAGAAGTGAGAATATGTTTATAAAAAATAAATTTAAAAATTTAAAAAAAAGAGTCTCTGAGGAAAGTGTGAAAAAGAAGGTAATTCTTGTTTCTAGGGATGATGAAGGCAAAGTAGAGAAAGAGGTCCCAGTTTTGGAGAGCACTGTGACTTTTTCCTGGCAGTGCCCTGGACCTCTCAACAGAAAACAGTTGCCATTCCCTCAAATGTTGGCGGCAAACAGCAGGGGAAAGCCCTGAGTCAGTGGACAATTCCTTGTGGGGAGATCCTCAGCAGGGACTAAAGTTTAATTCCCAATTGAACACAAGGCTATAGGGTCAGAGTTCATACGAATGTTGGTTTAAAATTTCCTTCGACACTGATTTTGTAGACTGAGATTCATACTCACAACACAAGAGACAGAAATGAATCCAGAAGGAGACTACATTAATAAATAAAGGTGTGAATAGATACAGAAGACCAGTGCCTCAAGCCTCCCCAGTTGGAGGTAAACAAGAGCAGAAGAAAAGCAAATAAGTAATTCAGACAAGCCCAAAAAGATAGCTGCTCTCTGACACCTAGAATGAGATATGGGAGAATATCAGGAGTAAATTCTTCAATAACCAAGAGATGCTGAAATATGAGAATACTAACACTCTGAGCATATCCTTCATGTTCATTTTCTTTGTAATTTGTATTTATCCTGAGCTCCACTGAAGGTTTTTTTTTGTTTAACTAAAAGACTATAATATAAAAGGTACATGTTGTGCTGAAGAAAAATATATATCCTTGCGACTGTAAGTGATTTCTTTGCTTTATTATACTGATGGATTTCTATAATCATAGCTCTTTCACTCCTGCCAAAACTCATTTCATAGCCAACTTGTACCTATCAAAAACCAAATGTGGGTGGATAAATGTGAATTTGGAAGCAAATTCCAGCAACATCTTAAGATGTGTTTTTAAAAGAAAATTCCCCACCTGCAATAGGCAAAGTGAAAACTTCTGTCCTTTGCACCAAATGAGAGTTTGTTTGTTTATGATTTACTTTTACTGAATTTCTAGCCTTTCCAGCCATATCATCCATGAATCCCCACCATCCATTTTTTTTTTTTTAGCCAAAAGGACCTGCTTAGTAAATCCCACTGACATAAAAGTTCTCTGTGTCTTTGTGCAAAATGCTCCATTTGTTACATCCATCTACAAAAACTCTCCCCCTTGGTTCTTCTAGATACTTCTAGATAGATACTTCTGCTTCTGTAGAGATTTTTTTGATAAAAGTCAAATTCTTATTTTTTAAAAATCCACTTAACTGGAGTGCTGGGTGGCTCAGTTGGTTAAGAGTCCAAATCTTGATCTCAACTCCAGTCTTTATCTCAGGGTCGTAAGTGCAAGCCCCGTGTTGAGCTCCACGCTGGGCATGGAGCATACTTTAAAAAAAAAAATCCACTTATCATAATAAAAAATAATTTTTAAAATAATTTTTAAAATACACTTAAATGAAGACTCAAATACAGGCCAAATTTTAGAGCAATTCTAAAAACAAACTTTTTCTTAAAATGTAGATTTGATAAAGGAAAAAAAACCTATAACCAAGAATACTCTACTCAGTAAGGTTATTATTCAGAATAGAAGGGGAGAAAAAGAAGTTAGTTTCCAAATGAAATTTAAAGGAGTGTATCACCACTAAACCAGCTTTATAAGAAATATTAAACTTTATAAGAAATTTATAAGAAATGTTAAAGTTAAGTAGAAAGAAAAGAAAAATATGAAAGGAAATAATTTCATAGGAAAAAGGAAACATATAGTAAAGATAGTAGATTAAACAATTATGAAGTCAGTATGAAGGTTAAAACAAAAAGTTAGTGATATTGATTATTTCTATAAAAATTGTTAAGGGATACACAAAATAAAATTATGTAAAACATGATATCATATACATAAAATGTGGAAAGATATAAAAATTTAGAATGTGTTCGAAGTCAAGTAACCATCAACTTAATATAGACTGCTATAACAGATGATGTTATATATGAACCCAATGGTAACCACAAATCAAAAACCTGTAATACACAAAAAATAAAGAGAAAAGGACATAAGCTAACACTTTTAAAAGCCATCAAATCACAAGGGAAGAGAACAAGAGAAGAAGGAAGGAACAGATTAAAAACTACAGAAACAACCAGGAAACAATCAACAAAATGTCAGTAAGTTCATACCTATCAATAATTACTTTAAATGTTAAGGACTAAATGCTCCGATCAAAAGACACAGGGTGACTGAATTGATTAAAAAATAAAAAATAAAATAAGACCCATCTATATGTTGCCTAGAATTGATTCACTCAGACCTAAAGACACATAGAGATTGAAAGTAAAGGATAGAAAAACATACCATGCAAATGGAAACAAACAAGAAAAACTGGATAGCAATACTTATATCAGACAAAATAGACTATAAAACAAAAACTGTAGCAAGCAAGAGAAAAAAGAAGCACACTACATAATGATAAAGGGATCAATCCAGCAAGAGGATATAACAACTATAAATATGTATACACCCAACATAGGAGCACCTAAATCCATAAAGCAAATATTAACAAACATAAAGAGAGAAATTGGCAGTAATAGTAGGGGACTTTAATACCTTATTTACAATCATGCATAAGTCATCCAGAAAGAAAATAAAAAAGGAAAGAGTAGCTTTTAATGATTCGTTAGATCAGAAAGACCTAACAGATAAATACAAAACATTCCATCCAAAAACAGAAGAATACATTCTTTGCAAGTGCACATAGAACATTCTCCAGTATAGATCACTTGTTAGGCCAAAAAACAAGTATCAATGAATTTTAAAAGATAAAAATCAAATCAAGCATTTCTTCTGAATATATGAATATATGAATAGTATGAAACTAGAAATCAATCTAAGAAAAAAATCTGGAAAAATCACAAACACATTCAGGTTAAATAACATACTACTGAACAATGAATAGGTCAACCAAGAAATCAAAAGAAATAAAAAAAATACATAGAGATAAATGAATATGAAAACATAGCAGTCTGAAATCTTTGAGACATAGCAAAAGCAGTTTTAACAAGGAAGATTAGTATGATCCAGACCTACCTCAAGAAATGAACAAACAAATCTCAAGTAAACAACCTAATCTTAAAGGAGCTAGAAAAAGAAGAAACAAAATCCAAAACTAGTAGAAGGAGGGAAACTGTAAAGATTAGAGAAGAAATAAATGAAATAGAAACTAAAGAAAAGATCAATGAATCCAAAAGCAGACTCTTTGAAAAGATAACCAAATTCATAAATCTTTAGTGAGACTCATCAAGAACAAAAGAGAAAGGGCTCAAATAATAAAATCAGTTATGAAGGAGGAAAAATAACCAAAAGTATACAAATATGAAGAATTATAAGAGAATATTATGAAAAAGCATGTGCCAACAAATCAGACAATCTGGAAAAACATGTAAATTCCCAGAAATACACAAGCTCCCAAACTGAATCAGAAATAAATAGAAAATTTGAACAGACCAATTACTAGTAATGAAACTGAATCAATAATCAAAAAACTTTCAATAAAGAAAAGTCGATGACCAGATGACTTCACAGGTGAATTCTACCAAACTTTAAAGAAGAGTTTATATCTATTCTTCTCAAACTATTCCAAAATATGGAAAAGAAAAACATCCAAATTTATTCTATGAGGCCAGCATTACTTTGATACCAAAAGCAGGCAAAGCACTACAGAACAGAAAACTACAGCTCAATATCTGTGATGAACATAGATGTAAAAATCTTCAACAAAATATTAGCAATCTAACTTCAATAATACACTAAAAAAATCATTCACGTGACCAACAGGAACTTATTCCAGGGATACAGGTATGGTTCAATATTCACAAATCAACCAATGATACATCACAGTAAAATCGGGAAGAATAAAAGCTATAGGATCATCTCAATAGATAACAAAAAACACATTTGACAAAATTGAACATCCATTCATGAAAAAACTCAATAAAGTGGTTTTACAGCGTATACCTCAACATAATAAAGATCATATTTGAAAAATGTACAGCTAACATCATATTAAGTGAGGAACAAGACAGGATTTCTATTTTCACCACTTCTGGTGAACATAATAATGGGAATCCTAGCTGCAGCAATCAGACAAGAAAAAAGCAATAAAAGGGAAGAAAGGAATTGAGGGGGGAAAAAAGTAAAACTGTTACTATTTGCAGATGACATGATACTATATAAAAAACCATAAAGACACCATAAGAAACTGTTACAACTAATAAATGAATTTAATAAATTGCAGGATACAAAATTAGCATACAGTAATCTGTTGCATTTCTACACACTAATAACAAAGCAGCAGAAAGAGAAATTAAGGAAACGATCCTACTTACAACTGCACCAAAAAGAATAACATACCTAGGAATAAATTTAATTAAGGAAGTGAAAGATCTGAAAACTCTAAGACATTGTTGAAAAAATTGAAGAGGACACAAATGGAATGATGTACCATACTTATGAATTAGAAGAATTTAAATTGTTAAAATGTCCATTCTACCCAAAGCAATCTACAGATTCCAGGCAATCCCTATCAAAATATCAATAGCATTTTTCATAGCACTAGAACAAATACTCCTAAAATTCATACGGAACCACAACAGACCTCTAATAACCCAAGCAATCCTGAGAAAGAAGAACAAAGCTACAGATATCACAATTCCAGATTTCAATATATACTTCAAACCTATATTAATCAAAATCGTATGGTACTGGCACAAAAATAGATACAGAGATCAATGGAACAAAAGAGAGAGCTAGAGATCCCAGAAAAAATCCAAGCCTACATAGTCGATTAACCTATGATGAAGGCAATAAGAATATCCAGTGGGAGACACAATCTTTTTAATAAATTGTGCTGCAAAGACTGGAAAGCTCCATTCTGAAGAAAGATACTGGACCAGTTTCTTACACCATGCACAAAAATAAAGTCAAAATGGATTAAAGACCTAAATGTGAGACTTGAAACCATAAAATTTCTAAAATAAACAAAGGCAATAATCTCCTGGACATTGCCTTAGCAGCATGCCTATGGATCTGTCTCCTGTGGCAAGGGAATCAAAACCAAAAATAATCTATTAAATCCAATTAAAAATCTAATTGAAATAAATGGTCAGAGGCCCTGAATAGACATTTTTCCAAAGAAGGCATACAGATACCAAACAGACACACAAAAAGATGCTCAACATCACAACTATGAAGCTAATATAACATTGTATGTTAATTATATCACAATATTTTTTAATGTAGCTTGGAGACTATGAACTCTTGAGAGCAGAATCTTATTCTGTCTTGTTAATTGTATCTCCAATGCCTAGAAAATGCATAGTTCAGTAAGTGTTTGATGAATGAATGAATGAATGAATGAATGATTTAAGACCCATGTGTTACTCTATCCTGTTTTGCCTTTAAGAGTATAAAAAGACCAAATTTTATATTTTCTTTTTTCTAAGACATCACCACGGATGTTTTGCCTGATGGACACTTCCCACTCAGCCCTTTTCTCTCCTTGAGAAAGTCTCAGGAGTCTTAGCTTGTATAGACAGGTATGCATGACAGATAATAAGATGATTATTATCACAGAATGCAAAGTTCAGTATTATTATCAGGTATCTGAGAGGACCAAAAAAAAAAAAAAAACAAAACAAAACTATTAATAAGCCTGCCTTTAGCTTTCCTGACCTCAGATTTATTTGTCTCCACCTCATTAGTGTCCCATTAGTACAACTTTGTTTCCATCACTGTGGCTTTTCTCAAATCTCAAATTATCCTTCATTACTTAGACACCCATCACCCAACTAATGCACTTTATTAACATGTAGCAAACAAAGAATATTTTAACTTGTCAGGCACCTCAAAGGAGAGGAAATAATTTTCAGTCCTTGGTGCTACCCGGAAGCATATATTGCTTTTCATTAGAAAAAGGCAATTTTGGCAGGCATTACATTGGCTCAACTTTCCCTTAAACAAAACCTTGATGCTAATTTCTCCCTAGCTAGCAAATCCATCATGACAATTCGTCTGCTCAGCATTTCACTTTCAAACAGCAAATAGCAACCCAACTTGAGAATTCTCCTCCAGATCATTTTTGAAAGCAGAAATTCTGGCAGGCCATTGGGCTTGGGGATGTGCACAGGGAGGACCCTGAAAGGCAGGTGCCCTCTGTCAGGAAGGGGTGCATAAGCAGCTTTCTAGCTCTTTTTGGAAGCTTTAGTTTTCCAGTCCTTCACCCCATTTCAGAGAGAATGCCCCAAAACTGTGTCCTTTCATGCCATTCTTTATTATCCCAAACCCCATTTTTTCGCCCCATTCCCTAATCCAACAAAATGTTCAAGGAACGGGTTTGGTGTAGATCAGTATGGAAGATGCCATTTTCATTTCCCATGATTTTCTCTCCTATGACCCTAAGTGACCTCGATCATGGCACTTGGATTCACAAATAAAACAAAACTTCCCCAGTGGTGATTGAGATTCTATTGAGCTCAGGGCCAGGGCAACAGGGAGCAGCAGGACCCCTGGGTGGACTTCGAAGACCTATGTTCTCAAAGGCAGTTCCTCCACCTCAGGTCCAGGTTAGTCCCCAACCAATAAACATCAAGCAAGCCACCACCAATTCTCATGCTTAAAATGGAGATTATAAAACATAACCCTGCCCTTTTCTTATGAAAATCAGAACAGAACAAGACATTTGGCCATCAGTCATTGTTATTAGCTTAGGTCCCTGCTGAATGTGGCATCTGTAAATTTAGTGGGAGCTCCAGAAATTATGCTTAATCTATTTTAATAGTTTATTTTTTTATGGAACTATAATTTCACATACCATAAAATCCACCATTTTAAAGTACAGAATCAATGGTTTTTAGTATGTTCATAAGACTACACAACCATCACCACTGATTTAATTCCAGTACATTTTACACCATTTTAGTATATCTAAAAAGAAACTTCATACCCATTAGCAGTCACTTCTTCCCTCCATCCTCCCATCCCCAGGCAACCAGTAGTCCATTTCTTGACTCTATAGATTTGCTTATTCTAAACATTTCATATAAATGGAATCATATAATATTTGTTTTTTTTATGTATGGCTTCTTCCAAGTAGCATAATGTTTTCAAGGTTTATCCATGGTGTATCATGTATTTATACTTGGTTCCTTGTTATGGGTGAGTAATAGTCTGTTGCATGAACATACCACATTTCTTTATCATTCCTCATTTGGTAGACATTTGGTTGTTTCCACTTTTCAGCTATTATGAATAATGTTGCTAAGAATATTCATATGCAGGCTTTGCATGGACATAGGATTCCATTTCTCTCTGGAGTATACCTAGGAGTGGAACTACTAGACTCTGTGATAAAAATGTTGAACATTTTGAGGAACTGCCAAACTGTTTTTCACAGCAGTTTTGCCATTTTACATCCCCAGTAATGTCTGAGGATTCTGATTTCTCCACATTCTTCCCAGGTTCACTTACTTTTAGGATCTAATTTTCCTTGGGTTATGAAACATTTCTAAGTGGAATAGAAATTTCTTCTTTTTTCTTCTTTCTTCCTTCCCTTCTGTTCTTCCTTCTTCTTCACCTCTTGCCCTCCTTCTCTTTTTCCATCTTACTACAAAGTCTCTTCCTAAAGTATGATTTAAGCAACTTCAATTCTCACTAGATTCAGCTAGAAAAGCATGGAAATTTTTGTAGCTGACACAGCAGAGAAATTTTCCTTAAAGTTAATAGGACTGAATGACCTGCTTGAAAATTAGCTACCTTGTTCTCTCTGCTGCAGTCACAAATAAAACAACTGGATGGAGTCTTGGGATATGTGTTTTTCTCAAACCTCTCCTGTGGAGAATTTCCAGGCCTGTCTTTTCTTAAAGGCCTTTAAAAAGATTAGCTTGGGCAGATGGGAAGGAAGCAGTAATATTCAAAGGCTGAAGGAAAAGAAGCCTTATTTTTTTTTCCATTTTATTTATTTTTTCAGCGTAACAGTATTCATTCTTTTTGCACAACACCCAGTGCTCCATGCAAAACGTGCCCTCCCCATTACCCACCACCTGTTCCCCCAACCTTCCACCCCTGACCCTTCAAAACCCTCAGGTTGCCCCAACCTCCCACCCCTGACCCTTCAAAACCCTCAGGTTGTTTTTCAGAGTCCATAGTCTCTTATGGTTCGCCTCCCCTCCCCAATGTCCATAGCCCCCTCCCCCTCTCCCAATCCCACCTCCCCCCAGCAACCCCCAGTTTGTTTTGTGAGATTAAGAGCGTATCATGCTTAGTGAAATAAGTCAATCGGAGGAAGGACAACTATCATATGATCTCCCTGATATGAGGACATGGAGAAGCAACATGGGGGGGTAGGGGGATAGGAGAAGAATAAATGAAACAAGATGGGATTGGGAGGGAGACAAACCATAAATGAAGCCTTATCTTTGAATGTGGCTCCCTCAAGACTTTGACCAGCAGGAATGAGAGGGTTGCAAGTCCTAGAGGGATGCATAGCCTCTGGGGTGGGAGCTGCAAGGATCCCTGGGAGCATTAGAGAGGCTCGCTCTGCCCACCCTAGCACAAAGATGTGGTCTCTACTATGATTGGAGCCACCCACCTACATAAATTCCAGGAGTGATGACAAGGGATTGATAACCCATGGTGCCTACCCTCATTGTTTTAATATTGGACTTTAAGAAAAAGACACTGGAAAGTGGAGATCAGAAAGACTCAATTTGCAAAATAAAGAGGTCATCTTGCACCTTAAACATCATGAAGCATCTTGCACCTGTCTGCATCTGCGTTGCTTAGATAAAAAATGTTGTTGTGCCTGTTTTTATAAACAGGTAATAGAGGTTCAGAGAAGTTAAGGAGTTTGCAAAGCTCACATAACTACAAGAGGTAAAGCTGGAATTCAGAGTCTGGTTGGGTAAAAAAAAGAAACTGTTTATTTATCCACTATACCATCCTAGCCTTAGGATGCCTGGGCATGCAATCTACATTTGAAACTTGGTAGCAATGGGAAGGAAAAAGCCCCTATCAAGCAGTGTTTCCCAATGGCCTGCACTCCCCTTTCTCCATCTAGAGTGGGTAGAAGAGGGCACATTGGGACTTAGTTGCAATCAAAGGACAGCTAACTTCATCTCTATAAGAAGAGAAATGGTAAGCAAATAGTTCACCCTGTCATTTTCACAGGTCAGGAAAATGCAATGCTTTGAAAAATCAGCATATATCCTACTAAGTACTTTCTAAACTAGGAACAATCTTTAAATTTTTTTCTATAATTGCATCCATCAATGTAGATTATACATTTTAACTTTGTTTGGAATCTGATTTCATCTATTGCTTATTTTGTTCTAAACATTCCAACACTTCTAATTTTCTTTCTCTTTTTAAACTCAAACTAAAGCCAAAAAGATACAGCCATTTTAAAAATTTCATTGCTTCATTCATTACTTTTTTAGATCACTTTCCTTTTGCCTAAGCAAGAAGCCAGCTGTCAGGATCTTAACCATAGGAGAGACCATTAATCAAACCCCAAACTTGGAGATAATACATTCATAATGTAACCACAAATTATTAATAACATCCTCTTCATGAAGCAGAGTGAGACATTAACATGAAAAAATAATTACTGAGAGAAACATATTAGAGTTTGGTTATACTGAAATGGAATGTAAAATTAAACTTACTTTTTATAAAATGAAGAATTGTCCCTAAAAGTTTACATCTTTCCACATTTATATTACTTTGGTTTGTTTTTTTTTAAATATTTTATTTATTTGACAGAGAGAAATCACAACTAGGCAGAGACGCAGGCAGAGAGAGAGGAGGGAGGGAGCCCGATGTGGGGCTCGAGCCCAGGAGCCCGATGTGGGGCTCGAGCCCAGGACCCTGGGAACACACCTGAGCTGAAGGCAGAGGCTTTAACCCACTGAGCCACCCAGGCGCCCCATATATTACTTTGGTTTTTAATCAGCATCTCCTAGGACCTATATTGACACATATTTTTAATTTAATGCTTATGTTTTAATATTTCCTTTTATTTCACTTTAAATTTTCATCAGCTCTTTTCTGGGAATTTATAATATAAAGTTTTCCTCATGTTTATCCAAAAAGGAGCAGGGATTACAGTTGGGGTTTATGGTACCTAATGAGAGGGAACCATTAGATGAGGACACTACTTAAATAATTGAGTTGGGAAATTCTCATGAGAAATGTATTCCTAATTCTGTAAGTATGTAATTCCATCCAATGGAATAATCTTTGTGACATTTTCAAAGGCATGGTGAATTAACCAATTCCAAGTGACGAAAACCCAATTTAAAACACGTCGAAATAAAAGAGAGAATTTATTGACCTCTGGTGTGAAGATGGGAGGGGAAATTTTTTAGAGAAACAGAATTTTTTCTTTTCACTTCCTACTTCTCTTTGTTCATTCATCCCTTTCTCCCTCCCTCTTCCTGCCTTTCACTTTATAATCCACAGATTATAAAATCTGTTCCCAAATGTTAAGATGAGTGTATGTGTCCCCGCCCCCCAACAAAGTTCACGTGCTGCGGCCTTAACTCTCATTGTGATGAGATTTGGGAACTGATTAGGTTTAGATGAGACTATAAGGGAGTGACCAAATCTGCTTCTGCCACAGGAGGACACAATTAAAGGGCCATCTGCAACCCAAGGAAGGAGATCTGACCAGACACCAACCCTGCTGGCATCTAAATCTTGGACTTCCAGACTTTAGAAATGTGGGAAATAAATTCCTTTGTTTAAGCCCCTTAGTCTGTGGCATTTTGTTGCAGCAGTCTGAACAAGCTATGTTATCAAACTAAAACAGATTTCTTTCTTTTTTGTAGCAATTTGGGCAGTTGATATTTTCACTGAATCATAGCTGATGTATAATAACTGGTAACTTTCTACAGCAGAGCAATTTTTTGAAGTTAATGCTTGTAGAATTTAAGAATGAGTTTCAGAAGCCTGGACCTCAGGAATAGGAACTGAGGACTAAACTCAACACCTCTCTCTTATCTTATCACAGTTTGTTTTTACTAGTTGACCAGTCGAATTACCACCTACTGGACGGAGGACTTCCCTGTGTGGCAGAAACACAGCTACTGATAGTTTGGCAGTCCTAGCCTAAAGAAAAAAATGTGGTTTTTTTCCTAGCTGTCAGCAATCAATGTGATCCCAAGGAAAGCCTCTGATTGGCTTTACCTGAGTTACATGGTCATCTCTGTCCAGACTCTTTCCCAGGTAGGGGTTTGGGAGGCTGGACATACAGATCCACAGTCATCACCATTCACTACAGATGTAAGGTTCATTTTGTCCACCCCTAACCCTTGGTGGCTAAGTACATCACTTAATTTTAAGATGTGAAGAACTTTAAGTAAATCCCTCATTTTCTGATAACTTGCTAACCTATATAGACGTCCACATTGAAAATTCAGGTTCTGCTATAAGCCACACCACTTTAACAAACCCTGGACAGCTTTTCCATGCACAAACTGCCACAGGCCATGAGAATCATTGTTATATATTGAAATAGAAGGGACTACAACTTTCAAAAAGGTACTAGTTTATATCTCTATATATTCCTTTATATTTCAACAAAAACTCGGTATTATTGTATCTTTTTAAGTGAGACAACACATGATGAATATTTAGGCCTCCAGCTACACAATTCCTTGATTTTTTTAAAAAAATTTTTATCACGGAAGCTAATATTATAAGAGCCCAGGAGCGCCTGAGTGGCTCAGTCCTTAAGCATCTGCCTTCGGCTCAGGTCATGATCTCAGCGTCCTGAGATCGATTCCTGCATGAGGTTCCCTACTTGATGGGGAATCTGCCTCTTTCTCTGACCCTCTCCCTGCTTGTGCACTGTCTCTCTCTCTCTCTCAAATAAATAAAATCTTTAAAAAAAAAAAAAAAGAGCTCAGCCATTGCCTGTTGATCCATCTGTTTATTGTGGGTGGTGGGAATTAAACAAACCAACAGAAGCAGAAGTGGCTTTCTCACTAAGTTAAAACTTTTAAGCTTTATGCCACACATATTTAATCATCATCATGAATTTATGAATTTTCTGCCAAACTTTAAAGCAGTCTGTTAGTTTGATAACTGGATAACTGATAAATGGAAAGACACTCCATTTTCACCTGCTGTTTGGTGGGTTTGGAGCTTTTTAGATGGCACCAGAAGTAAGTTTAAAATCACATTTCAGGTTAATGTAGCAAAACATAGCTCAATGGCAAACATTGAACAATGGTGTGGGGAACCCAAAGTCACCTGCCCTTGGCAGTGTTATCTCATACCAACTTTGCTAGTTGAGAAGCAATACAGAAAATGCTCACGAAATTTGCTCCTCAGAGAACGCTTTAATGTTATTGGAAGATAATTATCACAGAGAAAAGAGCAAGGGCCTTTTGTCAAAAATGAGATGAAGGACTGAATCTCAGCTCTGCCACACATTAGTAGACAATGTTAATTAAGTCCTCTCACCTTCCGGAGACCCTGAAAGGTAATCACAGTTACTTCACAGTGCAGTTGTGAGGGGCACATGAATATGTGAATGTGCTTAGTACCACATACAGTCCATTTGAAGCGTAAAATAAATGCTGGCTTCGGGGTGCCTGGGTGGCTCAGTGGGTTAAAGCCTCTGCCTTCAGCTCAGGTCATGATCCCAGGGTCCTGGGCTCGAGCCCCACATCGGGCTGTCTGCTCAGCAGGAAACCTGCTTCCTCCTCTCTCTCCGCCTGCCTCTCTGCCTACTTGTGATCTGTCTGTCAAATAAATAAATAAAATCTTTAAAAAAAAAAAATGCTGGCTTCTTTCCACTCTTTAAAACTGAAAAAAAATGGGCCGTGGAAAATAAAAGTATTGTGCTCTTCTGTTAAAGAAGAGCATCTGCCCTGATATTTTTATCCCACTTCCTGGTTCCCCAGAGTAAAATCTCAGAGTAAAAATCTGGGATTTTAAAGTAAAGTTAGTAAAAATTTTACTTCCCAGAGTAAAATCCAAAAGAATTAACTATCCTTGCTGTAGCCAATGTCTTTCTCACATTTCTTCTTACCCTCACTGCAATGAGGCCCCCCGACTAGGAAAAAAAAAATGCTCTTGATGAGGTCAGTAATGGCCTCTCCTCTTCTTTTTATGGTCACTTCTCTGATGATCTCAACAAATCCTGTGGCCTTAGACACTAACAACTGGGTCCTGATGACCCCTATATGTTTATATCTAGCTTGGCTGTCTCCTCTGAACTTTAGCTTCTTATATTCAATTGCTTACTCAAAATCCCAACCTGGATGTTATGACAGACATTTGAAATTTAATATGTTCAAAGTTAAATTCCTAATCTCCCCTTTACAGCCTGCTTCTCTCATGGTCTTCCCATTTTGGTCAATGGAAACTCTATCCCTTCAGTTTCTCCAGACAAAACCCTTGAAGGCATCTGTATCCATGAGCTTTCACTAAATTTTGTTACTATAACAACAACAAAAACCCACAAGATCTCAGCAGCTTGCAAAACAATGCTTTTTACTTGCACATGCTACATATCAGCAGAGACGGAGCTAGGCTCTGTTCCATGTCTTCTTCTCTTCAGGATCCTGGTTGAAGAGCAGCTCCCCCTAGAACAATGACTGTCACCTGGCAAGGGACAGAAGAGGTCCCACATGATGGCATTTAAAGGTTCTGCTAGAAAGGGCACATCATTCCCATTCTTACTTCACAGGCCAGAGAAAGTCACATGTCCAAGCCTGATGTCAGTAGACTGCAAGATTAATTTTCCCAGCGGGATGGTCCAATAGAAAGGGTCAGCAACTATTCTGGCAATAATACAAGAATCTTTGACTTCTCTTTTTCTTTCAGATTTCATCCAAACCACCAGAAAGTCCTGTAGGTTCTATCTTTAAAATCTATCTAGAGCACAACCATTTCTCACCACTGTCCCCACCATCCCCCTGGCCCTGCATGTCACCATCACATGTCTGGATATGGCAGTGGGTCTTTTTGCTTCTTCCCTTGTCTCCTTACTGCCTATTCTTAACATAACACTCCAGAAATTCTATAAAAATGTAACTCGACCACATAACTCCTCTGCTTGAAATCCCCTTGATAGGCCTTCATTTCTCTCAAAACAAAGTCAAAGCTCTTACAATGGGCAGTTACTTTTAAGACTTTACATTATCTGACCAACAGCTCCCATTTCTTTTCTGATTTGATCTTCTGATCTCCCCTCACTCCTGCCCGACTCCAATCCAACCATACTGAACTTCTTGTTTTTCAAATCACTGGTATGCCCCAGTCTCAGGACCTTTGCACTGGTTCCTTTTGTTTGGAAACCTCTGTGCCTGGCTCACTCCCTCCTACCTTTCAGGTCTTAAATGGAAATTATTAATGACCCCTACTCTGGCCACCTCATTTAAAATTGCAGCTCCTTTCTCCATGCTAATTTTTACTCTGAGATGATACATTTATTACGTAAACACAAATTATTAATAACATGCTCTTCATGAAGATAAGCAAGACATATCACAATTCAACTTACTATGTAATTTACTTACTTTTTACTTTTTGTCATACCCTGCTAAAATATAAGCCTCTCAAAGGCAGAATCTTTGTTTTTTTTATTATCTGATGCATCTAGAAGCATCTAGACCCTTGGACATATCTAGCGAAATTCTCCAAGTAGAACAGTGCTTGGCACATGATAGGTAATTCAATTCAACCACTTGTTTAATGAATGAGTTGAATGAATAAATGAGTCTTACACAATTTCCTTGCTGTGTTTCATCAATTTCCCTTCCTAACATTGTGAAATTTACCTGGTCCATCACTTAGGAGATATCTCAATTATCTACAGCCAACATCAAAATCTCTTGTAGTTCATTAGCCTTTATTAGCCTCATTAATGTCCCAAAAGAAAAACGAGGATTGAACAAAATTCTTGCTGTTTCTCTAGCTGCATAATGGAAGTAATATTAACATTTAAAACACTTGTTTTCTTTAGTTGCTTTTAGATTTTGGAGAGGTTGGAGAAGTTAGGTGGAAGAAGTGGGGGCAAGTATTTTAAACCAAAGCTTAAGTCTTAGAGAGTGAAAATGAAACCCCAAATGAATTTATCTAGAAAGAGTGACATCATAATTATAAACATTTTTAATAGCAACAGCAGATATATACGAAATAACAAACTCAGAAAAAAAGGAAAAATGAGAGATGAAAATATTTCCAGATAATATTGTTATTTTTTATTCTGCATAAGACTCTACAGTTAAACTGAGATGTTTTTGCAGTTCTGCATCTCCTTGGAGGAAAACCAATTTCTTTGGTTATTGGCTCCCTTTTAATCTTTTTAAAATAGATTGAGCCAATCTCTCTCTGCTATTTCACATGGTATCATTGGTAAAGTCTCAACCAATCACTCCATATAGTAACAGGTATCAGAATAATTAGCCAAGGTGGTGTAAGCATGAACACAAAAATGACAGATAAAATTAGTTCACGAAAATAAAATTGTATTAGCCACATTGGTTCTGCATATAATAAACAAACCTCATGAACAGATTACTGGAATTCACTGATGAAGACCAAATGTATATCTTCTTCCACAATCAGAAATAAATCAACTGAGTATATATACCACATCTTCTTGATCCATTCATCTGTTGATGGACATCTAGGTTCTTTCCATAGTTTGGCTATTGTAGACATTGTTGCTATAAACATTCGGGTACACGTGCCCCTTCGGATCACTATGTTTGTATCTTTAGGGTAAATACCCAGTAGTGCAATTGCTGGGAAAAAAAAAAAATTGGAAGGGGAGGCGAACCATAAGAGACTATGGACTCTGAAAAACAACCTGAGGGTTTTGAAGGGTCAGGGAGGTTGGGGGAACAGGTGGTGGGTAATGGGGAGGGCACGTTTTGCATGGAGCACTGGGTGTTGTGCAAAAACAATGAATACTGTTACGCTGAAAAAATAAATAAAATGGAAAAAAAAAGAAATAAATCAACTGAAAATATTTTAATGGAGATGGGGTGGAGACTACTGTGCAAAATGTACCAGTTCATTAAAATGAACAGTGATCATACCACTAAAAATATATAATGGCAGAGAATACTAACTATCCACACAAAATTCATGCTCCTCTTTTGAGAATATGCACTTGTTCCTGGGAAGTGTCTGCCCAGCTAGGAACTATATTACCAAAATTTCTGCATCTCAGTGGTGCCATGTGGCAAGCATCACCAATGGAATGGAAACAGAAAGGATGGATACCACTCCTGGGCTCTGTGGTTAGTAACCAAGTACCTTCCATGCAGTTGCCCCTCTTACAGTCTGGAAGCAGACTCGGAGGCCCTAGGGGATAGGCAGCCATAGACAGAAGAGAGGCCTGGGTTCATGAAACACCATGAGGGCTAAGCCTAAAGATTAGAAACTCACTTGGACTATTATCTTTTTTCAAAAATCCAAATTTGGGGAAAAAAATTCATGAATAGTTTCCTTTGAAGCATTATTTATAACAAAAATGGAATGAAACTTAATAGCAAAGGAATTAAGTAAATGACAGTGCATTTGCTTAGATTGGTTAGTATGTATTAAATCTGCAGAAAGTTATCTAAAATATACCTTACAGCTGGTGAGATGAGATTGTTATTGGAGAGGTGATAGATTAGATAGATAGATGTTAGACAGATGATAAATGATAGATGCTACATAGAATGATAGATTAGATAGATAGTTGATGGATATTTAGATGATGTTAGATAGGATGATGATTGATAGATGATAGATGGATAGATAATAGATAGATGATAGATAGCAGATGATAGGTAGATGATAGATAGATAGATGATAAATAATAGATAGATTAAAAGGGATGGAAGGGGGAGCTTGGGTTGCTCAGTGGGTTAAAGCCTCTGCCTTCAGCTCAAGTCATGATCCTAGGGTCCTGGAATTGAGTCCCGAGGGTTCTCTGCTCAGCAGGGAGCCTGCTTCCTCCTCTCTCTCTCTCCCTGCCTCTCTGCCTACTTGTGGTCTCTGTCTGACAAATAAATAAATAAAATATTTTTTTAAAAAAAAGGGGAGGATGGAGGAGTAAAAGGAGGGAGGGATAAAGGTAGATAGCAAATGGGCAAATCACTAATAGTTTGAACTTTGGAAGAAGAATCAGATTACATTCTGAGTCCACAGTTGAGTGCACACACAGACAGGGGTAGGGAGGGAGAGAGAGGGAATGATATTATATTGACTAAGAAGATTTCAGCATTATGTGAAAGGCTGACTTCCCCTCGTTGCAGTTAGAGCTACCGTGATTTTTTTTTTCCTTACCATCCCCCTGAAAGCCAGACTTTACACATCAGCCTAAGTCCAAAGGAGCTCCATTTTTCACCAACTACACTTCAGTGGCTTAGAAATGAGTACTTTACCCTAACATGTACTTTTCTCCATCAGTAGCTTCCTTTCAGGAATGATGTCATTCTCTTTCCTTCAAAAAGGTCAACTTCTTGAGAGCGGGGCCATATTTTGTATAGCTCTGCTTCCATACCAATGTTAGCAAACAGTAGGCTCTCCATGAACTCATTTATTTATGCATTCTATGAATGAATGTTTACATGCCTACTATGCATTGGTCCTTTTTCTAGCACTAGGGACAGAGCAGTGAAAAAGTCTCCTCCTCCTGCTCATGTTTGGAAACATGTTGGGTCGGGGCTACTTGCATTCCTTTCTCAAGACACAGAATCCATCTGAGCATAAAGGCGTCACTAAAATACTTTTAAAATAGCTTTAAGGAGCTTTTACCACGACACACTCATATGGTCATTAGGATGACCATAAGCAAAAAAAGATAACAAAAAGTGCTGGAGTGACTATGAAAAAATGGAACCCTCATGCACTGTTGATGGAAATGGAAAATGGTGTAGCCACTTTAAAAAAGAGTCTTGCAGCTTCTCAAAAGGTTAAACAGAGTTACCATATGATACAACAATTCCACTTCAAGGTATATACCAAAGAGGAATGAAAACATGTCCACACAAAGTCCTGTACACAAATGCTCCTGACAGCATTAGTCATAATAGCCAAAAATGGGAACAATGCAAACGCCCATCAACAGATAAATGGATAAACAAATTGTGGCGCATCTATATAGTGGAATAGGAACCATCCATTAAAAGTAATGAAACACTGACACAAGCCAAGACGTGGACGAACCTTGAAACATTAAGTGAAGGAAGCCAGTCACAAAGGACCACATATTTTGCAATTTCCTTACATGAAATGCCCCAAATAGACAAATCTATAGAGACAGAAAGTAGATTAGTGCTTGTCTCAGGCTGGAGTGAGGGGTGGACTGAAGGAGTTGGCAGCTAAGGGGAGCAGGGCTTCCTTTTGTGGTAATAAAAAGGTTCTAAAATTGATTGTGGTTCTAACTGCACAACTCTTTTAAAAGTACTTTAAAAACCATTGAATTGTATGCCTTAAATGAGTAAATTGTACGGTATGTGAATTATAGCTCAATAAAGCTGGTTTTTTTAAAAGATTTTTTATTTATTTATTTGACAGACAGAGATCACAAGCAGGCATAGAGGCAGGCAGAGTGAGAGGAAGGGAAGCAGGCTCCCTGCTGAGCAGAGATCCTGATGCAGGGCTCGACCCCAGGACCCTGAGATCATGACCTGAGCTGAAGGCAGAGGCTTTAACCCACTGAGCCACCCAGGCGCCCCAATAAAGCTGTTTTTGAAGGTAAAAGCAGGTAGTAGTTGTAGCAGCAGCAGAAGCAGCTACTGCTTTTAATGAGCATATTATCTGTGTTTAGTTGGAAGTTGTGTATTTGGAGCCACCATAAAAGGTTCTGCACAAAGCCTGGCAATTATTCTTAGGATCTGAAGCTCACTTCAATACAACTAAGTTGTTTGCAAAAGAATAATTCATCATCAGTTTTACATCTTTTTGAAGAATTGAAAATTGGCATCTGATGACAACAAACTATCTTTTTTTTAAATGGAAGAAGCATTAGAAAAAAAAATCACTAACCCTTTTTTCAGTAGAAATACGATTTCCAAAGTTGCACAGCTGGAACACATCAATCAGTTGAAAAGGTTTCTGCTTCCCTGACAACTGTTAGCAACAATGAGTCAGACAGAAAACAGATCTGTCTTTCTGTCCAGCTGGAATACATTTATTGAATAATAGATGAGAAGAGCAACAATGTTAGACTTCTTTCAGTATAAGCTTTAAAGAACAGTAAAAAAAAAAAAATCCCTATTGGATATTGCAGTATGAATATTACAGAAGAGTATTTGAAGCGAATTCGTCTCCATTTTTGAAAATGCAAATGAAAACATGAGCTTGACCATTTGCAGCATTCTAAAATTAATCCATTAGCTGAATTATTATGCTGAAGGTCAGATCAGACAAGCCCAGAAGGCTGGCCATGATTTGTATCCTGATAATTCCCAAATGACCAGGGAGGAAGGAGCTGCGGTCTGTGGCCTCGAGGAGGCTCAGTTGAGAGCCCAGTCTGGCTGCAGCTTTGCGGCGGGCTCTGAGGGCTGTTCTGCTTCATGCCCTGGTACATGCCAGGTCAGGACCGCTGTGTTTCATCACCACCCAGGCTCTCCTACTGCAGGCCTTGTCCTGTTTATCTCAGCTCTGTTCCCATGTTGTGACAGGGCCTTCCTGTGGGTTCAGTGTCTGTGTCTGTTGATTCAGAGTCTCACACCGTGCAAAGATCACAAAAAGCTCTTTTCAGAAACAAGGCCTCCAAAGCCATCAGGTAAACTCATTCAAACAGAGAAATGGCTTTCACATTTTGTGTAAACAAAGAGGTGCTCTGGGGGCTGATGCTACACATACGGCGTGATTTCTCTATTTTCATCTCTTAGTTCTAAAGAATAAAATCTCATCATAATGGCAGAGAAGCTCAAAGGTAGTGGTCATCGGGTCAGAGCATTGACACACCTGGGTGTGACCACTGAAGAGCTGCAGATCACAGTCCTCCCTTGCGTTTAACCCACTGTGCACTGTCAGACAAGGCTTCCACTCTCCCTGGTCTCATAAAAACAAGGGATTAAACTTAGATATTCTCTAAGGTCCTTTCTGGCTCTAAAGTATTTTTTCCTTTAACTCTGCTAAAATGGGCTCTATAGAACACAATTATTTCTCATTAATAGGCAAAATCATTATTACATGAGAAATTAGCTCTTGGTTACTCATTCAAAGGAAATAAATAATCAGAATTCCAGCAAATGGCATTTGATTTATCTTTTTGCATTTAAGATTTTAGCTTTAAGAGTCAATTTCCGAAATGCAAAATGAAAGAATTTAAAACAAGAAGCAGCCAAACATTTCTGGCCAAGAAATTGCCTCGGCAGCATCTTGGTTTCTCAAGTCACTTTTTAGATGTTACCCTGAGCTGTGTTCTGGCAAATCTGATTGAATAAATGTCTTTTACAGCCAGACTGTGTCCTCTGGTTTCATCTATTATCTGTCCTAGAAAAAGCCATTAAGTCAGTAAAAAGAACTTGTGGGAGGCTTTACTGCAGAGAAAAGTGTTTTTCAGGACAAATACTGACCCTACTGAAAGTTTCAGTGTAGCAGTTTCGGAAATCAAAGTCAAGGTGATCGTGATCATTAGCAGAGTAAGCTGTGGTCCTGAGCCCTGCATACTGGCCGAGGGAAGACTCTCCCAATGTAATCTCTCCCCCTTACCCTCACCCAGCCAGCCTCAAACTACAATAGGAAATATCACCTTTAGATCTGCAAGCATCCTATTTTAAAATGTAAATTTTCTTAGTAAGTAAATAATAAAATTGAAAGGTGAATTTTCTGTTAGGATGTCGGAGAGGAAAAGGAGAGCAGCGGGGAGCTCAAGGCATTGTGGGCAATGGTGACAGGGTGGCACTCAGCGTCTGGAAAAATCTCCCATGGACGCCAACGAACAGGAAAAATAATGACTCCTGAGACAAACCTCCCCACATTTTGGATTTCATTTCTTTCTCAACAATCTTAACTTTAAAAAAAAAATTATTTTTCAAGCCACCTTCTATATGCCGGGGAAGCAGGCATAGTATAAAATAAAACTATCAACTAGGGGTTGGTGTTGGCTGCCGCTGAAAGACTGTGGCTCTTTTTTCACCTTGAAAGGAAAAGTCTTCATCCTTACCCATTCGACAAGTTTCTGCAGCTACAAAATCTTAATGTTAAGGCTCAAAATTAAAAGAGAATTTCTTCTCTACCTTTCCCAGCAAATGTGCCTAAACAAGCCAACACAACAGCTCTTTTTATTTTTTAAATATATATTTTTTTAAGATTTTATTTATTTATTTGACAGAGAGAGATCACAAGTAGGCAGAGAGGCAGGCAGAGAGAGGGGGGAAGCAGGCTCCTCGTTGAGCAGACAGACTGAGGCGGGGCTCGATCCCAGGACCCTGAGATCATGACCTGAGATGAAGGCAGAGGCTTAACCCACTGAGTCACCCATGCGCCCCAATAACAGGTCTTTTTGAATGGAGCTAACCATCTGTCCAGACCTTGCCTGGGAAAGACCTAGACTGTAGGCAGTGTAACAGAAGGTTCAGTCCTTCCAAGGTAGGGTCCCATGTGAGCACCACACAGCCGGAAGCCCTGTTCTTGGCACAGAGAAGCTCTGCTCACCCTGGGGATTCTGCAGTGAGAGGAGGAGAGCAGCACACTGGTTTTCTCCCCTTTCAAAGGTGCTTTACTTGGGGGAACCATTGCTCAAGCACATTAAGCAGGCAGACAGAAAACCTTGGCTGTGCTGTAAGCAGTCCTGTAACCCGGCCTCATTCCACTCAGGGTTGATGGTTGCCCCACCTTCCACACCTCCTGCAGGGCCAACTGGTGCCGCCCCAAGGGGGATTTTGGTTTAGAGGAGAAGTTGGCACCAGAGACTGGGAAGAAAGAAGTTAGTGGGCAGCACAGTGCCTCCTCAGAGCTGTCCAGGCCAAGCTCCTGTGAGCACTGCCAGCTTTCCGCATGATGCAGCCCTGTTACTTGTATGGATCCTAAGGTGTGAACTCTGCTGTATGTTCAGTCAGATCAGCCCACCTTCTCCAGGAAGCTTTCTCAAACTCCAAGACCCACCTCAGTCTCAACATGGCTGACTTCCTTCAACTTCTTCCCCTTGGGGTGTTTATCTCACCTACCAACTCCAGTTCTTCATGGTGGTTTTCTGGGACACTGAGTGGGAGATCGTCCTGAGGCAGCCTGGGGCTTAGAAGGAAGGAGGGCCATGGCTGAGGGACAAAGTCTACCCTGAGTCCTGAGCCCAGAAACAAGAGCAGTGATATTCCCACAGTGTTCTCCAGCCGTGCCCTGCTGACCTTCTTATTTACCTTTCCTTCCCAGTAGGGAGATGAAATCCTGCATCATGTATTCTGCTTCCCCTGAATTTTTTCCTGAAATTTCACCAAGTTGCAGCAGTTCTGCAAGCAGAGTCTGCAGGGCCATCTTACAAGTTTGCTACAGGCTCTGTAATTGGAACCTCTTGAATCGCATGCCCTCCCTGTCTCTTCCTCTCTCCCTCTTGCTCCTCTCTGTGTCAGTAGATGATTGGGGTGATCAAGTGACACAGTGGAGAACATCACCATATGGTGTATCATCAAGGGCTAAATTATGTCGTACAGATTGCATGAATTCAGGGATGATGAACATCAACATGACATTCCTGGTTTGTGAGCAGGTTCTCTCATTCCACAAATACTTGTGAGCTACGTACTGTGGCAATGGCTGGAAAATTATGGTGAACCAAGCAGGCAGGGTCTCTATCCTTGTGGCATTTCCAGGATCTTCCACTCCCAGGTGTGTATTCTAGATACTCCCCCATTGTCCAAAGAGCCGGTCTTGGATCCAACCTGAACCACTGAGGGGCGGGGATCTTAGTGGGCATTTCCCAAAAGAGCATGTAGCACATGGATGGAAACTGCTGTTTTGATTTTTTTTTCCCACCATGATGAGTCTTTCCTATTCTAGAACTTCATATAAATAGAATCATATAGTAGGTGCTGTCTTGTGTGCAGCTTCTTTAACTCTACATGATCAATATGAGGTTTTCCGCATTGTTGCATGTTGTAGGAGTTTGCTCTCTTGTAATGCTGAGTGGTATCTGCCATATGGATGTGCTGGTTTGCTTCTCCATTCTGCTCTCCATGGACACCTGGGAGATTGCCATTGCCTCTGCCTGCTCACATGGGCTTCCTCCCATGATGGAGAGAATGGCCACTGGAGCCAAACTGACAAAAATGAGAACTACTTCCTGAGTGACACTGAGAGAGTGGTTCAGCCTCTCTGATTCTCAGCTTGCTCCCTACAGAGGTAATAGTGGTAATGCTTTGGAGCAGAAAATGGCTCTAACACCAGGACCTGGAACATAGCCAATGCATAATAGAAACTGTTTTTTATGACTGTTGTCTTAGTTTCCTAATGCTGCTGTCACAAAATATCACAAACTTGGTGGCTTCCAACAACAGAAACATATTTTCTCACAGTTCTGAAGCCTGCTGGTCTGAAATCAAGATGCCAAGAGGGCCATGCTCTCAGGTTCCAGAGAAAAATTGGTTCTATACCTTGCTTTTAGTTCTGCTGTTGCCAGCGAACCCTGGCGTTCCTTTGGCCTGTGGACACATCACTCTCTCGGATATCCACCTCCATCTTCACGTGGCTTTCTTTCCTGTGTCTCATGTCTCTGTGCCTCTTCTCCTTTTCTTATAAGGACACCATTCATATTGGAATAAGTGCTCACACTACTCCAGTAAGCTCATCTTAACTAATTACAACTGCAACAACCGTATTTCCAAATAAAGTCACCTTCTGAGGTTCCAGGAGGGACATGAATCTGAAGAGAGGAGGACTCTCCAGCCCACTGCAACTTTCTCCCTAAGTTATACAATCACTTATCTGAAAGGTTGTGTCTTACACAATACTGCTCTTCATCCCTTGTACACATTCAGTGGCCAATAAATGTTTGATGAAGCCGAAATTGATAAAGATGATGGATTTAAGCTGTACTTTGAGGATAGATAAGAAGAAAAGATCATACAGCAGGATACAGCATAGATTTTTAGTTTCACTCTTACTGTATCTTTGTGGAAGCTTTGATGTCAGAAACTAATACACTTCCACAAGAAATTAGCATTTTTATATAGTTAATCAGAGATCCATGTTGTTTCATCTAGATTTAATTGAAAATAAAGTTAGAAAAAGATTGGAAATTATTTTCATATTTTACCTCGATTATAATAACACATTTCTTTAATATTTGTTCTCAGATACAGCAGTGATATGACATTCTGCTGGACCTGGCAAATTCCTCCTAGGAGTCAGAGACTGCTGAACTATGCAAACACTTCCCCCACAGAATCATTAACTTCTCAGTTCTTTAGCTAATAAGGGGAAAAAAAAAATCAAGTTCATTCCATCCTTTCTCCCTCCCTAGTCATCTTGGTGGCAGCTCTTGGTTGGTGGCCATCCTAAGGCAGGAGGATGGTGGCCACAAAGAAGAGGAAAAAGCCACTGATGTCATCAACTCTAGGCTCCAACTTATTATGAAAGGCGGAAAGGGTATGCTGGGGTACAAGCAGACTCTGAAAATGATCAGATATGACAAAGCAAAACTGGTCATCCTCATCAACGGCTGCCCAGCCTTGAGGAAATCTGAATAGAATAATACTACACCGTTTCAGCCAAAAGTGGTGTATATCATGACAGTGGCAATAATGCTGAATTGGGCACAGCATGTGGAAAATTCTACAGACTATGTACACTGGTTATCATTGATCCAGGTTCATTGATTCTGGCTATCCATTGATCTGGCATCATTAGAAGCATGCCAGAACAGACTGGTAAAAAGTAAATCATGCAAAAGTATTCTTTATTAAAACTGGTTAGAGGGGCGCCTGGGTGGCTCAGTGGGTTAAAGCCTCTGCCTTCGGCTCAGGTCATGATCTCAGGGTCCTGGGATCGAGCCCCGCCTCAGTCTCTCTGCTCAACGGGGAGCCTGCTTCCCCCTCTCTGCCTGCCTCTCTGCCTACTTGTGATCTCTGTCTGTCAAATAAATAAATAAAATCTTTAAAAAAAAAAAACCTGGTTAGAGCTTATTTTTTTTAAATTAAGTTTAAATTCTTTGTTTAGGGGTGCCTGGGTGGCTCAGTTTGTTAAGCCACTATCTTCAGCTCAGGTCATGATCCTGTCCCAGGATCAAGTCCCGTATCTGGCTCCCAGTTCAGCGGGGAGCCTGCTTCTCCCTCTGACCCTCCCCTCTCTCATGCTCTCTCCCCCTCTCATTCTCTCTCCCAGATAAATAAAATCTTTGGAAAAATAAATAAATTCCTTGTTTATACAAGGATAGATAGTAATAGGAACCATATCTGTTCTAATTTCCTTTGTACCTTCTATGATGTTTATGTAACTTGCTTTCATGGCCTCACATTCCATAGGAATTGAGTTTGTCAAGCATCAGAAGTCACAATTAGCTATAAATTAGATAATACAGCTTCAGTGTTATTATTTATGATGTCCAATGAGTAGGAATGTGAAGTTTGCCTGGTTTCCTATGATCTTCAAGCACTTTTTAAGATGAAAAGATACAAAAGGCCCCCAGTGATGGTAGACCTCAAAGATGCTGAAATATTAAGTAGGCCAACAAAAAAAAGATGATTTTCTCATTTTCTATTTATTTCTGCAAGCAACCTGTGTGTAGGAATTCGTTTTTTCCCCAAAGAAATCAATAAAGGTGCTTTCATTTTGAATATAAACAGGATAAAACCGAAAGTCATTTTTATTTTTTTCTGAACTCACTACAGTTCTGAAGCAGTTCACCCCCATTAAAATAAGTGCTCGAAACTTTGCCTAAGTATCCAAAGCAATCCTCCCATCCCATAAAAAATAATAGTAGGGGCAACCATACAGATGACCAAAAAGCCAGTTGCTTACATAATAAGGAATAAATCCCCAAAGGGGCTGCCTATACCCCAAATATGACCCATGCATGCTTTTCCACCTTTCCTGAATTTTCTCCACAATAATCTAGTTTAAGTTCCTAAAACTTAGTTTCAAATTCAAACCCTTTCTGAGAGAGAGTACTGAAAAGCACATTTGCCCAGTCAAATGCACGATATTAGATCGTACCTGGGTAGAAACTTGAGGAAAGGGGACCCTACACAGGTGCATGTTCACGAGTATGAAACCTATATTTGCACTACTCGAGTCAGAGAGCGTGTCTTTCCTCTTTTCCCTATCTTCACAATAATCCAATAGAAGGTGTTTTGGATTGAGGTTAAATTCACATAACATAAAATTAACTATTTTAAAGCATACAATTTAGCTTTGTTTAGTACATTCACGATGTTGTGCAGCTCTCATCTCTACTAGTTCCAACACATTCTACTGACTCCAAAATTCAACCCCTGACCCATCAAGCAGGTATGCCACACACTTCCTTCCCTCCAGCCTTGGAAACCTACATTCTATTTCTATGGATTTACTTTTCCTAGATGTTTCATAGAAATGGAATCATGCAATACATGGCCTTCCTGCATTTGACTTCCCTCACTCAGCATAACGTTTTTGAAGTTCACCCAGGTGGTAGCGTATTGACACTTCATTCCTTTTTATGACTGAATAATATTCCACTATATGGTTGTACTATATTTCGTTCATCCATTCATCCATTGATGGAAATTTGGGCTGTTTCCACCTTTTTGCTCTTGTGAGTAATGCTTCTATAAATATAGATGTGCAAGTTTTTGTCTGAGAACCTGTTTTCAATTCCTTGGGGTATATACCTAGGAATGGAATTGCTGGTTTATGTGGTAGTTCTGTGTTTAACTTTTGAGGAACCACCAAACTGTTTTTCACAGCACCTGAACCGTTTTTCACTCCCTACAGCAATGTATAAAGATTCTAATTTTACCACCTCTTTCCCAAAAGTCGTTACTTTCTGCATTCTTTTAGTCTGTTTTTATTGTAGCCATTCTCATGAGTGTGAAGAGGTATCTCATTATGGTTTTAATTTACCTTTCCCTAAAGACTAATGGTCAAATATTTTCAGCCCATGCTGCAAAGCTGTAATGCCTTTATAAAAACCTGTATCATGCCCAAACCATTTATGGTTATGAAAGGACAGCCAGGGAATAAATATGTGTTCTTGATTATTAAATATTCTTAAGGATCTTTTCTAGTTATATTAATATCTCAAAGTGTATTTTTAAGAGTTAGAGTTCACATACTGCAGCCCTTTAGTAAAATAGTATATATTATACATAGTTGTATATGTTTAGTTATATACAATAAATATTATAATATTACAATTAAATAAATTTATTTTTATTGTTGATTCCTTTAATACTTAATTTCAACAATCTTCCTCCATGGATGGCAGTATTGAAACTACGCCATGAATACATAGTGCTGATCAGCTATTCCAGTCTACTGGGCTGCTCATTCTGGAAATTATTGCTAACTTCCCATCAAGCTCTCTTCCTCTGGTTGGTTGGCTGGTTCATTTCAGTATATACAGAGGAAGGTCACATCTCCTAATTAAGGGTTCCCTTGAGGATGGTAAAAACCGAGAGGTAGGAGATATTGAACAGTTACCCAGAAACTTCCCAATCCAATTATATGGATTTGTAGCACATGACATTGCCAATATTGCTTATAACTGCCATAGGGTTCAACCTAAAATTTCCATTTTTCAAAGAAACTTCAGAAAACACTTAGGTTTTGCTATTTGGACTTCTTTCCACTTGTAATTTTCTGCTTCATTTGTAACTTGAAAAAGCCAATTAGTTCCCAACATGTGATTCAAGATTTAAGGATGTATTCTCTAAATAAAGATAATTCTTTTCTCATACTCATGCACTAGTTTGAATTTCTAAACAAAAACAGGAGAGCTATTTTATACATAAATAAGGAAGGGACTCATGTTTAAAATTACATTGTCGTAACTAAATTTTACCTTGTCATTAAAATGTTTTAAATAATTTAATCAGTAAAAACATCATACATTAATAAAAATTAATGCAACTTGGGTTTCATACATCCATGCATACATCAAATAGCAAATTTATTTCCTAGCTCTGGTCCACTGAGAGGACCTAGAAACAGTAACATCCCAATAGTAATGAGTTCATTTAGTGCCTGAAACTTGGTTTCTAAATATCATAATCCAATAAAAAGATCCAAGGATCTTTGGAGAAATAGTTGATCCAAGGCAGGATCAGCAACAATATAAAAATGAGCCTGTACCTCTTTGTTCATTGCAGCTTTATTTACAAAGGCCAAGCTATGGAAGCAATCCAAGTGTCCATCAATAGATGAAAAGATAAATAAGAAGTGGCATGCTGTATATATATAATGGAATATTATTACTCAGACATAAAATAGGATTAGATCTTGCCCTTTGCAACAACATGGAGGGAACTAGAGGATATTTTGCTAAGTGAAATAAGACAAAGAAAGACAAAGACTATATGATTTCACTTATATCTAATAAAACTTAAATAACAATCACTATGGGGGGCTGCCTGGGTGGCTCAGTTGGTTAAGGGCCCAACTCTTAATCTCAGCTCAGGGCATGATCTCAGGGCTGTGAAATCGAGCCCCACACTGGGTTCCACATTAGGTGTGGAGCCTGCTCATGATTTTCTCTCTCCCTCTCCCTCTGATCCTCTCCATCCTTTCCCCTCCAGCTCATGCACTCTGTCTCTCTCTCTCAAAAAAAAAAAAAAAAATCACTATCAAAACAATATATCAATCACTATGAATCATTATGCTGTATACCTGAAACTAATGTAACACTGTGCGTTAGCTATACTTCAATTTAAAAAAATGAGCCTGGAACATTCTGTGATACCATAAATTAAGGAAGTGCTCTCAAGAAAGGATGAGGACACAATGAAAGTCACAGGATCTCCCAACAGCCAAAGGTTGAATAATTTGAGCAAAATGAATAATGATAGTGTTGGATTAGAACAAAAATAATAAACTAAATAATTATGATTCCATACTGATATTTTAAAAAACGGAATAAATAAATGGGAAAGAAGAAACTATTTTTCCTTACAGAAGAATTCCAGTTAATAAATGTAGAAAACATGAGGAAAATAGAATATCACCATTAGAAGCCCACTGTAATAATTGCAGCAGGCACAATCTGCTAACAGATATTAAAATTAGTGGGCAGAGGTTTAAAAAGAAACAGAGTATTTGCATAACCTCTATGTATCTCCTTCAAAATAAACATTAAAAATAGAATAAAGAAAATAGTAACTCTACAGTGAAAAAACTTGGTACACGCCACCTGAGCTGGTAATCAAGGTCACCGTCACTAGGAACAAGACTTAGCGATCTGTGTACCTTCTTGGGATATAATGCACTGAGAATGGCACATCGCCTGTGTGATAACCTTCCCAATAATGCAAAAAACTTCAGTCTAAACATGAGAAAACATCAGACAAATTGAAGGACTTTCTACAAATCATCTGACCAGAGTTCTTCACAACTGTCAAGGTCATTAAAGACAAAAAGAAACTTTAAAACGGACCTGGATTGAAGAAGAGATAACTAAAAGCAGTGTGATGCTGAATAAAATACTAGAACAAGGATATGATACTCTCAATAGATGCTGAAAAAGCATTTGACAAAGTACAGCATCCCTTCCTGATCAAAACTCTTCAAAGTGTGGGGATAGAGGGCACATACCTCAATATTATCAAAGCCATCTATGAAAAACCCACCGCAAATATCATTCTCAATGGAGAAAAACTGAAAGCTTTTCCGTTAAGGTCAGGAACACGGCAGGGATGTCCATTATCACCACTGCTATTCAACATAGTACTAGAAGTCCTAGCCTCAGCAATCAGACAACAAAAAGAAATTAAAGGCATCCAAATCGGTAAAGAAGAAGTCAAACTATCACTCTTCGCAGATGATATGATACTATATGTGGAAAACCCAAAAGACTCCACTCCAAAACTGCTAGAACTTGTCCAGGAATTCAGTAAAGTGTCAGGATATAAAATCAATGCACAGAAATCAGTTGCATTTCTGTACACCAACAACAAGACTGAAGAAAGAGAAAATTAAGGAGTCAATCCCATTTACAGTTGTACCCAAAACTATAAGATACCTAGGAATAAACCTAACCAAAGAGGCTAAGAATCTATATGCAGAAAACTATAAAGTACTCATGAAAGAGATTGAGGAAGACACCAAAAAATGGAAAAATGTTCCATGCTCCTGGATTGGAAGAATAAATATTGTGAAAATGTCTATGCTACCTAAAGCAATCTACACATTTAATGCAATCCCTATCAAAATACCATCCATTTTTTTCAAAGAAATGAAACAAATAATCCTCAAATTTATATGAAACCAGAAAAGACCTCGAATAGCCAAAGGAATATTGAAAAAGAAAGCCAAAGTGGGTGGCATCACAATTCCGGACTTCAAGCTCTATTACAAAGCTGTCATCATCAAGACAGCATGGTACTGACACAAAAACAGACACATAGATCAGTGGAACAGAATAGAGAGCCCAGAAATCGACCCTCAACTCTATGGTCAACTAATCTTCGACAAAGCAGGAAAGAATGTCCAATGGAAAAAAGACAGCCTCTTCAATAAATGGTGCTGGGAAAATTGGACAGCCACACACAGAAAAATGAAATTGGACCACTTCCTTACACCACACACGAAAATAGACTCAAAATGGATGAAGGACCTCAATGTGAGAAAGGAATCCATCAAAATCCTTGAGGAGAATGCAGGCAGCAACCTCTTTGACCTCAGCCGTAGCAACATCTTCCTAGGAACATCGGCAAAGGCAAGGGAAGCAAGGGCAAAAATGAACTATTGGGATTTCATCAAGATCAAAAGCTTTTGCACAGCAATGGAAACAGTTAACAAAACCAAAAGACAACTGACAGAATGGGAGAAGATATTTGCAAACGACATATCAGATAAAGGGCTAGTATCCAAAATCTATAAGGAACTTAGCAAACTCAACACCCAAAGAACAAACAATCCAATCAAGAAATGGGCAGAGGACATGAACAGACATTTCTGCAAAGAAGACATCCAGATGGCCAACAGACACATGAAAAAGTGCTCTACGTCACTCGGCATCAGGGAAATACAAATCAAAACCACAATGAGATATCACCTCACACCAGTCAGAATGGCTAAAATTAACAAGTCAGGAAATGACAGATGCTGGCGAGGATGTGGAGAAAGGGGAACCCTCCTCCACTGTTGGTGGGAATGCAAGCTGGTGCAACCACTCTGGAAAACAGCATGGAGGTTCCTCAAAATGTTGAAAATAGAACTACCCTATGACCCAGCAATTGCACTACTGGGTATTTACCCTAAAGATACAAACGCAGTGATCCGAAGGGGCACGTGTACCCGAATGTTTATAGCAGCAATGTCTACAATAGCCAAACTATGGAAAGAACCTAGATGTCCATCAACAGATGCATGGATAAAGAAGATGTGGTATATATACACAATGGAATACTATGCAGCCATCAAAAGAAATGAAATCATGACATTTGCGACGACGTGGATGGAACTAGAGTGTATCATGCTTAGTGAAATAAGTCAATCGGAGAAAGACAACTATCATATGATCTCCCTGATATGAGGACATGGAGAAGCAACATGGCGGGGTAGGGGGATAGGAGAAGAATAAATGAAACAAGATGGGATTGGGAGGGAGACAAACCATAAATGACTCTTAATCTCACAAAACAAACTGGGGATTGCTGGGGGGGAGGTGGGATTGGGATAGGGGGAGGGGGCTATGGACATTGGGGAGGGTAAGTGCTATCGTGAGTGCTGTGAAGTGTGTAAACCTGGCGATTCACAGACCTGTACCCCTGGGGATAAAAATACATTATATGTTTATTAAAAAAAAAAAATTTGGAAGGGGAGGCGAACCATAAGAGACTATGGACTCTGAAAAACAACCTGAGGGTTTTCAAGGGTCAGGGGTGGGAGGTTGGGGGAACAGGTGGTGGGTAATGGGGAGGGCACGTTTTGCATGGAGCACTGGGTGTTGTGCAAAAAGAATGAATACTGTTACGCTGAAAAAATAAATAAAATGGAAAAAAAAATACTAGAACAAGGAAAAAAAGGACATCAGTGAAAAAACTGATGATGTTCAAATAAAGTCTAAAATTCTATCAATAAGATTATTATATCAATGTTAATTTCTGTTTTATCATTATTTTATGGTTTTACAAGACATTAGCATTATAGAAAACTGAGTGAAAGGTATATGAGGATTCTGTACTGTATTTGGAAATTTGGAAAATTCAAGAAATCGAATCACTGCTACTACTATGGATTATATTCTTCCAACTCTCTATGAATGCATGCATGTATGTGTGGTATAATTTTTATGATAATGAGATCCTAGAATTCATAATGTTTTTCTTGCTTTTAAAAACTTCCTCCCAGCAATACTGAAATATAATTGACATATAATAAGCTTTACATATTTACGGTATACAATTTACTGAATTTTGACATATTTATATGTCAGTAAAACCATAAGCACAATCAATGCAATGAACATAACCATCACCCCAAAGAGTTTCGTATCCCTCCGTATTGGTCCTTAATGTTTTCCCTTTTATCCATCTCTCCACTCTTCTCTAAGGCAACCAAAGTTCTGATTCCTATTACGATTGATTGCTTTGCATTTCCCAAAATTCTACATAAATGGAAATATAAACTATGTACTTCCTTTGCCTTAGCTTCCTTCACTCAGGTTAAATATTTTGAGATTCACACGTGTTGTGTCTATCAAGAGCTCATTCCTTGTTATCACCAGCAGTATTCCACTGTGCAGCTGTAACAGAACTTGCTCATTCATTTGCCTGTTGATGGACATTTGGGTTGTTTCAGTTTGGAGCTGTCACGAAGAAAGCTTCTATGAACATTCAAGTACAAGTCTTTGGACGTATATTCTCTTTCCTCCTGGATAAACATCTAAGAGTAAAAGGGCTGAGTCATATGGTAAATGTACATGTAACTTTTTAAATGTCAAACTGTTTTCTAAAGCATTTTACATTTCCAAAAGCAGTCATGAGACTTCTAGTTGTTTCACATTCTCAACAACTGGTATGGTCAACCATTTCAGTTTTAACCATGCTGGTTGGAGTGTAGGGTCATCTCATTGTGGATTTAATTCACATTTCCCTAAAGGCTAAAATTAGCAAGCCTCTTTACATATGCTTACTTGCCATTCTTAGATCATTTTTGATGACGAGTCTGTATAAATCTTGATCGTTTTTAATTGATTCGTTTCTCTTTTTATCACTGACCTACAAAAGGTCTTTATATATTCTAGGTACACATCCTTTGTTAAGTGCATGTTTTACAATATGTTCTGCTAGTCTGAAGATTGTCTTTTCAATTTCTTAACAATGTTTTTTGACAGAATTTTTAATTTCTGTGGAGTCCAATTAATAGATTTTTTATATCAGATTTCATGTTTCTTATATCATATTTAAATCTTAGCACACCCAAAGTCACTAAGAATTTCACCTATGTTTTTTCCTATAAGTCTTGCAGTTTTAAATTTGATATTTGGGTCTATAATCCATTTTGAGTTCATTTTTACATATGGATCAAAGTTTGTTTGGTATATGAATACTTAATTTCAGCACCATTTCTTAAATTGTCCCTTCCCTATTGGATTGTTATGGCACCATTATCAAAAATCGGTTTCTAATATTATTTTCATAGTCTTTCTTTAAATTTTTTAAAGATTTTATTTATCTACTTGAGAGATAGAAAACACAAACAGGGAGGAGGGGCAGAGGGAGAGGGAGAAGTGGACCTCCACAGAGCAGGGACCCCAATGTGGGGCTTGATCCCAGGACCCTGGAATCATGACCTGAGCACAATGCAGATGCTTAATCGACTGAGCCATTGAGATACTCCTCATACTCTCTCTTTTGTCTATTGCTTATTTGTTTTTTTTAACATCCATTCCACACTATCTTGATTATGGTATTGTATAGTAAGTCTTGAAATCAGGTTGTGTTAGCCATTCAATATTGTACTTTCTTCTAATTTGTTTTGACTATTCAAGGTCTTTTGCATATCCATATAAATTTTAAGATCAGTCAGTCAACGTCTACTAAAATGGCTCTGGAATTTCAATTTTAAATGTTTGATTTATAGATTATTTTAGAGAGACCCAATATTTAATGATATTAAGTCTTTCAATGCATAAACGTGATATATTCTCCCCAGCTAACTGGGTCTTTTTTTCCTTTTCCTCAGCAACGTTTTGTAGCTTCCAGTGCACAGGTCGTGCACACCTTATGTCAAGTTTATTCTTAAGTACTCTTATTTTTTAGTATTATTACAAATGATATTGTAATTTTTAAATTGTTTATTGTTAGTATATAGATATATGACTAATTTTGTATATTGACATTTTATCCTACAACTATGATAAACTCATTTATCATAATAACTCTTTAGTGGACTCTGTAGAATTTTCTACATAAAATCCTGTCATCTTCATGTATAGAACAATTTTACTTCTTCTTTTCCAGTATGTTTGCTTTCAATTTCTTTACTTTCCAAACAGCTTTGCTCTGTTTGAATTAAGAAAAATGTCCCAGGTATTGTGGGTCACGTAGACATCACCAAAGTTAGCTAGGCTTGAATCATCTTCTAAGGAGACATTTAGGAGCCTCACTATAGAAGGAAATCAGAGTAGCAGCAGAGTATGAAGTAGAGGGGAATGACCTGAAGTGGGAGCTGAGAGTAGGGAGATTAAAAGCTGAATCAGGGGTGCGCCTGGGTGGCTCGGTGGGTTAAAGCCTCTACCTTCAGCTCAGGTCATGATCCCAGCGTCCTGAGCATCCTGGGATTGAGCCCGTGTTGGGCTCTCTGCTCAGCAGGGAGTCTGCTTCCCTTCCTCTCTCTGCCTGCCTCTCTGTCTACTTGTAATCTCTGTCTGTCAAATAAATAAATAAAATCTTAAAAAAAAAAAAAAAGCTGACTCAGGGCCACGCCTCTCACACCAAGGAATAGGCACCTAGGAGACTTTCCTTTGCATGCTTCTTACCCTACAAGACATAGTACCAAGGGCCAGGCAGTCAGTATTGACTAGACAAGCATCAACCACCAGTGGACAGAGCAACACAGTCAGTTAAATAAGAGACTCTTGTCCTCTTTCTCCCTCTTCACTTTTCTAACACAGTGAAGGGTTAGAGCCTAGAAGGAGAGGAGGAGGCTAAATGAGCCCATTCTACCCCCCAGTGTAAGAGTGGGGGCTGCAGAATAAAAGGTCAGGTAGTGCCCACACCCCCAACCCCACACAAACATACATACTACAGTCCCTATGATAAGAACAAATTTTTCAATCAGATACGAGATTGGAGTTTTAAACAAATCAGACTTCTAATAAGCTGTTACTAGGAAATTTCGATCCCTGCCACCCCCCCGATGCTATTAAGGCATCTGCTATCCTGGAGAAAAGGGATGTTTAACACAAGTCAGTGGGGTGGGGGTTGGGGGGTAGTGAGCAGTGTAACAACAGAAAACTAAGATCAATAAACCATATATCTGGTTTAAAGATGTCTCTCTGTTAAATTATTTGATTGAATATAAATAATGAATTTATCGGGATAAAACCAGTTAAAAAGACCTTCCTATTTGATTCTGGAAGGTCAAAAAAATGTTCAAGTGGATCCCATGACCCAGGATCCTTTGAACTAGGTGGGAGGAAACATCCTCAAGTTCTCAAAGCAAAGGGTCCAACACAATGAGAAGATTTATTTAAAATGCATTTGTTGGGCCTCCTTTTCCTTGACAGTAAAGTGAAAACGATTGCACTAAATTCCCTCCGATCCTCCTATTCCTACTTTCTTTGCTTTTTCAAAATGGCCAATTCATATCCCCCTAGTGCTTCTAAAAAGTTCAGATTTATCTCAAAAATACCTGTGCATGCCTATGAACTTTCACATATGTTGCTCTCTCAGCCTGGAATGCCTCTTCCCCACCTACCTCCTAGAAAATATCCCCTCATCCTTCAAGATCAGCTTCTTGAATCCCCTTCTCTCACTGACCAGGTGAGAATGACCGCTTGTTCTCCTCTAATTCTCACTGGTCTCAACTTATTCCTCCATGGCAAAGATTTTTAAAGAGGAGATGGCAGGGGGGTGGATATTGAGTTGTGTCAGCTGTCTTCTCCCTAATCCACTTCTCTCTTAAGGAGAAAACCCAGCTCTGGCCAGCTTCCAAGCAAGTCTTCATACAAGACTTGGATAATGGAAGAACAAGAAAAGTGAAATCAATCAGAAAGGCTAAGCCAATCTATGAATAAAGAGAGGAGCCTGAGGGAGCATGATGAACAGCAAGAAAGACCACATCGACAAGTTCATGAGAGGTTGCAATAAAAGGACAAATGGTGCCGGTATATGTGGAGTGGACATGTCTGTGCCCCAGAACCATTGCAGTGTGGGGTATATGGAAAGGGGAAGAAATTGGTATTCTGTTATGCTATGTACATGGATTGTCTTTGGCATTCTTAAAGAAACTTCCATAGAGTTTAAATTGTTTTTCAGTCTCTCCACATTCAAGCTACTGTGTGAACATGACCTGTAGTGAGGCTGGGGCTTTGAGGTAAATGGCATCTGTCTTATAAGTCTTAGCAACTTGCAATTATATTTTCACATCTGTTTCCTCTTTTCACTTGCTCCCCCACCCACCAAACCCAGATTCTCCTGGAGAGCAAGGACTGTACCTTATTTATTCATTTCCCCTGCCCTGTGAATGAAGGATTCATCTAGAAAAGGAGCCTTTTTCTGGAACTCTACACACAGCCCCCAGGTGGGTTCTAAAGGCATACAAATGGATATGTGCAGAAGGCTTCAGAGCTCTGAGGTCACACAGATTGGATTCCACTCCCAGCCCTGCCACCCACACTAGCTATGGTCCCTCAAACTCCTGAAGTCTTCGCTGTCTCAACGTAAAATGGTGGACACCACTGCCCCTGAGTTTTATGCGGGATTAAGCAACATAACACATATTAACTATTAACTGCACTGTCAACACAGGCAAATGTATACATTACGAAGAGAGCTATACAGATCTCAACATAGTATACCTGAATATACTCAAGCGTACAGATATATTCAGCTTCAATTCCGAACCTTCCTTTCAAAATATCCTTCTCTCTTAGATATGTATATATTAAATCTGGTATTTTCTAAAAAGGAAGAAACAGCAATAGTAACACTATCACAATTATTATAAGTATATTTAATTGACTGAAAGAGAACATTAAGCATATGAAACCTGAATGTATACATCACTTTAAATGATTAATCTAACTCATTCTGCATCATACACATATCTGTCAGGCAAAGGTTAATAGAGAGTTTATGAAATTCAGAATGCAATTAAGTCTCACAGGAATCTCAGTTGGAGGCCATGCCAGTTTCTATGGCAACCAAAGGGCTCAGGCAAAACGTGGGGGATGGGAGCTAATTCAAAGGCAAGATAAGCACATAAATATAGCTCTTGTCTACCTTTGCTTCTGAGCTCCAAAAGCAGTCTTTGCTGCATTTAAATTATTATACAAAAGGAAATATAAATCATATTTTTTCACTTCTTAGAATTAAATACACTTTGCAAAATGTTTAAAGGTGATTCCAGTTTTTAAATATATGTCAATTCTCTGCATATCCAGTTTATGACATGTGTCAGGTATGAGTCTCAAATTCCTCGGGGAGGCCAGAGGGAAAATAGAAGAGGAGATTAAAAGAACAAAACAAGATGTCCAGGATGATCAGAATACACTGTGAATAACCTCAAAACCAGCTAATCAGCTTTTACTTATGATCTCAGAATCTGCAATCAGGCCAAAGGGAGAAAATATAGTCACAAGTAGAACTGGTTTTCTTGTTACGAATTTCACAACATCATTGAATTAAAAGAGACTGTAGTGATCACCTGATCAAAAACTTTCATATTATCACCAAAAATATGTACCTGAAGAAATTAATTTAACTCCCTAATTTAGTTGTGGGAGTGAGATACCAGCACAGCCTGGAATCTGAGACCCCTGACTGCAACTCGCTGTGCATTCTATACCCCACTTTCTTCTGCTTCACTTTTACAAACAAGATTTGGTTCCAAAATTCAGGAACATTCTTAAACCATTTTCTTTCCCAAGTAGCTTCTAACTTTTGAATTCCCTGAATCTAGATTGTTGCTGATGGTCTGATTTGTTTTGTAAAACCAGTTGAATCTTATTTTTTTATACACTCCACCTAAGCTCTTAATCTGGCTCACACTTGACAAGCAACTTCAGATTTAGCATGAACCCTGCTTTATGGAAGTCCTGCAATCACGCATCTGTTTTATGCTGACAGTCCAGCTGCTCCAAGTTTATTGGAGGCGGTTTGCCCCTGTATATGTCCTATGTAAGAAGAGACTGAAATACAAAAGAGGCTGGAGAAATTCACATAGGAGTCACCAAATGTTAATAAAAAATAGACATCGTTGTTGTCCCAAATCCAAGTCTCTGAAGAGAAATCTTGCAAGTGTAAATTTTCCCCACGATTTTAAAACTGTGTGTGCTGCATTCGTTATGATGTCGTGAGAACCTCAAGACTTTGATAAAGAAGAGTGAGTTGCAGAAAGAAAGATCCATCTGTGATAACTACAGTGGGAGTGAAAATTCCAGGCTCCTTGGCTGGACACCCTCTCAGGAATCTCTCCCCACTGTATGTGGTTGATTAGCCCTGGTGAGGCTGGGCAAGCTTGAAAAGCTTCTGCTCTCTGCAGAGATGGGGGCTTTTGTTAGTGCCAGTATCATGATATTTGAGATTTTATGGAAACTTGGTTGGGATGAACCAAGTCACACCCTCATTAAATGAAGAGTCAAAAACACAGAGTACATGGAGAAGCAACATGGGGGGGTAGGGGGATAGGAGAAGAATAAATGAAACAAGATGGGATTGGGAGGGAGACAAACCATAAATGACTCTTAATCTCACAAAACAAACTGGGGGTTGCTGGGGGGAGGTGGGATTGGGAGAGGGGGAGCGGGCTATGGACATTGGGGAGGGGAGGCGAACCATAAGAGACTATGGACTCTGAAAAACAACCTGAGGGTTTTGAAGGGTCAGGGGTGGGAGGTTGGGGGAACAGGTGGTGGGTAATGGGGAGGGCACGTTTTGCATGGAGCACTGGGTGTTGTGCAAAAAGAATGAATACTGTTACGCTGAAAAAATAAATAAAATGGAAAAAAAAAAACACAGAGTAGCGAAAGGCTCTTGAGAAACTCAAGAAAACTATATTGCATGACTTCAGATCTTCATTTGATGATCTCAAGTTCTTTCTTTGTAAAGGGAAGAGAAAATGGAATAAAGAAAAATTGAATGGCATTATAATTTGGCCAGCACTGTTAAAACAGTGAACTTGTGCTACTCTCTCAATGTTTGCATTAAATAAAGGCTGTAGTTTCTAACTCTTTTTCAAATAAATACAATGGAGAGATTCCAAAGTGGACAATTCATGATGACCTCTTTATGATTTTGTATACATTTAAAAAGAGCGTGTGGTGCTAATGAGAGGACAGGTGGCTGGACTCGAATCTAATTCTCCATCTCTAAACACTGAGAAAAGATATCAAAAGTACAGATAGAATGCTGTACTTATCTCTGCAAAGCACATCCTCTCTGAATTCTGTCTTCTCATTCATAAAATGGAGATAATCCCAGCCAGGCTACCTCGTAATGTTATTATGTGGAGAAAATGAGATCATAATCAGACGTTTGGATTTATTCAGAAACTTACCCTGGGTGTAAGAGCCACCGTGCTTCCTTTCCCTCTATGTTCTTCTCAGGGACACTTACCCATTCACAGCCTCAACTAATTAGGCAGCTATGTTTTCTCATGTGACCATATCGACTTTCACATGCCCACTCAACCCCAGCTTAGTGGACCCCCACTCTAATGCCTGGCCAAAGCCATGTGTGGCATTGCTCAAAATGATAAACTAGATCAATCAGACTGACTTTCCCAGAAATTTGAATCAAGACACACGGAGGAAAAAATAGCATGTGAGCAGTGGGAAGTGTCTAAAAGGTCCAAATGGGTTGAGCAAGGTCAAGTTATAAGAAGCATAAGTATGATGAAGGAGGAGTCCGTTGGTAGTAGAACAGAAAAGAGACCTGTGGAGGGTACTAAGTCCCACTGAGAAAAAAAACGCTAGAGTGGATGGGGCTGCCACCATCAGAGCTCCCTAAAACTTTTTAAAAACAAGATTCACCAAATGTTGTTTATCTCACAACCTAAATAATTCTCTGTATCTCCTCTACTGCCATGTTCATCCATTATTATAAAATAAGTTGATTAATTGGTTAATATCCTTCCTATTACTCAACATGCTTTTCTAAAAATTATAAATATTTGAGAAAAAAATTGATACAAATCAGATGTCCCAGAAGTGGTTAAGATTGCTCCACCAACAGGAGCTCAGACAGACTTTTATAGAGAAAAAACAAAGAAAAAACAATTAGTTTCTATTTTACTGATGGCTATAGTTAAACTATAAACAGCCTAGTTGGCTGTTTGTGATTGGTTGTCCTTAGTGTTTTGATTTTATAAACTTGAGGCATTTATCAGCTTAGATTTTAGGTTGCTTCCACAGGCTGCCACAGCATTCGAGCTGCATCAGTCTGATGGCCTCCTTGCTTAATTAATTGAATAATTCCCCCTACTTTTAGTCATCCTCTCATATAGGAGAGATTGACCAAAAATTTGATATTGACATCACTCTCAGTCATGCCCAAAGTTAAGTTGTCCTTGACTCATTGTGAAACTGATAGGTTATGATGTCAGATCTGTGTAGAATTGTTTTTGCTGTTCATGTTGTCATTCATCTTGGGAGGCCATTTGATGTACTGCTGATGGCTATGAATATATATTTAAGCCCTCTGAAAGAACAAAGCCCACTAGGGAGACTACAGTTATTATTAGGAGCATAACAATAAGAGACTAGAGTATGCTCCAGGGCCGCCATGAATCAAACCAGTTGGTATTAAATAAATCAAAGAATGTACCTGAGGGGGCATCAACTTATTTTAGCCAAGTGACTTCTTTATTGATTTCTTATATTTGCTACAATACCAGATGTGTTGATAAAGTTACAGTAGGACACTTTGCTATGGCATAGACTCTCTTCAGTCACTAAGTAATCTAAAGCAATACTATTATCTAAAACCATGCTAGCAAGAACTTCTAGTGACTTTTGTTGGGAAGCTATTGCTTTAGCAGCAGATTCAGAAATAATTGAGAAAGTTAAAGAGCATGTCTTCTCATGCATTAACAGAGAGAAAAAGCAAGTAGCAAAAAGGAAAAAGGAATGAAGTTTTCATATTGGAAATATAAGACCTTGATCCATGATCTTGAAAGAGCTCTCCACCACAAGACACCATCTGCTTCTGGAGAGGAACCTCCCCAGTCAGTTTTTAGATCTCCAGCTGACATGCAGTTCCAACAGTCTGCCAGAGCCCTTTTTGTTGGGGAATGTGGGCCCAAGGTTCAAGGCCCTGAAGTTTAACTGCCATCTGGGTAGAAAGGAAGACCTGGTATGGTCTCTTCCAAGGAGATTCAAGGACAGTCCTTGTTTTTAGTGATTCTAAATCAGAAGGGTGGAACAAAATTCAAAATGTTAGTTTGGAAAGTTTAACCAGACATTCAAATAAACTAGAAGAGTTCAGGATCCAGCTTGGTTTACAGATATATAACAAAACCTCAAAGATAATCAACAGAACTAGAATCTGATATCTACAAGATTGTGTTATAATTTTCTACTGAAAAATTTTATCCTCCAAAATCACCCTCATTTCTATCAAAAATAATCACAGTAAGGCTAATTTGTTTGCAAAATAAGTCTAGTCTCATTAAACTTGTTCAGATTATTTACATAAGTGTATCAAGAATAGTGACTGACCATATAAGATCTTTTAAAATGTTCTTTACTGTAACTTCTGTAAGAAACCATAGATCCAACTTTTTTTTTTTTTTTTTAGATCCATCTTTTAAAAGTCTTTTCAGGCAGGGCACCTGGAAGACTCAATAGTTAAGCAGCCAACTCTTGATTTCGGCTCAAGTCTTGATCTCAGAGTCCTGGAATCAAACCCTATACTGGGCTTCCTGCTCAGAGGGGAATCTGCTTGGGATTCTTTCTCTCCCTCTGCCCTCCCACCCCCCACACCCTCCACTCACTTGCACTCTTTCTAAACATAAAATAAATAAATCTTTAAAAATTAAAAAATAAAAATAAAAGCCTTTTTTAGGCTAAGAAGCAACGCCAAGAACTAACCATCAGACTTTACCTGGAATATTTGGGTATATTTCTCTTTTCTTGAGGTACCCAAGTTATGCTGAGGTGCCTCAGCCTTTCGGGAAGTGACCTGCCTTACTCAACAGGTAAGACTGCTGGGAATCTTGTAGGCAAGGTACCAGGCTAGTTTTTCCAAGAAGATTTTATTGGATCCTTAAGGTTAATCTTAGTTCCCTAAACCTATCTGGTCATATCAGATTTTATGCATATTCTCAAACATTAAATTCAAGTCAAAGCCTTGATAATATAACCAATGTTTCTGATTGTGTCTTGTTATAAAAAGAATAGATTTTCTATGAAAGTATAGTTACTATCGTAGCATGCAATATTAGTTTCAGGTGTACAACATAGTGATTTAATAGTTATATACATTATGAAATTCTTACTACAATAAGTGTAGTTATCATGTGTCAACATATAAAATTATTACAATATTATTGAATTACATTCCCCATGCTGTTGGAACACAAACCAGATCCTCACCAATGTGACTGGGGTCATGTTGGATCCTGTGAGAAAACTCCAGGAAATGGAGGGCAAGAGTCTTCCTGGGCCCACGCCCAGAATAAACATGGGAGGATTCCCGGAGTGCTTTCATGTCCTCCTTTAGGATCTGCTAAGTTTGGAGAATCCTTAACTTGCTCTTGTCATTTAAAACTAAAAGATAATTTTTGTTATTCACTTGTCACACTTGATTGCCTGCTTGAAGCCCACATTCCGCAATAGCCCGAGTCCTGCACTGCACGTAAATCTATATCCTGTTTGTAACCAGATCTTGTGTAAAGTATAAAAGCAGTGATTGTAAGAAATAAAGTCATCTACTGATCAAAAGTCAGTAGTTCCCCCATCATTTTGGCTCCGATCACCAGGATCTCCACCTCACGAAGGTGACACTGTGCTATGCTTTTTATCCTTGTGACTTATTAGTTTCATAGCTGGTAGTTGTACGTCTTAATCCCCTTCACTTATTTTACCAATTCCCTCACTATCTTCCCCACTGGCAACCAGCAGTTTGTTCCCTGTACTTATGAGTATATTTCTGTTTTATTGTTTGATTTTTCATTTGTTTTGTTTGGTTTTGTTTTAGATTGTTCATTTGTTTTATTGTTTTTCCACATATAAGTGAAATCATATGGTATTTGTCTTACTCTGTCTGACTTATATCACTTAGCACAATACCCTCTAGGTCTCTCCTTGTTGCCGATTGCAAGATTTCATTCTTTTTTTTTTTTTTTTAAGATTTTATTTATTTATTTGACAGAGAGAGAGGTCACAAGTAGGCAGAGAGGCAGGCAGAGAGAGAGGAGGAAGCAGGCTCCCTGCAGAGCAGAGAGCCCGATGCGGGGCTCGATCCCAGGACCCTGAGATCATGACCTGAGCCGAAGGCAGCGGCTTAATCCACTGAGCCACCCAGGCGCCCCTCATTCTTTTTTTTTATGCCTGAGTTAACATTCGTGTGTGTGTGTGTGTGTGTGTACACAAAAACATACATACATACATATCACATCTTCTTTATGCATTCACCTATCTACGAGCACTTAGGTTTCTTCCATATCTTGGCTATTATAAATAATGCTGCAGTTATTACAGGCAGGGGCACTATATTTTTTTAAATTAATGTTCCATTTTCTTTGAGTAAATACCAAAGAAATACCAAAATACCAAATCCCACCCAGAAGTGAAATTAGGAGGTCATATGATATTTCTCTTTTTTTTACTTTTTTGAGGAATTTCCATACTATTTTCCATAGTGGTCACACCAATTTACATTCCCACCAACACTGCACAAGGGTTTCCTTTTTTCCACATCCTTTTAACAGTTGTTATTTCTCATTTTTTTTTTTTGATACTAGTCATTCTGACAGGTATGAAGTGATATTTCATTGTGGTTTTGATTTGCATTTCCCTGATGATTAGTGATTTTGAGCATCTTTACATATGTTTCTTGGCCATATTTTCTTTGGAAAAAAGCTTATTTGGGGGTGCCTGGGTGGCTTAGTAGGTTAAGTAGCTGCCTTTGGCTTAGGTCATGATCCCAGGGTCCTGGGATTGAGCCCATGTTGGGCTCCCTGCTCATCAGGAAACCTGCTCCCACCTCTCCCTCTCCCTGCAACTCCCCCTGCTTGTGCTTTCTCTCTGTGTGTCAAATAAATAAAATCTTAAATAAAAAAAGAAAAAGAACAAAAGTCTTATTCAGGTCCATATTTTTTTTTTAGATTTTATTTATTTATTTGACAGACAGAGATCAAAAGTAGGCAGAGAGGCAGGCAGAGAGAGATGAGGAACCAGGCTTCCCGCCGAGCAGAGAGCCCAATGTGGGGCTCGATCCCAGGACCCTGAGATCATGACCTGAGCCAAAGGCAGAGGCTTTAACCCACTGAGCCACCCAGGCACCCCTCAGGTCCATATTTAATCAGATTATTTGTTGGGGTTTTTTCTTTGGAAGGGGTGTTAAGTTGTATGACTTCTTTATGTAATTTTAATATTAGCCTCTTATTGGATATATCTTTTGCAAATATCTTTTCCCATTCAGTAGATTACCTTTTTGCTGGCAGTTCCCTCACTGTGCAAAGCTTTTTAGATTGATGTAGTTTCCCTAACATCAGGACCCAGACAACTCTTGCCACTTTTATTCAACATATATTTCAAGTATTGGAACATATTACTCTTCCAGCACTAGAAGTCCTGTCCACAGCAATCAAACAAACAAAAAAATAAATAAATAAATAACATCTAAATCAGGAAGGAGGAAGTAAACCTGGCAATATTTGTAGATGATGTGATACTATATATATAGAAAACCCTAAAGACTCAATCAAAAAGCTATTAGAAATAATAAATGAATTCAGGAAAGTCATAGGATATAAAATAGAGAAATCTGTATTTCTATACACTAATAATGAAATAACAGAAACAGAAATTAAGAAAACAATCCCATTTATAATTGGATCAAAAAGAATAAAATACTTGGGAATAAATTTAACCAAGAAAGACCTGTACTCTGAAAACTATAAGACATTGATGAAAAAATTGAAAATAATGTAAATAAATGGAAATATATACCACATTCATGGATTGTAAAACTTAGTATTATTAAAATGTCAATACCATCCAGAGCAATTTATAGATTCAATGTAATCCTTATCAAAATATTAACAGATAATAGATTCTTATTAAACTTATGCAAATAATTATATTGTCATGAAAATAAGAATACTCAATAAGTTTCTAAATTCTGGAGGGATCAGGTAGGGAGAAAAAGTAAATTATTCAATTCTTTTTACAGAGATACACTTTACAAAATTACTCTAAGACATAAATAGCTTAAGAGAAAAAGGTTTCCTTAAACCTAAAAAACTAAAGCATTAAGGAAAACAATGTTTCAAAGAAAATGTTGTAAAAAAAAATTATAATCTTCCTCATCAATTCATGCAATCCTGTATTATTAATTCTTGTTTTGTTTGAATAGTTTTTCTATTAGTCCTGGAAATTCTTAACCAGATCAAATTTATGATCTCAAAATTATCAGAAAGCTATATTCCCAGAGAATGCTTCAGAACTCTTTCCATGAATCTCTCTAAAGATGAGGATTCTTTGCAAAAGCATCAGAATAACTGACTCTAAATGACAAAAAAGACTTCAAAATGCACAAGTTAAAAATTTGATGGGAATTCCTTTAATAAGGAAATGTAATTATTTCTGCAGCATACAAGAATTTAGGATAGGGTGGATATCCTAAATAGCCAGTTACTGGCTATTTAACCAACTTGGTGGCTCAGTTGTTTAAGCATCTAATTTGTGATTTGGGCTCAGGTCATGATTTCATGGGTCATCGGATCAACCTCCATATTGGACTCCCTGTTCAGAGGAAAGTTGGCTTGGGATTGTCTCTCTCCCTCTCTCTCTCTAGCCCTCACCCCACTCACATGCTCTCTCTCTAAATAAATAAATAAATAAATCTTTAAAAATCAAGGATAATAATTGGACAATAAGAGTATTGACAAATATCTAGAAACTAAGCATTTTCCATAATGCCTATATTAGTAACATATATCCATTCACATATAACCTAAAAAGGCTTCCCATATATTAATTTTTTATTATGTTATATTAGTCATCATACAGTACATCATTAGCTTATCAAATAAACCTAATATATTTAACATCTCTCTTTTACAAGGTGAGAAACAAATCTTGTGAGATTTTTCAGGGATGCTCTGGGCTATCTCAAAGTTACTTTGAGGTAAAAAAGACCCCATTTATAATTTGATTTTGGAAAGTTGTCAAAATATCGAAGGTTTGAGCATTTGACTAAATAAGATCTCAGATCATTATTAAATAATACTTAGTTACCTAATTAAAGTGACAATAGAAGATTTTATAGGCAACTACAGAAGGTTACATAGTTGTGAACAAAACTTGCTCTTTTAATACTGAGAAGACTGGGTTTTCTTATATAATCAAAGACCTAGTAAAGATAACATGAAACACAATAAATTATTTTGGTTAGATACAAAGGTTTGCTTTCCAGCTAGATTAAACTGAAACAAACAAAAACACCTTTCATGATCTCTTATCAATAGTAGAGCAATTGTCTAAAAAAACTTTGTCCTTTTAAAAGAGAGAAAACTAAATTCTAATTTTGCATTCATGTACTTTTGAAATTAAAAATCATTTTTTAAAAAACCTAAATAAAATCCATTCTAATTTTAGTCAGTTTGACCAGACATAAAATTCCTTTTCCATGGAACTTATCCAATTTTTGAACGTCCATTCAGGTTTTGCCCTATATTTTTTCCACCTTTCTCATTCTGGAACAACTGGTCATTCTACTTTCCTTACCTAATTTTCATTCACAATTATTTACTTTCACCCTTATTATTTCTAAGTAGTTTTAAGTAAATATATCAATTTTAATTCTTAACCCTTAAAATCCTTTATTCCTAGTGAAAATGAACAAGTAAGCAATTATAGACTCTCTCTTACATTAGTATTCTGTAATTGGCAAATGTAAAAATACATTTCATAATTTCTAGAAGCATATTCTTTCTTGTAGTAAAATTTTCAATGTGGCACATAGCAAGTTTACGAATAGACCCAAATATCTTTAGTCCCTCTGTAAAAAGAAGCCAAAAGTAGTTAAAGCTATCTTCCACAATAAATATTTCAATATTTTATCTTATTTAGAAATCATCTAGATATTCAATGAGTAACTATCATTTAACTTATGTCAGTATAACTTTAAGGTTTCAAGTTACCAAAAAGATTTTGGAGGATATTGGTAAGTAAACTTACCATATAGCATAATTATTGTTGAGGAAGGACACTATATCCTACTCAAAGGGTCTGTCCAACAAGAAGATCTAACAATTTTAAATATCTATGCCCCTAACGTGGGAGCAGCCAACTATATCAACCAATTAATAACAAAATCAAAGAAACACATCAATAATAATACAATAATAGTAGGGGACTTTAACACTCCCCTCACTGAAATGGACAGATCATCCAAGCAAAAGATCAACAAGGAAATAAAGGCCTTAAATGACACACTGGACCAGATGGACATCACAGATATATTCAGAACATTTCATCCCAAAGCAACAGAATACACATTCTTCTCTAGTGCACATGGAACCTTCTCCAGAATAGATCACATCCTGGGTCACAAATCAGGTCTCAACCGGTATCAAAAGATTAGGATTATTCCCTGCATATTTTCAGACCACAATGCTCTGAAGCTAGAACTCAATCACAAGAGGAAAGCTGGAAAGAACCCAAATACATGGAGACTAAACAGCATCCTTCTAAAGAATGAATGGGTCAACCAGGAAATTAAAGAAGAATTGAAAAAATTCATGGAAACAAATGATAATGAAAACACAACAGTTCAAAATCTGTGGGACACAGCAAAGGCAGTCCTGAGAGGAAAATATATAGCGGTACAAGCCTTTCTCAAGAAACAAGAAAGGTCTCAAGTACACAACCTAACCCTACATGCAAAGGAGCTGGAGAAAGAACAAGAAAGAAACCCTAAACCCAGCAGGAGAAGAGAAATCATAAAGATCAGAGCAGAAATCAATGAAATAGAAACCAAAAAAACAATAGAAAAAATCAATGAAACTAGGAGCTGGTTCTTTGAAAGAATCAATAAGATTGATAAACCCCTGGCCAGACTCATCAAAAAGAAAAGAGAAAGGACCCAAATCAATAAAATCATGAATGAAAGAGGAGAGATCACAACTAACACCAAAGAAATACAGACAATTATGAGAACATACTATGAGCAACTCTACGCCAACAAATTGGACAATCTGGAAGAAATGGATGCATTCCTAGAGACATATAAACTACAACTGAACCAGGAAGAAATAGAAAACCTGAACAGGCCCATAACCAGTAAGGAGATTGAAACAGTCATCAAAAATCTCCAAACAAACAAAAGCCCAGGGCCAAACGGCTTCCCAGGGGAATTCTACCAAACATTTAAAGAAGAACTAATTCCTATTCTCTTGAAACTGTTCCAAAAAATAGAAACGGAAGGAAAACTTCCAAACTCATTTTATGAGGCCAGCATCACCTTGATCCCAAAACCAGACAAGGATCCCACCAAAAAAGAGAAGTTTGTTTATGAACTTTCATCTTACTTATATCTACTTGGTTTACTTCTTAGCAACTATTTAGATTACTCATGAAAACTTCAGGAGACATTAAACACCTAATCATCATCTTAAGTTATGTTTCTTGCTGACAAATTTTGTAACAGAGATAACATGAGCTTATTTGACTTTTAATAAAGGTAGGTAAAATAAAATTATCGTAAATAAAAGTATCATATTTAATATTGATGATTCTAATGACATGCCTGTTTTAATTAAACAACCTTAAACTAGCTTTTCTTTCTCTAACATTATCTTAAATCACATGATCTTGAAAAACATTTGGTTTAGTTTCTATATTTCTGAGAGTATACTTGATTTATATAAATGTCTCTTTGTCTTGAGGCGCCTGAGTGGCTCAGTGGGTTAAAGCCTCTGCCTTCCGCTCAGGTCATGATCCCAGGGTCCTGGGATCGAGCCCCATGTCGGGCTCTCTGCTCAGCAGGAGGCCTGCTTCCTCCTCTCTCTCTGCCTGCCTCTCTGCCTGCTTGTGATCTCTGCCTGCCAAATAAATAAATAAATAAATAAAATCTTTAAAAATAAATGTCTCTTTGTCTTTAAGCCAATTAAGTAGAGCTCTTTACAAATTAATTTTGGCAAAACTATCCTGAAGTAGAAAAATACCACATATCTGCAACCTACATATATAGACATACATAAACAAATTAACATACACAGAGATCTTATAGTTTTTGTCTTAAAATTTTAGTCATGACACAGATATGATAATGTAAAACTCAATAGTTTAAAAAAGAACAGTTGGATCCAAAAAAATTGTGTTTCTGACTGACCGAATAAGTTAAGGTTACCTGCTCAGATGGCTAAAGATTTTACTAATATTTGTGGAAACAATTTTTAAGATTTCTCTTCCACCCAATATCCAAATTAAGAGACCAGGAAGAATATTTACATCTCAAAGGCACAGAAAGAGGATGTACCTTTCTCCAAGAAGGATTCCGTTCCCTAAGCTCAGATCTTTCATGCTGTTGGTAAGACTTTTGACATGAACAGAGAAGGTTTTGGGATTGGTAGAAAAGATAGGTGGGTTTTTCATCGTTTCTAGAACCTCATTTCTGTTCTTATCTCCTACTCCATTTGTAGGACAAGTACAGTTAAGTCCTTCAAAGAATTGGGTGCAAACTTGAATAATATCTGACCCACCCAACTACATTATCCTCAGTTTGTTTCTTTATGTCACGAAGAACTAGGGAAAGAACCAAGGAAATGAGGGAAAGCTAAGAAATAGAACTAAGGTAGAGTCAGGAGATAACCTATGTTCTAGATTTATAGGCATGTTTCTTGGAAAATTTGAGTAAATCCTTCCACAATGGAATTTCAAAATGTTTTTCTTTCCCTCTAGGTACCTAATTTCATTTTAGCATAGGGGAGAAGGCCTTTAAAAAGTTCCTTTCAGGCTTTGAGTATCAGCTTCCAATTTGACCAACTTCTGACCACAGAGCTATTTTAAAAAGAAAAAATTCTTTTAAATATCTTGTAAGGTTCTAGTTGGAACAAACAGGAAATATTTCTGGCAGTATCAAACAACCCTATGGACACAAGAGGGGTCCCCAAGTAGGATACAGTAGATAGTACCCTCCCAAGGACCACTCCCAAATAACCAAAAGAAAGAAGGACTTGGTTTCCCTGAGAGCTGGCAACACGTGGTAGGACCCTAGCTGCAAATGGGGTGCCACCCCCAATTTGGAGTCATACTTTGGAGGGTCCCAAACTGGTTATTGACCAAATGGTTCCCAGGACACTAAAGGAGACAAACAAGAAAGCAATAGCTGTCCCTGAGAGAGAAAAGATTGATAATCAGTATTTTTTCCTGATAATCTAAGTTTGGAAAGGAAGAGACAAGGAAAAACTTTACCTTCCTCTCTCAGCTAGGCACCACAGAGATTTGCAAGAGCTGACCTGGCTAAGAATTCTTACCCTTACCTGGCTTCTGCTAATTTTCCCTGGGTGCTGTCTGCAGACTCCAGTGAGTGGGCTGTCCAGGTGATCCTGGACACCAAAAACAACAGAGGGGAAAAAATAACTTTCCTTCTTCCCTTTATAGTGTGCGCCTGTCTGAGACCCCTTTTTTTCTAGGCTATCTCATAAATGAATAAGTTATCTAGGTTAAAACTTCTCTTTGGTAAAGTTATCCTACTTATTCAGTCTTAAAATAAAACTCTGTTCACCTGAGGTCTCACCCTGGAGCCAGTGCAGTTTAAGTTGGACCCAGTCTGTCCCCAGACCCAATCCAGCTTCTAAGCCAAACTCAGTCCCTCTTGAACCCAGTCCAACTATAGATCCAGTTCAGTTTCTAATTTCTAATCCAAGTCCTGCAAATTTCTGGACATAATCTGAAAAATAAATGCTCAAGTAATTTGATAGCTTGTAACACAAAAGCTGCAGAGCTAAGAACTGAGATCCAAGATTCAAGAGGGACTTACCCATGACCTCCAGAGGCAGAGAAAAAGCAGTGAGTTCTAGGGGCTCAGCAGGTACCTACGGCTGGTTGCTCATTGCTCCTGGAGACTGTTGCGAGTCTTCTTTGGTTCCCTCTTCTTACTTTAGAACTTTAAAAAATTAAACTTCTGGCATATTAAAAATTTTAATAGTTTATATCGGCAAAAATTGATTCAAATCAAGAGGTGCCAAACCAGAAGTGGTTAGGAGTGCTCCTCAACACAAGTCTTAAGCCTACTTAAATGAGCTAATTTGAGTCAGTCTCTGTAACCAGAGTCTAACAAGCACTTGCTGGTTAACCTTCATCCTTGGCTTAGAAAAAGAGCTTTCTTCAATTGTTTCAGTAACACTTGACTTAACTACTAGGATTAGTTACAAGTTTGTTCTCCCTTACAAGGAACACACACCCCCTACACTATTGCCCTGAGTTACCAGCATTTTGTCTTGGCTGGACAAGGTGTATTTTTCCCATTTAGAAAGGTAACACACTAACTGACTAATCAGTTAGAAGGGATTTGCTTATATGAATAGACTTTCCTATCTGTTAAAACAAAGAATACACAGTTTAGCAGTGTAGGGATGAAGGAGTGTCTCAGTGAAGTTAACGCATGTTTTGAGACCAGCTGAACTGTCAATGAACCAAATTGGGTTCTAAGACAGCAGGAGCCTGGTTTTTAGTTATGGATCAGATCTTCCCACAAGCCATAGAAAAGGCATAGAAGAAAGCATCATAGAATGTTAGAACCAGAAGAGGTCTCTGAAGTCATCTATTCCATCTCATCCCATGGTCAGAAAATGGGTATTGTAGGGGCCTACTTAGCCAGAGCAACTCCATCTCAGTTAAACAGCCTTTTGTTGTTTGTGCAGTAAAACTTAAACTGACCCTGCCCCCCCCCTCCGCCCGGCAAAGGAATTTACTTAAAAGCAAGTCTGGGAAACCAGTAAAATATGGTTGACCAGTCCCTGATAACAGAGCCCAAATACAAGGACGGGTCAGGCCAGGTGGAGACAATCTCATTGGCCAGTCTCAACCACATGGCCTTTGCTCTATAAAAGCTAGTCTGTGAAGCTGGGGGTGGTCGCTCTCTCTGTAAGAGACAGCCCCGGCTGGTCAGTTTGATTCTCGGTGCTGGGGAGAAATAAAGCTTTGCTTGACCTTTGCTTTGTATCAGTCTCGCTCCTTTGATCACGGACCCCATCAGGTATGAAAGGCAGGTCACATGACTTGTCCAAGACACAGCATTGTAAGAAGTTTCCACATGAGCAGAGAGCGCAGGTTCATCTACTTCCTTGGCCTAGACCTTCCCCATTGCCCCACACAACCTTGTTAAAATCCATCTCCATTTTGCCATCTCATTTGGTCATTGGCAAAATTTTATCAAGATCACAAAGACCAACACTTTAGAAAAAAAGGTTTGCTGCAACAACTGTGTCTCATCTACAGGAACACACTGGCGTTTCAAAAGTAGAAGCATGTTGCTTGAGAGATTTATCAAGACTAACAGTTTCTGTAAAGCCAGATTTCTCAGCCTGACCTTTCACAAGCAGAGACAACATCCAGTGTTCTTTGCAGGGTTTGACTTATGTTTACATTTAGATAAATGATAGTGAAAAATCCAGTAATATATTGTCCAGACTTTCCAGTTCTTTAGCTCTGAGCAGAGTTGCTTTATCACCTTTTCAGTTTGAGGGAAAAGGAGATAACAACCATGAACTTGCTAATTTTCAGACTTGAATCTCCCACTCAGTCTTTGCTGATACATTGATAGTTCTTGGCTTTTTGGCTTTTTTCTCTGCTTTCCTTCTTTCTCCTTTCATTACTCACAGGATAGTGACTCCCACTGTTACTTTCATTTTCCTGCCTTCTCTTTCTCACTCCCACAACATGCAAAAAGACACTCACTTTACTCTGCAATCACAGGGTTTTTAGCAATTGAGTCCCTAAAAAAACTTCTGAGTATTTAAGGATACTTTCTGGATGACTCTGTGTGATTCATGCTGTTAACTATTTAACATTTTTCATTGTTCCAAGCTTCTCTACAAAAAGAGATTTAAAAATAATCCTCCAAACTCAGTTATAACAGCATAATAATGACAATCATGATGATAAACTGCAAAATTTCCAAGGCAAATCCTTTCCATGAGTCCTCAATACCCTTAAATATCTTTCAGTCCTGAAAAACTTAAGTCAACTTTGTAGTTATGCACTAACTATCTGGAAAGCATGCAAATATTGGAAGGCATTTTGGCTAACTGCATTGCACTTGGTAAGTTTGTTTTGGTGATGCTTCAGGGCATTCTATTGCTGTGAAGGTTGGTAGCTGATGAAATGCAAAGTCTCAGTTAATTAATATGTTCTGTCTTTATGAGCGGCACCAAACCAGGAACTTAGACACCAGGCTCCCAGTGCCAGCTTTAGCAACCAAATAGCTATGTAACCTATGTAAATATATTTAACTGCTCTGGGTCTCAGTTTTGTCATTTTCTAAATCATGATGAATTTTAAAAGTCTCTGAAGTTCCTTCCAATTCTATAATTCTACATTGAAATTCAGGAAGGATTTTAAGATCCTCTAGTGCATAAGAATCATTATTCAATTCAATAAATGTTTATAGAGGAAGGTCTATGGCAGAATACAAAAAAAGAAACTAAGAGAGAACAAAGGACAGAGCAAGACATAATCTCTGCCCTTGAGTTTTCCTCAATCTAGAGGACGGGAAGATGGTATAAGAATCATCAGTCATAAAAGCTTGTGTCTGCACTCAAAAAGCATCATGGGGGAGCAGCACTGGCTCATATTGGTGTTAGCCTGATGCCTCTGTCACTGCACCCCAATCTGACCTCCTGGTTTGGTCCATGTGGGCTCACTCATCAAGGAGTTGAGGCTCTGGTTGGAAATCAGATGGCATATAGTGACAGAGAGTGACATCTTCCTAAGAGATGTTCAAGGATTACAGAAAAGAGAATGATTAATGTATTTGAGAAATTGGTAAAAAATTGGGACAGGAGCCAGGAAAAGAAACTACTTTTCTGATCTGCAACTTAGCTGGTCCCTAAGTTGTCCAGGAGCATGAATAGCTAGGGACCTGACAGCACTAGGATACAAACTGAGAGGAAGAGAAGAAGGAGCAGGAGGAAGGCATCAAACCTGGAGACATAAAGAACTGTTATGCAGAAATAACCAGTGGTTTGTGGCAGCAAAGAGCCAATGTCTTTGATCCTGATACCTGCAAGGAGCCCGCAGTGAGCATGAGAGCACATGACAGTTTAGTCTTTGTGCTAAAGACCAGAGACACTCATTGCCTTTAGCTGTGTCCTCCCCATGGCACTAGACAGCTGACTGCAATAGTAAGTAATAAAAGTAAGCAATAAAAGGAGTGTGGAAATACACACTGAATAAAGTCGATCAATAAAGCTGGGCAGCAGATCACAAAATTACTGAAGGATAAACCCACAACTATTTGCTGGAGTTGCCTTATCTAAGCTACTGGCAAACCCTGGAACTACATCCTTGTAGAGTAGATCCAAGTTGACCTCCTTTCCATACCAACAGATAGTTGTTAACACTACTTCCATTCTCTAGTCTCTGAAGCCAGCAGATCATTGAAGAAAGTGCCACCGGAATATCTTATGATCTTATTTACGGCTGTGAGTTTGTAAGCTGTTTATCATGTCAGGCACTGCTTACCAGCAACAACAACTAAAACATTCATATATATATATATATATATATATATATATATATATATATATTTAAGATTTCATTTATTTACTTGACAGAGAGAGAGATCACAAGTAAGCAGAGAAGTAGGCAGAGAGAGAGAGGGGGGAGGAAGCAGGCTCCCTGCTGAGCAGAGAGCCCGATGCGGGACTCGATCCCAGAGCCCTGGGATCATGACCTGAACCAAAGTTAGAGGCTTTAACCCACTGAGCCACCCAGGCACCCTCATCTATATTTGGACTTCATTATGTTTCTGTGAGAAAATCTAGGCATCACTACCCTGCAGCCTGGATTTCTGCATGACCCATATCTCCATCCTGACTTGTGAATCTGAATAAGGCTATGTGACACATTTACTATATGCCTGTATGAAAAATGGAGACCTCGACTTTCCAGAAGCTTTGTGGGGCTGATATAACCACAAGTGGTAACTGCTAAATGGGTTTTGAGGGCCTGTGGTGGGCAGATGCCTGTGAATTTCTGCGGTGAACACAGACTATGGAGGGCAGCCAAGGCCTCTGGCAATGTCCTTCCTGGGAATCACTGATGAACAGCAGTAACATCCTTTCAGACATGCATTTAGCTAAGTGTCTCCTGAAATAAAGATCTGGAAACCATCTCAGGTGGCAAAAAAAAAAAAAAAGCCAGATTGGATTGGGGCCTGGAAGTCATGAGAGGCTGTGTCTGAGGTAAGGGGAGACAATGAGAAGTGACCCCACAAGTCCTGTGAGGTGGAACAAGGGGGTCACAGTGGCTTCTCTCCAATATGGCACAACAGTTAGACAGCAGAGGGAAAGAGGCAGGAAAGTCTAGAAAGATGGCTCTGACCCTAGCTTCAGCTCTGTAAAGCTCTCCCTGAACCATCGAGAGACTTGAGGCAACTCCAGTCTTTGGTGAACTTGATCTTGCCACTGGCCGTCCCTCACCCGCCTTGCTCAGACATGCCCATTTGCTCAGCTCCCTAAAGAAATAAGAAGAAAGCTCTTGCTCTTGGGCTTCATGGAGGCTCAGGAATGAAAGTGACTGCTCAGAGACTGGCCAGAGCATGAGAAGAGGAAGGCAGGAGAGTTGTGGACCAGCAGTGTTTGAGGAGCTGGCAGAGTAGGAGCAGGGTATCCAAGGGAACATTGAGAAGGCCTGGCCTGGGAGGGTCAGAAGGAGCAGATGGTCACTCACCAGCAGTAAGTGCCACAGAGAACCATATAGAAAGGGGCCCTGGTAACTTTCTATGACTTAATACTGAAATTCACGTTACATAATCCATTAACCTTTGGTCAAAACCATGTTAAAACTCTAGGAAGAATTTTTCATTTAGTGCTCATAGGCAAAAGGGCAAAGTGAACTCTTTGAACCCCTCGTATATTGTGACATTTGTTTATGTAAGTTATTGTCACTGAATTGGATTTGGCACTTTTTTCCTCCAATATCTTATTACGAAAATTATAAAATCTACAGAAAAATTTGAAGTTTTTGATGGACATCAACATACCTACTGCTTAAGTTCTACAATTGTCATTTTTTGGCTATACTTGCTTCATTCACGCATTTATCCATTAATCATCTTATTTTAAACAGTTTATAAAGATATAATTTATATCATAAAATTTACTCATTCTAAGTGTACCATCTGGTGAATTTTAGGGAAATTACACAATTGTGCAACCGTGACAATTCCAGTTTTAGAACATCTCCATCACCCCAAAAGTTCCCTTGTGCTTGTTTGTGATCAGTCTTCCCCTCCCACTCCCAGCCTTCAGCAAGCACTAATCTTTATATCTCTGTCGTTTGTCCTGTTCTAGAAATTTCAAATAAATGGATTCATATAATACGTAGTCTTAAATGTTTGGGTGGGTTTTTTTTTGTCAATTAACATAATATTTTTCAGGTTCATTGTATTGTAGCAAGTATCAGTACTTCATTCCTTTGTCCTTCAACTAGTTGATGGATATATTTTTTTTCCATTTGGGGGCCATTATGAATAATGTTGCTATAACATTCAACTCCAAGTCTTTATGTAAACATGTTTTTATTTCTCTGGGATCCTTTATTGTGAAACTGCAAAAACGCTAGAGTTTTGAAGATTAAAAAAAATGATATGGAATTTTTTAAAAAGCTAAAGAATATATGGGCCATTTTTGCTATCACTAGGATAGAGACTGCCTCAAAATCTGAAAGTCATGGCAAGAAATGAAGGGAGAAGGCAAGGGAGAAAGAGAGAATGAGAGTATTTTAATGTCATCCATTAAACCCCAGAATCTTGCTATGCCTTAAGCAAGATGTACCCTTAACTTCCCAGTTATGTGAGCTAAAATATTTACCTTTCTTCTTAGATTAGTTTGAATTAGGTTTCTTTTACTAGCAAACAAAAGATTTTTGACTACTACATATCAATTTAAAATAAGAAAATGGACAAGAAAGATACACATGATGTCTGTGGCACTAAAATGGTGTTTTAAACCTCAATTTCCTAACTTCAATAAAAAGTAGGATGAAAGGAGATGGTTTATAAAAAGGGCTATGAAAAAATTATGAGTCTGCATGGCTAAAAATGCACAGACTAGAATCCCGTGTGACCACTGAAAAAGACTCACCACAGATGGTCACTATTCCTCACCCCAGAAATATCAAGGCCAGTGATGAGTGACCATTGCAAGGAGGTGGCTCTCACTGCATGGTCAGACAAGTTCTTAGAACATGGGAGAAACATTCCTTTTCCTGCAGCAGCTGAGATGAGGCATGGGGAGGGGAGGGAAGAGAGCTGAAAGGGCAGTGCGAAAAACCAAGGCCAGTTATGAAAAGCCACTAACCGTACCTTCTTCTCACTTAAAGAAAAAGAAGTAACCGCACTAATATGTTCCAGATGTATGGAAAAAACTATGCTACTGCTCTTTCTTCAGTGACCTGGGCCTTGTACCAACTCTGATCATGTCCCTCTAGGGACTGCAAATCAAATTCAAGGGCCAAGGCACCAAAAGCCTCTTCCTGACTGCTGCTGCCTTACCCACCTCCCCACTTCCTGGCCCTGTTCCTTGAAGCCAGACCAACCTGTTCAGCTTCACAGGCCCTCCCCCAGCACTGACTGCCTCCAGCTCTCTAGCGCTGCGCAAACCCAGACCACGGCTTCTCTTGCCTGTTACCTATTAATACAATCTCCTAAATCATCTTTCCATTGGTATTCCTTGGGCCCTGGAGATCTATTTGTTCTCCATGCCACAACCAGAACAAATGTTTTTTGTCATTTTATTTTGCAAACTGAAAAGTTGTAAGAAGAGCATAAAGAACTTACATGTATCTTTTATCGGATGCACCAACTGTTCGTACGTTGCCCCTTTTGCTTACTTCCTGGGCTTGCCCACTCTTTCTCTCTCTCATGCACATACATGTGTACATTTTTTTCAAAATCATCTAAAAGTAAATTGCATATATCATGCCCCATTACCTCAGAACACTTCAGTGTGTATTTCCTAAGACAAGGACATTCTCTCACATGACCACAGTGCAATTGTAGAGGGCTCATCTTAAAAGGCAAATCTGTCTTCATCACTTTCTTCCTACTTCTGCTCTTAAGGTAAGAACAAAAATCCTTAACCTGCCCCGCCATATGGGCCTGACCTAGCCCAGCTTTGCCATTTGCTCTTTGCTTTTTGCTCTAGCCATGCTGGCTGTTCTTTGGTGCACAAACAGCCTTGTTATTCCAGCTTTCAGGGTTTGTCTGAGCAAGTCTTTTCTGCATAGGCACATATCCATCCTTGGTACCTGCCTTCTTTTTTCTTAGCTAACTTCTATTTATTGTTCAGGTTTTGGTTTTCCATTTTGCTTACTTAACTATGCAATCACTTTCTAAATTGTCTTCACTATCAAATCATGAACTCCTTGGGACAGAGGCTTCAATTTTTATGTTTTTCCTTATATCTCCCAGATCCTAGAGCAGTGCTTAGTCCATGGTAGATCCTGAAATAATATCTGTGCATGAATAAACCCTTCTGGATTACTGAGTGGTAGTTATGTATTTATTGTGATTTCCCGAGGGTTGCAAACTCCTTACACTCAAAAATGATTTCCTGATTTGATTCTGTATATTCAGAATATACATGCCCTGACACATGGTAGGTGTTCAGTGAATCTTGTGGAGTGAATGAATTAATAAATACATATTTATTGAATGTTAGGTATGTACCTTAGCTGCACGAGGCATAATAATGGATAATGTATTCATAATCTATGGAAAATTTGATATCTTGCATGTTTTACATATAGCATTTTTGAGAATTTTGAGAATTCAATTTTGAGTCCGTTTGTAAACAATATTTCTTTCTTGTTTCACATTACAATTTTCTCATTGAGGACTGGACTTGAACCAAAAGTACTATCCGTTCCATGAATTTGTGGATATATACAACTTTGATTTCCGAAACTTTGGTGCATATTTGGATTTGGTTCCAATTAGTCAGGTGTCTTGTTTGCAAATTTAAAAAAAGCTATATTTTAGGTAAAAAAGGAAAAAAAGACTTAAAGTCCTTGGTTATCTTAAATAATCAAAATTAACTGCCAAAATTCTCAGAGTTTGAGTGCATTGTGAATCTTTAGCAAGAATAATATTTATGTTTCCTTATCTTATTTGACCATACATTATATTTTGTGGTTAGTATTTTTCCAGAATACTTACTAACATCTTGTGAAACTCTGGGATTTCGTGGAACAACACACTAGAAAATGCTGTATTAGAGGGAAAACCCTTTATCACCCCTCAGCTTCCTTCCCTTAGAAGACTGGTATGCGTTAGGACTGTTTCAAGTACTCATAAAGCATACCCACCAGATCAGTACGTGATCCTGTTCCAGCTCAACTAAGAATCAGTCCTGGTTCATCTCATTGAGCAGTATGAAACTGTGGTTCCTTTTGTTTTGTTTTGTTTTAGATCATGGTAAAGGAGCCCCTACTCCTTGACTCCAAACAGTTTACATATTAAGAATGAATCAATCCCCTTCAATAAAGAAGGGTTTTGAAGTATATTAAAACTGTATTTTAATGCATATTGCTGTGGTCTGAATACTTGTGCCCCTCTAAAATTCATGTATTGAAATCCTGACCCCTGATGTAATGGTATTTGAGGTTGGGGTCACTGGGAGGAGATTAGGTCATGAGAGTAGAATCTTCACGAATGAGATTAGTGTCCCTATAAGAGACCCCCCTCTCTCCTGCCATGTGACCTTATGGCTAGAAGGCACTCTCTATGAAACAGGAAGGAGTCATTTATGGTTTGTCTCCCTCCCAATCCCATCTGGTTTCATTTATTCTTATCCTATCCCCCTACCCCCCCATGTTGCTTCTCCATGTCCTCATATCAGGGAGATCATATGATAGTTGTCTTTCTCCGATTGACTTATTTCACTAAGCATGATACGCTCTAGTTCCATCCACGTCGTCGCAAATGGCAAGATTTCATTTCTTTTGATGGCTGCATAGTATTCCATTGTGTATATATACCACATCTTCTTTATCCATTCATCTGTTGATGGACATCTAGGTTCTTTCCATAGTCTGGCTATTGTAGACATTGCTGCTATAAACATTCGGGTACACGTGCCCCTTCGGATCACTATGTTTGTATCTTTAGGGTAAATACCCAGTAGTGCAATTGCTGACTCTTAATCTCACAAAACAAACTGGGGGTTGCTGGGGGGAGGTGGGATTGGGAGAGGGGGAGCGGGCTATGGACATTGGGGAGGGGAGGCGAACCGTAAGAGACTATGGACTCTGAAAAACAACCTGAGGGTTTTGAAGGGTCAGGGGTGGGAGGTTGGGGCAACCTGAGGGTTTTGAAGGGTCAGGGGTGGGAGGTTGGGGGAACAGGTGGTGGGTAATGGGGAGGGCACGTTTTGCATGGAGCACTGGGTGTTGTGCAAAAAGAATGAATACTGTTACGCTGAAAAAATAAATAAAATGGAAAATAAATAAATAAATAAATATACCCACTGGGAAAAAAAAAAAAAAAAAGAAACAGGAAGGAGTTCACACCAGAGGTGGAATCTGCCAATGCCTTGATCTTAGACTTCCCAGAACCCAGAGATGTGAGAAGTAAATTTCTATTTTTTATAAGCTATGCAGTCTACAGTATTTTGTCACAGCAGTCCAAAGAGAATAAGACACATATGCTCGTCACTTTCAGTAGGGATCAGCGTTTTGTGGACTTCTGGTGCAATAGGGATAAGATTTGCCCTTCCATATGAAACTAAAAAGTGTATAAAAGATAAGAAACAATGGTTCTTAAGATATAAGGCAACAAAAGACAGTGATCCCAATTGTCCCAGTTTACTACGTGGGGAAAGTTTTTAGGCCACAGAGTAGAGAGGAGAGACTCAGGTAGAGCCCAGCAATATCTATGAGTTGGGAAGATTGAAGCAGGTCTGGAAAGACTGTAGCAGCTCAGTTGGTAAGTCACAGTACAAGGCAGAAGAGAGATACACAAAGAGAGGATTCTGAGTACTTGGAAAGGGTTTTCAGGTATTCACTGAGTACTATCAGTGCATAAAGGTGAAAAATTATCTGATGCTGGGAGAAAAAACACCCAAACAGATGAAAGGGAATAATCTCTGACAATCACCCAGGGTCAGGAATAGAGGCTGTTCCCCCAATAGCCAGGATAGGAAACCTCCTAACCCATGGAGTATTGGGCATTGCCCTCAAAAGCATATGTTGCTTCAGCCAAGAAAAAAAATTCTGGAATAAATACTGTTTTGGTTCCACCTAAATGTCTTAAAAAGCAATACCTAAAAGCATCAAACCATTTTCAACTTAACCATGTATAGCAAACATCTGCATCCAATAAAAAGTTAGCAGGCAAGCAAAGAAGAAAAATATGACCCATAAGAAGGAGAAAAATCAGTTGGTAGAGTGACCAACTCAGGTCATGATTTTGGGTTTCAGCTCAGGTCATGATCTGAGTGTTGTGAGTTCGGTTCTATGCTCAGTGAAGAATCTACTTGAGGTTCCTTCTCCATTTTCTCCACCCATTCCCCATATTGTGCTCTCTCTCTCTCTCTCCCTTTCCATTAAATAAATAAATAAATACAATCTTTTTAAAAAGGAGAAAAATCAATTTATCAAAATGGACCCATAAATGACACAGATGATGGAATTAGGGACATTAAAAACTGTCGCTAGAACTCTATTCCATATATTCAAGAAGCCAAAGGAAACACTGAACAAGTAGGGCCATGGAAGATATAATAAAACATCTAAATTGAACATGTAGTCATGAAATCTACAATATCTGAAATGAATAATGTACTGAATAAGATTAAAGACAAAGGGACATTACAGAAAAAAAGTTAGAAAACTTAAAGACATGGCAATATAAACTATCCAAAATGAAACATATACAGAAAAAAAAAAAGACTCAAAACAAGCAACCACAAAAACAGAGGGTCAGTGAGTTGTTGGAGAGTTCAAACCCACCTAACATATGTGCAATTGGAGTCCCCACAAGAGGAAAGAACAGAAAAATTAATATTTGAAGAAACAATGGGCTGGAACTTTTCCAAATTTGATGAAAACTTTAAATCCACAGATTGAAACAGCTCAATAAAGCCCAACCAAAAGAAACATGAAGGAAACTACACCCAGACACATCATGCACAAATTACTTAAAACTGTAAATATTCACAGATACTTAAAACCATGCTGCTAAATGACCAATGAGTCAAAGAAAAAATAAAAGAGAAACTGTCAACTGTTTTGAACAGACTTAAAACAAAACACAGGGACACCTGTGTGGGACCTGGCTCAGTCGTTAAACATCTGCCTCCCACTCGGGTCATGATTCCAGGGTCCTGGGATCGAGCCCCACATCAGGCTCCCTGCTCAGCAGAAAGCCTGCTTCTCCTTCTCCCACTCTCCTTGCTTGTGTTCCCTCTCTCATTCGGTCTCTCTCTGTCAAATAAATAAATAAAATTTTTTTTATATTAAACAAAAACATATCTAAATTTGTGACATGCAGATAAAACTGTATTTTGAAAGGAAATTGGCAGCACTAAATGCCATATTAGAAAGGAAGAAAGGTTTCAAATCAATGACCTCAGCTTCCACCTTAAAAAACTAGTAACAGAAGAGCAAATAAAACTCAAATTAAACAGAAGAAAGGAAATAATAATCATAAAAACAGAAATCAATTAAATAGAAAACAATCACAATAGAGAAACTTAATGAAACTAAAAGCTCTGAAATCAATAAAACTGATAAATGTCTAGCCAAAGTGTTCAAGAAAAAAAACAGAGAAGACACAAATTACCAATTTCAGAAATAAGGGAAGTGACATCACTTCAAATTCTATAGATATTAAAAGGATATTAAGGGAATAATATGAACAACCTTATGCCAGTAAATCCGACAACTTAGATGAAATTGAATTGACAGGCTCTTTAAAAGACACAAGTTACCAATGGTGACACAAGGAGAATTAGATTACCTAAATTGGCCTATATCCATTAAATAAATTGAATTTCTCGTTTAAAAACATCCTATACAGAAAACTATGCCAATTATATCTTTTTAAAAGATCAGTTCAGAATACCCTACTAACTTAGATTGATTCTGTGTAGAAATTAGTAAATTCCATATGGTACTACTAAAAATTGAGTCAAGGATGCTCCTTATATCTGGAAATATAGAAAGGAAAAACCACAAGTTTATTTTTCTTTTCTGCACAGTTCTCGTCCTATGCCATTTCTAATATTCAGTCTGGTTTCTTGATCTTAAAGGAAATCAAGTATCAGCAACAGAGATAATTAATATAAAGACAAAGAAGAGAAAGGGTCTAATTTTTTATTATTAACATATAATGTATTATTTATTTTAGGGGTACAGGTCTGTGAGTCATCAGTCTTACACAATTCACAGCATTCACCATAGCTCATACCCTCCCCAATTTACATCACCCAGCCACCCTATCTCTCCCCCCGCCACCCCCCCACAGCAACCCTCAGTGTGTTTCCTGAGATTAAGAGTCTCTTATGATTTGTCTCCCTCCCTGGTCCCATCTTGTTTCATTTTTTCCCTCCTTTCCCGAACGACCCCCCCCACCTTGCCTCTCAAAGTCCTCATATCAGTGAGCTCATATGATAATTCTTTCTCTGATTGGCTTATTTTGCTTAGCATAATATCTTCTAGTTCCATCCACATCACTGCAAATGGCAAGATTGCATTTTTTATGGCTGCATAGTATTCGTGTGTGTGTGTGTGTGTGTGTGTGTGTGTGTGTGTGTGTGTGTCACATCTTCTTTATCCATTCTCTGTTGATGGACATCTAGGCTCCGAGAAAGGGACTGTTTAGATTGGAGAAGCAGACTCAGCATTGTTTGCTTAGAATGTTGTGTACAGTACATTATTAGTCAGAGGCGAATGAATGTCTGTTCTCTATGCCTTCAAATGAAAAGAGACCAGTCTTCGCAAAGGTGAAGTGTGAAGAAAAAAATGCATTACACTGATGGCTTGTGTACTGGGGTGGGTGCCCATGAGAGCAATTTATTTACAAAATGAAACACATAGTCTTGAATGGAGAGCGTAGGAACAGAACATCTAACTTATATGTTTTCTTCTGTTCACCTGGAAAATCCCTCACGCTGAATCTTAATCTAAATGTTGGTTAATCTCATCACATTTCCTGTTCAAAAACAATTTCCTGGGCTTTCTGTGGCATGGACAGGTGTCATGGTCTAGACGCTTATGGCATCACTTTCCCATCGGTTGGAGGGATGGGATGGGAGTTGTGCAGACCATAGGAGCATCTTCATGTCGCTCATCACCTATGTCCTGGTCTCAGCTGGCAACATCCGCACCTCTCAGTGGTTCTCTCATTTCCCATAAGTCCATGATCATTACATCCCCTAATTCATTTCTACCCCATTTTTTGAAACTAAAGCTGATATTTTAAACTCCACACCGCAACACACATCTCCTCCAGTCTACTGATTTTTTTTAAGATTTTATTTATTTATTTGACAGAGAGAGATCATAAGTAGGCAGAGAGGCAGACAGAGAGTGAGAGGGAAGCAGGCTCCCTGCTGAGCAGAGAGCCCGATGTGGGACTCGATCCCAGAACCCTGAGATCATGACCTGAGCTGAAGGCAGCAGCTTAAACCACTGAGCCACCCAGGCGCCCCAGTCTACTGATTTTTTGAAGATCCACCTGATGGTGTCAGAGAAGACATCAAATTAGTCATTGGCTCAGCAAGACTGAAGTCCTTTGCTACAAAAGAAGAAGCACCATCATCATTCATCTGTGCACAAGGACATATAGAGAAACCAGGGTGGGGGGAGACCAAAAAGCTTCAACTCCATTGTTTACTCTTTTCCTTCCTAAACCCTACTTCCTCCTGTTAACAGATGTAATAGACTTTTCTCAAAAATGACATCTATAGGAATAAATGAGGCCAGCAATCAACTTCCTGTACTTACTTAGTAGAGTCTGGTGGAGGAACATTATCAGTATGGAGCTGACCTGACCTCCAACTTCCTTTTTGGAAAATCACCCAGTATTTTAGAGAATAGCTGATTGTTCAGAGAATTTTGAACAGTAGAACAATAGCCTTAGGAATCATCATGGAGCTTAATGAGACTTAGAACAATTTTGCTTTTATTTGAACAACATGTTGCCTCCTGAAACTGAACACTTGGTTAGGAAGCAATATTCAAACCTCATCCCCACAGGGCCACATCACTCTGATAAGTAGGAATTTTGAAGGTTGAGAGTATGAGGTGCCTAGGTAACAACATGGCCTGGGTACATCAGCAAATGTTAGTGTTTCTTGGTGACTCCCCACCAGTCCCTTAGAAGGGCAGGAAGGAATCTTTTTATTCAAAAGTACTGTGGGTTTCTGAGAAGACAACAGAACACTGATTTTAGTCCCAGTGGGAAAGGTGGAGGTTATGAGCATTGTGACAGGCTTTGCCCTTTATCCCCAAGCACAGAGCCCTTTCAGGTTTTTCTAAACCACAGTTTTAATACAGTCAATGCTGGGAAACTAAAGTGGAATTCTTTCCTTTCTTTTTTTATGGGATCCCAAAGATGAAGAACAGATGATAGGTGAGTTTCATTAATAGGACTTGTGCTTAAGGTGGGTTAATAATAATACTGATCTATGTTTCAGGCTTTTCTTGGGCATTTTATTGTAGACCTGGATTGGGGGTGGGTGGAGGATTTTAGTAGAAGTGAAGCTGGGGAAGCTGCTAAGGAAAAAATGTTGTGTTGGAGCTCTCACTAAACGTGGGAACAGTGGGAGGAGAAAGAGGAGCACCCAATCTCCCCCTCATTCTTGCCCCATTTTTCACCAGCTGCATGGAAATGACTACCACTGAATCAACTACCAAACTGCCCTTACTGACACTGAGGTGAAGAAGGAAGCAGAAGGTAGAGGGGTATGGGAGCTGTCTCCAATATGAAAGAGAAGAGAACTGTCGGTCCCTAGTGAAAGGTGTAGCTTAGGGTGCCTGGGTGGCTCAGTGGGTTAAAGCCTCTGCCTTCAGCCCAGGTCATGATCCCAGAGTCCTGGGATCAAGCCCCGCATTGGGCTCTCTGCTCAGCAGAAAGCCTGTTTCCTCCTCTCTTTCTCTGCCTGCCTCTCTGCCTACTTGTGATCTCTCTCTGTCAAATAAATAAATAAAATCTTTTTTAAAAAGGTGTAGCTTACATCAGATGTGAGCTAGTCAGGGGCTGAATAATCAGATGCTGGGCCCACCAAGGGATGTTGCTTCTTGGATCCTTCAACCTTCAGCCACAAAGACCAACCCGGTTGAATATTATATTTGCCCCCGTCCAGTCTAGGTTTACATGGTACTGCCAAGAAATAAGTTGGGAGTATTCAAGAGATATTTAAGACTAAGGAGGCTTAGGCCCTCACAGAAATATTTACAGTTTAAGAAGCAAAGACTGAGTTGGCCAGCTGCTTCACCTCTTCAAAGAAGCCTAAACTCCCTGCTCTGGTGATCTTCAAATACTGGCGTACATAAAAAACACCTAAACAGTTTTTTTTTTTTCAGGTATTTCAGATTTGTTCATAAATGCATCTTAAAATGTTTTTAAGATATTTGCTTTAAAATACTTACCAGATAATTACAATATCTATGTCATCTCCATGCTGCCATAGGTTGATTTTCTTCTCTCATTCAAGTTGAGATATTCCTGGCTCTTCGCATGACGATCTTGTCATTGTATTCTGGACATTTTCAATGTTATGTTGCAAGACTCTAGATCTTATTTAATTTTTATTTTTTATTTTTTATTGTTTTGGTTTAGCTGGCCTATGCTGAAACCGGGCCAGTGGTGGAAGAAACACACCCTCTTCCTCTTTACCACAGAGACTCTGGAAGTTCACACTCCCTCGCTCAGTTTCCACTGGTAGTGCCATGGCTGGGAGGTAGGGAGATAAGCATTACCACCAGATAGAAATGGAAGTTCATTGAATAGTGGGGTAGAAGGTAGAGGAAGAGATGCCTCATCACCACGGAATGGGGATAGAAATCCAGGCTCCCTACTTGGCTTACTCGAGCGCTGCTCAGCATGGAGAGGGGAGAACACCTCATTACCTCCAGCGCAAGCTGGAGGTTGAGGTCCTCCACCTAAATCTCTTGACTTTTTCCACTAAGTAAATGTGTGACATGGTTTCTTCCCTAAGGTTGTGCTGCACTAGAACGTTTATTGTGGAAGAGTAGGCTTCTATCGGGACTTCATTTGTTAATGCCCATTGAAATTTCTGGGTTGAGCCTTCTCTAGCAACCAGACTAGGACAGACAGGAAGGAAAAAGAAAACCGGGAGAATTCAGTGTCATATTATTTCTGGAATCCTGGGGTTCCCTAAGTCCAGCATCTTCTCTTCACCGTTCAGAGACTTCCTATGTTTGCTTTACATGCAATGTCCAGAGTTTTTAGCTCTACTTAGTAGAAACCCCAGAGAGAAATGCAGATATTTGTCCAGAATTAGAAGTCCTACAGTTTATTTTCTAAAACGCAAATTCCTGCCCAGCACCCATCGAGGAAATTTTGTTTCCATTACATCAGCATGAAACTCGGAATATACTGAAGAAGTCAAACCCAGAAAGAGGCAATAAGACACTATTTAAGCCCCATAAATAAAACAAAACTTAATGATCACAATAACAAAAACCTGTGAAGCGCAGTCTGTTTTCAAATGATTGTCCTATTCCATGACCTTTAGTCCTTATGCCATTTACAGAACAGCTCAAAGTAACAACTGAGTTGTCCAAAGGCACAGGAATAATCAACAAAATCAGAGGAACCGGAAACCAGATTTTCTGATTTCTAGCTATTTTTTAGTCTATTTCAATTCTAGAATTCTTCTGTATTTATAGTTACCGCCATCACTCCAAATTTTCCTTTAGGTCAGTAGTTCTCAGTCTAGCTACACACTGAAGCTCTCTGAAGAGCCTTTTAAAAATGCTTGTTCCTAAATTCCTTCCACCCCAAGAGATGTCCATCTCTGTTCAAGGTTTGGGCTGGGCATCAGGAATAATATAATCTCCCTAGGTGATCCTAATATGCAGCCAAGGATGAGAATCACTGTTTTTATGTCTTCTACCTCAATCAACTGTAATCTTTCTCCTTTAAAGAAAAATCCAGTGGATTTTGCTAATAGCAACAAGCAGCAGCTGGAGGCAGAATGTTGCTTTCTAGACTCTCTTTTCACTAAGCCTTTGTCACTATTGTGTGATGCTAAGCTGTCACCACAAGTTATGTCTCCAAAGCATTCAGAAAGATGAAAAGGTTCAGAAGGTAGTAATATTAAAAGAAGATGCCAAGACAAAGGAGTTATAATGAGTTGGCCACCAACTCTGCTACAAAGTGGGCCTGCAGCTGGCAATCAAGGGATCTGCAGCAGCCAGGGCTACATGGCCCTGGCATCTTCCAATTTTGTTACTAAATGTATATTTCCACTGAGATTCCCAAATTAACATTTTCGAGTTACAAAAACAGGAGGACAGCAGCGATCAGGAGCACAATACTGCCCCCAAGTGGAAGGAAACCTAAATGGCACTTGGATGGCTCTGCAGAGGTGAGAGGCGTTGCTTCTGACGGAAGAGAAACACCACACTGACGACAAAGCTCCTCAGCTCGAATGAGAAACGCCACACGGAGGACAAAGTTCCTCAGCTCGAAAGAGGCTCGGAAGCAGCAAACGTATCGAGTTCTTCGTCTGTAATAAGCTTTCATGTAAAAGATAGTGGTGACTCATGAGGGAATATTTACTTTCAGGTAAACGTCCTCTGAGGTCATCATGCACATAAATTTCCAACCATCAGTATAAATGGGTAAGGTTAATCATCTTTAGGTTAATCTGAATTTTCTTCTGAAAAACAAAAGCAAATTCTGAGGAAATTCAATAATGTCATCTAAATGGAAATAAAGTGAGTTTAACCAAAATACTTAAAAGAGAGTTTAGTACTTTGGTTTCTCAAAATTTTGAAACTCATTTCTGGGTTCAGTATTGATAAGTCGATGCAGAAGAGCAGAAAATGTAAATGCTGTAAAAGGGAGATAGGATCAGAAGCCCCCAAAGCAAATCTCGGAGTCGGCAAGCCTGCCTCTGTGTGCTTCTCCATCTCTTTCCTTTGTCCCCCACACGTGTTCACTCCCTGAGGGGGTGGAAATGGTGGGAGGCTTAAAAAGTGACTAGGAGCTTTTAAAATCCCTGTGAAAGGCTGTCTCTTGGTCTCTGATTTAGCCCAGCCTAATGGCTGGTGTCCATGTCTTAGGATATACTCTATGGCCAATAAACTCTCCCAACATTCTTTTGGTCAAATCCTCCCTACCTGACTTGTTACCCCAGGGCTCCCTGAATGAACAATATGGAGGTCGGGGAGGGAGGACCTCAGCCATTACAGACTCAATCAATGCAGAGAATGCCTGCCAGCATCATCTGCAGAGACAGGAAGGGGATATTGGGAAGAACAGGTGTGATCAAGAACCTCAACAGAAGAGGGTGTTGCTATGAGCTCTCTTTCTCACCCAGAAGTCAGATACATCAGTCTGGATTTTAAAAGTCACATATAATGAAAAAAGGGCAAAGCTTCCTTCAAGAGACATGAAACTAAAACAGAAACTGGACATGGATAAATACTGCCAAGGACTTGCTGCAGACCAAGAGAGTCTGAGTGTCTGGGGACCTACAGCAGTGTCTGCCAAGTGTTCTTGATAAGAATCACCTGGGTCCTTGTTAAAAGTAGACATTTCCAGGCCCCACCAGGGGCTATCCCAGCCCACTGAATCAGAATCTCCAGGGCGGGGGAATCTGTATGTTTCACATTGCTCTGCTGCTCTGGAGTGGGGGATGGACACTTCCTGGATAATTATATAAATATCTAGTAACATGAGAGAATGTCAAAGGGAGAAAAAGGAACCATATGGCACCTGACCTAGTCTGAGGAGTCCAGGAAGCCTTCCCAGGAAAGTGTCCTTTAAACAGCCATCTCACATGAGTAAAAGTTAATCAGGTATAGTGGGGGCAGGGAAGGGTAGGATGTAAATATCTCAGGTATAAAGGGTTAAGGGGGATATGCAAAAGCTCTAGGTAGCTTATAGTCTACCAGTAAAAGGATATGTACCTCAAATAGTGCAAACCAAGGTCCTGTGTTTTAAATGTCATGGAGCAGGAGGTCGTGCAAAACGCTATGACAATTCAGTCAGAAGAGGCACTGGGAAAGGGTGAGGGTGTGGGAATTGAAAGACTAAATGAATTTCCATCCAATTTAGAATTTCTGAGTAGAAGGGAAACCAAAGCAGAGACAGGGAGACAGGTGACTCCAGGACTGTCCATGAGACGAAGTCCCAGGGAAGGTGGAAGAGGGAGGGCAGACAGTGTGAAGCCGTATATTGGGCTTCGAATCTCAGGGAAGGGATTTTCCTCTCCTAAGTGTCACACCACCTTGATATCCCGCTTCTGGCCTAACCCCTGGAATAGTTTTGCCTATTATCAATGTTTGTAACTCAAAATTTTCTTGTCTCTTTCAGTCTTTGGTGCTTCCAGTACATTTCATCATCACTTGAAAAGATTCAGCTGTGACCGATCTCTTGCCAACTGCCTCAGTTTCCTAGGAAGTAAACTGTAGATGAACAATACAGGTATACGTGCCCCCATACAGAAGCAGTGGTAAAAATGGCATTTGCTGGTTATTCTCCATTATTTCTCGTATTTAACTCAGCTTAAACTGACCGTGATTTTATTTTCAAATTAGTGTTCTCAAAGGACAATGTATTAGATTGAGGCTTTTCATTTGGAAAACCATAATATTCTCATTACGATTTCAGTGTCCATTTGGTTATTAGAAGTGATAATTCAGGCTCATGGGCAGCAACCCTGAATCAAGGCCAATAATGAGAGAGGAGAGCATACTTCAGGCTTCTAGGCGTCAGCTGCTAACCTTGTCTAACCTCGCCACAGCAAGGGGCTAGCTTCTTGTAGCACGTGACCCCGTCACACAGATGCTATCAAAGATATCTGCAGTGGGGTGCTATACACAATAGATTTTAAAATCTAAATGGGTCTCTTGGGGCGCCTGGGTGGCTCAGTGGGTTAAGGCCTCTGCCTTCGGCTCAGGTCATGATCCCAGGATCCTGGGATCGAGCCCCACATCGGGCTCTCTGCTCTGCGGGGAGCCTGCTTCCTCCTCTCTCTCTGCCTGCCTCTCTGCCTACTTGTGATTTCTCTCTGTCAAATAAATAAAATATTAAAAAAAAAAGATAAGTGTAAAATCTAAATGGGTCTCTTGTTGTAGTTTCGTTTAAATGGAATGAATGACTTTTGGCTTGAAACCATACTGGTTTATTTGTCTGACTTTTACTTCAGGAACAGTTTCCTTCAAGAAAAAGGAGTTTTGTTTAGGCACCTATAGGGAGTCTAATGGGACTGAAAATATTCAATGATTAAAGTAGACCAAGTGCCCCTCTCCCCGCACCCCCTGTCCCTGTCCTGGGCCATGTGCCATCCCTCGTGGTGTCACTGCTTCTCTTCGTGCGAGCCGCACCCACTACGGCCTCTCCTCCAGTGCCGGCCCCTCACGAAGCCTCTGCTGCCTTACATCTTAGTCTTGCTCAGACTGAGACCCTGGCCACAACCCTCTTCAAAATCGTCTTAAAGTTGAAACCCTTGGTCAAGATCCCACTGTCCAGTCTTCTAGGTGCAAATTCTTAAGAAAGAGACTGTGGTTGACTCAGCTCATCCTATTGTACCAAAGGCTAGGGTGAGATTCAAATTACTGAACTTAGCAATTAGCTCCGCACTTGCACTGGACAATCAGAGCTGCCAGGGGCTCGCTCTCTAACTGCTAGACTGTGGAAAGTTCAGGGCTGGGGTAGGGGGTAGGGGTGAGAGAGTGCTTCAGTCAGATCAGGTGAAGGGTACCAGACAGGCTCACGGAAGCTTTGGTTTTCATGAATACAGAAATAGCTCAATATTTTAACAACCTGTATGGCTGTACTGGTATATACTGCTGAGAACTCTGAATCCCTGAGAGTGGGGAAGGACACAGACATGATATGCACAATGTGGCCCCCTTAGAAGGTAGTTTAGCTTTAACGGGCATTTAAGGCTCACCCCGTGCAATACCTGTGTATGTATTTGAAAGAGTCATGAACCTTGAGGGCAGTGAGGAAGCGGTGTTCAGTTCTTTCCCATCTCCCCAAAGAACCATTCATGCCCTCTTACACAGAGGGAACTCGTCAACTGATCAAAGCCGTCAGCTGATTGGGGAGTGAGGGTTCCCTGGCATGAGTTCTGGCTTTGCATATATTTGCCTACAAGGCTTTGGACACAGGGTCTCAGTGTCTTCAACCTTCAAGTGGTAAGTTTGTGTTGTATAAACTCCACAATCCTTTTCCCACTTTAGAATCCCCCCACATTCAGAGGATTTGTTTTAAGATTTGTGATTAGAGGTACAGGCAGTGCCAACTTCAAGAGACAGAGAAATCCTTATTTGAATAAATTCAGCACAACAATGAAAACATGGGCTCTGGGGTCAAATTCTAACTCCACCATTGTGGTTGGTATAACACACACAAAATCTTTCCTTAACCCTACTGTGACTCTAACAGGAAGCTAGAACAGTGGAGTGAGAATTCCATTAAGACACTGGGATAGAAGATTGATGATGGGAAATTATTCCATAGGCTGGCCCGTGAAAGGAATTTCCCAGCACTGTGACATACCTGCAGAGAGTAAAGGCCGTAATAAATCAGATGTCAGAGATATCAAAGGACTGTCTGCCCCAAGCAGCTGGTGACAGCTCTCAGTACAAGAAGGGCTTACACAGGATGCCAGACAAGCAGGCATCTGAGAAGCTTGGTTCCATCTCTAAAAGAATCCTGTTAGCTAAGCAAAGCACAAGCATTAAATTTTAATATCATTGTAAGTGCTGGAATGTCCTCATAAAACTTGAAAATCTGTGCCTGCTGGGCCCACAGAGAATAGTATGCATTTTTCTGGGCTCTAAACTTGTTAGGTGGGGTGCTGGTGAAAAGAGCTGGTCTTTGCTTTGGCCGGCCAGCCTCCTCCTTGGCCTCTCTGAGGTCACCTGAAAGAAGGATTCTCCAACAGCACGGGATGCCCACACCTGCCTGGTGCCCCAGCAGCCCGAGCTGCTAAAGACAGACCCATTAAGTAACCACTCCCTGGATGACTGAAAGCTAGAAAAGGCCCGGGCACCTGGCCTGGCAGAGTCTCTGTCTACCTCCTTCTACTTTGTAGAACTTCCCTTCCTGCCTTGTTAAGACTTAAAAGGGCACAGGACCACAAACCAACCCTTTGTCAAAAGGCTCTTGCCTCTCCTGAAAAGCTGTCATTCTGGCGCCCTTTGGGGCCGCAGAGAGGATGGTCTGAGGGTTGGAAAACAAATATATCAATGATACCGGCTACGATTTGTTGGAGGCCGAACCTGTGTCAGGCTACGTCCTAGCACTTCATCTCCTCTACAATAAATCTCACCGCAACCTTAGGAGGTTATGTGGTAAGGTTGTCGCTCGCCAAAATTTGGTCCAAAGACCAACAAGCATTGGCCTCACCTGGGAGCTTGTCAAAGATGGGAAGTCTTGGACCTCCCCCCAGATGTGCTAGGCCAGATTCCACCTTTTAAAACAAGATCCTCAGGGGATTTTTGTGCACTTTACAGCTGGAGAAGCACTGATGTAGCTCAGAAAGTAATAGCTCAGTCACCGGCCATCCTTACCTGAAGAAATGAAGGAGTTCCTAATAATCACTCCACTTTCTGAGGACATTGGCAAGTGCACACTGCCCCGACCCTCACAGCAGCCCTGAAAGGCCATATTCAGACTCCCATTTCAGAAATCAGGAAACTAAGGCCAGAGCTACTAAGCATCTTCCCCATTTACAAAGTTAATCATTTGAGCCAGGATGCAGACCTTCCCTGAAAGACTGAAAGCTAATACCTTTTCTTTTCCTGCATGTTGCCTCTCACATGAGCTTGGGATTATTCAGCTCTTCGTGAGCAACTGGTTTGACCCAACTGGTGACTCCATGGACAAATTAACAAGCAGTGTTCCGTGACTTCCCCCTGGTTGGCTCTGAAGAATTCCTTGTTCCTGCTCAGCTTCTAAACTGGCTTCAGTGCATCTCATTTGTCCACCCATAGGAGGCTCCGGGCGCTTCAGACCCCAGATCCCAGCCTGCTGATGAACTGGCCCACCACGTGCTCTCTGCAATATGTCCATCACCAGCTCAGCACTGGTTGCTGGTCCCACCTGTTCTTCTACAGGTCAAGACCCAGCCTCACTTGAAAACGCCCTAGGAAGGGGCCTGCCCTTTCCCATCTTTTTGATCCCAGGGAACTTGTGTAGTTTCTGAGTCAGACAGATAGAGCTGGCTCAGTACAATTTATCACTATATCTAACCCACCCCTTATCTGGGGTCAATACTGACAAAATGAAGCCTTGACACATGTGACCTCTCTCAGCCTTTTGTTTTGCAGCAGAGCAGTTTGAGGCCCAGAAAGGGAAGTCCATTTTCTTTCTTCTTGCAGTCAGAAGAACTATGGAATGATTGTCCTAAGTACCTTGAAATGAAATTTTAGCCCATCCTATTATATCCTGCAACGTTGTCATTTATTAATTTTTACATTCAACGACAACTACAACAAAAATCTTACAATGTGTCCTACATGTCCGGGAAGCCCAATAGAATTAGATGGGCTTAAAGAGGAGAACTGGAAGAAGAAACAGAAAGACAAAAAGCAAGAAGGAGAAAATGCAGAAAGAAAATTGATTTGGTTCTCACCAATTCTGAAGGAGTGGAGCTAATTAAAATTCTTCAATAGTTATAGCAAAAATAGTTACCACTTACTGTGAATGTGCATCAGGCACTTATAAGCATTCTTTAGCCAGGACTTTATTTAATTCTTACAAATTTCCAGAAAGAGGAAAGTGAGACTTAGTGGGTAAACAACTTACCAAAGTCACAAGTGAGGGGTCGGAGACTCAAACCTGGTCCAAAGTCTACACTCTTTACCTAATGCAAGGACAAGGAAATTCCTTTCCCTTCACCACAAATTTCCACAGGTACCCAGAAATGTCACCTTGAGCATGACCACATTGGGCCTAAGACCCAGAAAGAGCAGTGAGACTACAAGCAGGAGAGACATGATTTGGGATAGCTTGACTGAGAAGTCAACATTTCCTCTTGGATTCTTGTGCTACTATGATGCTTTGGAAGCAAACACCAAGCACCACTCGACCCTTGCCCTTCCCCCTAAAAAACCAGAAGGTTCACTAGTTCCACATTAGCTATTTCTCATTATGTAAACAGTCTGAGCCATCTTCATTCAATTTATTGCTACATTAGTCCCAAACCTAGCTAGGAAAATACATTAACTTTCAATAACATATCCTTGATGACTTGTAGAAATCAGTCCCTGCCATCTCCCTTCTTAAATTTATCCTTGTGAATCAGGGAGCAGTGAGGGAAAGCAAGTTAAACCCAGCATCCTTCTGCAGCTGAGGGAAATAAAGAAATTTGGAGTTCTTAGGAGACCTTTAAAAATATATTTAATGTTTAATCATCTGCTAGAAGCATATGGTAGTAAATAGTAACTTGTTAGCAGGTTTCTGGTACTGCCCATGCTTTTTCTCAAAATCTTGGCAATGGTACCAACTAGCATCAGAGAAAGGAAGAACTTATTTAAAACTTCACTGGGAGCTATTTTCCTGATCACAGCCCTGCTCCCCAAAGTGGGGAGCAATTTAGACTTTATTCATTGCTGTAATAGACCTGAAATTAATTCAGAATCTAATCACAAGAAGAGCCTTGAGAATCAATCCAATTTTTAGTCAACATCATTATCATCACCATCAACAAATATTTATTGAGCATCTAGGACACTAGATGCTGGGAATACAAAGAAGCCTGTGTCTATCTTGCTGCTCTGAAGGTGCTTCAATAGAGAGAAAAGTAAAAACACATATTAGAATTCACTCAGGATAAAAGGTATTACAGGAAATAGGCTGGGGCAGAATTTGGGGAGGCAGCATGGGCAGAGCCACAGAGGTCAGAATTCAGAGAGAATGTCCTTCAGGTAAGATTCTGGAGTGGGAGAGTGACTTCCACAGGATGCCCCAGTAAGGTTTTATGGGCTGGTGCAGTATGAGACAGGGAGAGTCTGGGGAGATGGTCTCCAGTTAAGTAAGGCAGATGCAGACTCTAGGGGTGGACTGTGGGAATATAAGATAAAGGACCACTGTAGACTCCAACAAAAAGAAATAAGAAATCCCTTCTATGTGCTTTCTAAAATTATCCAAATTTCCCACCGATCTTTCTACCTGTGACAGTCAAATGACAACGAAACTAGGTTGAAACCCTTCATTTTCTCTCACTGATCCTATACTCTGAAATAAATTTCCTTTGACTTTGCTCTCTTTCCTTGGTGCACTTTTTTTAAAGTTTTTATGTTTTACCTTATTTGAAAAGAGGCTTTATTTTTAAACAATCCTATTTTAATAAGACATCTTCCTCAAAGCGATTGAAAGCTATTTATTAAGTTGACAAAAATCAACCAAGTGCTTAGTGCTCCTCTAAAGAAAGATGCCAACTAATAATGCAAAAGCAATCATAGGCAACTAGGTTTGGTGTGCTACCTGAGGCTTTCTTTTTTAAATTGGCATTAGAATAGCTGTGGCATCTGGGGGCTCATAACTCTTCCAAACAATGGTAAAGTCAAAGCCATTCAGGTTGGACTTCCCCAAGTTTTGAATGGGTCTTGTTCTGAAGACATGTGAATTTGTCATTTGAGAGTCAAGCCAAGCTTTTCCATAGTGGAAAAAAAAGGGGGTCCAATGTGATGGTCAGTGGTTCCTGTACCCCTGCTCTGCAGTGGGCACTGTTCTAAGCTCCCGACATGACTCATTCCATTTCTTCCTCACAGCAGATTCTATAAAATTGGTGTGATTATTATTCATTTTTTAGAGGGATAAACCAGGGTTCAGAATGTGTAAATAACTTGCCCAAGATTATACAGCTAAGATGTGGCAGTGCCAATGATTCTATACTCTTAGTGTTTGGTCCTACCTTCCCCGGAAGAACTGATTCCAAGCATGCCAGGACTAGGGTTGAGGCAAGTGAGGTACTCACCTGGAGCTGCAAAAAGCTCAGTAGGCTAGCTCTAAGAAGGCTATCTAACCTGTAGTGAAGCCTGCCTAATATTCTTCATAGTATTGTGCCTGGCCAGCCTGGGCCACCCACTGTATCCATCTTGCCAAACTGATCAGTAGTTCTCATACATTAATTTGTGTCAATATCACCTTGGAGGTTTTTGTTAAATTCAAATTCCTAAGGACCCACCCTAAGAAATTAGGATTCACTTTGCGTGGGATGGTCTTTTTTACCCTCTCCTCTCTGGTTGGCATTAACCCCATTCCTGCAAAGAGCCAAGCCTTGAACTGGGAATAGGAAGATGAAGGGCAGCACAGTTACTCAGGATAAAGGAAAGGGAAACTGAAGTGATAAGAAATCAAGGACAGCATGCTTTTGGTGTAGCATAACCAGGTTGGCTCTTTCCCTAGAGAAGGTACAGTGCTATTTATATAGAGAAACGTAGAGGAGTTAAGATAGTGGAGGAGTAGGCAGCCCCTACATTTATCTTGTTCCTTGAATACAACTAGATAGTTAACAAATCATCCTGAACACCCAAAAAATCAACTGGAAATCTGAGAAAACAAATGCTGCAAGTCTGCAAGTAGAAAAGCAACCACCGTTTGCAAGGTAGGCGGTGAGGAGACTTGAATCCAGTGTGATATAGCTGAGGAAATTATGGAGGGGAGGGAGCCTCCTTAAGGAGGCTACCGCAAAGTTTAAGTAGCAGAGTGCAGAATCAGGACTTTTAGAAGTCTGCTACAGCGGGGAATGTGCCTGGCTTAAAGGTGCTCAGGTGGTGAAGTGGGGGCAGAATCCCAGGTGTCATAGCATGGCCTGAGGATCCCTATTCTTCACAAGAAGAATGGGTGGCTCCTAAGTGTGGGGAAGTCAGCTGAGAACAGTGAATCTAGGTGCCAACATTCTGCTCTGTGTTGCCATAAACTGCAAACCACTTCATAGTTGTGTGACCACTTTCTTGGGAAGGGTCTAGCAAAAAGCAAAAGGAGGCAAGACCCTCCCCCAGGTAGAACAGCATAGGTCCATGCTGCAGAAATCCCTAAAATTTGGAGTTTTGAAATTCCGTTGCATGCCCGAGATCAAAACACTCAATCAGAGGTAGGGTAAACAGAGTTCTGAAGGAAACTGAGGAGATAAGTGTGATTGACTCCTTTTCTGTGAGGGCTCACTCAAGAGTAGGGGGTACAAACTTTCTGCTCTAGGGCTAGAAAGCAGGGCTCCACCATATTAATCCTGCCCATGAGTGCTGATAGACTTTAGGGAGCAAAACATCACCACCTAGTAGAGTCTGGAGCCCCTTACACAAGAGCCCTGCCTCCCTGCACACTGAAGGGGCATTTCCACAAGGGCAAGTCCACCTGAGAGTCAGGGCCCTCCCCCAGAAGACCAGCACAGACAACTCACTCACACCAAGTTTACTGATTATAGGGGCTGCAAAGCTTCAGCTCTTGGAGAAGACAGCATTCTTTGTATTTTTATTCTTTAGTCTTTTAGTATCTTCTTAGTTTTTAATTCTTTTTTATTTTTTAATTATTATGTTTTAGTTATCTTCTTATTTTTTAAATTCTTTTTTATTTTTTAATTTTTATTTTTATATATACATTGTGTATTTTTTTTTCTTATTTTGGGATCTAGTTTCTTTTAACAAGCAGACCAAAACCTACCCAGGATCTAGTTATTTGTTGTTGTTATTGTTGGTGTTTTTATTTTGTTGTTGTTGTTTTCTCTTTATTTCTTCTTTTCTTTTCTGGATAAAATGACAAGATGAATAAATTCACTTCAAAAAAAAGGACAAGAGGTAGTAATCAGTGCCACGGATTTAATCAACATAGATGTAAGTAAGATGTCTGAACTAGAATTTTAAACAACAATTATGGGCACCTGGATGGCTCAGTGGGCTAAGCCTCTGCCTTCAGCTCAGGTCATGATCTCAGGGTCCTGGGATTGAGCACCGCATTGGTCTCTCTGTTCAGCAGGGAGCCTGCTTCCCCTCTCTCTCTCTCTGCTGCTCTGCTTAGTTGTGATCTCTCTCTGTCAAATAAGTAAATAAAATCTTTTATAAATAAATAAATAAATAATCTATGTTTTAAAAAGACAACACTAGCAGGGCTTGAAATAAGTATAGAAGACACTATAGAATCCTTATTCTAGAGATAAAAGAACTGAAATCTAATCAGGCCAAAATTTAAAATGCTATTACTGATATGCAGACCTAGGTGGAGGCCATTAAAACAAGGATGAACAAAGCAGAAGAGCAAATCAGTGATATGGAAGATAAAATTATGGAAAATAAGGAAGAGGGAAAGAAAACTATTGGATCACAAAGGTAGACTTAGCAAACTCACCAATTCCATAAAGCAAAATAATGTCTGTATTATTGGAGTCCCAGAAGATGAAGAGCCGTGGGGGGGTAGAGTAGGGGCAGAAAGTTTATTTGAACAAATTATACCTAATAACTTCCCTAATCTGGGGAAGGAAACAGGCATTCAAGTCCAGGAGACACAGAGAACTCCTCTCAAAATCAATAAAAATAGGTCAACACTGCAACATATTATAGTGAAACTAACAAATTACGAAGATAAAGAGAAAATTCTGAAAGCAGCTCAGTATAAGAGGTCTTTAACCTACAAGGGTAGACATTAGGCTGACAACACACCTGTCCACAGAGACCTGGCATGCCAGAAAGGACAGGCATGATATAGTCAGTGGGCTAAATGGGATATATACACAGCTAAGAATACTTTATCCAGCAAGGTTGATCATTCAGAATAGGAGAGATAGAGTTTCCAGGACAAACAAAACTAAAGGAATTTGTGAACAATGAACAAGCCCTGCAAGAAATATTAAAGGGGACTCTTTGAGTGGAGAGAGCTACCAAAAGTGACAAATACCAGAAAGGAACAGAGACAATCTACAGGAATAGCAACTTTACAGGTAAAACAATGGCACTAAATTCATATCTTTAAATAGTTACTCTGAATGTAAATGGACTACATGATCCCATCAAAAAGACATAGGGCATCAGAAAAGGAAAAAAAAAAAAAAAAGCAAGACCCATCAATATGCTGCTTACAAGAGACTCATTTTAGACCTAAAGTCAACTCCAGATTGAAAGTGAAGTGGTAGAGAACAATTTATCATGCTAATGGACATCAAAGAAAGCTGGGGTAGCAATCCTTATATCAGATGAAATAGATTTTAAGCCAAAGACTGTAATAAGAGATGAAGGTCACTATATCATAATGAAAGGATCTATCCAACAAGATCTAACAATTGTAAATATTTTTGCCCCTAACTTGGGAACAAAAAAATATATAAATGAATTAGTAAGCAAAATTAAGGAGACTCATTGTTAATAATGCAATAGTAGTAAAATAACTATAATATAATAACACCCCACTCACAGCAATGTACAGATCATCTAAGAAAATTAACAAAGAAACAAGGGCTTTGAATGACACACTGTACCATACGGACTTCACAGATATATTCAAAGCATTTTATCCTAAAGCAGTATATTACACATTCTTTTTGAGTGTACGTGGAACATTCTTCAGAATAGATCACATACTGGGTCACAGATTAGGTCTCCACCAGTATAAAAAGACTGAGATCATAAAGTGCATATTTTCAGACCACAATCCTATGAAACTTGAAGTTAACCAAAAGAAGAAATTTAGAAGGACCACAAATACATGGAGGTTAAAGAACATCCTACTAAAGAATGAATGGGTCAACCAGAAAATTAAAGAATTTAAAAAATACACGGAAGTAAATGAAAATGAAAATATGACAGTTCAAAACCTTTGGATGAAGCAAAGGTATTCCTAAGAAGGAAGTATATAGCATTACAGGTCTTCCTCAAGAAACGAGAAAGGTCTTCCTCAAATGCACAACCTAACCTTACATCTAAAGGAGCTGGAAAAAAATAAATACATAAAGCCTAAATCCAGCAGAAGAAGAGAAACAATAAACAGTGGAGCAAAAATTAAATGATATATAAATTTAAAACAAAACAACAACAAAAAAAATAGTAGAATAGATCAACAAAACTAGGAGTTGGTTCTTTGAAAGACTTAATAAGATTAAGAGAGAGTAGGAAGATGGTGGAGGAGTAGGGGACCCTATTTTCATCTAGTCCGTGGAATTCTGCTAGATAGCAATTAAGTCATTCTGAACACCTGCAAACTCAATTGGAGATCTAAGAAAAGAATTGCTTCAATTCTACAAATAGAAAAGCTACCACTTTTTGCAAGGTAGGAGGTGTGGAGAAGTGAATCTGAGGTGATATTTCGGGAGATAAACCATGGTGGGAGGGACCCTCCATAAGCCGGCTACTGGAAAGTGATATAGCAGCAGAGTGCAAAATCAAAACTTTAGAAATCTGCTCATGTGAGGGACATCCTTGCCTGAAAGGCACTCAGATGGCAAAGTCGGGTGGAAACCCAGGTGGGACAGTGTGGTCTCAGGATCCCCAGGGTCACAGAAAGAACAAGGGTGCCTGAGAGTGGCAGAGTTCCTAAACATCAGAGCAGGGAAGCTGGCTGCAGTCAGCAAGCCCATAAACCACAAACATGGCACAGTCAGGTGACTGCTCTCCAAGCAGGGATCCAGCAAAAGCCAGACTGGCAGCAGGACATCCCTCCCTCCCCCAGAAGGAGCTGTATGGGTACTCGCTAGAGAAGACCCAAAGCATGGTCTGTGCCTGAGATTAAAACACTCAGTCCTGGGTTCAGTGAATGCAGAATGCTGGTGGAAACCAGGGAGATAAGAGTGACGGACTGCTTTTCTGTGAGGGCTCACTGAAAAGTGCAGGGTCTGAATTTTCAGCTCCAAGGCTGGAGATTGGGCCTTGGCCATTTTCATCCTCTAAAGGGCTACAGAAAGCCTTCAGGGAACAAGAGCCACCTAGAGCAATATGAAGCTGCATACATTGGACTCGGCCCCCTGGTAAGGGCAGCACACTTCTGCCCAGGCAAAGACACCTGAGAATCAGTGCAACAGGCCCTTCCCCCAGAAAACCAGCAAGAACATCTGGCTAATACCAGGTTTACTGATGACACAGAATTGCAAAACTCTAGTGCTAGGAGAAAACAGTATATGAAATTCAGTGTTTTTTCTCATGATTCTTTAGTCTTTCAGTGTAAATTTTTTTCTTTTTTCTTTTTCAGCTAGTTTCATATTTTATCAACTTTTTTTTAAAGTATTTTTAATCTTAATATTTACATTTATATTTTAAATATATATTCTTCACTTTTGCTTCCCTTCATTGTATTCAATTATATTTTTGTATATATATAAGTTTTTCTTTCATTACAATTTTGGGATCCACTTTCTTCTAACAAACAGACCAAAATACACATAGGACTTAGTGTGTTATTCTGTTCGGTCCACCTGTTTGATTATATTATTTTTTTTCCATTTTTTCATTTTTGGATTCTGATCTTTTCTGATATGTGTAATGTATATTTTGCTGGGGTTGTGTTTGATATTTTTGTGTTTTCTTCTCTTGTTCACCTCTTACTGGGACAAAATGACAAGATGGAAAACTCACCACAGAAAAAAGAGCAAGAGGCAATACTTACTGTCAGAGACTTAATCAATATGGACATAAGTAAGATGTCAGAGATAGAATTCAAAATAATGATTATAAAGATACTACCTGGGCTTGAAAGAAGCATAGGAGACACTAGAGAATGCCTTTCTGGAGAAATTAAAAAAAAAAAATCTAATTAGGTCAAAATCATAAAGGATATTACTGAGATGCAGTAAAAAAAAAAAAAAAATGGAGGCTCTAACTGCTAGAATAAATAAGCCAGAAGAGAGAATCAGTGATATTGAATATAAAAAGATGGAAAATAAAGAAAATGAGAAAAAGATAAACAACTACTGGATCACGAGGGATGAATTCGAGAGCTCAGTGATACCATGAAATGAAATAATATAAGAATAATTGGGCCCAGAGGAAGAGGAAAGGGGTGGGGGAAGCAGAAGCTATATTTGAAAAAATTATAGCTGAGAACTTCCTTAATCTGGGGAAGGAAACAGGCATTCCAGTCCAGGAGGCACAGAGAATCTGCCCCTCTCCAAATCAACACAAATAGGTCAGCACCTTGACATATAACAGTGAAGCTTGTAAATTTCAAAGACAAAGAAAATATCTTTTTTTTTTTTTATTTGACAGAGAGAGATCACAAGTAGATAGAAAGGCAGGGAGAGAGAGAGAGAGAGAGAGGGAAGCAGGCTCCCTGCTGAGCAGAGAGCCTGATGCGGGACTCGATCCCAGGACCCTGGGATCATGACCTGAGCCGAAGGCAGCAGCTTAACCCACTGAGCCACCCAGGCGCCCAACAAAGAGAATATCTTGAAAGCAGCTCAGTACAAGAGGTCCTTAACCTACAGAAGTAGAAATACAAGGCTGGCAGCAGACTTATCCATAGACACCTGGCAGGTCAGAAAGGACTAGTATGATATATCAGGGTGCTAAATGAGAAAAACATGCAGCAAAGAATACATTATCCCTCAAGACTGTCATTCAGAATAGAATAGAAAAAGAGCTTCCAGGACAAACAGAAACTAAAAGAATTTGTGATCACTAAATCAGCCCTGCAAGAAATATTAAAGGAGCTCCTTTAAATAAAGATAGAACCCAAAAGCAACATAGACCAGAAAGGAACTGAGACAATATATAAAAATAGTGACTTTATAATTAATACAATGGCACTAAATTCATCTTTCAGTAGTTACTCTGAATGTAAATGGGCTAAATGCTCCAGTCAAAAGACAGAGGGTGTCAGATTGCCTAAAAACACCTCCAGATTGAAAATGAGGGGGTGGAGAAGCATTTAGCATGTTAATGGGCATCAAAAGAAAGCTGAGGTAGCAATCCTTATATCAGACAAAATAAATTTTAACCCAAAGAATGTAATAAGAAATTAAGATCACTTTATCATAATTAAAGGGTCTATCCATCAACAAGATCTAACAATTGAAAATATTTATGCCCCTAAAATGGGAGTAGCCAATTATATAAACCAATTAATAAAAAAATTAAGGGGCACCTGGGTGGCTCAGTGGGTTAAAGCCTCTGACTTCGGCTCAAGTCATGATCCCAGGGTCCTGGGATCAAGCCCCAAGTCAGGTTCTCTGCTCAGCAGGGAGCCTGCTTCCTCTTCTCTCTTTCTCTGCCTGCCTCTCCGCCTACTTGTGAACTCTGTCTGTCAAATAAATAAATAAAATATTTTTAAAAATAACAAAATTAAAGAAATGCATTGATAATAATACAATAATAGTAGGGGACTTTAACATTCCATTCACAGCAATGGATAGATCATCTAAACAAATGATCAAGGAAAGACAGGCTTTAAATGACACACTGGACCAGATGGACTTCACAGATATATTTAGAGAATTTCATCCTAAAGCAGCAAAATACACATCCTTTTTGAGTGCACAGGGACCGGTCTCCAGAAGAGATCACATACTGGGTAACAAATCAGGTCTCAATTGGTACCAAAAGATAGGAATTAGTCCCTGTATATTTCCAGACCATAGTGTTTTAAAACTTGAACTCAATCACAAGAGTAAATTTGGAAGGAAAATAAATGCATGGAGTTTAAAGAACATCCTATTAAAGAATGAATGGGTCAACTAGGAAATTAAAGAAGAATCTTTTAAAAATCAGGAAAACAAATGAAAATGAAAACAGAACAGCTCAAACGTTTGGGATTCAACAAAAGCAATCATAGGAAGGAAGTACACAGTGATACAGACTTTCCTCAAGAAGCAATAAAAGTCTCCAGTGAACAACCTAAACGTACACCTAAAGGAGTTGGGGAAAGAATAGCAAATAAAGCCTAAACCCAGCAGAAGAGAATTCAAAATATTAAAGCAGAAATCAATGAAATAGGAACCAGAAGAACAGTAGAACAGATGAACGAAATTAGGAGCTGATTCTTTGAAAGAATTAATAAGATCAATAAGCCCCTAGCTGGAGTTATCAAGAAGAAAAAAGAAAGGGCTAAATTAACAAAATAATGGAGGAGGGACTAGATGGCAGAGAAGTAGGAGACCCTGTTTCAGCTTGTCCCCTAAAGTGAGCTAAATATCTACCAGAACACTCTGAACACCTCATGGTTTCAGATGAAGGTTCAGATGAGATGTAAGATTATACACTTCTGGATCTCTATGGGGGCAGAAGACATCAGTGGAGAGGTAAAGCAGAGTGAGAATGCTTGGACATTGGACAGAGAGTAAACAGAGGGGGGAGGGAGCCAACAGAAGGGGCCCGCCCTGGGATTGGGGATCAGCATTAACTTGGAGTCTGGTTAAAAGCACTCAGAAAGAGCAAAAGATCTTAAGGGGCAACTGGTGGAATCAGGAGGTTACAAGCATGGCTTAAGTCCATGGTCCCAGGACGATCACCACAGCGGCCACCTGTGCCAGAGAGAACCCGGCAGGGGGCCCCAGTTTGTGGTCCCCGAGCCTGTGGCTTTCTGCTTGCTTGGACCACCGCTCAGGCTGGGCGGACTCCCACCCACACCAGACAGAGCTCAGTGTGCATGCCAGCCGGCAGTCTCTGGGCCTGCAGACTTCCGTGGAGGCCCTTGGCCCACAGCCTTCTGCAACTTGCATGTCCACAGGGTCTGAGTGCACCCGGTGTGGGTGTGGATTCCAGACAGCAGTCCTGCAGACTGAGGCTTCTCTCTGAGGTGGAGGTCTGGGTGCAGACAGTTTACTTTCCACTAAACCTCCAGAAGGCCCCAAAAAGCTGACAAAGAACAAAAACCTCCAGAGAACAAAAGCCTGAAAAACCGGTTTCCACAGAGCCAAGCCCCTTGATAGAGGGCAGGGCAACTCAGCCCAAGCAAGATGAACTGAAAAACAACATGGCAGGCCCCTCCCCCAGAAGACAAGCCAAAATAACAAGAGGACAACCACCAGAGGGTCCCCATAAAACTGTAAAACCCCAACATCAGGGGGAAAAAATATAAGTTCCCAGCGTTGCCCCAAAACCTGTATATTTCATTTTTCTTTCTTTTTTTTAAGTCGTTCTCATGATTCTTGTTCTTTTAATTTTTTTAACCTACTTACCATTACAACTAGCGGTTTTAATACAACATATTCTAATAACTTTTTAACTTGAATTTTTTTCATACATATACCTGTGTTTCTTTTTCTTTTCTTTTTTTTACTACATAGAGATATAAGTTTCAAGGTAATCCTTTTCCCCTATTCAATACTGCCCCTATATATAAACCAGTTTTAATTTCCCTGTATCTCTGGAAAGTTGAGTCCTTTAACAAAAATAACAAGATTCACCCAGGAAGAACTGAAATAACCTGCCTTGCTCACATCAAGTGTTTATAAACACCCTCCCATCTTATTCTTCTGTTCCTCTTTCTATGTATCTGTTTTTGTTTTTGTACTATATAAATCTTATTCTTGGGGTTCATTTTGGCTGGGTTTTTCTTTTTTTTTTTCTTGTCTTTTACTTTTTGTTTGTTTGTTTTTGTTTATGTACCTTATAAATCTTACTTTGGGGACTCATCTTGGCTGGATTTTTTCTTTTTTTTTTTCTCTCATTCTCTCTCTTTTTTCTTTCTTTTTGGTGGTGACTTCCGATTGCTCCAAACTTTCCAGGGTCTACCTTGCCTAGATCATGGTTGATACATTCAGCCATATATCCCCTCAACCACCTCTCACCAAAATGACTAGGAGGAGGAACACCCAACAGAAGAAAAAATTAGAGACTGTGCCCTTTGCCACAGAACTATTGGACATGGACATAAACAGTATGTCAGAAAGGGAATTCGGGGTACCAATTATCGAGGCAATGGCTAGGTTGGAGAAGACCATTAGTGGCAAATAGAAACTCTAAGGGTGGAAGTAAGGGTTGATCTGTCAGTACTAAAAAATTCTATGAATGAGATCCAATCTAATCTAAATACTCTAACAGCTAAGGTAAATGAGGCAGAAGACCGAATTAATGATCTAGAAGACAAACTGATAGAAAAGAAGGGTCAGGAGGAGGCCTGGAACAAACAGCTTAGAAGTCATGAAAACAGAATTAGGGAAATAAATGTCACCATGAAACATTCTAATGTCAGAATTATTGGGATCCCTGGGGGGGGTGGGGGTGGGGAGAGAAAGAGAAGACTGGAAGATATAGTTGAATAAATTCTGGATGAAAATTTCCCTAATCTGAGGAATGGAACAAGTGTTCATGTCCTAGAGGCAGAAAGGACAACCCTCCAAGATCAATTAGTCTAGAAAGACATACAGACTTTTAATTGTGAAATTCGTGAATCATAATTTTAGACATAATTTTACATACAGATGAAGAACCATCAGAATAACATCAGACCTGTCCACAGCCAAAAAGGGCTGGCAAGACATATTCAGGACACTAAATGAGAAGAACATGCAACCAAGAATGCTTTATCCAGCAAGGCTGACATTCAATATGGATGGAGAGATAAAGAGCTTCCAAGACCGGCAAGGTTTAAAAGAGTATGTGACCACCAAGCTAGCACTACAAAAAATATTGGTGGGGGGGGGGGTCCTATAAAAGAAGAAAGAACACAAGAGTGACATAAAACAGAAATTTACAGAGACAATCTATAGAAACAAGGACTTCTCAGGCACCATGATGTCAATGAAAACTTATTTTTCAAAAATCACTCTCAACGTGAATGGCCTAAATGCTCCCATAAAACAGCAGAGTTGCAGACTGGATAAAATGACAGGACTAGATATGCTGTCTAAAAGAGACACATTTGGAACCTAAAGATACATCCAGACTGAAAGTGAAGGGATGGAGAAGCATTTTTCATGCCAAGGGGCCCAAGGAAAGCTGGCGTAGTGACTTTCCTGTCAGATAAATTAGATTTTAAGCTAAAGACTGTAGTCAGAGATACAGACAGACACTACGTCATTCTTAAAGGGTCTATCCACCAAGAATATATAACAATTGTAAATATTTACGCCCCCAATATGGGAGCAGCCAACAGTTAATCAAAACAAATAGCCATATTGATATGAACACATTAATTGTAAGGAATCTTAACATATCACTCTCAGTAATAGACAGATCATCTAAGCAGAAAAGTCAATAAATAAACAAAGCTTTGAATGACACATTAGACCAGAAGGACCTCATAGATAAAAAAAGAACATTCCATCCTAAAGCAACAGAATACTCATTCTTCTCGAGTGCACATGGAACTCTCTCCAGAATAGACCACATACTGGGTCACAAATAACAAAAGACTGAGATTATTCCCTACCTATTTTCAGACCACAGTGCTTTGAAACTGGAACTCAATCACAAGAAAAAGTTTGGAAGAAATTCAAACATTTGAAAGCTAAAGATCATCCTGCTCAAGAATGTTTGGATCAGGGGCACCTGGGAGGCTCAGTGGGTTAAGCCGCTGCCTTCGGTTCAGGTCATGATCTCGGGGTCCTGGGATCGAGTCCCGCGTCGGGCTCTCTGCTCAGCAGGGAGCCTGCTTCCCTCTCTCTCTCTCTCTGCCTGCCTCTCTATCTACTTGTGACCTCTCTCTGTCAAATAAATAAATAAAATCTTAAAAAAAAAAAAAAAAGAATGTTTGGATCAACCAGGAAATCAAAGAAGAACTTAAACAATTCAAGGTAACCAATGAGAATGAAGACACATCGGTCCAAAACCTATGGGATATGGCAAAGGTGGTCCTAAGGGGGAAATACATAGCCATCCAAGCTCACTCAAAAAACTGAAAAATCCCAAATATACCAACTCTCTTTACATATTAAAGACCTGGAAAATCAACAACAAATTAAGCCAATACCACACATAAGAAGGAAAATAATTAAGACTGGAGCAGAGATCAATGAGTTAGAAACTAGAGATACAGTAGAACACATCAATAAAACTAGAAGCTGGTTCTTTGAAAGAATTAATAAGATCAATAAACTACTTGCCAAACTAATCCAAAAGAAAAGAGAGAGGACCCAAATCAATAAAATTATGAGTGAAAAGGGAGAGATAATCACTAACACCAAGGAAATAGAAACAATCATCAGAAATTATTATCAGCAGCTATATGCCAGTAAGTTAAACAACCTAGAAGAAATGAATGTATTCCTGGAAGCCTATAAACTTCCAAGACTGAAACAGGAAGAAATTGACAACCTGAATAGACCAATATCTAGTAATGAATTGAAGCAATAATCAAAAACCTCCAAAAAACAAGAGCCCAGGACCTGACAGATTACTGGGGAATTCTACCAACATTCAAAGAAGAAATAATACCTATTCTCCTGAAGCTGTTTCAAGAAATAGAAATAGAAGAAAAACTTCCAGACTCTTTCTATGTACCCAGCATTACCCTGATCCCCAAACTAGGCAAAGACTCCATCCGAAAGAAGAATTTCAGACCAATAACCTTGAATATGGATGCCAAGATTCTCAACAAGATCCTAGCTAATAGGATCCAACAGTACATTAAAAAGATTATCCACTATGACCAGGTGGGATTTATCCTTGGGATGCAAGGGTGGTTCAACATTTGCAAATCAATCAATGTGGTAGAACAAATCAAGAGAAGAGAGAAGAACCACATGGTCCTCTCAACTGATGCAGAAAAAACATTTGACAAAATATGGCATCCGTTCCTGGTTAAAACTCTTCAAAGAAGGGGCGCCTGGGTGGCTCAGTGGGTTAAAGCCTCTGCCTTCAGCTTAGGTCATGATCCCAGGGTCCTGGAATCGAGCCCCACAATGGGCCCTCTGCCCAGCAGGAAGCCTGCTTCCCTTCCTCTCTCTCTGCCTGCCTCTCTGCCTACTTGTGACCTCTGTTTGTCAAATAAATAAATAAAATCTTAAAAAAAAAAAAACCTCTTCAAAGTATAGGGATAGAGGGAACATTCCTCAACTTCATAAAATCCATCTATGAAAAACCCACAACAAATATCATTCTCAATGGGGAAAACCTAACAGCCTTCCCTTTGAGATCAGGAACACGACAAGGAGGCCCACTCTCACCACTGCTGTTCACCATAGTACTAGAAGTCCTAGCAACAGCAATCAGACAATTTAAAAAATCAGACAATAAAGGGTATTCAAACTGGCAAAGAAGTCAAACTCTCTCTCTCTTCACCAAAGACATGATACTTTATATGGAAACCCAAAAGACTCCACCCCCAAACTACTAGAACTCACACAGCAATGTGGCAAGATACAAAATCAATGTAGAGAAATCTGTTGCTTTCTTATACACTAACAATGAAAATATAGAAAGTAATATTAGAGAATCAATTCCATTTACTATAGCACCAAGAACCATAAGATATCTTGGAATAAACCTAACCAAAGACGTAAATGATCTGTACTCAAGGAAGTACAGAACACTCATTAAAGGAATTGAAGAAGACAGAAACAGATGGAAAAGCATTCCATGCTCATGGATCAGAAGAAAAAACATTGTTAAAATGTCTATATTGCCCAGAGCAGTCTACACTTTCAATGCTATCCCAATCAAAATTCCACCAGCATTTTTCAAAGTGCCGAAACAAACAATCCTAAAAGTTGTATGGAAACAGAAAATATCCTGAATTTCTAAGGAAATGTTGAAAAAGAAAAACAAAGCTGGGGGAATCATGATACCTGATTTCAAGCTTTACTATAAAGCTGTGATCACCAAGACAGCATGGTACAGTCACAAAAACAGACACAGAGACTAGAACAGAATAGAGAGTCCAGATATGGACCACAACTCTATGGTCAAATAATCTTCAACAAAGCAGGAAAAAAATATCCAGTGGAAAAAAGACAGTCTCTTCAACAAATGGTGCTGGGAAAATTGGACAGCTATGTGTAGAAGAATGAAATTCGACCATTCTCTTACACCATACACAAAGATAAACTTGAAATGGATAAAAGACCTCAACGTGAGGCTAGAGAAATTCTCTAGGATTTTGATAGATTCTTGCCTCACGTTGAGGTCTTTTATCCATTTCAAGTTTATCTTTGTGTATGGTGTAAGAGAATGGTCGAATTTCATTCTTCTACACATAGCTGTCCAATTTTCCCAGCACCATTTGTTGAAGAGACTGTCTTTTTTCCACTGGATATTTTTTTCCTGCTTTGTTGAAGATTATTTGACCATAGAGTTGTGGGTCCATATCTGGACTCTCTATTCTGTTCTAGTCTCTGTGTCTGTTTTTGTGACTGTACATGGAGAAGCAACATGGGGGGGGTAGGGAGATAGGAGAAGAATAAATGAAACAAGATGGGATTGGGAGGGAGACAAACCATAAATGACTCTTAATCTCACAAAACAAACTGGGGGTTGCTGGGGGGAGGTGGGATTGGGAGAGGGGGAGGGGGCTATGGACATTGGGGAGGGTAAGTGCTATCGTGAGTGCTGTGAAGTGTGTAAACCTGGCGATTCACAGACCTGTACCCCTGGGGATAAAAATACATTATATATTTATTTAAAAAAAAATTTGGAAGGGGAGGCGAACCATAAGAGACTATGGACTCTGAAAAACAACCTGAGGGTTTTGAAGGGTCAGGGGTGGGAGGTTGGGGGAACAGGTGGTGGGTAATGGGGAGGGCACGTTTTGCATGGAGCACTGGGTGTTGTGCAAAAAGAATGAATACTGTTACGCTGAAAAAATAAATAAAATGGAAAAAAAAAATCCTAGAGAAGAACATAGGTATTAACCTCTTCGATATCAGCCACAGCTACTCCCTTCAAGACACATCTCCAAACGCAAGGGGGAAAAAAGTGAAAATGAACTTTTGGGAGTTTATCAAGATAAAAATCCTCTGCACAGCAAAGGTAACAGTCAACAAAACAAAGAAGCAACTCATGGAATGGGAGAACATTTTCACAAATGACAGTACAGACAAAGGGCTGATGTCCAACTATAAAGAACTCCACAAACTCAACACCCAAAAATACAGATAATCATGTCAAAAAATGGGGGCACCTAGGTGGCTCAGTCATTGAGCATCTGCCTTTGGCTCAGGTCCTGGTCCCGGGGTCCTGGGATCAAGTCCCACATCGGGCTCCCTGCTCAGCAGGAGGCCTGCTTCTCCCTCTCCCACTCCCCTTACTTGTGTTCCATTCCCCCTTTCACTGTCTCTCTCTCTCTCTCTGTTAAATAAATAAATAAAATCTTTAAAAAGGCGGGGGGGGGCAGAAGACATGAACAGACACTTCTCCAAAGAGGACATACAAATGGCTAAGAGACACATGAAAAAGTGTTCATCATCGTTAGCCATCAGGGAGATTCAAATCAAAACCACACTGAGATACCACCTTACACCAGTTAGAATGGCCAAAATGAACAGGACAGGAAACAAACAAGTGTTGGAGAGGATGTGGAGCAAAAGGAACCCTCTTACGGTGTTGGTGGGAATGCAAGTCAGTGAAGCCACTTTGGAAAATAGTGTGGAGATTCCTCAAAAAATTAAAAATAGAGCTACACTACAACCCTGCAATTGCACTACTGGGCATTTACCCTAAAGATACAGATGCAGCGAAAAGAAAGCCCATATGTACCTGCAATGTTGACAGCAGGAATGGCCACAATCGCCAAACTGCGGAAAGAGCCAAGATGCCCTTCAACAGATGAATGGATAAAGAAGATATGGTTCATATATACAATGGAATATTGTGCCATGACAAGGATGTCATCAGAAAGGATGAATACCCAACTTTTTTATCAACATGGACGGGACTGGAAGAGATTATGCTGAGTGAAATAAGTCAAGCAGAGAGAGTCAATTATCATATGGTTTCACTTACTTGTGGAGCATAAGGAATAACATGGAGGACATTAGAAGGAAAGGAAAAGTGAATTGGGGGAAATTGGAAGGGGAGACAAAGCATGAGAGACTGTGGACTCTGAGAAACAAACTGAGGGTTTTGGAGGGAGGGAGGTGGGGGGATGGGTGAGCCTTGTGGTGGGTAGTAAGGAGGGCATGTATTGCATGGAGCACTAGGTGTGGTGCATAAACAATGAATCTTGAAACACTGAAAAAATAAAATTAAATTTAAAAAATTTTATTGATCCATAAAAAACATAAGTAAATAGATAGATAGATAGACAGACAAAATAATGAATGAAAGAGGAGAGATCACAACCAACACCAAAGAAATGCAAAAAAGAATATATTAGGAGCAATTATATGCCAACAAATTAGGCAATCTGGAAGAAATGGATACATTCCTAAAAATATGTAAACAACCAAAATTGAAACAGGAAGAAATAGGAAACCTGAACAGACCCATAACCACAAGGAAATTTAAACAGTAGTCAAAAATCTCCTAACAAACAAGAGTGCAGGGCCAGATGGCTTCCTAGGGAAATTCTACCAAACATTTACGGAAGAATTATTGCCTATTCTTCTGAAACTGTTTCAAAAGAATCAAAATGGAAGGGAAACTTCCAAACTCTTTTTTTTTTAAGATTTTATTTATTTATTTGACAGAGAGAGACCACAAGCAGGCAGAGAGAGAGAGAGAGAGAGGGAAGCAGGCTCCCTGCTGAGCAGAGAGCCCGATGCGGGACTCGATCCCAGGACCCTGAGATCATGACCTGAGCCGAAGGCAGCGGCTTAGCCCACTGAGCCACCCAGGTGCCCTTCCAAACTCTTTTTATGAGGCCAGCATTACCTTGATCCTAGAACCAGTCAAAGATGCCACCAAAAGAGAATTACAGAACAATATCTCTGATGAACATGGATTCAAGAATTCTCACCAAGATACTAGACAATAGGATCCAACAGTACATTAAAAGGGTTATTCACTATGACCAAATGGGATTTATTCCTGGGATGCAATGGTGGTTTAACATCCACAAACCAATCAATGTGATACACTACATTAATAAAAGAAATGACAAGAGCCACAAGATCTTCTCAATAGATGCAGAAAAAACATTTAACAAAGTACAGCATCTCTCATGATTAAAACTCTCCATAGTATAGAGATAGAGGAAACACACTTCAATATCACAAAAGCCATATACAAAAGCCCACAGCAAATATCATTCTCAATAGGGAAAAACTGAGAGCTTCTCCCATAAGGTCAGGAACATGACAAGGGTGTCCACTTTCACCATTGCTGTTCAACATAGTATTAGAAGTCCTAGCCTCACCAATCAGACAAAAAAAAAAAAAGGCATCTGACTAGGCAAAGAAGAAGTCAAACTTTCACTATTCACAGATGACATGACATTCTATGAGGAAAACCCAGATGACTCCACCACAAAATTGCTACGACCCATACAGGAATTCAGCAAAGGGGCAGGGTGTAAAATCAATGCACACAAGCCAGCTGCATTTCTATACATTAACAATGAGACAGAAGAAAGAGAAATTAAGAAATCGATCTCAGTTATAATTGTGCCAAAACCCGTAAGATACCTAAGAATAAACTTAACCAAAGAAGCAAAGCATCTGTACTATGAAAACTATAGAAAACTCATGAAAGAAATTGAGGAAGACACAAAGAAATAGAGAAGCACTCCATGCTCATGGATTGGAAGAACAAATATTTTTAAAAATGTGTATGCTTCCCAGAGTAATCTATACATTCAGTGCAATCTTAACAAAATGCCATCAATATTTTTCACAGAGTGAGAACAAATAATCCTAAAGTTTGTATGGAACCACAGAAGACCCCAAATAGCCAAAGAAAAATTTTTAAAAAAACTAAAGCTGGTGGCATCACAATTCCAGACTTCAAGCTATATTAAAAGCTGTAATCATCAAGACAGTATGGTACTGGCACAAAAACAGACACATAGATCAATGGAACAGAATAGAGAATCCAGAAATTGACCCTCTACTCTATGGTCACCTAATCTTTGACAAGCAAGAAAGAATATCCAATGGAAAAAAGACAGCCTCTTCAACAAATGGTGTTCGGAAAATAGGACAGCCACAGACAGAAGAATGAAACTGGACCACTTCCTTACACCACACACAAAAAAATAGACTCAAAATGGATGAAAGACCTAAATGTGAAACAGGAATCCATCAAAATCATTGAGGAGAACATAGGCAGCAACCTCTTCGACCTTGGCCACAGCAACTTCTTGCTAGACATATCTCCAAAGGCAAGGGAAACAAAGGCAAAAATGAACTACTGGGACTTTATCAAGATAAAAAGCTTTTGCACAGCAAAAGAAATAGTCAACAAAACCAAAAGACAACCCACAGAATGGGAGCAGGTATTTGCAAATGACATATCAGATATAGGGCTAATATCCAAAATCTATAAAGAACTTATCAAACTAATCCAAAGAACAAATAATCCAATCAAGAAGTGGGCAGAATGGGGCGCCTGGGTGGCTCAGTGGGTTAAGTCTCTGCCTTCGGCTCAGGTTATGATCTCAGGGTTCTGGGATCGAGCCCCGCATCAGGCTCTCTGCTCAGCAGGGAGCCTGCATCCTCTTCTCTCTCTGCCTGCCTCTCTGCCTGCTTGTGATCTGTCAAATAAATAAATAAAATCTTTCAAAAAAAAGAAGTGGGCAGAAGACATGAATAGACATTTCTGCAAAGAAGACATCTAAATGGCCGACAGACACATGAAAAAGTGCTCAACATCATTCTGCATCAGGGAAATACAAATCAAAACTACAATGAGATACCTCCTCACACCAGTCAGAATAGTTAAAATTAATAAGTCGGGAAATGACAGGTGTTGGTGTGGATGTGGAGAAAGGGGAACCCTCCTACACTGTTGGTAGGAATGCAAGCTGGTGCACCCACTCTAGAAAACAGTATGGAGGTTCCTCAAAAAGTTGAAAATAGGGGCTCCTGGGTGGTTCAGTGGGTTAAGCCTCTGCCTTCAGCTCAGGTCATGATCTCAGTGTCCTGGGATCAAGCCACACATCAGGCTGTCTGCTCAGGAGGGAGCCTGCTTCCCCACCCCTCTCGTTCTGCCTGCCTCTCTGCCTACTTGTGATCTCTGTCAAATAAATAAATAAAATCTTAAAAAAAAAAAAAGTTGAAAATAGAGCTACCCTATGACCTAGCAATTGCACTACTGGGTATTAACCCCAAAGATACAAATGTAGTGATCTGAAGGGGCACCTGCACCCCAATGTTTATAGCAGCAACACTCACAATAGTCAAAACATGGAAAGAAGTCCCTCGACAGATGAATGGATAAAGAAGTGTGGTGTGTGGAATATTACTCAGCCTTCAAAAAGAATGAAATCTTTCCATTTGCAACAATGTGGATGGAACTAGAGGGTATTATGCTAAGTGAAATAAGTCAGTCAGAGAAAGACAAATACCATATGAGTTCACTCATCTGTGGAATTTAAGAAACAAAACAGTTGAACATGGGGAAGGGCAGGAAAAGTAAAGTAAGATTAAAAACAGAGAGGAATGCAAACTATAGGAGACTCATAACTATAGAGAACAAACAGTGTTGCTGGAAGGGAAGTGCATGGGTGATGGGGTAACTGGGTAATGGGCATTAAGGAGGGCACTTGATTTAATGAGCAGTATATTTAATGATTTAATATACTGGACAATATATGCAACTGATGAGTCAATAAATTCTACCCTTGAAACACCATAATACACTATATGTCAACTATGAATTTGTCATACATTATATGTTAACTAAATTGAATTTAAATATTTTTTTAAAAAAATAGAGAAATATACTAAAAAATTATTCAGAGTTAACCAGGCTGAGATGACATTATGGGGAATCATTTTTAACAGATGTTACTTGATATTACAACAAAATACATGCTATGTACAGATTAAATAAGCAATGTTCACATCCAATTTCAAAGCATTTATATATTTTCAAAAATATTTCCTTGAGCAATCAAAGGAACGATGTATCTATCACTGCTGAGCTTCCATTCTCAAGAGTTTACACCACTGAAGAAATATCAAGAAAGAGGAAGGAGAGAATATGGATTTAATATTTAGTAGTCAATAACACTATGTCACTATATGCTATATGTATATAGCACATCACTTTATACTCTGTGTATAGACTGTATACTATATTTCTATACATATGTATGAATATACATATATACATATATGACTACATAGTTATTCCACAGGGTCAAAACTCTCCCCTAGAGAAGCTCTATATTTTTCCAGTTCACCATTGTGCTGCCAGTCCCTAGTACTGCACCTGACATGTAAATAATAGTCACCCAGTGAATATTCTTATAATACTACAGAATACTGCAGGATATAACTGAATGCTAAATTCCAGCATATAGCTTCAAGTCATGGAGAAAGACTAGGAAATAGAAAGATAAATATAGCCTAAATAATGAGAGAAGTTTTGAAAAGGAACTTGGGCTTAAACTGAGTTTTTAAGAATTTTAAGCCCCTAGACAGCTTTTCTTCCCTCTCCTCCCCTTCTAGTTCTTCCTTTTTCTCCTCTCTCCTCTATCTACAACCACTCCTTGGTAACCTCATCCAGTCCTATGATTTCAAATACCATCTATACTATACCAATTCCACATTCCTATTTCCAGACCTCAATTCCCTTGAGAAACCCAGACTCACATATCCAGCTACATCCATGACATGTCCATGTAGAGTTCATTCATCACTGAACCCTTAAAATACTCCAGCACCCACCACCCCTGCCAACCCTGCTACTGTCCAATCTCCCTCATCTTGATAAATACATTCTTCAAGTTGCTTAGACCCAAAACATTGTTATCACCCTTGACTCCTCTCCTCTCTCAGTCCCCACTTCCAAAGGCAGGTCTTGTTGGTTCTATATACATAACAAATCCATAATCTGACCACTGCTTACTAACAAAATCATCCTCTGCCAGGATTTCTTCTGTGAAGTCCTGACCAGCCACCTGTTCCCAGTCCTGGCTCCCTCCAGCCCATTTTTTTTTTTAAAGATTTTGTTTATTTATTTGACAGAGCGAGAGATCACAAGTAGGCAGAGAGGCAGGCAGAGAGAGAGGGGGAAGCAGGCTCCCTGCTGAGCAGAGAGCCTGATGCGGGGTTTGATCCCAGGACCCTGAGATCATGACCTGAGCCGAAGGCAGTGGCCTAATCCACTGAGCCACCCAGGCGCCCCTCCCTCCAGCCCATTTTCTACACAACAACCAGAGAAACTCATTAAATATCTCACAACCATGGAATTCCTCTGTTCAAAAGCCTCCGCTGATGTCTCATTTCATTCAGAGCAGAGGAACACCCAAAGTCCTTACCATGATGCCTATCTGATCTCACTGTCTCCTTCTACCTCTTAATTCCTGGATAAGTTCAAGCCATGCTGACCTCTTTCTTATTCTTTTACTCTTCCAAGCACACTCTAGGGTATGGGTCTTTTTCTTGCCATTCCTTCTGCCATAGAGATTCCTCCAGATAGCCCATTGCTCACTCCTGATCTCTTTTGGGTTTTTCCTTAAATCTCTGAGATTTAAGGAAATCCCTGAGAACATCATTTAAAAATAGCACCCCACTCTCCACCATGACTCTTACCCACATATCAGGCTTTCACCATCTCACATTTCATGATTTGTCCACAGAATATGAATCCATGAGAGCAGGGACTTTGTTGTATTCAGTGCTGTGTCCTCAGCCCCAACAGCAGCACCTGGCTAGCACATTTTAGGTCCTCAAAAATATTTGTATAAATAAATTAACGAAGAATGAATATATGATTGCAGTTTGGTGGAAAAGAAGATAAAGCAAAAGTCACAGAATGGGACTGTGAGTGATATGGGGAACAGATGGGGAAGAACAAGTCTAGAATGTGGTGGAAAGTTTACATTGATATACAGCTGAAGCTGGTTGAGTTTAAAATAAAGTTCTAATGAGATATATTGAGATAAACCCTGTCTAGATTAACAAAAAGATTACAGCAATATAACATCCTAAGCAGAAAGAATAGTGTATGATATATATAACTGCACATGAAAAGAGAGAAAAACCAGCAGACTATTAATAAAAGTTACCTCTGGGGGCACCTGGGTGGCCCACTCGGTTAAGTGTCCCACTCTTGCTTCCCACTCGGGTCATGATCTCTGGGTCTTGAGATTGAGCCCAGGGTCGAACCCCACATGAAGCTCCATGCTCAGGATGGAGTCTGCTTGTCCCTGTCCATTTCCCTCTGTCCCTCTCCTTCTCCCTGTCTCCCCCTCGCACATGTGTGCATGTGTGCTTTTCCTCTCTCTCTAAAATAAATAAATAAATTTGTTTTTAAAAAGTTACCCCTGGTAGATGTTGTTATGGGTGGTTTTGGTTATCCTCCTTTTCTTTCCTATGCTTTTCAAATTTCCTTAATAAGCATAAATTAATTTTATAACTAGAAAAAATTTCTAAAGTTGCTTTTGTTTTCTGAAGTGCTGAAAAATAAAGTCCTCTGGAAAATCATTATTCTCCGTATGAAATATGACCATTTAGTGAATACCATATATATTTATTTAAAAAGCCAAGATGGAAGAATTACAAGAGAAAAAAGACTTCAGGATTCTCTAAGAGGTAACTTCTGAGCTAATCCTAAGTGATAACATGAATCAGCCATCAAAGGGTGAAGAATTTTCCAAATTTTCCAGGCAGAAGGGGTAACTAGTACAAGGCTTCAAGGTGGAATGAACTTGGAAGTGTCTGATGTCCAGTGAGCTTACAGGATCTGATTTACATTCTCGTTCTGCTATGCGAAAAATGAGAGGAATGAGGGTGGGAGGGGATGAAAGGCAAAAGTAGAAGTGTGGAATGCAGCTTGAAAGTGATTCTGTAAACCTAAAATGTTGACTTGGTCTGGGTTAATAACAGTAGGGATAGAGAAAAATGGAGAAAGTTGGGATATATTTTAAAGGCAGAGCTAACCCAACTTGCTAATGGATTAGTTGCAGGAGGTAACGAAAAAACAGAAATGAAATTACTGCCAAGTCATATGGAATCTATCCTAAGCAACCAACAGTCTCTGGAGGCATACTGAGTAGTGTATGAATAGAGCATGACATTGAAGCACCCACATTATTCCCCCAAAGACAGCTACACCCCAAAGAGAGAAGTGTCAGTTACTCATTGTTATCAGGCATCCAAGTGCTAACATTCTGCTAGGAGGTACAGTGAAACATAGTATAAAAGAAACAGAAGGGATGACTCTTTTTCTCTTAAAGTTTATGAATTTATAGGTGAGGAAAAACAAGAATATATATATATGTCACTTTTTCACATGCTTAAGCACTGACATGAACACACTCTGACTAACCAGAAGCTGATGTGCTTACGGCAAGTTCATCAAGAATTACGGCTCTAAAAGACAAATATCATATGATTTCACTCACATGTGTGATTTAAGAGACAAAACAGATGAACATAGGGGAAGGAAAGAAAAAAATAAAATAAGATGGAAACAGAGAGGGAGACAAACTGTTAAGAGACTTAACCCTTGGAAACCAACTGAGGGCTGCTGGAGGGGAGGTGGGTAGGGTATGGGGTCACTGGGTGATGGGCATTAAGGAGGGCATGTGTATGTAATGAGCACTGGGTGTTATATGCAACTGATGCATCACTAAATTCCACCTCTGAAACTAGTAGTACACTATATGCTAATTAATTGATTTTAAACTTTAGAAAAAGAATTATGTTCTAATAAATTACACTCAAAAATCCAAAAATTACAAGATCAGGAAATGATCACAGCTAAGAATGTCAAAACACAAATGGAAGTCAGTTTCACATGCCCATCTTTAGCCTTCTTATTTATATAATAGCATGTCACTGTGAATGACAGGCTCATTAGTCTATTTTATTCTAGAGCTGGACTGACCCAGCACCAAAAAGAAAAGGCCATCTGAAAGATAAGCTAAGTTTTCACTTGTCACACAACTGTTTTGAATTCTGAACATACTGCTCTGTTCTGTAACAGAGGAAAATATGAGAAACTTGCCTTCTAGGGAAGCTAATTTTCCACCAAATGAACCAAAGATAGAATTGGAAGAACTTTTGATAATTAGGTGTCACCTGGAGCTTGTCACATGTAAACATAAACTTAGAATAGGGCAAATGAAAAAAACCTAGGTGATTATAGTATTGTTTCTAAATTGAGAACCATTTGATACTGATAACTCATTAGATTCTGGGAAATTTTATTTATGCCCATAATAAAACCAGAGAATGAAAATAATCATCAGATCCAGCAGATTTTTTTCTTCTGCATAATTTATACCTATTGAATCTCAACAAGCTTCGACAAATGACTAATCGGTTTATAACTTTTATTTTTCTCTCTTGTGATTAAACTGTGATTGCTAATTTTATTTTTCATGTTTTCATTCAGTACGAAGAAGAATAAGAATTTGTCAGCTTGTTCAGTTGCCATAGAGCCTACAGGCCAATGTATTAATTTTATCAGGAAGATTTCCTTCCTGGAAAATAAGTGCCATACAGCCTTTGAGGAATTGCATTCTGTCAAGTAGGAACTGCTAACAAAGGAATCAATGCGGAGCAATGGTTAAGAGCACAGGAACTGAGTCAGATACTGAGCTTTGTTTGTTTGTTTCAAGTTTTTATTTAAATTCTAGTTAGTTAACATATAGCATAATACTGGTTTTAGGAGTAGAATTTAGTGGTTCATCACTTGCATACAACACCCAGTGCTCATTACATCAAGTGCCCTCCTGAATAATTATCACCCACTTAGCCCATCCCCCACCACTCCCCTCCAGTATCCCTCAGTTTGTTTGTTCTCCATAGTTAAGAGTCTCTTACGGTCTGCCTCCCTCTCTCTTTTTTCCCTCCCTTCCTCTATGTTCCTCTGTTTTGTTTCTTAAATTCCACATATGAGTGAGATCATATGGTGTTTATCATTCTCCGACTAACTTATTTCACTCATCATGATGCCCCCTAGCTCCATCCACATTACTTCACTACAGATGGCAAGATTTCATTCTTTTTGATGGCTGAGTGATATTCCATTGTATATGTATATATGGCATATATATATACACACATATACCATATACCACATCTTCTTTATTCATTCATCAATCAATGGATGTTTGAGTTCTTTCCATAGGTTGACTATTGTTGATAATGCTGTTATAAACATCGGGGAACATGTGCCTCTTCAAATCAAATACTAGTAGTGCGATTCCTGGGTCATAGGGTAGCTCTATTTTCAACTTTGGAGGAACCTCCATACTGTTTTCCAGAGTGGCTGTACCAGTTTGCATTCCCACCAACAGCGTAAGAGGGTTCCCCTTTCTCCGCATCCTCACCAACATCTGTTGCTTCCTGCATGAACTACTGTGTTTTAAGCCATGCTACTCTGTGAACTTAAATGGAAACATTGCCACATTACTTAAACTCTCAGATGGAAAGTGGGAATTCTAAAACCCAACCCATAGTGATTAAGTGAGATTGTGTCTGGCATACATGTAGAAAATGTTCTAAATTGAATAGGATTATTCAAGAGGCTCTCAAACTATGTAGTTTACTATTTCTACTGCCTTCTCCAGGCTACCATAGCTCTTTTTTTTTTTTTTTTAAGATTTTATTGACTCATGAGAGAGAGAGAGCATGCTCAAGCAAGGGGGGGAGCAGAGGCAGAGGGAGAAGCAGGCTCCCCACTGAGCAGGGAGCCCAACGTGGGCCTCAATCCCAGGACTCTGGGATCAGGACCCTGAGCCGAAGGCAGATGCTTAACCGACTGAGCCCCCCCAGGCTACCCTACCACAGCTCTTAAAACATGCTCATCTCTGTTCCTTTGTTTATGTTTTCATTTATTCAACAATTGTTTATGGAACAAATAATCATGCCAGATATTGGCCTAAGGGCTAAAGACATAGCTACAAACAAGATAAAAGACATGGCTATAAACAAAATAAAAGAGTTCTTCTGGTTTTACAGCCTCCTTAGGGTTTGAGTCAATGATACACTTGCCTTGGTGTGAGAAATTTAAGCTACACTTAGATCCTCTGGCACAGGTAAAGTTGAAACCTGCACTTGAGAGCCAGGGAAGATTTTCTTGTGGACAGAATATTCAGTTGCAAATAAAAGGGGAAGCAGGAATAACAAAGGAGGAGGGAAGAAAAGTGGTATTTCAGGTGGAAAAAATCATTATGAACAAAAGCCCATGGATGAAAGATGTTGGTAGAGTAGTCATAGCGGTAAAAGTGCAAGAAGGACACTGGAGATGGCTCTGGAAAGACAACAGAGCCCAATCACAAAGGCCATTACTGGTTTTTTTTCTACTAGGGACCACCCACCTGCCTCCCACTCTACTTACATGGTTTTCGCTGGGACTGCCATGTTTTCACCAGACCCCACTCCCCCTCTACAGTTTATTGGTCCAGGAGTGAGGATTTTACCTGAGTTGGGCCAATGACCCCCTTCCCTAGGGCTGCTAATCTTGAGGTGATCAGAGTAGTGTTGTTCTTTCTCTGCTGGATGGAATAGTAAGATATAAATTTAGGAGCCCCTAGCTCTTGTTTTATGGCACATGGAGAAAGCCACGCTATGACAAGAGAAAAGGCTGAGAGCAGAGATACTCAGAGATGGAGCAGAAACTGAGTCTTGATTATGTTCTAGTCCCTATTTCGAACTGTTAATCCTAAGGCTTGATGGCCTTAGAGGTGCCCCGATGTCACCTCTATTATCCACATGGACGCCTCTCTTCGTGAGTACCCCAATATCTTCCAATAAATGTCACCTTTTACTTAACCCAGTTTGAATTGAGCTTTTTTTTTTTTTTTAAGCAAACAACAGTTAAACACACACACACTTAAAAAATTGTTTTGAGGCCAATGACCGCTGAATGAACAGGCGCGACCGGGGGCAGATGCGACAGCTGGTGGAACTCTGCATGTCCCGTAGGGGTAATGGGCCCCTGGTGGGACAGAGACGTCTTTCCCACTGCCCAGAAGACCAGGAAATGGAATACCCTATTTGCCTTCTGCCTACCTTTCCTGTCCCCTTTGGAGGCAGAGATCGTCTGTGGGTCTCTGACCCCAGATGCCAAACCTCACAGAGGGGCTGTTCAGAAGTAGCTCACAGTGAGTGGCAGCGTCCTGGCCATTGGCTGGAGAACTGAGGGTCCTCACCTCCTCCAAGTTTCCATCATTAACTTTCTTGACCAGCTTTCCCTGGTGATGCCGACCATGCAGGGCTAAGCCTGGGCTGGGGAAATGGGGCTAAGGTTGAACCTTGTTTCCCTTCCTAGAACAGTGATCCTGTAGTAGCTGCCTCGTTATTACAGGGGCCTAATCTTCTGCCTGTACTGGCCCTCAGGCACTCAGGGTCTAATTCTTTTGCCTGGTGCTTAAATGTTGGTTTCTGCAGAAAATGGAACTGATCTTTGCTTTAAGAAAAAATTGATTTGAGAATTTTTAAATCCAGTTTTACCACGCAGTTTTCTATTTCAAAAGAGGTCCCGTTTTGTGTTAAGGTCATGGACACTTTTTGTTCAATAATGGAAGTAAAGTATTAGACAATAGGCGTTTTCTCTCCAACCTGACTTATAAAAATAATAGAGATCAAAACTAATCTCCACTCCCCATCCTCTGAAAAAATTTCTTAGGGTGAAGTATGTTAGTTTGTGTAAAACTAGCTAAAACTATTTCCTTAATTATCTGAGTCTCTGATATATGTATGATTACATATATGGTTATGAGAAAGGATACATTTTGACTAAAAGACTCTCTGACAAATTGTCCACTATTGATATCAGTCATCATAAATTATAAACTTTGAAAAATGAATCTTGTTAGGAAAAGACTGGGAAATATACCCAGAGAGCTTGAAGTTCCAATAGTTTTTTTTTTAATGTATTCAAAACTCCAATTAATGATTTTACTTACTCTTGTTGCCTTAATTTTATAAAGGCCTATAAAAATTGATTTTCTATAATGCTCCAAAATCAATTGTTTCAATCCCATCACAACTCATTCGAAGGAGAAGGCAGGTGAACCTTCCTTTACAAATTCCCTGTCGTGTTGGGCACCTCACTCAGGGCTTCCACAAATACTATTACACTTAATCCTAACAGCTCATTTATAGACAAGGAAACAAGGATTCAAAGGCATTAATCTGCTCGTTGAAGGTCATCCAATTGTTTGAATGGGGAAGATAGAATCTTTCAGATTTCAAAGCTCACACTTGAAATAATAAAGTCCTGATCATCACTCAATTTCAATTCAATAATTGTCATTCAAAATAAATGAGTCCGTTTTTAGGCCCTGAAAAATATTTAAGAATAAAGATGGTATAATATTCTTCAGTAAAATGGGAAGGCTAAAATATGTACAATTTTGGGGGTGGCTTATTAAGAGCTCTAATAAATCAGAACAGTTAAGACCGAAAATGAAGAAAATATTTAACTTACCTAATGATGACTTTTTTTTAAATTGAAGTATTGAGGGTGGAGAGGGTTGGTGATGAGGTTTTTATTTTTATATTTTTAATTTTCTATAGCTTGCTTTTAGGTTATGACACAAGCTTTATTAAATCTGCTTTGAAGACAAAGATTTAATCCTAACAAACCACAAAAAGAAATGTGTTCATTCAGCTTCTATTTTACTTCCATCTGCTCTGTCTAAAAGTATTGGTGTCACACTGGGAAGGGTGAAACTACTATTGTTAAGAGGGAATTGAAGCCAGAGATAGATAAAGAGATTGTAATTGGGGACTTGGTGCTCTAAATGAATTTCCAGCTGGAGAAAACAAGTACAGGGATTGCAGAGAGAGTTGTTGTTAGTCATCTGTGAGGAATCGGAGAGAAGAAAATCATATTTGTACTCCCCACTCTCACAAAATAGAAGAAAAAAGTGCATTCTACAGGCTCTGAACATCCTAAAAGAAATAGAAGGCCGATTGCCGTGTACCAGTGGTGCTAATGGATATGTGGCTGGCTGGGAGGTGACAGAAGGAATCAAACCTTTCCCTTTCCCCCCAGTTAATTTTACCTTTGTACGTCTTGAACAAAAACCAAGGATGTGGAGCAAAGATTCATAAAATGAGCACCTGAAACTCTCTGGGAATTGAATGATTACAAGCATTCAGTCCCAATCTTTCATCTATAAGTGAAGTACACAGTAGATGAACCACTTGAAAATCAGGTTTTTATTCACATATATATCCCTTCCTGCCAGTATCTTGCTTTGGATACTGAGAGTAAAGGTTAGACATTCCTAGTACACAAACCTGCCAGCATGTTGCATGGGAATATAATTGAAAGTACATTACAGGACCATTTGATGTAAAATACCTCTGAAAGAGAAATTTCAGGAAGAATACATTGGGTATGAATTAAGTTAACAAGAAGGTATTATGTCAGGCTACGTGGTTTTGGAGTTCATTCCTCCAAGAGGTCCCAAGTTCCATGCTTCATTTGTGGTAGTGGGTCCAAGATATTTACAATCTGTGAGATGAATTCTATTGTGTCTCTGCTTCATGCTGGAGAACTGTCAACTCCGTTTCAAGCTGAGTGTTGGCACATGGAGTCTGACTCATGCTAAGAGAGTTGAAAATTACAACCTTTCAGTAGCACATTAGTCTTCATTTCCCAGTTTATTTGTAGCATTTTCAAACTGCAAGGCATTTTTACAGCATACATATATTACTGCAGTTACATAAAAGTCACATTTCATTCTAAAGCAAAGATGGATGATAGATAGGCTGTCATTCCCCATTCCCCCAGAGAAAACAGATTGTAGAGTGTGAACTTAACAGTATAATTTGAGATAGCAATTGAAGTGAGATAAAGAGTAGTTTAGGGAGTATCTGAATTCTAAATGGGAATCAAGAGGCACAGTTGTATTCCTAAAATTCACAGTGTAAACCTTGAACGTGTTAATTTTTTTATTATTCATCTTCCTTTTTGATGAGGTGAGAATGATATTCCAATTGTATCTATCTCATGGGGATGTTCTGATGCTGCAGGAGATGAGACAGGAGGCAAGGGAGTCAGCAGAGATGCTCCAGATCTCTCCCTTTTCCTTCCCTTTACTCTCCCATCAGAATAGCAATTTTCTCTCCAGCGTTCTATGGTTCTTACTCCGTGCCTAATGTTACAACATTTTCTCAGTGATTGTCTGTGTTGCTTTGATAATGTTTTGTGTGTTTTTTCTTTTGTTTTGGGGGTTTTTATTTTTTAAACAATGAGCTTTGTTTTTTTAATTTAAAGGGGAAAAAATAAATACTAGCCACAGTCAGTTTATAAACAGATTGTAGGGGGAAATAAACCCTGCATTTAGCTGATGCAGAAATCCACTGAACTCTCTGACACCAGTGGTAATACCATAACAAAATTGTCTCAAACGAGTGGGTTTGTCAACAACACAGTTGACTGCTCATGCTCAGGGATTCCTTGGTGCTTGCCACTTCTGTGCATGTCTGCCCAGTACCTGCAGCTTATTCTAAGGAAACCCATTTTGCTCCTTCTGGGCTTACCAGGAATACCAGGGAAATGATGCTCCCAGGCCTTCAACCAATGACTGACAGGAGCTGATGTATAAATACCCCACCTCTGGCCAGAATCAGCTCTCACACCCAGAATCAATCAAATGAAGCCACTGAAGGCTTTTTCCTATGACACCGCAGTAAGTATATACAGCAGAACTCCCTTAATCCTATTCCAAAAGGACCTCTGGCCATTTACACATGTAGCTGTACACCGAAGAGAAGATGACCAGCCCACTGAGGACTGTTTGGTGCAGGGTCTGAGCCGTTCACTGAACAGCACCCATGAGAGTGACGGGAGCAAAGACTGAGCGGTAAATGGAGACCCAGACCAAGTCTGTCCCTCAGGGGACATTCTCTAAGTTGCTACATGCAGAATTTAGATGATATTCTTACCCCAGGTAGAACACCTACATTAGTTTAGGTCTGGGGAATAAGAATGTGGATGGCCCTATGCTGAGTAAAATGTTCCACCCGAGAAAACATTAGGAGTCTTGCTGAACTCTCTCATCACAGGCAGGTAAAGAAAGGCATTGCTACATAGCCAGAAATCATTGTCTCTGCTCATTCTAAGGAAATAGGTATGTGGCTATATAACGAGGCAAGGGGGAGTAGGTCTGGAACCCAGAGAATTCACTGGAGTCCCTCTACTTGATGCTTGCCTGCCTTCTTGTAACTGCACTTGCGCAACGGTGATAACTACAGCATTGCTGAAACACTAACCAGGGGCCCAGGCCCCTTGGAGATGAAAGCGTGAGTTATTGCACTGCGTTAGCAACCTCCCCGTGCTGCCATTCCAGCTGAGAGTGGAAGGATCTAAGATGCATGGAGGAGAGAAAGATGATAAAAATCAATCATGTCTTTGAAACCAATTTGAAATTTGAAACCAAATAAGTGGGGACTATAGCTTGTCTACTAAGTCCTTGTGACTGGCCCCAAACTTGAAGAAATGTAGAACACAACGTGAACATGGGGCCTGGGTGGCTGTGTGAGGGGCAAAGAGAAGACGGCAGCAGAAACCATGAGTCTTATCTCTGTCCCTCAACACTTACTCTTTCCTTACTCACCTCCCAACTCTCAGCATCTTTATGGTTTTCAAGGGCCCTTTTTGTCCTCGAGCTGATGGGAAGTGCCAAGAAACTAATTTACCCCACCCTGGAGCACCCATCCACCAGTAGCAAAGGGAACTGGTCGAGAAATAGAACCCCTCCCCCTTCTGGTGAGGTCACGCTGAGTCGTGTCTTCTCCACTGTCTCCCAGACTTCTCTGAGGCATTAAACTCCTGTTGCCGTAGAGGTAGCCTGTTATTAGCACATCCTTTTTTTGGCTGCCTTTTCTTCCGTTTCATTTGCCTACTCTCCATAGTGATTTCTTTGACCCTATTTCAAAGAAACTTGCACCCTTGCCTCAAATTTGTTTTTGAAGGAACAGAACTTACCAGAGATGTGTTTTCTGCTATACACTTGCAAAAGCAGAGGTATTTACTCTCCTATAAATAAGCAAAGATGTTTTCTTCCCCCAGGTGCAAACCCACTGTTTTTGATCTCCTGTTAGGGGATCAAAAGGAGCCAGGGATTTTCCCTTGAGACCTTCATGTTTTTCTTACAGGTCTTAATAAGGAGACAGGAATGGCTATTGAACTTTGAAATTCTTCACTTTAGGTGGAAATAATCGGAGAGTGTATGCATTCAGAAATGAAAAGGTTATGATCTTAACGGGTAACATTTATTCAGCATAAAATATACCAGATCATCTGTAAAGGGTCTTGCATACCTCTTTTCATTTTATTTTCACAGCAACTTCATGATATATTTAGGATTGCTATCCCCACTTTACTGGTGAGAACATGAAGCAGGGAGTGTTCTTATAGCTTAGAAGATTCACGTTTGGGCATGGCTGCCTTGAAATTTCATGCAGGTACTTTCCAGTCCGCTACAGAAACTCCCTGCAATAAAATAAAACAGATTTTGTACATTTCCTGGGCTTGGAGCTCGGAGTACATGCTGACAATGCAATCTCCAAAACCAGGACCATTAAAAAGCCTGAAAAAGAATATCAATTCTCAAGACAAGGAAAATGCCTTAATAAATGCAGTTGGTGCTTACCAGGACTTTAGTTACTGTCTACACTGCTAAGCTGTTCAGCAAACAGTGAAGCAGACGTCCAAGTTCACCCAACATGAGTACATTGCCCCAAGTGTGAAAACATAGGGAACTCACAGCAGTGCTCTACTCAAAAAGTTTTCCTTTTAGCTGCAAATAAACACACCTTGGGAAAACAGAAAGGGATAAACACAAAGTCAGACACCAAAAATATTATTTACTAGAGAAAAAGTTAATTAAAAATTTTTATTTTATTTTTTAAAAGATTTTATTTATTTATTTGAGATAGAGCAAGAGGGAGAGAGACAGAGGGCAAGAGTAAGAAAGCACAAGCAGGGGGAGCAGCAGAGGGAAAGGGAGAAGCAGGCTCTCCAGTGAGCAGAGAGCCTGATGCAGGGCTCAATTCCAGGACCCTGGGATCATGACCAGAGCCAAAGACAGACGCTTAACCAACTGAGCCACCCAGGTGGTCTGATTAAGAAATTTTAAAATGACTTCATCAGAAGCAAAAACAAACAAACAAACACAAAACAAAACCAACAAACAAAAGAATCCTCACTTTTGCTCTGTGAAATGTCCTGTGAAAAGGATAAAAAGAAAAGCTACAGACTGGGATAAAATATTTGAAAACCACATACCCAACAAAGGGTTGTATCTAGAATACATATAGTACACTCAAAACTCAATAATAAAAAAAATTGTAAATAATAAACAATTAGAAAATGGACAGAAGACATGAACAGACATTTCAATGAGGAGGATATACAGATCGAAGATAAACACCTGAAAATGCTCAACATTGGTCACTAGGAAAATGATAGTTAAAACCACAATGAGCTATCATTATGTACTTATGAAAATGACTAAAATCAAAAATAGTGATAACACCAATTGCTAGGAAAAATATGGAGACAGTAGATCGCTCTTCATTACTGGTGGGAATGTAAAGTTGTTATATACACTCTGGGAAAGAGTATGGCAGTTTCTTACAAAACTAATCATGCATTTACCATGTGATCCAGTAATTTGTCTTGGGAACTTATCCCAGAGTAATGAAAACTTACATTCACGCAAAACCTGCATGCAAATGTCCATGGCAGCTTTATTCGTAATAATCCAAAATTTGGAAGAAATTCAAATGTCTTTCACCCGGTAAATAATTAAACAAGCAATGGTACATTCATATGATGGAAAAAAACTCGAAAATAAAAAGGATCAACCCATTGATACACATAACAACCTGAATGGATCTCAAGGGAGTTATGCCAAAGAAAAAAATCTCAAAAGTTTATGTCAGAAAATGAGCAGAAGATATGAACAGACACTTCTCCAAAGAAGACATACAAATGGCTAACAGACACATGAAAAAATGTTCTTCATCACTAGCCAGCCATCAGGGAGATTCAAATCAAAACCACATTGAGATAACCACCTTACACCAGTTAGAATGGCCAAAATTAGCAAGACAGCAGTGTGTTGGAGAGGTTGTGGAGAAAGGGGAACCCTCTTACACTGTTGGTGGGAATGCAAGTTGGTGCAGCCACTTGGAAAACAGTGTGGAGATTCCCTAAGAAAATAAAAATAGAGCTTCTCTATGGCACTGTAATTGCATTATTGGTTATTTATCCCAAAGATACAGATGTAGTGAAAAGAAGGGCCATCTTCTTTTGTACCCCAACGTTCATAGCAGCAAAGGCTACAGTCGCCAAACTGTGGAAAGAACCAAGTTGCTCTTCAATGGACGAATGGATAAGGAAGATGTGGTCCGTATATATGATGGAGTATTGTGCCACCATCAGAAAGGACGAATACCCAACTTTTGTATCAACATGCACGGGACTGAAAGAGATTATGCTGAGTGAAATAAGTCAAACAAAGAGAGTCAATTATCATATGGTTTTGCTTATTTGTGGAGCATAAGGAATAACATAGAGGACACGGGGAGATGGAGAGAAGTGAGTTGGGGAGATTGGAGGGGGAGATGTACCATGAGAGACTGTGGACTCTGAGAAACAAACTGAGGGTTTTGGGGGGGATGGGGGTGGGGGGATGGGTGAGCCTGGTGTTGGGTATTAAGGAGGGCACCTATTGCATGGAGCACTGGGCGTGATACAGGACTGTAATTGCGCAAGACGTGACCATTGAGAGAAGCTGGGCAAAAATATATGAATATATATTTATGAATTTCATATATATTTATTATTATATTATATTATCATAAATATATATATTTATGAAATTCATATATATTTATATATATATACATATATATATATACATATATATATATACATATATATATATCATATATATCATATATATCATATATATCATATATATATATATACATATATATATATCATATATATCATATATATATACATATCATATATATATATATATATGAATATAACTCTGAATATTTCTTACAAGTCCATGTGAGTCTATAATTATCTGAAAACAAAAAGTTTTCAAAATTTAAATACAGTGGAGCTGGACAATGTAATGTAACAATTTTTGTGTTTGATTATATATTGACTAAAATGGAGTTTTACTTTCACAAAATGATGGGTGGGGAGTTTATTTACATTTTTGATGCCAAGGTTGATCAGTTATTTCTCTTAAGTAAATAAAGAAAAGAAATCCAGCACTGAATTAAAGCAGACTTGAATCTCCAATAAGAATTCTTAGTTTTTCATACCTCACGTGTCAACACAAAGAGTGGTGGAAATTTGCTCTAGGTAGTTTCACCATAAGCATCTTCACCAAAAGCATTTTTGCTGCAAACGTTTTCTCCACAAAACTAATTGGCCAGGGCACCTGGGTGGCTCAGTAGTTAAGTGTCTGCCTTTAGCTCAGGTCATGCATGATCCCAGGGTCCCGGGATCGAGCCCATCAGGCTCCCTGATCAGCAGGAAGCCTGCTTCTCCCTCTCCCATTCACCCTGCTTGCATTCCCTCTCGCTGTCTCTCTTTCTGTCAAATAAATAAAATCGTTTAAAAAAATAATAATAATTGGCCATAAGGGAATTTTGACAAAAAAGATAAAATTACAAAAAATAAAAGGACATTAAAAAGACCATAATGAAAAAGGGAAAAAATGATTAATAAAATTAAAAAGATTTCTTTATGAAATACCAAATATTTGAATACATTCAAAATGTGTACTGTAGATTCACAGCAATACCGCACAAGTAACTGATTTCTTTTACAGATTATACTTAAACACTTACCTTCAAAATCTTTCATTCACGGTATTATACTTTTTTTTTTTTTTTTTTGGTTGGTGATTCATCTCCTCCTTGGGCATCCCATTTTTTCCTTTTTTTGCTAAAATTTCTTCCTTCCTAAAGAAAGGCATTCATTTCCAATAGTAGGATGCATATTTCTAACTGCATTTTGTATTGTGTTGTCAAAGCTGTTCTTGGCATATCGTCATGTGTCTGTCGATAGCCATTTCAAACTTAAGTGGGAAATGGGGTTCTAAACTCTGTGCCACTGTATAGACCATTATGAGAGCTGAGACTTCCAAAATTTAAAAACAGAGATATTGCATCAAGGGAGAAATGAAACCAAACTCAACCAGTTGATAAAACCAACAAACTGAGAGCCAAACTGTCAGACACTAATTTTTTTCTCTTTCATGGCAAAATTGCCTTACAACCAATTAGTTATGCAGTGAAATGTTTGCAACAAAAATGCTTGCAGGAAAGAGGCTTGCGGTTAAAATTCCAGACACAGTGGAAATGCTCCTGACATAGTAGTTAGGAATCATATGCTCTCAGTCTGATTTTGCCTCTTTCAGAGCCTAAGCCATTTTGACCTTTAGTAATAACACAACACAAATACAATTTCTTTTAAAACATCGGTATTTGGAATGTCCCTCCTTACTAAATACTTACTCATACTAAAGTATTTTAAAGCATGTAAGAATACTTTTTTTTCCTATTTCTCCTACTTACACACTATGACCTAACCTTTTTTTTTTTCCAAACAAATTCATGGAGGACCTCAATCATATTCATAAAATTTTAGACATCTGTTCAAATAGCAAAATGTCCCAAGCCAGAAACTCAGAACTTCTCAGACTTCATAGCAGACCTCATCCCTTTCATATACTACTGCTAACCTAGTAGCACAGACTTCCCAGCAACTCAACCTCCTCAGCCAAAATCAAACTTGAATTCATTCCAAATGATTGTGTCATTAGAACACTTATTAGCTGCATGCATTGATCTAACTACCTCTCAACAAGAGCACAGCATGATTAAAACAGCAAAGGAGGCACATACTGACATGATTCCAGTTTGGTTTTGTCTTTGGCTTATATCTGGACAAAAAAGTTATGAGCTTTAAAAATGCCGATCTGTGACTTTATCTTGCAATTAATGTTGCTGTGTCCACACTCTTTTTTTTAAGTTTTTACTTAAATTCCAGTTAGTTAGCATAGGGTGTAATATTAGTTTCAGGTGTACCGTATAGTGATTCAACAATTCCCTACATTGCCCTGTGCTCATCACAGCAAGTGTGCTCCTTAATCCTCAACATCTGTTTCACCCACGCCTCCCCCATTCACCCTCCCCCCTGGCAACCATCAATTTATTCCCTATAGTTAAGAGTTTGGTTCTTGGTTTGCCTCTCTCTCTTCCTTTTGCTCAATTGTTTTGTTTCTTAAATTCCAAGTGTAAGTGAAATCATATGGTATTTGTTTTACTCTGATTTATTTCACTTAGCTCAATACTCTCTACCTCCATCCACGTTGTTGCAACTGGCAAGATTTTATTCTTTTTATGGCTAATATATTATTTATGGCTAAATGATATTCCATTTTATATATGTATCTATACATTTATATATGTATCTATAGATAGATTGATTGATTGGTAGATGATAGATATCTCTCATCTTTGTCCACTCATCAATTGCTGGACACTTGGGCTGTTTCCATAATTTGGCTATTGTAAATAATGCTGTAATAAACACCAGGGTACTTGTATCCCTTTGAATTAGTATTTTTGTATTCTTTGAGTAAATACCTAGGAGAAGAATTGCTGAATCATAGGGGCAGATGTATTACTAACTTTTGAGGAACCTCTATACTGTTTTTCACAGTAGCTACACCAGTTTGCATTTCCACCAAGAGTTTCTCTTTCTCCCCATGCTCGCCGACACCTGTTGTTTCTTGTGTTGTGGATTTTAGCCGTTCTGACGGGTGTGAGGTGACATCTCATTGTAGTTTTGATTTTGACTTTCCTGATGATGAATGATGTTGAGCATCTTCTTGTCAGTCATCTGTATTTCTTCTTTAGGAAAACATCTATTCAGGTGTTCTGCCCATTTTTAATTGGGTTATTCATTTTTTGAATGTTGAGTTTTATAAGTTCCTTATATATTTTGAATACTTTATCAAAAAGGGCATTTGCAAATATCTTCTCCCATTCCATAGTTTACCTTTTAGTTTTGTTGATTGTTTCCTTCATGGTGCAGAAGCTTTTTTATTTTTATGTAGTTCCAGTAGTTCACTTTTGCTTTTGTTTCCCTTGCCTCCTGAGACCTATCTAGAAAAACAGTTGCTACAGAGATGTCAGAGAAATTACTGCCTGTGCTTTCTTCAAGGACTTTTATGGTTTTAGGTGCTGTGTTCATGCTCTAATACATTCTGACTGATACTACTTTTTCCTCTTCAATGTTGAATGTTGAATCATCTTATTGCAATGTCAGGGAGATACCTTACAAGGTGGAGGCCCCTACCTCCAATACATCTTGCTTGTGATTTTAAATCAGCTAGGTTTCAAAGGAATTTTGGAAAAAGAAATGGCCATCTCTAGCAAATATAGGAAATAAATAGAGAATATAGTAGATATCTCTTTGGATAATTGTTCCAAGAGAATATCTGTATTAAAATAATTTGTAGCAAATATTCTTTTTTTTTAAAGATTTTATTTATTTATTTGACAGAGAGAGAGATCACAAGTAGGTAGAGAGGCAGGCAGAGAGAGAGGAGGAAGCAGGCTCCCCGCGAAGCAGAGAGCCCGATGCGGGGCTAGATCCCAGGACCCTGAGATCATGACCCGAGCCGAAGGCAGCGGCCTAATCCACTGAGCCACCCAGGCGCCCCTGTAGCAAATATTCTTTAAGGGGTAGCAAGCTTTGAACTTGGGCAAATACCATTTGAAACTTATGAGTAAGAGGTGATAGAAAGTGATCATTAAATTCTGAAGATCACAAATTGAAATTGTGTAGGATTGTATAAATAGACAACATTTTAAAGCTACCATCATAAAGGAAATCAAACTTTTAAGTCATACTGTGGTGTTTGATGGTCCAAAACACAATAGTAAAAACAATAATTTCTTGGTGCGTTGGCCAAGAATGGGCCTAATAGTTTGAAGCAGCTAATACAAAGAAAGAGCAAATAAATAACTACCCAGGTGTTTCCATGTCACCAAGCACCCCAGGTAAGTCAAGCCTTAATGGGATTATAACTTCCCCAGTACAGAATTCCTGGGGTTCTCAGCACTGGGACTTTATGAGGTAAAGGGCAAACAAGGTCAAGTTACTAGCGGAAAAATTTATGTGTATACATTTCTAATCATTCTTGTCTAATTGGGTCAACACTGAAACCATTACTCTTCCACCCCCACCATGTCAAAAATAACAACTCAGAAACAAATAAAAACAGGACATTGACTGAAGAAGTAAAAACGAATAATTCCCTGGCTTTATTTCTTTAAAAAAATTAAGTGAAGTTGACACATAATGTTACATTAGTTTCAGGTATGCAAAATAGTGATTCAGCATCTTTCTATGTCATGCTTTGCTCACTACAAGTGAACCTACCCTCTGTCATCATATGCTATTACAATACCGTTGACTATATTCCCTGTGCTGTGCCTTTTATTCCCATGACCTATCCATTCCATATTGGTTGCAAAGCCTGTCTCTCCCAAACCACTTTGTCCACCTTCCCCTGTCCTCTGGCAACCATTTTTTTTTCTCTGTATTTATAGGTCTGACATTACTTTTTGTTCATTTATTTATTCATTTGGAGTTTTTTTAGATTCCACATAAGACTGATATCATATGCTTTTGTCTTTTTGGTCTTATTTCACTTAGCATCTCATTCTTTTTTATGACCATGTAACATTCCTTTGCAGATATACCACATCTTCTTTATCCATTTGTTTATTGATGAATACCTGAATTACTTCCGTATCTTGGCTATTGTAAATAATGCTGGAACAAACACAGGGATGTATATATCTTTTCAAATTAGTGTTTTCATTTTCTTTGGGTAATTACCTATTTGTGCAATTATTGGATCATATAGTATATCTACTTTTAATTTTTTAAGGAATTTCTATACTGTTTTCCACAGTGACTACACCAAGTTACATTCCCTCTTACAGTGCACAACAGTTCCTTTTTCTCCAAACCCTCACCAACACTTGTTATTTCCTATCATTTTTTTTAATATTTTATTTATTTGACAGAGAGAAATCACAACTAGGCAGAGAGGCAGGCAGAGAGAGAGGAGGAAGCAGGCTCCCTGCGGAGCAGAGAGCCAGACGTGGGGCTCCATCCCAGGACCCTGGGATCATGACCTGAGCCGAAGGCAGAGGCTTTAACCCACTGAGCCACCCAGGCGCCCCTTTCCTATCATTTTTATTTTAACCATTCTGACAGGTATCAGGTGATATCTCATTGTGGTTTTGATTTGCATTGGATTTGCATGATTAGTGATGTTCAGCATGTTTTCGTGTGTCTGTTGGCCATTTGCATGTCTTCTTTAGAAAAATGACTGTTTGGGTGCTCTGCCCATTTTTAAATATTATATTGTGGTTTGTTTATTTGGGGGTAGTTTTTGTTTGTTTTTTTTGTTTTGTTTTGTTTTCGTATTAAATTGTGTAAGGTTTTTGTATATTTTAGTTGTCCTGGCTTTGTTTCTTTTTCTGCAGCCCCCACTACTGGAACTGTGCAGAAATGCCAACAGCTAAACACAATTACACACTCAAGAGGGGCCAGATTCATGGTGGTGTCTCTAATATATTTCCCTTTTGCAATCCTCTATACCTTAGGAAAGTCTTCTTCTGACTGCCCCAGCTGTGTCTCACAGGTACTGTGAGAAAAAAGGGAAGCGTCAATTGTCCATGGTGGGCTGGAATTCTAAAGAGAAGTTGGAGAGCAGTGGGAATTAGACATGATCCTAAGAGGAATATAAATGTTTGGGAAGAGTTGGGGTCATATGCTCCTGCAAATATTTATCATCTGATCTTTACAGAAATATTTTGGGGTGCCTGGCTGGCTCAGTCAGTAGAGTATGCAACTCTAGATCTTGGGGTTATGAGTTTGAGCCCCACATTGGGTGTGGAGATTGCTTAAAAATAAAAGCTTTAAACAAAATAATTTTGTTGCCCCCTGATATAAATAATAAAAACAAGAAAATAAAAAGAATGCAAAGAAATGCATACAAAGTATTCTTTGTACCAGATTTTTTTAAAGCTCCTTTCGTATACATAACCCTATTGATCTATCAATATATTCTCTTTGGTTTTCCCACAATAACCCTGAATGTTGGAAAAAATATGTTTTTTAAAAATATCCAAATAAGAATAGGGCTTTAGAACAATGTGTGATAATAATCTAATTTACTATCATTTTCACACATTCCATTTGCTAGGAAGAGCAAATGCTAATCATGTTATTAGTTCTTGACCTTCTCAGGTCTGGGGTAAAACTAACTGCAGGTAATTTAACTAGCAATTCTCCCCCTGATGGCTAGGGATGTGGCAGTGAGAGTTGGAACTGGGACCTTCACACACTGGTGGCTGCTGGCCATCTTGTCATCCCCAGCCTGTGAGAAAAGACACATGTAGCAGCTACTTCAGATGGAAATTATCCATGGGAAGAGTTACAGCTTCCTATCAAATATCTTCAATGTCTTATGCATCAAGAGTTTTTCTTGAGATGATTTGAAATTTTTCTTCTTTGAGCTCTTTCATATTTTTCTAATCTTCTAAGATAAATACATATTATGTTCGTAAGCAGAAAAAAAGGCTATTTAAAAATAAATTGTACAGTATCCCATTGTATTCACGTGCACTATTTAGATTATATGTTTATGTCTTCTCAAGGAATAGCCATTGAAAAGGCCTATGTTGTCATGCATGTTGTTCTTTGGCCACCAAGGTATGCAGGGTCTACTCCAGCACAGCTGGCCCACAATGCACCTTTAAGATCTAACACAAGATCTCCCAAACTTTGTTGTGTTTTTTAAAAACAGTTTATTTTTAGAGTAACTTTATATTCCCCAAAAAATTTTGAGAAGGTAATGCAAAGTTTTCGTATATCCACCCCATATATAGTTTCTTCTACTAACCTCTTACCTTAGGATGGTTACCTTTGTCACAATTAATAAAACAACATTGATACTTTATTAATTAAAGTCAAAGTATTTCAGACTTTTTCAGTTGTGTGTCTTTTTTTTTTAAGATTATTTATTTATTTACTTATTTGATAGAGATCGCAAGCAGGCAGAGAGGCAGGCAGAGAGAGAGGGGGAAGCAGGATCCCCACCGAGCAGAGAGCCCAATGCGGGGCTCGATCGCAGGACCCTGGGATCATGGCCTGAGCCAAAGGCAGAGGCTTTAACCCACTGAGCCACCCAGGCATCCCTCTCAGTTTTTACCAAATGTTCTTTTCCTATTCCAGGATCTCGTCCAGGATACCACATTATATTCAGTCATTATATATTCTTAGGCTACTCCTGGCTGTGAGAGTTTTTCAGACTTCCCTTGTTTTGATGACCTTGATAGTCTTGAGTACTAGTCAAGTATATTACAGGATGTCCCCCCATTGAGATTTGTCTGATGCTTTTCTTATGATTCACCTAGGATTATGAATTTTTTTTTTTTTGGAGAAGGATCAAAAGGGTAAAGTAGCATTTTTCATCACATCGTATCAAAGGTATATGCTATTAACATAATATATAATTACTGATGTTGACCTTGATCAACTGGCTAAGTAGTATTTGGCAGTTTTCTCCATTGTACAGTTATTTTCTTATCCCTATCGCTTTCCATACAGTACTCTCTGGAAGAAATTCACTGTGCGCAGCCCACAGTTAAGGAATGGGGTGTTTTGGGGCGCCTGGGTGGCTCAGTGGGTTAACCTCTGCCTTTGGCTCAGGCCATGATCCCAGGGTCCTGGGATCGAGCCCCACATCGGGCTCTCTGCTCAGCAGGGAGCCTGTTTCCTCCTCTCTCTCTCTGCCTGCCTTTCTGCCTACCTGTGATCTCCGTCTGTCAAATAAACAAATAAATAAAATCTTTAAAAAAAAAAAAAAGGAATGGGGTGTTTTGCTTCACCTCACTGAGGGTGGGATAGCTCCAGAAATTATTTGGAATCCTTCTGCATAGGAGATTCATCTCTTCTGCCCCATTTATTAATGTATTCAATCATTTACTCATATCCATATGAACTCAAGGATATTTATCTCATATTTGAGGCTCTATGAAAATGTACTTTCACAGAGCTATAAAATAGTGCTCCAGAGGAACATAGGCCCTGCCTGTGCTGCTCAAACAATTGATTCTGTTTATTGGAACAATCTATTTCCAGGTCCAGCTCTGTCCCTCTGGGGATGGTTCTCCACTACAGAAAATAGAAAGGATTCAAAGTGAAATGCTGAGCCCAGTCTTTCCCATTCCAGCCACAACTGACTTGTGGCTTCTGCCTGCAACATTCATTTAAAGAGTACTTGCAAAATGATTAATCAATGAAAGAGTGAGGCCCTACATCTTTCTAGAGGGCGGTCTGAGTGTCAGAGAATGCAGTAAATGACATTTTCCCTAGGATGCATGGTGGTTCAGACAGAAGCCTTGACTCTCCATAGAATTCTTTCTCTTTTATTTTTCCCATATGTAGCCATTAGATTATTGCCTCTCCCAGCAAAGAAAGAGATAGCATACTTTTGCCCCTGTAATTGAACTTTGATGTGGAACTAAGAATCTCACATCTATCATATGAATATTCATAGAAGCACATTTAGGTCTTCAGTTCATTACCAAAAGACAGGGATCTCTTGAGCTCAGAGGATGTCTTTCCCAGAGAAACAAAGCATTCCTCTAAGAGGGGGTCAGGACTATGGGCAGAAACAGCACCAATACCGCTAGTATCCACATACAATAAATGATAAATAAATATGTGATGAATGAATGAATGAACTAAGGGAAGGAAATCAGGAGACCAGTCTCCCTGGCCTCTTATTGGCTATCTGTCCTTGAGAAATCATTTCCTTGCTCTGGGTCTCAGTTTTCCTTGGCCTGGGATCAGGAAAGGCTATTCATTCCAACTGTTAAAAAGCAAAAGTATTCAAAATACTTTGTACAGGAAGTTCTTAGGCTTAAAAATATGTTCCAGGAACCCTATTGAGAAAATGCCTTTGCTGGGTGGAAGTAGCTGGACTGATTACAATTGTGTGACAGTCACAAAAAATGTTTAAGCCAACCACTTCCAGCAGCTTCAACAATTGCTCCTGAGATGAAAAGGGGAGTGAGAATAAACAGTATACCTAATCTTCATAGCTATTTCTCTAGATCAAGCTGGATTTCAAAAAAATTGAAAATTAAAGTTTGTGCTTTTTCATTCTCTCCCTTCTTTGTCTGTTAGGTTTAATATTTTTTAACTCTTTTAAAATAACCTGTTATTGCAGAAACAGAACATATGATAAAAATGCAAACAAGTAAAACTTAAAAAATAAAAACATCACATTCTTATTATGCAGAGATTTCCACTGTGAATACCTAGTACAAATCATTCTGGGTCATTTTCTACGTATGTATGTACATATGAGTGTGGGTTTAACTGAAATGAGATAATATACTTTTTTATGATCTATTTTTCAATCAACAACCTCTACATTATTTCTACTAATATCCACACAATATTCATATTTTCCCACTGACCCCAAACTCTCCTTTAGCTGGCTTGTTCAAACTAATATCAAACCCAGGACAGTGATCACATTGAATCTTTTAACTTCTCCCTTCAGTATCTTTTAACCTAGTTCGCTGCCCTCCTCCTCCTCTGAATTTGGATTTGTTGTTCCCGTGCAGTGTTTTTTAGTTGTTCTCATACAATGGAAATTCGCTCTAAAGAAATCTCATCACATGAGAAGATGTAGTATCTTCGCACACCACTGGAATGCTCAGCCTGACCCCTGGATTAGTGTGATGATGGTCTCCTGTCACATCGGACTGGAAAGTATTGCCTCTGAGCATGTGACTCTGTGCTGTTGTCCTGGCACTATAGGGACATTCAACCATCCTTCAACCATCTGCCTAATGATTTTTAACATGTCGATCATGACTACCTGGGTCAATACTTTCATTATGGTTTCCAAAATGACATTTCCCTATTCCTTTCCTTTTTTCACACAACGTCCATTCCCCTTTGAGCATCACAATTGTCCCAGGCGCTTGTGGATTCTCAGGGTGCCACATCAATGGTCCCTATACCCTTCCTGCCATGATGACCATACATGAAGGTGCAAGTGTCCACATTCGTATCATACTGTTTAGCATGGAGAAGGTTAACCCTGGTCACATCCTCATGAAAAAGTGCCTGATACTTCTCTGTTTTATAACAACACTACTTGAAATGACACCCATGTAATGGAAGTTGGGTTGGGTCATCAATTTCCTACGTCGGATCATGAATTAGATATTGAAAATAGGCATATTTGAATCTTTGCTTTTGCATAGGAAATATTTAAAAGCTGGGGGGGGTGGCGGTTCCCTTATGGCATTTACCCTCTTCCTCTCCCTCTCCCTTATCATTGACCCATCAGGTTCTTCTGTAACCTCTAGCAGAAAGGGGCCAACCCTCTCTAAGTCAAGTTCACTTGCCCCCATCAGTTGTCCTGTATGGTCCCCATCACCCCACTACACATGACTGTTGGGACAATAGGTTCCTGAAATTCTTGAGCTTTGGATGCTGGAAGGGAAAGAACACAGTTTTATTGAGTTCATCTTGTACACCAGGCATCCCACTAGGAACATACCTTAGGTGAGGCAGCTATAATAGAATACCACTGTCTGGGTATCTCATAAACATTAATTTATTTCTCATTTCTGGAACTAGAAGTCTGTGAGCAGGATGCCAGCATGGTCAGGTTCTGGTGAAGACCCTCTTCCAAGCTTCAGGCTGCTGACTTCTCTCTGTGCCCTCACATGGCAGAAGGAGTGAGGAGCTCTTTGGGGCCTCTCCTGTAGGCATGGATGCCATTCATGAGGGCTCTGTCTTCATGACCTAATCACCTCCCAAAGGCCCCACCTCTTCCTACCATCATACTGGGGATTAAGTTTCAACATATGAATTCTGGGGGAACACACACACTCAGTATAGAGCAGAACATAGTTCTGAAATACCAATTTTATGGATAAAGGAACTGAGGATAGAGATATTTAGATTTCTGGTCTATGTTTCAGACTTTGAGTTGCATATCTAACCACATCACCCTTACTTCTTCATTGCTAATAGAATCTACCACCCATTTTATAGGCTAAAAATGGCACAGCTAGGTCATGGGCATGTGACCTATCTAGGCCAGTGATACTCAAGAAGTGTTCAAGCACTTCTGAAGTCAGTTTCCCAGACTCATAGAAAGAAGTCCCTGGGTCATCAACTTCCTACGTTGGATCATGAATTAGATATTGAAAATAGGCATACTCTAAAGTGCTTTGCTTTTGCATAGGAAATATTTAAAAGCTGGGAGGGGGCGGTTCCATTATGTAGTATGTGCCTCTCTCCACTGTTTTTCTTTTCAGTCATAATCATGAAAGAATGTAACACCTGGAGCTATGGCAGCCATCTTGCTACCAGTAGAGAATATGTCTGAGGAGAAGCAGGCACACTGATGGTAGCAGAGCAGAAAGATGGACAGAACAGAACAGAGTACCTAATGGAATCAAGCTGCCTTACTAGCCTTGGAATTGCCCTGGATCCCAACTCCCTCTTACAAGAGATCGTAAATATCATCTAAACAGCCTACAAATACACCTAAGAAAGCCAGGAGTGAGGGTTTGAACCCCACCCTGTCTCCTATGAAGACAGAAATTTCAACTCCCTGGTTTTCCCAGTTTGTTTCTAGGCCCTCAAATTCATAGGAGCCTCAGAGACTGTTTCCCCGCCAAGTTCCACCCAGCTGCCTGCAAACATGTAGCGTGACATTCAGCTCTTTACGTGACTTTGGTCTCTTCCTGAACTAGGACTTATTTTCCAATGATTTGGTCTGTGACCTGCTGCCAACATTGGCCTCAAGTCTGCCCCTCCACTGAGGTTTGAACATGCCCTTAGGATCCAGCTCTGGGAAAGGCATCTCATGCACTAAACCTCTTCATAACTCCAAGAGCCAACAGAGGAGCTTTGTTGCTGCCTGGTACCCAAGCCAAATAAATGCTGGGCAAATGCTTTCAGTCTTCAGAATTTATTGGCCTTGCAGCTGTGCTTTCTGCTTACAGATTTGTTATCTATTCTCTATGACATATATACACACACACACATATATATATAATATATGATATATAGGCAGATATCTTTATGTCACTATATGTATAATTATATACTATATATGTATAATTATATATAATTATACACCGTTTATATATATATATATATATATATGTATATATATAAACTATGAAGGAATGTTCCTACCCTCTGCAATATTGTATTTTGGCAGTAAGTGCATACTACTTACCCACATCAAAACTCACCTTTCACAAAGGCCATATAATGTACTTTTATACTAAGGTTAAAGCGGCAGATAAAAGCTTAAATCTACTCCCTTAGCAGAATTGTACTTAAGGATTTTCACTGCCTTAATCCAAAGGAAAAATTCACATAGGAACTGTAGCTACTGAGGCCACCTGGTGGAAAGGAATTTTTAGTTCCGAGTCTCCTTTCCTGTGCCACCTACATCCCTCCCACAGATACAGTTGTGACCGGCATGGCAGTCCACAAGCTTTAGCAAAGAATTAACAGTGAGCCAAGAGCAGAACTCCACAGTGTTGCCGGATCCAGGAGCATTCAAAGGCTGGAGCTTGTTTCTGTTTTTATTTAGTATCTGGAATTGCAAATGCCTTCTGACCCTGTTTGGTTGGAGGTTGGAGGGAGGTGGAGTAATACATTCTATGGCCCTATTAATTACCCCCATTGTTCCTTGCCTTTGTTGGAACAGGTAGTTAGAATACTATAGGCAGATGTTCATTTCTTTTTTTTTTTTTATGTTCAGTTAGCCACCATATAATACATTAGTTTTTGATGTAGTGTTCAATGATTCATTAGTTACGTATAACACCCAATGCTCATCACAACACATGCGCTCCTTAATACCAACGCCCCTCCCCTCTGAAACCCGTAGTTTGTTTTCTGTGGTCCACAGTCTTTCTTGGTTCATCTCCCTCCTTGATTTCTCCCCCTTCAGATTTCCCTCCCTTCCCCTATGGTCCTCTGTGCTATTGCCTATGTTCCACATACGTGTGAAACCATATGATAATTGTCTTTCTCTGCTTAACTTACTTCACTCAGCATAATCCCCTCCAGTTTCATCCATGTTGATGCGAATGGTGGGTATTCATCCTTTCTGATGGCTGAGTAATATTCCATTGTACATGTCCACTACATATCCATTTTTCCACATGGAAGGATCTCCACTCTGGGTCATGGGATTCCCAGCTCACTTGTCAGTAGGAAAGGGTCAGCAACGCAGCACTCATTCAAATGTTGGGAGTCAGAGAAGCTTGTGTCCAGGACCCTGCCATCTACCCCTTTTTGTCCCCTTTCCTCTCAATTAGAAGACTATCTTTCCAAGGCTCTTGCCCAGTTTTTCTCCCCAGAAGTCCTTGTTAGAACATCCTCTCAGTTAAATCTTGGGAAATGTTAAGATATAAAAAGATAGGATAAGCTTACCCTAGGAGCAAAGCCTTAGGGTGAAATCCCAGAAGGCTGACAGAGATGATGGGATCAGGGCTGTCCGGCTGCGGCTCTAAGTGTCTACCCAGCGCACTTAGGACACAATGACATTAACATTCCAAATAATGCTGTTAGGAGCTGAATGTTTGTGTTCTGCTCCACCCACCCAAAATTCATAGGGTAAACCCTAACCCTTGTGATGGTGTCAGGAGGTGTGGTCTTCAGGGGGTGATTAGGTCAAAAGAGCCTAGCCTACATGATGGGATTAGAGTCCAGATAAGAAGAGAAAGAAAGCTGCTTTCCTTCTCTGCTGTCTGCCAGGAGAGGATCCAATGAGAAGTCGGCCATCTGCAAACCAGATGGTCCTCAGCAGATGGAACCCAACCATGCTGGCACCCTGATCTTGGACTTCCATCCACCAGAAGCATGAGAAATAAATTTCTGTGTTTATAAGCCACTCAGACTATGGTACCTTTATATAGCAACCCAAATGGACTCAAGCAAAGGCCATATAGCTACCAGCAGCTGCATCATCACCATCATCAACATCATTGTCATCACCATCGTGAGGACCACAGGGAGGCCAGGGAGGCCCTCAGTATCCAAGTCATCTTGCACTCTCACTTAGTCCCAGTTCAGATTACTGTCATCAGTGAATATTTAGGTTGCAGACCCAATTTAAGGCCTTTAGGTGTTATTAGTTTAGTGAATGAAAAGAGGAAATCGAATCACAGAAATATGACCAATAGACATTCTGGCCAAGCTACACAGTTAATGAAGGGTAAAGCTTGCATTTGAATTGTTGACAATAAACAGGTCCCCTAAGTTTTTTGTGCCCCCCCCGTTTATTGAGATACAATTGACAAATTTTAAATTGTATATATTTAAGATGTAATGTGATGATTTGACATGCATATGCATCATGAAGTGATTGCACAATCACTTCACAATCAAGCCAAGGAGATGATGGGAGACAGGGAGACTCAGGATATACACTCTATCCATTACTGAGTACAAATATATCTCTGCAAAAACCCAATGAGTTATTTTTAATAGGAAGTTTGTGGGAGGAAGCAATGATTAAGAGTGGTAAGTTAATCAATAAGGTTCTGCCAGTGCCTAATGGTATGACCACAAACAAGTCAATCGGCATTTGTGGACCAGTAAGGAAATTGCAAACTCACATCTTTCCAAGAGAAGAAACCAATAAAAGGATTAAGGAATATGGGTGCAAGATAATAGGGAAGCATGTGAGGTTATGGATATCAGTAAAGCTTCTGCCCCGTCTGTCGGTTTTCTAATGCCACTTACTTTCAACCTATGCTGGCCAAGCCAACATATCTGTTGGTGAAATTCAGCCACAGGTCGGGTTGCAAATCCATGAAGTGAGTGCAATTTCCAGGGTGCATCGTTGATGGCCAGAAGCTAATCCGTAACTTGGAGCAACTAAAGGCATTGCTCTACATTTTACAGTAACAGCTGACAGAGATGCCAAGCTCTCTGGCTGAGCCAAGTCATCTGTGAAATGTGGACACACTTCAATTTAAATAATAGAACAGGAGCAGCCTGGATTTGTGATTCTGCGTGACTCCCTGCTTCATTCAAATTGGACCCCCTACACAGCCTGATTTCTCAGCGGGCGGTTTAGCCTCTCGGAGACATTCTACATCCAGCAATAAATCTCATTTCCTCTCAGACTGAAGAAGACAGCAAAAGCCAGATGGCCTTCCAAGGCTGTTGACGACGCTGGATGATCCAAGATGGATGCGGCCGACTTTCGGACTTCTTCTCCTCCACCACAAGGTGGGGCTGAAACACAGGAAATGCTTCTTAAGCAGGCAGGTGTCGCCCCTTCCAGAAGGCAAAGATTATTTATCTCCAATAGCTGAATAAGAAAGAAAACCACAGGCCTCAGATGGGCCCTGCGAGGAAGGCCTCCGTGCACAGCGAATTCCTACTTCTTCCTAGCAAACCCACAGATGTCTGAGTTCCAGGAGCTCGAGGCTGCTGGTGAATGAGGTCTGAAAATTCAAAGGAGCTTAAAGAGCAATTTAGTCACACTTCGATTTTGGTAATGAACCCAGCACTAAGCAATGGGCTAGGTAATTAATATAATTGAGCTCAGAGCTGAAAAAGCCACCAAATCTATGTTGTAGATTCCACATCTGTTAAGGGCTGTGTGTGTCTGCAGGGGAGCTAAGCAGTGAAGGAAACCCTGGGAAGATCCTGCAGGAAAACTGTAAATGGCTAGTCTCCTCCCCAAAAGCCAGGGAGCAAAGAGAGAAAAAAGAGGACAGCCTTCCCCACAGTCCTTCTAGAACAGCATTGTCCACTTGTGGCTGTTGGGTACTTCCTGAAGAGAGATGGGCTTAAGTTTAAAATACCCTAATTAAAATGCACACTGAATTTCAAAAAAATGTGATTGCATTAATCACGTTATATATTGACTCTATGTTGAAATGATAACATTTTAGATCTACTGAGTAAAATAAAATATTAAAATTAATTTTCCGTTTCTTTCTTTTATTTGGTTCCTAGAAAATTTTTAACTATATATGTGGCTCACATTGTTTTTCTATTGGACATTGCATCTCGGGACCTAGGTACTGGCATAACTGTACCACTTTTAAAGTATTGAAATACTTTGGGGGCACCTGGGTGACTCACTTGATTGAGTGTCCAATTCTGGATTTTGGCTCAGATCATGATCTTGAGGTCAAGACATAGAGCCTGGCCCAGGGCTCCACACTGAGCCTAGAGCCTGATTATGATTCTCTCTCTCCCTCTCCCTTTCCCTCATCCCCAACCCCCGCTAGCAGGTGTCTGTCCACGCATTCTCTCACTTTCTCTAAAAAAATAAAATAGAGTAGAGTAGAGAGAAAGTAAAATATTGAGATACTTCCATACCGAAGGGATAAGAACACTGCCCTAGTCCCTGAGCCCTTCCTATGTCTCCACTACTCTGGCCTCAGTCCCTCCGCCCTGAGGTGCCCACCACTCCATCTGCTCAAAATTCTTCCATGGAATGTAAAATGAAAAACTGGGCGTTTCTTATAACAGAAAAAATGCATTTCTACTTCACAAACTAGCTACTCTTCTTCTACGTATTTCTCTCGAGAGAAATAAAAACATATACCCACAAAAAGACTTGTACAAGAATATCCATAGAAGCTTTATTCATAATAACCAAAAACAACCTAAATATCACCAAATTGTGGTACACTCATACTACTGAGTACTACTCAGCATTAAAAAAAAAAGAACTATTTTTTAAAAAGAACTATTAAAAACACAATGTAGATCAAAGTTACCAGATTTATCAAATAAAAATACAAATACTGCATGGGATATACCTTTACTAAAAATTATTTGCTGTTTATCTGAAATTCAACTTTAGCTGGTCATCCTATCCTTTATCTGGCAAACTTAACAGGGCTTAATCCTAAAAACATAATTCTAAGTAAATGAAGTCAGACGCAAAAGAGTAGATCCTAAATGATTCTTTTTCTATGAAGTTCATCAATAGGCAAAATTAATATTTGCTGGTAGAAATTAGAACAGTGGTTGCCACGAGAGGTAGAAATCAAATGCAGTAGCGCCTCAAGGAAATTTCTAGGGTACTAGGAATGTTGATTGGGCTACATTTAGCAGAAGTCATCACTTTGGACACTTCATTTTACCTCAGTTTAAACAACAATGATCTTCCACGGATTCTCAATACCCAAACTCGTAATAATGGCTTACAAGGTCCTTCATTCTCCTGCCATTATTTACCCATTATCCTTCCATTATCTTTAATGAATCCTACAGTTTAAGTGTGTTACAACTTTTACTCATTTCACCCTCTGCTTTGGCTTTGTCTCCTAGAAGCTCAAGACTTGCTAAGAGACACAGACCATTCTTCTCTGGTAAATTATACCTTGCAATCTACCTCCATGATACCATTGTCCCATTGCATTATTGCCACTGTCTACACCACACTAAACTGCAAATTTCTGGAGGCCGGGACCTTTCCTCTGTATTCATGCAGCATAAGATAAGGCACTTAGTATCAACCACAACCGGAGGAACAGATCATCCAGTCTAACCTCTCTCCTTAATTCCCTACACCTATTGTATTTTTTCCAAATACAATATTAAACACATGTGCATGTAAAAAATATCCAAATGGTTAGAAGTGAATGAATGAAGGGCACAGTTTCCCTAACCAGAAGCAACCACTATGTTTTATTCTAACTCATTCCATAAATGTTCTATTCATAAGCAAGTGTGTACCATTTCTGCATATATGTACATATTTATATATCCCTCCCGTTTATATAAGTGGGAGATACTGTGTCATTATTTCCCGTTTGGCACTCCCATTCCCCATTTATTTTTTGTCCTATTCTTTGCCCCCGAGAGATGGCCCCTATATACCTCATTACCCAGCCTCCTTGGTTGGCTGGTTTCCAGTTGGGTTTACCCAGTGAGAGACAATGGAAAGGGTTTGGAGGATAGAAGAGTGACGTTTGGATATCTCTTCTTGCTGCTTTAGCCCCATATTCCCGGTGGTAACAGCACCCTTCCACACCATAGCTCCTGCATACAGCCCCTACCTCAGGCTCCAGCACCTTCAGCCCTTTCAGCTCTAGGGCTATGCTTTAGACTAGGTTTTCTGGAGACACACTGAGACGGAGAGGTGAATGCAGATGGCTTATTGAGGAATGCTCTTTGGATACACACCTATAAGGAAAGGAGGAAAGCAGGACTGACCAGAAGGAGAAGCTAACATGAAATGCATTTCAATGAGAACTCAGATGATACTACAAAGAGCTCTGGAGTTGGGATGGCCCTTCAGAATTGTCCCAAATTGAGAAGATAGGGCTGGGCTTTTGCATCCCTATGTCAGATAGTCATTGACCATAGCTGCTCCCCAGGGGGAATATAGCGTGAATGAAGTTGTCCCTTATAGAGGCTGAGCGCAACCAAATGAAGGGTCATCTGTGAGCCAAGGAAGGCTGATATTTTCAGCCCCTGTGAATGGATGCCTCAGCCCTGAAAAGGAGACCTGGATGGAGAACCTTAGGTTCTGCTATAGGATCACAGCGCCTTCCCACTGGTACTAGCGGCTAATGCCTCCGCCCACATTTCTGTACACCACCCACTCATTTGTCCCATCAGGGGCAAATTCTGTCTCCTGATGGGATCCTGACTAACATATTTACCCCCCCCACACACACACACCCTTATAGTCATACTTACTGTGTTCTGAAACACATTCCATCTATGTCAGTTATTGCATATTTTTGTTTTTTTAAAGATTTTATTTGTTTATTTGACAGAGAAAGAGAGAGAGAACAAGTGGGGGAAGCAGGCTCCCTGCTGAGCAGTGAGGCCAATGCAGGGCTTGATCCCAGAACCCTGAGATTATGACCCAAGCTGAAGGCGGACACTTAACGGGCTGAGCCACTTAGGCACCCCAAATTATCGTCTTTAATGGCTGCAGAACAACTCGCTGTATCAATATAATATAATGTAGTTACCAAGTTCCTTTCTTAGACACTAAGGTGGTTTCTGGCTTTGTTCTTACAGACAATACTTCAATGAGCATTTGTGTACATCTTTGTACACTTCTATAAGATGAAGATAAATTCGCATTGTGAAATTGCTGGATCAAAGACATGTACATTTTTGATGAATGCTATCAAATTATCTGTGAACACCATGGTGAGTATGTGAGAGAGGCTATCTCCACATTTGCTGACTGGGTGCATGTTCCCTACTTTCAAAGCAGCCTGTTTGGTTCAAGTTCTCCCCAGCATGCACAGTCCTCTCACCCGTCTCTTCTGCCTTCCCCCAGCCCACCCCACCACACCACCACCCCCTCACACACACACATACACACACACACACACAGGCACACACACAGGCATGCACACATCTCTTTGTATACAAATTTATTGCTGGACCGGAGGAAGACCTCTCAGACTGTGTGTGGCTTCACCCCCTTATTTCCCTCATGGTCTTTCTGACTTTCCTTCACATAGATGGTCTCATGATACTTGGCTCTCAGGGCCACAGTAGCAAGTGTGGTAAGTGGAGGATTGAGGATTTTCTATCCGTCCTCTCTCCCTCCTGAGTTCAGGGTGTCCTTGATAATTCCTTAAGTGTCGAGAACCAGAAAACTAGAGGTTAACCTAGAAAAATGAATCCTGTCATAGGTGAATGCACTTTACTGTGTAATCAGTAATCAGACCAGTGTCTTCCATTCTGCAGACATTCAGACATTCAGTATGTGTTTGCTGCTGAAAGATACTAGTAATCTCATCTCGACACCCCTTTAAAGCCATTACAACATCTCAAAGGAGGACCGATCAACTTTCAGACTAAATTCAGCTTCATCAATTCTGCCCCTTCAGCTCCAAATTCTCCCTCGAATGTCCTCCCATCCAAGCATAACATATAGATACAGTTCATTTGTTTGGACTAAGAACATTAGTATGTCCACTACACTCTCTAAAATTAGTTCTGGAACATTCTTGGAAATGGAAGAGAAGTTATATAATCTCAAGAACACAAAATGGAGGGACACCTGTCATTTCATCTAATGCTTTAATCTCTTGGTTTTAAAAGGAGCTACATTTGATTTTAATAGACGTGGAGGTCATCCAGCATGATCTGATAGGCTTGTCACCTCCCATCACGCTTCGAGTCACAACCTATGAAAAACAGACTGACTGAAAGGGCCCGGGAGAGGAGAGCAGAGGTCGGGCCAGAGTGGACTTCAAGAAACTGAGGCAGGGCCAGGAGCCGCAGGCTGTAGAAGTACCATGTGAGGGCTCCATGCCATCCTGTTCCCAGGAAGACATAACCCTGGGAAACAGAGCAGCTGCTGCTCTCTGGAGCCAAGTGCAGTAGGGCTGAGCTACCAGGAGAATCTGACTGAATGGGACATAGGTGGTCAGAAGTTTTAGGTGCCCATTCCCAACTCTGTAGCCTAAAGCAGTTCCTTAGACGCTCGAATCCTCAGTTCCCTCCTCTATAAAATGGTGATAGCATCACTGCCTGGCCTACACCATGTGGCTGTTATGAGGATCAAACGAGATATTGGATAAAAAGGCACTTTGTAAGCCAAGCAGGGCTGAAGAATCAAAGGGGGTTATTATTCCCACCCTTCACCACCCCCCATAGCACCTGCCAGCCCGCAGGCCCAAGGGGAATGGCTCGCCCCAGTGTACTCAATACAGTAGAGATAACTTCCATCGGAAATAAAGCCGGGGCTCACTGTGAGTCAGAGATCTCAAGCTCTTCTTCCAAGACCATGGATGAGCTTGTAATGATCTGTTCACACTCGCACGGATCATCCTCAGAGGTGACTGTTCCAGATAATCAAAGTCAGGAATTCATATTTGGCCCCAAGACAAAGCAAACCAAACTGACCCTGTATTTAAATCTGACATAGTAACAGAAATAGTAATTTGGGGCTCATCAGCACAGTCCCAAGTCAGTCAACAGAGCTAATGCCATCTTCATCACACAGAAGAGTAGAACTGCTTAGGAGTTGTTTGCATTCATGGTTCCCCATCACGTTTCCCATTCCTTGTTGAACCCACTCTAACAAGACACTTGTGCACTGACGGCTCCTCCCTCCCACTTATCAAACTCCAGTTTGTCTCCACACTGGGGAATCCCCTCACCGGACCCACCTGTCAGATAGCACAGGTGACTCTCCCCCTTCCCTGAATCACCTTCTCCCCTGGGCTTCGGGGATGCCATTCTTTGTCCTCCTATATATCCACTTGCCTGAGCCTTTTTGGCCTCCTTTGCTGGTTCCATCTTATCTTCCAGATTCCTAAATGACTGAATGCCCAGACTCAGTCCTTGCCCCTCTTCTCTATGGACAGTCACCTCCTAGTGGTCTCCCCAGACTTGAGGCTTCACTTTCTCTGACGACTCCCGAGTGCGTGCACAGAACCCTGACTTCACTCCTGTGCATCCATTGCCTGCTCCATATCTCTACCTGGACGTGGAATAGATATTCAAACTTAACACACCTACAGCAGAACTTCTATTTTACAACCTGCAAAATTTCTCTCATCTCAGCAAATGGCAAATCCATCCTTTCAGCAACTGAAGCCAAAAGCTTTGGAATCATCCTCGCCGCTCTCTTTAATATCCCACGTCATCCGTGTCAACGGATCTTCCTGGCTCGACCTTCAAAGTATATCCAGAATCTCGTTACGTGTCATCACCCCTGATCAGTTCCAATTCACCCTCATTTTCCAACTAAATTACTACAATAGCGTCCTACCTTGTCTCTCTGCTTTTTCCCTAGTCTTCCATAGTCCATTCTCAATACAAAACCCGGAATAATCTTCTTAAAACATTAGTCAGATCTTCTCCCCTCCCTCCCTCCCTTCCTCCCTTCCTTCCTTCTTTCCTACTTTCTTTCCTTCCTCCCTCCCTCACTTGGCCTCTCTCCCTCCTCCCCCTCATCACTAGGTGCTGTCAGCCTCATTTAGAGGAAAAGAAAAAAAAAAAAAAAGAGATAAAAAAACCACAAAGACAAATGACAAACTGGGAAAAATCACTTTAAACGTATAGTACAAGGGACAGATACCCATAATATATAAAGAGTTTCTAAAAAATAGAGATAAGAAAACCAATAACCCTAGAGAAAAACAGTTTACAAAGAATTAAATTCAAATGTCCCTTAAATATATGAAAAGATGTTTAAGCTCACACATAGTATGAGAATGCAAATTAGAACTGCACAAATAAGCCTCAGTGAGTAGCAAGTAGGTGACTTAATTACACAGAGAGGAACTATTTCAATGGGCTAAAATATAATAATCTGAGTGCACATCCTGAATAGGTTACCTTCAGATGAGAAGAACGGCAAAGTAGTGTTTCAGTAAATGTATTACCAGTAATAATAGTAATATCATTATTTTGAAAATGTTAAACACAGGACAGGATAGAGCAAATGCTGCCATTAGCAAATCAGTATTTCCAACATCAAAGAAAAGAGTTTAAATATAAAATCAATGAAGTTAGGTTAAAAAATGTGATCCTCAATTTAAGTTAGAATTATCAATATTAGCACATGATGCATTTTTCTGTTGAAAAAATAAAAATATCTGGGGGTTTTTTTTAAGATTTTATTTATTTTTTTGACAGAGAGAAAGATCACATGTAGGCAGAGGCAGGCAGAGAGAGAGAGGGGGAAGCAGGCACCCTGCTGAGCAGAGAGCCCGATGCGGGGCTCGATCCCAGGACCCTGAGATCATGACCTGAGCCAAAGGCAAGGCAGAGGCTTAACCCACTGAGCCACCCAGGTGCCCCTAAAAGTATCTGTTTTGTAGAAACAATCCCAAGTGCCCAGATTGTGGTCTAAAAACCATCCATCCCCTTGTGCTTCTTGGAGGAATAGCCAGTTCCAGATCTGGGGCAGAGAATGTACAAAATGAGTCAGGCTAAAACTTTTTGTCATAAGAAGAAGTAAAGAAACTAGCAAAGATTATGGACTTGTGTCATTAGTACTTCAGAGTCAACTTGATGGAAAAATTTGGGAATCAGAAAATACCTGTAATTGCTGAAAACACCCCCTCCATCCCCCAGCTTAAAATCCATGACTTCAGGGCTCCTGGGTGGTTCAGTGGGTTAAAGCCTCTGCTTTCAGCTCAGGTCATGGTCCCAGGGTCCTCGGATCAAGTCCTGCATCGGGCTCTCTGCTTCAGCGGAGAGCCTGCTTCCCCTGCTCTCTCTCTCTCTCTGCCTGCCTCTCTGCCTACTTGTGATCTCTATCTGTCAAATAAATAAATAAAATCTTAAAAAAAAAAAAAAAATCCGTGACTTCATGATGATATCTTCTCCCAAGGCCTGGGTGGGGAGGGGAGGCCTAGGAGGAGAGGGGGTGCAGCGCCCCCCGGGGGTTGGGGGGCTAGTCATTGGTGACATCTGGAGGATGCCAGAAAAACCAACTTTTTTTCTGAAACTGATAAAGAATTAAATAAGAAAATAAGTGTCTTGCTTTTCTGTTCCTTGGGGGAAAGTGATAATTGACAAAAGGAAATTTCTCTTTATAGAAGTATGTCTATATGAAGGAATGATAGAATTAGATTATCACCATTTTGCACCCTCTACTGTAATAATGAGCATAGGTAATGCTAATAACTAGCTACAAAAAAAATCAGGTGAAGAAAATATTATGGGGAAATTTATAATGGATAATCATATTGGACCTGCTCTTCAATCTTAACACACACAAAAATCAGACAACCAGACATTTAATGCATCTTGATGGAAGTACACACAACCAATGAATTTTTTCTTACCAAAACAATCACACCTGAATGTGATCAAGCTCTAGGTATAACTATGTGTTTCCAGGTAATACAAGGTACAAAGGAATATATTAAATAATACCAGGGAGTTACAATCAGCAAGAGAGGATATAGGATACAAATCTGATTTCTTTAACAAATAAATCAAAGGAAAATCCTAACAGAGAATTGAGATTCCTATCAACCAAATATAATGCATGTAAGAATTTTAAAATATATTTTGGATAGCAATATCTACAATTGCACTGTCCAATAAGTATACAATAGGAACCATGTGTAGAACCTTAAATTTTCTCATAGCCACATTAAAAAAGTAAATGAAAGAGAAGTTAATTTTAATAATATATTTGATCTAATATATCCAAAGTATCTTCTAATCATTAAATGATCATGAGGTTATATGATCAATATTTAAAATTATTCAGCTATTTTACTTTTTGTACCAAGCCTTTGAAATCCAGTGTATTGTACATTTTATACTTAAAACACAGCTCAATTCAGATTAGTCACATTTCAAGTGCTCAAAGCTACAATTTCTAGTGCCTACCCTGTTGGGGGGGAAATAAAAAAGAAGGTTTTTGCGAAATATAAAGTTCTGGTTACATATTAAATACCTGTTTTCAAGGGGCAGGAATGATGTCATGAATTTCTAGGTATAAATAATGATGCAGGAGAGTTCTGTTCTGAACCTTGTCTCCTTCTGGCCCACAGTGTTTTCTTCTGTGAAGTCATGGGGTTGCATCAGATTATTTCCATATGCACATTCACTTCTCCATCTCCATAAAGAGGCAGGATCTGGGCCTGTGTCTGAGACACTGTCTGGGTGACCTTGAGCACATTGCTTGGCTCGTTTGAGTGTTTGGTCTCATGGTGATGGTGGCTCCCTCCACAAAAGCACTGTCCACCTACACTGCCTTCTGAGCAGTAAAATAGCAATCGAGTGAGCAGATACTGCCCAGGGGCTTTGACCGGTAACACTAAGCTGTAACCCGATCAAAGATAGTAACTGGGGAGAGAACCGGGGTTGGTCAGCTGTAATCCATTTACAAGAGGATTGTCATGGAGGTAAATATGGTCTGTGCCCAAGTCCGCACTGTCTAGAGGCAATTCCTTGGAGTGGCAAAGTTTGAACTAGGCTGTCTTCTCACGATGCTATTAAACACTCACATTACTCAGTGAACTAACATGGTGCCAATCCCAGGAACCTCAAACACCTTCCAATTAGTGGTATTTGGCTTCCCGTTGGACTTAGCTACAGTTTGGAAAGGAAGACTACCAGGCGAGCTGGCGGGTCCAGTCCTCTTGGCTGTTTTATTGCTCATACAAATCAGTATTTGCATTTTGGCTCCTATATCCATTCTTTTGGGAATGTTAGCATGAGTCAGAGGTGACAACTCCATTGGGACAATGCTAAGGGGCCATCCCAGCTCCAGAGCTTCCCATAGGAGCTGAGGTTTCTGTTGGAACCAGCTCTGGGGCCCAGACAAGGCTCCCAGAGCCAGACTCAGCTGTGAGCTCTCAGCAGCCAATCCCAGTCCCCAGGGGAATGAGTGCTCAGGTCCTGAAAGGTGTCTGGGTGGCACACTACAGCACCCACTATGATAGCAACCATACATGCATATGTTTCCCTCTCCCTAGGACAATCTTAGAGAGAGAAATGGCCTTAAAGCACAATTACGGGAGGGGGGGCAGGAGATGGGGGTGGGGTTTTGGACATTGGGGAGGGTATGTGCTATGGTGAGTGCTGTGAAGTGTGTAAACCTGGCGATTCACAGACCTGTACCCCTGGGGATAAAAATACATTATATGTTTATGAAAAAATAAAATAAAATAAATTTTAAAAACCCAATATTATAGTAACATAGCTAATAAAGTATAAAGCACAATTACTAGTTAGAATACTGTGGGATCTAATTTTTGCTTTAATAATCTTGTCAACACAGGGACCCCATTTGTCTTGCTTATCGCCATCACCTCAATGCCAGGGTACCTGCCACATGGTGTGTGCTACATAAAAATTAGTTGAATGAATACATAAATTAACAAGAAAATTCTTAAAAGTGGGTTCTGAATTTATACTTAATTGGATATCAGTTGGTCCTACTGAACCATGAACTTCTTAAAGCAAGAGCCTTTCTTATTTGTTCTTGTATTTCTAGAATCTAGGACAGCCCTGAGAGTGATACACCCCCTACCATACCACCACTAAGCAAACATTGTTTGCAGAATAGTTTGATTACCTGCCCACATCATAACAGCAGTGTGGTAAGAATCTAATCTACCATATACATTGTATATCCAACATTTTACTATATACTTCCTACTTTTTTATAATACTGGGATTCACTTTATGGGAGCAGAGGTTAAAAATAATCTCTATTTTTTTTTTAAGAAACTACTACACACTGGACATTTTGCAACTATTATTACTAAATCTTCTGACAATACAGTCCACCAATATCAAAAATGAAGCTAAGAGAGTTGAACAAATGAAACTAAGATTACTCACATAGTAAGATGGTAGTTGGAGGAACGAGAAGGTCAAGCCTTCTGGTTGGACTGTTGGACTCCAGATCCCATGCTTTCTCCTGTATTCTGGTCTGTTTTCTTGTTAACATCTATCCCCAGTGTTCAGCTTACCAGGCCCCAGGTAGTTACAACAGCCCTTGGTGCTCTATGGACTTTCTGGGGCATGTTCCTATTCATAGAACTGTCCTGGCTAACTATTCACTGAGCTGCCATCTCCTTCACTGAGAGCCCCCACCCTTCCCAAAGATTTCTTGAGGAGAGGTGGGAGAGGGGAGAAAATTCCCCTATGGCAAAGCCAATAATCCACAAAGGAAGTTTACCTCAAACTTCCTCAAGAAGTCCAGCAGAGAGGAGGCTTCCTGTTGCCTAAAAACAACCTGGAGATTTTCAATTTTCAAGTATTTCTGGAAAGACCAGGATGCCTCAGGTCCTGAAACAAGGTCTTCCTCTGAGATATTTCATAACTGTAGCCTCAGTGGACTTAGGCTGAGGTAATGAGGAGAATCCCTCCCTTGAACACCCACAGCTTTACAGCTCGCTCTCTCTCTCTATCTCTCACACACACACACACACACAAAACACAACACACTTTCTCTCAGATTTCTTTGCAACATCGATTCCCAGTTCCATTAGAGCTACCAGCCAAGGATCCTTGATGCTTCTGTTGACCCCTTTCCTTGGTTCACACCACTTCCCAGGGCTGAGGAAGGTCCTGAGTCAGTCTCATAAAATGCCACTTGGAAGTCACAGCTGTTTTCAATCTTGAGCAAAGGGGAGTCCACATATATTATCCCATTTTATCAGACAAACTGCCACTCTATAGCTGCATCCAGGAACCTTAGCTCATCCTTTCTCTGTGTGTAGTGTGGCGGTCTGCTTGGCTTCAACTGATTTCTCCATCGGCCCTTGTTCACACTTGACCTTCAGAGAGAACTTCCTTCAAGATATGATCCTGCCCAGGAGTTCTCAAAATGGCACCCTCCCAGCAACCATGGACATTTTATGAAACTGGACAGTTGAGCCCGGCCCCTCATCTTTTAGTGGTTAATATAACCAGTTCCGTCTATTCTTCTTTGTTGTGATGTCCTAGGGTCCTTTGGGCTACACTTAGAAATGCCCTATTAAAGCTGTAGATATTGAGGGGCTTTCAGATCTAAGCTGGAGGAATAACAGCTTGTATTATCACATTAGGCATTTTCCAGGAAGGAAAAACATGCTTGTCTCCATGGGTTTGTAAGTTTAAGGTGACCTACTTGACCACAATTAATTATTCATTATAATTAGAAATATGCTGTTGGGGCACCTGAGTGGCTCAGTCGATTAAGTGTCCAACTCTCAGATTTTGACTCAGGTGGTAAGTCAGGGTCATGAGAAGGAGCCCCACACCGGGCTCCATGCTGGGCTGAATGTGGAGCCTGATGGAGATTCTCTCTCTCCCAAGACCTCTGCCCCTTCCCTGCCTTAAAAAATTTGCTTTAAAAAAAAAAAAGAAAGAAAATGTGCTGTTTACCAATGTTTGTAGACTATCACTTAGAAAAATGTATTAAATTCTAAATATATATTATATACATATATATATATATTTTTTTTTTTTTTTTGCAAAAAGAGAAAAAAAGTAAATGACTCTTTAAGACAAAGAATGCATATAGAAAGAAGGAACTAATATGACAGACCTGCTAGGAATAGATTCCCAGAAGACCTGGCAAGGAATTACTCTCCCCCAAGAGTAAATCTGAAAGAGATCGGGGGAAGGCAGAGGGAGGTGAGAGCCCTGAGCTGAAGCCAGTTAGTGTTCAATAAACAAATGCAAGCATTTCGCTCTCTGCCGAGTTTCAGGCCGGCCTTCCAAACAGCTCAGATGATGAGTTCCTAAGGAAATAAATAAAAGTTCAAATTCCCATAGCAATTCAATTTACAAAGTGAATTCTATTTGATTTGTGGAGGAACAGCTTGTGTTTTGTTTTGTGTCAGAGCCTCTGAATGGCAATTCCAGAAAAAATGTGCTGAGTCATGAATCCCTAAGGCTAAAAGATTTTGACAAGAACATGCGTGGGGGAGGGCAATAGATGTGAGAGCTGTTACCAGTTAGGGATAACAGAAGGCTCATTCTTCCACCAAATGAGGCCCTGGGAGACAAGCATTTACCCCACACCTGTGCCCTGGAACACTTGACACCTCCCTCTGATACTGAGAGGCCACACACTAAGGAATACGGATAGCAACAAAACTAAGAATAGCTAATATTTACCAAACAGGTGCCAGGAATGTACATGGGTTATGTATTCAATTCTCCTAACAGCCCTAGGACATGGCCCACAGATAAGGAAACTGAGGCTTTGAGAGGTTAAATGATACTCTCACAAATCACCTAGCACAGGACCTGGGCTGGGATTAGAACCCAGAAACCATAACCTTAACAAATATGTGTCCTGCATCTCTGAGTATTATCCATGTACTCGTACATCTCTGATCATTTTAACTGATTGTAGTTAAACTCTTGACTCAAAGAGGCATTTTATTAACTGCCATCCTTCAGCTACAACTGACTGCAGAGTAAAAGGTCCCAGGATCGTTATAAATGAGGGAGAAATTGTATGGCCCTGCTTATGTAAACTGTGTACTTGATGTGTTTAAAATAATACTCCTAAGTAAGAGGAAAAATGAGGCATTCTTTCTCTCAAAAGGAGGCTCTCCTTTATTTCCCCAGAACATTTTGAGTTAAGATAATCCCAGATTGATTGCTAGAAGTGGAGGCTTTCTGAGGTCAGTGGACTTTTCCAGACAGCAGGACACAGCTGACAGCCCCCAAGGTCATGACCTCCTGAAGCGTCAACTCCTGGTTCCTGGGAACGGTTCCTCGTGGGGCTTTTAAAAGTTGGTGGCTGAAACTTCTCTCTTGATGACATGTTCACCCTAGAGAAAATTGGATAGGCAACTGGCTCCCGGGAGACTTCTCAGAGACAGCAAGGCAGAGGCTGAAAGGAGGAGGGGCTCTGTAATGACCCCAGCACAGCTCCAGGCACTTGGAAGTTTAAAAAATACCGTTTGAGTCACAAAAGAAAGATCATATTCTAATCAATGTAATTTCACTGTGTTTTTTTCTTCTTCTTTTTTTCATTAAGTGTGTTTTTAAACGTTAACTCTTGGGGCGCCTGGCAGGCTCAGTCCAAAGATCCCAGGGTCATGAGTTCAGCTCCTAACACAAACAGATGCATGAACTTTTTTTTAAAAAAAAGCTAATTTGGGGCACCTGAGTGGCTCAGTGGTTTGGGCCTCTGCCTTCGGCTTGGTCATGATCTCAGGGTCCTGGGATGCAGTCCCTCGTCTGGCTCTCTGCTCAGCGGGGGCCTGCTTCCCCCTCTCTCTCTGCCTGCCTCTCTGCCTACTTGTGATCTCTCTCTGTCAAATGAATAAATAAATTCTTTTTAAAAAATTAAAAAAATAGAAAATGCTAATTCTTAGGAAATGGGCAAATCTTGAATAATTTTTCACATAAACATGACTTTACTATTCACTGAAGGATTGGCTTTATAGTAACCCTCCCATCAAAGTCCCATTTCCTAGCTGTGTTGGTAATCAGAGGGTTTAGTGGAAACTCTTCATTTTGCTTTTGGAAGCTACTTATACATGTTGTCCATATCATGATAATTATGTTTTGTAGCATACAATGAAGACTATAAAATCCCCACCTCACAGGGTTATAATGAAAGATAAATAATATAATGTGCCTAGAACTTATTAAGAAATCCATTAATGATTGCCAAAATCATTATTAAGAATCTTGAAGAGAAATCTATCCCCTTTCCCTCAAAAGGATTCTGTAGTATTGACATGTTAGCTTTCTGGAAGGCAATGGTCAAAATAGTTTAGCAGATTGATTTGAAAATGTTGAGGTCCAATCACCCAATTCTAGGGTCTGAAGTGAACATGTGGTAATTAATTTTTCTACATTCAGTGAAATGTCACTGCAATTTGGCGGAGGAGGATGGCTAAGAAGAGAAAAAGCAACCAAACCAATGCAAAACAAGCCAAAAAATATTTTATTTTAACATAAAATTCATTCCCTAGACAATGGAAAATGCACACACTGGATGACATTAGTAGACAAAGGGAAGATGCATTTGGACAATTATCAACATTGATGAATGCGGGGATGTCAGGAAAGTTAAATTTTTTCAGGTTATAGGATTTCCTGAATACAGTATTGGCAAAGAGGAACTTTCAACACTAAAACATTTAGTTCAACTTTTTAAAATGTCACTTGTTTTATTTACTAACCTTGACAGTGACTAAAGAATGAGGTACAGAAAACTTTCCAGAAGTCTATGGAGTAGAAGTCCAAAGGCACTTTGGAGCCCCATTATTGCATTATTGAGTAGGATTAACTCAGGTATGAAATTCCCCCACACTCCAGGTTTACTGCATAGAAAAGTACTATTTACCTACCTCACTGAGGTGTGGTGGGGCTTCATGATTATAAAGTGCTTTAGGCGCCTTCCAAGAAAGGCAACATAGAAGTATAAAATCTTACATATTTCAAAAGAAATGAAAAGACAATTTTGGCGCAATAGGAAGAGTGCATCCTATTTAAAGAACTACAGTTGGCTATTTCTAAAAATCCCTCACCTCCATGGTTTATTTATTGCTTTTTTGTGTTTTATTTAAGAGAATGACTGTTTCTCTATTGCCAGTCTTATAACAGCCATTGTCGACCCGGTTGTGTTGTAAGAATTCCTTGAAGAGTTCACTACAAATATTGATGCTTGGCCCCCAGCCTAGACCTACAGAATTAAAATCTCTAAGAGTAGTACTCAGGTAATTATATTTTTTTAAACCATCTAAAGGATTCCAACTTATAGCAAGTTTAAAAAATATATTTCTTTAGAAAAAATGTCCATTTATTAAACATTGATTTTCTTCCAAAAAGTTTTTATAAGATTGAATAATGTTGGATCAGGGTATCAATTTCTCACTGCCTTTTTCTCTTCCCATGTCCCACACAGACTTGGAGTATACACACACACACACACACACACACACACACACACACACACATTTTAGTTCTGGCCTTGAGTTAAAATTTGATAGTGGTAAAATCTGATAGTGGCAAATAAATACTTCATTGAGAAGTTATGCAAGGATTTGCAGTTCATTCCCACTGTGCCTGAAGCAAAGGCAAATGGATATTGCCCCTTTGCCAGAACGGAATGGTTTACGCATTTCCAATTTGGAAACAGGTAAAATGAGCACTTCCTGGGAGACACTTCCTGGGAAACATCCGTCGCGTGGATGCTGACAGAGAAGAGTGAGTGTGGTTCTGGCAGCCAACCATGACTCAAGGCTATGGAGAGGGTCCCTGTTTGGAGACTGCCTGCCTCTCAGGAAACACCTTAGGAATCGAAACGGTTTAAGCGCAGTGGGTCCAAACAGGGGATGCCGCCTCGAGGTAAATAAAATCAAACAGTGAAAACTAGTGACTATAATCTAAAATATCTTTGAAAAAAAAAAAAAAGATCGGCTTGCTCCACCACAATTCTTAATGCCATTTAAGTAACTGTTTTCATGTCCTAGCTGGTCTAACATAGAGAGGAGAGTGATTTAGTCCCTAGTGGCCTTCGCATAGATCTCATCACGCTGCCTGCATCAGGTTTAAAACAGAAGAGCCCCCTCTGGATTCCTCGCAGGGCAACTAATGGAGCCTACAGAGAAATTACATTTCTTTACGCAGAGAAAGCCTTCTAAGGCGGGCCAAAATTTTTACAACATCAAGAACCCATGAGTCATAGTGAAACAGAATAGTCCCACTTCTTGCAAAAAGAAAAAAAGGGAAAATATATACAAGAGATAGAAGCTACATATACAGTACATAGAGAACGGGATTTGTTAAAAAAAAAAAAAATTTTTTTTCATTCGGAGTCAACCACAGTGAAATCTTGCTGTGAGGAAAGTCTGTAGTGCCTTCCAGCATTCCTCTAAACATTAGAGGTAACTTTGTACAGAAAGGTTGCTGGAGCCGGCTTGGGCAGCAGCTTGTTGCACGTGTCCCAGGAGGGCAGGGCGGCCAACAGCAGGACGCAGCCTCCCAGCAGGACGCAGAAGCCACTGAAATAAAATGCAGTGTCATAGGTCTGGGTCCAGTCATAAAACCAACCTGAAAAGAAAGTAAGAAAAAAGTGAATTGGACAGAAAGCGTATGAAGAGGAAGACTCTTCCTCCACTAATTTCATCAGTCTTAGCTACAGTCTTTTTTTTTTTTAAAGATTTTATTTATTTATTTATTTGACAGACAGAGATCACAAGTAGGCAGAGAGGCAGGCAGAGAGAGAGGAGGAAGCAGGCTCCCTGCAGAGCAGAGAGCCCGATGCGGGGCTCGATCCCAGGACCCTGAGATCATGACCCGAGCCGAAGGCAGCGGCTTAATCCACTGAGCCACCCAGGCGCCCCCTTAGCTACAGTCTTAGCTACGGTAAGGACCAGGTTACATATTACCCCATGTACTCTCTAACGGACTATTAGGAGTTAGCAGAGAAGAACCTCCCGAAAACTTTGGACAAGGGTAAACAGGTATTTTGAGTTTCTCCCAAATAAAAAAAAAGGAACACAAATCCCTGAGCAAGTATGCTGGCCTTTTCAACTTTATCAAAGTGATTGTGAATAAATCATTACCATGAGACAACTATGCAGGTTTATTTTGTGCTAATCTGTGCTACTCTTACAATCTGGATTTCTATATCCAGGGACGTTACAAAGAAGAGCAATGAAACAGGCTGACTTTAAGAAATATCTTACCAACAATTGGTGGTCCAAGGCTATTTCCTAGTCCAGCAAAGAACATTAATATCCCATAGGCATGGGCTAATTTTTCAATTCCCACAGTCTTCGTGGTCACATATGGGAAGATGGACCAATTACCAGTCAGAAACCCTAGAATCCCAGAAAGTATTGCCAATGTGACATAACTTTTGGCAAATGGAATTGCACACAAGGCCAGGCCCATGCTTATTAAAGTAGCTACGTAAAGATATAAGGTATTAATCCACTTGAAGTCAGCCAGTATCCCCAAAAGGAGTTTACCCACTGCTGTCATAATGCCAATAATGGAAATAAAAGGGATAATGAGCTCTTCTTCTTTCACATTTGAACTTCTTGCCACATCTTCCATAAGCAATGAAGGTGGAAATCCTCCAATGTCAAAAAGAAAGATAGCAATGAAGAGTGCTGAAAATACTTTGTTTTTAAAAAGAGCCACAGTTTCTCCACAGTAGTTTTTATATAATTGCCACTTCCTCTTGGCAAGCTGTTTGCAAAAATATGTCTGTTCTGCAACTTTCTTTTTGTACGTCTCGGCCTCTTTTGTATGCGCCACTGTTGTTGGGTTTTTATGAAGTAGGTTCTCCTGCTTTTGGCCACCACTGGCTAAGGCGCTCTTGCAAGTTTCCTCAGCACCGTAACTCCTTCCAGGAATGTTTGTGTTTTCTTCCAGGTCCTTTTCTTTCTCGCTGTAAATGGAGTATTGATCTGGTACACTTTCCAGAGCTGTTTTTTCAGGCAAAGGGCAATCAGAGGAATGGAGGGGTCTCATCAGGCTGCCGCAGGCTAATATATTTAAAGCTAAGGCACCCACAATCAGCAGGCATCCATCCAGCCCATAGAACTCAATCAGCAACCTCTGCAGAGCAGCATATATAAAAAGTCCGACACTTGAACCTAAAAAGGAAATGGGAGCTGTTCAGTCTTAATCTCTTACAATTGGAGACTCTCAGAACAACCATTATTAATACCGGCCAAATAAGAGTGGTAAAGGGAAGAGCATGGTTGTATTCCAATAAACCTTTATCTACGGACATTGAAATTTTAATAGCACATAATTTTCAAATGCCCTGAAATATCTTTATTCTGATTTTTTTATTAACCATAAAAAATGTAAAAATCAGTCTTCGCCCATGAGCTCTCCAAAAACAGGCAGAAGACACAGATCTGGACTGTGGACATTCGTTACCAACCCCTGTGCACCACGGGACAAGATCGCTTCCCTCAAATCTTTGTTTCATGCACACCACGTTCCTTTTTGTTGGTGAGGTCACAATATTTCACATGCTTTTATTTTTGGTTTCTTTTCAATGTTTAAAAAATTCTGCTGTGATTTCTGCTTTGCTTGTCCTCTTTCACTGAATGGGGATGCTGTAGGTTGAACGTCCTTGTCCCCACCCCAGTTCATATGTTGAAATCCTAACCGCCAACATGATGGTATTAGGAAGTGGGGCCTTTGGGAGGTGATGAGGTCACGAGCCCCTGGAGCACTCATGAACGGGATTAGCACCACGGCAAAGAGACCCCTGAGAGACCACCTCCCCTTCCACCATGTGGGGAAACAGCAAGAAAATGGCACTCTGCAGCCTAGAAGAGGTCACTAGAACCCCACCATGCTGGTATCCTGATGTCAGATTCCCAGCCTCCAGAATAGAGAAAGACATTTCTGTTGTAGATAAGCTACCTAGTCCATGTGACTTCTTATCACTTGTTATCACACTAAGTAGATCCATGATTTCTCCCTAATGTTGCCTCACTGAGCTCCCTGTGAGTTGAAACTAAAAACTCCTTAATTCTGCCAAATCTTAGGTGTCCAGAGTTGATCCACTTTTACTTCAGTGTTCCATGGCCCAGGCCCTTAGGCCCTCCTTTCTAGACTGAGTGAGAGCATACAGAATACAATTTCTGCCATGGTCGGCACACATAAATCTGGACATTAGGGGAAACCTAGGTCATAGGGCGTTAGAGCCCTTGCTGTGTACCTTACACAGATGCTCCTTTAATATTCCCAATAACCTGATGTGATGAGTACTATTATCCCCATTTTACAGTTCAGAAAACTGAGCTTAACTCAACAGTTAACTGGACAGAATGGTTAAATAACTTGTCTGTCACCAGACAGCAAGTGACTGACACAGGCAGGATTCAACACCGGGTGCTCTGGGTCCGGGGTCTGTGCTCATGGCTACATTCTAATGTCCCTACAAAAATAGACAGCGGGTAAGCCCTATTGTCCTTCAGGCTCATGCCTGCCCTCGAACTCCCTCCCATCCCTGTGCGAGAGCCTGTAAGGTTCTTTGAACTGCATTCCAACTGCTTTGGGTTCTCCGTCTTCTGTTTGCTCTTTCTTCTCCCAGTCCTGCCTTAACCTTAACTGTGTCCTCAGACTCTGGCCCTGTCTCCTCTTAGACCATGATTCACAGTTCTCACCTGGCAATGCCTCCTTTAACCACCTTCAGTAAATATCCTGCTCCATTTAATTCAGTCTGGAATCACTTTGTTGCCACTGGGTTGCCTCAGGAATAAAACATTCGTTTGGGTTCTGGTGCCAGAAAGATCATTGAACTTACTCAGTTTCTCTGGAAATCTGACCTCCCAGGACTACGTGCTCATTAATGAATAAGTACCATAAGTAAATGTACAACTTTTACCAAACTTGGCAGCTCTGTCTCCTAAGTAGACTCATAAAGTTTTTGGCCACAGAAAATTTGGTAAGTTCCCTAAACAGCATAGGAAAAAGTCCATCTGAAAAGTACAACACGACTTTAAAGCATTAGAGGAACTCCGGAAGGCTGTTATATTTACATACCCCCTCTCCCCCCACAGTGATCATCTCTTGATTATTAAAGAACAAGAGTCAACAGCCTGTCCTGAGGATATGCACATGGCCAGGGAGATGCATTCACTTTTTGAAAAACTGTACACTCTGCAGTAAGTGGAGATGGTGAGATGGCAACATCAGGCTTCCTGACAGAGCCCGGGGGTCACCACTTTCCTGGCATTTCTCCTACCCCTCTCAGACAGAAGGGGCCTCACCTAAGTGCCCTCTGCTTCTCTCAGTAAAGCTCTCACCAACTTGTCTCTCAGTTGACTGCGCCCATCAGCTTTTCTTTCCTTCATTATATTGATCATCAAATTCCCCAGATTTTTTGTATATGTATCCTAGGATTTTCTGGAAGCTGTACCCTTATTTACAGTAGAAAATAACATTTCCTTCTTGGACTAGAGTAAAAAAATGGTGCTCCCTAAGTGGGAGATGGGGAGGGGCTGGTTAAATATCTGTGTTTGGTAACTTTTGACTTTGATTAGAAGGATGGATGGTGATAATGCTACTTATTTTGAGAACGTACCTGTTGAAATCAGGCCAAGGGCAAGGCCTCGATGGCTGTCAAAATACTGGCATGTAATGGTCACTGTTGCCGTGTATAATAATCCACATCCGAGTCCTAAGCGTAAGAAGACATTGCATAAATTAAGATGGACTACAGTTCTTCAGTGAAAAACAAAAACCAAAAAAGAGTAATTAAGTATGTCCTGTAGGTCGTTCTGTTTGTGACTGGCTAAAACACTTCAGAGCATGGACTCCTGGATCTTTTACACATCAGTTGTACAGCTCCAATGAACATATTTGGGTAGGCTCCGTTCTCACTCCACACCCATCGTAAGGTTGGGCTCAAATTTAAAAAAAAAAAAAAAAAGTCCAATTGCTAAAGCATGAATGAATAATGCAGATTTAAATCAAGACATTATGGGCAGATAGAGAAAATGGTTACGTTACCAAATAGTAAAATTTTATCCAACACGCCCCTTCTGTCTCTCTTCCAAGTCCTCGCCCTGAGCTCAGCGTCCCTTCCTCCTCAAAACAATTTGAGAAATTTCCCTTCACCACTCCAAGCCATTTTAGGAGGGCTTATAGTTTGCACACCCCAGTCTACAAAACAAAGGCCCCCCACAGGTCCTCTGGTGTTCTCAGATCATCCCAGCACAGTAAAATATGTGTTTGTGAGTTTTTTCCTTTCAGAGATGCAAACTACCTTATTTAGGAGTAAAATGTCTTTAGTTTAAGGTATCTTTGGGAAAAAAAAAAGGAAGCAAATAAAATAAAATATTAACAACTGTCAAATTTAAGTGGCACATACAGTTGTTTGCTATATGATTCTCTACTTTTCTGTAGATTTGAAATTCTTTTATAATTAAAAAAAAAAATACCTTACCAAATTTCCCTTTCTTGAGATCAAAGGACAATACTTATCTCCAGATCTTCTCCAAGGCTTTTGTTTATTAACTTAATCTTTTCTTCCCTATTTAGCACCTGATAAACCCAGTTTGTCTTTCATAAAATTTTCCTCTGGCTTCTAACTTACGACTTTCTGCCTTTCTTCTGCAACATTATCTGCTCTTGGGGATCATTCTATAAAAACACAGAAGCCATAGTTTAAAAACTGGATTTTAACCATTGCTCATTTAGTGAGTTAGATCATTTTCAGTACTTTTAATTAGTACCTAAACTACGATTAGAAAGAATACATGGGCTTCACAAATATACTGTATGTTTTAGGAAATTAAGACTTTAAACAACCTAAGACCTTGAGGATCATCTGGGATTCCATAAAAAGTCTTCTTAAAGAAATGAGATAAACTAAAACAATTACACTTTAAGTAACCTTTTTATAACAAAGTGCCCTTTTTATATGGATTTAAGAGAAAAAATATCAACTAAAACATGAATCAGATTGATTTATACAGTTACTACGTGTATATGGGACACTTTGTGATATGAAATAAAACTTCCAAACAACCAATTTCAAAATCAAAAAATGTCACCCTTAACTGAGACTATACGTCAGAAAGCCTAAGGAGGGCGAATGAATTTACTTTTCTGTGATTTGCTTGTCAGGGCTCTGTCAAATGTTAGGCATTAGAGACAAGGGGAAAAAAAGACATTTCTGATTGCTAAATGTCAATGTCAGAAAAGTTGAAGCGGCAACTTTTAAACTTTTAGCCTGATACCAAAAAAAGCCGTTTTTAAAAATTATGTCACAGGGGGCGCCTGGGTGGCTCAGTGGATTAAGCCGCTGCCTTTGGCTCAGGTCATGATCTCAGGGTCCTGGGATCGAGCCCCGCATCAGGCTCTCTGCTCCGTGGGGAGCCTGCTTCCTCCTCTCTCTCTGCCTGCCTCTCTGCCTGCCTCTCTGCCTACTTGTGATCTCTCTCTGTCAAATAAATAAATAAAATCTTTTAAAAAAAAAATTATGTCACAGCCATGGGTTTCAGTTAAGTTTATTTCACTTTTTTTTTTAATGTCGCAGAAATTTGAAATGCTTTCTCCTTAAACTTTTCAAAAAGGTAGCATGATGGGGCACTTGAGTGGCTCAGTGGGTTAAGGCCTCTGCCTTCGGCTCAGGTCATGATCCCAGAGTCTTGGGATCGAGCCCCACATTGGGCTCTCAGCTCAGCAGGGAGCCTGCTTCCTCCTCTCTCTCTCTGCCTGCCTCTCTGCCTACTTGTGATCTCTGTCTGTCAAATAAATAAATAAAATCTATATAAAAAAAAAAAGGTACCACGATGCTTTCTTACACCTGAATCAGGCTGACCTTAAACTGGAAATTATTAAAGAAGGGTCCCTAGAATCTCTAAGATCTTTCCCACAGTCCATAAAGTCAAAACTATTTTCATCATAGTCATAACTAGTCTTGCACTTATTGGCAGTTTTGCTTTCCATAGTTTCGGTTACCTACGGTCAATCGCAGTCCAGGAGCATGTGATCTTCCTCCCATACCGTCCGAAGGTGAGTGTGAGCCTAACACTACGTCGTGGTGTCTATCTCATTCACCTCACTTCCTCTCATCACACAGGCATTTTATCATCTCACATCATCACAAGAAGGGTGAGTACAGTTCAGTAAGGTGTTTTGAGGGAGAGACCACTTCACATAACTTTCATTACAGTATATTTTTATAATTGTTTTACTTTATTATTAGTTATTGTCAATCTCTTACTGTGCCTAATTTATAATTAAACTTTACCATTGTGCATGTACATATAGGAGAAAACATAGGGTTCATTACTATGCATGTTTTCAGACATTCCTTGGTGGTCTTGGACTGTATCTCCCATGGATAAGGGGCGACTACTGTAATACTAACATGATCTCTGCTTTTTTTTTCACTGTGTTTACATTTAAGCTGAGGGAGAAAAAGAGAGGGTGAGTACAACCACAAGGGCCTGAGCACAAATCAAGGTATTGATACAAAATTTGGTATCAGGTTATGCTACATAACCACATACTCACAATAAAAACAGACAAAAATTTTTAAAAATGCTTCATTTGGATGACAACTGTTACAAGGGAAAGTCCTTATGCAATTGTTTTAGTAGTCAGCTCAAATAGCCCCTCTTCTCCTGTGTAACCATTTGTATTTGAAAGAATGTCTAACAGACAAAACTATGGTTATTCAGACTTGGCTATTTGGCAGACATCTTTTTGAAAACAAACAAAGAAGGGAGACAACTGGCAGTAACTGTTACCAATGATAAAATCCAAACATTCCAGAAAAAAGAAATAGAATTTTAGAAAACTTGTATACGTGACCATGAGTTTACACAGCTTCCCAATATATAAAGTTTTCTGATGAGTCTGTTGGTGATAGTAACAAAAGTTATTCTTGATGTTGTATAATGAAATTTATCAACATTTACAAACATTTACAAACATTAACTCAGTGAACCAATATTTTTCAAATAACCAATTCACGTTATGATAAAATGAAGCTTGAATAAAGATCCGTTAAAAGTACAGAACATGGGGTGCCTGGGTGGCTCAGTGGATTAAGCCGCTGCCTTCGGCTCAGGTCATGATCTCAGGGTCCTGGGATCGAGCCCCGCGTCGGGCTCTCTGCTCCGCGGGGAGCCTGCTTCCTCCTCTCTCTCTGCCTGCCTCTCTGCCTGCTTGTGATTTCTCTCTGTCAAATAAATAACATATTAAAAATAAATAAATAAATAAAGCCTCTGCCTTCGGCTCAGGTCATGATCCCAGAGTTCTGAGATCGAGCCCCACATGGGGCTCACTGCTTGGTGGGGAGCCTGCTTCCCCCTCTCTCTCTGCCTGCCTCTCTGCCTACTTGTGATCTCTGTCTGTCAAATAAATAAATAAAATCTAATAAAAATTGTTTAAAAAGATGCAGAACATGTCATTTGCAATGATGTAGATGGAGCTACAGAGTATTCTGCTAAGTGAAATAAGTCAGTCAGAGAAAGACAAATACCATATGATCTCTCTCATATGTGGAATTCAAGAAAGTAAACAGATGAACATATGGGAAGGGGGAAAAGAAAAATGGAGAGAGGAAAACAAGCCATAAGAGACTCTTAACTCTAGAGAAAAAACTGAGGGTTGATAGAAGGATGTGGGTGGAGGATGGGTTAATGGGTGATTTAAGGACGGCACTTGTGATGAGCACTGGGTGTTGCATGTAAGTGATGAATCACTGAAGGAATGAAAAAAAGAAAAAGAAAAATGCAGAATAAATAATTGGGCTTAATATAACAGAGTATAAAAAGTATGCTGATGTGGTACCAGGTTCCACATTACAATTAACGTTGAAAACCATCACGCACCAAGTTTTGATATAGTACCAAAGTCGAATATCTATAATTACCTGAAAAGGCTATTAAAAAATCCTCCCTTTCCACCTACATCTTTGTATGTGACAAGATTTACTTCATACACTTCAATAAAAAAAAACAGATTGCAACAGATTGTGTATGGAGCCGATGTGAGAATTCAGAAGTCTTCTAAGAAGCCAAACATTAAAAAGAGATTTGCAAAACTATAAAATAATGCAGCTCTTTTCACTAAATTCTGTTTTTCTTTTGAGAAAATAGGGATTTTTTTCATAATAAGTACATTATTTATGTTATCATGTACTGGATTTGTTATTATCTTTAAATGAATAACTAACCAAATATTTTCAAATTCCACAGCTTTTAATACAGTTAATTTTAACAGAATAAATATCTACAAGTATAATCCGTATATTCAAAAGCTCCACTGGGTCCTACAAAAAGAGTGTAAAGGGTCCCAAGAATATAAAGTTTGGAAACCAGTGTCTTAAAGCATCCCTTAGTCTCCCGTCATTTTTGGTCAGACTCCTATCAGTGAAGACTCTTAAGCATCCGCCTGCAGTATAATTTTTAAACTAAATACCTATGGGGCGCCTGGGTGGCTCAGTGGGTTAAAGCCTCTGCCTTCGACTCAGGTCATGATCCCAGGGTCCTGAGATTGAGCCCCACATCGGGCTCTCTGCTCTGCGGGAGCCTGCTTCCCTCTCTCTCTGCCTACACAAGTCAAATAAATAAATAAAATCTTCTTAAAAATAAATAAATAAATAAACTAAATACCTATATTAGCAATTCAAAGCACAAACATTAGTGAAATATTATTGTTTCCCTTTACTTAAGTCGGTAAAAACGAAACGTACTTACATGTTCTGACATTTCCTTTCCACACTTTATGTTCCATTTCACACCCTTCTGGGCAAGACCACAACTTCCACGGCCTCTTTTCCCTCATCTCCTCCCATCAGACCAGACACAAACTCTTTATCACACCCACTACCTAAGTTATCAGCCTCCCTCTGTGCCCCGCCACTGCCTCCATTCACCTCCTCATCTTTTCTGAGCTGAATCCTGGCTTCCTCATCGCTGTCTCAAACGTCCAGTACTTTTTCCACCAATCTGTCTTCTTTTTTTTTTCTTTTTCCAACAATCTGTCTTCTAAGCTGCTGTTATACAATTATCATTACGTCACACTCCTACAGTCAGGTCTGCATAAAAACATTTTGTCATCCTTTGGTGCATACCAGGCTTTGAGGTACTTGCTCCTATCCACATGACTTCTGTAGGCCTTAAACAAGTATCTGTAAAAACACCCTTTTCCACGGTGTATCACACCTCTGAGCATTTGCACTCCTGTAGCTTCCTCCCTCAACCCCCCTCACTCCCCTCCGAAACCCCTGCCCACCTGACTGCATCCGACTTGTCTTTCCACACCCAGCTCCTGCATAAACTCCTGCATGAAGCCTGCTTCAGCACCCCCTCCCCTACAGGTACGTAAGACACTGGCGCAGAATGTTGGTTTCATCCACAAGTGGCAAAATTACAAGTTTATGCCCCCAACTAGACAATGGGCTATCTGAATGTAGGCTGTGTCTTATTCATCCAAGTATCTTAGTTCCAGGTCCAAGCCTGGCACAGAATATTTCTAAAATCTGAGGAATGGAGGCATCTGGGTGGCTCAGTGGGTTAAGCCTCTGCCTTCAGCTCAAGTCATGATCTCAGTGTCCTGTGATCAAGCCCCGTATCAGGCTCTCTTCTCAGCTGGGAGTCTGCCCCTCCTCCCCGTCAAATAAATAAATAAATAAATCTTAAAAATATATATATAAAAATTAAATAAAATCTGTTGAGTGAACTCCCCATAGAAGTTAGTCTACTACCTTTCCCCATAAATCTCATTTGAGTTCTTACATTTTTCTCTTCCTATCTGTGTCTCTATACATATAACAAACACAATCACTCTATATGTATGTACATGTGTATTGTATGTATTTTTTAAATAATTTCTTTATATCTGTTCCCCATTTCGATGATGCTGATTTTTTTTTACTTTTTATTTTAGCCAGAAACTGAATCTTAGCTTAAAAAATATTAAAGATTTTTTCTTTTACAATAATTAATTTATTAGGATAGCCTCATTAGAAAGCAAGAATTAGAATTATATGGTTTGAAAAAAGATACAACTAATTTGCTCCTTCTATGCATTAAAGGATAATGATGCTTTGGGCAAATCACACTAAACTTTCTCATTTTCTCAATCCTTACATATAAACTAAAAAAAAGAAACAAAAACACCTACATCAATTAAACTAATAAGAGAGCTACAAGGAGAAAATATAACTGAAGTAAAACACTCTAGTATTATAAAATGCTTCATAGAATAAGTAAAGCAAGTATCTCTAAAGAACTAGTATGTGAATGAAAGCATGCAAAGTGTAAGTCTGATCTATTTTAGGAAGACAGGCAATAGAACATCTGAAATCATATATGTATTTTTTTAAATGTCCATGAATTTGTTTTAAATATCCTGCCATTATATACATATTTTTGCATGTAACTGAGTGGATATCTATCAAACCCCTACATTTATATATGAAAACTTTTCCCTGCAGTATTACTTTAATGAGAAGGAAACATTTTAGTAACAGTGCACTTTAACATGGCAATCTTAAAAAACAACATGGTGAAGCTACAGAATCCAACGCTGTGTGTGGTCCTGGGAAGGGCCAGTGCCCAGGACATTCCCTTTGGCTACTAGAAGTCTCATATCCTGGAAAGCCCAATGGTCCTGGGCAAACCAGGATAGTGGTCACTGTAGTGTAGGGACTTGTCTCTCACTTATTTGGGGAGAATTCCCCTTCTGTATGTTTTAAAGCAAGTATTTGAACCACCTTTTAGAATAGTTGAGCCAAGACAATTTATTATCCTGACCAAAGGTTAGGACAGGCAATTGCATATAGTGTTCCAGAAAAATCTACTTCTAGAAATGAAACTGTGGGAAGGGAAATTAAAGCACCAAAAAAGATAAATAAATTTAGCATATCCAAGTGCAGGCACTTTTTTAAAAAATATTTGACAGAGAGAGAGAGAGATCCCAAGTAGGCAGAGCAGCAGGCGGGGTGGGGAGGGGAAGCAGGCTCCCCTCCAAGCAGAAAGCCCGATGCAGGCCTCGATCCCAGGACCCTAAGATCATGACCTGAGCCGAAGGCAGAGGCTTAACCCACTGAACCACCCAGGCGCCCCCAAATGCGGGTACTTTTATACTACTAGCTTTAAACATCTGCATGGCGAGCTTAAAAGTGCAAGCGATTGACTAGCCTTTTTAATAAACTGGTTCTGATTTTTGTAGCTTAGCATGAGTACCCTTAACATGACATTGACTAGTTATGAGCACAGGCTTGGCAATCAGGCAGGCTTGGATTCAAATCCCAGCTCTAACTTTGCTGGCTGGGTGACTTGAGGAGTTGAGAGTTTCCTTAATCTCTAATTCTTAGTGTCTTTATCTTTAAAACAATCTCAAAAGATAGCTTTAAAGATTAAGAGATGTAAAAAATGTAAAAGATTTAGTATCTGTGCCTGGAATATAATAAGTACTAAAAAATAACCATTGTATTGGTAATACGTTTTCACTTTTCACTGAGTATTATGGCATTATGTCAATAACAGCCTCAAACTAATTAGAAAATCATAGTTCCTTATTACAACTGAGCATCCGTGAGACAAAAAAGAACTATCATTAATGATATAACCATTAAAAACAAAACAAAACAAAATGACTTATTAAAACTCTAATGGCTAAAATGAACCTCAGGAAATGACCTTCATTACATTTGCCATAACTGTGCAAACATGGTCTTTTCCCTCCTCAATCTCAATAACCTGAGCAGATTCAGGACATACACAGATATTACCATGAACACACAGGAGGAGAAAATTGAATTTTTCCAAAAACTGAGAAGAAATAGTAAGAAAACACTACCCGGGTAGCTAAATAACAATATGCTCTGAAGAAAAGAGACAGAAGACATTGATTTTGAGTTGTGCTTTTCAGAAAAGCCAAAAGAAATTACTGGGGAGACACCTGAACAACTCATTCAGCACATATTTCCCACCCCCTCCCCACATCCCACTTCATTTTTCCTGATTTAATAAAGTAATTGAGAAAATAGAAGCCTGAATTCCCAGGTTTGGTAGTGTGGCTTGCAGTCCCTTGAAAAAGGGGAAATGGTCATTCCATGGTAGCTATTAAAAACTGGGGGCACCTGGGTGGCTCAGTTGTTAAGCATCTGCCTTTGGCTCAGGGTCCTGGGATGGAGCCCTGCATCGGGCTCCCTGCTCAGCAGAGAGTCTGCTTCCCTGCTTGTATTTCCTCTCTCACTGTCTCTCTCTGTCAAATAAATAAATAAAATCTTAAAAAAAAAAAAAGAAAAACTGAACAAGATGATACTTTTTAAAACATCAGTTAAGTTGTAAAACAGAATTATGTCCATTAATACACTTTAGTATCTTTTTTGATATTGTGTATTATAATTAAACATACTAAAAAGCTTTAATTTCTTTTTCTATCTTCTTAAATCTGCCATACAAATATTGCTGTTTCAAAAAGCTTCCTCAGTAGCAAAAAACTGCTGCTGTGGTCTTAAACTAAGTGTTCAGAAAAGAATTTAAGGGAAGGGATGTATGAAACACCTCCTCGTGCTTCTCTCTATGTATTATCTCATGAAAAGGTGCAATAATTTCATGAAGTCATTCAATAAAAATAAAAAGAAAAGCTCAGAGAGATTAAATAATTTTCCAAGGTCACAAAACTCATAATAATGGTTATGCTAACAATATTTATTGAATTACATCCCCAATTCACAAAACCTAAAGATGGATGTCATTATTACATTGTTTTAAAAATAAGAAAATAGGGGGCTCCTGGGTGGCTCAGTGGGTTAAGCCTCGGCGCAGGTCATGGTCTCAGTGTCCTGGGATCAAGCCCCGAATCGGGCTCTCTGCTCAGCAGGGAGCCTGCTTCCCCATCTCTCTAGAAGTTAAGTAACTTGTCTGGAGTCACACAGCTGGCAAGTGAATAAGGTAAGTTTAACCCACATGATTGGAGCCCAGAGACTGCCTCTTGGTGTTGGCTCCTTCCCTCCCCATACTCTCGCTCTTAAGAGACCATCTAGTTCATACTAGGCAAATGAAAATGCTTAGTATACAATTCTGCACAGAATTGGTGCTCAATGAATATTATCATTAAAGTGAATCTTTCTGGGTGCCTGGGTGGCTCAGTGAGTTAAAGCCTCTGCCTTTGTCTCAGGTCATGATCCCAGGGTCCTGGGATCGAGCCCCACATCGGCCTCTCTGCTCAGCAGGGAGCCTGCTTCTCCCTCTCTCTCTGCCTGCCTCTCTGCCTACTTGTGATCGCTGTCTGTCAAATAAATAAATAAAATCTTAAAAGTGAATCTTTCTTATTTTTTCTAAGCAACTCAATACAAAAATGAAAATGCATTTAGACCATAATAATTTCCTGTCACTTCCCTTTCACCTGGAAATTCTAAATGATGATACAATGGAAGTATTATTCAGTATTATCTCATTTATTTATCCCAGAAATATTCAATGAGCCCTGGATTATGAGCATACGATGAAAAAAGGAAAGAAAGAAACACAAAGACATTGACCATGGCATTAAGTATTAATTACCTGCTGGCTAGGAGTAGTTCACAGGGCCCCAATAATTACCAGTGGAAGCGATCTCTTTATTAATTGAAATCCAACCCAATTCTTTTATTTGTTTTATTTGTATTTATATTTCACTTGACTTTATTTAGTCCTCATAAAACCTGTGTGAGGTAGGTTTCCCAGCCCGCCTTCACAGATGAAGGGACAGCCATTTGTCATCTAGCTTTGCTCAGGCTCATGGAATCTCTGTCTCCTAACCCTAAACCCAGCACTCTCTCCAAGAGCTGATAATTGCTTCTTAGTTTCAGGGATTCAGAACCTATTGCCAAATCAGAGTCTTCAGATATGAGCCCATTTTCTGACCCAGAATCATTAAGTGAAAGAGAGGCCAGCATTCCAGGAGGAAAGATATTACAGTAAACGCTATAGGTAATGGTACTATAAATACTTCCCTAAGTTAACTATGGCCACTTATTTAGGTAATTGTACACTAGGAAAGTCGGGATACCTTTTGACCATGGTTGGACACAGAACATGAGCTGGTAATGTTAACCAGGGTCCTCAAGCATTTACATGGCCTTAGGATCATGGCCCGGGTCTGGCCCACAATGGATCCACTGAGTCCATGGACCCATCCAAGTTCCTGATATTTCATTGGCTCACCCATTCATGGTGATGGGTATAACTGTCTACATTGTTCCTTGGCCAATGGGGTACAAGTTACCATAGTGGAGAAAGCCAAATGAAAACCCTATAACGTCACCACCAGCCAAGACAAATCTTAAGTCCTACCTAATTACTTGAAAACCATGGATTCATGGAGGTGGGGGTGGGGGGGCACAGTTATTTCTCAAAAGGTTCCAACAACATAAACCAAGTCAAAAATAACCTGACAGGTTGATAAAACTCCCTCCATTGCTAGAGAAATTGAAATTTAGTTATGGGAGTTAGTTAATATTATCGTTTTCTTTCTATATATCATTAGATATTCTTCCAACACAATCAAATGTATATAACTCTTAGACATTGCAAACAGATTTTTTCTTCTTAGAAATTTATTTTTTTCTATAGGTAATGCAAATGCTATGGTATCACTCACTGCTCATCAGTTTTTTGTTGTTTTTTTTTAAATATTTTATTTATTTGACAGAGAGAAATCACAAGCAGGCAAAGAGAGAGGAGGAAGCAGGCTCCCTGCGGAGCAGAGAGCCCGATGTGGGGCCCGATCCCAGGACCCTGAGATCACGACCTGAGCCGAAGGTAGAGGCTTTAACCCACTGAGCCACCCAGGCACCCCTGCTCATCAGTTTTTAAGTCCGTAACAACTTCGTATGCCTAGATTAACCTTGAAACCATGAGGAGGAGGAAAATCCCAAGAAACTTCAAATGTGGAGTCCAGAGTTTGAGGAAAATGCCCAAATCATATCAATGGCATCATCATTCAATTTTCTATGTAAAAAGGGATTTATCCTAAAAAGAATAATCCAATATTCATGCATAAACACAGATACCTACATTTTTATTTTTATGACTTTAGACAATAAAGCAAAATGATTATTCAGTAGAACTCTCAGATTTTACACAAGAGACTAATGTATTTGTACCCACAGTCCAAAACTATATTAAACACTACAGGAAATATAAAATACCAAAAATGTACTGCATGCTTTCAAAGAACTAAGATGGAATTCAGGTCTCAGCAGTATTAGAGTATGTAGTTAAATTTAAAATAGACTTCAAGGACTGGAAAAGCACCAAAAATAGTTACAAAAATGTGAAAGAGATTGGTATCTGGTGTCAAACTGAGTGGATTCAACCCCAAATCTCCTAGTTATATAGTTTCAGTTAGTAATTTCCCTTCTCTGAGCTTCACTTTCACTCTCTGTAATGTGAATTTTGGTGAAGATTAACTGAGGTCAAAGAAAGAATTCAGCACAGAGCCAAGCACATAGGAAGTACTCCATGCATATTAGCTGCTCTTATTTCTATTATGTATTATTCAGGAAACAGTCCCAAGTGAAAAAGAGGAATATCACTCGTCAACAAAATTAGGCTCTTTCAGACACTAAGAAAAACTTGGGCAGCTGGCATCATCTTTCTCATATTCCCTACCAACAGCCCCTAGGAATAATCTGATGAGGTTGAACATTGAATACAATTAGTATAATACATCACAAAGGCATCTGCCCCAAAAATGTCCTCGCAGTTCCCCGAGCCCTCTGTTTTTCCTCTCCTGTAACCAGGATCATCATTAGTTATCCCCACCATTCAGTTTTTCTTCACTCTTGTCTTATCTTTTTAAAAAATTAATAATAATAATAATAACAATAGTAATAATAATAATAATAATAATAATTTTTAAAATCTACTTTTTACTTCTGTGGTAACTTTGCGATATGGGCCCTGGAAGCATAGGATATTTGGAACACAAACAACTCAACAGAGCCCTGCTGAAGCAGCCAATATGAAAGGGACCACTCCCTAAGTCAGTGAGAAGTGCTGTTAGTCTCACGCTCCCGCCCCTTGCCTTTTTTGTGCAGTGCTGAAATGAAAACCTTCTTGTGCCTTGCAAGAGAACATAATGTGCATTGATAAAACATGTTTATGCTTTCAAATATTTTGATTCACTGGGCAAACATGTTACTAAGGCAGTAATTTTGGGTGACATGTCATTGAAAGTAAATTATTTTCAATCATTTTCATGCCGCATATTAAATGAATAATAAACCTGATGTTGGTAAAATGATGTTTAACTCTTGAATCTTAGAAAAATTACAGTGACCAGGTTTCTTACCTACAACAATGCCATAGGAGAAAAACAGAAAGTAGATATTGGGGGCAAAACTGCTCAACATCAGGCCTCCAGCCACCATGAAGCCACTGAAGATTGTCACAGGTCTTGCTCCAAAGGAGGAGACACAGAGGCTGCAGACAGGACCTAAAATAATAAATGAGACCTTCACTTATTTAACAATAACCTCCTTCCCACAATCATAAGATCCATCCCATCATAAATTTAAAATGATTCTTTCCATCATACAATAATAACACTAAACATCTATTGTGTGTTTACTACGTGCCAGACACTCCGTGAGATACTTCGTATAAACAATCACATTTCATTTTAATCTCACTGCAGCCCAGGAAGGTAGATACTACTGTTCACCTCATTTTTTGATAAGGAAATTAAAGTTTCCGGATAGTAAGGCCACATAGTTAAGAAATGGGCGTTCTAGAGTCAGACCTTATGCAAATTCGAGCTCCAATATTTGCTGGCAATATGACCTCAGGCAACTGTTCTGATCTCTCTGTGCCTCAGTTTCCTCATCTGATGACTGTAATCAGATGTCATAACCTCATAGGGTTACCATGATGACAAATGAGAGCACAGACGTCAAGCTGATCCCAAGGCCTGACACAAGGACGTCCCCAGTCACTGCCAGCTCCTCAGTGATGAGAAGAGCAGCAGCCACCAGCATAGTAACAGAAGAAGACGTAAAAACCCAGGCAGTCTGACTCCTGAGTCCGGCATCTTATCCATCATATTATGCTGAGGATTTTGCCTCCTGCATGTTCCATGCATTTTTACTACCCAGCGCTCCTTTCCAGCACAAGGGCGATCATACACTGATGAGGAAAACAAGTTTGATAACGGACAGAACACAACCAATCATGACCCTATAGAGGGATGCGGGGGGTGATTATTCATTTCCTAGAGAATATTCTGGCAGGTGAGGCCAAATGGAGAAGCACCCCCCCCATTCCCAGTATGAGTCCATCAGTACCCCTGTCCTACAGTCTATGTGCGGCCCGGACTTTGTGAGAGGAAGTACACTGTTGAGTGACAGGTAACAGTGACACTACCTGCATCTGTTCAATGGAAAAGTGGGCGACATGGATAACCATGGTAAGTAATGGGATTTAAGTGACAGTGAAATTCTCTCCCACTAGAAGTGTACCTAGAAAGCACCTACAACTACAGAGTTGAGCTTATCAGAAATGAAAGGACATTAAGGATTATTCAGCCCATTAGTCTCATTTACATGGAAGGAAACCAAACCTCGGAGAGGTTCTCTAAGCCCATGGCAGAAGAGAGAGCCCAGAATTTGAAAGCAAAGAGAAGCACATCTTAACTAAGTTGACAACAACCTTTCAAGATACAAATTATTATTGCCAAATTTTAAAAGTACAGTCACCAGGATGGCTAAGGACAGACAACAGTAAGTGTAAGCAAGGATAGGAAATGATCGGAATTCTTATAAACTTCTATGTATATACTCAAAAGAAATTCCTGTACCAAAGTATATAATGTTCATAGCAGAACAATTCAGAGTAGCCTAGAAACCCAGATGTTCATCAGCAATAGAACACAGAAGTGACTTCTAGTATAGTCATACAATGGACTATTATAGGGCAATGAGAACGAATGATCTGTAGCTACACATACAGAAGTATCTCATAAACATGTGTGGAGAGAAAGACAGTCAACACAAGAAAGAATACATTGCATGATTTGCAAAAACAGGCAAAATTACTCTATGATTAGAAGTCAGGAAAATGGTTATCTTTGGTAGTGGGTAGGAAGTTTAACCAGAAGGGGGCACAGCCCCACTTCCAGGGTACTACCAACGTTCTGTTTCTTGATGTGAATGTGCTTATTACATGGGTATAATTTGTTTTGTGAAAAGTTCACCAAGCTATACTCAAACTCTACTCATAAACTTTTCTGTATATATCTTTCATTTAGGAACCTTAAACAGAGAAACGAGTTTCATTGTTGGTAAGTGACAGAGCCAGGATCCAGCCACCCCAAGTCCAACATTCCTGCCAATACCAGAGAACCTCTCAAGTGCATACTTAAGACCAGGATATGACCACTGAGATACCACAGAGCTCTCAAAACATACAGCTCTCCCAAACTTCTCCCTGGTCATGAACTGGCTCCTGACATTTCAGGCCTTCTGTGAAAGCCGCTATGGAAGGGCAGACTGATGCAGTTACACCATACACAGAAGAGAATATTCCATGCCAGTGTTTTAAAAGGAAACCCCACTTGAAAGACCAAACTTATCCAGTAGTTGTGCTGTCTGTATACCCAACGAGAAATACTTAGACACTTCAAAAATAGAAATGATTTTAAGGGTCAAATTTCATAAATGGATGGGTGACATCATAAAAGCATGATCCTTCTGTGTTGTTTACCAACCTCGCTGACACTGAAAGTTAGTGTCAACAAATTCAACAAGCACAAAGGAATTAAAACACAGAGATTATTATTATTGGCATACCTGAAAAGTTTCAAGTTCCATCCTCAAAGTAAGACTTTAAATCTATGCTCTTTGATGCATGATAACTCCACAAGGAGAGGCAAAGTATGGGAAACTAGGGGTGCGAATGAAGGGTAATAATTTTCATAGCATGTACAATTACACTGTAACTATTACATGCTAAAAAGTACATAATTATTATCAGTTATGTGATAAGTTCATAAATCATTTGGGTCTAATACGTGATTCTTTGGGAAAAAAATGAGCTCAGGGAAGACATGAGCAGAATTTCTTTGATGAAAAGAGCAAATTGAAAACTCTTTAAAAATTTCTCTACTTTCATACTGCCATCTGCTGTTTACTTAGAAAAATATCTTGGTCTCAGAGATTTAAAACAGAATTTTAGAGCTGAAAGAGGCCTTGGATAGAGTCCACACACCACATTTTTAGAATGATAAAACTGGAACTCAGAAAGATCCTGCAATTTGACCAAGAATCCATAGCCAATCAACAAGAGGGCTAAGGCCAAAGTCAGCTTAGCATTCTTCCCAGCTGAGAAGTATTTCAACTGACACCTAAAAATCAAAATATTAGTAAAAACGCCAATGTACATTTGTTAATATCTTACAGCTTAAGAGGTCCTGTGAATTTATGGCAGATGAAAATGTAACGTCCATGCTTGTTTTGGTGTTTAAAAGTTCAGAGCAAATTATTTTATTCTCACCCTAGAACCAGAGTATTTCTAGATTCTATTTATATGGATTTAAACCACAGTAGCCCCGTATTTCATCAATAACAATCAGGGAGAAGTATAACTGGAATTGACCATTAAGTCACACCTGCAAGACATGACACACTTACGTGTTTAGCTCTTAGTAATAGCAGGCAAGTTTCCCAAGAAGAGAAACCATAAGAGTACTCCTCAGTGCTGGAGGAGTTTCGAGAGATAGATACAATGGAAGGACAACTCTCAGGGGAGCTGACTTATAATGCTTGAGGTCTTGTACTTTACAGAAGGCACCTTTGGAACAAAAGTTAGTTAACTCAGAAAATGAGCCAGTGCTTCCTTCTATGGAAAGTTGTAAAATTTTAGAAAAAAGGAAGAAGGAAGCTTCATGATCTGTGTGCCAGTTTTTTATTTTAACAAGCAAAGTCAGTTTTTAAAATGCAACAGCCATCTATTATCTCTGCCATTTCATTGAAGAGAAAGAAGGAATCTTTTAATAAGGAAATAGTGAGAATACATCATTTGTGAATAAAATGGAAGACAGTGAGAAGATAGTGGGAAGCTAATACACACCAAGGATCAATGCCTTCATATTCATTTTGCCTTCAGTGAAAATGTTTCTCGAAACTACAATTGTGTGTATATTGGTGTTTGGGAGACATTATTACTATTACTACATTCCGCCTGGGAGATTAATGTTGACAAGTTGGATGAACTGAAAGTCCTTTAGTCCTCGGCAAAATGTTAAGTGGTGGAGCCGCCCAGTCAGCACGGAATGGTCTCAGGATGGTAGATGGCAGTGTGGGGCACTAAGAGGGGAGCAGCTCTCTCCTTCCTAGGGTACGTATTCAGGGCTCTTAAAGATATTCTATTCTCCTAGCAACATTTTTGGCACCGTGGGGACACATTCGCTCAAAAAAAGTAAGAACCTGTATTTTAGGAAATAACCCTACGAACTGAGGGACGGAGCAAAGTGGGGAAGATAAGGATGGGATTTTGAGCCCTGCAACCTTGTAAGTACAAAATGAAACTAAAAACATAAAATAATTTGTTAATAGTCTGCAAATCAGACTGATTGAGGTCATTTTCAGCCAATGAAGGGAATGAAAAGGGAAGCGAAAGTGAAAATTCTAACTGAAAAAGTGTTTTGTTATGATCACGGGTGAATTAAGAAAATGAGAAGAATGAATTATTATAAGGAAGTCAGAACGATCTACAAGTAAGTGGTGAAATTGTTTCCTTCAGCCCTCAGGGTAATTTAGGAAGAAACAACAGAGCTACATTTTTGCTGGCTGTTCAAATTAGCATGGAGGAAGAATACATTTCTTAAAATTTTAAAGTATGTTGGTAACATTATATTTAGGTCTGCATTCATCAAAGGAAAAACTAAATATTTGCTCACTGTCATCCCTTCACTATTTACCAAGTGTCCTCTCGAGCAGCTCTACACAATAGAAACACAAGGATTCAGACACGTGAGCCACATATGGAACTCCTAAACTCCCTCATAGGCACATTAGAAAAATAAAAAGAGGTAAAATTCATTTAAGTAATACATTTTATCTCACTCAATACATCTCTAAAACCTTATCATTTCAACACTGCAATATCATTAATGAGACATTTGATATTCTTTTGTTTTGTAGTAAGGTTTTGAAATCCAGTGTGAATTTTTTACACTTATAGTACATCTCAACTTGAACTTGCCACATTTCAAGTGCTCAGTGGCCACATGTGGTGGGTGGCTGCTGTGTCGGACAGCACAGCCCTGGAGTCGCGTATCATGGCAGAAGCAGAGCGGAGGACACACAATATAAGACCTAATCCAGAAGACAAAATAAACACACAAGGGTTCAATTAAAATCCAAGGTCACAGACAAGAGGCACCAAAAGAAAGGCTCAAATCATGTGTTTAGGGATTTCAGAAAAGGGAGAGCGCCATGGGCCAAAAAAAAAACTGAGCCTTGAACTGGGCCCTAAAATGTGGTTATATCAACAAAAGGATGAAAATTCTAAATGGAGGAAAACCGAAACATGATGTGGTTTTCCGATTTGTCATTATTATAAGATAGCTTTGGGAAAGAAAGCATGCCTTTTGGGAAACAAATCAGTTCCACGCACTTATTTCTCCTAAAAAGTTTCAGAATCCCAAGTGTGGTCAGATGGCGAGGCCTACCGCACTGAAGCCATAAGTAGGCTGACACAGTGAGAAAAAAAAAAAAAAAAATAGAGCAGTGACCAGGTTGTATGCCGGCAGCAGAGCAAGCATTTCCTAAGAGAGCAGATGACTGGGCCAGGAAAGTCTTACCCCGATACCCACAATGCAGGGAGCGCGACAAACTCTTGTAGGTTCTCACCCCTTGTTCCTGCTGAGACCAGAATTTCAAGTTCATCTCCCTAAAGAAAGAGAAAGGCACTAAAGAGCCAAACCCACTCAAATCCTTGATCATGCCTACGGCTGCCTTGCTTGCTGGTTGGTCTGCTGATCTATAAAGAGAACGGAAAGCTTAAGCAAAACCTGGAGTTACTCTCACCATCCTGGAAATGCCTAGCATCCTGGGAACTGGCTGATGCAACAGAACCCTTGTAGGAGGCAGAAATTCAGTCCTACTTGAGGGAGTAACCGTGCCTGGGAGTAAAATCGTCCAGATATCCTGTAACCCCACTCTGCCAGCACTCACAACTCAGTCAGCAAGCCCAACTGGCTATGCTGAGTCACTATATGAAGCTGAGCATAGATTTATTGACTTATTATCATTTTGCAGCCTCTGGAGAAATTAAGGAGAAAAGGGAGGGGAGAGACTGTTAAATCTGCTTAGAGCACAAAAATAGAGAACAAAAGGTGTCCCTGCTGTTTCAGCAACACTGTTGTCTGAAAACCGCCCCACCCTTCTTGAATTTGAAGTGACGTCTACCCGAAAAGTGTTTGAGCTCTTCTGAAAACAATGCAGGGCCATGATAGCCCCTGAGTTCAGTTAAGTTCCTTCCCTCGTGTATCAGTCACACTTCAACCAGAGAAACAGAACCAGAAGATGTGTGTTGGGAGATTTATGGCAAGGAACTGGCTTATGCAATTGTGAGACCCGGTGAGGCAAGTACAAAACCCATAGGGCAGGCCACCAGGAAGGGCAGCTTGACACTTTCTGGCACAGGCTGAAGCTACAGCCTGAAGACGGCATTTCTTCTGGGAAAGTTCATTTCTGCTCTTAAGTCTTTTTAAATGTACTGAGTCAAGTTCACCCAAATTATTTAGGATAATCTCCCTTACTTAAAGTCCGTTGATGGTGAACTTGAAGCACATCTGTAAAATACCTTTACAATAACACCTACACTGGTGTTTGACTAACTGGGGAATACAGGCTAGCCAGGTGGATACTGACCATCACATCTTCCAACGCAAGGCCTCCTTCCGCAGCCGGATTTACTTTACCACAAGGCATTCCTGCAGTGTAGGCTGCAGACTTTTGCATAGAGGGACTCGGTGTGGATGGCCTTCTCCCTGACAGCCCACCATGCACAGCCCGTCCTCCCTCTGACCCACCTAACAACCCATCTCTATAAAACTCCAGACATGGCTTTGCCCTTACATTTTCAAAGTCTCAAATGGTCAATAAGCCTTTTTTCTGTCTCTTCCCTGAAACTAAAATCCCTGATAAGCACAGAGGATAAGCTTTGGAATCCTGAGCAGGGAGGAGATATGGATGTGTGTAACGGAGGTGAGCTCATTTATTATATAACCCCAATTCCCAGCTTTATTCAACGCAAGGGTCATCTGGACAAGCAGATAATTCAGACGAGAGGAAGAAGTATTTTCCCCTCAATTACTCGAGTTTCAAAGATTAGGAATGATGAATTAAGATGATGAAGAGTGTGAAGTAAAGGAGTGCATGTCTTGCATGCTTCAAATATTCTACTGTTAGCTACTGTCCAAGTCTAGGTTTGCCAGATTAAAGGGGTGGGCCTTTACATTTGAGATGCTCAGGCACAATCTTACCAAATTTCCAGTCCTCCCTCCAGCCCAGAGCCCAGAAATATCTTTGTCTCTCATTCTGAAGGGTCCCTTTCTTTTGCCGCTTCCACAGTTTGGTCTGAATTGCTTGTTAAAGTAATTTTATTTGTGGCTGATTCTTGTCCTTGAATAGCTAATATTTGTTGAGCACCTGCATCTCAGTCATATCAAGCACCATCTCCATTATTCTACAAAACAATCATAGAAGGTAATACTATTATTGTCCCTAATTTAAAGATGAAGAAATGGGTTGAACATGTTAGCAAAACTGGAGCCTGGGGACCACTATTCCTCCTAGAGGATGTGCTTTGTCTTGGGTGTCATCTTTGTGTGGGCATCTTAGGCTCTATATCTTCAGGACAATAATGCCTACATCAGTGCGTTGTTGGATCAACTAAGATCAAGTAAGTGAAAGTGGCTGGTATTGAGCCAAGCACACAAAAGGGTACTTAGTGAACGTAAAGGACAAGCACAAGAACCACAGAATTTAGATGTTGCTTGGCAAAAGTACTTACTCTTCTGTGCCTTGCTCAGTTATAAAGCTTCAGACATTGGATCAAAGAACTGAGGATGACATCTACTGTTTTCTCTGGACAAAACTGGGTAAAGGCAATGACTCATGTTTCTCAGATATAATATGGCCTGTCTGCATCATAATCATCTGGGGAGCTAGTTAAAATGAAGACGCCCAGGACCACCCCCCGTCCCCACCCCACTGCACTGATAGATAGGAAACTGCCTTTTTAGACAAGCTTGAGTAATTTATATACATTCCTGAATTTAAAAGCAAATACACACACATACACACACACACGTGTGTGTGTATAAATCCCATCTTTATCAAAAAATGTATGATTGTAAATATATATACACATATGTATACATTATATTTTATCAAAAAGATGCAAGGACGTCCATTTTTGTGGGGTTTCTTCACCAGAATCAGAGTCAGTGGACACTATTTTTCAAGTTTTATATAGCATGAACAGTGCTACAACCAAGCAGAAACCTACAGTAGCTCCATTTACAAATAAGTCAAAGCAAATCATACATTGGAGAATTCTCAAAAAGGACAAGATTGAAATCTAAGTCAAGAGAGTCTAAGCCAATGGTAGTTCCCAATTGAAAATCACTTTTCAGGCTCACAAAAATTCACGTATGTGGGCCCCATCATAGACTGACTGAATTAGAATGTCGGAGGGTCAAGGAGAGTAAACTTGATTGACTCCTCTGCTGTTGTTGTCTCAAAATTCTTAATTTTTAACAAGGGGCCTTGCATTTTTATTTTGCAGTGGGGCCTGCAAATTATGTAGCTGATCCTGCCTACAGATTAACGGGGTGCCCTTGAAGGAGAGGGAACTTGGAGAAAGTGCAGAGCTGCAGTTCAGTTTGAGTCTCAGCCCGAGTTCTGACAACCAGGGCCCCATCCATCCCTAAGGAGCTCTGAGCTTCTTTGAACCCTCAACTCCTACCTGGACAGACTTTGTGAAAAAATTTGTTCTCTGAGTATGTGCTAACTGAGGTATATATCATTTCCATCATCCCTGACCCTTGCTGGAAGATGAAGTAATGACATTTCTGTTTAACTTAAGTATTTGCTAATAGAAATGGTGACTAATTGGAGAACATTAAAAAATTCTGTCCTACCAGACAAAGGGCTGATATCCAAGATCTATAAAGAACTCCTCAAACTCAACACCCCCCCCCAAAAAAAACAGATAATCATGTCAAAAAATGGGCAGAAGACATGAACAGACACTTCTCCAAAAAAGATATACAGTTGGGTATCAGACACATGAAAAAATGCATCATCATTAGCCATCAGGGAAATTCAAATCAAAACCACATTGAGATACCACATTACACCAGTTAGAATGGCCAAAAATTATAAGACAGGAAAGAACAAGTGTTAGAAAGGATGTGGAGAAAGGGGAACCCTCTTACATTGTTGGTGGGAATGCAACTTGGTGCAGCCACTTTGGAAAATAGTGTGGGGATTCCTCAAAAAATTAAAAATAGAGCTACCCTATGGCCCAGCAATTGCACTACTGGGTATTTACTCCAAGGATACAGATCTAGTGAAAAGAAGGGCCATCTTTACCCCAATGTTCATAGCAGCAATGGTCATTGTCTCCAAACTGTGGAAAGAGCCAAGATGCTCTTCAACAGATGAATGGATAAAGAAGATATGGTCCAGATATACAATGGAGTATTATGCCTCCATCAGAAAGGATGAATACCCAACTTTTGTATTAACGTGTCTGGGACTGGAGGAGATTACGCTGAGTGAAATAAGTCAAGCAGAGAGAGTCGATTATCATATGGTTTCACTCACTTGTGGAGCATAAGGAATAACACGGAGGACATTAGGAGAAGGAAAGGAAAAGTGAATTGGTGCAAATAGGAGGGGGAGACAAAGCATGAAAGGCTGTGGACTCTGAGAAACAAACAGGCTTTTGGAGGGGAGGGGGGTGGGAGGATGGGTGAGCCTGGTGGTGGATATTAAGGAGGGCACGTACTGCATGGAGCACTAGGTGAGGTGATAAACAATGAATCTTGGAACACTGAAAAAATTAAGTTAAATTAAATTTTAAAAAAATTATTTCCTCTTCATACCTGATCATTTTCGAGAAATCAGTACTTGCAAACCCATATATTACCATATCAGTTATAATCCTTTTGTACTTTGACAGCTTTGCAAACAATCCACGTTTTGAAAAATTCTTTCAAACAAATCTTGAGCAACCCTTCCTGTTTCTCTTGAGTTCATAATGACAGTATTATTTTCATTTGTTTGGTTATGTTTAGTTATCTTATCTGCCATGACCAGATGATCCAGGATTGTTTTTCAAGTTTTGCTTTTAATTTAACAAGGTAATACATTAATTGGAAGCAAATGTTTTTGTTTTGTTTTGAGAAATCCCTTTTAGGGGTACCTGGGTGGCTCAGTTGATTAAGCAACTGCCTTCAGCTCAGGTCATGATCCTGGCATCTTAGGATTGAGTCCCACATCAGGCTCCTTGCTCAGCAGGGAGTCTGCTTCTCCCTCTGACCTCTCCACTCTCATGCTCTTTCTCTCTCATTCTCTCTCTCTCTCAAATAAATAAATAAAATCTTTTTAAAAATCCCTTTTTGAGATCAGGAAAGACAACATACTCAAAAGAAGGTATGGCTAGTGTATTTTGTTTTCATGAAATCATTTCAGAGCTGAAAATTACCTTACAAATCACATGTTCAATGTCCTTATTTTCTCCCTATGTTCCCACAGAACAGAGATTGTGATTTGTCCAATGAACCACGTCAACTTCGTAGCAATAGGAAGAGACTCCAGGGCAACTGACCCCAAACCATCCTAGCACACCTGTGCTTAGATAGTTCCATGTAAATTACATGATCATTAAACACTGCTGCAGAGTTCAAACTATTACTTCAGAAATAGAAGTGCCATATGATTTTCATCCTTTAAAGGTAAATTAAAACCCTCTATTGTTCTTTCTAAAGATGACAGGAATCACATTGTATCATATATAAATGTTTATGAAGAACATTACTCTTGGAGACATTATAAAAAGCCTTTGAAGACAAAATATATCACATCTACATCATGCATAACACTGCATCAATTCTGAATAGCATCACCATTGTGAGATGGGAAAATCCCTTGCCACGTCACACTTCTCTTATAAAGGGGACTCAAATGATGTTCATACAATTTGATCACAGTGTGCCTAAATTGCAGAGGACTAACTTTGAATTATACAGTATCTGCTTAGTACTGCCCGACATCACGTGGTCCTCTGGTTACCAGAATTCACTGGACATGCCTGGATCTATGCCCTCATCTCCCTGTGAGTCTCTTCAGGGCAGGAACAGTGTGTTTACTGTCATCTTTTTATATCCAGAATCTAGCACACTGACTGGCATATAACAGCAAATAAATGGATAAAGAGATGAATGACAATCTTCTAGATCCCTGTATTTTCACATAGATTTATTATAGTGAAAAGGTACTAAAATCTCAATGAAGGCAGGGAAATATGTTATACTTAAAAATATATATATAGCTTTCTATGCTTTGCACAGTGTTCGTGAGGCAGCAAATTTAATTCAACAATATGGGACTGAGGAGAAGCATACATGTATCCACTTACTTGCAAGCAAGCCAACTCCACTTGCAAGGGATCCGACCCAGGCTGTTTTTCCTTTTCCTTCACCAAAGATGTCCAGCCATTCTATGTACAAGACTCCAACAGCCAATGGTGATCCATAACACAAAAACTGAGTGAAAAAGGAGACAAGAACAATCACCCAGCCCCATCCACCATCAGGTGACTTTTTAAATTCCATCGTAGGTAAGAGATGAAGGAAGTGTTCTTCTGTAGGTCCTAAGTGAAAAAAAAAAAAGGAGAAAAACATATTTAGAGTGTGGTCGGGCACAGTATTTTGGATTAAAAATATTTCCTCCTGGGGCGCCTGGTGGCTCAGCGGTTTAAGCCTCTGCCTTCGGCTCAGGTCATGATCTCAGGGTCCTGGGATCGAGGCCCGCATCAGGCTCTCTGCTCAGTGAGGAGCCTGTTTCTCCCTCTCTCTCTGCCTGCCTCTCTGCCTACTTGTGACCTCTCTCTCTGTCAAATAAATAAATAAAATATTTAAAAAAAAATATTTCCTCCTAAATTAAGTCATAAAAGTCTTCTTTAAAAATACACATGGAAAAGTATAAAATATCACTGACATGTCAAGTTAACTTTAAAATTTTTACTCTTGATTTGAGTAAAGAATACATCCACATGGTTCAAAAGAAATTTTTTAATTGCAAAAAGGCACAATCTGAACACCTGGTCCCCATTCACCAGGTTTGGTCTCTTGCCACATGTTGGCTTCCCCAGGAAGAAGATTCTTAACAAGAAGAAAGTTTTTTAGAACTATTCTTTTCTATTGGAAGGTAATAGGCCGGAGAGGAAAAAGATATGCAGCCATGTAGTGTCAAGGAAAGGAACTTCTAAAGCTGGGATGCCCTTCAGAGTTGCTCTGAGTTAGGCATAGAGAGTTGGCCCATCACACTCCCATGTTGGTCATTCACCGGGTTCAGACCATCCAGGGAGTGGGCATGACCATAGGTGAGGGAGCTCCCTTCAAATGAGGCAATCATTTCTGTAGGGCTATCAGCTGAAGGCACCCTGCCAACAGTACTGTGTGCAGCTAGGGCAAGGAATCTCTCTCTCAGTCCCAAACGGAGTCTGGAGGGGAACTGGCAGCACATCACAACATCTACCAACTTGAGTATCCTCCCAGACTTTCTTCACGAATGTACAGGGACGTTTCCTCTTTTTTGACAAATAATAGCATATTGTACATTCTATTCCAAACCTTGTCTCATCCCCAAGATTTTTCCCTATCAATACATAGACAGCATCCTTAGTCATTTTTTTTCTTAATTAAGCACGAAGTATCTCACCATATGGTTGCACACTTGTTTATTTAGTTACCAAATAGGCAAAACATTACACAGCCTTTTAGTCTCTTGAGGTGTTTGGCTATTGTTATCATATATTATCTAGTTTATTATCTGGGTTATTATCTAGTTCAAGAATGAAAAAGAGGGGTCAAAGGTACATAATCCACACCTACCTGTTTCCCACCTAACTCCCATATCCTCCACAGGAAATCAGTGCTTCTTGTTTCTTTTATATCCTTCTAGAGTTTGTTTATGCATATATTGATAACTCATATATAGCTTTCCTCTATTTTTTACACAGAAAAATAGCATGATATATATATACATATAGACGTATGTATCTGTATATGTCTTTCTTTTTTTCACTTGGAAAATATCCTGAAGATCTTTCCCATCGATGCATAGTGACCTTCCTTATTCTCTTCTTTGTGCTGCCCTGTGTTTCAGTATAAGACTTTCTCTTAATTCAACCAGTTCCTTGTGGTTTACAATGAAAACAACTCTGCAGTGAATAACCTTACATATACATATATCTTTTTGCATATATGCATATCTGTTAGGTAAAACCTAAAAGAGGAATTGCTGAGTCAAAACGATATACACTGTAGTTGTAACTGGTATTACAAAATTGGCTTCAAGGGATTAAAGCAATTTATGTCATCCCCGGCAATTTGCCACGTGTCATAAAACTTTTGGATTTTTGCCAATATGGTAACTGTAGAACAGTATTTCATTATAGATTTAACTTGCATTTTTCAGCTTTCCTTGAATGTTGTGTGTCATCTCATAGATGAAAAGCCATCTGTAATTCTTATCTAGTTCTTGGGTATGTATATACAGGTGTATTTCGGGATTATCCATTCTGCTCCATCGATCTGCGTATTCACTCACCATTACCACATTAGTTTAGTTACTAAGTTTAAGGTAATTTTAAGTATTCTATTCTTTTTGCTAATATTATAATTGGGGTTATTTATCTTTTGTTTGTGTGTGTAAAAGTTATTGATGTCTGTATGTTAATTTTGTGTCCTACTCCCTTACTAAATTCTCTCATTTGCCTCAGATGTTTGAACAATTCTCTTGGGTATATACAATATATAATACAATAAAGTTCCACAATCATCTACTAACAGTAATAGTTTTACATTTTTATTTTGAATTTTTATACTTCAAATTTCCTTCTTTTGCCTTTGCATCAAACAGGGTATACAGGATAATGTCAAATAATGAGGGTATATGTCTCTGTCTGGCTCCTAACTTAGTCAGAACACCTTCAAATGCCAAGGTGCTGCCTCTGGGGCTTAAATCAATTTATTTCACAAAATTAAGAAAATGTATCTATTTCCCTAACTTTGAGTGTTCTTATAAAGAATGTTTACTATGTTTTATCAAATGCATTTCTGGTACACAGGGAGATGATTATGATCTCCTCCACAGAACTTTAAATGTAATAAAATCTGTACTTTCTTTTCTTTTCTTTTCCTTTCTTTGTCAGAAAGAGAGAAAGCACAAGCAGAGGGGAGCAGCAGGCAGAGGAGAAAGCAGGTTCCCCACTGAGCAGGGAGGCAGATGTGAAGCTCAATTCCAGGATCCCAGGATCATGACCTGAGCCGAAGGCAGACGCTTAAGCCAACTGAGGCACCCAGGCGCCCCTAAAAATCTCTATTTTCTACCTTGAACCATCCTTGAATTATTGGATTAAATCATCCTTGGTTCATGCACTATTTTGATTATATCAGCCTATTTGGGGGACAGGGGAAAGATTTTTAAATTGATAAGTGAGATTTTTCTTTTCGTTTTTAATTTTTACTCAATTTTTTTAATCAAAGTACTATTTTAAAAGACTTTGAAAATATAGCTTCTTCCAAAGTTCTAAAACAGTTTACATGGCAACGGATTTGGAGGGCCAAATCTCAACTTCCCTGCCCCAGCAAGGCTTCCCACTTAATCTACACTTCCTATGTCCCTGTACCATGTCAGGTTTACAGTTTCAACAGAGTCTTCTTTGACCGCAGGTTTTTCTAAGCCATTCCCTTGGCAGTGGTTTCATCAGATAATAGCTAAAGACAGTAGACAATATCATTCAGCCATTCGTGCATGTCCCTAATTAGATGGTGGAGCATTTGGCTATCTTAAGAGAATCATAGTTACACCCACCAATTTATCTGGGCTTCAGTTAATGCCTTCACTTTGACATTCAGAACACTAGGCAAAAATCACATCACCACCTGCCACAGGCCTTTGTATAAATTAACTTTCAGTATTTCATAACTGAAAACTGGAAGATGTTACAACTTGAACACAAAACTGCAGAGTCTAAAGGCCAGCCTCTCAGACCAAATGATTGTGTTAGCAGACAGAATTCTGCAAACTTCCAAATATCTAAATCTTTTGAAATAACCATCAGAAATTAACTCTTTCTAGTACCGACTCTACTATAAAAGCAAATAATATAATGCTGGTCCTTCTAATGACAATTGGGTACTTTGCCATTTTTCTTGGTCAAAATTCCTTTTAAAGAAAATATCATCTTGATTCCCTAAACTAGGTACTATATGATAGCAATAGCCAAACAGCTAGAGAGACTAAAAGGCTATCTAAGAACAAATGCATATGAGACTGTTGTTTATTTAAATCTTCAAATTACAGAACTTCAGGAAAAGTACACAATTACATAGGCAAAACACCAGAATCGCGAAGAAAGCCAGTATTTTCTGGAGGGTGGGGAAAGTGAATGGGTGAGGAGAATCTTCCTTGCCAGTGTGCACACTTCAAGAGACAGAAATGCTTTTATACACAAAATACATTGGTCTTGCTTTACTTTGCTTTGCCTAGGGTGACATTTCAACACATAGGACAAGAGCCAGAGAATTCGTCTCACCATAAATATTTGGGAGAACAACCTTTGAAATACAAAGCTCCCATGTATATCAACTCTGACTAGAAAGACAAGTTTTTATAACGAGTTGGCTAACAGCTTCTAATCTTTAATTGTCTTATAGTTTGATATACATGTAGTCTCAATAGAACATGCTGGAAAATACCATTTCGTGATTTCTTGTTTTCTGCCAGGGTAACGAATAACTTCCTCCTACAGGTCCCTCTATTCCTTAGGTGTGTCTCAGCTGCTATTTCTCTGACATTATATATTCTGCAAGTTGATTTCACAAATAGACTAATCTTTATTTCTCCCCCTTTCTGTAATGGCTCCCAATTTCCTGTAGGAGACTTGGATCTTCTCTATAGGTAGACAGTTGGTAAGACTGCTGATTAAGATTCCTTGATCTTGACCCATAGGACTGTACCTAACCCAAGCAAGGGCAACAGGACCTCTCTCCCAGGTTTCTGAATCTTAGGTGAAATGCCATAAGGAAAAAAACAGACATTTGAAGTTTATTGATTCCAAAGATAGTACACTGAAGAGACCTTCTGTCAGTTCCTACTACCTTGACTACCTAGGGGATACCCAAGATTGGTTTCTCCAGGCTTTCATTTCACGCCATGAGCAAACCCAAAAAATTATTTGTGAAGTTAGCTGGTGTTTGTTTCTTTTACTTAGAACAGACTAAATAAATTTGAGTACGCCATAATTTCAAATTGATTATTTTAACTTTCTATACCCCACTTGGTTCCATTTGGGCCAAAGAGCAAGTTTAGGAATATGGTCTATGACCACATAATATGGTAAATATAGATATGTCATACTTTTTTCTGAAATTAATTATCCTTCCTTCATATCTTGTGACTCCATATATGGTAACAATCTCTTCTCTGGCATTATTTAAATAAAAACTTCAAATTAACTGAAATTTCCACTAAGCACACTTACACTAATATCTACAGAAATGCAGCATTATAAAAGGCATTTTTACACAACAAGTTTTTTGATCATTTACAAATTAAATTATATTTCCCTAGATACCAAGTGAACTCAGAAGAACTATGACATGAACTTAAGGTAGCATATGATCTTTGAGTTCCAAAGAGGTGGCCAGCTATTAAATGTCTGGGAGTCAGAGGGAAATGAAGTCAGGAGTGGAAGGCCTTATGAAGTAGGTTCCCAAAGAACAATGGAGAGATTCAGGAAAGCTTGGCTCTGGCAAGAAAAACAACATGCACCTGGGTGTGGAATCAGGATAGGCCTGCTACGTTTGGTGGAAGGTAAAGAAGGCAGGTCTTAGAGGACTCACAGAGGAAAACAAGATTAGAAAAGTAGCACTCTCAGTTGAAATTGAAGAAGAAAGTATCTCAGGAAGCCTATACCTATAACCCCAAGATAGGATTTTTTTTTCATATTTTACATAATATATGCTGGCATTAATAACCCATTATTATAATATTTATTTAATAATTTAACATTTATATTTTATAATATTTATTTAATATTTAATAATAATAATTATTATTATACTAGATAATATGATTATCTAAGTGATGGATTTTGGGGTCCTAAAAAATAACAAGCTCTGTAACATCAAAGAATGTTGTTTTATGTGGACTAGTGTTCCATGAGTATATTCAAAGTTTGGGGCTCTTACTCATATAACTGTAGGAAAGTATGCTTCTAGGAAACACACACATTGTAGCATATTCTAGTACATTCTTTGAAAATTTGGAATCTTTTTTAATCAGAGTGTTCACACACCCAGACTTTGCATCACAAGACACCTTATAAAACTCAAAATTACAAGCCATTTTGAGAAGACCATTCTTTGTCACACTACAATCTAAGGGAACATCACAAAATTAATGTTAACTTATCATTTAAGTGCTCTTATTTTTAATTTAAACATTAAATATGTTCTACATATTATAAACCTTGTTTGGAGTGTAGATAAAACTCACCATAGCAACATATTATTACTCAAGAAAATCAGATTATTATAGTATAAAGGACAGTATATCTCTTAACTCTAGAATTTGTTTCGTCAAAGGCAAATTCCAACTGTTGATGAAAGTCTACATTTCACTCATGGTGATTAAGCTCTAATACCTTAGACTGCATTTAGTTCTGTTCAAGTACTGCCAATCCTTTGTTATTTCCTTAAGCATCCACTGGCTGAAAATGTCTATTCTCCACATATAGGATCCCAGAACTGCATATTTGACATTTATGAACATTCACTGTTGACATAGAAGCTTTTTGTCCCTGAAGTGTATACACACATACTATACAATTTTTTGCCAAATTGGGAGTGATTTACAATTGATCTTACTTTCAGTTGATGGTCCCTCTTGCCTTTGTTCCCCCCACAATAATAATTTGTTAATGACCCATTTTTTAAGCTTTTATACCAGAAAGCATTTATTTATTTATTTATTCATATTTATTAACAGATAATGTATTATTTGCTTCAGGGGTACAGGTCTGTGCATCATCAGTCTTACACAACTCACAGCACTCACCATAGCACATATGCTCCCCCATGTCCATAACCCGGCCACCCTACTCCTTTTCAGTGTCACCTATATCTCAGTGAAGATTCCTAGATACATTTTTCGCTCAAATCATAGGAGGTAAAAGAGAACTTTTTTCCTTTTTTTTCATCTCAATCACTGTCAAATTACTTGGTGCAGAAACACTTTTTTTTTTTTTTTTTTTTTTAAATTAAGAGCCTAGGATCACATGACTACCCCCTGGTGGGGGAAATGGTTGATTCCAGGCTGGTTTTGTCTTGACCTGGTCATCCATCAGCTGCGTCAGAAGTCTAAGTCTGGGCTTTGTGACTTTCCTCAGTTACATTGATGCTACTCTTGTTAAATGAAAGGCTCTAAACCACAGGCCAAGATGAGGCAAACTGAAACCCTAGCACGCCACTGTTGGGGAGGAAAACATGGCAGCCACTGTTGAGAAGCGCTTGACAGTGGGCATGAGCGTGGACTGTCAAGGGCACGAGATTTCTTTCTGGGGTAATGAAAATGTTTTCAAATTATTTTAAAATATTTTTAAAATAGATTATGGTACACTTGGCACAACTCCTGGATAAAATCAACGGACCTGTATCACAAAGCTCTTAGAGTAAAACACATTCGAAAGTTACTGGATATTACGTTTTGGTTCTGACTCCAACGCAAGTAACAAGTTTCATAAACTACTGCTCTGTGGGAAGCAGTTCTAGCACTGACATCGCGCTTTCCCAATGGTGACTTCTGCTTTCCCAAACATCCATCACGGATCCTCCACCCCTGCAGTTTGGGTCCAGGAATGCTGGAAATTGGGGGGGGGGGGGAATGGGGGGAATTTTCATTAAAAAAAATGAGTAAATATATCATTCTTTGTTTTAATAAAAATGAAGAAAAATGAAGACAAGGAAATAATTATTTGGGAATTCTAAAAATACATAGGTTAAAAAAAATACCCTTTAATATATACTGAGGCTCATAATTCAAATGTAAGTTAATTAAATTCTATTTAATGGGACACGAGCACAAGAGAGGCAGTTCAGAGGTACAAGTATTTATGCCTGTGGCCGGCGCTCGAGTTTGCCTCCAGCTCGCCTGTGACGCCACCTTTCACTTTCCTATTCTCAAGTAGCTTCGTTCTACAGTGTCTAAGGAGCAAAAAGTGCAGCATGTGTACTCATCACTTGCAAAAGAGTCAACACACTTATGACTGATTTTTGGTTACTTGGGAGTGGCATAAAGATTTAGAATAGTAGAAATTCCCTCTGAGCCAATAATATAAACTTTGAAGTGAATCTACTCCACTTGGTGATTCATATGTTAGTGAACACAGACACATTAACACCAATGTTAGTCCTTTAAACGTTATAGTCAGTGGATGAATTTTGTCACTTTCCAATGACAGGTCATAATCAGTACAGCTTATGATTTCTCTTCTGAAGTAAAATAAACTTAGTTATATATCAAGGTCTTTTTTTTTTTACATATATAAACTTTTTTTATAAGCATATAATGTATTATTAGCCCCAGATCAAGGTCGTTTTTAAAAGAAAAGAAAAAGAATCCACCTTGTTGTCTTTCTAGAAAACTATTAAAACTCTTTGTAAAGTCATATTGAGATAGCCTTATTTTATACACACACAGACACACACACAGATTTCTATATTTACAATTCTGTAAGCATTTTCTACAAAATGGCAGAGCTATAAAAGGAAGCCAACTCCAAATAACAACTTTAATACCACCGTGAACTCAATTGTGGTGGCCTTAATCGGACTGTCTCAGAAGTTAAAAGAAATAAGCCATTTCAGACTTCTGGTATATTAAATATGGAAAAAAAAAAAGCCAAAATGAGGTGAGAGAAATCAAGATATCTGTTAGAAGTTTACACTTTAAAAATTAATGCTATCAGCCAAAAAAGTGCGAACCACCCAAATGTCCATCCACTGATGACTGGATGACTGAAATGTGGTCTAAAGGGGAGAAGCGCTGGTTCATGTTCCCACATGATGAACCTTAAAAACATGATGCTAAATGAAAGGAGCCAAACACAAAAGACCACATATTACAGGATTCTCATCTATATGAAACTTCCGGAATAGGGAATCTAGAGACAGGAAGTAGATTAGGGGTTGCCTAGGTTTAGGAGGTTTGGTAGGGGGGACAGGAAGTGACTACTAATGGGTATGAAGTTTCTCTCTGGGGTGAAGAAAGTGTTTCAGAATTAATTCTGGGGTGCCTGGGTGGCTCAGTGGGTTAAAGCCTCTGCCTTCGGCTCAGGTCATGATCCCAGAGTCCTGGGATTGAGCCCTGCCTTGGGCTCTCTGCTCAGCAGAGAGCATGTTTCCCTTCCTCTCTGCCTGCCTCTCTGCCTACTTGTGATCTCTGTCTGTCAAATAAATAAATAAAATCTTAAAAAAAAAAAAAAATTCTGATGATGGTTGCACAAGTCTGTGAATATACTAAAAACAATCAAACAAACTTTAAATATGCATTATAGGGTACATGGGTTACATTTTTCATAAAGTTTTATTAAAAACTTAATGTAAACTCCAACTGTATATATTTGTCAAAATTCATTATATTATACACTTTTAACCATCAAATTTTACTATAGGTAAATTATACCTCAATAAAGCTGACTTTATGCAGGAAAAAAATAATTCTGAAAACACACACACAGTTACAATCACCAGATATATGATCTGATCTGGAGGCAAAATCGACAATCTTTGTAGAAGGTCTTCCACCCAGGTGAGGCTCCTCCCCGGGGCCAGTAGTCCTCCCCATGCACACTCCCCCAACACACATGCCCAGACTTTGAACCTAGAAAACAGGTTATACTAAGGAAATGAAATCAGGAGATGATGTGTTGCTTATTTCAACATGTAGCTCCTCGAACAAAGGAGTAACAGAAAGCAAAGCTGCTTTCTCTTCAGGTGCAGGAGTGACCACACATCATAAAAGAAGAATCTAAGTGATGAAAAGGAAACGTAAATTCAGGGTTTCTGGAGCACATCATGGTGTCTGGATGTTTTATGTCTATACATAAGAAGGATGTAAAGAAAATGATATGTAGCAAGTTAACATTTTCAATTGCATAATAGCTTCTCTTTATTCCTCTTAATTTTACCATAAAGATGGGGTGGAGAGGAAGAGGGAAATTTTTCCAATATGTGGTTACAGAATTTCAGGAGCTTTGTTATTACACATATACATTTGGCTTCTAACCTAGTCTATGCTACTTACCATGTGTTTTTGAGCCAATTACTTAATATCTCTGAGCCCCACTTTTCTCATCTTAAAATGGGATAACAGTGAACTTCAAGTGCAAACCTCAGTGCCTAGCATGCAGTAAAAAGGTTTAATAAATGTTAGCCATTACTTTAAAACCATAAAGGATTCCTGATCACTTGATAGCCTCTTCAAGAAGTAGTTACTAGTTACTCACGTGAGAGTTTCATAGCAACTAGTTACTGAATCATATTTAAATCTAGGGTTTCTAAGACTTTTTATTTTTTTTAAAGATTTTATTTATTTATTTGACAAACAGAGATCACAAGTAGGCAGAGAGGTAGGCAGAGAGAGAGAGAGGAAGGGAAGCAGGCTCCCTGCTGCGCAGAAAGCCCGATGCGGGGCTCGATCCCAGGACCCTGGGATCATGACCCAAGCTAAAGGCAGAGGTTTTAACCCACTGAGCCACCCAGGCACCCCTCTAAGACTTTTTAATCTTTAGTTATCTCTTAATATTTAGAACATTTAAACCAAGATCTGGATATTACCAGATTCCAACTTGAATCATTCAAAAATCATGTTTCCTACCAGATTTTAGTTTCCTTTTATTGCAGGTTCAAGGCCTAAGCATTTTTAGTGTGTTAGAACCTCAGAAATTGCATTTTTTAAAAATCACCCTGTGATTCTAACGGAGGTCATCCACAGACACACTCTGAAAATGGCTACCCAACCACTGCAGTCCTTGACTGGAATCATCTGGGGAGTTTAATCATCCATCTGCGATGGATGCCCCCCCACACACACACACACTGCTCTGGGATAGAGCCTGACCTTTTCTGTCCTTCCATTGTGCAGTCAGAGTTGAGAACCACTGTCCTACAAGAGAGAACAACCTCTGACCAGCCATCACATCTTCTTTCCCAGCGGAGAAGGAAGACAGGCGAGGGAGAGAAGAGGTTAAAAGCCGGGGACGAAGTGGGAGACAGAAGCACATTTTACCTGACCCCGCTGGCCCCAGTGCAGTCACCGGTACTTTTCTGCTCTTCCGGCTCAGCCCTGTCATCTATAACATGGCCAAGGACAAAACTTATTTACCCCCAAAGCTCCACTGATCCAAAGCAAAAATTGCTATAGGAGTGATGGCTATGACAAAAGTATTTTCTTGATTTTCTATAAAATGTTTGAGAAGGCGCAAAAGGGGATCATTATCTATGATACAAAATTTAAAAGATGATTACGTCCATTTCTCTGAAGGTTTGCCAAAGTTTTGTTGTTGTTTTTTTTTTAACGAAAACAGGAGAACATAGCGTCAGAGAGTGTATCGACTCAAAAAACAACCTCCAACATGTTAATGTGCCCTAGTGAATTGGAAGGCTATAAACAAGTAAGCATCCCTCTCCAAAGAATCCTAACTTGACAAAACAAGAGAGCAGAATAATTGGACCTTCTCAGGAGAGCACGGTTTTTATTTTTTAACTACCCCAGCACGCAGAGGGAGAACAAAGGAATGGACGATTGCCTGCTCTCTTTTCATTTGTGACACTTGGCTCTGTCCCCACTGGTGGTGGCCATGCTACCAACCCCACACTTTGATGTGCCAGCTCCCCAAAATCTGCTGGCTGGTTTCCGGCTGGAGAATGAGCAGAGTTCCACCCTTGTGCCTCCAGAGAGAGCAAGCACCCATTGCCAGCCAGAAGAGAGAAAATTTTTCCTCTCTTTCTCCGTCTGACCCAAATGGCCAAGCCCGGGCACACTACTTGTAGAGAACACTCAATCACCCATAATGCCACCCTTCTCTAGCACAACAGCCCAGCCAAAACCTGAGGAGAAGCAGCTCCAAAAACCTCCAGGCAGTCGATGCAAAACTGGTCACCCCACCTCTCTGGGTCCAAGTCACATGCCCCAACAGAGGGCATCTGCAGTCCCCAGCCTCTGCAGTCCCCAGCAGAGCAGGCATGCGGTTGGCAGGTGAAACTCTGAGCAGATTCTAATGATGATGATGATGCCGCTGCTAGACGGTGATAATTCTAATAAATCTGCCGCAGAATGATGGCATCACCTAGTGATTTGTTCACGTTAGTCAAGGAATCTCTCAATTTGAGGAAGGCAGTGGGAGAGAAGCTGGGATCTTCTAGGAATGGTATTGTGAGGTCCCCAAAAGTGGTTAGTGGAATTTCCACTTTTCTGTTATGTCAATAGCTATAGCTTCATACAAGTACATACACAGATATTTATATCTAAAAATACAGGAAGATCTATATTCTACAAGTTTTAGCATAAAGGATAAGAATGTGAGCTTGTTTGCACATCCCACCTCTGATAAGAGCCAAGAGTGTGACCTTCAGCAAGTTACTGCGATATCTATGTGCCTTACTTTCTCCATCCATAGAGGAAGGGATGATAGTATTTACTTCACCAGACTATTATGATGATGACATGAGTTACTTTACATAAAGTACTTAGCACAGTGCCTGGCATGTAGCAATTTTAATGTACATTATTATTTCTTATCCTTTTAAACATAATCATTTGTCATAAAAATGGTTTTTTTTAAGATTTTATTTATTTGACAGACGGAGATCCCAAGTAGGCAGACAGGCAGGCAGAGAAAGAGGCAGGAAGCAGGCTCCCTGTTGAGCAGAGAGCCCGATGCGGGGCTCGATCCCAGAACCCTGAAATCATGACCCGAGCCGAAGGCAGAGGCCTAAACCTCTGTTGAGTCACCCAGGTGCCCCAAAAATGTTCTTTTTTTTTTTTTATCTTGGCAGAGATCCTCTCAAAATCTGAAAGTACTATCCCTACAAATACCACTGACCAGAGCAACCACAGCTACTTCTCCTTCCCCGCCACAACAGTGCGCATGCACGCACACACACACACACACACACACACACACACTCACTTCACTACCAAATTCCTCCCTCCACCAAAAAAAAAAAAAAAAAGATATGGAAATGACACATCGTGGATAATTTCCTGACAGTAAGAAAAATTCAGCAAATGGGAAGAAGAAAGTCTCAGTGAGGAAAGAACACAAGGACAAGGACAGACTGCTCACCACAAGTCAAGAAAAGACAGAACAAAGAGGTGCAGAAATCCAAACAAGGTTTGCTTTCATCTCCTTTCTTTTGTTCTCTTTCTCCCTTTCTTTTCTTCCCGACTCAGGAAGCCACACAACTTTCCAGCACCTCTCCTAGCCGCTGCTGCACCTGGTGGAGTGGAGGAGAGCACTGATCCCCAGAGCGGGCAAGTGACTTTTAAACGCAACTCCTTAGCCTCTCAAAGAACTACAAGAACTCGAGCTCCTCTTTGTAGTCTTCACACCCCAATCTTCTAATCTTCCCAGTTCAAAAACCCCCTTTCCTATCCCAAAGACTCCTAAGATCTTCCTTTCTAAATCAGTTCTCAAGGAAAGGTGGTGACTCTATGTGCCTCCAAGGAACAAATGAAGAATCCCATTTTAAGGTTGTATCTGCACTTGAGCTTGTTGCTAATCATCAAACCATCCTAAGCACACTTAGTAAGAAACACATACTTACATACCAAGCACTTAGCACACTAAGACCTGCAGGATACTGCAAATCTGACTACCGGGCAGAATCACCTTAGGAGCTTAAGAATGACCCATGTCTGGGCCCACTCTCCAGCAATGAAAACAGGATCTCTGGAGGGGAGACCAGGCTGTTGGAGAGCTCCGGGTGATTTTAACACGTGGATGCTGAGCAAAAGAAGGGGACAACAGCACTATAGGCCATCTTAAATCATTGCACATCCTAACGTACGATCATAAAATGAAAGGCATGGCTGCTTTTAGTTATTTAAATTGATTCTTTTTTTTTTTTCCCCACTTCAATCACAGCTATGGAAAAATATTTCAAAATGTCCTTAATCCCAAAAATGATATCATACTTTGCTAGGCAGTCCCTAAACAGTGGGCTTAAGAAAGTTTTCTAAGGTTTAAATGTACTACTACTTAGCCATATCATGGAATAACTTCTAACTGCCATCTTCTATTAACACCTCCTGTTTATCAGACACAGTGCCAAGGGCTTTCAAATGTTATCTTTTTTAAAAAAGATTTTATTTTTTTATTTGAGAGAGGAGGAGAGGGAGAGAGAGAGAGAGCATGAGCACAAGAGCATGAGCAGGGGTGGGGGAGGGGCACGAGGGTGGGGAGCAGACTTCCCACTGAGCAGGAAGCCTGTCACCCTTGCCAGCGTCTCTATCCCAGGAACCTGGGATCAGGACCTGACCTGAAGGTACAGGCTTAACCGACTAAACCACCCAGGCGCCACTCAAACGTTATCTTTTTAATCTGCATACAACTCTATATAAAACTCAAGTAGTTATTAATAATTCCCATTCTATCCCAGCGTCCATAGGCTTTCTGTCAAATTCTATTTGAAGCCTCTCCATTCCACCTGAGGAGCTGTCGCCTAATACAGGTTCATGAAGTGGTCTGTATGGTTGCATTCTTTTACTTCGGGAAGTTGATGGTAAACTTTTTTTTAAACGGGTGCTCTTTGATTTTAAAACGTTTTAGTGGATGTACTTTGTTTTTTTTTTTTAAGATTTTATTGACTTTGAGAGAGAGAGAGCTGGGGGAGAGGGGCAGAGGAAGAAAATCTCAAGCCCACTCCATGCGGAGTGTGGAGCCTGACGGTGGGTCTCAATCTCATGACCCTGAGATCATGACCTGAGCCTGAGCCAAGAGTCAAATGTTTAACTGACTGAGCTACCCAGGCATCCCTTTAATGGATATACTTTAATATGACTGAATTTGCTAACATCATCCAGGGGCTTGCACTGAACAAACAGATGTCTAGATAAAAATAATATTTTGACCCCTTCAGGGCTTTGAGAAAAATACACAGAATATCATGGTCTTCAAATCTCCTTTGGACTCTACTCTTAAAAGTCTTTACCAGAGACATGTGTATTCATTTCATAATTTTTTAAATATTTTCATAGCACAGAAAACACTAGACACTACTAGTCAAATCCATACACATTTAGAGCCAGCATTAAGCGCCCTAGGCTTTCATGCAATGTTGCTTACAACACTCTTTTCTTCTTATTCCATTCTGGTGTGCGTTATATTTAGCCTTTTACTCACCTTCTTCCCTTTCTCTTCACTAACAAAAATTCCTGGGCTAAGGGCACATCTTATATTCTTTGTGTTCTTTCTGCATCTATGAATACAATAGGCACTCAATCAATGTTCTTTGAATGTAACAGAAAAGAGTATTAAGCAGCAGTTTGGGAAGCCCACCAAGCTGTGGGCTAGAGCATGTTGTCCAAACTGCAATGCATCGCAGGTCATGAAATCAACTGTGGATTGTGAGGACATTTTTTTTCATTGGAATTTAGAACAGAACAAAACAGGTAAGAATAAAAAATGTAAGCTCCTGCATGGTGGTGAGGGCTCAGTGGCGGTCTGGGAAACTGTGTTTCGGGGTGTGTGTGTGCACGTGTGTGTGCAGGGCACACAAACACATCGCACTGCGGGTCACTGTCAAATCGCCACAAGTCCCTGCGCTAGAACATGGACCCTGGAGTCATTTCTCTGGGGTTGGTGGTTGAACCCGGCCCTTAGCCCCGAGACTCACGGCAAGTTCACGATCTTCCCAGTTTCTTCATCTACATAATGGAAAGAGCAAGAACTCCAGCCTCTTGGGATTTTTAGGAGGAACACAGGACACAGTCTACGAAACCCGAAGCCCGGGGCTTGGCAGAGTGAGTGCGTACAGTTCTCCTTGCTGTCGTTGCACCTTTCACAGGTTTTCTGAGAAAGACTCGAAAGAACACGCTCCCTGTCTCCACTTTCTCACCCCCAGATGATTCCGCAACTGTTGTCTGGCTCCCACGCGTCCACACAGGAGAAATGTTCCGGCTGTGGAGGCCCCACCGCCTCAGCGCGGAGCCAGTCGGGCTTGCCTTCCACCACCCTCCTGACAGCGTTCCCCCCCTCTCTTCTCTGCAAACCAGTGCCCCTGGTCTTCCAGACCCACCTGACCCCACCTAGCCTCACCGGGGGACCACATGTCCGCAAAGAACGGAGTCCCGAGTCTCCATCCGCAGGCATGACGTCTCTCCAGAACTCCAAACCCACACGTCCAACCCATTTCTTATCATTTTCTATGTCAAGATCCCCCTGACTGCGTTCAGGCCCCTCCCACTCTCTGCAGCCATCAACCTCCTCCTCCTGAATTTCATCTGGAATACCAACACCGCCAGGCTTTCATTGGACTTTGGGAAGCCCACAGCTTGGTGGGTTTCCCAAACTGCTGCTTAATACTCTTTTCTGTTACATTCAAGGAACATTGATTGAGTGCCTATTGTATTCATAGATGCAGAAAGAACATAAAGAATATAAATATAGGGGTGCCTGGGTGGCTCAGTGGGTTAAGGCCTCTGCCTTCGGCTCAGGTCATGATCCCAGGGTCCTGGGATCGAGCCCCGCATCGGGCTCTCTGCTCGGCAGGGAGCCTGCTTCCTCCTCTCTCTCTCTCTCTCTGCCTACTTGCGATCTCTCTCTGTCAAATAAATAAATAAAATCTTTAAAAAAAAAAAAAAAGAATATAAATATAAAGAATACATCTTCATCCCATCCCTGTGCCTCCTCCCCTGGGTCCCAGGTCAGCCAGGACCGGGCCTGCCAACCAGGAGCTCTGCGGTCGGACTCTCCCTCTACATCTTCTTTGCAAATCCCTTACAGCCGCCTGCTCACAGCCCTTCTGCTCTGCTCTCTCCCTGCAGCAATGCATCTGCAGGCTGCGGCCAAACCAGGCTTCTCTCATCTCAAATTCCGCCTCCAACTTCTCAGATCTCTCAGCCATTCCTCACCACCCACAGTGTATCCACTAGTAGGGCACAAGCTTTCTGTTTAATTCATTAGTATAAGCACATAAGAAAATGCAAGAGTTTTCCTGCCCTCACGGAGCTGACAGTCCCCCATCAATGAATAAGTATTCAAAACTTATAAATGAAAATGAAAAATTGGTTCTAGAAATCCATGTTTTGTCCATATATTAGATATTTACATCTTTAAATACTCAGCGAGTTACTAGATGCCTTTGTTTTCCTCTAAAAATTTGCAACAATCCAGCTCCCAACTACATCCCTTTAGGATGTCCCACAAGCATGTGGTCCCCAAGCCATTGTCGCAGTTCAGCACAGGAGCCCCGCTCCTTCCGTCCTTGAGAGAGGGGCTGTAATGCCTATGTCCAACCTGCCTACTGACAAACTCCTGCTTTTCCTCTAAGACTTAGCCTAAAATATCTCCTTCTACTTAATGCCATCCTGACTCTCCAACGGTCAGTCTTCCCCCCCCCTAATATTTCACACCAATTTGGATAATCTTGCTATTACAACATTCATCCCAAGAAACTGTTACCATTTGTTACTATTTGTTAACCTACAAGCCTGTCCCACATCCCAAGCATTAAGAATTGTGTTGGACACATAGTAAAAGCTCAATAAATCCTTATGAAATTAACAAATGCTTAAAAAAAAAAACTACTTACCTAACTCTATTAAAATGATTAATCAAACATCTCTCATTCAACAAAATGAATTAAGTGCATTTAGAAGCTAACATGCCTTTATTTAGAAGAAATGAATTAGAAGGCATGGTGGAACCAAGACAGTGTGGTCCCTGCATCCATGGAGATCAGAGGCTGCTTCCATCATTGAATCTGAAGGACTAGCCAAACATGTGGGTAAAAATAAAGAAATTGTAGGGTTTTTTCAAATTCAAACTTTTTTACCAATATAATATCAAATGCTCTGTCTTTAACAGTCAGTTACCTGATTCTCTCGATTTGGTTTTAAATGTTAAACATGATTGACACACTGAAGTGCAACATGGTGGGGGGGCAGGGGCAGGGGGCACTTTGGGAGGTGGGGGTGGGCGACACATTCCCGGAGCCAGAACAAGGACAAACTGTGGCTCACAACGGTCATCCAGGGCCTTCTGTTTGTCCTCTGTCCTCTTGAAATCAGCTCCGTCACAAGAAGATGTGGTTTCTTTAAACATGCCGTTCTTGTTTTATTTATTCAAATGCTTCCATCTCATTGTCAACATCTGCTCTGAACTTTTCAGTTAGAATCAGAATCTCTTGTTTGTAAAATAGTTCATTGACATAAAGTGAGGAACACATCTTAGCCAGTCAAATCCAATAAACTGAGCTTTAAAAAAATTTATATTAAAGAATTTTCACTGCAGAGGAACCAGAGTTATTAAAGGTAATTTGGGATTGGACTCAAACTAAATGCATTACTTTTTGTTTTCATTTTTATTTTGGGATCCATATAAGAATGTTAAAAAAAAAAAAAAAACACCCTAAACTGCTGAATTAACACAACTCGAAAGCCAAACCCTTAACTCAGTATGCAATTCAAGAACATTCCCAAATACTTCCAGGTTTAAAAGGAGAGACAGACTACATGGTGAAACTTTGCCAAGGTAGAGACGATGAAGATTTCTTTGTCCGAGCACCGAAAGTCAGACTACGAATACAAGTTGCCTAAGGGGAAGCCAGGATCAATTTCCCAACGGGTTATTATCTCACGCTGGAGTGAGAAGAAGAGCAGGAATGAAAATGTTTAGAGAAATAGCTCTGGGCCCTCGAATTAAATCACATAAATCATTCCCAAAAGAGATAATTAACACAAGTAATTAACTGCTAGAACCTATGAATTATGAAAACAGCATGGCCATCAAAAAAGGACATTCTTTCTCTTTAAGGCCTTACAAATTGATCGCAGTCCAACACTTAGCAAAGAGCTCCTCCAAAGCTAAATTATCCTCCAAAGCATGACTTAGATATGGTGAGTGTTATGTTTCACCAAAGTGGAAGAAACAGGTTAGAGATAACATGGATTGAATATAGGATCTTGGAAGCCTGAAGCCAGAAGGAGCCTTAGGAATCATCTAGCAAATTGACAGCCTTCAGACCAGATCTGATTTCTAGATCTCCAGAGGCATTTTTTTGGCCTGCACAAATTTTTATTTTATTTTATTTTATTTTTATTTTACTTTTGAAAATTCTGAATGAATTTAAAACTGGAAGATTTCACATAAAAATCAGACTTTTTGGATTCTCTTGAAAATCCATCATTAGACCTGGCAACACTGGGCCCTTATTCCCACATAACAGTTGGCTGGAACTGAGTAGCTTTCATCATCACGGAATGGACGTGTTCTCTCCAGTTCCTTCCACACTCTAACATCTCCCTGACACAGGACCAAGGTTGACCTGCATTGAGAGTTTCACCTATGCTCTCCCCCCTCTACCCATCATCTGTCTTGCCTGTCTCCCCTGGCTGAACCCTGTGAACTTGCTTCCACCAATCTGGGGGTAGTGTGGTTAGAGAAGAGGCCAGTACCCAGGTCCCTCACTGACTAATCCAGTGAACAGTCACCTACTTCCAGTACTGCTCTCAGGCTCAGAGGAGAAAATGGCCGAATTTGTAAACCACGCAGAGTCTGAGAAAAGATGGAAAGATCTAGATTTAACAGAGTTAAGAACAAGCAAGTGAGAGCCAGACACTTAAATTTGGTATAACCATTTCCCAGCATCCCATACTCTTATCATGTGTCCTATGCTACTGGGCTCTTGTTTCAGCTTTTCCCTGAAGTGGTAGCTACTACTTGGGCCATGCTTTGAGTGATACGGTTTGTGCGATGATGATATCTACACTGGTGTGTTCTTTTGCTTAGTATATGTTTTGCATAATTTGTACATGATTATGTAAAGTCCAATCTGTTGTCTGAGCACACACTTGAGTATGTCATGTACAAACCAGTATATTTGCTCTATCACTTTCAGAATAAAAACTCAAGACACAAGGCAACATATATGGGATGCTGAAACACAAAAAGATCTGGTGCGTTTGGGAGGGTTATTGGGAATAATGAGAAGGATATTTGAAATTGACACTCTTCCAGAGAATCTGGCAGATCTGGTCTTTGTGTTTAATGTTGTCATATTTGCTAATGTTTTACTCATCCATAACCTACATCTTCTCAAAATGCTGAAGAGTTTCTTTTGAGTGCGTCATAGAAGTACAAGATCATAGAATAGTTTGAAGATGTGTTAAAACATTTAAATGTCTCGGGCACCTGGGTGGCTCAGTCGTTAAGAGTTTGCCTTCAGCTCAGAAAATGAACCCAGAGTCCTGGATGGGGTCCCACATAGAGCCCCCACTCAGCCAGAAGACGGCTTCTCCCTCTCCCAATCCCCCTGCTTGTGTTCCCTCTCTCACTGTCTCTCTCTGTCAAACAAATAAACAAAATCTTAAAAAAAAAAATTTAATTGTCTCATCATTAATTTGTAAAGTAAAATTAATCAGAATGATGAGTAATGCTATGAGTATGCTATGATGACATAGCATATCATATATTTGAAAGAGTGGACCTTAAAAGTTCTCATCACCCAAAAAACTCTATGTGTGATGATGGGCGTTAACTAAACTTATGGTTGTAATCACTTCACAATATATACATATATCAAATCATAATGCTGTACATGTAAAAGTAATACAATGCTCTATGTCAATTACAAGAATTAAAATAATAAAATCAGAATGATGGGAATGAGGATGCAAATTTAAAGATACAGAAACACTTCTACTGGTAGCAGGCTCAATTTCTAACTTCTTTTAACAAGTTATTATGTATTATGCCCTTGTTACGTGACAGTCCAACAACAGTTCAAAGGATGGGCTTTTGAGAGACATTTCTTGGCTTCAAATTCTGAGTGACCTTATTAAAATTATCAGCCTAAGATCAAAATTATGCCTTCGTCCTCGACAAAATAAGCCATGTGGCTCACATGACATATCATCTTTAATAAACATTAATAATAATGATTATTATTGGCAGTGGAAACACAGAACAGACAGTGGCTCTGCTCTGCATATTGCTCAGGAAAGTGGACATGTCTTCCTATCCGAGTGTTCATCAAACAAAGAGTCGGTATACCATAAGACTGCAGACTTGGAGGAAAAACTATCGGATTTATATAAAGCATCCAAGGCTACTTGAAATATATTACTCTTCTACAGTAATGTTTATAGGAAGAAGCAAATACCATTGAGATTTTATCCCTTTATTTATTTTAGGATGTAAACAAAACTGAGGGTGCCTGGGTGGCTCAGTGTGTTAAAACCTCTGCTTTTGGCTCAGGTCATGATCTCAGGGTCCTGGGATGGAGCCCCACATCAGGCTCTCTGCTCAGCAGGGAGCCTGCTTCCCCCACCCCCGCTTGCCTCTCTGACTACTTGTGATCTCTCTCTCTGTCAAATAAATAAATAAAATCTTAAAAAAAATAAAAAAAACTGAACTTCAAGGTATAAACTATAGTTAAGGATGATAACATTGCTGGTATAAATAATAATAATAACAATAATAATGATGTACAATCACATTTTTAATTTCTTCATATGGCTTGTCATATTCTCCCCAATCTAGCCCCATCCTACCTCCCAGCCTCATCTACCTTAAATTCCAGGCTCCAGCCACTCCCTACTCTGCTTACTTTGGACACACTGGACTTCCAGAACTCTGTGCCATTCGCTTGTTCCAGCAAGGCTCCCTTCAATGGAGGAAATCCTCTTCCTTCTTCAAATACCAGCTCAAACACTACACCTGCTATGTAACTTTTTTTAGGTCTTAACCTTGAATGAACCTTCCCTTTTCTCTGCCATCAACAGCACACTAATGATGTTGCTGCCATATGACTCCATTTGTACTATCTTGTATTGTAGATATTTGTAAACATACCCATTTCCCACCAGACTAAACTCTTTGAAGGCAGGGAACATGTGTTCTTTGCTTGAACTCTGTTGTTAAATACTAGCTCAATCTCATTAGCTACAAGGAATATGCTGGTATCTGCAAAGCATCTCCCAAAGAAAAGGCCAACTGGCTCAAAATATATGTACTCTTGCAGTCAGAACAATTTCTCAGAGCTAAAGCCAACCTGAATCTAAAAAACTATCAGGACATACTAAATAACACAATTTGATGGAACAACTAAATATCCTACGGGGGTGGGGGGGAATCCATCTGCGATCTGAACTACTACCCAGATAATTGGAGATTTTTTTTTTAAAATACACCCAAACTAATTGTGACCCAGGAAATTGGTCCCCAAAATGTTATATGAAATAACTTACTGTATAAGTATAGTGTTTAGTGTAAATCCCGCCTAAACAGCCCGGATGGATTGACCTGTGCTGAATGAATCAGACCTGGCAACCAAAGAAGCATTGATTTGTTTCTGATGACCAAGTTTTTAAATGGTTGTCAGCTCTTTCCAGAGCCTCCGGCGCCGCTGACGGCTGAGCAGGTTACCAGCCGCGAACCACAGATGGAGCGGTAAGCTCCAAGTCCTCCCAAGTTCCCGCCCGTGTCCAGGAGGCCGAGGTGCCGTGCCTCCCCGCGGCGGTCGCCCGGACTGACCCGGTGGTGCTGAACCTGGCGCGGCGGCGTAGAAGCGGCCAGCCCCGCGCGCTGCCTCCCGCCCGCCCCTGCGAGCCCTGGAGCACCCGGGCGCCCCAGCCGCGACCCTCCCGGGGGCGGCAGCGTGCACCAGCTCCCCAGCGAGGTACCTGGAGGCCCCTCTGCTCTCTGACAAAAAGGGGACCACCCGGTCGCATTGCCCCCAACCCCCGCTCTGCCACCAGCTGCTGTCTCGGGAGTTCCGAGCCGGACCTCCTCCCTGAGCACGGTCCTTCCTCTAGGACCCCTTTCTATCTGTGTCTCCCTCTTCCACCTCCGCGCAAAATGCCGGCCTGAGATTGCTGGGGAAACTTGCCCACCGCGGAGAAGCACCTTTCCATAGGCGCGGGTATCCAGGGCTGTGCGCACGGAGGACGCTCAGCCCCCGGCACACACCCCAAACCAGAAACCTGTTCCAAAGTGCTTGGCCGCGGGTGACAGCGTCGCCGCCGCAGCCGCCGCCTCCCGCTCCGAGCCAGAGGAGTTTACTTCTCGCCTCTGGGAGACGAGGCAGCGGGGGTGGCCGCCGAGCCTTGGCGCCCTCCCGCGAGCTCCAGCCCTTTACCTGGGTAGCGGCCTCGGCCGGGGCTCCGGGGCGCAGCTGCGGGCGCAGAGCCCCGGGCGAGCCGGGCGGGTGGTGCGGTGAGAACCGCGGCCGCCGCTCTCCCCTGCTGCTCGGGGTCTGCAGGCGGTATTTATCCGGGGGCCCGGGTCCGGCCCCGGCCCCGGCCCCTGCCGGAGTATTGGGCAATCGGTCCCGCTACGCGCGGCCCCGGGAGCCGCCGCCCTCTGCCCCCGCCGAGCCCCGCGCCGGCGGCGGCCGCGTGCAGGGAGAGAGGGAGCCGGCCCCCTCCTCTGGGCTCCACCTTCTCTTCCTCCTCCTCCTCCTCCTCCTCCTTCCCGGGAAGTTCTTCCCCGCGTTTTGCCCCCTGCCTCTCTCCTTTGCGGGGCACCCTGGCCAGTCTGAACCGGTTGTGACTGCGCGGGTGGCGGGGGAAGGAGGAGGAGGCGGAGGAGATGGAGGCGGAAAAGCGGGCGGTAGGGGCGCTGCTCCTGCTCTCGCGGCTCCGGCCCCCGCCCGGCCCGGGGCCTCTAAGGCCTTGGGGGAGCGGGGCACCGCCGGCCAGGCGCCCTTTCGGTGCGCACACGCGCGCGCCCCCCGGCGCCTCTGCGCCCCTGCAGCCCACCGCGTGCCCGCAGCGGCTCGCCAAAGACCAGCGTATTTGCGGAAGCCGGGGTCTAGCCGAGATGAGGGCGAGCCGCCTCCGGTCTCCTAGTCTCCTGGGGCCACTGGGCGCCCTCCTGGCCAGAGCTGTATACCCAGCTGGCAGCTATCCCAGAGAACCGGGCACCAGAACTTTGTGGAGTCGGTGCTCCTGGGCAGTGAGGAGTGAGGATGCCAAGTGCTGTCCTTTGTGACAGCTCCATGGGAAAGAAGGGCGACCCTGCAGTGCGCGCGGCGTGCTGGGAGAGAGGGTGCATCTAAGTACAGTCCCGTCTGTGGGGCAGGTGCACTGCATTAACAGTACACCTATCTGGGGCTGAAAGGTAATGGCCATGGGAGCTGAACTGGATGTGTGCCGTATCCCCACAGAGAGGCACTGCAGCAGAAGGGGGACAGTTCCTAAGTACCAGGGGCTCACTGGTGAGAGGAACCCCTAAAGTGATAGGCGCTTTCGGTGTACACATTTTTCTGGGAAGGAGCACCATGCCTTCCACCAGCTTCTCAAAGAGGCCTAGGGCCACTACTCATTACTGAGGAGAGAATTCCCCTTACATCCTGAAGCCTCTGGTTCTGACCTAGGCAAAGACTCCAAACTTTGCAAAGGTTTGTTTTCTGAGATCGAGATTAAGCTGCCTCGCCTGAGCCTCTGTCTTCTCATCTTGGCTGCGTGGTACGGTCTGCCCGAAATGAGAGCTCCAAAAATCCCGAGGACCCGACAGCACATACCAAGTTTTCTTACAGATAGGGAAACAGCGGCTCATCCCCTTTGCCCCACAACATTCCTTTCCACCCAATTTACTGACTTTCAGGTTATGAGGAAGAGAACGGCCAGTGCTAGTTGATATTGGGTGTTTAGTTTTGTCCTAAGTGGCCGGAAGATGGGGGGCGGGGAATGAAGTACCGGTGAGAACGAGAGGGAGGTGGTCCCAGGAATGGTTCTGGAAGGGAGCTCGGAGAGGCGATGCTGTCAACACCATCAAAAACATATTCCTGAGAAGGAGAGAGGATAGAATAAGGGCTTCTCACTATGTTCTATTTTTGAGTTGGTTTGTGGTTACTCAGTGGTTCACTTTATAAAGAATGTATTGACCTGTACATTGATCGGATGTGTCCTTTTCTCCATGTTTTGATAAAAGATATTTTAGAAAGTTTTTTCTTTGATTCAGATACCCTCTAACCACCAAAAAAAAAAAGTGTCATCTTGATAGTTAGTTGGTTGGTGGGGTGCCTGGGTGGCTCCGTGGGTTAAAACCTCTGCCTTTGTCTCAGGTCATGATCTCAGGGCCCTGGAATCAAGCCCCACATCGGGCTTTCTGCTCAGTGGGGAGCCTGCTTCCTCCTCTCTCTCTCTGCCTGCTTCTCTGCCTACTTGTGATCTCTCTCTCTCTGTCAAATAAATAAATAAAATCTATAAAATATAGTTGATTGAACAAATCCATGTATATACAATTATATTTTGAGGACAAGGAAACCCTGCTTGGAAAAATATTTGTGTTCACCAGTTGGTTTCTGAAGGTGCCTGTGCCTGTTCTCATCTCCACCACGTTTTCCCAGATTTTTTTTTTTTCTAAGATTTAATCCTTTATTTCTAGAGAGAGCAAGCCCCAGCAGGAGGGGCAGAGGGAGAGAATTCCAAACAGACCCCATGCTGAGCACGGAGCCCAATGTGGGGCTTGATCCCAAGACCCTGAGATCACCACCTGAGTCGAAACCAAGAGGTGGCCACTTTAGCCAGACCGCACTCTCCAGGTGCCCCTCCCAGATTTCTTTAACAGAGAGTCTATGACCAGTACTCTCATGTCTGCTCAGGCCAGTCCATACCTATCAAGTAAGAACTGAAAATGAGCTCATTCTTACACATGGTCCCAACTTTAGTGTAAGACTGGATCCCAAAGACTGGGTCCAAAACTCGCCTGGCTGGGGGTCCAGGCTCATACTGCAATGAACAGAGTGGGCAGAGGAACCCCGGGGGACTTCAGGAGTTTGGAAGGTGGCTCTGGGAGGAGTGGATGCTGGCTTAGGGAATTGCTGCCATTACTAGAATGTGAGAATTGCCCCTACCTGCTTGTGAAGGTTCATTGTTCAGTCACACCTCAGCAGAGCAATTAGACATGCAAGAGAACTCAGAAATCTAGCCCAACCCTGACACTTTACCCATGAGTGGAATTTGACCCAGAGAAGCTGGGGATGTTCTGATCTCACAAGCTCTCCCACTGCCCTCACAGTGCAGATGGAGTGGAGAGCAGGTTGGCAGAGACAAGACCAAAACCACCTCCTTATCATCCAGAATTTTCGTCCCCAATGACTGGAAGAAGCAAGACTTGCTAGCGAGGTGAGGTCCAGATGAGTTTCAGTATTCTGGCTTTACAGCTATGTGCAGGCCTTGCCCTTCGGGCCTCTCTTGGGCCCAAAAGCGTATGTACTTGCAAGACAGAGTAAGAGAAAAAGACAGGTCATCAAATAAGCTGGGTTTAATAAAACTCCCTTGGAAAGAAAAAATACCTGAATGTGCATTTAAAGAAAAATTGATATAAAGGCAGTGCCCTGGACTAAGAAGTTGGTCCTTCGTTTTGCATTATTATTATTGTTTGGAGCACTTATTAAGAAGTTGGTGATTTGTGAGACAGCTTAAGTTCCACCCCCCACTTAGGCCATTTGCTGATTTAATCTTTTAGAGAAAAGACAGAGAAATTAACCTAAAATTGCCGTGCAGACCTCACACCAGCCAGGAAGCCAGAAACGTGGAGGGTGGATGGAGGCATCGGGGGTCCGGGGAGGGTGGGACACTTGCACAACACCTGAGTCTCCCGTCCAGTGCCTGCCCAGCTGAGCAGCCTTTCCTTCCTGACTTGCTACAGCAGGACATGTTTCTCTTCTTTCGTACATGCTGCTCTTCCCCTGCTTATGAATGATGGCATAGCTCCATAGACACTACATTTGAAAATAAAAATAAAGAAAATAGAACTTAGAGTTTTTACAGCAGCTAGCTCAGATCTAGAGATCATTCTATGAATTCCATTTCATTCACTCACACTCTAACAGACAAAAGATCAAAAACAAAAACAAAACCCCAAAACAAAACTCGAAGTGGATAAGCCATTCTCTCACATATTTACAGAGATTTGTTTTAAAAGACACATTTTCAAATGTTAAAAATGACCTTAAAAACATACTACATCATATTTTTACTTGAAATTCTCCAAAGTATTGTTTCTTCTTTTTCTTGCCTTTACTTTCATCCCATTATTGGGCTCAAATGGTTTTTAATCTTAGGGGAGGGTTAAAGAGGAATAAAATGCTGTTCTTTGAGTGCCGGGTAATTGCCAAGAACTATGCAATCTCGTAGAGTTACGTATTGTTATCTTTGTTTTACAGGTGAGAAAACTGGAATTCAGAGGCTGAGTTACTGGCTTGGTTGGTAAGTGATGAAGTAGGACCTAGGCCCTGGTCTGGCTGGTTATTAAACCTGTGCCTTTCCCACTCTACCTTAGGAAAATGATCCAAGGCTGGTGAGAGCTTACATTGTGGACCGTCAGCTCACTAAGCTCACTACAATCCACACTAAACCAAAGTAGGCACTATTATAACCATCCACGTTGGCTGCTAATGAAAATGAACCAGAGAGAAGTTAAATAATTTGCCTCCAATCACACAGTGAATGACAGTAGGGCTGGAGTTTTAATCTAGGCATCCATCCTCTGAACCATTACTCTATATCCTTGTGGAAGTGGAAATCAGAAATGTAAAACTACATAGAATGTGTGTCCTTCTGTGTGTGTGTGTGTGTGTGTACACATATATACACTTTCCACTCTACATCCTCTGACTTGCGTTGCATGGTTTCAAGGCCATAAAAAAAATTTCATTTTTTCATGTACCAGTTTCCAGAGCACCCAGTTTATATCCACATATGGGACTCCAGACATTTATAATGTACTCATTATTTGCACAGAGCAACAATAAAATTCTGAAGGCAGGTACCTGATCTGTCCTGTTCATCACTGCTCCCTGGGGCACAGTGACAGCAGTAGGGAAGCACTTTGCTTAATGAACTTTTGCTGATGAGTGAGTGGCCAAATGAGCAGTGAATGCATGAATGCGTGCTCAAACGGTTAGTGACTTTTTTGCTGCAACAGTGCCCTTACTCTGCCAAGCTCTATTCTATTACTTTTTTTAACCGAAGAACGATTGACATGCAATATTATGTTAGTTTCAGGTGTACAACACAATGATTCAGTATTTATATACAAGTGTGAGAGGGTCACCTCCATAAGTCTAGTTACCATCTGTCACTATATAAAGTTGTTACGATATTATAACAACTGTACTGTACCTTAAATCTCCGTGTCTTATTTATTTTATAACTGGAAGATTGTACCTCTGAATTCCCTTCACCTATTTCATCCACCACCTCCCTCCCCTCCCCTCTGGCAACCATCGGTTTGTTCTCTGGATCTGAGTCTGTTACTGGTTTTTTTTTTTTTTTTTGGTCTGTTTTGTTTTTAGGTTCTACATGTAAGTGAAGTCATATGGTATTTGTTTTTTTCTGTATAACTTCTTTCACTTAGCATACTACCCTCTAGTTTCTTCCATGTGGTCGCAAATGGCAAGATCTCATTCTTTTTTATGGCTTGGTAATATTCCACTGTGTATGTACGCCACATCTTCTTAATCCATTCACCTATTGATGGACACTTAGGTTACTGCTATATCTTGGCTATTGTAAATAATACTGTGGTGAACACAGGGATATCTATAGATAGATATTTCTTTTCAAATTAGAGTTTCCATTTTACAGATGGGAAACTAAGGTTCAGTGAACTGCCCAAAGTCAGAGGGCAACAAAGCAGCAGAGATGGAAGCAGACAGGCGCCATGAATGCAGAGGCCACGCTTGGGAGATGAGGCTATATGGCTTCCGCCTTTCCCCTGTTCACAGCATTATCTCAGGATCCAGCACCGCGCTTGTGTGGAGGAGAGTCTCCAGAACTGTACTGAAGGAGGGAAGGAGAAAATTCCCTCATGTGTCCAGGACAGTTTCAGACGATTTCTCACATTTTAATTCACTCATGGAAACGTGTCTGTTACAAATTCAGCTCATATGATTTATGATGTAATCTTATTGGATGATAGATCACCAGAAAAGGCTTTAATCCCAAAGGCAGGCTGTCAGGTTCAAATGTACCAATGAATTCAATGTCTTTTTTTGAAAACACAGGTGGAGTTGATTAATGTTGTTTTAAAATAAATATAAGACCACTGAACTGAACCTTTTTTTTTTAACTGAACCTTTTTGTGAAACAGAGCCTATTTTGTTCATGGGGCTCTCCCTTGGTGTCTGACTTACGTGCTGTGTGTTTCAGACAGCCCTGAACAAGATTTCAGCCCCCAGGTGGGAAGTTTTAGCCTTCCCTTCTTCACCACATGATGTAGGTGAAAATGGCTGATCTCTACTCTGTGCACAGGGTCTGTGTGGTCCAAGACCATGGACAGTCCAACTAGTATACCACATGGTTTCAGTGAGTAAACATTTGGGTTTTTTGGGTTTGAAAAAGGGTCACCTCCTTTGGCTTGTTGAGCCTGATTTCAAACATGGTAGCTAACCTATGAAACTAGAAGTTATAAAGAAAAAAATACACCCTCGAGGATGAAAGTGCACAGTCAACCAAGTTCTGTAAGAGTTTGGGCGTAGGCGGAAAAAGTGCAGGTGGGATGAGCCCAACAGTGCAAGCAGACTGCTCCCACCACCACAGGGGCGCTCACGTGGGAAGGTGTGCCCGGCTCTCACCCTCCTGCCCACACACTGGACAGCTTCTTCAACTTTCCATCGGAGTACTTGGCAGTTGTTCCAAAACACAGGCAAAACAGCCAGCTGTACAACTAAAATGTGTTTGAACTCCTCTGCTTTATTTTAAAGGTGTGAATCCTGTTTTCTACTCAATAGCCATAAATGTTTACATATCATAACAATATTTAATATTTACAATAATCTATTTACTACAACTTACCTATGTTCCATTAATGGTGTTTAATATTCATTTTAAAATTTAATAATTGAACATTTAATATTAATAATTAAATATAAAAATAGTTCACATTTTTAAGCGATTTATACATAGAGTGTATTAGTCAAGATCCAGGAAGGAAACAGAAGACATCCCAGATAATCGAGTGAAGGATTCTAAAGGGAAATAATTTTAGCACTGTGGGCAGGGTTAAAGGCATAAACAAGAGGCATCCAAAGACCAGACAGTGGGACGTGATTGCTGCTGCTGGGCCTTAAGTAACAAAGAGAAGTCCTAGTGTTACCAGTACCTAGGAAAGCAGAGCTTGCAAAGGACGTACCCCATCCCCTGACCCCCCCACCGAAGGGAGCTGGAATTGAGAGGAGACATAGTCTGAGTGTCAGAGACAAAGTGCCAAGATGAGTGTGGAGAGAATACCCCTGCCTCTCTCTGCTCTCACGCCTCTCGATGGTGCTCACCATTGGCCAAAGCCGAGCTGAAACCATGCACCAAGAAGCCCACAAGTGGTCAGCCTCCTGGGTCCAGAGCAGGACAAAGAAGGGCAGAAACGGAATTGAATGGGAGAAACTGGCAAATGGAGATGACCGGAACCACTAGGGGCTGTGCTAAGCACTTAAGAATATTATTTCCCCTATTTTTTAGATGGAAAAAAACAGGTAGTGGAGTTTAAATTCAGGCTGTCTAACTCTGGCATCTGGGCTCTTAACTGCTACACTATTTAATTAAGCTGTATTTAAAATAATGTTTTAAAATTACTACCTCGTTAAAAAAAAAAAAAAAGCTTAGCGGTAAAACAAATGTTATCTATTTGTTGCAAGACTTAGTGATCATCACCCTTATTCTGATAAATTTATCTTAATCTCATCACCAACTTACCTGATGGTTAGTCTCTTGCAATTTATGTCGATTCTATGATCTACAATTTGCGACCCATTTTCTGAAATCTGTTGTCCATAACACAAATCCCCATGCATGAACTACAAAATATATTGTCAATTCTTATTTATTCTTATTTACTCATTCTTCAAATAATTCTTAATCATTTATTTTGCACCAGGCATTACCCAAAACAAAGGGTCCTACTATCTAGAGGGAATACTGACAGGTAAATCATAAGGAGAATGTGCTAACTACCTCAGTTAAGCTACCCAGGCTGCATTAAGGGAACACAGAAACAGAAACACAGCTTGGGTAGAGAAGGAGGCATCCCAAGACAGAGGTAAGAGCATTTACAAGGTCTTTACATTTACCAAGTCTTAATGGCATGAAAGCTTCTTATGTTCGGGACTACACTGAGAACTACAGTGGATAATTACAAAGGATTAAGGATAAGCATATTTGTGGGAAGTAGAAAGTAAACAGGAATAGAGCTTTTAACTGCAAGCAGTAGTTCCCATCTCTTGGCAGGATTGCATAAATGGAGAACCCAAGTGGACATGAGTCCACTTAGGGATCTAGTTGTCAGGGACTCGTAGTCTCATCAGCAAAGGAATGGGCTCTGACTATTTTCTCCCTCCTTGCAAGATTCTATTCAAGATTCAGAGTTCCAGAGGCAAGGTATGACTGACCTTGGCTTGGGCAAGATATCCATCTCTCAACTAGGGGAACATGAAGCACTCCATGGAGTACCCATAGGAGAAGATTCTCCAAAAGCAAATTGAATCACTGACTAGCCAAAACACAACAAATATCTTCTCCAATAGGTTAGGCCATGTGAGTTCTTGTCTCCATATGAAGGCTTTATCTGGCAAACAAAGAGGAAGCACTGAAGGATTCTAAACAGAAGGGTGACATGGTTAGATTTGTGTTTCAAAATGATCAATCTTTGAAACCACACCGAAGGGTAGACTGAGAGAGAGACTAGTTAGGAGGCTGATTAAACAGTTGAGGGAAAAAACTTATGAAGATGTAAAACCTATGAAATTATGAAAAGATAAGGGGACCAACTTGAGAGATTAAGAAGTACCACATGAAAAAAAAAAAAAAAAAAGAAGTACCACATGAGGATTGGTAAAAGGAAAGGTTATTGTGGCCTCCGGGTTTCCCCTAAGAGTTTTATAGGGAATTGTTGGAAAATTAGGGACACTAATAGGAAAATAAAGGGACACCCTGAAGGGCCCTCATGGAATAGGCCAAAGTTCAAATATTATGTTCATTGTTCCAACAAAACATGAAAAGTTTCCCAAAACTCTAAATCCAAAATATGTCTCTGAGATTTATTTTGCAGTTTGAAGTGGTACAAAATACTTTGATCAGATTCAAGTTTTCTGATTCTTGGTTTGGATAATGTGGTCATAGATGCGTGAACACGGGCAATAGAGACAGAGAGCAAGGAGCCTATTCAGAACCAGTACAGTGAGTAGTGGTGCCTGCAGAGAAAATGCTCAGATTTCACTAGAAATAGAGGCCTGACTTGAGCAAGAAGAATCAGGCTAAAGAGACCTGAGAGGAAGGTCAGATCCTTTGGCAGTAACAAGCACACATCACTCAAACCCTAGGTATCCACCTGGCTCAGAAGGAGGCATCCAACACCCCTGTTACACACAAATCCAGCACCCTGTACTTAGAGAAAAATCATTACATCTCTAAATTGAGAGCAGTATGACCCACAGTACAAATACTTGGATTGATCACACAGACTTTGGCACCCACCAGGGAAAAGCTGAGTGAACTCTCAACACTACGTACAATGATAATTATGGGCATTTCCTTCCATTGAACCTGTTCCTCTAAACATCCTCAGAGGCTTGTAAAGGCTGCTTCTGAGAATTTTAACATTCCTAGGATACTTTGTGGCTTGACTATTTCTCTTAGCCACCCATGGTCATAAGTGCTTCTTTTGAGACTGCTGAATCTAAACCAGTCTCAGAACTGGGAAGGGGCCTTAGAGATGCACAGGTATGACTTAGCACTCAACAATCTACTCATCATTCAGATGGAGAAACAGAGGATCTATGGGTTGAATAATAAGAAGCAGAGGGAATAGAGAATAGGAGCACAAGCCAAGACTCCCTGTTAGCTTTGTAACCTTGATGAGGTTCCTTATCCTTCCTGTGCCTGTTCCCTCATCTGTAAAATGAGTAGAATAATCTCATATGGTAGTTAGCCTTAAAACCGAGAAGACTTGAATCTTTCCTCAGGTGTCAACATGGGTCCATTCTCTGTCAACTATGGTCTTAATGAACTGAAGGGCTGAATCCTGGCTTAGATGTAATTCTTGGAAAGGCTGTTAGTTGAACTTTTCTTTGGCTGGTCAAGATTATTTTTCAACAGATTCTTTAGCCAATAGTGTTACAATATACCACCAGATAAATCAAGAAATTAATATTGCTGTGGGGTGAATAAAGAAACACCTATTGGAATTCTTGTCATGCTGACAATGATAATCTGCAGTAGATCTGACTCCCTATATGCAGCCCAAATAGTATATGTTGGAGAAAGTAAGCTAATGAATATCAAAAGCCAAAAATTCAATCTGCAAAGGGTCTGCTTATGGAAAATGAACTATAGGAATCATTTGTGGGGTGCCTGTGTGGCTCAGTCATTAAGCATCTGCCTTCAGCTCAGGTTGTCATCCCAGGGTCCTGGGATCAAGCCCCACCTCCAGCTCCCTACTCAGTGGGGAGCCTGCTTCTTCCTTTGCCCTTCCTCCCTGCCCATGATCACTGTCCTGCTCCTACACTCCATCTCTCAAATAAATAAATAAAACCCTAAAAAAAAAAAAAAAAAAAGAATCAACTACACTACACAGTATTCCTCCAACCACATAACTAATAAAGTGAAACTTCTGAAGTAGAAAGCAGAGAGGAAATATCCAGCACCTAGAACATGCCTGGTGTAGAGTAGGTATCCAATGAATAGTAATCAAATAAATCTAATCTCCATCAATGAAAAGGTATCTCACGTTAACTTGGATTTTTTTTGATTGGATCTAAAGTACTTAAAGGAAATGTCAGGAATTTTTATGTAATTAATTTTTGAAATGAAATGGATAATAAGGAACACAGATAAGCTGTGATTGCAGATAGCATAAAATAGAGATTTAAAGAAAATTATTAAAGGTTTTAAAACTCAAATCTAGAGGAAAGGGCAGATGCTTTCATCTTTAGCCCTTATTTCATGATCTACCTATTTAATATTTGAAATCCTAAAGATTATCAAGATAACAAAAATGTTCTCTAGGGGCACGTGGGTGGCTCAGTTGGTTAAGTGTCTGACTCTTGATTTTGGTTCAGGTCATGATCTCAAAGTCATGGAATTGAGCCCCATGCTTGGGATTATCTCCTTCTCTCTCTGCTCCTCCCTCCCCCCCCACCCCACTCACACTCTCTCCCTCAAATAGAATTTAATAATAAATAAATAAATAAAATTTAAAATATATATATATATATATATAATGTTCTTTCTGTCCCTAGAGATCAAAAGAAAACTTAGATGTGGGGCAGCTCCTTTGGAAATAGTCTGGCAGTTCCTCAAAAGTTTCAAATTTAAAAAAAGTTTAAAAGTAGAGTAATCATACAACCCAGTAATTCCACTAACTGGTAAATATCCAAAATAAATGAAAACATATGCTTTCACAAAAAAAAAATGTATACACGAGTGTTCCTAAAAGCACCATTCATCATTGCCAAAAAATGGAAACAATCCAAACGTCCATCAACTGATGAGTAGATAATTAAATGGTGATGTATCCATGTAATGGATGACCATAAAGAAGCCAAAGACAAAATATTATATATTGGATGATTCTATTTATATTAAATGCCCAGAAGAAGAGATCTATAGAGACAGAGAGTGGGTCAATAGTTGCCCGGGGCAGCTGGGGAAGGGGTCATTGGGAGCAGCTGGGAATAACTGCTCATGGCTGCTCATGGGGTTTCTCTTTAGGGTGGTGAACATGTTCTAAAATTAATTGCGCTGATGGTTACACAGCTCAGTAAATATACGAAAAATCATGGAATTGTACACATTGTTGATGAATTGTATGGTATATGAATTATAATAATAAAGCTGTCATTTAAAAAACCACAGCTGATACAATTTTTGCTCTGCGTTTGGTTTTTAAAAAGCTGTCCTAAAAAACATGGCTTTTAAAGTTAACGAGTCAAGCAATGAAGCTCCCTCATGTTGCAACAAGTTAAGGGCCAGATATGGTCAGCCTGGAGTAACCATGGAAAAATCACAAATCCTCAGAGAGGATCCATTGTCTGCTCAATATTTATTGAGAGTGTGCCAATACGAAGGACATAGAACTTGAGCTATGCTCACGTTCTTTCTACAGTTTGCCAAGTTTCAGTAACCATCCAGGTTGTGCAACAAATATTAAAGAAGTCATATAGAAGCTGATTTTTATTGATGCTAAAAAAAAAACCCCTACTTGTTCACTAATCTGTAGTCACACTGGCCTTCCTAATGTTTTGCTGAGCTCTGCCTACCTCAGGGCCTTTGTACATACTATTCTCTGTACCTGAAGTCCTAACCCTCAGGCTGCTCGTCAGTCGAGGCTCTGCTCCAATGTTGCTTTCTCAGGAAACATTTCTTAGATCCTGTGAGCTAAAATAGTCTTACCCCACATAAATTCTCTCTCCCTCATTGCTTTGTTTTATTTCCTTCACAGCATTTAGAACTATCTGAAATTCTCATGACTTTATCAGTGTGTTGTCTGTCTCCCCCATCAGAAGGCAAGCTCTGTGAGGACAGGCCCCGGGATCTTTCCCCGTGCCTACAGCACTACCAGACAGGCAATGAGTGCTTGTTAAGTATTTATTGAGCAAATGATCTCCATAGTGCAAGTCATAATCAACTTCGTAAACAACACCCAAAGGTCAGTCTCTGTACCTTGAGATCACAGGGACACTGACCATCCAGAGAACAGTCTGTAGCCAGCTCCTGGCTGAAAGGGCAGATGCCCAGGCTGGAAACCCAGTTGGCCCTCAAGGACTTCCCGTGCTCTCTCACTAATCTCTCACCATCATTCCCAGTCAGAAGGCAGAGCACACTCAAGGGGCCTTTCCTGTAGGTTTATAAATAAGTCTGCGCTCACGGCTGATCCCAGACTGGCCTACATGGCAACGTGCCCTCAGTTTGCTCAGTTAGTAGGACTGCTCCCTGTCAGGTTAGCAAATAACCGTCGTGTGGAGAGCAGCCCAGAACAAAAACCTGCTCCGTGTCCTCACACAAACACCACACGTTGAAGATTCTTTTTCAAACCTCGGCTCCAGTCTCTACAGCAGCAGTCCATCCCGGTCCTACCCCAGAGCGCTAACTCAGACTGGCTACCAGGCTTATTTTTTTTTTAAGTCATTTCAATCAAGTAAACACTGAAGTAACGCAGAAGCTGTAGAGTGCTTGTCACTCAAAAGATATTAGTACTAAGCCCAAGCAATTGGCACATTTGCCAAGATGTCCCTTGTGAGTTCTTTGGGGACACATTGCTCAACATAGTATTTGAGATTATTCAATTATTAAGAAATGGACATGAAATAATTTTATGGACACGACTTCTATTTCTTTGTGTACTGAAGGCAGCACAATAATCCAAGACTTACTTTTTATAAAGACTGACTTCATATTTGGTAACATGCCGCAATGGGACTCAGTGACCGGAGAGTATGTATGCCCTTTTATTATAGACAGAAGCCTTAGAAAGACCAGCGCCTATAAGGTGAACAGTCATCACATTGCAAGGTGTCACAATACAATAGGTTATATGCGACAGGTTGCCTTTTCCTTGTTGCCTCCCTCAGCGTAGGATTAGGATGCTTCATCTAGTGCAGACTTCTTGCCCTTCCAAGCAAAGAGCCAGTGAGGAAATTCACCTGTATGACTTGATGTGAGGATAACTGAATGGTCAAGAACAGGGTTCTGGAGGCAGATTGTTTTGCGTCGCGGGTCTTGGTTCTCTCCCTTTCAGCGGTGTGACCACCGTGGGGATGTCCTGTGTGAACTTGGCCACCGTACTTAATTCCTCTGAGCCGGCATCTCTTCATGTGCAGAGTGGAAATACCTCATAGATCTGTTAGTACAGATTAAGTTGCATAATGTATGCAAAACATTTAGCACAGCCCGTGCCAACTTCAGGTGTCGCCATTGATGAATTAGGAGGATTCTAGCAAGCAACTTCTGACCTCTCTCCTGAAGTTCTCCAAGGACTGCAGAACTGGGAAGGATGCAAGGGCATTTGAGTTGATACCAAGATTATGAAATTGACAGCGTGCGGACACATGAGCTCAGGCATGGCCAGACGATTCATACGTATTAGTGGCAAGTTTAAAAAAAACACCACCCAGTTCAGCTGGAGGGTTGACTATAACAGTGCCTGTGGATGTTAAGTTCTATGAAACTCCACAGAAATTCATCCAAGAAAACACATTACGTAATCCGGGCTGTAGACCTGCATCCATGCAGTGGATATGGTTGCCATTTAGGAGAATAATCCATTTCCAGTTCTCCTAAAGGGAGTCATGGGTCCCTTACCTCCCAGAGTTACTCCTGTCTTCTTGATGTTTATGACGTCTTAGATTTATATAACTGTTTTCTGTAACGCATTTCTGTGTGTTTCCGTTCAGTTCGTTTAAAATTCGCAGTATTTCTACGTGTCCTGCAAAGCAGGTAGTATTTATGCCATTTTTTGGTATTTCTTCATTCTGTTCTATTTTAATGCAGGAGGAGTATGACACCCAGAGAGGTTAAGCAACTTTCCCAGAGGTCACGTTATCTGTCCACTAGCCAGACAGTAGGAACACTTAGTCCAGTAAGCTTCCTTCCACCTAAGTGTTTCTCCAACTGTAGCATGCATATGAATCACTGGGGATCGGGTTACAGTGCACCTTCTGAATTCAGTAGGTCTGTGGGGGAGCTAGGGTTCTGCATGTCTAACAGGATCCCAGGACTCTGCTGCTGGCAGACCCCAGAATGTCCTCCACAACACCACACCCTCCGTACCACCCCAGGCATATTCTACTACTCACCCCATTGCAATTGAACCCTTTGGGTATCCATTCATTCCCCCCCGCCCCCAGACTCTGAGCTCCCTGGGAGCAGGAAAAGTAAGCTTTGTTCAGTACTTTGCCCACGCTATTTAGCACCATGCCTGGCAAAAAGGAACTGAATGAATATTTTTGAACAGTGAAAAAAAAGAAAAAAAAAAACAATATATTTCTGATTATAAAGCCAAGACTTTACTTATTGCAAAAAGATATTTACCAGTGTTCCTTTGTTGTTGCGAGTCATACTGTACCTAGCTTTAATTGCCAGGTCCCAAAATAACATCCCCAAAGGAGGCCTGCACTGTCAACATGTTTAGACCTACATCTCGCCCAGAACTCTGCTGGGGCCTAGTGGCAAACAGTCACACTCGCAGGGAATGGGTTAACATGAGGTCATTCTGAGGGCAAGGGGGGCATGTAGGACAGGCAGGTGACGGAGACCCACTACATTCAGCTTGAAGGAAGCCAAGTCACCTGTGCTTCTCCCTGAGGATGCTGATAACACCGGTCGGTCACAGTTTCCAGTTTTCCATACACCAAGAACTGTGCTAAGCGTTTTGCAAGGTCATCTCATTTCATCCTCTCTACAAACCTATGACACAGGCACTTGTTTTATAGGTCAGGGAGGAGAGACGCAGGGTTATGAAACTATAGGAGGCATAGCCCAGATTTGGACACACGTAACCTGGCTTCATAGTCAGTGCTTCCAACCACATTGTCTACTGCCTGGAAGTAGACAGGGGGGAAGAAAAACAATTTCTAGAAGATGGAGTGACTTTGCTCTCCTATCAGTAACCTGATAATATAGGCCCCAACAAATCCCAAATACAGGGAAGTGGGGAGAAACCCATTATACATCAACAGGACATGACTCTTTTTTTTTTTTTTTTTAAGATTTTATTTATTTGAGAGAGAATGAGTGAGAGAGAGCGTGAGAGAGGAGAAGGTCAGAGGGAGAAGCAGACTCCCCAAGGAGCTGGGAGCCCGATGCAGGACTCGATCGTGGAAGCCCAGGATCAAGACCTGAGCCCAAGGCAGTCACTCAACGAACTGAGCCACCCAGGCGCCCAGGATGTGACTCTTATATCCAAAAGGAAGGGTGTGAATGTATAGTGTAGAAAAAGTAGGATATTCTGTTACAGCAAAGGTGCAAGGAGTTCGACTCTGCTTGGCTTATGGTTAAATACACAACACCACTGAAAGGTTAAGTAAGAGTCAGTTAAGTAATAAGTCTCAAAGGTCCCAGATTCCTTTCACACTTCATTAGGCCTCTTATGAAATCTTGCATTAATGATTGGGCCAAATCTGAGAAAATGGTCATCACATGGAGGAAATCAGAATTTGGTGAAGCATGTGTGTCCAGTGTAAAAAGTCAGAAAGTCTAAAGGACAGAGTGACCTTTGCTTTTCAGAAGCTTAAAAAGCAGAAGTTCAACAGTTATATTTTAACACTGTCAGAAAATGAGGAAATCAAGAAAGCAAGTAAAGAGAATGCATTGTCAAGCAGGGTAATTGATGTCTCTTTCATAAAAGATTTTAAAATGCAGAATAAGAAAATAAATAGTGGTGATATAAAAGTACAGCCCTAAGGGGCACCTGGGTGGCTCAGTGGGTTAAAGCTTCTGCCTTCCGCTCAGGTCATGATCCCAGGGTCCTGGGATGGAGCCCCACGTTGGGTTCTCTGCTCAGCAGGGAGCCTGCTTCCCCCTCTCTCTCTCTGCCTGCCTCTCTGCTTACTTGTGATCTCTGTCTGTCAAATAAATAAATAAAATCTAAAAAAAAAAAAATACAGCCCTAAGGACTTGACTAAAACATTGTGAGAAGAAGCTGAGCTCTGCAGATTGGTTTTTAATCACACTCGTCTTCTTATTTATCTTTGGTGGCAACATAATGTGGATTGCAAAGGCCCAAGACCTGGTTCTGTCACTTCCTCGTTTTGGTCTCAAGCTAGCAGATTTCTCCCCAAAATCCCATTTTTTCCTTCTGTAAAATGAGGGCAACAAAGCTGCCTCCTAGACTTATTGTGAGCTTTACATTAAATGACATACTGGGAGCCTTTAGACCCAAATAGAAAATCTACACATTGCTCATGTTTTCTCTCCTCTCTTGTAACTTCTATTTTCTTAAAAGAATCTCTTTACAGTATTTCTATTCATAACTTCAAGTTCTTGTTGATAGAAACATAAAATTGTCCAGGATTCGGAAAAACATACCTACCTCCACACAGATGAGATAAGTGTATAAGAAAGTGAGTATAAACGACTGGCATATCGTATGGAAAGATTGTCGTATGTTAAGTTTGGGTGTTAAAAATAGAACCATATAAAATTTCACGTAGGTATGCATCCTGAAAAAAAATCACCCACACTTACACTTACAAATTTTAGTCAATATACCAAATTACAATCATATTAAAAAGTCAAAAAGTTTTATAACTCAGTAGTGTAGATTTCTGGGGGGAAAAAACATTAATTTTTATAATGTTTTATAAACCTTAAGGTACTAAGCAATACACGATATTGTTTTGATTGTAATGTCCTTTTGGCTCCTAGAATATTAGCAAATTAAAATCACTCAAAAAATTAAACTATAAATTTTATTCAGTGGAATTAATGTGAAATTTACATGTGAAGCAAGGAAATTCAACTCTTTAGGAAGTTATAATGACATAGATAATAGACATGAAATCAACAAAGACAACAAACAAAATTTTTAGAAGCCTTCCAAGAATTTCATCTTCTGGACTTGTAGGAATAGTAGTAGACATTAATATCCAGTTTTTAGACATCATATCCAGAATGCTCTTGCTCCCTGATGGGGAAAAAGAGAAAAGTATTCTGAAATAAACGTATTTATAATCCTGATTCTTTAACCTCAGTGGAATAGTTGCACTGTAAAAAATAGTGATGAGGGAACATCTGTACACATCTGTAACCCACCAATAAACTAAAATACTTTTCCCCCTAATTAATTAAAATATTTTCCACCCACTCATTTTTGACCACTTTATGTCATAATCAGACATTTTTCTACATGTCAAATATGCCTTTCTTTCTAAAAAGGGACAGCTTGGGGCACCTGGGTGGCTCAGTCGGTTAAGCCTCTACCTTAGCCTCAGGTCATGATCCCGGGGCCCTGGGATTGAGCACCGCATAGGGCTCCCTGCTCAGCAGGGCGTCTGCTTCTCTCTCTGCCTGCTGATCCCCCTGTTTGTGTGCTCTCGCTCTATCTCTCTCTGCCAAATAAATGTACAAAATCTTAAAAAAAAAAAAAAAGAAAAGAAAAGAAACAGTTCAAGGAACAATCAGAATGACCATTCTCTTGTCATGTTATTAATAATTAGTTTTTTATGAAATCTTATCTACAAAGTCATTTACCATCATTTCTACTGGCATCAGTGAAATTGCCATTCTTCCCACCTGTATGGGTGGCATCACCAGGAAATGAGAATTAGAAGACACAGAAAAAGGCAGGTGACAAAATGATTTTTTAATTAAACAACAAAAGGTCTTTTTCATTGTCCTGATCTTTCCTCAAGGTCCTCTCTCTCTCTCTCATTATTTTGGTCACTTAATAAGATATTAAATATTTAATTTCCTCCACATTTCTGTGTTAATCAGAGAGTTTTTACAAACAACAGCAATTTCAAAAAATATTACGGAATTTTAAAAGGTATTAATGTGAGTTCTGTGCAGCATACTGCTGGAGAATTTTACCAAATGAGTGCCTGTCAGGGAGGGAGTTTAGAACCATTCTGAACTCCTTTTTCAGGAATGCAAGTTCAAATAAATCAAGCAGTTTTCAAAGACTTGCATCAGAGTTCCTTTTATACACTCAAAAGGAGTGTCAATACTTTAAAAAGTTGGAGTAGAAGAATACTTTTTGCTATTTTCACTCAAAAACCAAAAAGGCAGGTTGAGTTGTAAGAGAGAGGACTAGATGGGGTTTCTGCGGTATTTTCTTCTCCCATTTCAGCAATCTGGTTTAAGTTCTGCAATAACGAGCCCCGTTCCTGGAGGAGGGAATGACATGCCCCAAACTATGCAGTAGTCACTGGCAAAGTAAACACCTAAGATTTCCCTGACATTCAAAGATTCCTTTTGCCTGTGTTTCAGAAACAACGGGTGAGAAGAATATACAAGTTTGTAAAGTGATTTCTTTCGTTCCTACGGCCTCCAGCTTGTGTTTCTTTCATTTGTGCTCTGAAGGGCACTTTTACTTTCATCCAACAATAGCAAGAGACTGAAATAGGAAGTGTGGGAAAGACCAGGTAGCGGGTGGGGACTGATGAGTGAGTAGAAACCCGTTTCTCACCTGACTTAATCCCAGGTAATGGTAGATAACCCCACTCCCAGGGTTCACTCCGCAAGCTCTTGCTAGAGCAAAGTGCATTCGGTGCCAGTGGTCTCTTAGCAACCTTGGTCCCTGTGTCAAAGCACATTGAAAGGTTTTATTGGATGGTGAGGTAGTGTACAAAGTAGAGGGGCAGGGAGCCTGCTTGGAGAAACTTCTAAAAGAAGTCAGGAAGATGTCGAAGGGTGGACTTTGGAAAATGTGACACTTTAATTTTAATTTATCACAGATTTGTGCAGCTAAACAGTGAAACTTTAACAGAAAGGTTAAGCTGAATTTTAAGTTTTTCCTGGCAGGGAAAACATTCACCGTGTTTTTTAAACATTTCTCTCTCTGAGAAATGTTTAAAGTTACATACATTTGCAACTAGTAAGTAAATTCTAAAGACCTAATACCCATTACAGGGATTATAGATAATAAAACTGTATTATAACCAATAAACTTGCTAAAAGACTAGGTTTTAATTGTTTTCAACACGAGAAGAAATGATAATTATGTGGTATAATGTAGATATTGGCTAATATTACTACGGCAATCATACCGTACAACTCAACCAAGAAATTCCCTAAGAATTATTTTAAATATATTTGCTTCAATGCTTTCTATGACAATGAACAAAATGCCACTGTCTACGTAAGACCATAGTTCATGTGACAGACATAGTATGTCTGCTATAAATTCTATAACTTTTAAGACTTTGTATCACTTTTATGAACAAATTAGAAAGTGCAGGAGTAAATTTATTACAAAAGACCAGGCTACAACATTTAAAATAAAATCGCTTAAAAAAAAAAGTGTGCGGGGCGCCTGGGTGGCTCAGTGGGTTAAGCCTCTGCCTTCGGCTCAGGTCATGATCCCAGGGTCCTGGAATCGAGCCCCGAATCGGATTCTCTGCTCAGCAGGGAGCCTGCTTCCTCCTCTCTCTCTCTCTGCCTGCCTCTCTGCCTACTTGTGATCTCTCTCTGTCAAATAAATAAATAAAATCTAAAAAAAAAAAAAAAGTGTGCAATTAAGGGGTGCATATGTGAATGGCCATAGTGTAGGAGGTAAATTTATCAAGGAAAGCAAGGGATTGGCTACCATGTCAGGATGGGTGACTTCAGTGAGGGGAAGGGAAGAGATAAGTGGGATGAGGAGCTCCCAGCACTGTTTAATTTCTTGTCCTGGGCAGTGGTTACACTGACAATCACTTTTTTTTTTTTTAAGATTTTATTCATTCATTTGACAGAGATCACAAGTAGGTGGAGAGGCAGGCAGAGAGAGAGAGGAAGAAGCAGGCTCCCCGCTGAGCAGAAAACCCAACATGGGGTTCCATCCCAGGATCCCGAGCCAAAGGCAGAGGCTTTAACCCACTGAACCACCCAGGCACCCCACACTGGCAATCACTTTTTAACCATTTGTTAAACTGTACCTATAAGTTTTATGCACTTTTCTGTATGTATGTTAAACTTCACAACCAAACAATGAAGAAAAAAAAAAAAAGGAAAGGAAAGAAAAGAAAAGAACACCAAGAAATACCTACAAATGATCACAGTGGTCAATTTTGGAAGGAAGGACAGTATGTGATTTTTTTATCCTTCTGTTTCCATTTCTCCCATTTTCATTTAAAGGGATATCGCTTGCTTATATAACTTCGGAAAACAGTTTCAAAACTGCCAGTCGTCTTCTTTCTCCATATGTAGAAAAGTAACGTATACTAATTTTATTTTGTCAAACCGATCATTTAAGCAAGTATGAACTTGGGAAAATTAGATTTATCCATGAAACATTTTAATTGAAAACATATCAGTACAAATATATATTTTCAATTAAAATGTTTCATTGATAAACTTAACTTTCCTTGAGTTCATTTTAAGTCTCTTTTGCTAAAGAACATATTCTTGTCTCATCCAAAACACTCATTATCAATAGGAATCTGGGTGGTTCCTGTTTGGTTCTTCTACTTGATGATAGATCTGCTTTCAGATCTTAGTCACTAGAAGGACACAGACTTGTATCATCACAAGCTTACTAATGTGCTCAGATTTTACTGTGGATTAAAATTATGAGTGTCATGATTTATGTTTTGTCTAATTCTTACATGGCTAGAAGCTTTGTAAACAGGTGTTTTTTTCTTTGGGAATGAGGGACATTTTGGGGGGGGGGGGGAAGCTATTTAGCAACAGCAATTATCAGGGGGAAAAAGATTCCTAGTGTTTTTTTATTGGATACAACATGCACCAAAAATACAAATTTCAGGGGCACCTGGGTGGCTCAATGGGTTAAAGCCTCTCCCTTCGGCTCAGGTCATGTTCCCAGGATCCTGGGAACGATCCCCCCACATCGGACTCTCTGCTCAGAGGGGAGCCTGCTTCGTCCTCTCTCTCTCTCTCTCTCTCTCTCTCTCTCTCTGCCTGCCTTTCTGCCTATTAGTGATCTCTGTCTGTCAAATAAATAAATAAAATCTTTAAAAAAAAACAAATTTCAAATAAATTAGGACACTTTAAGAGTATGATAGACCATATTGAGTGTGACTATTTCGAGACCACGGGCTTATCTTGAATATAGTATTTAAAAGTCATAACTAAAAAAATCTCTAATATCTAATCTAAGACATCCCCGATTATTTTGGCCCTTCATGTCAAAATTTCAGATGATTGCAAATAATTTATCATCTCATTTGCAATGCTTCTACCTACCTTTCTTCTCCCTATTTCAAAGGTACTGGGAATAAAATTATTATTTTATAGAATGTTGTACTGCAAATACTCATCTGTTTTTTAAAATTTGTATTTATTTTACCTTTTGACTCCAGAAAGAGTCCAAATAATCTAATTCAAAGTGACCTGTTCATTGTTTATCAGTGGTTGAAAAGTGGTATCCCACAAAGTTGGACAAATGGAGAGTAGCAATAAACTTTGGTCTCTGGGAATGGAATTTCACTGTATACCCTGTTTTTCCTCCTGCCATCAGCTTGTAGGCTCTTGCCATTTTTTTTTTTAAGATTTTATTTATTTATTTGACAGAGAGAGACAGCGAGAGAGGGAACACAAGCAGGGGGAGTGGGAGAAGGAGAATCAAGCTTCCCACCGGGCAGGGAGCCCGATGTGGGGTTCCATCCCAACCCCAGGATCATGACCTGAGCCAAAGGCAAACACTTAATGACTAAACCACCCAGGTGGCCCTAGGCTCTTGCCTTTAAAACCTTTATGAACTTGCTTTTATATAAAATGGGGCTTCTCAAGTCAACTCTGACTTCTGCAACCATAAGAAGAGTGGATTTGCTAAATGGCTTGCACCCCCACCCCCAAGTTTCACCTCACCAGTTTCTCAATTTCTTTCAACCTCTACTATTTCCCCTTACTGGGCATGGATTCTTGGTCAAGACAAAGAACAGAACATATTTTGGAAAGTCTCTTTTTCAGTCAAAAGAAAAACAATTTTCATTGGATTCAAGTTTATAGTCTTAAACTCTTGAGTCATAGTTCAAAAACATTTTCTTTTTTGACAAGAATTTGTTCATCCTACTCCTATTTCCATCAGTATCTAATGGTCAAGATAATACTGAGCAAAGTTGCCTAAAGACACATGTTGAAAAATGACACATAATTGAAATCTGTCCATTTTTACCTAATAGGTCACTCCAGTAAAGTACAGTAATTCCCACTTATTAAGGAGCGAGCCTGTGCCAGGCTGTGGCCACACGCCATGAGAACATGGAGTAACTACCCAGGGCCCCTGAGTATTCTGTGCTGCGTCCTAGATTCTCCTAGCCCAGGGCTCCAGATGGCACCATCTTTCAAATACATAGATTTACTCATATTTTCAAACAAAAAGTTACTTTTGAAAAGATCTGTATTACAATGGAGATTGACCATACTGAAGTGGAAATATCCGCTTGGAATTATTAACGGCCACTCTTCCTCTACGGTCCCGACTCCTTTCTGGGTATGCGAACTGCTGGTCGAATAATGCTATGTACTGTCTTACAACGGCCCTTCTGGGAGAGAGAACCCTGAATCTGCCGGGACATCTCTACAACAGTCAGCCGTTCATTCACTCACATCAAAATACCCTGCTCTTCGTGAATGGGACAGTCACAGACCACCAGTGTGACCTTACTCTAGCAACCAGATTTGCTGAAAGTACAGGTTTTAAAATCTATTTATTAGCTTTTTTATTTGCAATTTTATTCTGGTTTATTATTACCTTGTTATCGATCCACTTATCAACCTTTGACTGATGGGTTTTTTCCCCCTTGACCTCCTTAACCTTAACCAGACAAAGAAAAACAAGAATGTTTTCTGCACATGATGGTTGAGCGATGGGTGTAGAATCAGACTGATGGAGTTTCCCTCAGATCTGTTAGTTACCATGAAACCTTGGATGATCCCTCTGTGCCTTCGTTAGCACTCCTAGAAAATGGGGATGAAAATAAAGTACCTATTTCTTAGGGCAGTATGAGCATGAAATGAGATGATTCTCGTGCCTGGCAAGTACACATCATAAGCAATGGTAAATATTATTGTAATTATAATCTAGCATATTACCTCCTAGAGGGTATCCTTGAATGAGTCATTCTTCTCGGGCTCTCTTTAAACACCTAAACACACAAAACTGTCACACACCTTTGAAATCCAATGGTACCTCCTCTATGATCTAACCTGACTTCCTCCGGCAGACCTGAAGCCAGCTTCTCTACACCACATTTCAACTCACCACACTACATTATGATTATTGGTTTGCATATAGCACCGCATAGACTGCGATGAGGATGGCTTTACCTGCCCTGGATGCCAGTGCCTCACAGTATCTGACACCAATCCATTTTCAACAAATACTGATTTAATAGCTGCATGTAAAGTAGAAGTGTTTTCAGAAGACTGGAAGGCCATTTGGTTTAAATGACAATTGCAACAAGAAAAACATATGTATTAAGTCTACCTTTTCTAGCCAATATTTGAAAAGTAAAATCCCAAAGTTGGGTGCTGTCTACATGGAAAATGTCTCTTTCCAAGTTTATGTTTAATACAATTATCTTTTAGACACTTCAAAAATCATATGGGAGTTATATCTCGTTGGTTTTTTTTGCTTCTGTATTTGTGTTTTGCTTGTAATTAGGGAACCAAGTCTAGCTGCTGGAAGACAACCAAAATTTGGCAGCAGCCATAGGGGATTTTAGGATAGGAACGTCCTGTTAGGATGGCTACCGTTTCTACGGCATCATGGAGATTTGTCCCCTGGGGTCTCTAGAAATGGGCACTGGTTGTGGCAGAGCAGGAGACCTTCAAATTTGAGTCAGTTAGAAGGTAACTAAAAACTCAGACCCATTCAACGGTATTGTGCGTTACATAAGTTTCTAAAATTTGAGTTCAAATTGCATTTTTTGAACTCGCTAAGCCTCCCTTAGATTCTGCCCAAAGCTGAATTATGTGAGAAAGGACATTTAACACACATCTGAAAAATGAATTCATCAATGATACGAGTCTTGTATGAGAGAAATCTTGTTGCATGAGAATCATAATAAATGGCATACGGCTTTACACTTAAATGACTGCCGGCATGATCATTGTACCTTTTTTCCTGCTTGAGATAGGGTTTCAAAGAGATTTTTCTCTTTCCAGCTAAGAAAAACAATAGCAGTGAAGGATCTGAAATATGATGGAAATGTTGGTTCTGGGAAAGGTATTTGCGATTTTGACACTTCCCATTGGACCAACAAGGCCCAGAGAAGGACGGGAATTCCAGAAACTTGTCTGAGGCTCCCTCCACAGCTACTCTCTTTCACAAAGACCACACCATCACCTCAGCCATGTTTTGACGTTTGAGAATCAATCGTTTCTGCATTTCACTCGCCTATTTGGAGACATTCTACCTTCCTCACCTCCCAGCTTCTCTGATTCCGGCCAAGGTCAGACCAGAGAGTCCAAAACCAAGGAAGTCACAAGCGAAGACTGGAACACTTGGCAGGTCACAACTTGACAAAGTAGACTTCCACTGAGGACAAAAACGTGTGCTTGGTCACAGATGGTCCGTCAGCAAAGTGCAGCAAGGAGAGAACATAGGTTTTAGAGCCAGACCAAACTAGTTTTAGATCCTGGTTCTAGCTGGTATGACCCCGTAGCCTCGGACCCTGCCCTTAACCTCACCTGCTACTCAGAGATGCTATCGGTCCTGCAGGGGACTGAAAGGTTTTTACTTGTCACTATCATTAGGAAGAGCCTATGAATGCTTTGACTCTCATCACATAAAACCCAATATCATGAGTAATTAGCAGTCCTATTTCCTTAGTTCTAGAAACTGAAGAGCAGAGAGGTTAAATAAACCACTTCACATCACACACCAGGGGTAAACGGGGATCTGAATGAAGGTCTGTCTGGCCCCACAGCCTTTGCCGCTGCCGCTGCCGCTGTATCTCAGGATCAGGAAGAAGGGAAGCCAGGAGCCCAGCATGCTGCCTGGTGCTCCAGCAAACGGTGGTTGTTGCAGTGAAGCGGCGGAATCAGAAACATGGTCACTTCCCTGCCGCCCAGCACCGTGGAAAGCGTAGTGACTCCGGTGGAGGAGAGGAAACAAGTGGATGCAGAGGTGGAAAGGGGAGGTGGAGACAGGCGTGCAGGTATGTGGGCTGGATTGCCTGGCAGCACTCCCGAGGGTCCCCCTGACCCTTAGGGAGCTGGGAGGCTCCCCAACCTGGGTGGATCTACTCTACTTCTCTTCAACTCTCCCTCTCATGCTTTCTTTCTGTCGATCCTGTGCAGTTGGGGCCTTCCCGGGCCATCTAGACCATGCCTCAAATTTTGTAAGTAAATATCTTGGCCCTCAAATGAACTATTTTTCGGCACATGAACAAACGTCTCTTAATCATCCATTACCAAGACTTCTGAAGGTTGAGATATCTCACTGGCACATTCCTGCCCCAAGTAGGAGATTGTGCATTGCCCCCAAGAAGACATAAATTGCCCAGTTACGGGCACTTAACATGAAGAAGTCTTCTGGAACCACAATAATCAAAATGTTATCAGTCTTCTCCCTGACATGTTCCCCGACCTTCTCCATGAATCACAGCTATAGTGTCCTCTTAAAAGGCCCAGATGAACTGCCCCGAGTCTGGGTGGGGATCAGCTCTGTGAGGTTTTAGGAGGAAGCCCCAGCACATATATGTCCTGACGTGGGGTGAGGAAGCAGGAGTGAGACAGAGGGTGCTGTTTGTGAGGTTTGCGTTTTTTATCTGCAGAATTCATACAGCCAAACAACGGCCCTTCCAGGCTGGGGGCTGGTGAGTGGAGGAGAGTGGAGGCCTGTCTGGAGGTCTTTTGGAGCTCTAAAAAGCATCTGGCAGAACTTTTCAAACTACTTTCTGCAAACACACACGCTGCATAAATTCTGTGGTGGCAATTTTGGATTCATTAAGGCACAGATTTGATTTCTGAAATCACTTAAGTGTTTTTTGGAGTCAAGTTTAGCTGAGAAGGTAGGTGGCTGGGGGGAGAACAGAATTTCAAGTTAAATGAAAATCTGTGAGTCTTTAAAGGCAGAATTGTACTTCCAGCATTTAGCACAGGCCTTAGAAGAAACTATGTGTTTAATAAAAAGTAATGGGTTCACCTGGGTGGCTCAGTTGTTTGAGTGTCTGTCTTCAGCTCAGGTCATGATCTCAGTGTCCTGGGATCGGGGCCCATGTCAGGCTCCCCACTCAGTGGGGGAGTCTGCTTCTCCCTTACCTGCCGGTCCTCCTCCTGCTCGTGTGTGCTCTCCCACGCACGGGCTCTATCTCTCTCTCTCTTGCAAATAAGTAAATAAAATCTTTTAAAAAAGTAATTGGGGAAGTGGGGGGTCGAGGGGTAAGGATGAGGGGCCGATTTAAGGTGCTGTCCTTCTATGCTTCACCAGCTCATTACTTAGAAGGTGAATCTTAGGAGGAACCCTGAAAATTCCTGAATCATTTTCCAAGAATTTACAGCCTTCCAAGGGGAAGTCTAACCAACAATACCTGTTTTTGATGAATCAGTTTTGGATGTGAAGACCTGTGGAATCCGGGCCCTATCTATCTTCTGTCTGAACTTCTCAAGTACCACAGAAAAAGTCCGTTCTGACTTGTGCCTGAGTTACTCACAAAATGACTTCTTTCCTACTGTATAGATACAGAGCTCACTGATGTCTTGCTTACCTTGCACACAGTAGGAATTAAATAAATGTGTGCATGATGAAAGCTTGTAGAGGAAAGCAAGAATCTCATCTCCTGTTGAGATAGCCCTCCTTTCTGTTTCCTCCAGGCACAGAATAGGTCTAGCAATGGAGGGGAACCAGTCCCTTCTAGTCATAGAAACACATAAACCGAAGGACAAAAGCTGGCGAGTTTATGAAAATACTAGCTGACACTTTGAAATTGTTTGGGGAGCTTTGGCATCTTCCTTGATCTTAGCTATAGCCTAACGTCCCGAACTGCCAACCGTATGCCCCACCTCGACCTCCACACAGCTTGCCCATCCTAAAGAGGAAATCAATTATTGTCTCTACCATTTATTTTTTTCTTCGTCCCCTTTGTTTTTTCCTTCCAAGATTTAATTTAAATTCAAGCTAGCTAGCAAAATAGTGTAGTTTTGGTTTCAGAAGTAAAATTTAGTGATTCATCACTTACATATGACACCCAGTGCTCATCGCAACACGTGCCCTCCTTAATGTCCGTCACCCATTTACCCCATCCCCTGTCCACCTCCCTCCTTCGTCTCTACCGTTTAGATTAATACTTTCTGTCAAAGACCACCCTGGAGTGTCTAGATTTGAATCTGAAACAAACAAGAGATGATTAAGAAGATTCAGGAGACATTCAAATGAGGGATTTCATAAATAACCTTAGCATACTTGGCCACTTATATACATTGTGAGAAAACCCCACTCAGCTCAGAGAGCTCAGGACTTGCTTGAACTCACACAGTTGGTCAGCGCTCCAGGCCGGGGCTCCACCCAGGCCAGCAGCTGTCTCCTTCCAGTTCGTTGCAATGCCTCCCTCACACATGGCACTTAGAAGCCTGATGCCCACGTTCAAGAGCACCGAATACATGTAACCAAAGCAGGAAGCTGCATGCGTCCCGGTCCGGAAGAATGACTGGATTGTCTGGTTTCAGCTGAGCTCGCGAGGACCAAGCAGGTCCTCATTTTCCAGACAGAAAACACAGTGACCTACTTTTCAGGACTCTCAGAAGCAACCATTATAAAGGAGGCTACAAAGACAAAGCCTTCGGCTAAAAGAAAACAAGAAGGCGAAGAATTGCTGGAACAAGGCAGGTGCCGTGTCTGAATGGGGACTCCAACACGGGGGAACGATGAGACCCACATCTCCTGGGCAGCCCTCTGTGGGTTACTCTCCCTGGGTGAGATTTCCTTTCGCAGTCACTGGAGCAGCGGGAATACCAAGCATACCACCAGGTGTGGGCAAGTCGTTTAGGATTTATTACTCCCTTGCTTCTCCTCCTAAATTTACTTAGCCAGAAGGAAATGAGAGGAAGCGAATTCTAATTCATTCGTCTGTCATGCAAACAGCCTTATACACATTGGAGGGAGGTTGAAACAGGGTGAGAGAGTTTGGCTCTCTCATTGGCTTTAGGAGTCTAAGTTTTGGCTTTACTGTATTCTCCCCCCACCAGAGGCAAACAGGAGTTAACTTCCCTCCCATGTCCACGTTGCAAAATGTCCTATAGTTTAAAAACCCAAACTTACTGCTCAGGGGCTCGGTAAGTGAAGTCCAACGCCAAGGAGAATGATCTCTCTTCTCTTTTGTGAAAAACACCATATGCTCTTAGGTGGGTCAGGACACGGCACTGGGCCGTTATTAATAACTGGCTTAGAGCTTCATGAAGAAACATGAGCCAGACTGTCACGGGAGGAGGCAAGTGGAAAGGAACTGACAGGCACAGGTGGGATAAATTACAACAAAAATATGCTTGGGCCCCACAGGAGCTCAAACAGCCCATGAGGAGGGGAACCGCTCTCCCACCCCAGTAATCAATAGACCCTTCTGTCAGATGTTCTAAGATTAAACCATAACTTACAAGAATACCCTTTTACTCTCTTGGAGAACACCATGACTCATTTAACGTCATACTACCCTTTGTTCTTCTGAGCCATTCTTTTCCAGGGATAGTGAATATCTTTTCACATGTATCCATTTTGCCTTGTTTACTTTGACTTCTTCCTGTTTTTAAAATATATAAACAAGTGGATTTTCAAAAAAAGAAAGAAACACTTAACAAATGGATTTTCAAATGCACATTATCATTTTGAGATCTAGTTACCTGTGAGCATATCCTTGTCTTCCCCTTAAGGAACCCGAAAGAATTCCTGGCAAATTGTATGTATGTGAGTGTGTCGGGGGAGGGGAGCAGGCCTCAGGATAATATCACACAAGGGAAGCTGCAGCTTTGAAGTCCGAAAACAAGAAGCGGAGTCACAACCTGGCTGCTGGTTGCAGTGTTTCTCCTTTTGAAAAACTGTATCTCACATAAAGTCCAAAAAAGATACACCTCCCCGTTCCGGACAACTGATGTTAAATTTTTTGGATCATTAACAGCATGTCTTCAGACCTAAATTAAATTAAACACTAGCTCTCCCTGCCTGTCTGGGTGTTGAAAAGGAAACTGACCATTAGACAAAGTTATTGAAATACATAAAGATACAAACTGAAGGGAAAAAATCTCGTCAAATCGCCTGATTCTTAAGGTTCTAGCCACCTGTCACCTTGGCTCAGGCCTGGTGACTGTCCTTTTTCCAAACTAAACCCTTTTCAACCAAATCCTTGGGGTGAAGGGGAACTCAAAACCCCTCACTACAAATAGTGGAGTGCTACTTTGCTGAGGCAACTGTTAAAAAGAGAAAGTAATATACCAGTGACCACCGGTTTAAGAGATGGGTAAGAGGGAACAGAGTAGGTACAAGGCCTTAATTTTCGTTTTCATTCACTGATCAGTTACAATTCTTGAGTACACACTGAATATACGTACCTTTATAGAACACATTCATGCACTATTGCGAATACATGACGTACATCATAAAACGCAAATGAAATTTTCTTAAAGATGAAATTTTAAAATAGACATTCTGATATCGTCTTAACACCCCCTCGAGGGTCACTTTGACCAGTGCCTGCGGCCCAAGATCCCACTCTGCAGATGACTGGGGAGTGGTTCCAAGCCCTAGCTCTCACTCACTACCTGCTGTGGCTTGAATTGTGTCCCTCAAAAAGATATGTTCAAATCATCCCTCCCAGGACCTGTGACTGTGGCCTTATTTGGAAATAGGACCTTATATAATCCCCATATAATCCATTTAAGATGAGCTCTTACTGGATTAAGATTGGTAATACTGGGCTGTAAACCAGTGACTGCTGTCCTTACAAGAGAGGGCAATTTGGCTCCAGAGAGGACACCGTGTGACAAAGGAAACAGAGACTGGAACGGTAGGTTCACGAGCCAGGAACACCGAAGGCTGCTGGCAGCCACTTCAGCGATGACAACACAAGGAAGAATCCTCCCCGGGGTGACTTCAGAGAAAGGAGGGCCTTGTGGACACATGGATCTTGGACTTTCAGTTTCCAAAACGGAGACAATATATTTCTGTTGTTTTAAGCCACCAAGTTTGCGGTCATCTGTCCCGCAGCCCTAGGAAACGAATATGTTAATTATGTGATATTAACAATGTGACATGGTCTTCTTGTGCCTCAGTTTCTTCATCTGTAAAACGGCAATCGAAACGTGATCAAGTTGTTTCAAGAAATGAGTGACATGGGGAGCCTGGGTGGCTCAGTGGTTAAAACTTCTGCCTTTGGCTCAGGTTATGATCTCAAGGTCCTGGGATCAAGCCCCACATCAGCTTCTCTGCTCAGCAGGGAGCCTGCTTCCTCCTCTCTCTCTGCCTCTCTGCCTACTTGTGATCTCTGTCTGTCAAATAAATAAAAATAAAATCTTTTAAAAAAAGAAAGAAAGAAAGAATTGAGTGACATAAGACATGCCCTGTCCTCAGCATGGTGCCAGGAACACTCAAAAAGTAGCTTACACTTTGGGAAGCTTTACGAGCAAGGACAGGGGCTGGCCAGCTTTGGTGGAGCACTCCTTCAAAAACTCACCATTCCGGCAACTCGTGTGGAGGCAGTGGGAGTGGGGGGGGAGGGGCAGTGGCGTGATAGTGCTGGGCTCTACCTGAATCCTCTGCCCCTGAAATTCCCACCACTTTGTGTTCCAGGAGGAAGTTTGCCACAAACAACCACCCTTCTACAAATCACTTCAACAAGACTGGTGAGTAACTCCCTTGCTCCCGGCAGCAAGCCCAGACACAAACCCTCCCCATTCCCGTCTGTCTCAGAAATGGTCAGCTGAGCCTTTTGCCCCCACTGACTAATCTGAACAAAATACCTGCTAACGTGTCTTGACCGAACTCTACTCAGGCTTCTCTCTCTACGGTCCCCTGAACTTTGACCCACCTGCATCAGAATACAGAACAGCCCTTCGTTAGCAAATTTTCCAAAAATAAGTTGACCACAGACATTCTCTGATCAGTTGTCTTATCATACACCCTCTCACCTAATTGTGGACACCCAGTCTTTTCAGCTTTGTTTACTCCTCTTTATTTAAAAAAAAAAAAAAAGCCATTTTCTTTTTTTAAGATTTTATTTATTTGACAAAGAGACAGCGAGAGAAAGAACACAAGCAGGGGGAGCAGCAGAGGCAGAGGGAGCAGCAGACTTCCCACTGAGCAGGGAGCCCATCTTGGGGCTGGATCCCAAGACCCTGAGATCATGACCTGGGCTGAAGGCAGATGCTTAACAACTGAGCCTCCCAGGTGTCCCGAAAAAGCCATTTTCTGCCTGAAATTTGAGATGCTTGAAGATCTTTTGATCACTGTTTTCTGAATTTTAATGGGTCCCTGCCATATTATGTCTCTTCTTTTTAATAATTTAAAATGTCTTTAATTGTGGTAAAATACACATGTCATAATCTTTACTATCTTAATAATTTTTAAAAGATTTTATTTATTTATTTATCAGAGAGAGAGACAATCTAAGCAGTAGGGGGTGGCAGGCAGAGGGAGAATCAGGATCCCGGCTGAGCAAGGAGCCCAAAGCTGGACTCAATCCCAAGACCCCGGGATCATGATGTGAGTCGAAGGCAGACACTTAACTGACTGAGCCACCCAGGCACCTCTCATCTTAATTACTTTTAAGTTTCCATTCAGCAATGTTAAGTATATTTACCTTGTTGGGCAACAGAGGTCCAGAACTTTTTCATCTTGCAAAACTGAAACTCCATACCCCGTAAACGGCAACTCTCCCCTCCCCCTTCCCCTCAGCCCCAGACCCTGTCAACCACCTACAACAGTCTTTTCAAATAAAGTCTCTCCTTACCTGAATCTAGATTTGTTTTTCTTTGACGGTTTTCTGGCGCCGTGTCTTATACAGAGTGCCGGCCACCCCCCGGGCCCCTTGGTCTTCACCCCGGTGTTCATGCTGGCTTCTCGGACTCTTTGTGTCCCGGGACTGTGGCATCCATGATGGTGAGTGGATCCAGGGTTCTGGACATTTGTGAGTTGTAACACTGTAAGGAGCTACACTGTTTCTTTCAGGCAAGGAGAACTTTCTCTGTCTCTTCTGTGAGGCTTCTTCCGTTCTTCCTTTGTTTCTCTACTGGTTTGTTTTGTAAGGAAGTACCCTCAGCTCCTCCACTGAGGTCTGAACAAGGGGTGATTGGGATTGTGTAAGGAGAACTAGAGGAATAAAACAAGTAGTATCTTTTCTATCTTCTTTAAGGTCTTATGTCTGATTAAATCATCTTATCCCCTGCGTTCCTGGTTATATTAGTTTCCCTGGGCTGTCATCATAAAATACCAGAACTAGGAGGCTTAAAACAATGGAATTTTGTTGTCTCACAGATCTAGAGGCCTCAAGTCTGGAATCAAGGGTCTGGGGCCGGGGAGGGTGGTGTCCTCCTCTGGAGGCTATAGGGGAAGAGCCCTCCTTGCCTCTCCCTGCCTCCGCACAGTCACCTTCTCCCTGTGTGTCTCTATCTTCTCTTCTTATAAGGACACCAGTCATATTGGATTATGGCCCACCCCAATGACCTCCTCCTAACTTGTTTATCCCTATAAACACCCTATTTCCATGTAAAGTCACATTTATAGGTACCAGAGTTAGGACATCGACGTGTCTTTAGAGGGGACACAATTTGATCCAGGACAATAATTCTCTCTCTGGCACTCCCCTCCTCTTCTCCCTCCCTCTACTTTGCCACGGTGGCACTGATTCAGTTCACTATCTTCAGTAATGGCCAAATTTTCCTGAAGACCCCTTGGAACTCGAGTGACCTCTTGAGGAAACGAGACAACTCCTCACTCTGGTTCTCACCTAAAATCTTCCTTCCTGTCATTTCCTGTCCCTCATGGCTCCTTCTTCCTCCTTTTAACTAAGTCTGACCTTCCTTTAAATTCCCTTGAATTGTTTGATCTGTTCCCCTTCAAAACCCTTCCGTCTTCCATCTCTCTATCTACCCTGCCAGAACCTTCCCCTTCCCGTGCTGGCCCCTCAGTTCCTATAGTCACTGGAGCTAGAGGTGGCCCTCCCCTTGTCAGGGTCCTCAAGGGGTTCAAGGACCCTAAGAGCAATCACCTGAGGCTGAAAAAACGAACTGGACACAGGTGGGGTATTTAAGACACTTAGATGGGATTTGGACACACACAGAGGGCCACTTGGTCCCTCTCAGCCCTTTGTCCAAAATTTCGTTCACAGTTCAGAAGATGACATATCTCTCCCTCTCTCTCTTTTTCAAGTAAGAAAAAAAGTTACCCTTGAATGAGACTCTCTGGGACACACAATTGCAAAGAGAAGTAATACAAGGTATCCAGGATGCGCACTTGTTAAGGGAAAGGAGAGTAGATTTGTCCTAAAGTAATGACTGGGTGTTTAAGAACGAGGAAGAGGAACATGTAGGACAAAATCTGAATGGATAGAGAAAGTTGTAGAAGTTTCATAGAAAGGTAATTTCATTTGTCATGGTCAATGCTGGTGAAAGTTTTATGGGCTTATTTATAAGTTTTTCTTTAAAAGATCTTTAGTATCAGGGCACCTGGGTTCCTCAGTCGGTTAAGTGTCTGCCTTCGGCTCAGGTCATGATCCTGGGGTGCTGGGATCCAGCCATACGTTGGGCTTCCTGCTCAGCGGGAAGGCTGTTTCTCGCTCTCCTCTCCACTTGTGCTCTCTCTCATTATCTCTGTCTCTCTCTCTCAAATAAATAAATAAAACCTTAAAAAAAGAGAAGAGTTTTCGTATCAAATATGATCGTGATGCAAAACTAAACTTTTGTCTTTGCTAAATGAATGAAATCTTCCTATTTGGGAAATAGCTAAAGTTCTTTACGATCATGTCATATTTATTTATTTGCAGGGTGGGGAGCGGCAGAGGAAGAGAGACAGAGAGAGAGAGAGAGAGAGAGAGAATCTTAAGTAGGCCCAATGCCCAGCACAGAACCTAATGCCGGGCTCCATCTCACAACCCTGAGATCACAACTGGAGTCATGATGGTGAGTTCTTGGCTTGGCTTTCGAGGCTCAAGAAGCTTTTAAAAGTCCATTCTGAGATTTCTTATGAAAGCTTCCAACAAAGCAAACTTCAAAAGGCCTGCACATTAAATCATCATTCTTGCTGCACCTCTGCCAATAATCAAGTCATATCTAATGAGACTAGCTTTATTTTATCAATGACAATGATATTTCCTTGTGATTATCTTTGATCAAAAGGGAGATAACTCTCGAGAGAATTTCATGTTTCAGTGGAAAACAGTAGCACAACCTGTGGGTTATTAGATTCTGGCCCTGCTCATTGTTTCTGAGCTAGCCTGAGCGTCTTTGTAATTGCCCGTAACTGAGGAATATGCACTCCTGTAAACTGAACTCGATCCTATCATCTTGCACACATTGTCAAAACTTGTTAAATTTTCTTTTTTTTTTTAATTTAATTTAATTTTATTTATTTGACAGAGAGAGAGAGCACAAGTAGGCAGAGAGGCAGGCAGAGAGAGAGGAGGAAGCAGGCTCCCTGCGGAGCAGAGAGCCTGACGCAGGGCTCGATCTCAGGACTCCGAGATCATGACCTGAGCCGAAGGCAGTGGCTCAATCCACTGAGCCACCCAGGCGCCCCATAAACTTGTTAAATTTTCACTTCTGTTGTTTTCCTTCACTATCTGTGTACAACCATCCAAACTAATATTTCCAATTTTTCTCCTCCCCCCACCTTGTCTTGGCATCATCAAGAATGAAAAGACCAGACACACACTCTCCAACTTCCCCTTCCTTGTCTCATAAAATGATTAGCTGAATTGTTTGCTCCTACCAACCAATCTGGATAGAATACTGGCTAAACTTTAGTCAAGCTTCTCCCCTTCCCACAAGCCCTTGAACTCTGACCCCCAGATTAGAACACAGAACAGCCTTTCCTCACCACCCCAGTCTGCAGAAACTTGTGAGACGCTTGCCGATCTTCCGTTCAGAATGTTCTCACCGTGGCAACAGTCCCATCTCCCTATTGCAATAGTCTTTTCAAATAAAATTTCTACATACCTTAGTCTGGATTTGATTTTATTTGACCGGGATTAATGAGAAAATGCTGAGAGATGTACTGCTAGACACAGACTTTGAGGACAATGGATGTGGTCCCAGACTTTAGACAGATAATAATTTCCTTTTTTTTAGAGTTTTTTTTTTAAGATTTTATTTATTTATTTGACAGAGGGATCACAAGTAGGCAAAGAGGCAGGCAGAGAAAAAGGGGGAAGCAGGCTCCCTGCTGAGCAGAGAAGCTGATGTGGGGCTCAATCCCGGGACCTTGAGATCATGACCTGAGCCAAAGGCAGAGGTTTAACCCACTGAGCCACCCAGGCACCCCAGATAATAATTTCTTAATCTCATTTTCTAGGTAAGGAGGTGGAACTATAAGAAGGCCAAAGGACAGGCTGACAGTCCCAGCACCATGACAGTGGGAATCGCGTGCTATTGCTGATCTCATACAAAACAATGCCCTTTCCAGCACGAACGTGCCTAATCTTGCTCAACATTTGTAGTGGATGAAAATGTTCTCCAGTATTCTAAGAAAAGGGAAATGGATCCAAGAGTGGAAAAAAATGAAAGAATACCCAGAGCTTAAAGGAACCTCGTTCCGTCTGTGGAAATGAATGAAAACCATCCAAATGAGAACCACAAAGTCTGTTTATTCAGAGGCTGCTCCAGCAAGGGAGTTGGCCACCATCACGTACACTGGGTGAAGACCCAAAGGCAGGCAGAACACTGGGAACGCTTTATAGTGCATAAAAAAGAAGGCCCCAAGTGTGGCCTGACTGGAGGCTGGAGGCATGGGGCTGCCCTACATAGGCTAACTAGAGGTGGGGAAGCCTATGTGACTGGTTAGGAAATACGTATTGGCCTTCCTCCCGTTGGTCCTAAATGAGAAGTGGGTGCAAACTGGCAGCGAGCTGTCAGTACAGAGCCCTGGCCGTCCACAGCTGTTGGCCATGGGGTTATGAGCTGGCTTCTGGAAAACTTATTATTGTAGCCAGTTGGCTTTCTGGGCTGATTGAAGCAGGCTATAGGTCAGAGTACGATTTTTATAAGTAGCCTGATCCTTGTATATTCATTCTCTCAGGTCTCTCAAGGACTCTGAATTTGTAAGAGGCCTTCACGCCAGCCCTGCTAGTGATCCCACACTCAGACCAGGGATGGGCGGCAAGAGGCTTGCAGAGGAGAGAAAGCATGTAGAGGCTAAGTGTGTTTCAATGGTCTTCACTCCCACCCCCACATTGTCTTTTTTTTTTTTTTTTTTTTAATTAAAAAGTGAAAATCAGAGCCTGAGCATCATCTTGGCTTTCCAGGGCTCTCGCACAATTCACAGACTAAGACCCACCTATCTGCCTTCCACGGCTTCTTGGTTCACAGAATCTCAGAAAATCCAAAGGACGGAGCAGCCTCCTCTCCTGGCCCTCATAGTTAGCAGACAGGAAAGCGTTCCAGAGATTACAGTGCTTAGGTTCTAGCCTAATTCTGCTGAGACCTCCTTGAGGCAGCAGGGGGGACTAGATGTCCTCAAGGAGCTCAGCCAGTGGGTGAGATAAGTGAGTACACACACTACACACATTCCCAGACCTACCATGCACGGTCTCAGCTCTGAGCTCCTAAACGCTGTTCCTTCTGTCTAAAAAACCTATCCTTTCCCTAATTCCTCAGTGTGAATTCCCTTTTGCCCCTCAGTTCCTCATTGCAGCATTTACCTCTAGGAATACTTTCCCACACCCCAGACTCCTCAACACACACATATGTCCCCACAGAGTGCCCTGAGCTCACCTTTCCTGGAGGGCGTATTCTGTTCTGCTCCAGATCTTTTAGCCTCTTTGCCCCAAATAATCATAAGATCCTGAAGACCACCCCTCAACTTAGTTCCTATTGTCTATCTCATTCCTAACACTAAGCAGCCCCTCAGACATGTGGAGGTGTGCAACACGGGGGAAGTGCGTTACAAAGACTTGACTGATGGAGGAGGTGTGCCAGGGCCAAGTCCAAAAGAAGAAAAAGAAGAGGTGGGACCTTGCCCAAGAGTCAATGGGGAAGGCATTTGGGGCAGAGCTATGAGGAGGAGCAAAAGCCTGGGGAGGGTGAGAATGGCCTGCAGCTTGCATCGTTGAAGGAAAGGGACAAAGCAGAAGCAGCTGTAGATGGAACTGAGAAGTGAGGGGTCCGGGGGGATGGGCACAATGGGTGAAGGGGAGTGGGAAGCACATGCTTCTAGCTCCGGAATGAACGAATCATGGGGACAACCGGCCAGCATAGGGAATAGAGTCAGTGGTATCGTCTAGCGTTGTATGGTGACCAGTGGTAGTCACCCCCGTGGGGAGCACAGCACAGCACTTAGGTGTTGTAAGCCTGAGACTAATGCAACTTTGTGTCTCAACTGTACTCAAGATTTTACAAAACGGGACTAAGCAGGGCTCTGTAAAAACCTTCATGTTCTGCTTCATCGGGTACTAGCAGTTTAACTCCAAGTGAGTGATTTAAGCTCTCTATGCGTCACGTTCCCCCCTCATAAACTGAAGATCATAGTAGTTACCCCCTGTTGCAAGCTGTTGCAAGGATCAAGCGGGCTCACGTGCATGGAACACTTAGCAGGGCCCAGAGTAAGAACTAGGAACATGCTTCCGAGTCTTATGTTAAGCACATCACCCCATGGGCAGGAGGAGGCTAACACTTCTCTTCTCAGCAAGGGCGAGATAGGGTCAGCTTTGTCCAGAAAGACAAAAGGAGGAGAGGTTGGTGGATCAGGACCCGAGGCCAGACAAGGGGCTGGGAAACCATTTCTTAAAACAGCCCAGTGGGCGCTGAGGACAGACCTGACCTAGGGCAGGAGTGGAGCAGGGAAGAAGGGTGGAGTTGCTTGCAGTGGGTACAGTTGGAAAGATTTAGTGCCTCGCTCAGACTGGGTAGAGAGAGACTGCAAGAAGTCCAGAACATGCGCCAGATTCCTGGTGCAGGCAGCTGGGTGAGTGAGGTACAGAAATTCAAAGAGTCTGTGAGCCCCTTCTGTGTATCAGGCCCAGCGCTGGGCTTGGAAGCAAACATGCTGAGGAATTGGTCCAGGGACACAGCAAGCCAGCCCGTGGCCACAGGAGACTTGAAGTTCAGACTCCCAGGTTATGCACTTTTCCAACACATCCTCATGCAATCCGAGACATGGGTCCTTCCCAGGGATAAGACTTCTGACCCGCACGTCACAGCTCTGCACCCCGGAGGAGCCACGGGGAATGCTCCAGCATGGAGGGAGGTGGGGGGAGGGGGCGCTGTGGACTGGCAAGGGCAGTCCAAGCCAAAACAAAAATAGTGCCTGACCTCTACCCCCCTCCTTCTGGCAAATTTCTCTTATCCCATTCATTCTGATGCAAAAATCTTACATACACTTTGCCTCTCATTCCCATTTTTATCACCGCAGGCAGATCTCTACTGTTTATTTTCTAAATTTCAAAAAGGGTTACAGTTTAAAACTGCTATTGAGGTGACGTAATGAAAAAAAATCCTATTGAAATTATGTATTCAAGCAGTTTTTCAAGTACCTTTCCCGAATTTCATCTCAAGAAGCTGTTTGGGCTCTTGTTAGTAAGGCAAACCTAACTTGATAAATGTTGAATGTGTTGTTAAATGTGTTGAATGAAGAAGTTAGTGAAAAGCAAAAATCCTGGAACAGTAACCTTCAAGAACCAATGTGTCCCTTCTCACAAGCCCATGGCCCCTCCAAGCGCCCTCAGCGCAGCAGAAGGAAGTGTTCATCCAACTCCAGGTTCCGAACATCCCTCCACAATCCCGTTAGAGTCACAGAGAGCCTGTGCGTGCTTTCACATGGCGGAATGCGCAGGGTCCCATGTGAGCACAGCTTTGTTTGAAGAAGGCAGACCGGCTTCTAGCAGGAAGCTTCATCCAAAGGGAAGGTAGCTGGCAACTTGCAACTGGCCGTCAGTCCTTGATAATATTTGTCAGGAAGCTAACTTCCTGTCCTTAATCAGCCCAGTATTTTTTAAAGCGATGAGAATGGCCTGGGCATGGTGGGGGGCAGTGGGGAGGAAGTGACAAAGAACAGTAATCAAAAGCTTTTGCCCATTGTCTCTGCCCTGTCAGCTCCATTTGGCTCCGTTTCTTTTCTTTCTTTCTTTCTTTTTTTTTCTTGGCCCAGTTTCAATTTCTGGACACACTGGGGGAGAGTGACGTGACTGATACAGCAGGCAAGCCATGGAGAGTTCCGCTCAGTGTTCCGAACGGATACATCACCCCATTTTGAAGACGGGAACTTCGTAAGAATCAAGCACCTAACTAATTCGTTAAGAAAGCACAGGGGAGGAGATTATAAATGACTCAGAAAAATCCTGAAAGGAATCTTACATATTTCAGATGCGGTATTCACACAAGGCTACTGCCAACAGAAAATAAGTGGCTTTGGAAGGAAGCCACTGTCTTTTTTTAACTCCATGTTCAGAAAAGAAAAACTGAAGAGAGATGACAAGCTAGATGGACCGCTATCATCAGAATTTAGATCATGACGATCCTGGTGTGATAAACTGAACAGAGGAATACACCGTAACAGTTCTCGTATCTTGAGGACTTGCTTGTGGTAAGTTCCAAGTCCCTGTCATGAGAGCTACATATAGAGAAACATACCTGTCCCACACATCTAAGAGGAAGTCTCGGGAATGGATGCCGAGTGGTTATGCAATTCACCCCAGGATCTAAGAGTCCACAGAGGCTCGCCCTCGTGCTTTCAAGATATACATGAGTAGCTAAAACAAAAGTATGTTCTGATGCAAAAGGCAAAAAAAAAAAAAAAAGGAGCCACACCTCATATCAACTGAATTGTTTATTCTGGTCTCCCTATTGGCAGATTTGATGAGATGGTACATCCCAGAGAAGGAAAATTCTCAGACGCTGACTAACCTGGAGAGGTCAAGATGGATGAGTTGCTAGAGCCCTCTTTCAGGTGGGCTCAACTTTCCTGTAGAAACGCAAAGGGGCTAAGCCAAGCTTATAGATAATTCCACTTACCATGCAAAAAAAAAAAAAAAGAACCAAAAATGCAACTCAGGGTATGGGTTCATAGCTATTTCTGTCAACCTGGCTCAGGGTTTGAAGTGTAGGTATTTCCCCCCTCACCTTTGGAGGGATTCTCAAAGCATTAAAAGGGCCAACAACATGAGTAACCTGCACTTTGTCTAAATGGTAGGAAAATCCATTTAATCATTGAGCATCTTGATGCTAATTGAAGGCACTTTGTTTTCCTAAAGTACACAGAGAATAAGTAACATAAAAAAGAACTAGGTTTTTAAATGCTTTAGAAAGAAAACCACTCCTCTTTTCCTCCAGGCTGTTGTAATTCCCATCTCAGTAATGCAACTACAGATAACTGAGCCAGACTGGTTTCTGAAGTCTTTTCTTTAGGATCAAGGAAACCTGGGACGTCTTCGGAGGAGGGGACGGAACTTGAAGACGGGTTCCTCGGATTAGGAAAATGACTGGAAGTCTGGGTGCCAGTAGAATCGAATCCAACTTTTGCTGATTCATGGCTCAGTTGTCACTGTCCTAGACTCCAACCCAGTCAAATTAATAAATTTTACCCTTGTGGAGAAGTTAGGAGGAGAATAGAGAATATTAGAGGTTTCCTCCACCCTACATTTCTTTTTTTTTTTTTTTTTTTTTTAAGATTTTATCTATTTATTTGACAGAGAGAGACACAGCAAGAGCAGGAACACAGGTAGAGGAAGTGGGAGAGGGTAAAGCAGGCTTTCCGCTGAGCACACCCCACATTTCCTTACATTTAGTTTTAGTAAACCATCTGGTCTCATAGCCAAGACTAATAGGTGATGATCCCTTGGAACTCAGAGTATCAGAAATGTGCTGCCCACATCTGTGTGGCCATTTAAAGTTCTTTGAAATTACCATTCTTTTTTTTTTTTTCAGTGTTCCAAAATTCATTGTTTATGCACCACACCCAGTGTTCCATGCAATACATGCCCTCCTTAATACCCACCCCCAGGCTAACCCATCCCCCCATGCCCCTCCCCTCTAAAAAGTACTGACCTAGGGCTAGTGAGACAAGCAAGTCAGAAGCTTCTGCAAAGCTTTGACATTGTTAAACTGGGTATGAAGCCCACCTGAGAGCCGGATGCTCAGAGAATTCTGCACGTCACCTTGATTTACACCCCACCATGCTACCCAACCTGCATAACCTGACGGGCTTATCCAATGAGTCATGAACACTCACCACAGAGAAAGGCCAGCAATTTTAAAAACACCCCAAAGTTGAGACTCATATTTCCAAAAAGAGATTGAAAAGCCAAAATGAAACAAAGCCCAGTGATTTCCTCTCTCTTGTGTCATTCTTGAGCTCGGGGGTCTCTCTCAATACTTGGTGAGCGCCTTGATACTTGACTGATTCTTCGGTAGCCTCATCACTGATGGACCTTGGTCAGGACTCCCAGGCCTCTTACGGTCCCAGAGTTCCATAAGATCATCTTAAACCATGACAACAAACATCACATCTCAACTAAAAAATCTGAACACCCTGGGACAGCTGCAAGCTGTCCTTTCCCGAGCCAAGGGGAAGCCCTACCAGGTGAGCCCTATTGTCTGCTGAAATGTGCACACGGGAACAAAAAGGGAATAAAGGAGAGAACATGTCCTTGTGTTTCACTTTACCAGGATATCAGTTCACTTGCTCAGAGTCCACAGTTCACAAAGCCATAAACCTGTTTTCACCACAGAGCAACTTCTCGCCATGGTTCGCATTTTGGGCGGTGGTGAATGAAATACTTACACCTTCTTGCAAAAATTAGAATTTCCTATGGTGACATCCCCAGCACTGTCCTTCTCAAAACTCCCTTCTTCCTTTTCATCCTTAAAATCTCTTGATCCCCTCCCTCTTCCTTATTTTTTTTGTTGTTGTTGTAATCATTTTTTAAATTTTTTATAAACATATAATGTATTTTTATCCCCCATCTCCTTTATTTTTGAAAAATGTATTATGAAAATCTTAAACATACCCAAGTAGAGAATAATCTATCATGTAATTTAGGCAGTCAGCATAGGGCCTGTCTTGTTTTATCTACGCTCACACCCTCTTCTTTATTCTCCCCCACTAAATTATTTTTAAGCAAGCCCAAAACTTCTTATCATCGCATTTGTAAATATTTTATTTATGAACTCTCAAAGATGCAGGTCTTTTGGAAATATTGTTTTTATTTACAGTTAAAAAATAGGCTGAATGTATTATAAGCATCAATAAGAAGTCAGAAAACATAACGAAGCAAGACTGGAGAGATTTAGAAACTCCTGGGAAGTCATGAGTCGGGCAAGAGCTAGTTCACCTCAAACCTGCATCTTCTGCTGCTTCAGGCTTTGCCCTTTCCAGCTGTACTCTGTGACCTGTCTGGCAACCTGTCCCTCCCATGGGGTTGCTCTGCAGAGTAAGCCTTTGGAGTCAGATTTAAGGGGAAAGCTCCGTGGGCACATAATCTGTCTGAAGCCCTCGAGAAAGGTCTCATGGTAGACCCAGAATCTTGGTCACATGGGTTTCTGTTCCTATGGCCTTCCCTGACACCTTCATTCCAGGGTCCTGACATTTCTCAAGGATGGGGGCCCCAAGTTCTCCGGGAAATAGCCACTGACTAAGAAAAAAAGAGAGAGAGAGAGAGAGAAAAGAAAAGAAAAAAGGAACTAGCCATAATATCATCATCATAGCTGGAAAGAAATTCACAGTACATCTTTCATACAACTAAGCAGGGAGAGTTCGTTCAATCCATTTCCCCTTTGATCCAAGCATCGTGGACTCTCAGATGCCAGACTGAGCCTGGAGGTAGACAGGCCTTGCTTCCGAGAGCTGTCTCCTGACAGACACACAAATAGGTCAAGAACCTCACCAAATGGGGAACCTGGGTGGCTCAGTTGTTAAACCTTCGGCTCAGGTTACGATCCCAGGGTCCTGGGGTTGAGCCCTCCATCCGGCTCCCTGCTCAGCGGGAAGTCTGCTTCTCCCTCTCCCACTTCCCCTGCTTGTGTTCCCTCTCCAGCTGTCTCTCTCTCTGTCAAATAATAAATAAAATCTTTTTTTAAAGTTTTATTTATTTATTTATTTATTTGACAGAGAGAAATCACAAGTAGGCAGAGAGAGAGGAGGAAGCAGGCTCCCCGCCAAGCAGAGAGCCTGATGTGGGACTAGATCCCGGGACCCTGAGATCATGACCTGAGCCAAAGGCAGAGGCTTAACCCACTGAGCCATGCAGGTGTCCCAAATAATAAATAAAATCTTGAAAAAAAAAAAAAAAGGACCTCACCAAATGAAGTTCGCAGCTTTTCCTTCCCTTCAGTCTGAGCCCCACGCCTTCCACATTTTTTACCACTATATCCCCAACAGCTTCCCAAGGATTTTGTGGCAGCTTCCAAGGGCCACAGCTCTGGAACTCATTGTCTGTGAGGCATGCCTCCCAACGATCCATTCATTTTGTCCCCACATTTTTTTTTGTCCCCACATTTCTTTTCCATCAAGAGATCCCATGTTCTGGAGCCCGATGCTTTACTGTTTGATACTCTCCAAGGTCATTAAACATGTCAGTTTATAGTCCAACAAAGGGGCGTGAGCTATGGGACAGCCTCTCCAGTCTGGACTGATTTCCAAAAAGTCGGGTGAACATGAGTTCCCCGCTGAGTCCTCAGCACCCCCCCCCCCCCCCCCCCGCCCCGCGTGATGCGTCTGCTTCCCTGGAGGGAAGTCCTGGCCCCCTGTCAAGGCTGCAGACCAGGGTGTTAAGAAGGGAGGTAGGGGGCCTGGGTGGCTCAGTGGGTTAAAGCCTCTGCCTTCAGCTCAGGTCATGATCCCAGGGTTTTCGGATCGAGGCCCGCATCTGGCTCTCTGCTCCAGCAGGGAGCCTGCTTCCTCCTCTCTCTCTGCCTGCTTCTCTGCCTACTTGTAATCTCCGTCTGTCAAATAAATGAATAAAATCTTTAAAAAAAAAAGAAGAAGAAGGGAGGTAAAGGAGGAGTTGGGGGGAGGGGAGGGGATGATCCTTGCTGCCAGAGATCCTGTGTGCTGGGGCTCGTGAAGGGAGCACACCAGGTCTAAGCCATGGTCTTGCACCTGACACATGAGAGCCTTCCCACCGGAGCGGCAGCCTCACGGTCTTGAGATTCCCAAGAGAGCCTCACCGCCTTTTGTCCTCTGCTGAGGTCCCCCCAATAAATGACTTTCCCTACTGTCACTATGGCCTCCTTTGGAACAGGATACAGAAGCAGCTGCGGCATTGCCTCCTCTGACCTCCTGCCACCCCACTGCACTCTGCTCCCAGCCAGAGGCACCTAGAACAGGATCAACAGGCTTTCTACAGATTACTGTTAAATGTCCAGGAATTTTGTCAGCTGGCTGTTGAACACTGACACTACTAAAAATTACATTATATAAATTTATGATTTAAAAGATTATAGCACAAACAGCTAATAAATACTGAAAACATCATATATCTTAGTTGATTTACTACATTTTACTATTATTGTGCTTCTAAGGTTATTTACAACAAACCTGTCTCTATGGTGACAATACACCAGAAATGGTGCCCGGCAGCCTAGTGACCCCCAAGTTTGGGGACTTCACACAGACGCCCGAAATCACATTGCTGGGGAGCATTTACACAACAAAAATTGACACGTAAGAAGAAGAAAGGCTTATAGTCTCTCAAGAGCAGAAAGTTAAACACTTACCAGCACACCCCTGTCTGACTAGTCTCCAGGATTCCAGACCCCTGGGGAATGTCCTCAGCCCAGCTTGTGGAAAGCATGCTGTGTACTGAATTTAAAGAGAGCAAGGGGCATAGTAGGACCACGGCGAAGGGAACCCAGGAGCGCTTCAATCCTATCTGTCTCCAGTTTGGGCCAACCTCCCCTGTGAGGCTCACTGGACCGACCGACTGACCGCAGGCCCTCGGGTGCTGATGTCCCGCTTCAGTGTTCTGTGCTGGCCGTGCCGGGACCTGCTGGCGGAGGCCTCTCTCCACAGCCCCTCTGCCTGCGCCGCGGAGGGAGGAGGCCCTGCTGTGATCTTATTTGCCAAGAGAAATCAGGACTCTGGATCTTTGTGAAAGAAGAATTTCCCTCCTTTGAAGGTAGAAAGTACTAGAAATTTCCAGAAATTGTAACTACGTGAGGTGGATCTGCTCACCTCCCTTACCCCGGCAATCATTCTATAGCATAGACACATGACCAAATCAGTATACTGTGCATGTAACACACACAATGTGTGTTGATCGTTTCTCCATAAAGCTGGAGGAAAAGGAGGTAAATAAAACACATTGCATTTCTCAACTCCTGGAAAATCCATCCCCCCCCCCTTTTTTTCGTGCGTATTCCGGGCTAACCCAGCCGATGGTGAGAGGTGTTGTACTCAGAGGTCACCAATGCGAGGCCCCCCAGCCTCTCAGCCTGCCTAGTTTCACCACATTCATGCACCTTGCCAGCAGCACTCATTAAACATGAGGGGTCCCTTACGCCTCAGGCTTCTCAGAAAGCCTCGGGCACAACCTAAAAAACACAACCCTGGGAGAACCACCCGCAGGCACCTTTAGCCAACAGATAAAAGGAGTTGGTGAATCCAACTCCCTGCATTCCTGCTCTCTGGTGGGACAATTCCGAGGCACTTTTTAATGATTCCTCAGGGACACCCAACGGGGTTGAACTCCAGGTGGCCACAAGGCCAACAGGCTCACCAGCACACCGTTCAGTGGTCAACTTTGAGTTCTCATTCCCCGCCCTGGAGTCACCCCAAGCAAGCTTCCTGTGCGCACCCAAGTGCTTGTCTCGGTTGGCTTTCGGGGAACCCAAACCGTCCACGAGGATGGATGTTCTTACTGTGGGTTTTCGCACGTGCTGTCGCCTGGTCGTGAACACTCCTGAACCGCTCTGCAAGAACCTGTTAAAGATCAGTTCCTCTGGAAGTCGTCTCCGACCCTCCTCTCCCACTGCGCCGTTTCCTTAAGCTCATCACTTCCACGCATGCAAACTCTTACGAAGCTACAATACAAAGAAACTTATACTCTCTTTTAAGTTTTAAGGACATGTTCATTGGATCCTACTGACCCCATCCCCATTCCTGTTTTACAGGTGAGGAAAGGGAAGCTCGGGAAACCAAACATAGGCTGGACTTGAACTCACAGGACACCTTCCAGGACACTGGCTCCCTTAAACCTGAGGCTTGGTGCCTAACATTGCAGTGACTAATGGGAGGAGCTGAGGACTTGCCAGCAGCAGCCGCACCTGCACCCAGGCAAAACAAACCTCAGAGGAGGCGTGGAAGAAAGGTAGCTCAACTAGGCTGAACTTGAATTTCAGGAGTTGCCTTTTATTTTATTTTTCTTAATGTTTTATTTATTTGACAGAGAGAAATCACAACTAGGTAGAGAGGCAGGCAGAGAGAGAGGAGGAAGCAGGCTCCCTGCGGAGCAGAGAGCCCAATGTGGGGCTCGATTCCAGGACCCCGGGATCATGACCTGAGCCGAAGGCAGAGGCTTTAACTCACTGAGACACCCAGGCGCCCCTCAGGAGTTGCCTTTTAAAGGAATATTTAGAGAGCACAGAGATCCACAGAAGATGTAAGTCACAATTTTTTGTTGTTTTAAATTTCAGACATGAGATTTTTTTCTTTTTTGTCTCTAGATGTTCAATCTGAGTCTATTTTATATTTTACGTTTTTCTCATCATGCTCACACCTTCTTCTGCCTTCTTGAACACCTGGAGGAAGTTTTCACATCCCTGTCTACTAATTCTGTCATACATTTCACTTCTGAGTCTGGCTTTTCCTTTTTAAGAAGAAAAAAATTGGGGGGCGCCTGGGTGGCTCGGTCGGTTGGGCATCTGCCATTGGCTTGGGTCAATGTTTCAGGGAGCTGGGATGGAGCCCTGCATGGGGTTCTCTGCTTAGCGGCGAGTCTCTTTCTCCTTCTCCCTTTGCCCCTCCCCCTGCTCTTACGTGTGCTCTCTCTCAAATAAATGGAGAAAATCTTTCAAAAAAAAAAAGATGAAAAATTTTAAGTAATTACTAAGCTCTCTTTTGGGGATAATTAGTAATCTTGAAAGTTGCACTAAATCATGCATAGGGTATCAGAAAATACAATCTTCAGAAAAAGCTCTCAATATATTTAGTTCAATAGCATTCACTGTAATAAGCAATTAGGGATGATATCAGAAGTTTGAGGGTCAGGAATCCAATCTCTCATGTCGTAATAAAAATTAGACACAAACCTTAAAAATCAGACATGAAAAATTAGACACACACTGCCTTCTTCCTCTATTTCTAGAGAATGTTACAAAGTTTGGGTCTGGCTTAGATATCAGTGACTGAATACAACTGTATTTCCATGAGTTTTTAATTTAAATAAACATTAAAACAAAGCCCCCGGGGCCGCCTGGGTGGCTCAGTTGGTTAAAGCATCTGCCTTTGGCCTGGGTCATGATCTCAGGGTCCTGGGATCGAGCATGCTCAGCTGGGAGCCTGATTCTCCCACTCTCTCTCCCTCTGCCCCTGCTTGTGCTCTCTTGCTCTCTCTGAAATAAATAAATAAAACCTTCAAAAGAAAAAAAGACCCAGATTTACATAGAGTTTTATTTACATAAACACAAAATTTCCATCAACAGTTTCGATTTTAGATACACTTGGTGGACACACTGCCTCTAAAAGGTATTAAAAGAAGAAAAGTACACAGGGAGTGTAGACTTTACTTGTTAAAGCACTTTGTTTCAATCTTGTTTTCATCACACTCTACCTGAAATTAGAATGGCTATCCCCACTGTACAGGTTAGAAAACTGAGGCTTGCCAAAGAGGCCAAGACTTGAATTCAGAGATCCTGGGCCATTACTTGGGCAACATTTTCCACTAAAACCTAGTAGCTGTCAGGAGTAGAGAGGCCTTGATCAAGAGCCAAACTAAAATCTTTCATTAACTCATAGTGAACATGGAATCTGGCTTAAACTGGAGTGAGGTCAAGGGTCATTCAAAGTCCACTTAATGTTTTTATACAGAAAAGGGCCTAGATTCAACATCTGCCCCCACGAGACTGTATCACAACCAGGTTCTTGAAGACTATGCTCCAAAGACCGGATCCTGCTCAGTACCATGCTCCTCCCCACCGAATGCTACCGGCTTACGAAAGTGCAGCTGACCAACGATACAGCCCCCAAACATGTATAACCCGTCTCCCCAAATACCCATTGTGTTTCTTCCCAAATGAATGCATGTGGGACTAGTGTGTACCTTCCCGTGTGAAGGGCTGCACTTGAGGCTTCCATCTCCCGGTTTCTCATTTTAGCAAGGCAGATAACCTGTCTCGCAGGGAAGGAACTGATTTCCAGAGAGACTAAGGAACCAGCTCACTTAAAGAGCTGGTACGCAAATCTGTGATTCTGGAGCCATGCTTCCTACAAAGGACAGAGGGGAAACCACAGAGATGGGCGTCAAGAGTAAGCCCGTAAATATAGTGGAGGTCAGATCCAAAGCCTAAGTATGTGTGTGCAGGAGCGTGTGTATGCACATATGTGCAAACACGCATACTTGTTTATATGTAATACATCTTAGGGAATGTCAGTTTTCATAATCTCCTAGGTTTATGGTTTTAAATTGAAATACAACACAGACTTGGAACAGTGCACAAATTATAAACATACGGCTCAGTGACTTTTCAAAAATTCAATACATCCAGGTAACGGGCAGCCTGTTTATGAAACAGAACAGTCCCAGCCCCTTCTGCTATGTTTACTTTCTAAGTCCTTACGTTTACTTTCTAAGGCAGCCTTTAGGATTAGAATCAAAGTCAGATGTCCATCAGAAGCAACAGGGAAACAATGTTCAATTTTTTGACCCAAAGACCAGAAACAAAGAGATAGGTTTTAAGGCTCAAGAGGTGCATTTTAAAAAATTATCTTTATTTAGGTTTCTGATTCAGCACATGTATCAAAGACTAATCAACATAAAGAAGTAAATAAGACATTAATTGGAAGTCTTACATCTCTCTAAACTCTGACCAAGAATGTCAAGATTGCCACTATTACCAGAACTCCAATCTAGTCAAGTTGTAAACAAGCTACCATGAACATACAGTGTGCACGGAGATGCAGAGGCAAAGACATGCTAGCACTTGGCTCTCCTCTCTTCCTTGTTGATGTCTTTCCACTTGACAGTCCACTTTTTGCTTTCCATGCTGAGTTCCAAATAAAGTCCAACGGCTCAGGGTTGACCTGATCCAAACCTCTTCCAGAGGAATGCATTCTTAAACTGATGTGCCTGCAACTTTGTTTTTGCCAAGATGAAGTTCAGATCAAGATGTACACTACAATCTCGATGACGGTGCAGACCAAGTCAAGGAGTGAAATTGAGCAGTAACCCGAGTTAAGGCATGAATGCACACAGACACGCACACACACAGCGCCCACGCTATCCTGAACATAGGCTTCCTCCCACCGCCTCGTGAGAGGCACCCGGGGCCTGGCCCTTAACCACAATGCCAAGCATTCTGGAAATGCTCCCTATAGTGTCATGCTAACAGCTGTGTGTGTGTGTGTGTTTAAGAAAAAGGTAGAAAAGAGAAAACAAGAAACCAGAAACGAAAACCTAAAAACCCCTTAATCTTACAATGGCTCTCGAGCATGGAACTCGTGTAGCAGCGTCAATGGCTGGCTCTTGAATAAATTTGGAAATAAAAGGTTTTGCTTTTACTATGTATTTCTTTGGTAGTTACCACTACAAAGTTTTCAGTGTTGGTTACCTATAAGACAAGTACTAGACAGAAGATCAAGTTACATAGAAACGATTCTTCCGTACTGGTAAGATAAAAAGATTGCGCTCTCAAAGCACACGTTACTACGCTTTTTCTTGCCTTATTGGGCTTCCTCTATAAGCAAGGCTTCGTGCAGGAGAAGTTCATGTCTACCTAACAGAGGGCGATACATAGTCTATTTTCCTACAATTGAACAGTTAACAAAAATTCACATTATCAATGATCTCTGGTCAAATCAGTTAGAAGCCAATTACCAAGGGACAGCAGCACTCGGTGCCAAAGCCACATTCTGGTCACACATTCATCCCATGGTTGTGGTCAATATCTCAGGAGCTCAGAATTTAAAACTCCTTTCAATTAACAAGGAGCAAGTTAAATGAAATCTTCCAATACTTCCACCATCTGCCAAATTTCTAGAATTCTGTCCAGAATGCCAGCACGCTTGATGAGAGAAAGCAGTTCAGAGCCCAGAGGTGTCAGGTATTAGAGAAGCTAATTTGGTTTCATATAAAAGGCATGGTAATCTGGCAACAGAGTACTTATCCTATTAGCAGCACAGTGGTAGCCAAGGGTCTCTGTCCACAAGACAGGGAAAGGAAGCTCCTAGAAGCTCCTGGTGCGCCCGCCTGCCCTCGGGCCAGCTCCTGACTGGACAGAGGCCTTCAGGGAATCACTCCAGGGTGCCCTGGGCACATGGGCCACAGGAATGGCAGGAACCATATTCAGCCCCCACCGAGAAGCACCCGTGGTAAGTCAGCTTCCCATGGGTGAGGGGACTCCTGCCTCCATGGGCTGGGGGTCTGTATCCAATGGGTCCCTGGCACGCGCACTGCCCGTACGTGACGGGTGACACCCGGGGTCAGAAACCACTTGAGAAGGACCTGAAACAGCATAGATTCTAAAGAGTAGTGTTTGTTCTATCAATTCTGAATGTCTGCAGGGAGAGGCAACTCATTTGTCGACAAAGTGCTGTCTGAAGGGGCTGTGTTTTATTTTGAAATGAAATGACGAGTCTGGGGGAACCAGCACTCCATTTCTGCAAAGTCTGAAAGTCAAGAACCTGTTTCTAAAAGGCATTTGTCAGCAATGGTTTGCTCACGCCAAGTGCTTTTTCATTCACCATACGGCAATGTCACGACTTTTGTGCTTTCGGGAGGTAACGCTATTGGCAGGAAGCGAAGGGAAGCTTGTTACGTTACGGACGTTCTCGTCTGCGTGCAAGCCACTATCTGACAGCGCTGAATTCTATCAGCTCGCGAAAGAGTCTTGTAAACATAGACCGTACTTCTCCTATGAAAAAAACCAAGAACTGTACCATGAAGGCAAAATGGGTTTGCCTCCTCTCAGAATTCCTCGGAATGGCAATGTACCAGGAGGGGCAACGGGCTGTTGGTGAGGTCCCCGGGTTTGCCAGGACCCCGTCTGATCACATTAAAAACCTAAAGCCTCAATAATGAAAGGCCAAACTTCTTCCCCTTATTTGAGAACGGTACTATGATTATGCATATTACATACAGATTATAAATAAAATTTAGATCGACCAATTGGGGAGTTAGGGGTGGAAGCAGGAAGAGGTGAAAAATCCTATTGTTGCTTTTACTCTCAAGTTCTTAAAATGCTAGTCAAACACTATTTTCCAACAAGACTTGCTTCATTCTGTAATTTTTAAATATGCATTCGAAGGCAAAAACGGAAGTTTCTATACTGTACACTATCAAATATCTACAATGTCACGGTTCATTTTTAGGAGTGTGTTCAATAAAGAGCTAGCTAGCTATTAGAGATGGGTGTCACAAAACATGGACTCTTAAAAATGACTGATAAATTAATTTTCAGTTCTCTGATTATATCCAACAGATACACATTCTCATCATAAAATATACATTCTCTAGTAAGTTATTTTCGTCCACAGCATATATAAATATGCAAACACAGGTGGTAAAAATCACTTTACTACCAAAGTACAAAACAGTTACTGCTGAAAAGCAAAAATAAAGATGTTGCAAGTATTAAGAAAAGAGTGACTCACAGTGTTCCACTTCCAAGTGAAACCAAACGATTTATTTGTGCTAAATGAATGGAAATGATGTGTTCAGAGTATACTTGTTTGTACACCGCACTTGCTGATACTGGGCAGCACGAGCGCTCAGGCTAAGGGGCTCCTTTCCTCTCACCTCTGGTCTTCTCTGCCAAGCAATAAAGGATTCTGTGGCCATTAGGCCATGATATTCCTATAATGTTCATTTCAAATAGTACTTTCTAATAGTATTTTGCACCTTTAAAATATTTGTTCAAACTCTATTTTAGGGGAACATGAAGAACAGAAAGGGGAAAATAGCGGTTTTTGTTACAATCACGTTGCTTTCTGCAGCAGAAATTAAAGAGTGTGTTCTAATCCGCCGTCAAAACCACTGGTGGGCAGGACAACACTTATTGACTCGTGTTGGAGGGCCCGTCTGGGTAGGTTAACACTAAAGGTAAGGAAGGAATCACACCTTAATATACACTAATTATCCATCCCACGTGTATGTGGAAAAGGTACAGCCATGTGACCCATTACTTTCAGTCTGTTTCACAAGAGACATGGATGTTGACAGATACTGAAAGTAACCTATAAAAAGTGTATCTGTAGAAAGCTCTATTAAAGAGTATATTGTCTTGGGCACTGATGCATCTAACTTTCCATTCTACACTGAAAGCTAGATTTGCAAAGGTCTGAATTGTAGTGCTGAATTATTGGTATGTTTGGTAAACACCATTATAATGGGGACGGGGAGGAGAGGTAACAGCTCCGTAATTTTCTGCAAATTCATGAAAAAAATATAAAAAAGATATCCCTTTTTATTTTACAAACCTAAAAGCCAGGAAAATGAAGCTCTGGGGCCAAGCAAAAATTGCACACTGCTGCTGAATTACCAAATATTGAATAGCAAATGTTCCAGCCAGGGAATGGACGTACATATAGATTCAAGTAAAACACTGATGGAAAAAGTCGTCTGTTTAGTGTTGTAGACCCACAACACTGGCTGCGCTTCCGACAAACACAACACAATTAATAGTGAAGCCTAGATAACCTCAGTGCAAATCAGTCAGATCCAAAAATGCCAGGGGAGGAAGCCTTTGGCGTTGAGTAGACGGCTCCGCTGAACGAGTCCCAACATGAGATGCGTACTAAGCACATGCATTAAGGCTGGGAGGAGGGGTGCGCCGGATGTGGCGAAGGGGCGGGTTGCGAGGTGGCTGCCGACGGGGCCGCGGGCTGCATGGGGGGCGGAGGCGGAGGCGGAGGGGGCTGGACCGGGGTCTGTGTGTTGGGAGACGGAGGCGGCGTGGGCCGCTTGAATTTGTCAGGACTGTTGCTTCTCCGCGGTGAAGGCCTCTGTAGACGGGACAGAAGAGCAGGTCAGTCTGGGTCCAGGCGGCTCATTTCTAACAGCCTCATAACCCGGGGGCGGCGAGAAAGGAGAGCGACAGAGACAAGAAACTAGCGAGCTCCTTGTCTACCCCTCCTGGTTTCTAAACTGTTAATGAAAACTTGGACAAGGTGGAGTTTGCACCTCCACCTTTGAAAAAGCCATGCGAGATTACCCCGAAACGTGCACTGACCGAACTGGTGGACTTGGCCCTTTGATGGGGCAGTCCTAGAATTAAGAAACAGCTGTCTCCCCCTCCACTCTAACCTTTTCTGTCCACTGTATGTCGCCAGATTCCTCCCAGCACTCAGGTAAGTTGTCAACATCCTGAAAGATGCAGCTCAACCAAGCGTGTCTTTTACCTAAAGTCCAGCAAACCAACAAAACCCAGAATCCAGATACCTCCTGTTTCGTAGAATAAGAGGCTTCTTTTAAAGATTCCATTATCAGAAATACCCTCACTTCTCTCCTGTTCTCAAACCGCTGTTAGCTACATTTCTAACTGTTCTATTAGTCAACCTACTAACCAGCTCTAAAGAAAAAACTCCCTGAGTGAAGTCTGAACCAAACACACTTAAGCCTCCTTCTAATTCCAGGAGAGAAAATTCTGAGTGAAACCAGAAATAAGGCTAATTTCAAGAAGAACACTGAGGATCAGTGAACTGTGAAGATGCGGACAATAAATATTTTAGACATTGTGGCTACCAGCAACGATTCGTTATGGCAAAGAGCTGGCCGGGGTTTAATTAAGGCACTGGTCAGAGTTCAAATTACATTTCACAAAGCGTCATTTTTCCACAGAAAGTGAAGCTAAAGTTTTGTCTCCTGGGAAGGATTTTAGTTTCCACACCAGAATTTGGTATCAAATTGATGGAAGTCTCTATAGCTTGAAGGTGAACTGATGGCGGGAGGGAGAAGAAAGGGCAAGGTCTACGGGCATCACCCCTGGCCTCTTGAGGAGCTGCTGCTGCCACCACCACCAGAGTCAAGTGTGGCTTCCTCCCCTCTGGATACTTACTGTGATGCCATGGGATGCTCCCATATGCTGCACATGAAGACCCGGGGAATTGTAGTAAGACATGCCGGCTCTAGTCAGTGAAGTTGGTGGCGTGAAACCAACTGTGTGACTTGCGTATGATAGACCTGAAATATAACCATGACAAGTATGATGTCAAACTCCATTCTCTGGTGTCTTCAACTATCCAGAAGACTTTAAAATGCAGAAGTTCTCAGTCACCAACAAAAATGAACACAGATAAGACTGGCGAGCTCACCAAATGGTCTCCTGGATAAAAGGGGATTTAAAAGTCAAGTCCTAGAACAAAACAGAGAGCCCAGAAATAGGTCCACACATAAACAGTCAAGTAATCTTCAACAAAAGTGCCAAGAATACATAATGGGGAAAGGACAGCCTCTTCAACAAACAGTAATGAGCAAAGTGGAGATCCACATGCAAAAAGAATGAAACTGGACCCCCGTCTTATACCCTATCCAAAATCAACTCAAATGGATTAAAGACTCAAATGTAAGACCTACAACTATAAGCTCTTAGAAGAAAACACAGAGGAAAAGTTTCATGACATTGGTCTTAGCAATGGTTTTTCAATGTGACACCAAATGCACAGTCACAAAAGCAGAAAATAGACAAATGGAACTCTGTCAAACTCGAAAGCTTCCATAGCAAGGGAAATAATCAACAAAAGGTAACCCAGGGAATATGAGAAAATATTTACAAACCATACAATCAGATAAGGGATTAGTATTCAAAATATTTAAGGAACTCCTCCTGCAGTTCAATAACAAATAACCCAATTAAAAAATGGGCAAAGGACTTGAATAGACATCTCTCCGAAGACCTACAAATAGTCAACAGGCATTAGAAAAGATGCTCAACATCATGCCAACATAATCCACAATAGCCAAGATGCATAAACCACCTAAATTGAACTCAACACCCAAAAAAACCCCCAAAAATCCAGTCAAGAAATGGGCAGAAGACATGAACAGACATTTTTCCAAAGAAGACATACAAATGGCCAGCAGACACATGAAAAAAAGCTCAACATCACTCGGAATCAGGGAGATAAAAATCAAAACTACAATGAGATACCACACCACACTGGTCAGAATGGCTAAAACTGACAACTCAGGAAACAATGGACATTGGCGAGAATATGGAGAAAGGGAAAACCCTCTAACACTGTTCCTGGGAATGCAAACTGGGAATGTACTCTGGAAAGCAGTATGGAGGTTCCTCAAGAAGTTAAAAATAGAGCTACGCTACGGCCCAGCAACCCTACTACTAGGTATTTATCCAACAGATACAAACATGGTGATTTGAAGGTGTACAGGCACCCAAATGTTCATAGCAGCATTATCAACAATAGTCAAACTATGGAAAGACCCCAGATGTCCATTAACAAATGAATAGATAAAAAGATGTGGTGTGTGTACACACACACACACACACACACACGAATATTACTAAGCCATCAAAAAGAATGAAATCTTGCCTTTTGCAACAACATGGATGGAACTAGAGGGCATCATGCTAAGTGAAATAAACCAGTCCACAAAAGACAAATACCATGATTTCATGCATATGTGGAATTTGAGAAGCAAAACAGATGAACATAGGGGAAGGGAAGGAAAAATAAGATGAAAACAGAGAAGGAGACAAACCGTAAGAGACTCTAACTATAGGAAACAAACTGAGGGCTGCTGGAGCAGAGGTGAGTGGGGGAATGGGAAAACAGGCATTAAGGAGGGCACTTGAAGTAATGAGCACAGTTCTTTAAGCTGTTAAGGATACTTTTCTTTTGGCTTCCATGGCTGAAACATGCAGCCACCAAGCCTACCTTTATGTGCCATGTCCCAGAATTTGTGCCCACAACATCTAAAGTCAAGAATTTATTTCATTTCTTGATTTGACTATCAAATAGTGCTTTCTATTTGGCATGTTTCCATTCCAATTGTGGTTGTGGGGTTCCCATTTACAAAATGAAGGTTTGGAGTAAAGTCTTAGTAAAATCTAAGTGCAACTAAGTGGCTGTGTTTGTTTTGACCACAAGCACTTCATTCAGCTGGAGAAGGAAAGAAGAGGTTTTATCAATATAGCTCTGAGGAATACAACCCTAATTCTGTTTCTTATGAAAGTCATGAAATTTAAGAGAAAGGGTATGAAAGTGGATTCTTATCCCAAGACAGAGAAGTTCATGATAATAAAAAAAGATGCAGCCTATTTTGTATTACAAGGTTAACTACTGGTATGTTAAACATGAATCAAGAATCTTCAAAGACTACCTACTGTCAACCCAATCTGAAGGAAAAAAAAATTCTCTTCTCTGGCTATTACAAAGGCCTCTGCACTTAGCTCCCAACTATCTCTTATATTGTAGGTCAGTGGTTCGTAACACAACCTCACTCAAAGCCCTCACTCAGGCCCAAATCAAATGATATCAGAATCTACTGGAGCAGGGCTTCAGGGCAGCCCGTGGTTAAGAACCACAGTGACCCCTACCACTCTTGATTCTGACCTCTACTTCAGTTCATACCATGCCCTTTGCCTGGAGTGGCTTCTCTGTACTTTCTCCCCTGTCAATCAGGACCTCAATCAGCCTCTGAAGAGGCAAACAGCCTAGACCCTAGAGCCAACAGCCATATTAGCTCTAGCTCTGCGACTTGGTACTGAGTCACAGTGGACTTCAGATCCATCAACTGTAAAATGAGATTACTGAAGTGGCCTCACAAGGTTGCTGTGGGGATGAAATGAGTAAATGTCACAAAATGCTCAGAGTGCCTGGCCAACGATGGCCTCATTAAGCTTTGGCTCATGAAGCTCCTTTACGGCCCATCTCAAAAGTGCTCTAAGCTGGTAGCTCTCTCTCTTCTTTGAATCTCTTCTTAAACTATTGAGATTTTTTTTCAATTACAACTTTTCATTTTGAAATCATTCACCACTCGCATGAAATTGCAAACACACTACAGGTTCCACCAAAGAGTTCTTCCAGAAGCACAGCACAGTGTCAACCCAAGGAGACGGACACAGGTCCCCGACGGTGAGGAAGGCACAGGCTCTAGGTGGACCTCATCAGTGTTTACAGTCTTCCCATGTGCACGTGTGTACACAGCCCAAAGTAATCTGATCACATGGGTAGATTGGAGTAACTCTCATCACAACCAGCCACAAAACTGCTCCATCACCACACACACAAAAAGAACCCCCGTGTCAGTCCTTCCATGTGTCACACCTTCCCTCTCACCCTATGCCCCAGCAATGACTGACCCGTTCCCTGTCACTAAAATGTTGTCATTTGAGAATGTTCTAGAAATGAAATAGTAGGCTTTAACCCACTAAGCCACCCAAGCGCCCCAAACTTTTAATTTTAGAATAGTGTTAGGTTTACAGAAAAGTGGCAAAAGTAATAAAGAGAGTTCTTGTATGGCCCACAGTCAGATTCCCTTATTATTAACATCTTATGCTAATATAATACATTCGTCACAATTAATAAACCGAGGGGCGCCGGGGTGGCTCAGTTGCGTAAGCGTCTGCCTTCGGCTCAGGTCATGATCCAGGGTCCTGGGATTGAGTCCCGCATCGGGCTCTCTGCTCAGTGGGGAGCCTGCTTTTCCCTCTGCCTTATCGCTCCCCCTCTGCTTGCGCTCTCTGACAAATAAATAAATAAAATGGTTAAAAAAAACCCAAACCCAAACAACTAATAAACCAATATTGCTACGTTATTATTAACTCAGGTCCAAACTTCTCTGGATTTCCTGAAGTTTTACCTAATGTCCCTTTTTGTTCCAGGATCCCATTTGGATGCCACTTAATATTTCATCACAGGCCTCCTTAGGTACCTCTTGGCTGAGGCAGTTCCTCAATTTTTCTTGTTTCTGACGAGCTTATCACATTTGGGGTTATCAGTCAGGTTTTCTGCAGACAGACTATCCCTCAGTTGCGATCTGTCTGATGTTTCCATGTGGTTAGGCAGGGTTATGGGTTTTTGGGAAGAAGTCCACAGAGGCGAAGTGCCATTTTCATCACACTGAGGGTACGTGCTACTGACAGGGCTCCCATTGTCGCCGTGGACCCTGATGGCCTGGCTGAGGCCATGTCTGTCAACTTTTTCCACTGTAAAAAGTTACTCTTTTTTCCCTTTTCTACACTTCTCTTTGGAAGGAAGACCCTGTGTCCTCCCACACTGACAGAGTGAGGGGTTATTTCTACTTCCTTGAGAGCAGAGTATCCACGTAAGTTCTCTAGAATTCTTTCAAAGGAGAGATCTGTCTCTTCTCCCTTGTTTATTTACTCCATCATTTATTTATATTCGTATGAACTCACGGATATTTATTTTTTGTTTGGGTTATAATCTAACACAACATCATTTCTTCTGTTGCTCAGATTGCTCCAGCTTTGGCCTTTGGGAGCTCTTTTGGTTGGCACCTCTGTGCAAGACACCCCTGTGTCTCTCTCGCATCCCTTCATCTTGCAGTTTTCTTAGCACCGCCTTACCCTGCAATATTCCCAGAACTCCCAGGCTCATCCTGTCCCCTGCCTGCTCCGCGCCCTAGAAATAGCCATTTCTCCAAGGAGTTCCCAGTTCTCTTCACTGGAGAAGGGAATTAGAAACCAAGATCTGGGCAGTGGGTACACTCGGATGTGGCTAGTGGGGTGCAGACCCTTTTTCAAACTTCGTTTTTCCCCATCTGTGATTGAGGTACATCAAAATAGGCAAACTGGGAGCATTAGCATCAAAATATGCTAATAGGCTGCTTAAAACAATGGAAAACCTGAAAGGTAACTGTTGATAAGTAACTCTCTCCCTGTGTGTAATCCACACATGTAAGTCCACACATTATTAAGAGGAGGATCTTTGATAAGTTCTTGGAAATATATCTTTCAATTCAACTGAAGGAGAACTTAAAGTATTTCAACAACTTGATGAAATGCAAGACTGCCAATTTTAATTAGAAACGGCAAGGGAAGAAACAAGCCAAAATGATTAAAATGGAAATGAAAACTATATATATAATATATATATATATATACACACACAACATAATTCCACTAAGAAAGTGATTAGATATTCTTAATACTGAGCACTTCTTCCAATAAAAACTGAATTGAAAAGCAAACTTGAAAATTCAGGTTTTGCTCATGTACTATGTATAGGACTACAAGGGACTAGATTAGGAGTAATTCTACTGCCAAATAAGAGATAAAATCTACTTTGATGATATTATAGAACTTAAAATTAAGACACAAATGTTCTTCTCGCTTAGGCTGGCTGAAAGAAAAAAAAAAAGAAATCTAGGTGTTACTTATTTCTTAGTTTAAGGAAAAGCAAACAGGTCGTCTAATAGGCAAGTCCCCGATACAGGGACAGGGACAGTGAGAGTTCAAATTATGTACACGGAGTAAGATATTTTTGTAGAATACCTGTAACAACAGAAGTTAATATTCCCAACCAGGGTCTGACTTTTGCTTTTTCTCTATTCAAAGACCTCAACATTAGACTTAATGAATTGGAAAAAAGATGCCTCTAAGGACCTCTTTAGGTTTAGAGAAATCAAACAAGACTAAATAAATTATACTGAATACGAATCAGTACCATCATCTCCATATTGCTTCTTCCTAATGCATGCCTTCCTTTACATCAATAATTCAGAAGGCCAAGAAGACCTTTATCACGGTAATGGACCCTGAGTGCTATTTGGGGGAAACTGAGGCAGCAGGGAAAGGGAGCTTTCAGAGAGATTTAAAGGCCACCAGAGAGCAGGAGACACAGATGTCAGAGCATCCTTGGGGCAAGAACAAGGGGAGATGATAATGTACTGATCCAGGGTACGAAGCCCTTTTGGTTTGCAAACAGCTCCTCTTTACCCTACCCGAACTGGACAGAAGTTGCCCTGCTTTGTGCTGGGCTGTCTTTTGATTTCTCCTCTTAGAAAAAAAGAAAGAAACGTCACAGCAGCATAGCACCGAGCAGGAGCCTAATCTCGGTGTGTCTGTGGCAACGTGTACTGCTGCGGCATTTCCCTTGGCCCCCTGAAGGGTCTTCCACGCTTTCCACAGTTCCAACAGCGCAAGTGAGAGGGTCCCCAACACGCAGCTGTTCTACTCTCCAAACCCACAGAGCCTTTCCTGCCGCCATCGCTCCAAGCAGGCACCTCGCTTTACTGTGCTGTGAAACTCTCTCTCTCTCTCTCTCTCTCTCTCGCCAGCTCTGTTTAAAATCTGTTTACCAGCAAGCACAAGAAACTCAGACTTGTCCCTTCAGTCACAAGATGCGATCCTTTGGCTTGCTACCTTTTCTTTCCTCCCTCCACTCTGCTCGCCAGTCCCCCGCCCCTGCTTCCTCTTTCTTCCTTGCTGGATCATTTACTTGCCCTCCTGGCCTGAAAGCCCCATGCTGTGCTGGTTCTGAGCCAGAGACCCTGGGGGGGGGGGGGAGCTTTCAGGGTCAGATGAAGACAAGCACGCCTTTGAGGGAAAGGCTTGAAGAGCAAAGCCAGATGCAGGAGCAAAGCCAAAAGCGAGGCCAGCTCCTTCTTGCGGGGTCTGCCTACTAGGCCCCAGTTCTGCTCACCAGTCACCAAGAATGTCAGGGGGCAGCTTGTGCTGCAAAGAACCCAAGCTTGGGAAGCAAGAACCGGCTCACCTTGCCAACTCCTGGACCTGTGACCAGAGCCACTGAACTTCTGAATCACTGCTTCCTCAGTGTTAACATAGGGAAGATGATGCCTACATTAATTATTCTGACAGCAAAAATGAAATGATGTACAGAGAACATAGTAACAGAACCCACAGGAGATGGGTTATGATCCATCTCAGACACCTGTCCAAGGCTTTGTCAATCCACTGGAACTTAAAATCAGTCAAAGACAGTCTTTTTAAAAAGAATCTTTGGAGTTAAATTCCTTTTCAACAACAACAAAAAGTTAAAAACACCAGCTGGCACTGTAACATTTATGCCTAAAAATTTCAGGCTAAAACTCAGGCTTGATGGTGATTTGTTTTTGATGTTTCTGAAAAACACATGACTGTTCTTCCTCTGCTTACAAGATTTTTATATGCTAAAAGGGAACATATTTGGGGAGGCCTATTAAATGTACCAGAGATCACTCAGAGGGTAACTGAGACGGTGTACTCACCGGGTGATATGGGCCTGCTTGAACTCGGAGACGGTGTGTAAGGGATCGGGCTGGACACAGTGCGAGGTCTTAATCCTTGGGCAGACATCTCATTAAAATACCTAAGAGGAAAGGGGGGAAGTATCAGAGTTGCGTGCATTTCAGTGGTTCTTAAGGGAGCTCCTATGAGATGATGTTCAGGGTTCAAATCCTGAGGTCAAACCCCAGGGTATTTGGAGAGTGATACTATAAGCTAGGAGACAAGTATAAAGCAGACTCCCGGGTCACAAAGCTCCACTGCTTGGCAAGCCCCTCTCCCCAGGGGTACCGGTTAGGGAAATGTGGAATGTCCTAGCTCCAGGGGAAGGCCTACTAACAGAACTGTGTCATGCAACAGAGAGGGCTGGGCTTTTCTTCATCACACGACAGCTACGTAGAAATCTATCTCCACTGCATATCCATGTTTTGATGGCTACATGTAAACTGTATTTGAGCCGCAAACCCACTCAAGCCCTCTGAGATTTAGGTCATCAAATTAAAGCTTACAGGTAATGGGAAAAAATAAATTAATTAAAGAATTAAAAACAAATCCCCAAAATTAAAATTAAAAATTAAAGCTTAAAGGTCACGGTATTCCTGCAAACTGGAAGTCAATCGTTTACAAGGTAAGCCTGGCTTAGCGAACAGCCACACACGAGAACAGTGAAAGACCCAGCACCCCACACCTACGGGAGTCGCACTTGGCCACGCTACGCCGGTTTGGACTTCTTCCTGGACGTAGAAGTCACACCAGACCTGAGGAGCCTCAGGCCTGATGGACAGAAATGTCAGCCTTCACTCTGTGAATGAGCACAGAACGCTGACAAGCAGAAATCTCTGCTTGGGAGACTTCCCCATCAGCTATCCTCCACAGGCCTTGCAGCCAAAGGAAGCGCCACGCATGCGGGCCGTTCTGTCCCGAGGAGGATCACAGCCCCGACGGTCCTCCGTCAGTTTGCAAGAAGAACGTTAACACGGCTACTTCTGTGCTGGGCAGTTTGGCTCACAGAAAACCAGGCTCCCAACCTGCCACAAAGCTGTCAGCCAGAAAGCCCCCTGCCACCTCTGCCTGCCCTCTCCAACAGCCCACCACAGCGGCCTCGGGTACTGACTCTACCCACGTCCCAAGGCAGCGAAGACCACCTCTTGCTCTTTAAGAAATAAACACATTTTAGACAACTTAAGTTTCCAACTATCTTCTTTCTCCCTAAGGCGACATCATCATTCCTAATAGGGAGAGGGGAAGTCTTGATTGGGCAGCAGTACTCTAGCTGGGATAATGTGACCTATGGAAGATAAGGCAAATCTTCTGGAGTTGACACCAGTTCTGGAAAACATCTATGGATCTATCTATCTGGAGGCCTGAAGTAGCTTCAGCATTCTCACCACGGCTGGAAGATACTGTCCCTCAGAGTGTGTCCTTCAATACCAAGTACAGGGCATTGTGTAGTGCTAATAACTGGTCCTCTCTGTGTCTGAAGGTAGTTAATAAAATAGTTATCTGATATTCAAGCTTATGTTTTTCGTCAAATAGCTGTCAGAGGCCAAGGGTTTCAGAGAGAAGCGACCACTGTCAGAAAGAAATCAATGAAATTCAAGGTGAGGATAACAGTTTTATGATATAAACTTTTGAGAAAGAATCACCTTTCCAAATGAGGAAGCACACAGATATTTTAAATATAACCCATTATTCTGTTTTTATACATTTTTTATTATAAAAAATATAGACCTTCATTATAGAAAAATCTCAGGTTTTTCTTAAAATGATAATACCATTGTCTATAGCAAGTTGATCAAAAGCTTTGTTAATAACTCTCTAGAGCTATCCATGGGAAGAGAAAGGAAGTGATTTTGATGTGTTTTGGTGTCGACAGTAAAGATGATTCATCACGGTCATATGCAGACTCTGCTCTCAGACACCGACTGCCCAGTCCTGTTGGAGGGAACGCTCAAGGAGGCTCAGTCTCACCCCTCACTCTGACACCGACACATAAGGCTAAGGCAACCCTGATCCAGAACACAGAATTTCCCTGCAGAAATGATCTGGTTCAGAGAAAGCCCAATTTCCCAAATGCTGGGTTTCTCTGATGATTAAATAATTTTAGTTTCTTCAAGTTGGATTTGCTGCTGATTCTAACAATCGCCTCACTCCCAAGTACGAGGGGTCTGTGGGAGTTGGGGGCGGCGGTGGGGGAAGACTGTGGATGAGACAAATGCTGGGGCCATTTCCTCTAGTCAACCACAGATGACCCTCTTACTTCAGCCCATTTCTTGGTGGGGCAATGAGAGGGCTTGACACATACCCTTGAGCAGATACGGGGACGCACTGGTTTTAGTTTTTTAAAGTAGCTGCAACAAGGCCCAGAAGTTTCCAAGTTGTTAAGGCAAGGCCTCTGCCTCTCAGCAACCCCCACCTGCCTCCTGCTGATCCCTCAACCCAGGCACAGTGCGCTCCCTCGGCCGCAGAAGCCTGCTCATCCACATGTGGGGCTAAGATGCTCCCGTCCTTTAAACAGACACAGGGCAGGAGGAGACAAACCCAGCAACTAGGCAAACTCCGTCTCTCTATACATAACCCTCCATTTCTCTCTCGACCGCGTAATTTTGGAAAGGCAACTTCTCGGTCTTTTTGTATTTCAGGAAAATGGTCAGCTTCTCCCTTTCCCCATGCTCAGCCCCGGCTTTCACGCGCTGGTGTCTGTCACCACCATGCAGAAGCGAGGGCACCGCCTCCTTCTGCATCTGACAGGATGTGAAGGGAGACGCCCTGGAGCCTGGTTTGGTCTGGCTTCCTCACGAGGCCCGTAAGACACACGCACACCTTTCGTCATCCATTTCCAGGCTGGACTCGCTCTCGGAGAGCTGCCGGCACAGGGCTTCCCTCCGCTCCATCTCTCGCTGCAGCTTCCTCTGCAGCCGCAGATTCTCCTCCCGCATGTGGCGCTCCTCCTCCAGGTACTGGGCCATTTTCTCAGAATCTGAAAGGCCAGAAGTCTCCATTCAGCCGTGTTTCGTGTGGTCACACTCACACCTGAGCTAAGAACACTGCAGTCATGCTCCCGTGTCGCAAAGAATCACGCTCCCTCTCCCACGTGCAAGGGGATCCGGACTTCAAGGCTACCCCATGCACCCCAGTCCCCCCACAAACTGCATTTACAAGAAAATGTAAGAAGTGCCATTGCACTGGGAGGTTAGGTATCTTCACGCCCACTCAGGGGGCCCGACTCAGCCCTGGGCTCCCCTCAGGGAGGCACCAGCTCTGCTCCAGACACAGAGGGAGCCTGTCACGCCAGCCAGCACACCGGCGAAGACTGCTGCACTGGAACCCACTTGGTAAGTCAGAATTCTGTTTATGAAAATATGAACAGACCCAGTAAACAACTTTAGAGGAGTATGTCAGGTCGAACTTCTGGTGTGTCTGTGAGACTATTTTCCTGATCCAGGCACAGCCTCTCTGAGGTTCCTCAGGCACCGCCCCGTGTGATAAGGATGCAGCGACAATACTGGTTTCCTAGCTCAGAGCTGATTAGTCCCAGCGTGAGACACTGGAAGCCATTGAGCCTCTTGGATTCGCTCAAGGCTCTAGAATATCCTGTGCCAAGTTCCCTGGAGCTTTCACCAGCCCTGCCCTCCTGAGGGGACTCTGTACCGGACTTTGGGGTACCTCCCAGCACCATTCCAGTGAATGGTAAAACCTGTCCCCACTTCTGACAGAATATGTGAAGTCACCAAAATAATATCAATATACAATTCAGTATCAGCCCATCTTCTTGCTTCCTTCCTTTTCCCTCATCTCAGCCAATGAACTTGGGAAAAGTAAACTCTCCATCTACCTCTCTTTTCTGAAAAATAGCTAGGAACTCAAGAGTGGTCCCAATCATGTTTAAGAGAGAGTCCCACAGGTTGCTGCTCTGTATTATTAGCCCACTCCAAATTCTTTCAAGAAGGAAGGAAGAAGGAGAATTCCACACTGATCACTTCTTTCCCACAAAGTGACCCTACTTCGACTCCAAAGTCCATCCAATTAGTTTCAGTTTTAAGCACCTCTATGAAGGTCTGGTGTTCTAGCAAATAATGACTTTTGATGGTAGGAATTCAGTGATTTCCAAGACAACATCATTACAGAAACTATAAAAGCTCTTGAATATCCTTACCTCAGAAATTCAAATAAAAATACCAAAAACGCTAAGTTATTAAACACTATTATGTGCACTAAACACTAAATCCCTCAGTTGTTTTCAATATAACCAGAAACCCTGCTGTCTAATCCAGATGCAAAATCTCTTTAATTGAAGGCAAGCTGGGAAAATATTTACAAAGTACACGTTTAATATAAATGATTTAAATTATTTCATCCCAAATATGCAAGCCTGCAGAATTTTTCACTAGCTCTACAGGAAGCACTAGATTGGGCCCTTGGAGTATTATTGTTTCTAGAACAAGAGGGGCGGCTGTTGGAGCAAGCTGCCTTTCTTTTCCATAAATAGGAAAGCTTCAGAGAACTGAGGATTTATGAGGCTTCAAGAATAATCGTTTAAGAGGAAACACTGTCTTTGTCTTTCAGATGCAACCCTTCAGTATCTGGGGATATCAGCAGGGGAATCCTTAAGCAATAATCTATACACAAGAACATCAGTCAGCAGGAGTGATGGCTGGGAGACTTTTCTGGCATCTGGGCAATTAACCCAGAAGCCAGAGGACAGAGAAGGCACTAGGCCCATCACCTCTGGGTGGCACAGACCAGCCTCAGATGCTGACACCATGGTATGCCTCGGGTGCCCTCTGCTGGCACATCACCACACCTGACTTCAAAACTGGATTTACTCCATTGAGTGACCCTGTCACCTTCTCTCACACAGAGCTTCCTAAGACTTGGGGGCCACAGCTGATGCTTCCGCCATCTTTAGCCATCTTGGAACACTCAGTCAAAGACGACATCAACAGAGGGTGACTGCACAGACTCCAAACAGCTGGGTCTCCTATGATCCAAAGGTGGCCTGTACATTTTATATCCCCTTTCAAGTTTATGGTTAGAAAATGCTGGTGCCCAGGCCGCACCACAAACAGATCAGAATCCTGTGGGTGAAGCCTCTCCACCGCTATACTGAACAGTCCCCAAGGGATTCTTATGTTCACCCCGAGCTGAGACCCACAGGCAAACAAGTTCAAGTTCTGATACAGCAGACCTGGAGGGTGAGGAGCCAAGAACCCAGCAGCAGCCCAGGGAGGCAGGCTACCTGACCTCGGTCACTAACTCATCCTCTTAACCAATCCAGACCAGCTGTGAGCCAGGCGGGTGCCACGTGTCCCTCCCTCCTTCCATTCAGCCTTCTCTGCCCTCACAAAATCAAAATGGCACTTCTGGATGCCTCTGTCCCCATCAGCAGGCTCTTCCAATACGAGATATTGCCACAGGAACAAAGTAAAGGGAATGAAACGTTCTTCCTCAATTTCTTCTAAAGGTTTTGTCTGGGGCACAAGAAGGAAAAATGTAAGCCAGTGGCACAAAAAGACCTCTGTCTGTTCGGTAAACCAAAAACTCAAAAAATATCCTAACATTTCTATTATTTGAGAACTTGCTGATCTGTTTTCATAAAATGTATATCATGGTTCTCAACTCAAGGGTATACATCAGAATTCCTTGTATTAAAAAAAGATGGGAGGGCTGGTTTCTACTAGCGTGAGCCCAGAAACTATGAGGTTAGACAGAATAATGGACCCCCAAAGATGTCCACATCCTAATTCCTGAGGCCCGTGATGATGTTACCTTAGGCGGCAAAAGGGACTTTGCAGATATGATTAAGTTAAGAATCCTGAGATGGGAACTCATCCCATTCTCTGGCTGGACAGATGTCAGGCCAGCATTTCATACAAAGGAGGCAGGGGGTCAGAGGGAAAAGGTGCACCCATGGGTGCAGGCAGGAATGCTGCTCAGGCAGGGAAGGGGCTATGAGCCAAAACACACAGGCAGCCTCTGAATGCTGGAAAAAGCAAGGAAACAGTCTCCCTTAGGGCCTTTTACAAGAAACCAGACCTGCTGACACCTTGATTTCAGCCCACCGAGACCTATTTTGGACCACAGACCTTCAGAATTGCCTTAAGCAACTAAGGTTGTGGTCAATTTGTTACGGCAACAAGAGGAAATGAACACCATTTCTTACAGGTTCCAAGGATGATCCTGAGTCACCAACCCACCAGATGCACTACCAGACCAGAACTTGCAATGAACTTTAGAGAAGGAAACAGAAAGGTTAACTATCACCGAAAATTTAAATGCACAGTCACTGGACTCTGAAAGTCCACTTCCAGAGTTTACCCTGAAGGTGTTCTTGCTCGGGTGTCAAATGTGGGGACACAGACGTTCACTGTGCTTGCAGCATGACAACCAGAATGGGCCTGTTGACACGGGACTAGTTAAATAAATGACATATAGCATCCACGGGCGATGCCTCCTAAGACTCCCAGTGGGTGCCCAAAACTAAGGATGACCCCAAACCCTGAATATACTATGTATTTTCCTAAATATACACACTATGACAAAGTTTAATTTTTAAATCCAGCACAGTAAGAGGTTAACAAAGTAATAATAAAATAGGACAATTTTAACAACATAGGATACTAAAAAAGTTCTATGAAGTGGTCCCGGTCTCTCTTGTGGGGGACCCAGGGCAGGCCACTCCACATGGGCCACTTTGGCAGGAACAGTATTTTGAGGTAAAGCAATCCACACCCAGCAGATTCAGGAAAAGCTCTTTATTCCCTGCCCCCAACTGCCTGCCTTTATCAGGAAGAGAATTACTGCTACAGATTCTTCTTTATCCACAAAACTTATCCACATAATTGGGCAACCTTTGTTTTCTAAACCTCTCCTCTCACCTTCCTGCTAAGGGTCTGACTCCCTTTGTACTGTCAGCACCCCGCCCCTCTCTTTAGCTCAGGTAAGCTTCCCGGTTCCTGACTGTCCTTGGAATTTCCACTTCTGTGTGGAGTCCCCATACATGTGCTATTAGATTTGATTTCCTCCTGTTAATCTGTCTCATTTCAATCTGATTCTTAGTCCAGCTAAGGACTTAAAGGGCAGAGAAAGGTCTTCCTCCCCAACACTCTCAAAATATTCTACCAGGCTGTACTTGCCCTCCTTGTGATGATGTGACATGATACGATGCCTATGTGAGGAGATGAAGTGGGGGGAATGACAGAGGCACTGTGACATGTCATCAGGCTTCTACTGCTCTTCTGAGGGTAAGGCAGGAGGGTCACCTGCCTCCTGACTGGGCTGACACTATGGAAAGTGAAGCTGTGGGGTAAGAAGGCACTGGCGTATCCCCAGAACCAAATATGAACCAGCCTTTTAGAAAGGGAAGCAGAGAGCTCTCTACATGTATTGGCAAGGAAAAACTTGCAAGATACAGTAAGTAAAAATAGATAAATACAAAAGAGTGTGTTCACTGTGCTGCTTTTAGCATAAAGTGAGTTTATCCAGACATGTACACGTATCTGGAGGAAAAGATAAAAAAGTGTCTAACCATGAGACATGGGCGGCTGCGGGTCAGGGGCGAGAGGGAGAGCCCCTCCTCCCCTGCGCACCTAGCTCGGCACTGTCTGTTCAAATGCCTCTGAGCAGCCTGCACACGGAAACAGGGAAGACCCCAGCAAATGCCCGGTGACCTCATCAAGTGTTCAGAAATCTAGTTCCCCTGATTTCCAAGTCAACAACTGGACATTTTCCCAAACAATAAAGGATATATTTTTAAACCATTTATTCTTCAAGTGCGACAAATGTTAGCTGACCCTAAAATTTAGTAGTAAGGATGATACACGCTCTGGTCTCTGCCTTTGTTCCCCCAAAGTACATCTGTGAACACAGGGAGAAGCATAAAAATAGTACCCCGATTCTGGACCCTCCCACAATTATTTGATTTTCTAGAAGCACTCGAAACTATTTTCCTGTCCTACTATAACATTTTCAAACATAATCCATTCCAGGATAGAAAGGTTTCTATACGCATATATTGGTAACGAACTACAGGATGGATCTGACCTATGCAAATCCAACGGTCAATACTGGTAAAAGCCTGTGCTTGGTAACTGGGTTGACTGTGCACACAGAAGACCGGGGAGAGAAACCAGGGGCTACGTACGCTGTAACTGAGCGGCTCTCAGCTGCTTCTTCAGCCTTTCCACTTCATTCTTTAAAAACCTGATGTGGCGCATCATGTTTTCTGGAGAGTCTATCTCCATGGAGATGTCTCTAGGCGACGGGGGAGCAGAGACCGGCTGGTCTAATTTCTCCTGCAGGATTCTTCCGTGAAAAGAAAAATTCCAACAATGAAAAACAGTTTGCCTTAAAAGACAAAACATACTAGCTGGAGGGTTTGTTTTCACGGCAAGCTCCAGTGTGTCACCAGAATTCACAGGGTTGACAGACTCAGGCTCTGCCCGTTTTATACCCACTTCGGGTCTCCTGTACCTAGTTTCCAGGTCAAGGTCAAAGGGCAGAGCTGAAGGATCTATCCTCCTTTTTCTCTTTTAAATGATCGCCGCCGGGTAATTAAGCATTAGTGAAAAAGCCGGCAGCGTTTGCTTCTGATTATTATGCCTGACATGCAGTAGGCACTCAGAATTATCTGCTGACTCAATGCATCACATCGGCTTGTGGGAACAGAGATACTAAAGAAATTTCACTCTCAACGCTTTCTGGTAAATGCTTCTGAACTCTGTACTAGAGTCCCCTTGGAAGGAGACACCACAAAGACTCCACTTCTAAAATTTCCTCCTAAAAAACCAGTCCTAAGAGTGGGGCAAACTGGGCTGAAGTCCCTTTGCTTCTATTCAGAGCACAGGTGAAAAGATAAAGAACAAAACCAAGCCACAATCATTGGGTTAATAGTTGGTGGTCCCACCTTCTCTAGCAATTATCACTAGTTTGAGGCACAAGGAATGTCAATATTCAACAGCTTTTCATTGACCAAATGATACATCATATTGTTTAACACAATACTTTGGCACTTACACATATAAAACCTCCAACTGTGTTCTGTAAAGGAAGAGAGATTGGCAATGGACCTCTAGGCTCCCCTTTCGTAAGCTGCTAGGCTCTTGGTTTGGTTTGGCTTTTAACTTTTACCTTTAAGTTTGCCCAACTGCAAATTGTGAATTACCTTCAGGCCTGCCCTTGTTGAGAAAACTGGCATGTTAAACATTGTAATGGTCCTGCACTTACTGTATTAAATACCCTTTCAAAATTCAATTTATTAGCACCGCTACAATAATGCAAAACACACTCGATTAAACAACAGCTTGAATATTTCCCTAGAGATACAGCTCTAATTTTCACTTTTCTTAAAGCCTATGATAGGACTGTATTTTGCAAATTTAGAGATGAACTCAAAATAACTTACGGATGTTCATCCAAACCAAATACTTATGGCAAAAGGACTCTGGTTAGCAAACAAAAGATCCTAGTGAAGTAGATTAAGGAACATTTTTAAAACTCCCTTTCTACACCCCCACACACATCCCACATACAGAACACCCTGCCATTCTTCAAGTCCTGCTCCATCACCCAACAGATGCAGCTCTTAAAAATTAGGATACGGGGGCGCCTGGGTGGCTCAGTGGATTAAGCCGCTGCCTTCGGCTCAGGTCATGATCTCAGGGTCCTGGGATCGAGCCCCGCATCGGGCTCTCTGCTCCGCAGGGAGCCTGCTTCCTCCTCTCTCTCTCTCTCTCTGCCTGCCTCTCTACCTACTTGTGATCTCTCTGTCAAATAAATAAATAAAATCTTTAAAAAAAAAAAAATTAGTACACGAAGGGGTTCAAGAAATGTCTGCTGTTGAATGACATGTCACACCCACATACACACATTTAGCACAATGATTCCTAACCTTAACTATGTACAAATATTTACAGTAAGTCTTCACGCCAATAGATAATAATTTTCCTATTAAAAATCTCAGCCTTCCTGTTGAAGTACATTCTAGAGATGTGTAATAATGAGCCGTACACCACACACAACCAAAGCACTTGAGAAAACAGGGGAAGCCAGTTCAATAAGGTAAAAAGCTGAAATCGCAACGATCTTTCCGGAACAATTTAAAAAGAGGAACCAATAGCACCTTGACTAATGTCTTCATAGACTTTGTCCCAAGTGAAAGGAAATTTTACTGGGACTAGAAGAGAGACATAGAAAGATGCAACATGAGAAGAGTTCAGGAGGCTTTCAACATTTTTTTGGTTTGGCAAATTAAAACAATGTGCATCACCCAAGGAATTAAAAACTCCCCTTTCTCTCCATCAACCACACCCAGAGCAGCGCTCTCGCCATGCATGCGCCCCACACTGAACAGCAAGACTAAACAAACCGCTTCTCAGCTTCAAGTTTGTCCATCCTTTTCCAGAGACGATTAACTAGCGCTTCTTGTTCTTGTTCCAAAGTATTTTCAAGGTCAATCTTCTCTCGTCTCAACTAAAGGAAGGAAAAAAGTTTTACTGAGAATAGTAAGCCATTTAAACTTTTGTTAATGAGATTTTTTTATTGGACCATGAAGACCCCCTTACTTGGAGAAAACTGCAAAGAAATGGCCAATTTCCTGGCACAGTCACATCAAGCACATCTAGTTCTTAACCTTTAGTTGAGAGAACTGAGACAGGTTCATTCTCTGCCGTGAAAGCTTCTCTGCTGTCTGGTACACGAGTCACACCGCTTGTTTCAGCATTCATTCAAGGCACAGGGAAAGTCTTCCTCAGAGAGGGTTGAGAGAGCTCAGCTTACTACTCATACCAGGACTTCTCCGGGTTTGTCCCCCAACTCCAGGGCTACATGTAGTTCAGGGCTAAACCAAAAAGGTTATATTACCATTTATATAAAGAGTTCAACACCTGAAGACAATTCTTTATACTGATTAATGGCTGCACAATGCCAGTCACCTTTGAGGAGGTAGGGAAGAGAGGTCTGATTTGGGGGAAAGTATGCAGTGGCAAGGAAGTCCCAAAATGCACTCTATTTCATGAAAAGAGCACACGTGGGAAAAATTCATTTACTCCATCAATACTGGGCAATCTGCAAATACTGTGAATGATGCCAGTCACTGGCTAATAAGGGTGTATCAGGGAACCAAAGTCAGAATTTTCAGCCTTCATGCAGTTCTATTTTAGTGGGGTCAAGAGAGTAAATGAAATAGATTTTATACTTTGGTGGAGAGTGGAAGAGCTACGAAGAAAAAGAGGGCTGGCAGGAAGGATAAAAAGTGCAATGATCCATTTCACAGCAATGTGCAGAGAGAATGTGTTATATCATTCTTTGTATTTCTCTACCTGTTTTGAGATATTAAATAATTTTAACAATTTTTTTTTAAAGGAAAGAAAGGTTATGGTACTTCCCCATACTGTCTCTTAGAATAACAACTCACCTTTTCAATCACCGAGTCAACAAATTATTTTTGATTGCACAGCTACAAAGACTGCCTTAGCAGGTCACAGAGGCAAGCTCCTCACTGATCAAAGATCCCTGTTACAGGGCCACCTGGGTGGCTCAGTCAGTTAAGCGGCCATCTCTTGATTTCCGCTCAGGTCATGATCTCAGGATCCTTGGATCAAGCCCTGCATTGAGCTCCCTGCTTGGCAGGGAGTCTGCTTTTCTCCCTCTCTGTCTGCCACACCCCCTGCTTTCTTCTTCTTTAAGATAAATAAATCAATCTTAAAGACAAAAAAAAAAAATCCCTGCATATACAGTAAAATGAGACCAGCACTATGTATAAACTGCAGTCTTTTAAAGCAACCAAAGCAGACCTTATTATCAGTGAATAAGCCAAGGTCACATCACATGGTCAAATGAAAACGCAGCCTGGAAACATATGCGCCAGCAGGTGGAGGGGCGGGGTGGGGGGAGAGGAACAAGCCGAGGCCACACTGACTGCAGAGCCCAACTTGGAGCCACACAGGCACTCCGAACCCAAGTCCCTTCTGACTGCTTATTCTGCGAGCACCCAGCCCAATGGGTATCACCGAGTTATGTAATATTCATTTAAAAGCCTGCTTTATAATTAAATCAGTCCAATGGACTGCCAAATTCTTTTCTTTCCTTCAGCAGCTCTCCTTCCCGTTGCAAGTTGATTAACGTCAGACCAGGAGTTCTTATTATGTTCCCAAAATAAATACAGAAACTTCAGTAGATAAACTTAAGTGCATAAAAGTCTAGCTGGTTCATGGGACTTCACAGCCCCTCCTAGCTCCATCTTCTCACTGAGCAGATACTAACCTATCATCAAAAAAGCCAAAGGTGGGGGTGGCTGAGAGATGGCTCCCAGCACCACCACACTTCTTTCTCCCTGTAGCGTTTTCCCATTTAAAGAGAACTGGGACACTGGGGTGGGGGTAGAGGTGTGGGAAAGAAATGGTTGGCCAAAAATCCTGGTGGGAACTCCAGCCTCACCGCTGTGCTCAACTACAGAATTTGGAACGTCTTAATGGATTTTTTTCAATCTACAATGAAGTGTTTTACTCTAACCACATTATCATGGGAATCATGTATCACATGCACAATTTTTTCCCCAAGGATTTACTTTTTTAATTTTTTTAAAAAGATTTTATTTATTTATTTGACAGAGAGAAAGATCCCAAGTAGGCAGAGAGGCAAGCAGAGATTGGGGGGTAGGGGGAACAGGTCCCCTGCTGAACAGAGAATCTGATGCGGGGCTCGATCCCAGGACCCTGAGACCATGACCCGAGCTGAAGGCAGAGGCTTAACCCACTGAGCCACTCAGGTGCCCCTCAAAGTTTTATTTGAGTGTGTGTGTGAGCTGGGAGGAGGGGATGGTTTGCACAGAGGCAGAGGGAGAGAGAGACAGAATCCTCAAGCAGACTCCCAGCTGAGTGCAGAGCCCGATGCAGGGCTCAATCCCAGGACCCTGACATCATGACCTGAGCCAAAATCAAAAGCTGGACATTTAAGCGACTGACCCACCCAGATGCCCCACTTCTATTGGAGAATATATTCTGAACCCCAAACCTCTGGCTTAAAAAACAAATTTTGAAGGCAGCTCCTTACAACTAATCCAAAATAATAAAAGAGAGGGAAAAGCCCATGAAATAAGGGCTACTATAAAAACAGAACAAAGACACAAAGTTTGTTACAACACACAGAGGGCACTTAGACGGTGATGATGTAAGAATTGGACCCAATGTTTAAAAAAGAAATCAGAGTCCTCTAACACCCACATTAACCAAACTCTAAGTTGGCTACATTTTTTCCCCCAAGAGAAAGAGATAAATTCCAAGAAAACAAGTAGGTGCTGGGGATTAACATGACAATCCCCCAAACCTTCCAGGTCAGGTAGTATCTGAAGGCTGTCAATAGTTTAGCCCAATTTCCTATCAATTTGTTATGTAACACTATTAGATGTTCAAAGTGGTTAACCTGCAGATAAAGAATACCTGGGAAAGTAAAAGCACCTATTTTAAAAATGACTAAATTACAGACAGAAAAATGAACGTTTTTGGGGCGCCTGGGTGGCTCAGTGGTTTAAGCCTCTGCCTTCGGCTCGGGTCATGATCTCAGGGTCCTGGGATCGAGCCCCGCATCGGGCTCTCTGCTCAGCAGGGAGCCTGCTTCCTCCTCTCTCTCTGCCTGCCTCTCTGCCTACTTGTGATCTCTGTCAAATAAATAAATAAAATCTTAAAAAAAAGAAAGAAAAATGAACGTTTTTGCAATGGTCGAATGTGTCTCCCCAAAATTCCTATGTTGAAGCCCTAACCCCCAGTGTGATGCTATATATAGAGGTGGGGCCTTTAGGAGGTAATTAGGTTTAGCTGATGTCATGAGGTCGGGGCCCCCATGGTGATAGGATTTGTGTCCTAAGAGTCACAAGAGACCTTGCAGCTTGCTCTCTCCACATGAGGACACAAGGAGAAGTCGGCAGTCTGCAACCTGGAAGACAGTCCTCATCAGAACTCCACGACACCATCGCGCGGGGATCTTAGAATTCCAACCTCCAGAGCCATGAGAAATGAATAATAAATTTCTGTTGTTTATCAGCCAGTCTTTGTTGTTGCAGAAGCCCAAATGGAAGAAGATAATTTTTGTTTTTACTACAGAAGTAGAGCAAATAAAAGATCTTAACCTCATTCCAGCCTACTTTGCGAATACATCAAGGTTTTACATATCCATGGAAAAGAACAGGATTCATGGAGGGGGGCGGGGGGTATCTGAAAACAGATCATGAGCAACCGACATGAAAAGAGCTGAGTACAAGGCACCATGTGCTCTGTGGCAAAGGCTTTACTCACCAATTAAAGCAGCAGACACAGCTGGTCAAAAGCTGATGCTTCTGCTGGCGTCTGTTCAGGCAGTCAGTGGAATTTTGCTCAGCCCTAACAATTCCCCTCCTAGGCTGGAAGACATCTGACCTCTGCCTTCTAAAACAAGTTTTGTGTTTTTTTTTGTTTTTTTTAAAGAAATCCAACAGCCAATTTGTACCACAGATGAGTTAAGACAGGTGTTCCAGGCCACAGAGGCCCTGAGGTACCTATCTGATTAACCAAGCTGCAGCTGGTTTCAAAATTAAAACCAAGTTCTAGGTCATCACCACTGCCCACACAATAGTAAGCAAAGAAGGAGACGGCAGAGTCAGTGAAGAACGAGAGGAAAGGAGAGCAACGATGCTCCCCTTTGAGTCCAGAAGGTCAACAATTTAGGTGAAAAACTCATCTGTGTACATCAGAAATATACTGATAGAGGGGGAAAAAAGGAAAAAAGATTTAAAAAGAAAAAACCATAAAAGAACTATATAGCAAGATAATTAGGGTTGGCTCTGCGGTGAAAGGAATACTGGTGATAATTACTCTTCCTGCCTTTTCCTGCCCGCACCCAATTTTGTAATGAACATTTACTATTTTTGTAACAAAATATTTAAAAACATCTAATCTTAAAAACTGACAATTTCTGGGGTGCCTGGGTAGCTTAGTTGGTTAAGGGTCCTGGGACTGAGCCCCACATCCGGCTCCCTGCTCAGCGGGGAGCCCACTTCTCCCTGTGCCACTCCCCATGCTTGTGTTCCCTCTCTTGCTGTCGGTCTCTCTCTCTGTGTCAAATAAATAAAATCTTTTAAAAATAAAAAAACTGACAATTTCCAATACAACTTAACGTACATCCATCAATTTAGGATGTTAATTTACATATACAAAATCCTGAATGAGCCAATAAACTCTCAGAGGATAAAATGTTAGCTATTTGAAATATTCTGAGAATTTTCCAGATAACCCAGAGTCAACCTTCTTTACCACAGTTTCCAAACATTTTTTCTCGAAGACCATCTTTCTATAAAAATTAGATTTGTTCTTTGAAATGAACATAACTTCAGGACAATATTAATATCCCGTCAATATTAACATGTGAAAATGACATTATTCACCAGTTCAATAAATTTTAGTTTTGTTCAGTGATGTTAAGAAACGATGGTCTTTTATGAAAAAAACACATATAATTACTCAGATTTCTATGGTTTCTGGACTCAAGTGTTCATCACTTAACATTGGCATAATGGCATATAAACCTGCATAGTGGGTTCCTAATTCAAGGGGACTTTTACCATTTGAGTACCATCAGTGGAACTGGGTGTACATCCTTTTGCTACATCAAGAGTGCTGTGGAGAAGTCCATGGGAAAGAGGTCCCCTCAAAGCCATGTTAGAAATACGGTATCACATCAGTGGCTATCACCAGTCCATTACCTAAAATGAGCTTAAGAAAATAACACGAGGAAAACTTTTCTGGATATGCTTTCTCCAAAATGGAAGTTTCTGTGATCAATTATTACTGCCTCCATCCCAGTGCCTTACACAGAGATGTTGGATTTACTTAGCCATTCATTCTTAGTCATGCACGCTGAGCTAAGAAGAATGCCCTTTCTTAAGTCATCAACTAAATTATTGTTCTGGTCATAAACAAACAGATTTCATGCATTTCAAAAATCACGAAGTCTGAGTACAGTGTCTCTGGATTTTACTGCCCTGACTGTAGCATACCAATGGCCTTCAATTTAACAGGCAAAGTCTTTACCTCCAGGGCATGACCAGAAACACACCCTGTTGGGATGTGATGAGGTACCTCTTGTTACACAGGAAACATGTTTTGAATTTCCCCTCTGCCACTGTGTAACATCTGTACCAACCTTTCGACACAGCAAATGTTAATTCGATGCTTCAAAATAAAGTCTGACAAGATGGAAGACAGTGAGTTTTTCTATTTAATTGAAATGAGATCCAGCGAAGAAATGAGGAACTGTTTCCCCCGCATCCCGTAGACAGACTGACTTATCTGTGTCCCAGATGGAGCTCAGGGTATACTTTCCCAGGTCTGGAGTAGGGACCTCTCTCAGCTGCTTCATGACATCCCGACAGTTTATGGATTACAAAACAAATCCGCTGAAAGAGAGCCCGTTAAAGTTTGCTCTGAGCGCTGAGGATTGCCTCTAGCTTGCCTCCTTCCCAGGCACAAGATCCAGCTCATGTTTCAGCTCTGCTCTGAGGCGTTTTCCTCCCTGTCCCAAATAAGCAGCTGGTAAAATGCTTGTACCCAAGCTTCTCAAGTGACCTAAACATCCTCAAGGATTTGCTACAATCAAATTGCCACGAGCGGACTTCAGGAATTACTCTATTATTCTGGCTGTGCCCTGATGCAGCTTGCCTACATGTGCAGGCACAGGTTATGATGCTCTATTTAAAACAAATTAAAGCAGGCAGCAAATTATAATACCCTGTTGTTTCTTGGTTGTGTGTGTGTTTGTGTGTGTGTTTTAAAAGTAAGAAGAGGAAAAGGGGGAAAGATAAAGAAAAATATGAATAGCAGTTGTTTGGGGGGTAGACTACAGGTAATTTTTTTTTCATATCTATACTTCTGTGTTTTCCAAGTTTTCTTGAAAAAGCAATGGATCGCTTTTCTAATACAAACATTTAATTAAAAACTCCCAAGATTTCCATAACTTGACATTAGCATTTGAAATCAAGTTTCAAAGCATGCAGTGGTCACTAAATTTCATGTCCTTAATGGAAGTGAACCCTCCAGTCACAGCATCTTTCTTTGGGGCAAACAGCACACAGAAGCTGGCAGGGACACCCAGAGCCACCGCAGCAGGGTCCTCATGGCCAGACCCTGCAAGGGCAGCCGGCAGCAGAATGGAACTATACCAAAACCGGCAGGGCCACACTCCCTGTGAACTTTAAAAATACTTTGTTCCACAGCAATTAAAAAGATCAACCAAAGATGCAAAACTGGTTTGTATCTTGAACGAATCACCATGTTCACAAGGAAGGCAGAAAGGCCATCCTGTAAGAACAACTGTTCTAAGAGTTGGAAACCTAAAACCTTTTCTTCTTACTAGCACTTAAAATATACTAAGTGTTTCCTTGTTTCAACTTAAAAAAAAAAAAACAAAACCAAAATTAAATCTTATAAGGCTTGAAGAGTGTCACTCTAACCCAGCCCTGTGATTTGCTGCAGTCACAGAGGGTGAGAGATGACCCTGGGGTAAGTGGGTGTCACCTCTGCGGTGCTCCTGACACTGCGGTCTTGTCAGGCCTCTGTAGTCACCTGATGTGACTGAAGGTCACGTGGCTGAAGGTAAGCCCCCAGCACGGATCCACACAAAGGCCTACATTAGGCAAAACGCTGCCTGGAAAGACAAGCTTATGCCCTTAAAGACACCATGGAGGCTGACCACCTCGACACTTCTTCCTTGCCCAGAACAAAGTGGAGGGGTTCAACTTCCTATCCTCTTCACCAGCTCTGTTCTGTTTCCAGCATCTCTGCTCCATGCAGGCCCCGCACCCAATTTTTACTGCACATCTTCTCTCCCATTTACCTCATCCCACCTCCCTGCTCCCCTGCAACAAGGCTGGGCTTAGATCTATCCAACCATGTATGTCAATTAACAAATAATTAAACCAGGTGCCAAGGAGCTTCAGGGCATCTCCTGCGGTTGGGGGCGGGGGCAGGGGGGAGGACACGCTGCTGCAGGGGCGTCACCGCTCTCCTCCCCCACAGCCATGCACACAGCGTCCCTCCTCGCCGTCCACAGATCCACTGGCCTTGCCAGACCAGGAGACCAGCCTTCATGAGGTCAGATACCTCACATCCTCTTTCTTAGCAGAGTCTGTGCAGACAGCAGGCACACGAACTGAGGGAATACAGGCTCTGTGCCATACAAATGGGCTAACTGCGCACGGGCACAAGAGAAAGCCAGAGGGGCTGGGTCACACAGGACATGTGAGCACATACTGGTTCGTCAACTGAAGAGAACAGGTCAAGGAAGGTGGTGAAACATCTGAGGTTCAGATAACACGCATGCTCATTTTCCTGGAAAATGGGCAGGGCAAAGTACCATAGAAATTAGATGGAAACTTCCCGTTATTAACAGCAACAGCTACAGCTTTTGGAGAGCTTACTAAATGTGAGTCACCGGGACTTGGTGGTTAGGTCAACATTGTGCCTTTCCTCTTTTAACTTACTAGAAAATTTATAGGGAAGAAACACTTTAATTGTTTGCTAATTGCTGTTTGTGTAGCAAGTGTTAGGGGCGCAGTACTGATGGTTCTGTGAACACGGGGCAGCACGCCCCTGCCTGCCTGGAGAGACGGATCCATGCAGATCTGAGGGCAAGTGAGCATGGCGCACAGCACAGCATGGTTTTCCAACTGCAGGCCGTGAACCATTACTGGAATGTGAAATGAGACCACTGTGACCTACATTTTGCTAAAAATGAAACAGAATTCAATAGAAAATCAGTGCAAAGCACAAGAAACGCTGTTTTAGGAAACTCGTCCCTGTCATATACATTGTAACAAACACTGTAGTGCCCAGGGTCGCCATGTTAACTTCTCTCTTGTCCACACTGGAACGATCTGGGTGGAGGGATGAGAGAACTTCGCCATGGTGAAGTGTGAGGAGAGGCAGGATTCAAGAGTAATCCTCTCAACAAAGCCACGAATTTAGGTATTCATGTCTGTTTCACTAAAGAGCTCCAACTGCGGGCTGATATCATAAGGGTTCTTCAGCCGGAAAGAAGATTGGGACCCAAGAAAGTTTTCCTATGCTACATGGGCTAAGACAGTGTCATCTGTAAATGGATGCTAATGAATGAAATTACCATTCAATTCCGAATCCACTTTAGACAAGAGTGTCTCTGCTTTTGGGATTCGGGGTTATCTCAGGTAAAAGAAGACTCCTCACATTCTAGAAATTACAGCTGGAGAACAGAGAAAGGGTGTCTGGTATGTGGCAGATGAGCCTGCTCATAACGCGAATGTTAGCTGAATTACGGGACTAAATCATTCCACTTTTCCTGTTGTACTTCCTAACAATGGTTAAGTACCCAGTCCACCTGCTAACAGCCACTGTCTCCTCCTTTTCCAGAGTTTTCTACGCTAAGTGCACAGAGGGCTCGCCATAGCTGCTGACTTGAACTTCACTTAATAAATAAGCTAGTGCTGCCTATCTTTTAATGCTGCTTTTCCTTCTCCAGAGAAGAAAAATCCTTCCTGGTTGGGAGAAAACATTTAAGGTCAAGATTTCCTGACACTAAGAGAATATTCCAAGTTCTAAATGTTCTTACTATCACCTAAGAAAATGTGAATACCAAATAAGAGACTAACAATGACCATGTTTGAACAAAAATTTTCAAGTAAGGGTTCTGCAGGCAGTGACCACCAGTTCAAATAAAAAGCTTATAACGACACTGAAGTTATGTTGATTAGACTAATCCTAGTCTACAGTGAGGGCCTCCTGGCATGTGAGCTGCAAATGATATATCCTGATAAGGGAAATATATCTAGAACATATAAGGAATTCTTACAATTCAATAATAAGGTGATCTTGAATGGACATATTTACAAAAGATACAAAAATGGCCAAGTAGCACCTAAAAGATTCTCAAAATCATCAGCCATCAGGGAAATACAAAACCACAATGAGATACCACTACACACTGACCAAGATGGCTTTAATCAATATGGGACGACCACCTTGAAAAAACAGTCCAGGGGCGCCTGGGTGGCTTGGTTGAGTGACTCGTGATTTCAGCTCAGGTCATGGTCTTAGGGTCTTGAGACTGAGGCCCACAGTGGACTCCGCACTCAGCACAGAGTCTGCTTCTCTCCCTCTTCTTCTGCCCCTCCCCCCACCCCAGCTCATAGGCTCTCTCTAAAATAAATAAATAAATCTTTAAAGAAAGAAAAACAAAGATAAACAGTCTAGCAATCCCCCCGAAAGGTAGACATAGAGTTACCATGTAATCCAGCATATGTCTTCCTAGATATGTACCCAAGAAAAACGAAAACACAAATCCACACGAAAAACTGTTCATGAGGGGGACCGCGTGACTCAGCTGGTTTCAGCTGCAGTCATGACCTGAGGGTCATGAGATCAAGACCCATGTTGGGCTCTGCACTCAGCAAGGAGTCTGCTTGAGATTCTCTCCTTGTCTGTCCCTCTCCCCCTGCCCCACACTCCTCCTCTCTCAAGTGCATTCTCTCTCTAAATAAGTAAAATCTTAAAAAAAAAAATGTACAGGAATATTCACAGCAGCATTATTCATAGTAAGAAAAAAGGTTGAAACAACCCAAATGTCCACCAAATGATGAATGGATATATGAAATATGACACAGCCATGCAGTGAAACGTTATTCAGTCAGGAAAAAGGGTCAAGTATTGATACCGGCTACAGATGGATAAAAGCCTTATACTAAGTGAAAGGAGCCACTCGCAAAAAGAGGACACACCGTATGAATCCATTTTTCCTTCCATTCCGAATGGGCTAATACAGAGACAGGACGTAGAGTAGTGGCTGCTTCAGGGGAATGGGAAGTTCAGAGTGACAGCAGAAGGGCACAGGGTTTCTTTCTGAGCTGATGAAAATGCTCTAAAATTGATCATGGTTACCGTTACACAACTCTGAATAGACTAAAATCCAATAAAGTGTACATTTTAAATGGAGGATTTTTATTTATGGTATGTGAGTTTATCTCAATAAAGCTGCTACCATCGCCATCACTGCTGAAAAGAAAGTGACCTGGGATGTTAAGCAGAAGAACCAGATTCACATCCAGTTCCTCTGGAATCCAGTGCCCAGGCTCTGAACACTACACTGTATCTCCTTCCAAGACACAAATGACCACTTTCCCGTTACTTGGCCGAATCTAGACTTAAACTCTTCCAACAGAGCAGTGGTAGACCATAAGACACATGGGATAACTGCCTTCAAATAGCTTACAGTTTAAAAAATACGTTTATGGTCAGATAGATGAGCAAAGGCATGTACCACAGACCAATCATTGTAATATGTAATGTAGTACATGCCTTTGCTCCTGATAATGATCTACAGTAGAGGATATATTCTGTAACACAAACCGTGACCTACAGTATATCATATGGAGGATAATCACCAAGAGAGGATCAGATCACATTCATGAAGAACAGAAGACATTTATTCCTGCTGGAGGGAAAAAACCATTCCCCCAAAGCACTAAAGTTATTTATAGCTAAACAAAGTACAGAACAAGATCCCCAACATTTAATCATCCCAGACACACCCAAAACAAAGGGGGGAAGTTTCATGATGATGTTAAATTTCTCCATCTTAATTAAAATTGGACCTTGATATTCCAGATCTGAGGTTTATTTCCAGGATAGGGCTTTGCAGTACATGTACTCCACTGTGGAACGCCATTTCTTTATTACTGAGGTCTGAAATAACCCTGAAAGTGCACTGTGTCATTAACTTGGTGAGAACGTATGCCTTGGACATCATTTTACAGGGTTTCAGTTACTAAAGTCCCCAGAGAGTCTTAAGACAGTGCAGCAATCCATTCTCTCTCCCCATGGACTCTAAGATCAAGACTGTCCCCTAAGATACGACGCCAGGCCACCACCTCCACCTTGTGGCCACAGCTAAACCCTGAGGGTCACAGCCCCAGTCCCAAAGTCTCCTCAGCTTTGGAACAAATGCAAGAGAGAAGCTGTTCCAATTCCTGACAGCCACCACCATGAAGGCCGTGACCAAGTGAAGCTCTCACAACACCCACCCCCGTGAGAACTTCACTTGGTCACGTGGCCAGCTCTTGATTAATACGTTCCAATAACAAGTATTTGGTGTGTCAGGGACTTAAACAAGAATCTTCAACGTTTTCACTTAAAGGAACTTGTTATTGCCTATCTTAGGAATTAAAGAGGTGAACTTTGGAATAAAATGTTTTTAAACTGTGTGTGGTAGGCGTTTTCTAAATTGAGATATTACATCTGAATTCTGAAGACAAATGTTAACTCTACATTACTCTGGATATGTATAAAATAACCAAACCTTTGCAAACAGAACTTTTTTTCCCCCTTTCCCTGGGAGGGATAGAGAAATGTTTTTAGGACTATTATTCATAGTCTTACAAAACGCAGTGACATTCCTCCCTTTGATCGAGGGAGATTCAAGAATAACACAGAAAACAGATGTCAGTTAGAGTAAAACTGACTTCCTCTCAAAGCTGACATTCCCGTCACCATTTCATTCTCAGGGACGATAATGAAACTAGAGCGGTCCTGGGGGTGATTTCAGAACCAGTCAGTATGAAGTGAGACACACAGAAAGACCCTAAAGTTGGGATAGATCTGGTAATTTGCATGAACGGCTAAGCCAAACGATCGGATTAACAATCAGGGTTGAAATTACAAAGAGCTAGAAGATTTTCATCAATACACTGAATTTTACACAGAAACCAGATCTCAGTACACTATGGTAAGCCTCTTATAATTTCTCTTAGGGAAAGTAAAATCTCAGGACATCAGATTGGGGGAAAAGCATCAGGGAGCACCGAGGCTAGGGATAACAAGTACTTTTATCTGACATGCCAACTTGGATGGGCTGATAACGGCTGTCCACAGTTCCGTCTATCAAAGAGCATAAAGACCGGACTGGATCCCCAGGCAAGGTCCATGTTCTAATACCAATGTCTGCCAATGGACGAAGGGACTATACACAATTACTTCCCACATTTTGTACCTGTTTAAGCTTGCCATTCCTGATTTTAGTTTGTCCTTCTCTGCTTACAAATGGAAAACTTGGGCCCAGAAAAGTGAGTGAAGTCAATGAAAGGTCATACAACTAGTTAGTGGTTGAACCAGGATAAACAACCAAGTCTATCAACAAATCGAGCTGGGAAAAGATAGGGTTCAAATAATACTGTTAATGATTGCTAATAATATTGCTACTAATTCAAAGAAGAAAAATGCTGTCTGTGCCAAAGGACCCCTAAAAGAAAAAAGTTTTAGTTCCACAGCCACACTGTCTCAAGAACTTTCACAGAAACTATCCTGTGGTTAAAAACACATTGTTTCAGTAAAAGGAACCTAACATTTCCTGCGTATAAATCAGTATATCACAACGTGTCTCCAGAAACTTTATTAATTGCGGTTTAAAAAAAGAGAAAGTGTGTGAGAGAGAAAGCAGGTGCTATGCAGCTCTGTCGATGCTTACTTCAGAAATGAAGTCTCCACTGTGGGAAGAAACAGCTGAAAAATACTTTTCACTTACATTCCTTAGGGTATCTGAAGGCCTGAAAGAACAAGTTGGTAACAGGGGAGAAAGTTATATGGAGAGAACTATATCTTACCTGTTCTAATGTAAGCTGCTTAGAAATGGTATCATTCTCCAGTTTTTTAATTTTCTTCATCAGTTTGTTGACCTGGAATTCCTGCTCCTGTTCAAGATGCTGTTCTAGTTCTGCTTTCTCATGCTGCAACTAGAAAATGGGAAAAACACAGACGTGAAAATCAAGACACCCAAAAGCCAGGGTGAACATGGGCTCTAAAAGCTGGTTCCACTGAGTAAGAGGTATCATCACAGAAATTACAGTCCTCATGTCTGCCAACATCCAAGTGTACACCGACGAGGAACCTGCTCCCCGGTTCCTCTAACTCGCAACCAAAAATTACAGCGCATGTACACAGGCACCTGGCCTGAGTAAAAGGCTGAAAATGACAAGACAGATACACCCGAGCACCAAACTATGAGTAAACCCAGATTTGTTTTTTAAAAACATGTAACTGGTCACCTCTGCAGGGAGGAATTGGGAGGCTACAGAATGAGGTAAGGAAGGAAACTTGTGCGCGCACACGCACACATACACACACATCCCACTTTGGTACTTTTCAAATTTTATACCATGATAAAAATTAAATTAAAAATGGAAATTTTACAGTCAATTTTTCTTAAATGAATGAGTTTACTCAGGCTTATAGAAATATGTGTAAAGATGTCACAATCACAAAGCTTACTTAGTAAATTATTCTGAATGCTATTTCCCAATACACTAACGAGCATCCTTTGGCAAAAATCAGTATAATTAATTATCTTTCTGTAATGAGAACATACATCACACCTCCTACATCTTTCCTAAAAACCAAGGGGGGGGGGGAGGACTCTCATTTATGCAATTAAAAGATAAAGTTATGGTGTCACTGAAAAGTTTTTTTAAGAATGTACTCCAACCATCAAAACCGACAGGGAATAAAGGAAATCCATCAGACATCTGACTACTGGGGTTCTCATTAAGAGCTATGCACTATTTCTAACATTCCCAATTGGGAGGTTGTACTGATCCACAGCAGGAGTTGGAGAGAACGATAGCAACAGGGTCCGGTATTTTCAAAATCATGGGGGCCTTAAGCAGAAGCTATTCAAAACAATGAAACACACAAAGTTTTATGTATGTATCTATGAGGACACTGCTCCCTGCTTTTACCTTCAAAACCATTTCTTCAGGAAGCATGGTGTACCAGGTTCTTCAGGTGCATCAGGCAGGCATGACCACCCCCATTTTGTATGTCACAAAGGAGGGGACCAAGGTAATTCAGCAGGACGGTGGCAGAGTCTGGGACCCACACCCTGTGCTGATCCTCAAGCCAGCATTCTCCCACTGGATCCTGAGCAAACCTAAGAGGAATCAACTTCAGACTCCTCTAGAGTCTGGTGTATTCTCGGCGCTTAAAAAGCCACGTGATCAAACGGAGATACCAAGCCACCCTGCATGCTCGCCTGGAGGATGGGACGACTCCCTGTAAGCCCTGCATACAGTGTGACTAGCCCGCCCTGAACAGCCTCCATACGGGTGCACCCAACCCTCTCCACATTGAACACAACTGCCACTGCTCTGCAAGCAAGCACATTCCTGGCGAAAAAAAAAAAAAAGTTTAAAATCTGACATAGTGTTCTAACACTGGAAATGTTGACTAAACAGATGCTGGTTTTCCTCCAACTGTTTCTGATGTGCAACTCCAAAAAAAGCTGGTCAACCTTGCAGGGACCCAGAAAAAAAGCAGATGCGAGGAGGTGCTTACAGTGATGAGTCTATTTTTAGCTCACTCTTTAAAACTCGGGTTCTGCAAGATGAAGCAGTAATTAAAAGAAACAAGAGAACTGGACAGAGAACAAGGAGAGCTCCTGCATTTCAGACACAAAGACCCCATCGGGCAATTACCGCTCATGAAGAAAAAAAACAGCAAAGCGTGTGCATCTCCACCTAACATGTTTGTTCCTAAACATTATCTGTAGGTCCGACCTCAGGCACAGGTGACACCTCTAGTGAAGATGCCATCCTTGCCCTGAAGCCGTTTATCCACACGAAGCTTAAATGATAGCTACTGGTTTCAGAAAAAGCAACTTTAGTCTTAAAACCTTTACACCCTTTACAAAGTCTTTTTTCATATTAGTTGTTCTTTTGTTTGTTTTTTTTAGCATTACTCTTCCGCCCTGTGGTAAATGAAAACACTAAAGGATGCAATCTAACGTTGTAAAATGTCTGGCCCACAAAGCCGCATTTGTCACAGAATGTTCATCTGAGAAAAGGTAAGTCGGTCTTTGGCTTACAGGAAAACATTCCTGTTTAGACAGATGGTCTATACTGTCAATATCTGATTAGGTATTCCCTTTAAGAATGCAGATTAAACTAGTAATAAAAAGCATAAAAGCTCTCAATTTTAAGAGGCTTTTTCCTCTCAACAGCTACACCCTAAGGAGAACTTGGTGGTAAAGCTGTTGTTGCCATAACTCAAGTAAGGTCCCTGGGTTACGCTAATCCATTTGGAAAAGATCAAGCCATCCTGAGATCTGTTCGCCAAAGACTCACAAGGTTCATCGTCCCCAAAAGACAGAGCTGGAACAAACAGTTTTGTTGTCTGCTTTGTTCTGCCATCTCTCAGGTGACAGGCAATTTCAGAGCAGAGCATGGAGGTTCTGCACAGAACACAAGAAGCAGAAAATGGGGTTCTTCCTTGGAACAAAGAAACCACCAATACAAAGAGAAACACAGAAATACAGAAACACCCGCCCCTCCCCCCTTCAAATCATTAGAGAATAAAGATGAGCAAGAGGGAGGGGGCAGAGCCAAGAAGGGATCTTGAGAAACTAACCACCACAGAGTTGACCTGAGGAAAATTCAGAAATTGTTTTAAACAGATACCATATAATTTCAAGCCATTCAGCCCTAACGGGGCTGGAACCGACATCCTGAATCCACCTGCCTGTGTTAAAGCCATAGCTCATGACACCACAAACAAAAACCCTAAAGGGAGCATGGCTTAGGCTGACGAAAGACCAGCTATCAGAAATAAACCCCACTTTCAGTGGCATCTTCCAAGTGGGCACAAAACTCAAGGCATGATTTTAAATTTCTAATCAAAGGTCTTAATTTATGAGCAATTTTATTTTTTAAAAAGATTTTATTTATTTGACAGACACGGAGAGAAAGAGAGAGAGAGATCACAAGTAGGCAGAGCGGCAGAGAGGGAGAGAGGGGGAAGCGAGCCCCCCGGCTGAGCAGGGAGCCCTATGCGGGGCTTGATCCCAGAACTCTGGGATCATGACCTGAGCTGAAGGCAGATGCTTAACTGACTGAGCCACCCAGGAGCCCCTTTATGCGCAATTTTAAATCTTCCAAGAAGGTCTGTGATCCTGAACTAGAACAAAAAAATAATTCAAACTGAGAAGTAAATAGTCAAGCAAATTCTATTAATGTGTTTGAAATAAACTCATGTATTCTCCTTAAATATATCTAAAGCAAAATGCTTAGGTAGATTAAATTTTTTTAATCAGAATTTTCTATGAATACACTTTATAAAGTCAATCACAAAGATTATGAAACAGAGTTTTATAACTCCTACTTGTGCAATATATTATTAACATTAACAAAGAACCCCTGTAGAATGGAAATTATGTTATATAACAGATGATCCACTGGTAGCATATTTTTGATGGAATTAGAGTCAGATGAACAAGAGTTTACTCCTTGGGATTCAGCATCAAAAAAATAAATAAAAAATACACATAACTGAGAAAGCCATAAGCAAAGACACAAAGTATAAACCTATAAAATTCTAAGTACTAAAGCTTGAGCATTTTGCTACTATATCCACTCATTATATACTGAGCCCAAAAGCAAACTTCCAGCCCATTACAAAATGCAAGTATAACATCATTTTGATCTAAAACAGGCTAGACTTACGCATCATTCAATTACTTATAACTACCACCTTTTTTATAATTTACAACGGCTTCCTGGAGCCACTTCTGTGAACCAGGCCTCTTACATAATAGATTCAAGACCTCTTCACTGAAGAGTTCACTCTCTAGCACGTAGAGACGCTGAAAACCGTTCAGCTGCGAGAACCACCACAGGTGCACCTGTAGGCTCCTGAGCCAGGCCTCCCACCCAGCATGCGGCAGGTCTGCCAAATTCCAGTCTGGGCAAAATGTGTGTGTGCAAGTCTGGGTTTGCTGTCAGTTCAGCCAATGCCAAGTGAGGCAAGCCTTCCAGCCACCGGCCCCAGTATCCAGGTTTTCATGCAACTTCTGAATTAGCTCAAGCTGCCCCCACCTCGGTTCTCATTAGTCCACACTAGTATTTCTCTCTGGGTACTTACAACCCAGCCCTGCAACCGACACCAAGGACTAGAACTACCTGCCCCGGGACCAAGTAGAGATCCCCAGAGGACAAGAACTACATTAAGTCATTGGGTTGTTAAAAACAATTATCAATGTTATTCACATAAGCTTTGCAAAGAAGTTCAAAAAGATCTCTCACAACACTTAAGTTTTTTATGAACCAACTTTTCAACTGCTCCACTGAGCAGCCTGAGCAGAAAGACAGCCTCCCACTTCAAATCCATTATATCACCACTAAATGCCTCTGGGGCCCACACTTATTCCCACCTCCAAACCCCTTCTGTTACTGGTACCATTATTCTCAATCAGCACCTCACATCTCATCAGTTACCAATTGGCAGTAAGTCAGCCTCCATAACAGCTGTCAAACCACCCTCTTCTTCCTGTGCTCACGGCCCCAATCTCGACCAACTCTTTCATTCTTCTTCTCTGGGCCACAGCCAAAGTCTCCTAACGGATCTCCCCAGATCCAATGTAGGTCATCCTGGCAGACAAAGCCTAATACTTCAATACCTCACTCAAAACCCTTCACTGGCTCCCTACGACCTGCAAAGGTGTAACATGCCAAAGCCTGACATTCAAGTCCTTCCACGATCCAACCCCTCTGCAAGTTTCCCTCGCTTTCCTCATGCTATTTCACTCTCAAATGACATCCTAAGGTTTGCAGACCTAAATGCGTTCAGGGTCCAGACATCTAGCCAAGAAGGGTTGAGCCTCAGCACAGAGAGTGGTTTTAACTGCGGTTAAAGGCAAAGTTCAAGACTCTTCCTAAAACATAAAATTTAAAAAAAAAAAAAAATGAAACCCATCATGCTGGGCAATCACTTCTGGAGACCACTCCGGTCCAGGTTTACAGACTATAAGCTCTGCGAGTCACGTGGGACCATGGTACCACAAGCTGTGCCCCCACAACCCTGACCACACTGTACCCTTTGGTACAGTGCCTGAATCCCTCCCTGCAACCTACCGCAAGAGTGGGCCGGCTCAGAAAACACCTTCCACAGAGCCTTCCCACATGCCTTCCTCCCTTCTTCAAGCTGCGAGAAGCACACTGTTCTTCCCATACATTATAATGTCTAGTTCATGGTGTGTTTCCTATCCTACGAGTTCCTTCCAAAAGCAGCCAACGCATCAAGGCTCCAAGTATTACGTCCCAAGCATTTTACGTCCATAATGGTGGATACTATTATCTGCATTTTACGAAGGATAAAACCAGTGAGGAGAGGTCAAGTACCCACCCAAAGTCACACAGCTGAGGGAAGGGGGTCAATCTAGGGTTAAAAGCAAGGTCTCTGCCTTTGCAACCTTTGCCCCTTCCCCAGACATGAGCCGTGGCCCTCGAGCTCCGGCATACATCCTCGATCACACTGATAGGACGGCAAGTTCTGCGAACAGCAGTGGCCAGCGCATACGAATTCTATTCCAGATCATGCAGAAAATGCCTTGTCTGGGCAAATACTGACTGGAGAGATGATATAAGTCTCACTTCCTTTAGACTGTTTCCCCTAGAAGAAGCGTCAGGATGAACGAAACCACTAGGCAAGCGTCAAGGGTCCCATTACCACATACACAGTACTCTCAGGTGACCGGCACCAAATTCAAGAAATGAAACACTGCCGGCTCCCCTGAAGCCTGCTATGTTCCTTCCATCCCTGAGAGGTCATCACTCTCCTGATTCTCACTTAGGGTAAGAATTCTTTTCATGTTCTTTCAAAAAAACTTTACTGCCTATGTATTTCTAAACATTAGTTTTGATTTTTTTTTTGTCTAGCTTCTTCTGCTAAATAAACTTGTGATTTCACTCACCCACATTACTGATTCTAACGGTATTTTTATTGCCTTATAATATATCCCAATGATATTATCCACACAATTTAACCACTCATGGATAATGGGTATTTGGGTCATTTCTGGTTTTTTACTCTGGCGAACAATGCCACAAAGAACATTCTTCGATACATCTGGTGCACATGTGCACACACTGGGAAATATATCCAGGAGTGAAAGTGCTGAGTCACACACAGTGAATATTTCCAGTATCATTAGGTAATGCCAAATCGCTCTGAAGGCAGTTGCAACCACGTCCACATTCTGACAGCATTCAGAAGGCTTCTCTAGTAAGATCGTGTGGTTTAGTCTGCCTTTTTTTTTTTTTAATTTTATTTATTTGACAGAGAGAGAGAGATCACAAGTAGGCAGAGAGAGAGAGAGAGAGAGAGGGAAGCAGGCCCCCTGCCGAGCAGAGAGCCCGATGCGGGGCTCGATCCCAGGACCCCGAGATCACGACCTGAGAAGAAGGCAGAGGCCCCACCCACCGAGCCACCCAGGCGCCCCTATTCTGCCTTTCTTGATTACTAATGTGTACTTGTTCCTTCACTGCTCATTTGGCTATCTGACAATGTGAACTGTTCAAGTCTCTGTCCATTTTTCTTTGGGACTGTCCATTTTTCTTACTAACCTGTAGTTGGACCCCTAACCCCTGTGCTGTTCAAGATCACCTGCATTTCATCCTTGAACTTCTGGTACAACCCTCAGTGAAATCGTTTGGTCCTACAATTCTTTCACTAGGAAGGGCGATTTCTCAGACTGAATTTTTCCAATGACTAGGAAGCTCACGTGTTCTAGTTCTTCCTCATCCAGTTGTAGAAAGCTATGTTTTTCTAAGAATTTGTCCATTTCATGTAAAATTCCAAATGTACTGCCATATAAAATTATTCTTGAGTTATTCACTCTCCTTTTGAATGTCTGCAAGAAAAGTTGTGATGTGATTCCTGTTTCCTAACAAAGATTTCAAGCTTGGGTTTTTTTTTGTTTTGTTTTGTTTTGTTTTTGTTTTTTTAATTTCTTTAAATGTAGTAAGCATGGTTGCTTTGGAGTCTATGTCTGATAAGTCTAATAGCTACAGTATCTGTGAAGTCCACTTCTGTTCTTTTGTTTCCACTGGTTTACAGCCATGAAGTCTCCCACCCCCATATGCCTGGTTCTCTAGTGTGCTGGGCCATGTACTGAACTTATATTTTAGGCAAAAACCTGTAGCCTAGGATGATGGTATCTTCCTCCAAAAAATTCCATCTTCTTCCGCCAGGAAGGAGAATCCTGGGTCTACCTTAATCCACAACAAAAGCTTCACGATCTTTTCGTGACCAAGTGCTGCAGAACTGGTTAGTTCTTATCCTGAGATGGAGCTCTTCAGGATTCCAGCTTCAAGTGGGCCTCAGTTATCAAGGCCCCCGTCTTCGGCCAGCCCCGAGCTCCAACTTCTGCAACCTCAGTTCGCCCAGTTTCCAAAGCACGGCTCAGTGCCACCTGATCCACGAAGAACAGCAAATGTTCTCAGGACAAAAGCCACCTTGGGAGCTGCGGTCTTCTCAATTCCCACCTCCCACCCAGGGCACAGGCCTGCAGACCTTCCCCATCTTGTTAGTTCTTCATGCTTTTTTAAAAAACATTAGAGCATTCTGTCTAGCTTTTATCTATCCCCAGTGAGGTTTGTCTGGGTTACCTCATCTGTCATCTCCTAAGGGGGGAGGCACATGTAACTTTTGCAAGGAAGTAGCTAGGTCGCTCTAGAAAATTGTTCTTTAGATGTTATTTTCTTGTCAGCATCCTCAACCCCGAGGACAGGTCCTCGCTTCAGAGCAGAGGCTCCAGGACAGTTCAGGCTTCCCATCCACCCAGAATACCTAACAGGCCATGTTTGAGCTTCCTGCATCCCCCAGAACTTGGTGGTGCTGAAAGCCTTTAGAGAAATTAATGTCTTTAGAGAAATCTGGTTAGGAGGAAAATTTTTAAAAGATGCTCCACAAATAAAGAAATCCTTTTGGCCCTACAGTCGGCCAACTGCACTGAAAACCCATTCTGTCAAAACTAGCACTTTCTTCATCTGAGGACTAGAGAGTGTTCAGCCCAAAGGAACTGACTCAAACTTGAAACATTACTGTGAATTAAAAGGCCACACCTTTATGAATAAAGATGAAAAAAGGAAAGTAAAGGTAGTTAGCAGCAGGATGTAGCTCTGAATTTTAAGTTAATCACTGGCTGGGAGGACTATAAACGGTTTTGAAATGAAAAGAGAACCTACCCAAGAAATGCAGAACATTTCTAAATGCAAAGTCTTAAAATCATTTAAAGTGTTTCCAGCGATGGCTAATGGCTATCTCCACTGGAGCCACCCGTCCTTTACTAACATTCATCCTTTCAACTAGCAATAACAATGCCGACTCCTACCCTGGGGAACAAAGCAAGCTCTACTCCAGCTTCATCCAGTTATTTTTTTTTTTTTTAATATTTTATTTATTTGACAGAGAGAGAGAAGTCACAAGTAGTCAGAGAGGCAGGCAGAGAGAGAGGGAGAAACAGGCTCCTCACTGAACCGAGAGCCCGATGCGGGGCTCGATCCCAGGACCCTGAGATCATGACCTGAGCCGAAGGCAGAGGCTTAAACCACTGAGCCACCCAGGCGCCCCACATCCAGTTATTTTTAATGTCATTTTCCTTCTACTTTTCTTTTCCCTCTACCTGTGTTTTCCCTGACTTTTTTCAGGAAGTCAGCATGGGAGGCTTGAAAGCCAAGCCTTTCCTCTTGCCCTCACATTCCTGGGAGTCTGTACTGGTATATCCAAGCTAGTCCTGATGTCAACACACATAACGCACACTTGGAAAGAAACTCCGTGATTTCTTAAGACTAAACAACTACATCAAGTTTATTGTGTTTTCTAATCACAATGCAAACTGTGTTGGACAGAGATTTTTGGCAGGCTACTAAACAGGAAAATTCTGGCTCGTAATTCGGCCTCTGGAGGCTGCATCATTTAAAATGCATTGAAAACATCCCAGGAGCCCTTTGCGGATGTATGGGGAACACAATGTATAAGCCCCTTGCTCCATGAAAAGAAACAAAGAACAGACAAAGCTGAGTTTCAGATACTTTGTAATAAAAACAATACACACACACACACACACACACACACACACACAGTCCTCTGATCCAACTGTTCTGTAAACTATAGGTTATAGCAAATTTTTCAGACCAGCATTAAGAGCCCTAAAAAAAGCCCAGAGGTCCCAAATGTCCAGGCCACCTTAATGGAGAATGTATTTCAAGGTCTCTTCTCCTCTGCCATGGGGAGGGCAGGAACAGTTTTCCTTTGGATGGAGGCAATGGCATCCTAGGTTAGATATCTTTAAAATTAACTGAGAGTTTCATCCATGTTTATTGCCCCAACAGGTGATTTTGCTACCAGCACTGCCCTCCTGGTGCCCTGGCAAACTCCAGGTCAAAGGCAGCCCCAGACTCTGGTGCATACGCTGACACTCTGTGCTCACCTGTGCCTGCGGGCCCAGCAGACACACAGCCCTTCTGGGGTTGCGGAAGCATCCGCTCCAGAAAGCCATGGGGCTGGAAGGAGAAACTACTTCTCCAGAACCGAGGGGAGGAGAAGAAAAGGGCGAATGAAGCAGTACACCTCTGTCTACATGAACAGGCAGATTCAGGGATTCACTCCAATTTCACCTCTAGGTTTCACGTCTGTGCAAACCGAGGTGGAAGAGTATCACTGCGGCACGCTGTCCTGCAGCACAGCACGGCGCGACGTCCTCTGTAGCGCCAGCTTCCGCAGCGGCATCTGCCCTCCCTCCCCCGCTCTCCGCCCGTCACCTTTCCACCCTCACCTTTCCACCCATGCGAGGAAACATTAGCTATGTGCATTCCAGAAGGCATTCTAACCTCAGGGACCAAGTCAGTAATGAGAAAGCCATGTCACTGAACAAGACATCCGGAAGACTTATTCTCGAGTACTCTGAATCCTCAACATTCGGAATATGCCTTCCCATAAGGACACAATAATTTCTATAGAGCCATAGTGGCGTTATTTTCCGAGGACCAGATCCAATTTCAAATGTGAATCCAAAGTACAAAACTATTAACCTATTTGTTATTTTAAGGTCTAAAATTTAAAAGTTGGATTAGACTGAAAAGATTCAGAGATACAGTACCCTTCTTATCTCAGTCCTGTTCCGGGGTTTTAAAAAAAGAAAAAGTATTCCTTAACTCTGGGCAGCAGTGCTGGCTGAGAGAAGACTGCAGACAAGAACAGGTCTTCCCAAGGAGCAGGAAGTAAACCTGATGCATCAGGCTTACATACGCCAAGTGAAAAAAATCCACGACTGCTAAAACCACTATCAATCTCAGCAATGTCAGGCCTTCCAGTTGGCAGTGGTGATTGGTAGTTAACAGGGGAGTTAGGCATTTATTTATTTATTTTATTTTATTTTATTTTATTTTTAAAGATTTTATTTATTTATTTGACAGACAGAGATTACAAGTAGACAGAGAGGCAGGCAGAGAGAGGAAGGGAAGCAGGCTCCCTGCTGGGCAGAGAGCCCGATGCGGGGCTCGATCCCAGGACCCTGGGATCATGACCTGAGCCGAAAGCAGAGGCTTTAACCCACTGAGCCACCCAGGCGCCCCAAGTTAGGCATTTATTAAAAAAAAAAAAAAAGTTTGAAGGCTGAGGACCAGTGGAATAAATCCTATCAAGACTGAAGGACAGTTAAGCTAGTCATTGGAGCATTCTGATAACACTAGTTCTTAATGATCGCAGCATTCCAGAATCTTCTATCACCTGCAAATGCACCCACGTGTGCAGTGGGCTTCAGCGCACTGAGCTCCGTGACAAACAGACACAACTATGACAGAACTCTGCTCTCAAAGCCAGTGACACAAAAGGTTCCAAAAGGTAAGAACAAAAAAGGCCTAAGAATTTTTAAATTTCCTTTTTAGGGAATAAGACATTTTCTAATTACAAAAGTAATGCATGTTGCTTTTACAAAAGGAAAAGGAAAGGGATATAAGAAAGTTAACATAACCCATAAGCTCAGCACCTCAGTATAACAACTACAACTAACATTTTGGAAAATAGTCTTTCAGACATATTTCCTAACATACGTGTTACATATCAAAAACGTAAGAGGTTGCTTACAAAACATTTTTCATAAATTTTAATTATAAATTATGGTTAAATACAACTTGTTTTTGAGGCATTCCAGAGCTGAATTTAGTTCTGATGCAAGCTTGTGCTGGGCTTACAAAAGTACTAGAAGGTTCTTTTTAGGACAGTTCTCAATCAGATAATCCCATGACTCAAAAGGATGCAGATTTTTCAGACAAGTTTTTTTTTTTTTAATATTTTATTTATTTATTTGAGAGAGACAGTGAGAGAGAGCATGAGCGATGAGAAGGTCAGAGAGAGAAGTAGACTCCCTGTGGAGCTGGGAGCCCGATGCGGGACTCGATCCTGGCACTCCGGGATCATGACCTGAGCCGAAGGCAGTCGTCCAACCAACTGAGCCACACAGGCGTCCCTCAGACAAGTTTTCATAAAATGAAAGTATAATTTTCTGGCTACCCAGTGGATATACACAAAACCAAGAGAGAAAGCATGCTTTTTGTGTGTTGTTTGTTTCAGTGATTTTAACATATTTGAAAATATTTGAGCTATCTCCCAAACTTGATCTTCTAGGACAAAAGGATTTCCTCTCATCCACGCTTAAACAAATTTCCGTTTTTAAAGGCATTAGATACCAGTTCCGGGGTGCCTGGGTGGCTCAGTGGGTTAAAGCCTCTGCCTTCAGCTCAGGTCATGATCCCAGGGTCCTGGGATCGAGCCCCGCATCAGGCTCTCTCCTCGGCAGGGAGCCTGCTTCCTCCTCTTTCTCTGCCTGCCTCTCTGCCTACTTGTGATCTCTGTCAAATAAATAAATCAAATATTAAAAAAAAAAAAAAATAGATACCAGTTCCATCATGGCAAATGGGAAAGGAAGTGTTTCCTCCACAGCAATCATCTCAATTTGTCCTCAGACCCAAAGAATTCCTTTGAAATGCAGACAGAAGCTCTGTCCAATCACTCTGAGAGACAACAGTCAAAGCGTGGTGACAAAACCAAAACTGTTGTACCAAGAGCCTCAGTGGCCTTTGGGTGAAAAATGCTAAGCAAACACTTTCCTGGTGAACAGGTCCATGGCCTCATTTGTCAACCAGGGACACCTGCATGAGGTGTCTCTTGCAAGCTTTTCAAAAAAAGGTCTCTCTGGACGCACCATCCTAGAGAGCCATATTAAAGTAATTACACAATTAGAAAAGTCTATTGGTACCAATTACTCTAAAAGCCTCCAGATGGAGATCCATTCTTCTACACTGGGTGGCAGAAATGTGAGCCTTCCACAAAGGACTGGCTGAAGGCAAGCCTAGCGGGAGGGCACCACAGTGGGATGGGCGCCACGGCGGGGCGGCCTTGTTCCCTTCCAGCTGTCCCAGCTCTATCCAACCAGCCAAAACCAGAGGAGGCCTTCAGGGATATTCGCCACAAAATGGTATACTGTGACACCTGATGTCTAAAGTGAGAGACGACCTATCACTCCACAAAACAGACACAGCGCTAGAATGTGCCAGACCCCTCAACCTCAAACTCCCTGACACCCGTCTCCTTTCAAGAGCCTAAGAACCAGGAGGAGAGTGACAAGTTCAATGGGTAGGGTATGGAGTCTGGTTTTCAAGAAGTTCTGGGGATGAACAGTGGTGATGGCTGCACAAATGGCTGAAATGGTAAATTTTGTGTCCTGTTTACTTTGCTACAATGTATGCATGTGTATGTGTGTGTGTATAAATACAGATTGCCCAAGAACCACAGTGGGATTCTTGGGAGGCTGTCTCAGAGACATGCTGATCATTCATTTGTCCAGATCCTACAAGTCAGACCCCAAATAAGCCAGTCTCACCAAGAGCTCCCCCAGCAACAGAATCACACCTTCATAGAATATCCTTTATTTTGACAAAGGGCCAACCTAAGACTTGGCCACATGGAAACTATTTGTACATGGTATATACTACTTCCAGCAAAAACAATTTATTGCCCTGTTCAGTTCGTACCTTCTTCAGTCTCTTGAGAAAAGATCCATCATGCCCCTCAGTTTTTAATATATGAAAAAATTTTTTCTCCTGACCAAGTAAAACTTTTTTTTTTTAAGAATTATGAAAAAAAAAATCACTATATCTCTGCAGGTTATAGCTTTATTTATAGGATGTTCAGAACTTAAACTTTAAGTTCAAACTTTCTTACGCCAAATGTATTATTATAACTAACTCCCTTTTCTGCTGCACATGGCGCTTTGGTTCTCACTCTTACTTAGTGTCTTATTTTAACAGACATCAATGTCTTTGGGGAAAAGGTAGTTTATGATAACAAACTACACATCACAGAACGACTCACAATGAAGAGGAGTGGAGTATGATGACCTTGCTAGCTTTGGGCAGCCTTATAAATAATTTGGTACAAGACCATAAATACTAACAACCATTCAAGTTGAAAAAGAAATATGTTTCTTGTAGGGTTAAAAATTAGGGCACGTGGTTACACACTAAACTCAGAAGAACAGACCATAATTGCATCCCTACAGTTCTAGAAGCAACATGCAAAGTAAGTGGTCTGATGTTGCCCCCGTGAGAGCGCGCCAAAGGTCAGATTCACCTTCTCCCCTTCTCCTCCTCTAAATCAAAAGCCTCAGGAGTCCACAGAGTTTCCACACAGAAATTCTGTCATAAATCTCTGCTGGACAATAATTCCTGGCTACCTTTTTTCTTCACATTTCAACAGTCACCATCTAAATCAAATTTTGTGCAAGAGAGTAACAGTATCTTTATTCAGCAAATAGGAAGAAAAATGAGAATAAAATGAAGATGGGGCAGCTGTTGTCTGGACCACTGTATGGTCCTAACACTAGAGCTTCTACCCCAGAGCTTCCAGCCTTCTCTTACACGAATGTCTACATTGGAAGCTTAGAAAAGGATTTAGGACATTATTTTAAAAGCCTCAAGTATCCTTTTATTATAACCTCCCGAAAATATATTCTTCAACCAAATCAACGAATGGAGTGGTTAGCGATGTCCCTGAACGGAAGATACAAGGAAATGCATCGACCTCTCTTAGTCACCTGACAAAGTGGAATTACTTGTCCTCCTGGCATAATTCTAGACCTGCCCATGATCTTGGACAAGCTGTGGTATATATTGAAAACTTAATATTCCACTTACTCTTAAGTTCATATTAAGTGAACCACAAAATAATTTGTCCTAAAACAAATTTTACTTTGTGTAATTTACTAGTAAGCTTTGCGGGGGGGAAAAAAGGAGCCTCTGAATTAGAAAAAAAAAAAAATGAAACCTTCCTATATGTTTTGTGCTGTGTCTTCTATAAACTATTAGTGATTAATGTTAAGTTATAATGGCTGTCTGATATCTGTTCAGGAACATACTACTCACCCATCTGAACACACCTGATTGCACGTAATTTTAACAACATATCATAGACATCTTATATTTTCCCCCTAAATTGACATTTCACTTTATATACTCATATTTTAGTGCAAAAGACCCACTCCTGTTGCAAATATGTTTATGTATTCATTATAGATTCAATGTATAAGGAGGAAGAAGTCCCACATTTAGTGTTAATCCTCATATTTCCAAAATACCACATACAGCAATTACTCCTACATAAGGCTTCAAGCTCATCAGCAACTTTGAGAGGTGCTCAAAATATAAAATATCTTCCCTTACCTAAGCAGATGGGTCACAGAGCCAAAGTCTTGAGTATTACATCGCTGCCATCTTTACCTGGTATTTTTAATCTCCAAAGAACTTTAGCTACAACCTCATCAGCAAATGTTTCAAGCCAAGTGCTCCATCAAAGTCATTTCTTCCTAGAGAGGAAAACAGGCAGGGAAAGATGTAAAGGGAGAAAAGATAAATTTACCTGCATCAATTTTCTGGAGAGCTCATTAGTGAGGAACTCTTCTTCCTTCTCATAATTTACAGCAAGGGTTTCTTTCTCCTTCTGCAAAGCCTGGATTTTCTTGAATAAAGTGTTACTGATGAATTCTTCCTCTTGCTCAGCCCTGGCTTGCTGTTTAAAAAAAAAGGGGGTGGGGGGAAATAAATGAAAAGAGAGCAACAACAACCACAAAAATACATTAAAGAAACAGGAAATTTACTAATTAAAATACAGTTCTTATTTGCAGAGAGGGCACCGATTTTAAGGAGATTTCTAACTGTGAACCAATGCACCCCAAGATGCATAAACCAGAATGACTGAGTCACAACCCCAGAAGTAAATCTGGCTATTCCCCCAAAGGGCCTTCCTGTATATGTACGGCCTCTCTTCTTAAAGTGGTATTTCAAAGGCATTAATAAAGACTGTTCTATTACAGTTTTTAGAATCAATCCCAAGTCAATCACTAGATTACAGAGAGCTCCACAGACGGCAGACAGGTCCAGTTGTGGGGTATATGGCAGCCATTCGTGCTAACTCCCTGCAGGTCACTACATCTCAGAGGGTTATAGTTAAAATATCTAGGCAACAAGCTTTACTGAAGCAGAGAAGTTCAACTTGCTTCAAAGTAAAATCCTGTCACCTCTTTAGGATGTTACTGAAAGGCTTTGGATATGCACTTTTAAAAGCAATGCAGGCAGGTCCACATGAATTCGATGACACACTCAACAAAGGGTAATTGTAAGGAAACACACAAGTGGCTAGAAAGTCTTACTGAAGGAGCAGGAATCCAACCAGTGAAAAGTAAGGGTGGATGAAAGGAGTTTTATTTTTTACTTTATTAATTCCCCACTGGGAATTTTTTGGAGGTGAGCACAAGGACAGGCATATTTTTAAAACAGAAGAAAAGAGGGTCAGGATAATTCAACGGAGATGAAAATATTCTTCTGTAGCATCCCCCCAGCCCATGCTATGTTTTACCAGAATAAACAGAAAAACTTGACCATCCTTAAAGGAAATTAATCTTTTCAGAAAAACCTGTTTTAAGTGAACTCAACTCTACTCAAAGCACTTTTTAAGCCACATCATTGTGATGCATTAATCTCAAATAACATGTTCCTGTTTTATCAGCGGAGTGAAAGCAGAAAGAGCTCCATCAATTCCAAGCCGCCAGCACCTGTCACTTACAATAATACAAAAGCCAGAGGGCGGGAGACAAAAGGGCAGCAGCAGTAAATAATTACCACCTTTTATTGTAAAACCTCCAACCACCACCTCCAAGTCTGGTGGTTTAGATCTCTGTACACATTCGCTCGCCTCCCCAGCACCCGTGTCCTAACAGCCACGGTTTCCGGGGAGCCTGTCCTCTGTGCTCGCCATCTCTGTGGCCGAAAGGAAGCACCCCAGTCCCCAGAACTGCCTGTCGAGGAATTCTACAAGAGAGCCACTCGGAGTACTTCAACTGAAAAACAGAGCTATACAAAGAATGGGAACTTTGGGAGAAGGTCCAGTAGAAACCACCTGGGATAGGTCAGGAGAACTGAGCCCCTAAGGGCACGTCTCAGCTAATAAATGTTTCTTTCCATCCAAGAGCACCCAGGGAGAGGTCCCTAGGTTCCAGCCGGCTCCCTCACACCTGATAGTCTATAAGCCCTTCCTAGTGCCGTGCTCTCCACCACGGCCCAGAAAATCTCCTGAGGACTGGTGCTTTCCCTCCCAGCCTTGAAACGACTCCCCCACTCCTCTTTAAACCTCACGTACGTCCAGGTGTCAATACTAGTGCAACGGGCAGGAATCCAAAGTATTTACGGAGGCACACTTGACACGTAGATCCAAGCCCACAACCTGTTCAAGCTACTTGTTTCTCTGGTTTTGACTGACAATGTCAGTCATTTGATTCCTGGTTCCTGATTTGATTCCTGAGAATTCTAAAAGTTGCAGAACGGAAAGGCAGAGAGGAACTATAATGCTGCGATTCTGCCCTTAATTTTTCGAAAGGGTGCTGGCCATACATTATTGTCATCATCAGGTCAGACTCAACCTCTTACGTGTTGGCACACGCTCAGAATTTTAGAGACCTGGTGTATGTGATCACCAGCAGGGAGAGGGCCAGACTCTCCCCAGGCTCTGGGGACCCCCCTCCCCTTCGCACTGGGGCCTGGAAGTAAGAAGCTGGAAATAAGGCACAAGCCCTAAGTGTTTGTCCATGGAGTTTGCTCCCCTGCCTCCCCCTTCATCTAACCATTAAGTTTCAGGGACAACAGATTTCAGTATAACATAAAACAGAGCTCCGCGATGAAAAGCAGATTTGTGTTTGCCAGGGGCTAGGGGGCGGGGGCGGGGCTGTGCGTGTAAGATGGGAAGCGACTGCTAATGAGCGCAGGACTTCTTTCTGGGGCGATGAAAATGTTCTGAAATCAGTGTTAACGGTTTACACAACCTTGTGAATATACTAAAAATCAATGAGGTGTATACACTTTAAAAGGGTGGATTTTATCGTACGTGAATTATATCTCGATTAAGAAAAAGCGCTCTGAATAATTAGCAGGGTCTGTAGTTCACGGAGCACCTGGCTTCCTTTGCAGTTCTTCCCAGAGAAAGCAGCAAAATTTTAAAAGGATGGGGGTGGGGAGGCGTTGAAGAGCCCCAGATCTGCTGTACCGTGCCTTCCCAAGTAAGTGACACGACGCCGGGCGTGAGGCTGAGGCTTTAGCTAACAAAATTATTCACCATTTCAGAATAGCCACTTAATTCTAGGCAAAGCCCATTAACGGAAAATGCCGCTCTCAGGACCCATGAATAAAATGTAGAACTGCTCTGGGGAGGTTTGTCGAAGCCTCTCTAACTTCACAGGGGCTGGACAGACCCTCACAGACTCCATCAAAGACCTCCTTTAAGCTCGGTTTTTGCCACGTTTTCATCCGAACCCGGGTTGGTGGTTAGTCTGCCTCCCGTGGCATCTGACATCCAGAGGAAAACCACTGGGAGGACAAGATTCCAAGTCCCCAAAAATGTAAAACCAAGTCCACCCTCTTTCTAACTGGTCACAACCACTGTAGGAATGAACACATAAACGAGGACAAAAGGCAAGGTGTTGTATCCAACAGAGCCTCAGAGAAAACTGTTTCGAAGATCAGACAGAGTGGACGGACAACCAGGGGTGAACCTGATGCCCAGAGTCTGCGCGGAGAGCCACACAAAGCAGCCAGCATCCGCCACTTCCCTTGCAGCCATCTCCCATGCCATGGGCTGTGTCTGCCCAATGTCAGTCTGGGGTCTGGCTCTTTCTTCCCCTAACTCCAAAACAAGTCTTTTATTTAAGCTGTAAGCTAATTACCCTTCCAATTTATCCCCCCCCCCCCACAAAGACAAAAGCCTGGGAGACAGTGGCCTAGGAGCAAAGAAGCAAGGCCCAGGCACCATTCACCAGGGGGACAAGATAAAACAAGCTACTGCTTCCCTTTCTATTTGAAATGCTTGACAATTTCAGCATACCTAAAGACACCCAAATTCGAAAGTAAAACTATTTCAAAAGCTAAATACAAGAATCATGGTTCACCTATAACTCCATAAACTCCCAAAAGAAAAGGTGAACATAAAATTAGGAATGCTCTGAAGGAGGAAAACTTTACTCCGTGTTCTGCCTATGTCTGTAGAGTCAAAGAGTGGGAAAATCCAGGGAAAATTTTTTCAACATCTGTAATTATAGCTGCATGTTCAATATGGTTCTAGATGCTGTGTTTATAAACTGAGCAGCTCTGGTGTAACCAAACTCACTTACTCCCCTAGCAATAATCATCTGAGGTCTGTAAATACAAGGACCACAGCAGAAAGCATCTCACCATCACTCACTCACTCCCCTGCCTATCAAAAATCCAACACTAAAAAAGAGGGAAATAGTAGGGGAGGAAGCAGAACAGGAGAAATTTACAAAGTACTCTGGCAAAAATAAACACCAACAAAATTCTTAAAAGAATCATTTTCTCCTGAGTCACCACATATTTAGGCAACCATACTCTTAGCACAATTTTCTGTGAAGAAGGAAAACAGCCCATTCTGACCCACTGCTAGGATGACCAGGGCACAAATCTGATAGGAGTTTCCAGTGTGATTGTTTAGGGTTTCTGTTCTTTATCGCAGCATTTTGGAGATCAAGGGCGGGTGGAGAAAGAATTCGGAAACTCTCAACAGCAGCGTTCACTGCTGATGAGAAAAATCCGAGTGCCAAAACCACACTCATGTAGGATGATGCAATTCCTGATCTGTCAAGCATGAGAAAAAGAACAGTTTTCCAAACCAGGCAATCAATATTTGATAGCAGCCACAGGTAGAGGGTATAATCAAGACAAGATACGAGTGACTACCAAGGTAACACATTAGCATTTGTTTTTAAAAATTACTTTTAAGTTGATTGCTGACTTCTCTTAATGACAAAAAATCATAAAGGTAAGATTACCTTGAAGCTCAAATGCTTAAGAATCCAGGCAGGCTCTATTTATTATTTTAATTATCTAAAGTTAGGAATCTATTTGAATATATTATTTAAATTCACTATTCTGTTGCCTAGTCACTTATAATCCGTATTTTAATGATTTTAACATCTCAGTTTGAAATAGCATCGGAAACCAAGTTGTTAAAATCGCAGGAGTCACCCAACACAAAGCCAGGCAAGTGACTGAAACCCTGTGCTGTCTCCACTATCATTTACTAGGGTCACCACAGCACAGTCCAGGGAGATGCTGAGTTCAACAGAACCCATGCCGGATGGCTGGTGCCTCTCAGAGGATTCGCCTGAATATCAGCCATACCGCTGGGTTTATCCACAACAAACCACTGTCCTGCCGTGGTCCTGCTGGGTCTGTTTAACACTGAAGTACCAGTACCACAGGGGTGGGTGGCAAGTGACACAGAAGACAAGTCCATTAAGTACCTTCACTTCTTCGAATAGAAGCACCAGAGAGATGATTTCACACATCAGATGTGTGAGCACTAGAATTTCCCACTTAGTCTGTGGAAGTACTAGGTGGTTTGGTCTTTCCTCTACATACTGCATGCTACCTAGGCTTATAGTAAGAACAGTTAATGATCAGTAAATTCAAGCACTTATTTATCGCATTCCAGTATTGCCAGCAAATCACTGAGTACACAGGGATCAGAATCACTGTCAGCCTTGCCACTGGGCTATTCTACCCCAGAGACTATGCCCAGGCCAACTGCAGGACTGCAGGGCAAGAGAGAAACAGCAAGAAAGGGTGACTTGCAGGACAAGAAAAACTCAGAGAATCTCGAGGTTAAGAAGGACTCCAAAAGCTACTAGGTTTTATCAACCTGTTGTGCCTCTCAGATCAGCTTCAGTAAACAGAAGGCCTCACCACTCTGCTGTCAGACTGCCTACTTCACAAGATGTCCACCTCCAGCTGAGTGAGCCCAGACAAGCCATGTGACCTCTTGGGACCACTGCTTTCTCCTCTGTAAAGTGAAAAGAATGGCACCCCCTTCTGGGTTTGTGTGAAGATAAATTCATGTACTTCATAGAAATAGCTCAGCATAGTATCTTGCCTAAGGAAGCACTCAAAAGATAGTTACCAAAAAGCCTGGGGAGAAGCATGTACAAGGGGATTAATGAGAAAACAATGAAGTCTTATGGAGTTCCCTTCATTTAATGAAAAGTTGAAATGGACATAATTATGGCACATCCATAGAAAAACATCGAGGAACCATCAAAACAAAAAATATATATGGTTTGCGCTTACTATCATGAAAAGATGTCTAACAACAAATGGTTAAGTGAAATATCAAAATGGAATGTTTATATCTGAAGTAGAAGGACCCTCGGCTGAGTTCCCAAAGAAAAACCACACATCAAGGACACAATGCACTATGAATAAATAGAAACAATTTACACTTCCACACATACACACTAACTACCCTACCCTCATGATCAGCAAAGGCTTCAGATATTCAAGTTCTCAGAAACTATAAAATAGTTTCATCTGAAACATTACAAAGAAAGAAAATATGGTGAATGAGCAGCAAGAGAACAGATCAGGCAGGTTTGAAAAAGAAAACTTTCTTGAAATAAATGTTTAACTTCATCATGCATTTTGTATTTCAATAGCAAATTTGACAGAGCTGAATAGCAAACACTGAAAGACATAAATTAATCCAGAATGTAGCACAAAGAAACAAGAAAATGGGAAATGGGGAGGGTATCAGTAGATACAAGAAGGAAATGAAAAATCTGACACATTATCTCACTAAAGATTAAGAGGGAGAGAATACTTGAAGAGATGATGGTTTCAGATGGTGTATCTCAGAAATACCATCTGAGAACTTCCCTGAACTAATGAAAGACATGAATCTATAGATATAGAAAGTACCAAGAATTGGTACCTAGACACATTTTAATCCAACTGTACCACATTAAGACAAAAATCTTAAAAACAGTCTAAAGAAAAGACAGATGATCCATAAAGAAAAAGCAGACTGACAATCACTTCTCAACATCGACAGGGAAAGGAGATAACAGAATATTCTCACAATGCTAAGACAGAACAACCAGCTAACTGTCCTGGGATATCAAGACGAACTGTCTTTTAACAAACAAAACTCACATTTCTAATATAAACCAAAACTGAGTTTATCACCAGTAGATCTACACTAAGAAAGCTTCCACAGGATGGACTTTATTCCAGAACTGTCTACAATGCACAAAGAACTGAGGAGCAAACAAACTAGTAAAAATGAAGGATAATCTCAACAAAGACAACATCTAGTCTGTGAGGTGAAACTGTCAGTGAGCCCTCTTGCTCAACTACAGACCCCAATAGTTAAAACCAGAAAAGAGACAAGTCGGCTTAGCTCATGCTCTAACTAAACCCACTGGGCTTATTTCTTACCACACTTTCTGGAGGCACTGGAGAGGCTCTGTAGTGACCAGAACATTCCAACTGTCATGACCAGAAGTTGTACCTAGAAGACTACACACCACCAAATCCCTTTCCTTGCCCATGATTACAGCTGCACATACACCAAACCCACCCATGACCATGTGCCCCCCACCTGCTTTCTTGCAGGGCCCCTTGGAACCTCTCCATAAAACCACCAGGGGTCGATCTTGTGGGAGGTCAGTTGTTAAGGCTTGTTGAGCCTGACTGCATCCAAAATAAATTTCTCCCTTTCTCTTTTCCAAATCCGTCTTGATACTGGCTTCTCCTGCAACAAGTTTATCTGGCAACAGTGTTGGCAAACCCAGCCAGGGGTTGCACTCTTAATTTGTCCAGCCCCCTTGGAACTACCCAGCCAGAGTGGGTGGTGACAGCAGGATACCAGGACTCCTCCCATTCCTTCCGGCACTATGGGCTGTGCTAAGTCATTCAGAAACAAAAATACTGAACCAGCACCCAAATACTGAATAGTAATAGTGTCAGTCAAAGGGGATGGTGAGAATTAAAACATTTTAAGGTCCTCATATTTCCTAAAGATCTAACGTATTTCTTTTAAATATGCACAGTAGAATTTCAAGGATAACTAGTAAACAAAAAGAAACAGAGAACTCCTAAACCAGCAGAAAAATATTTTAAGTTAAAAGGTACAAAAATAAAGAAAAAGATGGTAGAAAGAAGGAAACTACCTCAGTAATCATAACAAACACAAGCAGACTAAACTAGACAGATTGTGAGATGGGAGGGGGAGAGCAACACCAAGAAGATATTAGATAAAAGTTCTAAGTACAGAGATGTAAAAAAGATATATCACACAAACAATAACCTAACCCCGGGGATATAGGATTAATATCTGTCTCAAACAGATTTTATAACAAAACACATTTTTGGGAAGCTCTATCAAGCACAGAAAAATAAATAGACAAAAATTCAAAGTACGATGGCTGGTAAAGAAAAAAAAATATCATTATTGGCGGAATTACTTAAAAACTATAAAACTCAGAGGCATGGGTGGGTCAGTTGGTTAAGCATCTGATTCTTGATTTCAGCTCAGATTGTGCTCTCAGTGTCCTGGGATCTAGCCCTGGCATTGGGTTCAGGGTTCAGCAGGGAGTCTGCTTAAAGATTCTCTCTCCCCTTCTGCTTCTACCCCTCTCCCTGCTCCCATGCTGGCTCTCTCTCAAATAAAAAGATCTTAAAAAAAAAAATAAAAACCTATAGAACTCTCCTGAAAATTCAAATAATTAGAAGACAGAGACCATGGCATTTTGTACATACCAGCCAAAATCTTCAAAAAGATACTATTTAATGTAGTCATGAAAATTTTAAGGCACCTAAGAAGAGATCAGCCAAAAGATATCCAAGATCTCTATGAAGAAAGTAAGTCTGAACTGAAATACACTTAATAAAGAAAAATGCAAGAACAGATCTACACATTTACTACTGTAGATGTGCCAATTCTTCTCCAAACCGGTCATGAATTCAATGCAATTTAATCAAAATAACAACAGGGTTTTTTGAGCCTGAGGAGCTGATTCTAAAATCTGTTAAAGCACAAGGGCCAAGAGGGGCAGACCTCTGAAGAAGAGTATGAGAAAGAACGCTGCCCTACTGGAGAGAGACTTCTATAAACCTACAGCTAGTCCCTCACACGCTGCTGGTGGGAAGGCAGAGTGCTGCCAGCCCTTTGCATGCAGTCTGGATGATTCTCCAAGTTGACCCTCAAGTCACTGTATGACTCAAACCATTCTTGCATATATGCCCAAGAACACCAAAAACCTTTCTTCATGCAAGAATGTGTATACAAATGTTCCAAGAAGCATTATCATCATAGCCAAAAAACGGGGAGAACCCAAATGCTCATCAACTGATGAAAAGAGATAAAACATGGTATAGCCATAAAAACATAAAGTCCTGACCTTGCAACACGGATGACGCTTGAAAATATCTTCTTGATAAAAGAGACCAGACAAAAAAGACCACAAAACATATGATCCCATTTACATTAAATGTCCAAATTGGGCAAATCCAATGGGACAGAAAGTACATTAGTAGGTGATTAGGGTTGAATGTGGGGGAAAGTAAGAAATGGCCACTAAAAAGTATGGGCTTGTTTTTTGGGGTGACAAAAATGCTCTGTAATTAAACAGTGGTGATCGTTATATAACTTCACTAAAAATGACTGAATTGTCCATTTTAAAAAAATATTCTATGTATTTAACAGAGAGAGACAGAGAGATCACAAGTGGGCAGAGAGGCAGGCAGAGAGAGGGGGAAGCAGACTCGCCGCTGAGCAGAGAGACCAATGTGGGGCTCGATCCCAGGACCCTGAGATCATGATCTGAGCTGAAGGCAGAGGTTTAACCCACTGAACCACCCAGGTGCACCTGAACTGTACATTTTTAAAGAGTGAATGTTACAGTATGTGAATTAGATCTCAATTTAAAATGAAGTAGGGGGCTTAAGCCACTCTGGGAGATACAAAAAACTCTTTACTCCCCACTGCCCTGGGCCAAGAGTGGACCAAGGGTTGGTGGGGGGTAGAGAGTCCTCCCTCCCCCCAGTTCTCAAGCAAAGACCCACTGCCTCTGGGAAAAAGGTAGGGAAACTCTGTCCCTAAGACGCCCACCAGATTCAAGTCAGAGACTGTCTACAGAAAAGCGGTGTTGGGAACACTGTGCCTCGATGGCCCAGGCACACAAAGTGAAGACTAGACCAGATGAACAGAGAACCACCCCTTCCTCTACAAGGAGCCTAGCAATGAGAAACCATCCCAGTGGTCTAGGCTCAAGAAGGCGCAAAGGCATGGAGATTATTGTAGCCCAGGCATTCCAGAACTTCTAAAAGCAGAGCAGCAGAGCAAGAACATGAGGAAATGGGGTACCAGAGGCCCCACTCTATATATAAGGTACTAGAGCAATCTGAAGCTTGTGGTACAATGACAAAAGTACAACCACCAGCAAAACTCAAATCCAGTTCAATTACGATTAGACTGACTCAATCTCACATTGATGGCCCAAAAGAAGAGACATGCTCATTTCTGGGTATAAATATTAATATTATTATCTGTCTTTGACATACAACATCTGTAGTCAATCAAAAGTTACAAAAAAAAATAGGAGTACCAGGCTGGCTCAGTTGGAAGAGTGTAAGTCTCTTGATCTCGGGTTGTGAGCTCCAGCCCCACATTGGGTATAGAGATTACCTTAAAAATAATAAAAGATATGGACATTGGGGAGGGTATGTGCTATGGTGAGTACTGTGAAGTGTGTAAACCTGGCGATTCACAGACCTGTACCCCTGGGGCTAATAGCACATTATATGTTAATAAAAGTTTTTAAAAATTAAAAAAAAATTAAAAATAAAAATAATAAAAGCAAAAACATCCTATGTTTTTGTAGGAGAATGGAGTAGGAGTATGGAGAATTCGAGTAGGAGAATGGAGAAGGGCTCCCCCCCCCCTTTAAGTATGGAGCCAATTCAAGGCACAATTTTGTTTGTATTTCTTTGAAATACAAGTTTCTTTGGTATTTTCTCATTTTCCCTCAAAGAATTATCTATTTCTTACTGGTACAATTACCAGATTGGTAGGACATTCAAAGTGCTCCATAGGCCCGACCCCAATATAGCGTAATTCTCAAACAATCCTTCCCCTAAAGGAATCATGGCCCCAAATCAGCTACCTCCCTGTCCTTATAAAACAAAGTTGTAAGCACCTAGAAGCTCTTTCAACTGGGAAATTGAGAAGCAATCAGACCGACCCAAATTATACTAAAATGTGAAAGACTGTTTTCTCCAGCCCTGATGATTTCTTATGAGAGGACAGGAGGGTATAATAGGATCGCTGGCTGAGTATCTTTGTTCTACCAGTTATCTACTGCTTTGTAACAAACAGTCCCAAAATGTAATGCTCATGAACAACAATATATTATTTGTCATCATTCTACAGGCATTCCCTTGGCTGGTTTCACTGAGCTCACTCATACTCCTGCACTCAGCTGGAAATACAGTTAGTTGAGCTAGGATGATCTAAGATGAAGGGAATAGGAAAAAGTTTTCACCTCTTAGTGAGAGAAGCAGTAAAATACTACTCAATCAGGATACTTCCCCTTTTCAAAGTTTCTTCTTCTTTTGAAGACACAGATTTCCTAAAATCTCTCAAGGTTTTTCTATAAATGATCGGCATGGGAGAGGAGCAACTCTAGAATTTGGTTAGTACTTTAGGTTGGTATTAGTAGGAGGACGACCTGCATTATTAATGGCCATATGAAGTATGGTCAGAAGCTTTTTGGGGGGGGGGGGGCGAGGGGGATCATACCACGATCAATTCCTACTGCTAAAACTCATTTCCTTGCTTCCTGATAGCACTAGAGGATATAGTCTCCCAGTGGAATAACCACACATTTTCCCAATTATAAACACAGGAACTGGTCCTACAAGATCATGATGGGTAATCTCCTTAGATGTATAAGCAATATATAAAAAGAGATCAGACCAAAAAAAAGAGAATCAGACCAAAACTCATAGTCTGTGCCTATGAGTCTCAAGGCACACACACCTGTAAGAACAACGGTCATAAACTGGATGGACCAGAGATACGAAGACAGAAATGAACACATCAGTGTTCTGTGTTCGCGATTCCCATCACTCATTAACTTCAACCCATCACCTTCTTCACCTTGAAGCTATTACTATCTCCAGGGTACATTGTGGCTCAGAAGCCCTGGGGAAGTTATCCACTGCTCTGGGAAGATGTACTCTTAAAATGGGGGCTTCTAAAGGTATCTGGCTGGTTTTGTCAGTAGGCTGTTTGACTCCTGATCATGGGTTATAAGTTCAAACCCCACACTGGGGGCAGTGATTACTTAAAGAATAAAAACCGAGGCCTGTACCATTTTTTTCACAAGAGAACCACAAATGCCACACCCTTTATACCCTTACCTATCCCCAAATACCTCAAAGTTTCCAAACTTGGTGCCAAGGCAGTAACTGAGACCCGCAGAACAGGAATATGGAATCACTACAGCTCAACAAGCTTGGGAAAAGGGCATGAGGACTCAGCTGCCAACCGAGCAGAGCAAGGGACCCAGTGAGCACGTCCTACTCCGAAGGATCAACAGGGGGAGCTGTGGTACAGGGACCCCAGTGAAAGAGCAAGGCAGCTCAAGAGGCAGAAGACAGGAATCCTTCCTCCCAGAAGGTACATTCTCATCGACAGTGGCATTATGAAGAAAATTAGATACAACTAAAACAATCGAGCCAAGAATAAGCTCACTGGTGGTCACCTTCACCCTAGAGGGAGAGTGGAGACTGCGATCGATTACTGTTCCAGACTGAATGCTGGTCATTCACAAAGGGCCTTGACTCATCAGGAACCTTGCATTAGGAACCACTTCCCCGCTAGGTCTGACATGAGCAGGGTGAGCCCCAGCACTACTGCCAGGAGGCATCCCTCGTCAATGGCAGGCCTCCCTCCATACTAAGTTCCCGACCAGAATGGCTGACACGTAGAAGCAGCAACTACAGCGACCAGATTTTTACAATGTACTTCAGGACATAAGACTCTCCTACATGGCAAGCGCTGTATGGCTATGGCAGCGAGGACCACTGACACTGTCCCTGCCCTGAAGGGGTATATAATCCTAGCAATTAGGTGAAAGTAACATCATTAATCTATACACTTAGCAGCTGGCCTTGGAGTCATCTTGGCTGCATAAAATAGCCTGAACAATCAAGGGATTTAAAATGAGAGTAAGCTGCACAGGAAAGGGAAGTATTTAATCCACTGCAGTAACAGAAGAAACGGCCCAGCACAGAAGCAGTCCAACGACTCCTGAAGGAGGGGTAAAAACGTAAACAAATATACAAACTTGACGCTACAGAAATGCATACGTATGTGTGTATCCATAAATGAATCATTAACTCTGTGGACGATTACAACCCCCACACTGTAGGAGGCCCCTTCGATACATCTCATTCGACTGATACAGGGGCTTCCTGTATTTCAGCCCCACATAAAAACAAGAGCTGAGAGAGGTCAAGCAACTTGCTCAAGGGTCCCAGCTACTAAGTATCAGGGCTACAGTTCAAACCTAAGCCCTGGACTGGCTCCCAAGCTCCTAGTCCTTTTATGGCCTACTCCACTGTTCCAGTAACAGTGTCTCCCCCAGGCCAGGGAGGTAGCATGATGCTCCAGAAAGCAGCCGAACCTCTGAGCTCAGTCTTAAAGCCAATGTGGGCCGTGGCACCATGCCTGGGCTTCGCAAAGCAGCTCATCTTGGGGAGGAGCTACCCTGTAATTTTCTTTCCCAAACGAATAACTAAATGGAGGGTGACTGACAGGTAACCTTTCAGAAGCGCCCAAGAACCACTTTCTGCTACTGCTACCAGTTTCCTGATGGTACCCACACTGGTGTTCCCAGGCTCACAGCACGCTCTGGAAGTTGGCGTTACTCTACACGCCCTTCTCCCCTGCTCCTGCACAGTGAATGAAGATGCATCTGTCGGGATGAGGGAAGACAGGTCACAGGAACATGGGAACAGGTCGACCACAAGCAGGCAACTGAGGATCTGGATTCAAGTCTAATAGGAAACTGTAGGATAAGAAAAGTCACACTCTCTGTGTGTATAAAACAGCTCATGCATAGCAGGCCTAACCACTATTCTCTGAAAGGCTGCTTACAAAGCTTAGCCCTTACCTGGTGGCTGGGAACTTGAATTGGGAAGGGTTCCCACCATCCTGATTAAAGGGGCTCATTGTGTCAAAACTCTACAAACGTTATGGTTTGTGATGAACGCCTGCTTTCCTTTGGGTATCTGCGATTTGGGGATATGCTAAGTAGAGGGGCTCATGGGATCAGTCCCAGTGAAAGTATGGGCACTGAGTCTCTACTGAGCTTCCCTGACAGACAACATTTTGAATGTGCTGTCACACCTGCGGCTGGGGGGAAGTAATACATCCTGTAGGACTACTGGGAGCCAACTCTTACAAGCTCGTGCCTGGCTTCCTCCAGAATTCTCTCCGTGAACCTTTGCCCTGTGCTCATTTTGCTTTGTAGCCTCTGGCTGTAATAAATCTTAGCCATGATCGTGACTGCATACTGAGTCCTGGGAGTTCTCCCGGCAAATCCACAAACCTGGGGGTGGTCTTGGCAACCAGGGCTCACCTTGTATCTAAAAAGAATGCCCTTTCATCTAGCTTTCCAAAACCATGGGAGCCACAGAGTGCACATGGGAGCGCACATCACACCCATCACACTATAATGATTTCGGTGTGGTGGTATAAGCTATAACCCAAAGTCTGAATGTAAGCGCACCCTGACTAAGAAGGCCATGAGACTCCTTAGCCAGAGAAACCTCCCCAGATCTCCAGACTCTTAACCAACTACCTACTTACCAGCTTCAACTGGAGATCATGAAGGAACCTCAAACACAACCAACATCAAACACATCTTGAGTAAACATCTTGTGTAAACGCTCCCTTGTGTCCAATTCAATCCATTGGAACACCTTGTTTATAACTGAAATAGATCTGGAATGTTTCCTTCTATTCTTCACCTTGCCTCTGTTCCAGCCACCACCATCTTTCACCCAGCTAACCACAGCCGCTGAGCCAGCCCTGCAGATGCTTCCCCTCTTGCTCTCATATAATCTATGCTCCATTCTGCATTCAAAGTGATTTTAGAGGCAGGAGACTGACCACTCCATTGCCTTACATCAAGCCCTCCAGTGCCTTCCAGATACTCAGAAATGGTGATTCCTTCCGGTAATCTACCAGTCCTCCACCATGGAGTCCCTGCCTGCCTCTCCCCACCATGCTCACAGCGTTCCAGCTACACCAGCACATTCCACACATGCCAAGCTCATGATTCCTGTGAGGCACTTGGGCACTAGCTAGACCCTCTGCCGCATGGCAGGCTGGTCACCCGTCATTCCACATCTCCCCAAAGAGGCTGTCCCTGCCACCAAACCTAAAGTCAGCCCACAGTCACACATCCCATTATACAGCTTTCTGCTTCTGTTGGTTTTATTTCTCTGTCTCCCTCTCAGGCCTCACCAGAATGTTGGCTTATGAAGCACAGCAGGTCTGCTGGTGGCTGCTGCAACTCCAGAGTCTAGAACCGTGCCTGGCATCTGGCAAGCACTCAAATACTGGATATGTGGGCACTCGCTGAGATGCAGGAAAAGCGCTCTCTCAGTCTCTGAGCCTTCCTCCCTTCACTCTGTTGGTTAGCAGATGCTCAAAGCAGTGTCAGGTTCTTGTGACAAAAAGATGAGTAGTACTGTCACTGTTCTTGGCATTGTTAGTCCAGTAATTCCGAATCTATCACAGCCTTTCCCAGCCTCTATCAGCTTCCACGGATGCCGCCAACACCATAACATAGTCCTGTACTTGGTAACTCTGACTTCCATTCTTATCACCTTCCTATCACCACCGCCACATCATGATCGGGGTAGCCAAGGACGGCAACTAACCCAGCCTGAACTCTCTCTCCTCCTCCTTTCCACAATAGGACCCTCTCATGCTCACTTGGACCCATGACCATCAAGCCAGACTGCATCTCCCTGTCTCTCTGTCAGCGAGGGGAGTCCTGAGGCCAATCTAGTCGACAGAAGATGGACAGAAGGAAGCAGCAGCATCTTTAAAAAGGAAGCATTGTCACCCACTTTCCTCCTTCCCACAGCCTGGAATCAGCTGAGGGTTATGAAGCACAGAGGCAGGCTAACCTCCCACAAAATGGCGGAGCAGTGATACAGAAGACCCCAGGCCCGTAACAGCACAGAGCAGGGGCTGGTGAGGGACAGTTAGAGACTCAGAGCCACATTTTGGATCTCCCTTTCAGCAGTTTAGCTTCTGCTGTAGTACAATTCCTTAGATGAAAACTCATCAGTGTGAGAGGAAAGTCAGATTTAAGTTTAGAAATTAAAAGCTCCCCAAGATATAGTAAATTAAAGTGGCAGAATGTATGTATATTATGATCCCACGAGTAAAGTTCAATTTAATAAGGTTATATAAAATGCAGTCATCTAAATAAAAAATCATAAGTTTATTACATATGCATATAAATATCATGCATATAAATCATTGTAAATATTTTAAAAATTAATAGAACTGCACCTAAGAAATGTTAGTAGTGCCTCTGGAGTCACACAATACCCACAGAACTGAGAACATTACTTTGCCTGTACTAAGCATTAAGTTTTGCAAATATGAACATTCACCTGGCATTTGTATGTGTAGACACACACACACACACACACACACACACACACACACACCCCCAGGAGGGAATGTCCTGCCTACAAGCCCAATATCAAGGTTACATTAGCAACACCTCATATTCATTAAGATAAACCACCCATGCCAGGCCCCTCTCCTGACAGAGTGGGTCAGCTCTGGGGTGTGGGACCCAGGGGTTCCGACCAGGCTGGCTGGTAAACCAGAAGCAGATGAAAGGACAGTGTGCTCGCACTCCGGAGACCTGGGCTCTGATCCTGGCTGTGCTGTGAACCCCTATTTAGCCTTGGCAAGCTTCCTTCTACCCTAAATCTACATTTCTTCCTCCATAAAACGTGATATAGGGTGTCTGGGTGGCTCAGTTGGTGAAGCATCCGCCTTCAGCTCAGGTCAAGATCTCAGGGTCCTGGGATCCAGCCCTGCTTGGTGCCCTCTATCTCTCTCTCAAATAAATAAAATCTTTAAATAAAAATAAACAAAATAAAAGGTGAGATAATTAAAGTCCCTTACCACACAGCAACTGAAAAAAATCAGTTACATTCTCCAGAAGAACTCTAGGGAAAACCTTGTCATCAGAGGACACTAAGGACAAGGAAGACGGCTAGTCAGCAGGAAGTGGGAACGAGAACCCAAATATCACTCTTCCCCATTCAATGATCTTCCCACATCCTCCTCCTCCTGCCCTGGGTGGCAGTGGGGACGCTACCCTGGTCTGTACAGCAACTCCTATGTAGTATCCTCCAAACTCGGTGGGCCATTAGCAGCAAGAGAGCAAAGCACTCTGATTAAACAGAAGGAAATACAATTCTCCCCTCAAAGTAAAAGGCCTCTGGATCAAGAGACTTAGAGGGGAGAAAGTCGTGGGGGGTGGGGGGGGGAGGCAGCAAGAGAAATAAAGAAACATTACAAGAGTAGAAAACTCCCAAGAAAGTAAGTAGTCTGCTAGGGAAGACACCGCTAACACTGTTATCCGTCCCCTCTAGACTCCCTGCCTACACATTTGATAAAACGGCTCACGGTAGAGGCACGCCGTATCCCTCCACCGCACTTAGTCTATTCGAAGTACTCTCTGTGATGACACGTTCCTCCAGTGATTTTTGACGTCGGAAATCTCCAATCTCACTGATGTGCCCGATCTTCCTGTTCCAGATGTTTCCAATACTTCCACTGTAAGAACTGTTCCGGTGAACGTGACAGGGTCGGATATCCTCCTAGCCAGATGCTCCTTCCAGCAGATGCCCCAACTCTGGGTCCCAGGACGGAGTTAGGATACGGGGATTTAAAGCAAACTGCTTCCGACATTCTTCGAAGCTCCAAGCTTTGTCTGCTTCCCGCGCATCTGCAGGGGAGAGAGCTGCAGCCAGTCCCCTCCCCCGTTCATTATCTGCTTGCTCCCTCAGATGCATCTGGGCTTTGGCCTCTACACTGACTGTCAAAGGAAGCCAACTTCTCTGAAGACGGGAAAGGCATGATGCTTTGGTTCAACTGCCAGACTGGCTTCGATGTGGGGGGGCTGATGGATGAAGGTTCTCTGAGCGGGGAGAGAGGGGTGGTTTAACTCCTGGCAAGGGTTTACTGTTCAACATATCATTTCTATTCCAGCTGCACGTGAAGATACAGAGGTCAAACTACATGACCTCCTGGATATCCACGCTTGAGTCTGTTTCAACCAAAGAGAACTCTTTAGTACAGAAGGAGTAACTTTCCCCTGATACAACTTCCAACAAAGTTCACTAACCTGCTGTTGGGAATTAAAGTGAAAACCCAGCACAGGTCCCCCACTCCAAAATCCAGAAGACTGCAAACCAAAAGCTGCAACAATGGGGCAGGAAGCCAGGCTGCGTGAACTGCATTCGCTGGGTGGCACAGCCTGATCTAAACTGACACGAGGCAGTGTGACACTTTATCATCACACCTAGTGTGACTGATCACATGTCTGGCCGATATGTTTGCCGACGGAGTGCTGCTCAGCCCATCTGGGGGTGTTACATGTGGCACGGGCCCAGCACTGCCTTCTCATGGACCACCCCCTCAGGAGTGAACTGTGCGCCCCGCCCCCAAAGGGGTGTTGAAGTCCTTTCTCCAAGTACCTGTAAACGTGACCGTATTTGGAAATAGGGTCTTTGCAGATATAATCAGATTAAGAGGAGGTCATCAGGGAGGGCTCTAATCCAATATGACTAGAATCCTCATAAGAAGGGAAACCACAGAGACAGAACAAGGATGTGCCATGTTGACTGCAGAGGCAGAGACGGAAGCACAGCAACTGCAGCCGAGATGCTCGATCCCAGGACCCTGGGATCATGACCTGAGCTGAAGGCAGAGGCTTTAACCCACTGAGCCACCCAGGCGCCCCTAAACTTCTCTTTGTTGTTTTAAGCAACCGAGTTTGTGGTACTTTGTTATGGCAGCCTTCGGAAACAGATATACCTCCGTCCTCGCCACCGAAAACCCTAATTCTGAAACACACCGCCCTCCATGGACAAGAGACCGGGGGACTGTATTTTAATGTGCCAGTTTATTCTGCCCATTTCAAAGTAACTCTAGGTTTCATTCACTGTTTCTGGAGACTGGTATTTATATAAATATGTGAAGATTTATAATAAACTGTTTTTGTATTAAAGGGGGAGAGGAAGAAGAAGAGAGAATACACAGGACATATATTTAGCCTTCCAAATTAGCAAGACAGAACAGTTAAAACCATCTAAATACATCTTCAACGCTTTTCGTGGCAAATAAATGTTCCCCATTTCAGTGATACTGAGGCAGTATTACATTTAAACCCAAAAGAGCCATCAACATCCAAAATGCTGCAAAATTAACCCTGGTTAGTAATTCAGAGTACCTACGATATTTAATACTAGAAAGGAAACAAGGGAAAAGAAGGAGTTTAACAGTGAAGTGTGTGTGCGCAAGTGTATATACTCATTTCCTTATTCATTTATCTAGCAAATATATGCCAATAAACATGTATGACATGTGCCAGAAGGCACAGGGAATGTAATAAAGCTATAATGAGAGACAGAACCTTACATTAGAAAAGAAATGCAACAAAGGAACAAATTGGTCCCCTCCCAGTTCTGAAAATTTCTCTTTGGCTCTAAACTTAAACTTGCCTTCTGTTCTCCTATAGCTCAAGACTGAAAATTTCAGTAATTTGGTTATTTTCGTCAAACATATTAAAAACAATCACCTTGAAATAGTCCATGTACAGAAAGGTGATCCATGGATCAACCAGAGATACACAGAGATTGATGTCTGAAGGAGTTCACTGAATTGTCATTCATGCACATGCTAACAACCAATTCACCAACAAGGAGACCAGGACAGGCAGAAACACGCCCTCCCCAACCAAAAAAAAAAAAAAGGTGTCCTTGTCCCAAATCCAAGAACCTGTGCCTATATTACACGACAAACTGGAATTAAGAAAAGGGATGAAATTCAGGTTGCTAATCAACTAACTTAAAATAAAGAGGCTATCTTGGGACACCTGGGTGGGCTCAATGTCCTCACAGAGGTCCTTACAAGTGGGGGCAGAGGTCAGAGTGATACCATATGAGAAGGACTCATCCTGCCATTGCTGGCTTTAAAGATGGCAGAAGGGACCAACTGCCAAGAAGTCCAGGTGGCCTTGAGACCCTGGAAGGGACAAGGGAATGGGTTCTCTTCTATGGCCTCCAGAATGGAAGGGAACTCTGCCACACCTTGATCCGAGTCCAGTGAGACCCGAGCCGGACTTCTAACCTATGGAACAGGAAGATAATAAATCTGCGTCATTCCCAGTCTCTCGGTCATTTGCAGTGATTGGTTACGGCAGGAACAGGAAATACAGGCACTGATAAATGGTTGTTGACCCTACAATGGAATAATTATGCTGCCATAATTAAGAACAAGGGACGACTCATGATACGTGTTCACAAGAAAGAACCAGCTGGGAACCGCAACATGACCCCAGTTTTGCTTAAAAAATTCACACCAACCCTCAGATGTGTTAGGGAGAACCAGAAGCACAAGCGATTGAGGGGGCTCTGAGGTCCAGCACTGAGGACAGTCTTTGTACAGTGAACCTGTTTTTCAAAGTTTCTGCAATAATAGTTATTTGTCATCAGAAGAAAATATTTAAAGTCTGGCAGAGATGTGTTCAAAGAAGGTCGCTGTGACAGGCTCCTTGGTGACTGAACCAGGGAAGACCTGGGAAGGACACACTCCAAGGGATGAGAAGGTGCAGGGGGAAAAGGAGGTTCAAAGAGCACAGAAGTTCAAGGATTGTCATCCAGGTGAACCTGGGGAGCAGCAAAGACCTTTATTTCATCTGTCCGCGTCCCGGGCACACAGCCTGTGCTTCCCGCACCGCTAGTACCTCCGGAAGACGCTGGCCCGCCGACCACAACTTGGCACATCCCAACTCCATCTCCCCAGGCACAAAACCGCCTGGGCAGTTCTGCCGTGACAACGACGCACAGTCTGAGCGGGTGCTCTGCCCCAACACTACCCCCCCACTCCAAGCCTTCATATTTTTAGTGATTTTGCAGGATGCCAAGGTTTTCAGGAACACATAGATCATGTTAGAGCCGAAATCCCTGTACTCACTTGCATGTTTTAAGAACTATCTTGGCACCAAACTGGCTGAAACAGACCAAGACAAAAGCTCTGACCGTTCCGTGCCTGCCACATGGCATTTCAACGCGTTCGAGGATATTATGCAAAGAACACTGACGTTTGGGCTTAATTTCATACTACGTACTCCTACGAAAATACTAACGTAAATTCTGCAATCCTGAAAATGAAATGGTCACTGAAAACCCAAAGAGCAGTTTCGGAATTGCAAGCTTGTATGTGGGCAACGTGCAGAACAGACACGAATGTGGGTGCACGCCTGGCAGCTGGTTCAGAGCACTGACCCTGAAGGGCAATAAGCCCAGCTGCCTCACAAAACAGGCTACTTGCCACCACTATTTTCCCAACAGGAAAGCTTCTGCCATTTTTTTAAAACCCTCTCCCAGGGTGTCTAGGTGGCTCAGATGGTTAAGCCTTCGGCTCAGGTGTCCTGGGATCTCAGTGTCCTAGGATTGAGTCCCGAGTTGGGCTCCCTTCTCAGTGGGCAGCCTGCTTCTCCTCTCCCTCTGCCACTCCCTCTGCTTGTGCTCTCTTGCTCTAGGTCTCTGTCGAATAAATAAATAAAATCTTTAAATAGTAATAATAATAATAATAATACATAAAAGCCTCTCCCGTCTAGACAGGATACCAGCTCCAGATGTTTCTGACAGGTAAGTTCCACCACACTTTTGAGATGAAGATAACTGCCATGTTATACAAACTATACCTATTAAAAAAAAAAAAAAAAAAACCTAAGAAAACTACCCCTAAGTGATCCTGCTTCCAAACTGTACAACAAAAAGCTAAAGGCCACTCTTACGTAATACGTGTACAGAAATCTTGAATAAAGTATTAGCAGAATGAACATGAATACAGTAATGTACTAAAATTTAAAAAATTACTAGTAGGGCTTATCTCAGGAATGAGGTGAGTTCAACATAAAATGATGTATCATTATATTTCATTACCTTAAGATTTTTTAGGTATCATCTCAACAGATCTAAAACATTTGACAAAACTCCACTCACTCGTGAGGAACAAACAAAACAAAGCAAACATCCTGTGTCTAAGCTTCTCCCAAAAGCTTTCATCAGACAACATATTCAAGACTAAAGCACAAGAAGCTCTCCCATTAAAGCTGGGAACAAGTAAAGGACGCCTGCTATCATCAGTATCATTCAAGGTTGTACAGAATGTCCTGGCTAATGCAATAAACCAAAAGGAAACACGGTCAAGGTGCTTCTCACCGTTCAGGCTAACTTCCGAGGCCAGCGTGCAAGTGGGAAATGGCATAAGGTCAGTTTTCCTTTGATTATGATATGGTTGGGGTGGGTCTAGAGAACCCTATTCTGTTAGAAAAACAAAACAAAACAGAAAACATGCAACAGTGGAAAGGTACAAGGAGAGATCCATAGCCAACTGGCGGAAGGAGAGACCGACCAGGGCCCACAACGCTCGCGGCCTGAGAGTAAAGGAGCCAGCACTGTTTAAATTAGTACTCTCTTCTGTGTATTAGGTATAAATAGCCAAACATGTTAAGTTAAATGTGAGTATGACCTGATTCTCTGGTAAGAGATCAAAAGATGCTAGAAAGGAAGAGAAGAGAAATCTGTCATTTTAGATGTCATCCACCTAGAAAGTGTAAGAGAACCAACCAATAACTGTTCAGCAGGTAACCAGAGGCTAAGCAACATTTAAAAAACACAAAGCAAAATCATGCCTAAATACGAGAAAGTCAAACAGAAAAAGTCATGCTCACACGGGCAAGACAAAGGTCCCTAAGAAAAAAGGCTGACGGCTGCCAGTGCTACATGAAGTCTTTTTAAACGCCTCACCAGAGGGTTGAAATAAAGAAACACAAACTTTAACAAGTGGATAAACAGGAGATTTATCAGATATAAATGTTCCCCGACCTTGGCTCCCCACAAGACCTCAGGGACGTGACACGCAGGAGAGCCGTCACAGCCATGGCAGCCTTGAAACACCCGCCATATGGCAGAGTAAGACCTACTATGAAGTTGTAATCATCCAAACAGAGTTATTAACACAGGAATATAGATGATGATGGAATCAAAAAAGATTGTCCACAACTAAATCTGGGTATTTAGGGAATTTAGATGCCATCTCAAAGCATTTCAATGGAATAAATGGCCACATATTTAGTCAAAAATGAAATCAGACAGTACCCCCAAAACATGCACAAGAAGCGCTACCCTTGACAGCAAGGCTGTCTACTTTCTAGCTCCTCTCTTCTTGTTGTTGTTTTCCGCCACTTGCACTGGTCTGAAGCTCTTATTCAATTAATCCAAACACTGGTTCTCCTCTGTGTCCCCTCCTTTTCTTAAGGACTGTCAGGCTGGACGGTGTGAGGTGAAACTCACCATCCTCACCAGCCAGTTCCACCTTCTGTTCCGGGACCTCAGATGAGCCCTCACACACCACTGCAGCTCACAGATAAGGCTACGTTTCCAAGCATTCAAGTAGCAAGAAAGAAGGTGCCAGAAATCAGAAGTTTAAACGCTCCGTTAGACAAGAAAATGAGAAAAGCATGTGCCAGTTAAGTCCCATGTGACAGGATCAGGAGCCTAAGGTGACCCAAATTGCGACACCCCAGCCCCTCACTCTTCATAATCAGAATGCTGGGCTCACCAAAGTGCAAGTGCCTGTTCAAGAGCCCTGCTCTGATGGGGCGCCTGGGTGGCTCAGTCATTAAGCGGCTGCCTTCGGTTCAGGTTATGATCTCAGGGTTCTGGGATCGAGCTCCGCATCGGGCGCCCTGCTTGGCGGGAAACCTGCTTCTCCCTCTCCCACTCCCCCTGCTTGTACTCCCTCTCTCGCTGTGTCCCTGTCAAATAAATAAATAAATAAATAAATGAATAAATAAATAAATAAATAAAATCTTAAAAAAAAACAACAAAACAAACAAAAAACCCAGCTTTGAAAAGCAATCACAATGAGATATTTCCATCCTTTGGTACCTATACAGAGCATCCCTAGATGAAGTTTTCTTAGATGAAGACCACCCTCTCTCAGAAAATGTTTTTCTCTGGGGGTAAGGAAAGGAGAAGACGTGGCTGGAGCGCTCCGCAGAGAAAAGGCACATCATCTTGGCCACCTCGAAGCCTTTGCAGGAGCAGGTCCTATATAAATTAGCAGATTCCATCTCATGGTGAGATCAAACCCTGACATCACAGGGGCCATTAAGAAATGTGGGTCACTGTTATAATTACCCTCACTCAACAGGTAAGGAAAGAAGCGTCAAGTGTGACTAAGCAATCGCCAAAGGCCCATGTGACTTCACTAGGATTACCTAAAAGCTCTAAAAACCAGTCCACACAGGGCAACCCTAGTCACCTAAGAAGCCTGAAAACAAGAACCTGCAGGATAATGTTCTAAATATACTTTCTGTTCAGAATTCATATTTAGTATCTTGAGTAAGTATCTGTTGAATCCTATTTTAAGAACACCTGTATTATAACATGTAGACTCATAAAAAAAAAAAAAAAAAACTAGGAACTTTCCTTGAGAAAGAAAAAAAAAAAAAGACAGCCTCTGACATCCAGGAGCTGATGTGATGCTCACAGCTAAACCTCAATATTATTACAAACCTACAGACCATTTACAGCTAAGTCACATTGCTCTGGAGGACAAAAACAATCTCACAGGACATCCACATCAAACAAGGTCACTCTGCGACCATGACAAAATGAGACAAAACAAGATCCCCGTGAAACCCACAAAATACCAAACAAACCTCCTCAGCTAAAATGAGTGACTGCAGCTTCTTTAAAAATTACAGCTTTTAGTATTGTAATCTGCCCTCTCTATAGGTAAGATGTACTGAGATACCCAATCATAGACCTGCCCCTGCTTTCTGAAAACACCCGATCTAGAATGAACCTGTGTTTTTGTAGACCTTCCTAGGATTACCCAACCAAAACCCAAATAGGTTCTTTCTAACACCATCCTACTCCCCAAGGAGCGTTCTCCCGCACTAAGATGAGGAATATCTTCAACCTGTTTCCTGGCAGGTGCATTCCTGATGGTCTTTGGCAAAAGAGCACAAACTTCACTTTGCAAATTTCCAATTTCTTTCCCTATCAAGATCCCACATATGCTTAATTTTGTTAAACCCAAATTTAACTTCATTAACAAACTTTTCGGGATCCTAGCTATTGCATAAAAGCACATTACATCTATAAGACAAAATGTCTCTGGCAGAGACTCTAAATTCATCAAGACTTTTGCTCCATTCTTTTAAAAATATGGAAATGCATTTCGCTATTAATACAGAAAATCCTTCACACCAAGGACTTTGAAAATTCAGACAGCTCTTTCTTCTCAAGTTCAAAGCAAGGCAAACTGTGAGCATACCTCATAGACATTTTCCAAATTTGTAGGTTTTGAGAATACCAACTGTACACTCAGGGGACCGTGTAACCCTGGAGTAGAAATGGTTTTTCTAGATACCTTAGATCCTGAGACCCAATTTCAAGAAGGAAGAGATCAACAACACAGACGAACCTCACAGACATCGCGGTGGGAGAAAGGAGTCAAACACTAGGGAGTACATACTGTATGAGTCCAGCTAAAAACAGTTCCAACTCAGGACAGGAGTTACTCTTATATGGATGGAGACTAAAGGGGGCAAAGCAGGGTCCAGGATGGTAGTAATATTCCGTTTCTTGATCTAGGTACAAGTTATCCAAGTGCCTTCCACCTGTGAAAATTCGCCAAGCTATACAGTTAAAGAAGTTATGCTTCAGGGCGCCTGGGTGGCTCAGTGGGTTAATTCTCTGCCTTCGGCTCAGGTCATATCTCAGGGTCCTGAAATCGAGCCCCACATCAGGCTCTCTGCTCAGCAGGAAGCCTGCTTCCCTCTCTCTCTCTGCCTGCTGCTCTGCCTACTTGTGATCTGTCAAATAAATAAAATAAAATCTTTTAAAAAAAAGAAGTTATGCTTCACAAAGTTTTTTAAAGAAGTGCAGATGACATGTCATTATATCACAGAGCAGCACCCACTTAACTAAGACTCTGAAGTCAGCACATGTCCACCACTGAGGCCAGTTTCCCAACCTCCCCGAGCCTCTTTGTCCAGCTGTAAATGAGGTTAACTGCTCATTCTCCACAGAGCTCTTCTGCGGGCTGCCAGAGATCATGCTTGTCATTGGCCTGGTGCCTATGCCCAGAACACGCAGTTTCGACCAGACAGACATCCTGCCTCCCAGTCTCTGTCCAGCGGTGTCTCTGTACAACTTGGAGAGGAGCAGTCATCTGACATGTCCTGGGGAGACGGCAGACAGCAGATCCACGTCCGGCTGACCCCTTCCACACTCCCTTTATCTACCTTTTCCTTCCCGATCCTGGGCCTTCTAGGCCTGCTCAGGCTCACCAGACTCTTCCCGCCACCCCTGCCTTCCGACTCTCTCCACCAGCGTTGGTGGTATAGTGGTGAGCATAGCTGCCTTCCGACTCTCTCCATACCATCTCAGAGAGCATCCGTTTCCACTCTCAACCCTCCAACAGCACTGTACCATTCAGTCCATTTCCTCCTACTGTCTTTCCGTTGTTCTCACAGACGCAACCATGGCAGGGGTGCTCACTTCCCAGCGATGTCACCGGCCCCTGGTACCGAAAGTCATGCTTGGTCAAAGAGGCAGAGCTGCCCCATGAAAACGTGAGGCCAGGGCGCGGGGTGAGGAGTAGGCATGCACTGGGGGGGCGACACGGCCATAAGGGCGAAGGTGAGATGTCTTTAAGATGAACCTAAGGCAGCATAGTCAAAAGAAAAAGGAAAGTGTTGGGGCTTTAGGTGGGGGAATTTCCACCTGCTTTGTCTGGGTGTCCCAAGAGGGCATCAGGAGGTCAGACTCCCTGCAGGGTCAGCCGAGGCCTTCCTGCAACTGCAGATTCTCCCTGAGCTCCTTTTCATACACCGATTCATTCTAACATTCACCAGGGTTCTTTGCATAAATATGTAAGATTTTAGAAGAGAAGGAAGCATGGATGGCCAGAGGGAAAAAAGACAAAGTCCAGCAACCAAGTAAAACTGAAAGTTCCACGGATGCTAATCAACAGGTCCTACACATTTTGAAATTTTAGTTCTGAGTGTCCTGGCAGCCTAGCAGTTTCGTTGCCCAAAAACTGAGGAGCTTTTACTTGGTATTAAGACCCAAGAAAACAACTTCTTCTGTGAGTCCTCATAAAAGGGACACAGTGTGGCAGGTAGACAGCACTCAAAAATCCTCTCACCCCACGTCCCTGTTCCCAAGATGAACACTGAATACTTCGGAATTGAGTGACCCGATATCTGAAACCTACTTTCAGATGGTTGGGCAACAGGGAACAGAGAGAGGGAGGGAAGGAGGGGTGTGTGGGATATGGGCATCATATGATACTAAAAATTGGTGAATTTAGGTGAGGGGTATGAGGGTGTTCATTCATCTGCCTACATTTTAACCAAATAATTATAATAATTCAGAGGAAAAAGAAAAGGGGGGGGATATATTGTTACCCCCAAAGCACAGTAAGAGGGATTCAGCGGGGTCCCATCAACTTAAGTGACCAGCTGGGTTGACTGCCCACTAGGACCTCTCTCCTCTCCTTTCTCTGTACTAGCAACAGCCCTCGGCACCCTAGCCTTTGCATTAAACACCATGTGTCTTTACAACCACCATATAGTCTATCAGTTCTGCTGAAGACGAAATATAGAGTCCAAAATGATACTGGAAGTTGGGGGCCAAGGAACTAGGAAAGGAAATAAACTCTCCCTTTTGTGGCTTCAGCTGAGATGATGGCATCAATAGCTTGTGAAGAATGAAACGGTCAAACACTAATATGTCCTCAGATGCCCCAGAGGACCCAAGTAGAAGCAGCACCAGCTTTGACAGGGGCCATCGGCTCCCCTGAGGCTCTGTATTTAGAAACACAGGCTCAGGGCACCAGTGTGGCTCTGTCGGTGAAGGTTATGATCTCCAAATCCTGAGATGGAGCCCAGCATCAAGCTCCTTACTCAATGGGAGTGTTGCTTCTTCCTCTCCCTCTGCCCATCCCAGCCCCCCACCAAATCGCACTCTCTCTCAAATAAGTAAAATCTTAGAAAGAAAAGAGAAGAGAAGAGAAAATAAAAAGAAAAAAGAAACGAAACAAAACCCAGGGTCCTCTTTTTCTTCTCTTTGCTCTTCCCTATTCTATCAGCTGAACCCATGTAAGCACAGGTGAGTGATAGAAAAAACATAATTAGTACGCTTTATTGCACCGTTGCTCAAATTATAAATCCTGTCCAACAGGACCATAATATTAAAAACTTGTGCTCCTTTTACTGGTTCCACTTACATAAATTGGAGTGAACTCAATTGATTATGTACTTAATGGGGAAATCTACTTTACTCTTAAACCCCTAAAATATATTTGAGAACATGGGCAAGGACTCCGGTCATGGGAACTGATGGTGACTGGAGTACAGCCTTGTCTTAAGAACTGGATCTGTAGACTCTGAACACAGTCGATGCCAGAAAAAGTTCCATGTGCTGTTGTAAGGGTTCAAAACCCTCAAGAGAGAGCCCCAAACTTTGAACAAACATCATAACACTTCCTAGCATTTTACAAAGACTGTCGCCTTCTTATGTGACCCCGGGGAGTGACCCATGCTAGCCAAAGACAGGTCTTAGTGCTACTCCAAAAAAACAGTTTTGAACGCCTAATACATACCAATTTGCAGATTCTACTGAAAGGAGAGTTTAGTAATAAAAGCCATGTATCTTTGTTCTCTCACTGCCATCTAAGTTATTTAGGCAAAAAGAAGAGTTTGCAAGGCTAATAATGTTGACTAAGTTCCAGGAAAAATATACATATAAGCAACATGGCACTTATTTCTAAAAGGAAAGCCAATCCCTTCAAAACTCAAGAGTGAAACTCAATTATTTCATTAAGCGAAAAAGGCAAGATAGAGAAGAGCATATGCAATGCGCTCCCATTTCTGTGTATTTTCTTAAGGGCACAATATAGGCCCACAATTGTGTCTGCATAAAATATATACAGGAAAACACTTTGGAAAATGACTAAGAAACCAGTAACAGCAGTTATGCCTATGAAAACAAACCAGGGTTAAGGATAAGACACTACCTTTCATTTTTATATGGCTCCAATTCCAAATGCACCAATTACATAATTTTTTAAACGTATCTTTCCTAAATATATAAAACTCTTTCAGTTTTAACATGGAGCCTATGCACTTTGTATTGGTGGAACAGGAGTCTCAGATGATCTCCACAAAGAGGGGAAAGTAGAGGGACAAGAGATGAGCAGTTAATAATATTTAATGACTGAATGCATTTTGGGAAAAATGCCAATAGGATATTCCTGCTTGTTTTCACCTACAGACTTAAACCCACCAATATGCAAAGAGATATAACAGCCTTGGGCAGGGAAACACAGAAGAGCTCTCGCTCTACCTTACACACTTGGGTGGTAAGAAGAAAGCCCTGTGGGGTGGGGTTCCCGGTGTCCTCTGCAGACCCAGACCGCACCCTAGATAACCCAATTATTCTCCTCCTCCCCAGGCACCAGATCTGTACAGAGGAATTTTACCTTCTGACCCTTGCCGAGACCCCCAAGCAAGATTCTAATATTAATGGATCGTCCCCACCCACCCTAACCTCCCTCTGGCCCCAGCCTCTAGCATACTTCAACGGTAGTACCAGTGAATCCACCTTTTCCTCCAGGCTCCCTTTCCATCCCCCACATAAGCAGTCAAGATCTGAAATGCGCATGAGACATTTTGGAGTTAGCTGTAACACAAAAATGCACAGGCTCCAATAAAGGAAGGTCTAAAGTCTCTGACTCACTCGTTGTTTGGGTTAAAGGGCTCCTCTCCTCAACACACTACTAAGATGCCAAGAAATCCCACTGAGGACATGCAAAGAGTCTACCAGGGGCGCCTGGGTGGCACAGTCTTTAAGCATCTGACTTCAGCTCAGGTCATGATCCCAAGGTCCTGGGATAGAGCCCTGCATCAGGCTCCCTGCTCGGTGGGATGTCTACTTCTCCCTCTCACAGTTCCCCTGCTTGGGTTTTTCCTCCCCCCCTCTCTCTCTGTTTCATGCTTTCTCCCTATTAAATAAATAAATAAAATCTTAAAAAAAAAAAAAGTCTATCACATGAGGATCTAAGACTCTAATAAATGTGAGAAGAACATATCCCCTGTCATCTCCCTCTTTTCTCTTCCCTTGTACAAAGAAAGCAAAGAACAGGCTACTTACTTACTTACCTTTTAACTAGAATGAGCACAGAACAAAGTGTGAAGGTGGGGGAGGTTCATTTTGGATACATTTACTCCTCTATCTACAGACTCTCCATCTTCATTCTTTCTCCAATCCCCCAACCAAGTCAGAAAGTTTGCATAACAAGCAGCAAATCTTTTTGCCACATTTGGATTTTAAAATATGAAGACTATTGGCAAAAACACATCCTAATGAAAAACTAAAAAAGAATGGATTAAAATGCTATTTTTGCAGGCCAAATTTATTCATCTGAAGAAAGTTCTAGAACGGCATAGTCACTGGAATCAGAACTATACCTAATTTAAAAAGCACATATGCCAGCAGTGCTCCTTGAAGTAGATGATCCAGATACTAGACGTTGTACTGAAGCCGTAGCATTAGAAGCAAGGACATGACATCAGCAGAGCCCACATTCTAGAAGACAGTCTCCTCTTCTGTGAGACAATAAACACTCCTCGACAAAATTCTTAAGTGATTTAATTTTTATACCTTAAGATTTTTCATATAAATCAGAATAAAACCACACATCAGAACACATTTCCATTTTTAATCAGAATGCATGTTTTCTGAGGGAAGAGAAAGTGCAGAGGACAAAGAACAGTTTATTAAGAGACGTGGGTTCGAGTTCTGACACCTGGATACCAGTGTCATTTCCCTGGTCTATCCTTTGTAAAAATAAGCTTTAGACTGGCAATAAAGGACACTTAGGGTATTCTCAGCTCCAGAATTTGAAGACCCCAAGAGATAAAGCTAAAAAGTCTCTTCCCTTCAAATGGATGTCTTCCACTTTTTACCACTGGTTAGGGTTTTATTCACAGCAGCCAACAGAAGACAGACTATGAACCCTGTCAAAACTGGCCCCACCTACTTCCAGATCCTTCCTCGGGCCACATCCAGATCACACTCTGACCACACTTATCTCTCAGTTCCTCAAACCTGCCATGCTTCTTTGCTTTCAGGATTTTTGCATGGCCTGTTCCCTTGGCCCACAACATGTTTTTACCAATCCTCTCCCTGGTGACTTTTATCATTCAGATGACAGCAGCCTAAATGCAGCTCAGGAAAGCTCTCCCTGGCTGCCCCAAACTAGCTGAGTTCCTGATTGTATCCTCTGAAAACCGTATCTTTGAAAGCATCTATCATAATCTTTAAAAAAAAAAAAAAAAAAAAAAAAGATTTTATTTGAGAGAGAGAGCAGGAGCAGGGGGAGGGGCAGAAGAAGAGGGAGAAGCAGACTCCTGCTGATATCATGATGTGAGCCAACATCAGACTCTTAACTGAGCCACCCAGGCACCCCTTCTTCTATCACAATCTTAAATCTACAATTTAAAACTAGTTCTCAGACATCTATTCCTCCCCTCCTCCCAGCCAGAACATAAACCCTCAGAGGCAGGAATGTCCCCTAGACCCTACCATAGTGCCTGACAAACAATGGCATCAGAAATACTCCAGAGATGAAGGAAAATGATTGGCTAAGTAGTAAGAAGGTTCAATTTAATTTAAGGTCCAGAGCTTTCAACCTATCTTTAAACAGAGGAAATGGAAAATACTGCAGAGTAAAATAAAACCACCAGATAAAAGAGTCTGAAACTGACCAGGAGAGAGAAATAATGCCAATTAACCTCAAGTCCATTTAAGAAGGTTCTGGAGAGAGGAAAAGGTTACACTAATAGTATTCAAGATGCAAATAATGCTGTAATCATTTCATCCCGAAAGATTTATCCTAACTTAGGACTGTACATGAAATATGAAGTGACAGTATAGCGAAAGATGAGGGAGACTCTAAGACACCAGGAGATGTGCTCTAATATTCATCCATAAATTTAAGTCATTTAGCAGTTTAAAATAATACCTAACATGACTGCTTCTACGATTTCTTCTGAATCTCTCTTAAATGAACTGCGAATCATTTAAACAAAAACCCAATAGGTAGCCATCCTACATTTTTTTTCCAAAGGAGTAAATACACAGTAAATTTTTACCTAACATCATAATACTATTTCCTGAGATGATAAATGATGTAAGAAAGCATGGAGAAAAAAAACATTGTGGGGGGAAAAAAAACAAAAAACAAAAAGCCAAATCAAAAAATAAGTGACAGTGGGAAATTGTTTTCTAATTCAAAATTAGAAAAAAGGGCAAGTCTCTGAAATATACAGAGTGCTGAGAAAATGGCTAAGAGAAAGACCAACATCCCAACAGACAATCAATAAGACTACATAGTGGGCATTTGCTGAAAAGGAAACACAAATGCTCTTTACAAATATGGGTGAAAATGTTTGCCCATCCCCTTGAGAGAAATGCCCATAACACCAAGATGCCATTTCTTATCTACCAGATTGACAAAATCCCCACTGGATAAAAGTGTGGTCCAGGGCCACCATACTCTCTCTCCCATCCTGCTAACGGAGATGTAAATTAGCACGAGCCCCACTGAGGGCAAGGGGGCAACATCTATTCAAATCACACATACATAGTGCCTCTGACCCAGCAATGTCACTCCTGGGAATTTACCCAGAAATGCAGTATTTCAAAGTAAAGAAATGTCTCTGGAGTCAACCTGTCCAAGTGTGAAATCTGGCTCTGCCTCTCTCTGCGGCATGACTTTGGGCAAGTCACCCAAACCTTGGTGAGTCCCAGTTTTTTCATCTGTAAAATGGAGATACTGGCCTGATGGGAGGACTTAGTCAATATAAGGAAAAGGTTGAAGGGAGTGGCCCGTATACGTGGTATATACTAACTAGATAGGCACTACCAAAAGCAATGTGTCCTCCCAGATAGATTCACCCGCATGCGAAACGATCCATGTTCAAGGTTAACTGTAACAATGTGAGACCAAAAACTGACAGCAAACTGGATCCCCAATGGTAAGAGACAGCCATACGGCGGATTATCATGCAACTGCACAAAAGAATGGGGACGCAATGAATGTACTGTTAAGGAAAAATCTCCAAGGCATAACTAAGTGGAAGAGAAAAAAGGCATACAACAAGAAGTCATCTACACCACTCTTGGTGTAATAGGGAAGGGGAGCGCTTATCATGAGATGCCTTTCTATTCAAAGAATGCCAATTAAGAAATCAGTTTTTAGGTAATTACGTGACTTGACGCAGGTGTTAGCTAATGCCATAGGGGTAATTATTTCACAACATGAAAGAATATCACATCGACACGTCCATCTTAAACTTACACAGTGCTACATGTCAAGTACAAGCTCAAGAAAGCTGGAAAAAAGTAACTAGTGGGGAAAAAAACAAAAAAACATTTTTAATGGCAGCATCTTTTTCAAGCCTCAGGCGAAATTAATATGTACTTACAAATGTACAGACCAGTGGTTCCAAAATGTTGTTGCTGTAATTTTGGACTTACGAGGGAATCTTTTAAAAATACCAATGCCAGGGGTTGCCTGGGTGGCTCAGTGGGTTAAAGCCTCTGCCTTTGGCTCAGGTCATGATCCCAGGGTTCTGGGATCGAGCCCCACATCAGGCCTCTCCGCTCCGCGGGGAGCCTGCTTCCTCCTCTCTCTCTGCCTGCCTCTCTGCCTGCTCTCTGTCTGTCAAATAAATAAAATCTTTAAAAAAAAAAAAATGCCAGGGGCTCCCATCCTCAGACACTGAAGGATGCGACCCCAGGTATCATGACTTTTGAAGTTCTCCACGTGCTTCAGATGGACGGGAACGCTTGGCAGCCGCGCGGAATGAAAGCTGAGCCGCTATTAGCTATCAGGCCAAATTTTTTTTTTTTTTTTTTTTTAATTTGGACCCTCATTTGCTCCGTTTTTCTTTTTTCAAGATTTTATTTATTTATTTGACAGAGATCACAAGTAGGCAGAGAGGCAGACAGAGAGAGAGGAGGAAGCAGGGTCCCTGCCGAGCAGAGAGCCTGATGTGGGGCTCATCCCAGGACCCTGGGATCATGACCTGAGCCGGAGGCAGAGGCTTTAACCCGCTGAGCCACCCAGGCGCCCCCTATCAGGCCAAATTAATCCCATCAAAGAGCAACTGCTCTGAAAATAAGCCAAATTCCAAACCCCTAGTCAGCCATCCACTTTAAATCCTAGTTGACTTGGCCAAGAGAGCAAAGTAACATTGTCTAGACCATCCCTCCACACATTTCTTTTCCTAGGCTCAGGGCTTGGCCACCCGGCACCAGCCTCCAGTGAGGCTTTGTTACCACCTGGACTGGCCCCTCGTGCTGAGGTCCAGCCAAGATTTGGAGAAGTTTTGGTAAAAGGAGTCTACCCTGGCCATCTACCTTGCACTCTCATCTGTCCCATTTATCAGCACTGCTCCATGGGCAATAATTTATACACATTTCACCCGATCTTTTTTCAGCCAAGACTCCAACGACCCACCTCACAGACTTCCTTTGAGACTCACATGAAATAACCAAATTGAAACCATTCTGAATCTATGTGCGGCACAAGCTGCAGATTTCAGAGCTGCAGATTCGGGCAAAGATGCTCATTTTTCTACCTGTCCGGGAGACATCCGTCTGCATACACTGCCCACAGCTTCCTGTCTGCTGTTCACCAGCCCCGCATGGCTTCACATACAATACCACGCCAGGCTTTCTAGAAGCTCTAGATGCCAGCCTGTCTTCCTAAGGCGTAATTTGTCCACAATGGTCAGACCTTTCGCAGCTAAAAGCTCCAGGCGAAGACTGCAAAGGACACCTCACTTGAGATTTCTCTGCAGCACAGCTGCGGGAGCCAAGATTCTTGCCCTGCGTGCCAAAGCCAGTGACCTGAGAGCTGTCCCACCATACAGCATGAGGGCTGGGAGGCCAGACTGCATACCTTCCTGAGGGCAGAACCGGCGTCACTAGGATGCTGGGGGGACTAGTACCAAGAAGCAGAGCAGCAGGTCAAAGTTCCCCATACCAGCTGCCAGCACACTAAGCAGGAAGAGATTTAGATCTGGGGCCAGCAGCCTCCCAGCACAGGGGTAAAGGCTTAAAGCAGAGAAGGAAGGATAACACATTTGAGTGCAGAAAAGACTCTCCCATTTACCTTTCCAACACAAAGTTACTAGAGGAAATATTACTTTTCTTAAAATGTGGTTTGTAATGGTATGTGGTTATAAATCCTTATCAGTGATGCAAACTGAACTATTTATAGGTGAAACAATTTCGAGACTGACCACGTGCTGATAATTGGTCAAGCCCAGTGGTTTATAAATTCACTTTCCTTTTGCGTATGCAGAAAATTTTCCATAATAAAAAAAAGTTTAAACAAAATCCTCTAGCATCATAAAAACAAATTTCACAGTAGGAGAATGTGAGAAATGTATTCTAACAGCATGATCAAGTGCCAGACATTCCAGGAGGAGACAAGGCCACGAAGCCACCAACTTGTGCAGCCGGTTTTCCTCTCAAGGCAGCAGCATTGTCGCCGGAGCCCTGGGGCCCAAATCGGGACACAGGCACCAAACAGAAATGGCAGCGGCCAGGACCTCCCCTCGCTGGCGCGGCAGCTGGAGCTGTCCGAAGCGGCTGCACTCGTGGGTATGCAGGGTGCTGAGCTCCCCACCTGGCTGTCCCCTGAGAGAAAATTCCTGTCAGCCACAAATGACAATGCAGACACCCAAGACTGCCATCTATGAAAGGGGCCTGGAGGCTGAAGAAAGAGCTTGAGATGGATGGAGCCGTTCAGAGCTGCAGGCGTCCTTGGAGTGGGGCCTGTGGTTTCGAGCTGCCTTGAGTCTGCCCATGCAGATCCTTCTCCCTGGAATGCCCTTCACTCACATCCTCCAGGGGAAATAAAAACCTACAAGTTCGCCAACATTCTGTCATCTGTAAAGTGTTCAACACTGCCCAGGCCAAACATAGCCCTTCCATTTTCATTTGTTCCTGAGCCAGGCCCAGGTCTGTCCGGCCCAGAATCCTCCACTGTCCTTCTCCTGCTCTGCAAGGTGGGGGTGACCTATAAGGGCTGCAACTCCCAGGTCCCTGAAGCCAACTCACTTCCACGGGACTCGGCCAATAAGAAGCACTGGCAAGAGACTGGAGGGTGGGAGAAGGGAATCAGGGTGTCTCTTCCCTTTTTTCTCCACCTCCCGTAGCATTCCTGTCTCCAGGCCCACCCTGGCCCCTGGGCTCTGATAACACCTCCTCCCACTTTGCTCTCCAGGAGGAGGATGGGATTGCCGTCCTGCTGCTCCAAATCCCGAGGTCGGCTTGGGCTTCTGATGCCCTGAGCCCAGGGCAGGGGGCATGCAGTTATTCATGAGGCTGCCTTGCTCCTGAAAGGACATCTCAAGTGTAGAGCTGGCACTTGGCAGGCATCCAAAAGCTACGGAGTTAAATAAACACAAGGATACCTCATGATCTTTTCAAAGTTAGAAGAAGGGGTAGGCACCTGGGTCGCTCGGTCATTTGAGCGCGTCCGACTTCCGGTTTCAGCTCAGGTCATGATCTCAGGGTGCTGAGATGGAGCCCCGCATCAGGCTCCCCACTCATCCGGGAGTCTGCCAGAGATTCTCTCCCCCCTCCGTCTGCCCCTCCCGGCGGTTTAGGCTCTCTCTCTCTCCCTCTAAAAAGAATAAATAAATCTTTAAAAATAAATAAAAGTTAGAAGAAGGCCACAGGAAGAGAAAACTCTTGGAAACATCTTTAAGGGGCAGAAGAAGGATGCTTCAGAGGGGAAACCGATTCTACGGATTCACCACCCATAAATTACAGCAATTTCCCAAACAGTAGGGCAAAGACTTATATTACGAATTTAAATAAACAAAACGGTGCTATATTTCCAGCTCCTACAAGGAATTTCATAGAACCTCGCAGCAGCACAAAGACACAGCGGTTACAGAGAGGGCCTCCAGGGGCGGGCTGCCAAATCCCGGCCCCCCCATATACCAGCCGAAAGACCTGGCAAGTTACCTTCCCCATACCTAGGAGCTCGCAGTCTGGAAAGCTGGAACAATTGTGCCTGTGGTTTTGTTTCAAAAGCTAACTCAGTACACACTGCCACCATTAGTCACGATCTGCAGCATAGCTCCAGGGGTTCCAAATTCAACTGCCATCAAAACAGGAAGAAAACAAGCATGTGCAGCCACAGGCGTGAGAAGGGGGAGGGGTGATGCCCAAGACCAACCAGAGCATCCGTGCCTCTCCTACAACACTCTCTTTCAGGAATCTTTCTTTTTTCTTTTTTTAATCAAGATTTTATTTATTAATTTATTTGACAGAGAGAGAGGAGATCACAACTAGGCAGAGGAGCAGGCGGAGATAAAGGGGGAAGCAGGTTCTCCAAGAGCCCAATGTAGGGCTCGATCTCAGGACCCTGAGAACATGACCTGAGCTGAAGGCAGAGGCTTAACCCACTGAGCCACCCAGGTGCCCCTTGCAGGAGTCTTTCAAAACTCTGATGCAAAATCACCTGCTATGGGCCAAATGCAAGTCTGGCATCCCTGATCTCTAAACAAGTCCTCCCAGTGAGCAGCGAAAACAGAGGCCCCAAAATAATATGTGACTGTCGCCTGGTCCCACAAACAGAGGCCAAGAGACCCCGTTCCCTCTGTGCCATTTGAGGCTCAGAAGGAAAGGAGAAATGAAACAAGAGGGCTGGTCACATGTGGCCAAATAAAAGGGGACACCTGAGGCATACAGTCAAAGATAGCTTCCAGAGAGGAAGAAATAAGGAAGTTGGTGGTAGAAGGGCAGAAAAAGTGAAAGCAAACTGACAGCAGCTTGAGGAAGAAGAAGAGCTGACGTCCTGAAAACCCACTAAGGGGGGCGCCTGGCTGGCTCAGTCGTTGGGCATCTTCCTTTGGCTCAGGTCATGATCCCAGGGTCCTGGGATCGAGCCCCGCATCGGGCTCCCTCCTCGGCGGGAGGCCTTCTTCTCCCTCTCCCACTGCTCAGGCTTGTGTTTCCTCTCTCACCATCTCTCTGTCAAATAAATAAATAAAATCTTAGAAAAAAAAAAATAAGATCTTAAAAAAATAATGTCCTTTGGTTCACGAAAGTTAAAAAAAAAAAAAAAGAGCCCCATTAAGGAAAGGACACTAGGTGGCTTCATGGGAGAGAGAAAAAGAAGATGGGCAAATCCATAATTACTGAACAAAGAGGAGAAAAGACATGGGCTCCCTCACACCTGAGAGGTAAGAGACTATGACCCATTTTTAGAGAAGAAGACATGGTGTCTTAGGGGTCAGGTAAACTACCACAGGATCACAGACTAGAAAGAAGCAGAACTGAGATTTTTTTTAAGTCCTATGGGCTTTAAGATTGCCAGATAAAATACAGGACGTCCTGTTAAATTTGCATTTCAGATCATTTCTTAGTATACGTATGTTCCATGCAACATTTGGAACACACATATACTAAAAAACTACTCATTGTTTATCTGGACTTTAAACATGGCTCCTCATCCTGCTTCTATTTGCTAACTCTGGCAACCCTACCTGGCTTCCAAATCTCTCTCCATTACACCAAGTTCACTCAAAGAATCCTGGGGTGGAAAAACAGTAAGGAACTAATGAATAAAACTAAAAGGAGGGACAATTCACACAGATGGCCTAATGGAGAATGCTAATCTGCAACACACCAAATTCAGAGCATAAAAACAAAGGTGAGCAGTGGGATCCACAGGAACGTGAGAGCAGCAGAAAGAGTACACTGTACTTATGGAAAGCAGCAAAGCCTAATGGTTTTCATTTGTGGGCTAACAAGCGAATTCCAATTGCCTTTTCACATCACCCAACAGAGATTCCAATGACCCAGAGCTGCCAGGCTCTGGGCCAAGTGAGAACCAACCAAATAAGGGATTAAAGTCATTAGTGCTAATCTCCCTTACCTGAAAAAGAATGGGAAGGCATTCAAAGTAGTTTGGGAGGCAGACTGCAGAGAGACCAAAAGACTCAAATAGTTTTGGCTTACAGCCACACCTCCTCGGCGACAGAGCTAAGGGCTTTCCTGGGTTCAGGAAGGCTTACTTTACCTTATTTACAATGCCAGCTGGGCTCCTGAATTATACAAACTGTCCTCCTTGCCCCCTTCCATCATCCTAAAAGCCTCCACACCAGGGCAATAAAAGCACATCCAGGCTCCGGTGAAAAGCGTGTTCCTTCGACCTTCCAAAGTCCCGAGGCAACCACTTCTATTGCTAGAGAGAGACCCAGAAGCAACAGAAAGAAGAGGTCACTCAAGGAGTCGAAAACTACTGGCCTCCCACAGACCTGTCCCTGGCTCACAAGCTGTGGCTGTCCTTCCACCAAGTGGGTACTGCAAACCTGCAAAGTCAGTCAGTTTCAAAGACATTCACGTTTGGCTTCTGTTCTTTAGACCAGGAGTTCTTCAGACGAGACTGGCACTCTCCTCTCAGCCGTCCATCAAAGCCCACCCTCTGGAATCCATGCTCCTTGAGAGAGGGGTCAAAAGTCACGGGACTGAGAAGCAGGCTGACTGTCTACTGCCCCCAGTGCTAAAGACAGAAAACTGGGGAAATGCACATTGGCCTTTTTTTCCAAGAAATAACGGAAAGAGCCCTAGAACCAACCTACAAGAAAAACACATGGGAAATACATGTTTGCCTTCTAACACCACCTCTGGCAGAGGCTGGCTTAATCTTGACTCACCAAACCCCAGGGTATCGGCCAAGTTCCCAGGCATCCCCCCACCAAGTGCCAGAGAAACGCAGGCCCTAAGAAGCCAGGACACAGGGCTCCCCAGGCTCAGGTCTCCAGAGCTCGGGGCCTGCTGCTTCGACTTCCTCCCGTCAGCTTTCCAGACATTATTTTGATACCGTCATCTTACAGAAGTATCAAGAACAGTTTTGATTTTGAAATACATTTTGGAAAACATCAGAAAGTATGGGGGGGGGCGGCACTGATTATCTTAAATACCATTTTCCACAGGAATAATAATACACAACCTACCAAAACACTCTAATGTGTATTGTCTCATTCTACCCTTAAAGACAACAGTGGGATGCAAGTGACACTAGTATTAGCCCTAAAAACTGTAGTTTTACCAGGTTAAGTCCACCAAGGTCCAATGGCTCTCAGTGCAATGTAACTTACACAGTAAAGCACCAAGAACCTCCACTAACTGGAACCCGCATCCTGCAGGGCCTGGTATCCTCTGGAGGGCTACACTCCTTTCACACAGCAAGCAAAGGGGTAGAGGGGGTGGGGTGCCTCCGTGGGCACACACCAAAACAATTCCACAGATATGCATATGGTGGAAGACCGCCCGGCAGTAAAAAACCCAGCTCTGCGCACGACGACACACTGTTTCATATTAGTAAATATATGAACTAGGGCAACAAATCAAAGCATCCAGCGCACAATGAATACGCTCTGCATAAAACCACTTACATTAAGTTTAAAAATAAGCAAAGCAAATCTAGTGACAGAAGTCAGTACAAGGTGACTTTTTGGGGGTGCAGTGACCGGAGCAGAGCACAGGGCAGTTTGGCGGAGGAAATGCTGATAACAGCATGTATCTTGAGCAGGTGAGTACGCTGGTGAATTCATCTGTAAGTTCGTTCAGCATAAATGTGCATTCAAATCTTATGCCCTTCATTGTAAGCATATCCTACTCCCATCAGTGTTTAAAAAGAAAACCCGGGCACCCCACAAAACAAATTCCACAAAGTCCACTGAACATACTACAGCGTCAAGGATGTGGAAAGATGCAAATGACCCTTCAAAGCCAGAGCTTTTATGTACCAGTCACCTTATGAGGAACCCTCAGGCTGTCTGTGTTCAAACCCCCATCCCAGCAGTTACAGTGACCTTCTAGAGGTTGCCGACACTCCCACACCTCATTGCTTCACCCAGGACACAGAGATGGCAGAGGGTTGCTGCGAGTCCCTAACTCAAGTATTTGGAACTGTACCAGCCACACAGTTAAGACTGTACCATGCAGCTACTGTTATCATGGAATAAGGGAGATCGTCTCACAAGGTGATGAGTGCCAAAGTACCTGCCTTCTAATAGAAGGAAAACACAAATGTCTGCACAGAGCAGCCAGAGCAGATGATGAAAACACAGAAATGCTTCTATTTTTCCCCCATTCTCCTTCCCTCCCCTGCTCTTCTGCAGTTAGCCCCTGGACGGAACCCACGAACAGAGCCCACCAGACTTGCCCAGCAGGGTCCTGCTCTCCTCCCCAGGTTCCCTTCTGTTCCCATGTTCAGTTTTCAGAGTCAGGGGGGTGTGTCCCTCCTGATAACACCCCTGCCCCATCTTCGTCTAGATGAACTGCCATTTATCCTTCAGGTTTTTGCTTTAAAATTACTTTTTTTTAAAAAAGATTTTATTTATTTATTTTTTTTTTAAAAGATTTTATTTATTTATTTGACAGAGAGAGAGATCACAAGTAGGCAGAGAGGCAGGCAGAGAGAGAGAGGAGGAAGCAGGCTCCCCGCTGAGCAGAGAGCACGATGCGGGCCTCAAAAACAGGACCCTGGGATCATGACCTGAGCAGAAGGCAGAGGCTTTAACCCACTGAGCCACCCAGGTGCCCCTAAAATCACCTCCTGGGAGAGCTGTAGCCCTCCTTGCCTGTGGTCCCCACTTTCAGATCGAGTCAGGGCCCTTCCCCAACTTCCCACGTGCTGTCTCATCCCAGTTGTTATATATGGAACATTGCCTGTATACCGCAGGTGATCGATACATTAAAAAATAAAATAAAATCCACTATGACTGTGCTAGTCAGACTATTTTTTTTTTAAAGATTTTTTATTTATTTATTTGACAGAGAGAGAGAAATCACAAGTAGGCAGAGAGGCAGGCAGAGAGAGAGGAGGAAGCGGTCTCCCTGCAGAGCAGAGAGCCCGATGTGGGGCTCGATCCCAGGACCCTGAGATCATGACCTGAGCCGAAGGCAGCGGCTTAATCCACTGAGCCACCCAGGCGCCCCAGTCAGACTATTTTTAAGTAAAGGTTATAAATAAGTACAAAGAGATTGATTCCAGATTGGGACAGGGCAAGGGAGGGAAAAGAACGAGCCCAGGTGGCTGTGCTGTAAGCAGAGGGGCAACCTCCCGGGTGCTCTGTACAGGGCACAGGGGTGGACCCGCTAAGGCCCACCACTGGGGGGTGACCAAGCCAGAAATGGGAGCAGGGACTGCCCCCACCTCCATGAACAGGAAACACCCTTCCATCACTGCTTCTTTTCCAAGGGAGTCTGCTACCCTGGAAACACTCCCTTAGGCCCGGCATCCTGGGAATGTGCTGTGGTAATGGGGTAGCCCTGACCAGTCTTGCTAAAGAAACAACTAGGAGGAAAATGCCCACGACAAAATAAAGATAAAACTTATCATAAACTGATTTATAGCCCACCCTCCCATGGGCTGGCTGTACAGCCTGGCACTTAGGCTCTGAGGCCAGGCCTGTGTTCAAATCCCAGCCCCACCTGGCTGACCTGGACGGGCTGCCAAGTGACAGAACCTCTCTGAGCCTAACCACGCCTGACAGCAGCTTTGATCCCACAAAAGGGCAGCGAGGGTTCCACAAGCAGCTCTAAGCAAAGCCTTCCCCACAGTAAGTACTTCATGAACATGAGCAGTCGCCACAGAAACACAACAGGATTTGGAAACACAGCAAGGCCGGTAAATAAGAATTGTTATTCATTTCTTCAACCTTTTGTTCGAACCTTCTTAAATTATGATTTGAACGGAAATTAAATGCTTACAACACATTTCATTTTAAAAAAAAAAAAAAAGGGAGGGATGCCTGGGTGGCTCAGTCAGTCAAGCATCTGCCTTTGGCTCAGGTCGTGATCCCAGGGTCCTGGGATGGGGCTCCCGGCTCAGCAGGGAGTCTGCTTCTCTCTCTGCCCTGCTCCTGCTGTTTCTCTCGCCCTCAAGTAAATAAATAAAATCTTAAAAAAAAAAAAAAAAGGGAGGGGCATCTGGCTGCAGTCAGTGGAGGGTGGAGCATGTGACTTCTGATGTCAGGGCTGTGGGTTTGAGTTGCACATTAGATGCAGAGATTACTAAAAAATAAAATCTTTTATTATGCTAAGTAAAATAAGTCAATCAGAAAAAGACAATTATATGATTTCACTCACATGAGGATTTAAGAAACAAAACAGACAATCATAGAGGAAGGGAAGGAAAAATAAAATAAGAGGAAATCAGAGAGGGAGACAAACCATAAGACACTCTGAACTCTAGGAAACAAACTGAGGGCTGCTGGAGGGAAGGCAGGTGAATGAGGTAACTGGGTGATGGACATTAAGGAGGGCACATGATATAAGGAGCACTGAGTGTTAATACGCAACTGATGAGTCACTAAACACTACATCTGAAACTAACAATACACTATGTTAATTTAAATAAAGTTTGAAAAATTAAAAAAATTTAAAAATAAGACCTTTAAAAATTATTTTTTAAAAATAAAGAATAAGGGGCGCCTGGGTGGCTCAGTGGGTTAAAGCCTCTGCCTTCAGCTCGGGTCATGATCTCAGGGTCCTGGGATCGAGCCCTGCATCGGGCTGTCTGCTCAGCGGGGAGCCTGTTTCCTCCTCTCTCTCTGCCTACAACAAATAAAATCTTTAAAAAAAATTTAAAATTAAATAAAGAAAGAAAGAATAAGAAAATATTTTTAAAGTAGCCATTATTTATGAGGTGTCAGGACAAAGTCCTTTCCTTTCCTAGAGGACAAGTCTTTGCAGCATGTTATTCCCTCCCAAGGTCCTCCACCGTTGGGTGCTTACTCTAAGTACCAAAGGACAAAAGCACTGAGCCCAAGTATGGGCTCAGTCTATTGTCTATGTTTGCTGAAGGACAGAAAAGAACCAGATGTGGGAGAGACAACAAGCAACAGAGACTGAAAATGGAGCAAGATATCAACCTCACTTTAAACGTTTTTAGGTCCAAAGGTGCCTCGGTGGCTCAGTGAGTTAAGCACCTGCCTTCCACTCAGGACATGATCTCAGCGTCCTGGGATGGAGCCCCGCATCCGGGCTCCCTGCTCAGTGGGGAGCTTGCTTCTCCCTCTTCCTCTGCCTGCCACTCCCCCTGCCTGTGCACTCTCTGACAAATAAAATCTTTAAAAATAAAAAATAAAGTTAAATGTTTTTAGGTCCAGGGGCGACTGAGTGGTTCAGTCGGTTGAGTGGCTGACTCTTAATTTCCGCAGCTCAAGTCTTAACCTCAGGGTCGGGGATAGAGCCTCTCCTCTGGTTCCTTCTCGCTCAGTGGGCAGTCTGCTTCAGGAGTCTCTCTCCCTCTGCAACCCGCCCCCCTTACTTGTGCTATCTAAAATAAATAAATCTTTTTAAAAATAAATGTTTTTAGGACCAAATTCATAACTTCAACATGAGTACCACAAATAAACAAACAAACAAACAAAACAAGCTAGCTGCTTCTGGGGATCAGTGAACACTTTTTCCTTTAAAAAAAAAGAAGGTTTTTAAGTCACTCAGAATAGAGGTTATCAGGGGCTAGAGGTAAGGGAAAATGGAGTTTTTCTTTAATAACTGTCCAGAGACAGTTTCTGTCTAGGATAATAAAGTTCTGGAGATGGGTGAGGCTATGACTGCAAAACACTGTGAATGTACTTAATGCCTCTGAACTGTACCATGAAAAATGGTTAAACTGGTAACTTAATGTTATATATTTTACCATAATTTTTGTTTTTTAAATCACACAAAAAAGGGGCGCCTGGGTGGCTCAGTGGTTTAAGCCTCTGCCTTCGGCTCAGGTCTTGATCTCAGGGTCCTGGGATCGAGCCCCGCATCGGGCTCTCTGCTCAGTGAGGAGCCTGTTTCTCCCTCTCTCTCTGCCTGCCTCTCTGCCTACTTGTGACCTCTCTCTGTCAAATAAATAAATAAAAATATTAAAAAAAAAAAATCACACAAAAAAGTCACTGACTCTCTTCACCGGGTACGTATTTCTCAATAATAAGGCTACAGGGGTACCTGGCTGGCTTAGGCAGTTGGGCATCTGACTTTGATTTAGGTCATAATGTCAGGGCTCTTGGGATTGAGCCCCACTGGGGGGGGTCCCCGACTCAGCAAGGAGTCTGCTTTTCCCTCTCCACCCCCACCCCACTCAAGCTTGCTCTCTCATATAAACAAATAAAATCTTCAAAAAGAAAAAAAGGCTACATGCATTCAAGGTTCAAAATGATGTGAATTAATATGCTTAACAAAAGAAATGGCACCTTAACAGTTAATGATCTGTACCTGAATGAGCCCAAGCCTCTACTTAATGGCATATATATTTAAATTGTACTCTTTCGTTAACAAAGATGTTAAAATCATCTAGCTAATTTTCCCCCTCAAATTTTAGTGTTTCTATAATCAGGAGCTACTAAATGAAGCAGAGACACAATGTTTTGACTCTCAGCAAATGTCTTTGTTTAGATAAATTAAGGCCTGTCTAGTGAAGACCAAAAAAAAAAAAAAAAAAGAAACAAAAAAAAAAAAACCTCAACAGAATAAAAGTTATTATTTGAGTTGGTATATTAGGATAACAGGGGGAAAAAAAATCACCACTTACATGCAAATAATGTCACAAGTCGAGAAGCTCTTTAATTAAACACCAAATAAATTATTTTTCTCAAGACTATTTTAGCCTTTCTAACTCCATCTCAAAAACGCCATTAGCACAGAGAAGACTTCTGGCTTAGAAGATCAATGCATAGCTGTGTTTAATCTAGTGCAGGTACTAGATTTCTAAGAATTTCCTTTAGCTCAGGCACACTCCATGTTTTCATTCTTTCACTTTCCTCTTTCCTTCTATGGAAAAACTTTTTTGAATCATGACCAACGTCTGGCTGAATATCCCAGCTCCACTCCTCAGTACCAAGTGGCCTCATTTGATCCCAAGTGCCCTGAGATGCCCTGGAGGGTATTAACCAGATCACTCTGGACACACACCTGGCACCCACAGGAGGCTGGTTTGATCTGGAACAGATGCCTGGAAGATTATCCCATCAATCAACACTGCTTTTTTAAAAACTGGAATTTGGAATTGCACATAAACTGTATCTCTAATTAACTTTAACGTACAAAGTCTTTACTTTCACATAGCTCTGGATTAAAAAGACTTAGGAAATTCGATCTGTCCAACAATATTCCCTGAAAGGAACGTGGGTGGGCCTCAGGGCGTAACAGGATAGAGGCAAAACCACCTAGATAATTTCGATCCACAGGCAGATGCAAATTATGAAATTAAAACATCAATGACATTTCTTTTCAATCATCACCACATAAAAAAGAAAATTAAAAACAAACAGAAAGCCTCCCGGTGCCACCTCGACACAGACAAATTGAATAACAACTCTCCCCATCTCTCTGCCTTACAAAATAAACTACAGGCTAATTAAACTGTGAGTGAATATGACACATCATTTCTCTTCATGGTACTCAACGAAACAGAGAGGGTAGCACAGCCCTCCTAGGAACCCAGACAAGAGTCTGAACTTCCTTTCTTGCTCCCCCCCCCCCCCCCCCCCCCCCCCCCCCGGCAGCCCCCACATGCAGACGATTCCTGCATCTCCTGAGTCTTCGGACAGGAAAGTGCTGGAGAGGGAAGAAGGACTATTCCCTCTGCTCTTAATTCCCTACAGCACCAAGCCAGAGCCAAGCTGGATGAAAGTCAAGTGCGACCCTTGGCTGGCTGCTAGAGAGGCCCTTACATTCCTTCTGGATATTTCAGAGTCCTGGCACACAGCAGGCCGTTCATAAGTACCTGTAGCTGTACTGAGGAGGCAAAGGGGGAAAGAAATCACAGACAATTTCCCATCATGAAGTAAGTATTATAAAACTGGGTTGCCTGGGTGGCTCAGTTGGTTAAGCATCTGCCTTCAGCTCAGGTCATGATCCTGGGGTCCTGGGGTTGAGCCCCACGCTGGGCTCCCGGCTCAGCAGGGAGTCTGCTTCTTCCTTGCCCCCCCCCATGCTAACAATAAAATGTTTTTTAAAAACTTTATAATGAATTTTAATCACTAAACTGCACCCCATACATCAGATCTAGAAACCAACAGTAAGTAAGGGGGCAAGTTATTTCTAAATAACCATAAATCAAACTATTAACCCTTTTACGCATTCTTCTCCGTAAAAAAGAACACTTCCACAAAGCGAGATTTGTAATTTACTAGAATGAACACTGCACTAAAATTCCTAGCTGTAAACTTGACAGCCAAAAAAGATAAGAAAATTTAACAGTTTGGGGGAAGAATGAAGTCTGCAAGTTAACACCCCTTGAGATCCTGACAATTAGAAACATTTTCCCAAGCATGAGTTTCCCTGTCAAGAAAGCTTCAACCACCACCAAGCAAGAACACACTGAACCTGTGAACACTTAGTTCACCACCTTTGACTATAATTCAATTTATCTAACAGCAGCGGCGTTGTGATTGAAAACAAAAAGTAACTCCTACCCACTGAGGGAAGAGGTATGAGAGGAAGAAGTGTTGTTCGGCCTGTCTGTGGTTTAAAAGCTCAGATTAGCATTTCCAGGTGTAAATGCAATTATCTCTGCAAGGAAGGATTTAAGAAAAAAAGAATGCAAGTACACTGTGTGGGGCACTATTATCACCACCCTGGAACTCCACTCTGTAAGCCACACATGGGCATCCACAAGGGTTCAGCAAGTCTCCCAATTCTGTCTGCAGATACTCCCCCAACTGGAGCTTCGGGTTACTGGTACCTGCATAGATGCGTGATAGCCCAAAGCTGCTTCCCAGAGGCAGCTGTGGGGCATTTTACCATTAACTAGTTACGAGAAACATTAGAGTGATGGATCACCATCACCAAAAGTGAAGAGGTGATTCTGAACACTTCCAACAGAGCCACTTTTCCCCCCTAAAAGCCTGGCTCAAAAATCTTTGGAAAGGTGAACCTAAAGACACTTTGTCCCCCTTTCAGAGGTGAAATGTATCGCGAACATGTAGATGTATGCTACAAGGTAGCCTACAACATCACCCATGGTTAGAGGGTAAGGGCTTGGGAAGCCCATTGACTATAGTAGTTCCCAAAGTATACAGTGTATCCATTCATCCATCTGATCTATTTAACCAACCAGGGCAAAGACAGTGTCTCATGACAAAGGCAGGAGAGTGGCCCTATTAGTGCACGGTCAGGAGAGAGTATGGGCACCCTCACCCAATTAAAAACAAAAACCTCCACCACCCAATGCCTCCAGAGTCAAGCCAACATACCCTTGAGTATCTACCACAGGCCCCACACTGAGGAACGGGAGTGAACAAAGCAAATTCTGCCCCCCAAAAGGAATTTACACATCTGCTAGGGGAGACCTATGTGATGGCGATGTAGGAGGAACAACAGATGGGTCCTGTGGGACCCCGTGAATGGGTACATAATCCACTGTGTGCCTGGCATGAGGCAATGCCGTGCACACTGGGGTGGGGGTGGAAAAGGCAATCTAGTCTACTTGCATTTATGAGGCAGAAGGAAAGGGAGGAGGAAGGAATAAGATTAAGGGTGGATAGTGCATCCTAGAGGAGTCAGAGAAATCTATTAAAATTTCAGGAACCAGCAGTTCAACCAAGTGAGGGGTATGAACATGACGGGTACCTCTGGGAAGCACACAAGGGCCAGACCAAGCAGAGCCTGGGGAACAACCAGAAAGTCTACCTGGATTCAGAGGTAATGGGGAGCCATCAAAAGTTTTTAAATAAGCAATACCTATTTCAGATTTTTGCTACAGGCCAGTCTTTCTGGTCGTGAACAAGAGTCATCACAAACCAGGTCCTGGTGATTCTCTGAACTATTCCTCATCTCCAGCAAAACAAATAAGGAGAACACAGCAAAAGACTGACATAATCTCCTCCAGTGTTTTGTGTTTCTTTCATCAAACACAAATACAGTATATGAAATACATCGAAGGGAACTATGAACATGAAGGACCTAAACTGCAAAAGAAATCTAACAATATAGCCTTTTTAAGAAGCCTGAACTTGTGTACAAGTAGACCTAACCGTGAGGTCATGTATTTCTCAAAGTTGCATCTCAAGTTGGGTGTTTCCATTAAGAATCTAAGGGGGGAAAAAAATTTTAACGGGGGGGGGAAAAAGACACACTACACCTCTTTACAAGGGCAATGTTAATCCGACAGCATCAGAGTCTGCCAAAATGAAGTCTTAAAAATGGAAAATAGTGTATTGGGCTTCCAGAGTAAATAATCCCATATCCACAACATTTACTATATGGTGGCTTTTACTGGTTAATGAGATCATTACACTGTTGATCTTTAAAATAGCCAGGCTTCCTAATCATGCCATACCAACCTGTTTTTCTACCATAACCTCAAAATGCATTTTTATTTCTGTAACCCTAAACTTCTATAATAAAGTACTAATTTTATAGTTAGAGAAAGATATTTCAATACTAGAGACTTATTTCAGGCCTTGATTTTCAAGCCAGACACATGCAGAAGGTCTGAACTGGTCTCAGAAAAGCCCACACCTTAGAGAACTAGCCATGCCAGGTGTGAAGCTCTGCTTATATTCTGAGAAGCCCAGCAACTAACCAGTCTAGAACCGTGAAGCCATCCAGTGACTGCCCACTAACGCATTTCCTCATGTGCTCGGACACCACCACCCATGGACACCTCTCAAGACAATGAATCAGATCACCTCCAATTACATTCACCCACAATACAAGCTGATGGATCTAGCCTAACATCTAAAAGCTACTCAACAGAGTTACCGAGCATTTGTTTTTTGTTTATTTTCTCCACTCCAAAGAAGAAATTATCATCTATAGTCAGCAACCTGGTTCCACTACTGATTTACTGAAGAAACTGGATAACCACTCAAAACATTCCATTTCACCCCTAAGCCCCAGGGCCAAGCTTGTAACTCCCAGATGCTTCAGGCACTTGGACACATGATGGGCCTCATACAGAGGATTCCTCACTGTACATAATGCTTACCTCTATCATATATATGCTGGGAACACATAGACCCATGAAACCAGCCCTTTATTAAATGGAAAGCTTGATCCAAACAAGTACTTATATACCAAAAGAGACAGACAGAAATGACCAAAGTTAAGAGTTCTATTAGCCTTTGGACTGTTTTTAAAAGAGGGCTCACGGGGGTTGGGGTATGGGGTGTCAGTCAGTTGAGTGGCCAACTCTTGATTTCAGCTTGATCACAATCTCGGGGTCCTGGGACAGAGCCCTGTACTGGGCTCCACACTCAGTGGGGAGTCTGCTTAAGGATATTCTTTGGGGGGGGGGGGCGGGAGGGACTGGGTGGCTCAGTCATTAAGCATCTGCCTTCAGCTCAAGTCATGATCCCAGAGTCCTGGGATCGGGCTCCGCATAGGGCTCCCTGATCCATGGGAAGCCTGCTTCTCTCTCTCCCACTCCCCTGCTTGTGTTCCCTCTCCAGATGTGTCTCTCTCTGTCAAATAAATAAATAAAATCTTTAAAAAGAAAAAGATATTCTCTCTCCACCCCTCCCCCCCACTTACACACACACAAACACACTAAAATAGATCTAAAAAAAAAAAAAAAAGAGGGCTCAACACTGAGATATCACTACACATCTGTCAGAATGACCAAAATCTAAAAGACTGACAACGCCAAATGCTGGCAAGGATGTGGAGCAACAGGAACTCTCATTCACTGCTGGCAGGAATGCAAAACCATACAGCCACTTTGGGAAGGCAATTTGGCAGTTTTTTAACAAAAATCAAAAACACTCTTACCATAAAATCCAGTAACTTCTCTCCTTGGTATTTATCCAAAGGAGCAGAAATCTTTTGTCCACACAAAACCCTGCACACAGATGTTTATTGCAGCTTTAGTCAAAAATGCCAAAAGTTGGAAGCAACCCGATCCTTCAGTAAGTTAATGGATAACTATGAAGACAGTAAAAAAGATCAGCGGTTGCCAGGTTAGTGAGCGATAAAAAGGCAGAGAGCATAGAGGATTTTTAAGGCACTTGGTCTACTCTGTGTGATGCTATAATGGTAAATCCACAGAATGTACAAACAGCAAGAGTGAACCCTAATGTAAACTATGGACTTTGGTGATGATGATGTGTCAAAGTTGGTTCATCAGTTGTAACAAATGTCCACTCTGGAGGGAAATGTTGATAATGGGGGAGGGGAAGAAGGACAGGGAGTTTAAGAGAAATCTCTACAACTTCCCTTCAATTTTGCTGCAAACCTAAAACTGCTCTGAAAAATAAACTGTTTAAAGAGAGAGACAGATTAAGAGGGTACCTCTCCTCCAGGGTGTGGCTAATGAGCAATGTATCTTTCTGAACATGTTCAAGGGAAAGGAAAGACATCCATAATTATCTTTAGTGCCCAAGAACATGAAAGTTAACATTATAGGTAGAGGAAATAATAAAAGGCAGGAAGGCAAGTAATAGGATTATGGTGCCATTTTCCCTTCAGATTAACTAAAATAGTGAAAAATCGAGCAAGGCCTTTATTTAATTGAATACAAGCCTTCCTAGGCAGCTACTAACAAGGGTTATGTTTAAATTAGAGTTGTTATGGGCTGTGCAGCTTAACCGCAACAATAAATTATGACACGGTGTTGTTCAATGGACCCCTTACACCCACAGACCCATTTCATGTAGTCACACACATTTCTCAACCCAAATTACATACCTAAGAAGTCAAAACCACTTCAACACAATCTGGGTCCCAGATCAGTTACCGAAACTCTCAAAAGCTTAAAGGGATCTCGTCTCTGCGTTTGCTTTAATAACACCTGCCAAGTCCTAGGGAACCAGGTAAACCACAGGCATTTTTATTTGTCTCCCTGAATATATGAATCAGAGATTAAAGAAGAACTGAGCGGCTTTTCGTACTTGTAGGATGTCATCTAAAACAATTTTAAAACTCTACTCAGTAAGGCCACAGAACATTTCACAAAGTGTTATTTGGTTGGATGTCAGTTTTAGCTGAGGGTAAGTGCTCAGAAATAAAGCCACCACCTTACACACTCTTCAAACCAAGTGTTCAGAGGTCTCTGATCTTATTATACACCAGGAATGAACATGTTTGTCCGTGCAAAGCCAACATGTTTGTGTCCAATTTACGGACCTACTTATAATATGGTCAAGTGTCAAACAGATACCCTTTCATAGTACCTCCACCCCCAATCCTCTCCCAAACAAACAAAAACAGCCTGAATTGCTCACTGTATACAAGAAGCTAGGGATTCGGTTTCGTAGAGTTTTACTACTTGCCGTAGTTCACATTCTCCAAGAGACTAACCCTCTCATTTACTAACTCAAACCTTAAATAAACTGCTTCCACCAACTTCCCCCTCTTCTCAAGCCCCCACTCAGAAGAGACATCTCTCTCGGCCAAGAAAGCTACAGAGGAGGCTTGGAAGTGGCTGCCTCTGCAAATTCCTCCCTCTTCCTACCGAAAGGGCACTTCAAGAACTTGACAGTCTGGAAACGCATGAATGTTGCTCCAATTCCATTCACCAGGACTGGATTTGAGCATGCAAAGTGTCTTTCTACAATCAATTTCTATTTAGGCTGCCAATTACACTGAAACTTTGGTGGAAATCTGCTTCCTAAGCAAATTCAGAATGCCATCCAGGTCCCACGTATGAGCTAGCACTGGGGGTGCATACACACCCACTCACACATACACACTCACTCCTCCGCTGAAGACTCTTTCTGGCACAGGGGCATCCTAAACTTGCCCCATTTCATTCCCAGACTGTCATCTTTGATCCACTCCCAAATTCATGCCTTTTTCTCCATCTGAAGATTCAGTCTAATCAGCTATTGTGCAGCAACTATGGTAATTTATCCCCTTGATTTCTTGACATTTTCCTCTCTGCTCCTGGCTGGGAAACTGTTTTGATCTGAACAGAGTTGTCTGTACGGGGATTCTGCATGTTAATGATGTGGCTAGCTGGCAAGGATATTAGGTGAGAGCACACGGTGTACTTTTGCCAGTTATGTTTCGCCTCATCACGGCTATAGTGGCCTTTCTAATCGCCTGCTACAGTAGGAAGGAGAAGACAACACCTAATCTTACCCTCTTCGGGGGAGCCTCGGGGGCTAGGTGGAAACAGAACAGACAGCCTGTTCTTTCATCAAGAATCTGGACTCAGACAAAATACCCCCAGGCACTCCACCACCAATGAAGCAAACACACGTACATCTTGCTCCGCAAGGGAAAAGGAGTCAGTCGATACCATGGTTTGAGCCCGTCCAAGCTTCATACCCTTCACTCTATCCAGTATAGTCTAAGATGCTGCTTTCGCCCTGCTGTATAATGTCGCTGCCACCCCTCACCCCAACCCCTACCAAGGAAAGGACTTCCAACGGAGGTGGGAGCCTCAGCTGCGGTACCCGCCCTTCCCTCTCAATCCTGGCCAGAAAACTCCACTTCCCGGATTCCCAGCCACTCTCTCCCGCCCCCTCCCCGGGCGATCAAGCTAGCGCCGTCCAGATGCCAGCGAAGTGCCCAGCCCAGCTACGCACCCCCCAGTACCCCCAGTCAGGCCCCTGGAACTGACTCCGGGTTCCTCCCTCTCCCACAGCCTGGGGAGCCCCAGATTCTGGACGCACCCCTTAGGCTTGCTAGGACTGAAAAAAGTCCCACCCCGCCCCCCAGCCACGCCACCAGCCGCCAGCACTTCCCGGGAGGGGCCTCCTCCCCAGAGGCGAAACGGGAACGTGGGTGGTTGTCCAGCAGCGTTCTCCCACACCCCGCGAGAAGCCTGACCCCCCAGGGGAAGCCAGACTCGCGTGGCCTCGGAGGGACACGTCCCTCCCCCACACCCCCCGGGGGCCAGCAGTTCTTGGCAGAGTGTGTGCTTGCTGCAGGTTCTCGGGAGCCTCGGGGAGTTCGGGGGCTGCCCGGTCCAGGTGCAGCCTCTCCCGGAGGCGGGCGGAGGTCGGCGCAGCGGCGCGCCCCCGGGGGGCACTCACGATGGTCACGCTGGCTTTGCGCAGGTCGCGGTTCTCCTCCTGCAGCGCCTTGCACTTGAGTTTGTAGGTCTCCAGCTCGATCTTCAGCACCTTGTTCTCCTGCTGCAGCGAGGCCAGGCGGTTGGTGAGCTCCTCCAGGCGGAACGGCGAGATGACAATGCCCCCCGACTTCCCACCGCCACCGCCTCCTCCGCCGCTGCCGCCGCCGCCGCCGCCCGAGGTCGACGAGCAGGACGACTGCATGGCGGCCGAGCTGCTGCTGTTGCCCCCCGCCCCGTCCGTGTCGCTCTCGCTGGCGCTGTCCGCCATGGCCGCGGCGGGCTGGGGAAAGGAGGAGGAGGAGGAGCAGGGAGGCGGCGGCGGCGAAGGCTGGGCTGCGAATGAGTGGGCGCCGGGCGAGCACAGGGGAGCGCCGAGCTGGGCGCCTGGCAGCAGGGCGCAGACTCCGAGCGGCGGCGAGAGAAAGAGAGGGAGCTTCCCGCTGCCAAGGGACCTCCTCTGCCAGAGAACAGAGACCCCGCCCGGGCTCGGGCAGTACTGCACTGGGGCTCGCTCCAGCCGGGCCTGGCGCGCACGCTAGGCCGCCCTACAAAGCTGGCGGAAAGCTCCAGGACCCGACCGCCTCCGCCGCCGCGACCCGCCTCCCGGCGCCGGCCCCTGGTCCTAGGACTCGCGGGCCCTGCGGGTGCTGCAACCCCAGGCCAGCCCCCGCACCAGCTGCGCGCCCGCCGCACGTGTTCCGAGGGAGGGCCTTCTTGCCCCCAAACCTAAGCCCCCGGCCGCCCAGCCTCTTCCGGGCTCGCGCCGGCTCCCGGGAAAAGGAAACCCAGTGCCCCGCTAGCCTCGCAGGTGCTGGGGACACGTGGAAAGGTCACGCCGGCTCCCGCATCCAGCCCTGGCCAAGTCGGGGCCCCATCTTCCGCCGACTGCGTGTGCTCCTGTCTCCCTCTGTCTGTTCGAAACATAGACGCAGCCCTTTCAGTTTTATCTTCTCGGTGAGCTTCACGGGGAAGCCCAGGATAGCTCTAAGAGAACAGAAAGTTCCCCCGCCAGGAGCCCAGAGGGGGAAAACAACAACAGCAGCCACAGGTTAACCTTGTTAAAAAAGAATTTACGGAAGAGACACGCCGCTCTCTTTACTCCTCCTCCTAATAATCTCATAAACCTCACTGCGCTCAATTGTTTAAACAAGGTGCAACTTATTTTTTTCTTTTCCTCTTTGCATCTTGAGAACAGTGCCAGGACGTGTCACGCAATAGGACTGAGACACTAACACTTGTCTAATCCACGAAGAAAAAAAGAAACACTCTCTATGGATTAAAGCCCAACTCTTTTAAGTGCCAGTTTTCCGAAGACATAGCATTTGCTATACAAATAATGATCAAGTGGGAATACGGCGTAACCATCAAAACTTTTACTAGGTTAAAAATAAAATATTAATTAGTCTAATGTGATCTAATTCAGGGTTCTAGTTTTGAAGTATAAAAAATTTGAAATCGAAACTTTGATTCCCCCTCTTCCCTCCCAAAGAAAGTCTTGTGGAAATCCGCCCAGCAGGTGAGATGATTCTAAACATCTTTAAACTGTTGACACAAAACAGCTTTCACTTATGTATAAAAATTGGAAAGTGAAACTGACCAGACTAGTTATTACCTGAGCTTAGTCAAGGAAAGAACAAACACTTGGAAACAGAAAATAGAAAAAAAAAAAAAGTGTGAAAATTTTCTATTGCTTTGAACTTTTGGAAACCATTATAATGTGTCAGGAAGGATAAAGAGGGGGACTTAATGATTTTTTATTCTCGATCCTCCCCTTATCTTTAAACCTAAACTTGATCTAATGATTAAACTGTCATTCAGTGGCTAATGGAAACTGGTACCTCGGAAGAAACTACAACTCCAAGTGTTCCACATGACATCATCTCTTACCAAGATGGCTGCTTCCAGCAGACAGCTGAGAAATGCCAACTGCAATTAACCCCCAAATTTCTCCTAGTTATTTTTGGGGGATAAAGGACTTCTGAACCTAATCAGGGTTGCTGTGGCAGGAAACAACAACAACAACAACAAAAGAACGGGTTTGGCTCTTCAGAAGCATATAGCCAATGTAAATTGTTAGAAGTGATCCAGTGTCGTTTTCCCTGAAATTTACTTCTCTTTCTTTTCCTGACTTTTCTTTTGGGGATCTGGTACATGAGACAAGCAGCTCGTTAAAGTAGAAACGGCTTCTGGGAAACTCCCTTACTGGGTGAAATGGGGAGAGTAAACCTAGCAAGGAGCGGCAGCCCCAGGAGAAACTCAGATTTAACTGCATTCTTTCCGCTTTATTCAGCTCCGTGATAGAATCTTAGAGCCTGTCTGGCTTCCATACTTCACAAGTTTCTATTGTTACCTATCCCATAGTATCTTAAAGCTTCCACTTTTAGAGCTTATTGCAACGGAAACATTCCTTCCAGGCAGAGCAACGGGCAAGTCGGCTCTCCCTTCGCTTTATCACCAACTACTTCAGAAAGACTGACTCCTTCAGACATACCTTCAGTATGGGGGTGGGGTTTAAAGCGCCTGACTTTCTTAAAGGGCCCATGTTATAGGAAGCTTAAACATGTATTAGTCTTGAATAGGATCTGGAGGAAAACTGCATTTTGACATGGTACTTGCAGGCAGTAATTGTGTTTAGAAGACTTTGGGGGGAAAGCCATCTTCTAAAGCTTCCCTGCTGATACAGATGGGAATAAACTGGGGAATTTTTTTTTCACTGTGGTTTTTATTGTTATTGTAAAGCAGAAGCGTGTCTAATTTTCTACTTCTTGTAAAAGTGATTCCCCTTATAAACAGACCATTTATCACAACATTGGTTCAGTAATAACATTACAATGGGAACACTAGTTACAAAACCGATAATATCATTATAAAACTCCTTCTCAGCTTTCTAGGGGAAATGAATCAGGATAGGTGGCAGTGTGTGCTGCCTGGAGGAAGGAGACATATTTAGATAATCACTTCCATGGGAGAAATAATGAAATTTACTTTTACCTTTGCCCTAAACTCGAGCTGCAAAATATAACGACAAAGGAAAAGAATACCTTATAATCTAATTACAAGTCACAACATCACAATCTTTCTTTGTCTAATGCCCTTTGTGCAGCTGATTTACTCTATGGCCTTGAACCTTCCAATAGGAAAATTAAAATAATGCCATAAATCATAGGGAAGTTTTGTGTATTTTTTATGGCTATAAATAAATTGCTGTACATACCTAGTTACATTAATGCCACATACTAGTGATTTCATTCAAACTTGGAATGGGTTCTGTGGGTGGTGGCAAGACCCGTTGTTGCAGTTTGAAAAGAATAGGAATGAGCCAATATGAGCTGGCTATCAGAGTGCCAGAATTCAGATAGAATCATAGAAGAATGGGCCACTCAGTGTATCATTTTCTTGAAAAATAGTTGATTTTGAAATATATCCATCCATCCTACTATTGCTTATCTCCAACCACCCCATTTCTTTAACATTTTTTTTCAATATTTTACACTTATTGATGTCAAACTAGTCTTGCATACCCCACATCCCACCCTGGCAAAAGATCATGACTACAAGATTAATTTACATATCTCACCTCTATCCTCCTGTTTGTGTTCACTCATTATTGGTTCAAAGAAATCAAAACCGTCTCTACAAGTGGCAGACAAAAGAGATATGTCATCAGCTAAAGTTAATTAGATGAGAATCAAGTAAGAATTTCAAAAATAAAAAACAAAAAATGAAACATATGACTTACGTGTCTGGAGATTTGGCAGCCTAGAAAATCTAAAATTTGTCTTGACACAGAACATACCTAATTCCAGATCCAGAAATGCTTTTTTAAATGATACTAAAGGCACAGCAGAACTTCAAAGAAAGTAAAGGGAAATCCCAGGCTCCAAAGCAAAGAGGAAAACTAGAAACAACCCAAATGTTCACCTACAATATAAATCCTGTTATATTCATGGAATGAAATAATATGCAGCAACATGAATGAGCAAACTACAGCTTCATGAAGCAACATGAATGAACCTCAAAAACATTAATAAGCAAAGACAGACACAAAAGAGTATATACTGTATGATTGCATTTATATAAAGTTCAAAAATAGGCAAAATTAACCTATGAGGTTAGACATCAGAATAATGATACTCTTGGAGGAGATAGTGTACTAGAGGAGATAGGGGTACTAGAAGATTTCTAATAACGTTATTTTTCTTGTGGGGGTTATTTGTTACATAGATATGTTCACTTGTAAAAAGATATTGGGCTATAGATTTATGATCTATGTACTTTACTATATGTATCTTGCATGTCAACAAAATGTATAAATCAAAAAAGGGGAGGATGGGGTGCCTGGGTGGCTCAGTGAGTTTAAGCCTCTGCCTTTAGCTCAAGTCATGATCCCAGTGTCCTGGGATGGAGCCCCGCATCAGGGTCTCTGCTTGGTGGGGGGCTTTCTTCCTCCCCCTCCTTCCTCTCTGCCTATTTTTGATCTCTGTCAAATAAATAAATAAAATCTTGAAAAAAAAGGGGGGGTGGGGAGTGAGTCACTATAAACCACAGTAGTGACCTGGCTGCTGAGACTAGAGCAACAGCATTGTGGGGGTTTGTTAATCATGAGTTTAATGCCCATCAAGGACAGAATTTGGGACTTGGGGCCATACAAGGCAGGAAGATGTAACTAAGGAACCTACAAAATGCCAGTCAAAAAGCCACACCATGCCAAAAGTTTCTTACCTGCAAACATTAAGACAATAAGGAAGCTTGTTTGCCTTAAGCTGGATTCAGAGTCTAAAACAAACAAAAAAAGTCTTTGGAAAAGTTATCATCTAAACCTAAGCCTCATGGAGTTAGGGATTTCATATATATACTCTGTACTACCTACATGGTCCAAAAATCCCCAACCTGACATAGTATCTTAAAAATTAGGTTGGTTTGGGAAATTTGGGAGTGGTAGAAATGTTTTAGAGTTTCATTGTGGTAGTGGTTACACAAATGTATACATTTGTCAAATCTCATCAAACATACTTAAAAAGGGTATTTGCACCCCATGTAAAATCCAACCAAGAAAATAAACTAACAAAAATATTTGGCATAAATATGGTAGTATTTCTATTTTACCTGGAAGAAATAAGAAAAACTTTCCTCTGGAAACAGTCTCAAAATGAAAATGGGATTACAATTGGAAATTAAAAAACACACAGAGAAATAATCCCTCTCAAATAAAAATTAACAAACAATAAAGAACAGGAAGGGTGGTGGGCACCTGGGTGGCTCAGTGGGTTGGGCCTCTTCCTTCAGCTCGGATCATGATCTCAGGGTCCTGGGATTGAGCCCCCATCTGGGCTCTCTGCTCAGCGGGGAGCCTACTTCCCCCACTCTCCCTGCCTTCCTCTCTGCCTACTTGTGATCTCTCTCTCTGTCAATCTAAATAAAATCTTAAAAAAAAAAAAAAAGAAGAAGAAGAACAGGAAGGGTGGTATCCCTAGAATTTCAATTAAGACAAGTGTTGGAGAGGGTTGTATTAGATAAAATTAAGTACATTTAAAATAAAAGCCATAAAAGAAGGAATGGAAAGCATAAGATAGAAAAAAACACAAACAAACTTGAAAACAGGACAGTCCAAATTACAAAGCAACCAAAGAAAATGTTTGGAACTTAAAATATGTAGTAGGCTAAAAATCAATTAACCAAAGACCAGGAACACACCTGCAGCCACAAAAGCTAACTTTCTACAGCTTGCAACAATAAAGGAGAATGTACACCACAGAAATTGTGGGAGGGGTTTGTTATAGGATTTTTGCTTGAGCTGGGTGATTCTAAGCAAGGTTTAAGAGGGCAAGGGTTAGTTGTGAATTAGATATTGTCAAAAAGTGGAGAAATCTGGTGATTGAATATCTTGGTAATATTTATCTAAGAAGCAGGACCATGAGAGCAGGGCTTTTATTCCATCAGCATTATCCTATTTCAGTTGGGAACACCTGAACTGCCACCTGAGCAGTTTTTCATTTCATTAAGTGAATAATTTTTTTAAAACCCTCCAGGAGTAAATTAATGAGCAGACTGGACACAGCTGAAGAGAGAATTAGGAAATTAGAAGATAGATCTGAGGAAATTAGAATGCAGCACAGAGATATACAGAGATATAAGAGCAAGGTTAGAAAAGCAAGGTCCCACATATATCTAGTAAGTATTCAGAAATTAGAGAACAAAGTGGAATAATCGAGGCAATATTTTAAGTAATAATGGCTACGAACTTTAAATAATTGATAGAAAAATATGAATTGTCATATTCAAGAGGTAAAATAAGAATGGAATAGGATAACAGCACCAGGCTGACTCAGTCGGTAGACTGTGCAACTCTCGATCTCAGGGTCATGAGTTCATGCCCCACCTTGAGCATGGAGCCTACCTAAAAAAAAAAAAAAAAAAAAAAAGGATGGAATAGGACAAATAAAAACAGAACTATATCAAGAGAAATTCAAACATATATTGGTAAAAACTGAAGAACAAGTGCAAAAAAATTAAAAACAATCCTATATAAAACCAGAGAGAAAAGCAAAAACAGAGACTACTTTAAAAGACAATTATTGGGGTGCCTGGGTGGCTCAGTGGGTTAAAGCCTCTGCCTTCGGCTTAGGTCATGATCCCAGGGTCCTGGGATCGAGCCCTGCATCGGGCTCTCTGCTCCGCAGGGAGCCTGCTTCCTCCTCTCTCTCTGCCTGCTTCTCTGCCTAGTTGTGATTTCTCTCTGTCAAATAAATAAAATATTAAAAAAAACCAATTATCTATAATTAGAGTGTTAATAGATATCTTAATAGCAACAATAGAAGCCAGAAGACAATACAATAATAACATCAAAGTGCTAAGAGAAAATGACTATACTAGGAATTATGCACAGCTATGATACTCTTTAAGAATAAGACTAAATTATGGGCACCTGGGTGGCTCAGTCATTAAGCGTCTGCCTTCGGCTAAGGTCATGATCTCAGGGTTCTGGGATTGAACCCCATATCGGGCTTCCCACTCGGCAGGAAGCCTACTTCTTCCTCTACAGCTCCCTGTGCTTATATTCCCTCTCTTGCTATCTCTCTCTGTCATAAATAAAGAAAATCTTTTTTTAAAAGAAGAATAAGATTAAATTAAAGACATTTTAAGACAAATATATTACCACTAACAGTCCAGCTCAGAGACTTTCTAGATGTTCTTCTAGAAGCAGCAAGATACAAGAAAGAACCATTAGCAAAGTAACTTGGAAGGAAGTGTCTAAATTTAAACAAATAGTGACTACATAAGTGTAAAAAATATAAATAATAATGGTGATGAATAATGGGAGTCTAAAAACCAACAATAATAATTACCATTTTAGGGAGAAATAAAATACTGGAAAACAACAACAAATGGGAGAGAGGAATTGGAGTTAAGGCATTCTAAAGACTTTGTGATGTTCAAAAGGAGAGTAAAGATAACGATTCACTTGTTGTTTTTCTTTTTTTGAGTAATGCACATTAAAATTTTAAAGTAAACCACTGAAGGTATAGAAATGAAATTTTTAACATTTGAATCAGTTATGGGAATAAAGGAGAACCAGCAAGTACTTGTTCAGTCCACTGGGAAGTTTAAAAAAATAAAAGAAAAGAGCCAGAGAAAATCAGAATAAATAAAAATCACACACATACACCCAAAGATTGTAGAAATTATATATATATATATATATATATCAGAAAGCAAAAAAACTGTAATTGAACCTACCTATAGAAGCACAGAGATAACCAGAATGGGGGAAAAAAAAATCCAGCCATATTTCTTACAACACTGTCAAGACTTAAAAATTTGAAAATAAAAGATTGAGAAAACATGTATTATACAGATACCTATCAAAAGAAAACTGAAGAAGCCAGATTAAGCCCCTTAAAGAAATCAGTGCTGTAAGATATAAAAGAAAGTAAGCATCCAATAATTAAAGGAACAAATAACCATGAAAATTTAAAAAAAATTTATGTACCCAGTAGTAATATAGCCTCACATATATGTATTAAAAATTAACAGAATCATGTGGAAAATTGACAAATCCACAATCATCATAGTTGATCATAGCACATATCTCTATTGAAAGATTAAGCAAATGAAAAATTAAAAAGAATGAAAGATTTGAACACAATTAATAGGCTTGATCAAGTGTGTGTGTATGCGTGTGTGTGTATCCCTACACCCAACAATTATGAAACAAGCACTCTATTCAGGCACATAATTTACCAAAAGTGGTAATGAACTAAGCCACAGAGCAGGTCTCAACACACAAAATCCCATATTTACTAGGTGGTTGCCCTGTGCCAGGTGCTGGTTAAATGCTTTAGTGCTTCACATGTATTCGTTTGTTTAATCCTCAGAACAACCCTACTTGAGTATGTAACTATTTTTATCCCTGTTTTTAAGATGAGGAAACTCAGGCTAAAAAAAATTTAGAAAATTGTCCCAGCTCAAATGACAAATTGGAGGACTGGAGTACAAAATAATGCGGTCTGTAGACATGCACGTTTTTTCCTTTAGAGAGAAAATTTTATAAGACACACACAAGCACACATTCTTAACACCCCAAATTAATAAGTTTTGCAATTTGGTCATATTTCTTTTATTATTTTCCTTTTTTCTAAAAAGGACAGTATACTTAAACAGTTAGTCTCCTTTAACAACAACTCAGTTTGGGACGCCCAGGTGGCTCATTCAATTAAGCACTGACTCAGGTCAAGATCTCAGCACCTTGATCTCAGGGTTATGAGTTCAAACTCTGCATTGGGTTCCATGCTGGGTGTGGAGCCTACTTAACACGTAATACTAATAAAATAAATAAAAGAACAATATAACAACTCAGTTTGATTCCCTGCCTCTTTTCCACGATAGAGAGGTTTCCTTCCAGTTTGTATTTTATATACTCATAATGGCCAATACTTGTGATTATTCAAAATGTTTTGTTTTGGTGAGGATGCATATGCAAAAGTGCACACATACATGGGAATCCATTTTAATAGTTATTTGGAGAAGGAAGGAAAGGGCATTTTGTTTGTATGTGTGCATGTATGTGTGTTTGTGTGTGCGTGTGTGTGTGTTTAGATTTTATTTATTTGTTCGAGAGTGAGAAAGCTTGAGTGGGGGGAGGCACAAAGGGAGATGGAGAGGTAGAAGCAGACTCCCGACCAAGCAGGGAGCCTGACACGGGACTCGATCACCAGGACCCCAGGATCATGACCTGAGCTGAAAGCAGATGCCCAACTGACTGAGCCACCCAGGCACCCAGGAAAGGGCATTTTGATGAGGAAACAATGGCTAATGGCAAACCAAAAACAGTGAAAAACTTAATGAGGCCAGAACATGAGCCGTAAGAGAGAAAGTGACTAAAGATATAAATTGTGACCAGCTTTGAAGCATTTTTTTTATGCCACAGGAATGAATTTGGATTTCATCCTGTAGGAAATAAATCAGAACAGTTGTCTTTTTCTTTCCAAAGAAGAAAGTGGTAGGTTTAGATATTTTAAAGTAAAACAGAGACATTACAATGTTTCCCTCCAAATAATTTTCCTGCATGACCCCAATACAATTATTATTACCAATAAAAATTAACAGTAATTCCCTTACTACCAGTGAAGACTCCATACAGTAACAATACTCTATTTTTTAAGTAAGCTCTATGGCCAAGGTGGGCTCAAACTCACAACACCAAGATCAAAAGTCACATGCTCTACTGCCTGAGCCAGCCAGGAGCCCCTTAGTACCCTACTGATAACATCATTTTCCTGATTGTCAACAGTATGTCTTTTACAACTTGCTTATTCAAACCAAGATCTAACCAAAGACCACACATCACTGCATTGCATTTTCTGGGTCTCTTTTAGTCTCTAATTTTAATAAAGCTCTTTCATCACTTTTCTCATGTCATTAAAATGCTCAAGATACTTATGCAATACCTCACTTCTAGATTTGCCCAATTCTTCCCTTTAATATGGTTTTTAACTTTTCCTTCTGCCCTTTGTGTTTCCTAAAAACCAGAATTTAGGTGTAAAACTTGTTCAGATTCAGGTTAAACATTCTTAGCAAGCATATTTCATAGGTGATGCTGTGTGCTTCACATCGTAACACATAGAGGAAGCCCATAATGTCTGGGTGTTGACTAAAAATGGACATTAAGATTAATCCCTGAGTTAAAGGGGTGACATTCAGTTTTCACTCTTGCAATACTATGGTTTACCTTTTTCTCCCAACAAATAATAGACAGGGTGACATCATGGCAACGGATACATTGTCATCTTGTCTCCTATCATCATGTGACCTAATGATTTCAACATCCATGGATGATCCTAGTTTCAATCAGTAATTTCAGCTGTCATTCTTTTGTAAAGAAGAGTCTTTTCTCAGTAGCTAGGATTATGTAGTTGCCCTGATATATACAGCTCTTACTGAAAATGGCTTCATTATAGGACATACACTCTTACCAACCATGATTCCTTGCCTTGCCAAAAAATCAAGATCAAGCTTTCTGATAATAATGCAATTAAATGTTAAATCATTAATAAGATATAACTAAAATATAACTAAAATAATATATATTATGTATATTAAGGAATTTAAAATAGTTTCTAAATAAATTGTGGGTCAGAATTGTATTAAATATGAAAATTAACAGACATTTATAACAATGATCATTTAAAATCTACTAATCAAACATGAGGGATGGTGCTAAAGTAGCAAAATGCCAGATAAACAACTAGTAGGAGACAGCAAGGAAAAAAGGTAAGGGGAAACACCTGTAAGCAATTTTAAGGCAAGAAACAAAAAATGTAGTTAAAATATACAATTTTTGTAGGAAAAACATTATTTGCCAAGAACAAGTAGAAAACCTGGATGTAACCATCGAACAAATTGAAGAAGAGGTTTAAAATGTTCCTCCAAAAAATACTCTCCTCCAAGCTCTGAAAGATTTATAAGAGAGTGCTACCAAACAATCCAAGAACAAATAATCCCTGTTTTATACAAACTGTTCCAGAAAATAGAAAACAAGGAAATAACTCACAACTATTTTATGAGGACAATAAACTTTATCCTAAAACCAGAAAAGGGCAGTGTAGAAAGAAGAAAGAAAGAAAAAGAAAGAAAGAAGGAAAGAAAGAAAGAAATTAATTTAAAGGCATTAGACTGCTAAGTATCCACCAAAACTATTCTTTCCTTTTTTAGGTGCTCAGACAGACTAGAACTCCCAACCTCACTAGCATTTGGGCATGGGAATACAATTGTGTTCCCCAGAGTGGAATCAAAATGGAAGCGATGTATGTCACTGCCACACATGAAGAATAAAAAATCTTAAGCATAGTCCTCCTTACTCTTTTCTTTTATGACTAACTGTAATGGTAACCCTCAGGGCCCCTGCAGGGAGCACAAACTCAAGATGGCAGAACCCCTGTCAGCCTGGACCCCCAAGAGACTGCATATAGCAGGTGAGATGTTTGCATCTCTTATAACTGACAAAGTATTAGTGTCCAGAATATATAAACAACCCCTATATGTGAATAAGAGAAAAACAAAACAAAACAAAACAGTCCATTCGGGGGAAAAAAAGGCAAGGATAGTGATCAGACAATTTGACAGAAGCAGAAAAACAAACTGCCAATGAACAGCTGACAAAATGCTCACTCTTACTACTAGTAAGTGAAATCCAAATTAATACCACAATAAAATATACTTGCATGACCTTCATATTGCCAACAAAATTTAAATCTAACAGTAGCAGATGTTGGTGAGAACATGAAGCAACGAGAACACTCTTGTCTTACTCATTGCTGATAGAACAGTAAGCTGGAGAACAGTTTAGTAATACTAAATAATAGTAATAAAATAGTAATAAAGGTAACAATAAAGTTGAAAATGCATGTTTCTTATAATCCAGCGATTCCTTAGTATGCATTCTGGAAAACAATCACACATGTACACAAGGAAACATTAACAAGAATCTTTGCAGAAGGGGCGCCTGGGTGGCTCAGTGGTTTGGGCCTCTGCCTTCAGCTCAGGTCATGATCTCAGGGTCCTGGGATCAAGCCCCGCATCGGGCTCTCTGCTCAGTGGGGAGCCTGTTTCTCCCTCTCTCTCTGCCTGCCTCTCTGCCTACTTGTGACCTCTCTCTCTCTGTCAAATAAATAAATAAAATATTTAAAAATAATAATAATAAAAAAAATAAAAATAAGAATGTAAAAAATTGGATGCCAATGTAACAAAATGTTAAGATTTGACAAGGCTGGAGGATGCATGGCAAGCTGTTTTAATACTAATACAATTGGTCATTACTATTTGCAGATTCATATTTGTGAATTTCCCTCCTCCCTAAAATGTATTTTTTGCCCCCAGATCAACACATGTAGTGCTGCTGGGTATTTTGCAGACACGTGCAGTGTTGCAAAATTGGAGTCACCTGGTACACATATTCCCAAGGTAGAACAGGGGAACACTCAACCTGTTTGTTTCAGCTTTATACAGTAAGAAGTGTCGCTTTCATGGTCTGTCTCGTGCCTCCTGTTTTGCATCTTTATGCTTTCTATTGATACTTCCACTGTTTAAAATGGCCTCAGATGGAGTACTGAATACTGTCCAGTGTCCTAAGCTGGCTAAGACTGTGATGGGTCTCAGGGAGAAAGAGAGCATGTGTTACAGAAGCTGCCTTTAGGCATGAGTTACAGTGCTGCTGGTCATGAGCTCAGTGTTAACGAGTAAACAGTAGATATTAAATAAGGAGTCATTAGAGAGATACATACATAAAACAAGATTATGTATTGATGGGTTGGTGAAAACTCTGTGACCAAAGGCTCGGAGGAAACTAAATCTGAATTTCTCCTGGAAGGAATGGCTCCTACTTCAGTGTTTGCTAATTCACCAACTCACTAAAACTAATTCACAAATTCATTAAAACACTAATTTAGTGTTTGCAGATACAGTACAGACAATAACTACCATGAATAATAAGAATCAACTATATTTAATTGAAAATATATATGTATTTCTAAGAAAGATGCAGGCTATGGTATCTCCCTAATAAATTTGAAAAAAAAAAAAAGAAAAGAAAAAATGTTAATGTTAGAAAAGACAGTGTTTAGAATGGACCTAATTTAACTATGGAGTGATCTGGACTATGTTATTCATAACCCTTTCTCTTGTTCTAAGATATATTTTTATATTGCACTTTTTACACTTTTGAAACTGGGATGCACCCTATTGTCTATGTGTTTGTTTATGTGGAACTATTCTTTTGATACCCAAGCAGGGGGAGAGGCAGAGGGAGAAGCAGGCACCTCACGGAGCAGGGAGCCCAATCCCAGGACTCTGGGATCATGACCTGAGTGGAATGCAGATGCTTAACACTGAGCCACCCAGGTGCCCAGTGATGTTTTATAGTATAGTAAATATGGTGCATTTAAGTAATTCTGATAAACTTTATTGACATCCAGTGATTTCAAGGAGAGGTGGGTATGTGGCTGGTGGTCAGGGACACACCCTGTATCTTCTATCTGAAACCTCTACCAGCCTCTGCCCTATTTAGGTGGTGGATGTCACTAACCTTTATCATTGTATTTCCCTCTCTCCTGATGGAAGACATGAGAGGAAAGAGGGAACAACCTTGAAGAATAACCATCTCAGGTAAGAGAGGCTGAGGGATGTAACAGCCATGGGGAGTGTTGGCAGATTACAGAAAGGTGGAGTTCTTAAAGGGAAGAAAAAGAACAGGAAGGTGAGATGGTGTGAAAACCAAATCTTGCAAGGTACCTGGTTAATAATTTTTTTTATTTTGGAACCGTGTAAATGCTTTGCATAACTAAAAACAAAGCAAAAGTTTTTAATATTTAATAAAAAAATTCCTAAAAATCAAAAACTAACAAAAAGGAATACAGGAATCCTCTGTACTCCCTTTACAACTCTTCTGTAAGTCTAAAATTATTTTGAAACAAAATTTTAAAAAAAGATGAACCGAAATAAATAATCTTAATTATATATCAAGTTGGTGGCACAATGATAGGAGAAATATCCAGTGTCCATATGGTAGGCAGAACAGCAGCCCCTCATAGATGCCCTCACTCGAACATCTGAAACCTTCAGGATGTTACATTAAAATGGCCAAAGAGATTTTGAGGGTGTGATGAAGATTATGGACCTTATACTCAGGACATTTTCCTGGATTATTTGGTGGGTCCAGTCTAATCCCACAAACCCTTAAAAGCAGAGGACTTCCTCTGCTGGAAACAGGAGAGGTGGAGCAGAAAGGATGTCAGAGAGATTGCAAGCATGACAAGGATTCAACATATTTTTGGGGGGCACCGACACGGAAAGACACATGTGCACGAATGGAATAGAGGCTTTAGGAATCAAGAGTGGCCCCATGCCTGCAACTAGCAAAGAAGTGGGGGACCTCAGTCCTATATTCACAAGGAACCAATTTGTTCAACTGGGATATGGTTGGAAGTGAATTCTTCTTCTCCAGAGCCCCTAGATAAGAGTCCATGCTGTCCAGCATCTCGATTTTGGCCTTGTGAAACCCGAAGCAGAGAAACCAGCTCAACCAAACTGGACTTCTGACCGACAGAACTGTGAGATGAGAAATTTATGTTATTTTAACCTGCTAAATTTGTGGCGATAGGCGATACGTTATGGCAGCAATAGAAAAGTCATGCAGTATAAAACACTATCCTTTGGCTGTATATTCCTGGAGGGATATGTTGTTAGGACAGAAAGAAGTACAATAAACCTCAGACTGGGTAGTCCTATTTTTAGTAATTACATTGGCACTATTAGCTAGAAACTATTAACAGATACATTGGTCATGGTTCTGACAAAAAAGAGTCTTAAACTGGGCTAATTTGAGGAGAGTTTAATGAAAATACTACAGAGATGTGGGCAGATTGTAAGGAAGCACACAAGGACTGGAGCAGGAACCCATCACCTCTAGACAGGAAGGGGCAAGGGAGTCATTCCCAGAATCTGTAAGGAGAGAGCTATGAAGGAAGTTACCTGATAAAAGGAGTAAATATTGGTTGAATGAAGGAATGAACTGGTTTCATTATTTAGAGGGTCTGGGGAAAAAAACAAAAACAAAACCAAAACCAAAAAACCTGCCCCTGTCAAATACATAAGCAGAAAAATAGAACTCTGGGGATCTAGTGTGTTTCTCTAACCTGTCTCTGACTCCATCTCTATGCCCACAGTTTTTTAAATCGGGCCTATTGTCCCAGTTACTCGTTCCCCTCTAATAAAAATAGACATTCACCCCTTTTCCACCTACCTCTGAAATGTCCTCTCTCCATGAGCAGAATGTACTTACTGTCTCACTGATATGATCACAGGCTTTAAAGGTGTCTCCATGGTATGGGGTTAGTCTCTTGCACATTTGTGACTCACCAATCACTGGGAGCTGCAGGTTCAGAGAGAATGTGGAGACGTGTGGAGTAAACCTGAACTCAGCTTGCATTCTGGAATCTGGAGCCTCTCTAAAGTGCTAAGAGAAGGGCTCCTGGGTGGCTCAGTGGATTAAGCCTCTGCCTTTGGCTCAGGTCATATTCTCAGGGTCCTGGGATCGAGCCCTGCATCGGGCTCTCTGCTCAGCAGGGAGCCTGCTTCTCCCTCTCTCTCTGCCTGCCTCTCTGCCTACTTGTGATCTCCCTCTCTGTCAAATAAATAAATAAAATAAAATAAAAAATAATAAGGTGCTAAGAGATAGCTAAACCCAGCTGAATCCAACTGAGCCCAGCCAAGCACAACCAAACTAAAGCCCGAAGCAGAGCCTCCCAGTCAACCCACAGGCTCACTCACGCTGACCCAGAAACCTTGTGCTAGTGGTTCTAGCCAGAACAATTAGGCCAGAATAAGCAATAAAAGGCATCTGGATTGGAAAGAAAGAAATAAAAACATGTCTATCCACAGATGACACCGTCTTTTATATAGAATAAGGTGTCCACTAATAAATTATCAGAACTAATAAGTTTAGAAAATTTGCAGAATTCTATATCAATGTATAAGAATCAATTGTATTTCTATACACTAGTGTTGAGCAATCAAAAAATGAAACTAATAAAATAACTTCATTTACAGTAGCATCAAAAAGAATAAATAGGAATAAATTTAACAACAAAACAGGACAAGATCTGGGGTGCCTGGGTGGCTCAGTGGGTTAAGACCTCTGCCTTCAGGTCATGGTCCTGGGGTCTTGGGATCTAGCCCCACATCGGGCTCCCTGCTTAGTGGGAACCTGCTTCCTCCTCTCCCTCTCTGCCTACTTGTGATCTCTGTCTGTCAAATGAATAAATAAAAATCTTAAAAAAAAAAAAAAGGACAAGATTTATACACCCAAAACTATAAGACGTGGGGTGCCTGGGTGGCTCAGTGGGTTAAGCCTCTGCCTTTGGCTCAGGTCATGATCCTAGGGTCCTGGGATCGAGCCCCACATCGGGCTACCTGCTCAGTGGGGAGCCTGCTTCCCCCTCTCCTTCCACCTGCTTCTCTGCCTACTTGCAATCTCTCTCTGTCAAATAAATAAATAAATAAATAAATAATCTTTAAAAAAAAAAACTATAAGACGTTACAGAAAAAATCTTAAGGAAGACCTAAACAAACAAAAAGACATCAATCCATTAGAAGACAATATTGGGCAATATTCTCCAAATTAATCTGCACATTCGATGTGATGCCTAAGAAAATCCCAGCAGTCTCTTTCATAGATTTTCCAGGTAATCATAAAATTAATATGGAAATGTAAGGGATCCAGAATAGCAAAGCAATTCTGAGAAGAAAAACAAATTTGGAGGAGTTACATTTCCCAGTTTCAAAGCTTACTGCAAAACTACATTAATCAAGACAAGATGATATAGCCATAAAAACAGACCTGTAGGTCAACAGAAGAGAATTATGGGTCCAGAAATAAACACTTACATGTATAGTTAGCTGGTTTTCAACAAGGGTTCCAAGATGATTCAATATGGGGAAAAAAAAATGTCTTTTCTATGAATGGTGCTGGGACAACAGGATATCCATAGGTAAAAGAATGAAGTTGAAATGCTCCTTCACACCACATAGAAAAATTAACTGAAAATGGGTCACAGACCTAAATGTAGGGATTAAAACTATAACACTCCTTGAAGGGAACATCTTCATGAGTTTGGGTTAGGCATCGGTTTCTTAGACATGACAACAAAAGCCCAAGTGACATTAAAAAAAAAATAGAAAAGCTGAAATTCATTAAAATTAAAGCTTTTGTGCCTTAAAAGACACCATCAAAGAAATGCAAGTTATAAGAAGAGAAATTACTGGCACATCACATATTTGATAATGGAAGGCATCTAGAATATGTAAAGAACTCTTACTATTCAATAATAAAAAGGAATCATTCAATTTAAAAATGAGCAAAAGGATAAAGGGAAGAGCAGCAACATGGCAGCACTTGGGAACTGGTGACCCTGTGGATGCTCGGAATGGAATGTCCCCGCTGGCCCAACTGGGACAAGCTGACCTCCGAGGAGTTTGTGCATCAGGTGCAGCTGGCCAGTGACAGGAGACTGCCATGGCAGCAAACTGCAACATGGTAACCCTCATGGGCACCCAGCCCTGGTGTTCGCTATTCATGTTTATGCCTTTTATTCTGTGTCCCAGGAGAGTTTCCTAGATGAGCTGGAGGATGAGGCCCAAAACTGCTCAAGCCCGAGCCCTGGCAAGAGCATCAGGACCCTGAACCAGATGGGCCCTGTGCATCTCCAACCTGCCAGAGCCGGTCACGTCATGGATGATGCCATGACCCTGTGGAAATCAAAGCATTGCTAGCCTCAACCTTGGATGATGATGGAGCCCAAGAAGCCAGGGATTTATGCATTTGGCCACGTCCAGGGAATACTGGCCTCCTCACACTCACTGTGTCCAATCAATGAGCCCTTCTTAAGGAAACAAGTTTCCTTGTTTGAGAGCTGTACGACCTTGGCTTTTCACAGGCCTTCTCCCTTTACAGTTTACCCCCTTCACCTCCCAGGGGCTTCGCTGTTATGGCAGGGATCTGGGGGAGGGTGGGGGTGGGTGGCAGCTCTGTGTAGTGTTGGAGCCGAAAGTGGGAAAGATGGGGTCAGGTTGAGAATCATCACCTGAGTCCCCTCTCTCAGGGAAAAAAATGAGCAAAGGATTTGAACAGATATATCACCAAAGAACATATACAAATATCTAATAGCACGTGGGAAGATGGTCGATATCATTAGCCATTAGGGAATTGCAAATCAGAATTTGAGATAGTATATTACACCATTGAAAAAGAAAGAAAAACAGACATTATCAAGTGTTGTGGAGGCAGTGGAGAAATTGGAACTTTCATACATTGCTGGATGGATTGTAAAATTGGCAGCCTCTCTGGAGAACAGGTTGGAAGTTTCTCAAAATGTTAAAATAGAGTTACTATGTTACCCAGTAATTTCATTTCTAGGGATATATCCAAGAGAATTGAAAACATCTGTCCATATAGAAATTTGGATGCAAATGTTCATAACAGTATTATTCATGACAGCCAAAAAGTTGGAACAACACAAATGTCAAAGAACTAATGAGTGGGTAAATAAATGTGGTATATCCTTATAATGATTATTATTCAGCCATTAAAAGGAATAAAATAAAATAAAAAGACATGTTACAACATGGGTGAGCCTTGAAAACATTTTGCTAACTGAAAGGAGCCTGACAGAAAAGGCACACATTGTATGATTCCAATTCTATGAAACATCCAGAATAGGGATATCTACAGAGATAGAAAGTAGATTAGTGGTTTCCAAGAACTTGGGGGAGAGAAATAGAGATGACTGTAATGACTATTGTTTAAGGCCACATCTACAAAAATGAAAGCTTCACAGTTGTTTGTGCAAATGCATATTATCATGGAAAACCAAAGATCACAAAGCAGGGTCTACTAAAATTAAGTGGCATCTCATCCAGGTTTATTACTCTATCTTCCCTCTCTTGCTTCTTTCCATCCTCCCTTCCTTCCCTCCTTTCTCTTACTTTGAACTTTTCACTTTTTGAAAAAGATTTAAAACAGGGATACATGGGTGGCTTAGTTGGTTAAGCATCTGCCTAGCTCGGGTCATGATCCTGAGTTCCTGGGATCGAGCTCCACGATGGACTTCCTGCTCAGTGTGGGTCAGCTTCTCTCTCTCCCTCTGCCCCTCCCATCCACTAGTACTCTCTCTCTCTCTCAAATAAATAAAATCTTAAAAGAAAGATTTAAAATAGGCAGCACAATGGACTTCCTATTTGTATGATAGTACACAGATAGTCAGATATACCCATCACCTACCTTCAATAGTTATCCATACAGAGGCATTTTTCTCACACGGAGCTCTTTGATCGCTGTGTTAGGTTTGGTACTCCAAGAAGTAAATGCGAAGACAGGATAAGATAGACAAGAGATTTATTGGGGAAAATACCTCTGGGGGAAGGGAGACAGAGGAGACTAGGAGAACTGTAAGACTGCAGTGCAAGGTCTAACCTCTGTGGAGAAGAGAAAGGAAGAAGGAAGTTTGGGTACGAAAAGTTTTAGACCTCACTGTGGTTTTAAGAAACCCTCGGCAAAGCTGATGAAGAATTCTTGAGCCAAAGTAACATGTTAAATGAATCCCCCATCTCCTAGGAATGGACCTGCCTTAGATCTCTGCAGCACGTAGTCACTGGCTGGCTATGCTCCATGGGAATCACAGCCGCAGTGTAAACTGGCGAGGAGTCGATTTCAGAGTTCACATGAGCTGGAAACAGTTTTCTGCATTTACTTAGTATTTTCACAGACAAAATTACACATAAGCAAATGCAAAACTTGATTTTGCTTAAATCATCCCCTAATAAATCAATTGCACTGGAATAATTCGAAGTTTCAAACCAAGCACTATAGAAGAACTGACAGGATAACAAAGGAAATCTCCACCTCCCCTTCAAGAAGCACTGAAAAAAGGCATCGTGAGGTTGTGGAAGCCTGGTACGTCATTGGACTCACTCCCCACTCTAGGAAAGATTATGGACCGTGGATGTTCCTGCGCTGGATATCAATCTCATTTCCTTGATTGTGTATGAATTGATCACATTCCACGTGTTTCAAAGAATGATGTAGAATCAAACATGTCTTTGATATTAATCTTCTGTGGTCAAAACTGAAAGGGAATTCTCTAGAGAAATTTGTGCCATCTGAAGAATTGCCTTTTTCCTTTGATTTTTCAGGTTGTTCACTGTGGGCACTTAATTTTTTTTTTCTTCCTCTTTCCCCCACAGATGGTCAATTTGAAAGAAATTCTAAGTTTCTCAGGAATGGTTAACCACTTAGGAATACATTTCTTTTGTCCTTGAAGACCTTGAGTCCCCTATTCTCCACAGGAAAATAAAAATGATAAAACATTTATAATGTTGGCCATATGGGTGAAGTATCTCCTTAGTGCGGCAAATTTCTGAAGAAAATGTCTTCATATTTCTGTAATTTGGGAAGGAATGGGGCAGTATAGGAAAAGGTGCCAAATGGGCATAAGAGATTGGGTTATGCAGGTTTTGTTATTATTTTATTGTGATATATGTATAACTTTAGGTCTTACAACACTCCCTGGAATGAATACTTACCGGAGCCAATTCCAAAGTAAATTTTAGAGACTGTAGATGCTTCTGCACTAAAATGTTAATTTTTTTTAACTATGTGATCAATTATTTAAGAAATATTAGTTCTCCTTTTAACCTTCATATATGTATTTTATTTTCCTTCACAACTCCTTGTGATTTGGCTTTTTAAGTATGACTGCACTGAACTATATAAAAGGAAAATAAATGTAATATAATTTTATGGCTAATAATTTCACATTTTTGCAAATAAACCTTAATTTGTTGCAATTGATTGTTCGTTTCTTTAATGAAGGATATTCTAACATGGTTCTTAAAGTAATGTTTGCTGCAGTAATATATGATAATTAGTTATTAGTCAGTCAATTATTGCTTTTTGAAACTGTTGTTGAAGATGGTGAATTTTCAGTTTAATTCCTATGTAATGACATAGGAATTACAGAAATAAATTGCATTTTATAGATGGTAATTAAAATTCTGTTTTCCTCTTCTTTCTCCAAGAAGATTAGAGAGTTTCTTGCTTTTAGTTTTGAGAATTTTTACTCTATTTCAAAGAGTAGAAACTTCTTAATAAAAACCATTAAAAATCCTCATTTTTTTTAATTAGAGGGAAAGAATTAAGCATTTACTGTGCCTTTTTAGAAAGAAGTGTAGTTCAGTGCTTGTTAATGAGGACAAATGCTCCTTTACAAAAGAATATCAGCTAATAAATGTAAAAAAGATAATATAATTAGAAAGTCAGAATTCTGTGTCCCCCTGTTCCATGAGATCATTGATGTAGGCAAGAGTCGTCAATAGTTGCTAAATAATTGAGTGGAAAGTTGTTAAAAAACAGAATACTCTCACGATGACAAAGCTTTTCCCCCAGATAAAGGCAAAAAGTATCTTTACTTTGAAGCAACCTGACAGTCATCACCTTAACCCAGTCATCAAATTTAGAAATATAAATAGTAGGCTGTTTAGTAATTGCCTGCAATATGACATGCACAGTGCCATCTATGAAATATATATGCCACAAATGTTTAACCCGAACTGAACTAAGTCTTTAGATCTGAATTTCCAGTTTATAAATACAAGTAAGAGAGAATCAAGTTGAACACACTGTAAGAAAACCATAGATCAAATCTGGAAGCTAGGACATTCTACCACACAACTGCCTGATCTCATAAAAAACTCAACATCATCAAAGATGAGTTGAAACAACATTCTATATTAAAAATATGTGAGAGGTGGCGCCTGGGTGGCTCAGTGGGTTAAAGCCTCTGCCTTCAGCTTGGATCGTGGTCCCAGGGTCCCGGGATGGAGCCCCACATCGGGCTCTCTGCTCAGCGGGGAGCCTGCTTCCTCCTCTCTCTCTGCCTGCCTCTCCACCTACTTGTGATCTCTGTCAAATAAGTAAATAAAATCTTCCCAAAAAATTTAAAAAATAAAAAATAAAAATATGTGAGAGATGTAACAGCCAGTGCACTGGATAGACTTGACTGGATCTTATTTGAAAAAATCAAGTATGGAAGATTTTATGGAATTGTTAGAGAAATTTGAATTTTGACTGGGTATTGGATGATCTTAGAGATTTGGTGTTATTTTTTACATACGATAATGGCTTTGCAGTTGTGTAGGATTTTTTATTTTTATTTTTAGGAAATGCAGATTGAGATATTTAGAGATAAACTGATAGGTTGTCTGCAACTTCTTTTCAAATGGTTTAGTGAAAAGAAATATATATACAAATGTGCATGTAAAAAATATTTTTAAAGGGTAAAATGTTTAAAATTTTTTTTATATATAAATGGTTGGTGTGTGGGTGATTATAGTACTATTCTTTTTCGTTTTGTTTTGTTTTGTTTTAGAGAGAGAGAGTGCGAGCAAAGGGTGGGATGGGGGGAGAAAGGAAAGGGCAGAGGGACAGGGAGAGAATCTCAAGCAGACTCGGTGCTGAGCCCAGAGTCCAACCTCATGACCCTGAGGTCATGACCTGAACCGACATCAAGAGTCAGACACTTAACTGACTGAGCCACCGAAGCACTCCTGTACTATTCTTTCAACCTCCTGCATTTAAAAAGTTTTTCATAATAAAAACATAAGTGAGACACCTAACACTTCAATTTTTATTTGTTAGCCTGCCATTATTTCCTACAATTTATAAAGCCATATCTAAGACTTAAGAATATGTAGGAACTCAGCAGCCCAGAGAAGTGGAAAGGAGGTAAAAGCTTTAGTCTTCGCAGCATCACACACTCTACGGACCAAGCTCCTTGCATAGAAGCGGAAGTCTTATTTGGACTCAGGTACTCTGTGGAGTCCTGCACAGGGCAGTTGCTTATGGAATGAAAAATAATTCTTCAGCATGCTAAAATTATCCAAGAATATAAATACAAATAGACAGGAAGGAAAGACATGCTCAAGACTGAGATGCCACGCTCAAATTGATTCTATTGTCATAGTGCTTGCTCAATTACATAAATACTGAGAATCCTGGTCAGTACTGAGTTGAGAGACCCATAGACGTCATGGTAGCTTACTGAATCCTAGAATGAAGAGATCTTTTTTTTTTTTTTTTTTTTAAGTAGGCCCCACACCCAATGTGGAGCTCAGCGTGGGCTTGAACTCACAACTCTGAGACCGAGACCTGAGCTGAGCTCGAGTCAGATGTTTAATGAACTGAGCCACCATAGTGAAGAGATCTTTTTTTTTTTTTTTAAGATTCATTTATTTATTTATTTGACAGAGAGAGATCACAGGTAGGCAGAGAGTCAGGCAGAGAGAGAGGAGGAAGCAGTCTCCCTGCTGAGCAGAGAGCCCGATGTGGGGCTCGATCCCAGGACCCTGAGATCATGACCTGAGCTGAAGGCAGAGGCTTAACCCACTGAGCCACCCAGGCGCCCCCCATAGTGAAGAGATCTTAAAAATATTAGTTTACAAGTTTTATGAAATTGCTGATGTGTGACCATTTCTGACCAATAAAAATACAAATTCGATGTGGTTGAGCTTATTACTTGACTCTTCTCTACGTCAACAGAGGATCACCCAGTCTTTTCACAATGGAAAGATTATGGAAACCTATTTTATTTTCAGACATCTATCTATCTTTCTTTCTTCCTTTTTTTTTTTTAAGATTTTATTTATTTATTTGACACAGAGAGAAAGAGAGAGATCACAAGTAGGCAGAGAGGCAGGTAGAGAGAGAGGGAAGCAGGCTCCCTGCTGAGCAGGGAGTCTGATGCGGGGCTCCATCCCAGGACTCTGGGATCATGACCTGAGCGGAAGGCAGAGGCTTAACGCACTGAGCCACCCAGGGGCCCCTTCAGACACCTTCCTTAGGATAGTCTTTCTTTAATCCAGATGAAATTTGCCACTCTGTTTGTACCACTCTCTTTCCATGATCCAGCATGGCCCTTGGTTCTCTTCAGATTTTCAAAAGCAGTTCTCAGGCTCTCCCAAGTTTTCTTCTTCTCCATGTTAAACAGTTGTGGCTCCTTCAGCCATTCCCCATGTGCACTATTTCAAGGATTTTTATTATCTTCTTCGAATTTCCTCTGGAGTAGCTTTTGTTCTTCAGTGGCCCAGAGTTCATCAATCTTGGAACTGCTGACATTTGGAATCAGGTAGTTCTTTGCTGTGGGGGACTTGATGTTGGAAACAAAGGCAGAAAAAATTATAAAAGTTCTTTACTACCTACAAGTCCTTTGACAGGTCCTTGAAACAGGCAGAGTGACATTCCTCTAGGGACTCAACTGCCTTGATGTTGACACTTTGCTAAGGGCAAAAGGCAATCCTAACCCTCGTCCCAACCCAGGATCCTGTAAGCCTACTTTATTTTTACTTTTTAAAAAGATTTTATTTATTTATTTGACAGAAAGAGACACAGCAAGAGAGGGACCCCAGCAAAGGGAGTGGGAGAGGGAGAAGCAGGCTTCCCGCGGAGCAGGGAGCCCGATGCAGGACTCGATTCTAGGACTCTGGGATCATGACCTGAGCCAAAGGCAGACTCCTAACAACTGAGCCACCGAGGTGCCCAAGCCTACTTTAACATATAAGAGTTCTTTTGGAAACTTCCTTTATCTCTAAACCCCCAAGATACATGTGTAACCATCCCCCAAGCGTATGGCCCACTGATATACATCTGAAGGGTCTCATGACTAAGGTTTTAGTAGATGGTAATAAATGATCTTTTCCTACAAATGTCCCTTGGGGACAAAATTGCTCTTGGCTGAGAACTACTACTGGTTTAGCCACCCACCCGAACAAACAAATATGAAATTCCAAATATAACAAAGACTTAAACTTCCTATTTGAAAAACAAAAGATCCTACCTGGGGAAGAGCTGATTGCTCACCATAATAAAGGAAGGATTATTTGTAGTTCAGAAGGGAGAAGATGAAGATGAGAGCAGGGAGAGGAAGGGTGTTAAGAAGCAAAATTCAACTCAGTAAATGTGAAGATCTCATTGGCTTTATTCGACGACTCATAAATCAGGCAGCATTCCATCTAACAATTAGAAAGAAGGAGCTGTACAAAATGGAATGCTTTTATAGTCAGAAACTAGGTGGGATGAGGAAGGTTTTCCTAAAAGAAAAGAAAGGATTGTTTCTGACAAGGTTACCTTCTTTTGCGGGAGGGGCAAGGGGGGTTCTATCATGTAAATTACCTCACCAGTGCTGATCGGGGAAATTCCGGATTGACTGGTTATAGGTCACATTCCTCCAATTAAGTCTTGGTTTGCTGTTGAGGTGGTGGTGAGAGAATTCATTTGGGGCCTGGTTGGTTTGTGCGTTTGTTAGTTTTTAACAAAGCTTATGCCAGGTCCTGGTGTTTTCTGCCTGAAGGAATTTCAGTACAGAATAGTCCAATGTGTGATTTTTATTTATTTTTTTTCAAAGACTTTTATTTATTTATTTGACAGAGATCACAAATATGCAGAGAGGCAGGCAGAGAGAAAGAGGAGGAAGCAGGTTCCCTGCTGAGCAGAGAGCCTGATGCAGGGCTCAATCCCAGGACCCTGAGATCATGACCCAGGCCGAAGGCAGAGGCTTAACCCACTGAGCCTCCCAGGCACCCCTAAATGTGTGATTTTAGACCCTGGGGCCTTGTTTACTCCATGACAGACAAGTGACATTTACTATACCCTGGAAAGCTTTGGGTCAGGTTGTATGATTTGTGACCTTAAGAAACGGACTCAGCTCCTCATCTGGGTTGATGTAGCCCAAAATACAGTCTGCGCACAACAGAAGCTTGGAGACAGTGGCATCTACGGAACTCTTGGGAAGGGACTTCCACCTTCCTTCCGATGTAGACTACAGATTCAGCCCCCGCTAACCAAGCTCCTCAGGACCTGGGCAAGGCCAGCTGCAACCTGTGCATTAAGTTGGTGTGGCTCCTAGCCACCAGGGCAGGAGAGGACTAGACTCTCTCTTGTCTGGGACATCTATTAATGTACCCTAGATTTTTTCTCCCAGCCATACATATTACACTGATGATTCATCTCTCTGTGTGTGTGTGTGTGTGTGTGTGTGTGTGTGTATTAGTAAATAGTTGAAAGCACTGACTCTAGGATTAGATTGCTTGAATTCAAATCCTGGCAGAGTCACTGTACCTCTGCGTTTTACTGCGTTACTTTTAAGCTTCAATGTTCTTATTCTCAGATAGGAATAATAATGCTATCTCATGGGGTTACCTGTGAGAATTAAATGAGCCTGTGTACATAGCACATATCAGAATCTGTAAACGCATAAACCATTAACAAGGGTTCGCTACAGGTTTTTAGTCCTTACCCATCTAAAAACATGTTTCCTTCCACACATGCTAACTCGTACACTTCTCCCATCACGGCCTTACGTATTTGTTGTTGTTTCGCTCTAAGTGCAGGAATTCACATTCGTCTCTCCTTAATTTCTTCTTGACGAGAGCATGGCACCCGGAATCAGATAACTTTGGTTTCAATGTCAAATCAACCTGCCTCTTGGGGCGCCTGGGTGGCTCAGTGGGTTAAAGCCTCTGCCTTCGGCTCAGGTCATGATCCCAGGGTCCTGGGATCGAGCCTTGCAGAGGGCTCTCTGCTCAGCAGAGATCCTGCTTCCTTCTTTCTCTCTCTGCCTGCCTCTCTGCCTACTTGTGACCTCTGTCTGTCAAATAAATAAATAAAATCCTTAAAAAAAAAATCAACCAGCCTCTTATCAGCATTATGAGAATTAAGTAAAAACGACTGTGGCAAGAGACTAAATCAGAGGTTCTCGGCTGGGGGTGATTTTGCCTCCCAGGTGACATTTGGCCATGTCTGCAAATATATTTTTGGTTGTCACACCTTGAGCCTGTTACTAACACCTAGTGCGTAGAGGTTTAGTGATGCTGCTAAACATCCTACAATGCAGAACAGCTCCTCACGACAAAGATTTAATGGCCCAAAATATTAATAGTACTGAGGCTGAGAAACCACGCATTAAATTGCAAAATCAGTTGTTAACTGTTTTAGCACCAAACAAACCTGTTGAAATAATTTTGAGCCCATCTCTGATCTCTAACACCATAGCTTCTCCCTGCTTTAGATTATGACATTTGATCAGCACGCCATCTATACCGTTATCCAAATTACTAATAAAAATTGATGGTATAGGATAGGATAAGGACAGAGTAATCAGATTACTGTTGAGGGAGGATGCATGGCAGTTACATGTGAGTGCACTGATATGAAATCTGTTGGAGTTCAAGTCCTAGCTCCATGATAACTAGCTGTGTGACCTTGGAAGTTATTTAACTAATATGCGCTTCGTCTTCCTCATTTGTAAATCAGAGAGTAATATTTCCGTAGAGTTGCGGTGAGGATTAAATGGTATTACCAGGTAAAGTGTTTAGTCTGGTGACTAGTTCATAGGAAGTGTTTGTGTTAACCAATCATCAACACTAACGGAGTAATATTGTTTAGGTGTACTTGTTCAAGAAGTTATATGTTCCCTGCTCTGTACCCCAATACAAACCACATTTTGCCGTTTTATCAACATAGTATTATAATACAACTTGTCGTCTATTTTGTCGAAATCCTCACATTACAAGCATTTTTATTTAAAAAATTAGCTCTAATAATTGTTTTTTACCGAAACCACTGCTGTGCGTCAGAAACAGACCGTGTCAGGCCTATATGTTTATTCACGTGTGTGGGCTGGGGGGCGGGTCTTCCCAAGATGGGCCACTTTGGCGTGAAAAAAAAAAAAAAGCTATCCAAGGCCAGCAGATTCAGAAAAAGCTCTTTACCTCAACTGCCTGCTAGTACCAGGAAGACAGCTGTCCACAGAGATTCCTCTTTACCGAAGAAACTTATCTACCAAAGGAAAAAAAAAAAAAAGAAAAGAAAGAAAGAAAGAAGGAAACTTATCTACATAATAGGGCAATCTTTGTTTCTCAAACCTCTCCTCTCACCTTCCTGATAATGGCCTTCCTTCTGTTCGTATCCTCTGACCTTTATTCCTCTCCTTAGCTCATATAAGTGTCATGTTGCTTGACTGTCCTTGGAATTTCCATGTCTATGTAGAGTCCCTGTGCATATGCTATTAAATTTTTATGCTATTAAATTTGATTTTCTCTTGTTAATCTGTCTCGTGTCAATTTGATTCTTAGTTCCAGCTAGAAGGACCTTGACGGGCAAGAAAATTCTTCCTCCCTGACAGCAGGGAGATGAGGGAAACTGATTATGCCACCTTTATGGCATTGAAAGGATTTTGGATTTTATTTTGAATGAGATAGGAAGTCGTTGGAGGGTTTAAACAAGGTTCCATTGCAGTGGGGAGAAAGTGGATGGGGATAAGGAGAAACAAGAATGACCATGCATTGATACTTAATTGTTGAAGCTGAATGATGAGCAGGTACAGGGTTTTGCTATGTTCTTCTTTCTTCTTTTGTATTTGTTTAAAACTTCCCTTAATAAAAATGAAAGAAATGGAAAAGAACCCTTTAGCTGCTGTGTTAAAAGTAGATGGAAGAGGGGCAAATGTAGAAGCAAAGGGGACCAGTTAGAAGGCTCCTGCACTTATCTGGGGAGAATTGATAGTGGCTTGGGATGGTTAAGGTGAAGAGGTAGAGAAGTAGGTAAGTTCTGGATATATTCTGGAGGGAAGGTAGAAAGAATTGGTTAATGGATGTGGAGGTGGAGTGGGAGAGAAACCAGAATCAAGGATGACTAAAGGACTAGAAAAACAGAGTTCTTATTAACTGAGATGAAAAAGAGTGATGGATGCAGGGAAGAGCTGATGTTCAGCTGTACCTTTTACAGGTTTAGGTGCATATTAAAGTAAGTGTAGATGCCATGTAAATGGTTGGATATAAGAATCTGAGGTTTGGGGCAGTAAGGATCAGAGGTATGAATTTGGGAGTAGGAGTGTATAGATAGCGTTGACGGCCATGAGAGATTACATGAGAACACTGACTACAATTCTGTAATAGTCTGTGATTCTTTTGAAAAATAGCCCTGGGTGGCTTAGTCAGTCTGACTCTTGGTTTGGCTCAGGTCATGATCTCAGGGTCATGGGATCAAACCCCACCTCAAGCTCCCACTCAGCAGAGAATCTCCTTAGGACTCCCTCTCCTTTCTCTGCCCCTCACCTCAAAAAAAAAAAAAAAAAAAAAAGAATAAGTATTGAAAAACAGCCCTTCCTCCTACAAAGCTCAGACACACTCAGGTTGGTTCTCTGAATGTAGGAACAATGGACTATCTGAAAAATGACTATACTCAGTGCTCTGAGTGCACACATATTAATCACTTTTATGAGGACTTCCAAGTATCATTTAATAAATTGTATGGTCCTCGGCCACATTAAATGGAGTCCACTTGTTCTGGCAGCATGAAGAGAAATAATTTTACATCTTGAGGGGCACAATGAACGATAAATTCAGTCATTCTCTTTTTCAATGTCAGCAATCTCAGCGGTTTATCAAGTATCAATTGTTTGGTTTATTCCTATGCTGATCAGTCACCCTTCTAATGATCTGCCAATGAAAATGCCCACAATTATTTAAGCCACAAACCAGTGATGAGGGCTAGAAGAGTAAGATTGTGCTTTCTCAGTCTGGGCCTGCTAATCAAATGTTCCGTGGGGTCTCCTAGATGTTCTCCCACAGATATTTACAGTGCTTTCCCAACAGGTTGATCATTATAATCACCAGCGGGGATTGTCAGGGCCCCACCTTTGGAAACTCTGAGTCAATACGTCTGGGGCGGAGCGCAGGTATTTGTATTTCTAACTAGTGCCCATGTTTGGGAAAGACTGCTAAGCAGTTTCAAGAAGCATTTTATTTCTTCTTTCTTTACCAGTGTGCTTCCCAGGCCCCACCGACCCGCCCTCTTACAAGGTCTTTCTTAAGTCTGATTGTTTCTTGCAGCTAGCAGCAAGGAACCAGAATCTGAGGTCAGTTGGAGCCGGTTATGGAAGTATGGGGTTTGAGTTGCAAGGATTCTTTGGCCCTGACTCCACAGTCCCTCGTAATCTGCTCACTTTCATTTTTTGAATCTAAGCCTTTTAAGTTAGTAGGACTGCAGGGGGTTCAGATGGAAATACTCCCCTAACAGAAAAATGAAAAACTGAAAGAAGAGACTTCCTGTCAAACTGAGATCCTGGGGCCCCTGGGTGGCTCAGTGGGTTAAGCCTCTGCCTTTGGCCTAGGTCATGATCTCAGGGTCTTGGGATGGAGGCCCGCATCAGGCCCTCTGCTCAGGGAGCCTGCTTCTCTCTCTCTGCCTACTTGTGATCTCACTCAAATAAATAGATAAAATCTTAAAAACAAAAACAAAAAAAAAACAAAACGGAGATCCTTCCACTAGGGCGCTGGGGAAACCAGAGAGGATCATTTTGATATTCCAGGAACCGAAACTGGAGAATAAACACAATAGGATAATTTTGAGATGTTTACTCTCCACAGGGTCTGGGCCAGGTGGTTTTCTCCCTTTCAAGGTATAAACCCCTTGAATTCTATCTGTGGGCTGCTTGGGCATGTCTGTAGACCTCCTGTTGGGAATCTCAGCTCTAAATATACTTTCCACAGTAAAGCCAGAGTGAAAATTTTAAAAATACAGATTAGAGGGCGCCTGGGTGGCTCAGTGGTTTAGGCCACTGTCTTCGGCTCAGGTCATGATCTCAGGGTCCTGGGATCGAGTCCCGCATCGGGCTCTCTGCTCGGCAGGGAGCCTGCTTCCCTCTCACTCTCTCTGCTTGCCTCTCTGCCTACTTGTGATCTCTCTCTGTCAAATAAATAAATAAAATCTTTAAAAAAAAAAATACAGATTAGAGGTTGTCATTTCCTTGTTAAAACTCTTCAGTGGCTTCCTGGACTTAAAGGCGAGACTCTGTTGACAGTCTCCTCCCCAAAAGCTCTCTGCGTTGTGTCCCAGGCTCACCCTTCCAACCTCTTAACTCCCGCCCTACCCGCCTCCATGCTAAAGATCCACACCGGCTTTCTTTCTGTATCGACCACAGGGCCTTTCCCCGTACTCTTTGTACTTGCAGTGTTTTCCCTCAGTCCTCTGGGCTGATTTTATCTTCACAGTCTAGTTTCAGACACAATAGTGCCATCTTATTTTCTGTATAACATTTATTACCAGCAAGTGTTTTCCTGTTTGTTCGTTTGTTTACTGGTTTCTTATAGGTGTTCTGCTACTACAATGTAACCCATGGGAATAGAGATCTTATCAGATTTATTTAGCTGTGAAAAGGCTACATTTAGAATAGTGCTTCGCTCAAGGTGCTACTCCATATATTTTTGCTAAATCAATAAATGAATAAGCAAGAGAGAAATTGGCAAGGCTGATAAGGACTAAATTGATGAAGGTGGTTATCTCAGGCATGGGGTTGCTGAGAGTGCAGGGGAGGCGGAAAAGGCTTGCATGTTTTTCTTTATACTCTTTCACACCATAAATGGAGAAAAATGACTAAGGGTGATTTTAAGTTTCCTCTCTATGTTTTTATGTATTTTCCCAATTTTCTAAAATAAATATGTTTTACTCAGAAGTCAGAAAAGTGAAATAAAATGTAAACAGCAATTATAGTTCTTTATCAACTTTTGCATTTTCAGAGAACTCTGGCCTTCACATTCTTGCACAAACACCATTGCTTTCGTTTTCTACCAAGGACTTAATCATCTATCTTGGTGTAAAGCCATATATTAGAATATTTTCTGAGTAGTTATCAGTCTGACTTTTCTTGGACATCATTAAGGAAAAGCACAAGATTTAGATGGTCTCCATGGTAACTAACTCAGGGCCAAGACTGATCCTTGAGGCGAACAACAGTGGTTATTCCAGCACAGGAACATTTTTTGGATTTACCCCAGGTTGGGAAGGACCCTGTATGTTTAGTTATCTGAGCACCAGTCTCTGGAACGTTCTTTAGCCAAAGACTGCCTTACAAATGCAATCTTTTTTTTTTTTTAAAGATTTTTATTTATTTATTTGACAGAGAGAGATCACAAGTAGGCAGAGAGGCAGGCAGAGAGAGAGAAAGGGAAGCAGGCGCCCCGCTGAGCAGAGAGCCCGATGCGGGGCTCGATCCCAGGACGGTGAGATCATGACCCGAGCCGAAGGCAGAGGCTTTAACCCACTGAGCCACCCAGGCGCCCCTACAAATGCAATCTTTGCTCATCTTTACTCATCTTTGCTCCCCCAGTAAGAAGTTAACTCTTCGATGAAGTGAAACCCGCCTTCTATATACCCCGTGTGAGCCCTGGTTCATTCTGCCTTACAAGTAGGAACTCTACATGGTTATTCTGCCCCTGGTTTATTGATGGCAAAGACCAGGGCAGGCAGAGAAACATTAAGAAATGTGATGGTTAATTTTCTGTATCACCTTGACTGGGCCTCAGGGTACCCAGACATTTGGTTAAACATTCTTTAGGATGTTTCTGTTGGGGGTGTTTCTGGATGAGGTCAATGTCTGAACTGGTGGACTGAGTAAAGCAGATTACCTTCCCTAATGTGGTGGGATCCCATCCAGTCAGTTGAAGGCTGAATAGAACAAAAACGCTGAGTAAGAACACTTCTTGCCTGACTGCTTTCAAGCTGGGACATCAGTTTTTTTTCCTGCCTTTGGACTTAATCTGAAACATTGGCTCTTCCTGGGTTTTAAGCCTACTGACATTTGGACTAGAACTACACCATTAGCTACCCTGGTCATTCCTAGCCTTCTCCACTGAGACTGGAACCATACTATCAGGTTTCCTGTGCCTCCAGCTATAGATTTTTATATGTATACACACACACACACAACACACACAAACATATATATACACATATACATATGTATCTCCTGACTAATACAATGAACTCAATTCTATTACGTGTCAGACCCTGGGCTCAGAGGTGAGTTCCCCCTCTCTCTAGCATAAAAGGAGATAATAGACTTACTTCAATGTGGTAAGAGCTTTCAGCTGAATTGCCTACCTACAAGACGTTGTGCGAGCACAGAAGGAGGGCCTACCTGCATAAGGAAATGAGAGGGCTTCCCTAAAGAGGTGACAAGAGCAACATTGTGGAAAATGACCCTGTATTGAGAAGACTGAAGAACTTGAACTCCTAATACATCCACCAACATGGATGAATTTCAGTCACAATTTTGCGTGGATCAAAAAAAATCAGACACGGGGCGCCTGGGTGGCTCAGTGGGTTAAAGCCTCTGCCTTCGGCTCAGGTCATGATCCCAGGGTCCTGGGATCGAGCCCCGCATCGCAGGGTTCTCTGCTCAGCAGGGAGCCTGCTTCCTCTGCTCTCTCTCTGCCTGCCTCTCTGCCTACTTGAGATCTCTGTCTGTCAAATAAATAAATAAAATCTTTAAAAAAATAAAAATAAAAAAAATAAAAATAAATAAAAAAATCAGACACAAAGAGGACATATGAAGATTCTGTGGGCATCCTTAAAACCCAAGCCCTGATACTGAATTTGGGAGGACAGTATCCAAAATGTCATCATTGGTGGTGATTACCTAATGTACAGACAACAACTGAAGAATGTCATTTGTCTTCTTGACAGGACAACATTTTTTTCAACAACAATAATGCAATAAGGAGTAAAACTAATTATTTTTTTTATTGGTCTTTAGGTTAAAAAACAATGAACAATTTAAAAAGAACACATTTCAGCTCTATTGAAATTTAATAAATATTTCATTTATGAACGAAAATTCACCCTTCAAAAAAATTGTACCTCACAGTTTCCAGAGGTTCATTGTGTTAAATTTTAAACACATATAAAAGCTCCAAATGGTCACATGGAATTACAGAATTGAAGCAACTTGAACTCTTTTTGTCTTTATTATGATTACTGCTCTATCGTGTTATTTTGAATCCACTCTTTAAATGTAGGAATATGTGTTTCCACAGAGGTGGAGACAAGAACTATGCATGAAGCAAGCTTGAATGATTCTGAATTAAGAACTTACTCTGTAAAATGAATGCATGTAGCTGAGTCTGTGTATATTTGGCTAATTGTAGAAATGAAGTTCTCTAAGGATGTCTGGGTAGCTCAGTTGGTTAAGTATCTGCCTTAGGCTCAGGTAGGATCCTGGGAGTCCCAGGATCGAGTCCTACGCTGGGCTCTTACCTCGGAGGTGAGCCTGCTTCTCCCTCTGCCTGCTGCTCCCCCTGCCTGTGCGGGCTCTCTCTCTCTTTGACATAGATAAATAAAACCTTTCAAAAAGGAAAAAGTGAAGTTCTTTGAACTAGCTTCCACAACAAATAAAATGCTTATTACAGCAAAAGTTATAATGGTATGCTAACTTGATACTTACATGTAATACTAAAATTCAGCAATAGTAGTTACTGTTGTTCAGAATAACAGTGCTCAAACTTTTTGGTCTCAGGGGAATAAAAAAATCTTTTTGTTCTTAGGATGTTACTGCATTCTTACAAATTGTTGAGCCCTCTGCTTTTGTTTGTGTGTTACATCTATTGATATTCACCTTGTTAGAAATTAAAACTGAAAAAATTTAAATATTTCTTTTTAAACTAAATTTCCATCTTAAAAATGCATAATTCACTGCTTATTAACATACATAATACAAATTTATAAAAAATAATTTTCCAAAACCAAACAAAAATTTTTGATGAGAATGACATCCTCTCATATTTACACAGCTGCAGTCTCATATGTGCTTCTGCATCTAATTTGTTGCAATATGTTATTCCAGTTAAAGTATATGAAAAGAATCTGGCCTCATAAGTATGTAGTTGGAGAAGGGAGGGTCTTTAATAGCCTATGAAATAATTAAAGATATCAAAGACTTGATGCTATACTAAAACTTGACAGTAAATAGTTTCTTACAGGTTAGTTGTAATGTGTTCTGAAACCACATAAACTTTCCATACTCTGTTACATTAAAATCTGTTGGCTTATCTTACATCCCGAGTGCATCTTTTTTCTCATGCATGACTTTGTAACAGTGGGCATTGGTGATTTGGAAAATATTATTTCCTTGAATCAATGCAACTTTTCTAAATGTTGACACATTTCTTTTTATAATAGCAAAAAGTTCACATTTTTTTTTAAGATTTTATTTATTTATTTGACAGACAGAGATCACAAGTAGGCAGAGAGGCAGGCAGGGGTGGGTGGGGGCAGGTGGGGGGTGGGGGAAGCAGGCTCCCTGCTGAGCAGAGAGCCTGAAGCGGGGCTCCATCCCAGGACTCTGAGATCATGACCTGAGCTAAAGGCAGAGGCTTAACCCACCGAGCCACCCAGGTGGCCCATGATCAAATTTGTTAATTTCACCATTGATCTCATCAGAAAAGTGTATGTTTATGGAAGCTTTTAGCTCGCAATAGCAGATACAGATTTCCAACATTCAATTTCGGTTTGAAAGCTCAAATTTTAGGTAATGAATATTTAAGTTGTTTTCTTTGATAATGTTAGGCTTACTTAGATCACTTTTGAGATAATAGTACTAAATAACCAGGTCTGAATAACTATAGTCTATCAGCTATATCTGTCGATATATATATATATATAATTTCTTTATTTTCAGCGTAACAGTGTTCATTGGTTTTTGCACCACACCCAGTGCTCCATGCCGTACGTGCCCTCCCTATTACCCACCACCCGGTTCCTCAACTTCCCACCACCCCTGTCCCTTCAAAACCCTCTGGTTGTTTTTCAGAGTCCATAGTCTCTCATGGTTCATCTCCCCTTCCAGTTTCCCTCAACTCCCTCTTCTCTCCATCTCCCCATGTCCACCGTGTTCTTTGTTATGCTCCACAAATAAGTGAGACCATATGATACTTGACTCTCTCTGCTTGACTTATTTCGCTCAGCATAATCTCTTCCAGTCCCGTCCATGTTGCTACAAAAGTTGGGTATTCATCCTTTCTGATGGAGGCATAATACTCCATTGTGTATATGGACCACATCTTCCTTATCCATGTCGATATATATATTTTAAGTGGGCTCTACACCCAGCATGGAGCCCAGTGTGGGTCTCGAACTCAAGACTCTGAGATCAAAACCTCAGCTGAGACCAAGAGTCAGACACTTGACCAACTGAGTCATCCAGGCGCCCCATCAGATATATTTTTTTTAAACTCAAAATGGTGTCCCATAGAAGTGGCTGGATCAGCTCTCAATTGAAATAATCACTGCAGTGCTCCTCCTTGGGTCAGCAGAGTGCTTTAGGCTTCATTACTCAAAAAAGATGGGTGCTCCCAAACTACTAGAACTCATACAGCAATTCAGTAACGTGGCAGGATACAAAGTCAATGTACAGAAATCAGTGGCTTTCTTATACACTAACAATGAAAATACAGAAAGGGAAATTAGAGAATCGATTCCATTTACTATAGCACCAAGAACCATAAGATACCTGGGAATAAACCTAACCAAAGAGGTAAAGGACTGTACTCGAGGAACTACAGAACACTCATGAAAGAAACTGAAGAAGACACAAAAAGATGGAAGACTGTTCCATGCTCTTGGATTGGAAGTATAAACATTGTTAAAATGTCTATACTGCCTAGAGCAATCTATACTTTTAATGCCATTCCGATCAAAATTCCACCAGTATTTTTCAAAGAGCTGGAGCAAATAATCCTAAAATTTGTATGGAATCAGAAGAGACCCCAAATTGCTAAGGAAATGTTGAAAAACAAAAACAAAACTGGCGGCATCACGTTACCCCGATTTCAAGCTTTACTACAAAGCTGTGATCACCAAGACAGCGTGGTACTGGCATAAAAACAGACACATAGACCAGTGGAACAGAGTGGAGAGCCCAGATATGGACCCTCAACTCTATGGTCAAATAATCTTCGACAAAACAGGAAAAAATATTCAATGGAAAAAAGACAGTCTCTTCAATAAATGGTGCTGGGAAAACTGGACAGCGATATGTAGAAGAATGAAACTCGACCATTCTCTTACACCGTACACAAAGATAAACTCAAAATGGATAAAAGACCTCAACGTGAGACAGCAATCTATCAGAATCCTAGAGGAGAACATAGGCAGTAACCTCTTCGATATCAGCCACAGCAACTTCTTTCAAGATATGTCTCCAAAGGCCAAGGAAACAAAAGCGAAAATGAACTTTTGGGACTTCATCAAGATCAAAAGCTTCTGCACAGCAGAGGAAACAGTCAGCAAAACAAAAAGGCAACCCACGGAATGGAGAAGATATTTGCAAATGACAGTACAGACAAAAGGTTGATATCCAGGATCTATAAAGAACTTCTCAAACTCAACACACACAAAACAGATAATCACATCAAAAAATGGGCAGAAGATATGAACAGACACTTCTCCAATGAAGACATACAAATGGCTATCAGACACATGAAAAAATGTTCATCATCACTAGTCATCAGGGAGATTCAAATTAAAACAACATTGAGATACCACCTGACACCAGTTAGAATGGCCAAAATTAGCAAGACAGGAAACAACGTGTGTTGGAGAGGATGTGGAGAAAGGGGAACCCTCTTACACTGTTGGTGGGAATGCAAGTTAGTGCAGCCACTTTGGAGAACAGTGTGGAGACTCCTGCAGAAATTAAGAATAGAGCTTCCCTATGACCCTGCAATTGCACTGCTGGGTATTTACCCCAAAGATACAGATGTAGTGAAAAGAAGGGCCATCTGTACCCCAATGTTTATTGCAGCAATGGCTACGGTCGCCAAACTGTGGAAAGAACCAAGATGCCCTTCAACGGATGAATGGATAAGGAAGATGTGGTCCATATACACAATGGAGTATTATGCCTCCATCAGAAAGGATGAATACCCAACTTTTGTAGCAACATGGACGGGACTGGAAGAAATTATGCTGAGCGAAATAAGTCAAGCAGAGAGAGTCAAGTATCATATGGTCTCACTTATTTGTGGAGCATAACAAATAACATGGAGGACATGGGGAGATGGAGAGGAGAGGGAGTTGAGGGAAACTGGAAGGGGAGATGAACCATGAGAGACTATGGACTCTGAAAAACAACCAGAGGGTTTTGAAGGGGCGGGGGGGGGAGGTTGAGGAACCAGGTGGTGGGTAATAGGGAGGGCACGTAGGGCATGGAGCACTGGGTGTGATGCCAAAACAATGAACACTGTTATGCTGTAAATAAACAAAAAAAACAAAAAAAAAAAAGAAAAACTCAAAAAAAAAAAAAGATGGGTGCTCAAGGGTTGAGATGTAATAAATTCTTTATTGTTTCATTAGGGACATTCTCAAGTAACACTAGGTTTTTGTTAACTGTGAGTGTCTAGTGGTGAAGAATGAGATGTGTACCAGCACGATTCGTGCCCCTCCCTCATTGCGGAGTGAGCAGCTGTACTCACCATTGTTTCTGGACCACCAGGACACGTAGTCGACACAATGAGAAGGCAGAGAATGTTTTATGTTATTATGAAAATATTTTTACCCCATAGACTCTCTGAAAGGATTTCAGGTTACTTTAGGTCTGTGGATCATATTTCAGGGTTAGAACTTACACCAACAAATGATGTTTTTTCCTAGATGAGTATTTCATTATGACATTGTTTAGCATTTCCAGCCCGTGGTAGTAAAGCACATACCGGCTTTTAGTCAGTTTTATTATTGCTTTCACATTCTTCACAGACAATACGATCTTTTATTGTCTGCACCCAGGGCACACTTTTCTATTGCTCTGCCCTTGGTACACCAATGGATGTTATGTGTGTGTGTGTGTGTGTGTGTGTGTGTGTGTGTGATATGATATGTATATGTGTATATATGTATACATGTATATATGTACTTTTCTTTTAGAATTGATTTCTTTATTAATGTATTTATTACAAACACTTCCTCTCAGTCAGCGGTTTAAGGATGTCTTTTGATGAATATAAATCCTTTTTTAATTTTTAATAAATTTTGATTTTTAGAATAGCTTTATTTTTTAAAATTTATTTTTAAAGATTTTTATTTAGTTGAGAGAGATAAAGAAAGCAGAAAAGAGCATAGACGGTGGGGAGGAACTGGGGGCTTGAGTGGGAAAGCAGACTCCCTGCTGAGTGGGAAGCCTGATGTGGGACTCGATCTCGGAACCCTGAGATCATGACGTTTAACTGACTGAGCCACCCAGGGGCCCCTAGAATAGATTTAGAGTTACAAGAGAGTTGCAATGTGATAGAATTCCTGTCTATCTATAACCCAGTTTCCCCTAAGGTTAGTGTCTTATATTACCATGCGCATTTGTCACAACTAGCAATCGAACACTGACATATTACAATGAACTAAATTCTTGATTTTCTTTTCATTTCACTCATTTTTCTCATACTTAATTAACATAAAACACTAATGTCCCTTTTCAGTTTTAGAATTCAGTTTGGGATACCACACTGAATTTGGTTATCCTGTCTTCTCATATCCCCCGTTCTGTGACAAATTCTTAGTCTTTCCATGTTTTGGATGACTTTGACAGCTTTGAAAGGTACTATTCTGATATTTTGTATAATGTCCCTCAATTTGGGATTGTCTGATGTTTTTGTCATGGTTAGATGGGAGTTACAAGTTTAGTGTGGAAGGTCTCAAAGGTGAAGTATCTTTCTCAAATTTAAAATGTGTATGCTTGCTATTAATGAAATTATATTGGCTTTCATTAGACTTAGTTTTTTAATCCCCTTGTACATATTTTCATACTTTTCTTTTTTTAAAGTTTGTGTAAACATTGAGGTATAATTGACATATATAACATTATATTAATTCCAGGTATACAACATAACGATTTGCTGCTATTTGTATATATTATGAAATGACCACCACGATAAGTCAGGTGATGGGTAACATCCATTACCATACATACTTGTAATTTTTTTTCTTGTGATAAGAATTTTTAAGATTTACTCTCTTAGCAACTTTCAAATATGCAATACAGTAGTGTTAAGTGTAGTCACCATGCATACATTACAGTCCCATGAGTTATTTATTTTATTTTATTTTATTTTTTTTAAAGATTTATTTATTTGACAGACAGAGAGTGAGCACAAGTAGGTAGAGCAGCAGGGAGAGGGAGAAGCAGGCTCCCCGCTGAGCAGGGAGCCCGATGCGGGACTCAATCCCAGGACCCTGGGATCAGGACCTGAGCTGAAGGCAGACACTTAACGACTGAGCCACCCAGGTGCCCCAATTATTTATTTTATAATTGGAAATTTGTACCTTCTGATCTCTCCACCCATTTCACCCTCCCCAGTACTCCTCCGCTGGCAAACTTCAGTCTGTTCTCCTAATTCATGAGCTTTTGGTTTTTTGTGTTTTTTTCTTGAATTTACTTTTTAAAATTTAGATTCTACATTTAATGAGATCATATGGTATTTGTCTTTCTCTATCTCTATTTCAATTGGCAGAATGCCCTCAGGGTCTATCCATGTTGTCACAGGCGGCAAGATTTCATTCTTTTTCATGGCTGAATAATACTCACTTGAATACATAACCATAATTTCTTTATCCATTCATCCATCGATGGACACCTATGTTGTTTCCATATCTTAGCTATTGTAAATAATGCCACAGTGAACATGAGGGTGTGATATCTTTTTGAGCTAGTGTTTCTGTTTGCTTCAGATAAGTCCCCAGGTGTGGGATCGCTGGATCATACGGTAGGTCAATTTTCAATTCTTTGAGGAAACTTCATACTGTTTTCCATAGTAGCTGTACTCCACCAAACAGTGCACAACGGTTTCCTTTTCTCTCTGTCCTCACCAATGCTTGCTATTTCTTGTCTTTTATTTTATTTATTTATTTTTTTTATAATTTTTTTTAAAGATTTTATTCATTTGCTACAGAGAGAGAGATCATAAGTAGGCAGAGAGACAGGGGGAAGCAGGCTCCCTGCTGAGCAGAGAGCCCGATGCGGGGCTCGATCCCAGGACCCTGAGATCATGACCTGAGCCGAAGGCAGAGGCTTAACCCACTGAGCCACCCAGGCGCCCCGTATTTCTTGTCTTTTAGATTCAGAAATACTTAATTTTTTGACATGAAATCTAATTTAACAGTCTTTTACAATATGTTCTTTTATGCTTATTCCAGGATTGCATTCCTGGCATGAATTACACTTGGTCATAATATTTTTATTATCTTTTTTATACAAAGGAGAAAACGCATATAATCATCTCAATAGACACAGAAAGAAAAGTTGATAAAATTTAGCAAGCCTTCATGAACTTTTAGTAATCTAGAAATAGAAGGAAACTGATGTTATGCTGATCTTATAAAATGAATTGAATCTATTCTCACCTCTTTTCTACTCTGTGGGAGAGGTTTTTTGTTTGGTTGATTAGTTTGTTTTGTTTTAAATACTGTGTGTTTTTTTCCTTAAATGATCAGAAGAATTCACTACTAAAGCTATTTTGACTTTAGGTTTTCTTTGCGGGACATTTTTTAAGTAAGGGACGCAATGTCACTGACATTTAATTTCATTCACATTTTTTATTTCTCCTTGTATTAGCTTTGGTAAGTTGTGTTTTTCAAAGCATTTGTCCGCTTCAACTACATTTTTTCATAGCTTTATTGAGATATAATGAATATGCCATTAAATACTCCCATTTAAAATGTAAAATTAAAAATTTTTAGTATATTTTCCAAGTCCTGCAACTACCACCACAACCTAATTTTAGAACATTTCCATCCACCAAACAGAAACTTCATGCCAGTTTGCAATCACACCCATGTCCAACCCCAGGCCTAGGTAACCACTAATTTACTTTCTGTCTCTATAAATTTGCCTTGTCATTTCAAATAAATGGAATCATATATGATGTGGTGTTTTATATTTGACTTCTTTCATTTACTATATGTTTTCATGAAACTTATTTTTTTTAAGTTCACGTGTATTACAGCATGTGTCAGTACTTTTAATTTTTTTAAGCTTTTATTTATTCGCCACAGAGAGAGTGAGAGAGCACAGGTAGGGGGAGCAGCAGAGGGAGAGGAAGAAGCACACTCCACTGAGCAGGGAGCCCAATGAGGGGCTCAATCCCAAGACCCTGAGATCATGACCTGAGCCGAAGGCAGACGCTTAACCAACTGAGCACTCAGGTGTCCCTCTTTTTTTTTTCTTTTTAAAATAAATTTTGATTGAAAAGTATAACCTATTTACAGAAAAATGCACATATTTTTAAAAAATGGAATTTTTTATAATAAAACACTTTCATGAAACCACCAGACACATCAAGAACTAGGGGCGCCTGAATGGCTCAATGAGTTAAAGCCTCTGCCTTCGGCTCAGGTCATGATCCCAGGGTCCTGGGATGGAGCCCCGCATCGCATTGCATCGGGCTCTCTGCTCAGCGGGGAGCCTGCTTCCTTCTCTCTCTGCCTGCCTCTCTCCCTACTTGTGATCTCTGTTAAATAAATAAAATCTTAAAAAAAAAAGAAACCAATATCCTTGGTAATATCACAGAAATTAGTTTAGAATAAAAATGGAATCATGTAGAATGCATTATTCTGTATCTGCTCTAAATCAGCTATATACATTTTTAAAAACTTTAAAAAAATATTTTATTTATTTATTTGAGAGAAAAAGAGAGCAGAAGCAGGGAGAGGCGCAGAGGGACAAACAGAGGGACAAGCAGGCTCATCAATGAATGGGGAGCCTGATGCAGGGCGCAATTCCAGGACCCTGAGATCATGATCTGAGCCAAAATCAAGAGCTGGCTGCTTAACTGACTGAACCACCCAGGCACTCCTGTATTTTTGAAAACTTTTAAGAGCACGTTCACAACATCGTTGAGAGGAAGACAGAGATTTCGCATATACTTCTTGCCCCTACACATACATAACCTTGCCCATTAACAACATCACTCATCAGAGTAGTGTGTTACCAAGAATGAACCTACACTGACACATAATCAATCACCCAAAGTCCATGGTTAACCTTAGGGTTTCACATTTGGTACATACTATGGGTTTGGATAAGTGTGTAATGACATATCTCCATCATTATAATATCATCCAGAGTATTTTCACTGGCCTAAAAATCTACTCGGGGTTTTAAAATTGTTGAATGTCATTACACTGTATAGTTATATACCACACTTTGTTTATCCACTCATCAGTTGATAGACAGTTGGGTTGTTTCCACCTTGGGGCTATTATGAATAATGCTGGTAGGAACAAATATAAGTGTAAGTCTCTGTACAGACGTTCATTTCTCTTGTGTTGATACGTAGGAATGGAATTGCTGAGTCATACGGAAACTCTGTGTTTAACATCTTGAAAGATTTTTCAAAAGCGGTTTGCACCACCTTTTTTTGTATTTTATTGTGTCATATATATGAGGGTGGCAATATATAAGGGTTCCAGTTTTTCAACATTTTTGCCCACAAAATGGGGCAAATGTGTTTTCCCCCAAGTTATAGCCACCTTAGTGTCTGTGACAATCATCTCATTGTGATTTTGATTTGCATTTTCCTGAAGAATACTGATGTTGAGCCTCTTTTTTAGTTTATTAACTAATTTGCATGTTTTCTTTGGAGAAATGTTTATTGAAATCTGTTGTCTATTTGTCTTTTTTTAATTTTCTAAAGTGTATTTATTAGATCCCTTTGGTTGCATGTGACAGAAACCTCTACCTTAGATGAAAGAACAGAATGTACTTTGAGGACAGTGTTGGGGAGAGATATTCATGTTATGCAGTGAAACACCGGAAAGACTGGACACAGACCCCAGGGACTGTAGGATACCCAGGCAATCCTCTACCCATTGTTTATCTCTCCTTCCCAGTTGTTTCATTCCCATCTCTCATAGGGTTTGTCCTTCCACTCTCAGGTCACATGGCAAGACAGAGTTATTGAGAATTATTCCTAGGCTCCCCTCTCTCCATTTTAAAAGCCCAATCAGATATCTCTTAGTCATATTCTGATTTTCTGGGGAAGAGATTCTAATTACCCCAGCTTGGTTTATTTAGCCACCCTTAGAAGAAATAGCTGTGACCCAGAGGGTGGTAGCCCAGATGATAACCATGTAGATTCAGGGCAGTTGTTTACAATTACAGCTCTCTGGCACCTGATGTGTGTGTGTGTGTGTGTGTGTGTGTGTGTGTGCACGTTGAGCGGAGAAGTATTTTTGCATTTTTAAAAAGCTGGGGGTAGGGTGGGGTACTAGCAAAGAAGAATATGTAACAGGGATATATGTGGTCAGAAAAGTATAAATATTGGGGCTCCTGGGTAGCTCAGTCTGTTAAGCACCCAACCTTGATTTGGGCTCCTCATGACCTCAGGGCTGTGAGATTGAGCCTTGCGTTGGGCTCAACTTTAGGCAAGGAGCCTGCTCAAGATTCTCTATGCCTCGGGATGCCTGGGTGGCTCAGTTGGTTAAGCATCCACCTTCGGCTCAAGTCCTAGAATCAAGTCCCGAATCAGGCTCCTTGCTCAGCAGTGAGCCTGCTTCTCCCCCTGCCTGCCATTCCCACTGCTTGTGCTCTCTCTCTCTCTCTTTCTCCCTCTGACAAATAAATAATAAAATCTTAAAGAAAAAAAAAAAAGATTCTCTACCTCTCCCTCTGCCCCTTTCCCCACCTCTCTCCCTATTTTTTTTAAAGGTATATATATTTATTATCTGAACCATTGCAGAAAAAAAATTGCTGATCCCAATGTAGGGGGAGGGGAATAACTTCTCCAAAAGAAGGGTGAGATATACTGATCTGCCAACTAAAAGAAATCTATAGGTTATTCATTCCACAGCATATTAAAATGATCCCATGTTCCATCTGCTTGGGAAACCAGATAGCAAAATTAAAAGGACTTCTGTGTTGCAAGACTTCTCATAGTATTTGATATGTTAGAAAACATTATGAATCTTCAATAATCCTTTTTTTTTTTTTTAAAGTGGGCTCCACATTGGGGAGCTCAATGTGGGGCTTGAACTAACAACCCTCAGATCAAGACCTGAGCTGAGATCAGGAGTCAGATGCTTAACCAACCAAGCCATCCAGGTGTCCATTCAATAATCTTTAAAAGGAAGACACAATGTTTTTTCCCATATATATTTGACCATAGAACTTAATTTCCTCTTAGTTCCAAGGAAATAGTGTTTCATGGAACACACTTTGAGTAAACTTTTATAAAAGAGCTCCTGCATGCTCTAATGTGGCCTTCCAGTCATCCTTCAAGTTGAGTTCAACAATGACTTTGTAGCAGGCAGGGATGCTATGTGTAACGGGGGCCCACAATGAACAACGCATTCTCTGTCTTCAGGGAACTTTTAGTCTAGTGGAGAAGACTGATAAAAAAGATAACCTATTATAAGGCGCTGAAGAGGGTCTTAAAGGATAACAGAGTATCTAGAAACACAGAGAAGTGACACCACCTCAGCCTCATGGAGTAGAGGTGGGAACATCAGGAAAGTCTTTCATGAAGGCATGGTGACTGAGTCGAACCTCAAAGATCAACCAGCAGAAGTTTACCAGGTGAAAAGGAAGAACAAAAGGTGAGTTTTTGCACAGAGGCAGATAAAGGCAGTGGCATTAGATAGAATTGGATCATTTTAAGAGTAACTGAGTAGGACTCAGTCACTGATTACGTACAGCATATGAAAGAAGGGATGGCACAGAAGATAACGTTCAAGGTTAGGAGTTGGACAGTTGGGTGGAAGCCCATAATGAATTCAGTTTTGGATCTTTGGAGTTTGGATTCAGTTTTGGATCTTTGGATCTTTGGAGTCCTATCAGCCATCCTACTGGAGATAGCCTGCAAGGTTGGACATAAGAGGCTAGAGCTCAAGAGAAAGATCTGGACTGGATTACAGATGAAGTCATTGTCATACAGATGATAGTTGAAACTGTTTCCTTATTTTAAAATTAGGTTATTTGTGTTAATATTGAGTTATAAGATTTCTTTACATATTCTGGATACAAGTTCCTTACCAGATAGAGTTTTGCAAATATTTCCTATAAGCTGTGGGTTCTCTTTCAGTTGGTTGATGGTATTTTTTGACATCCAGGCATCAGTGGCTTTGAAAGCTGTCCATGTAATTCCTATATTTATCCGAAGTTGAGAGCTACTGTGCTGGACATCATTTCATTCATTCGTTAATTTAACAAACACTCATTGAAGATTGGCTGAGTTCTAGACACACTGTCAGGTGTTGGGTATTTAAAGGTCAATAAGACAAAAATAGTCTCTGCTTAAAATCTAGCAGGGAGACAGATGCTAAACAAAACATATGAATAATCATTTACTGCAACTGTTTAGTGTTTAAGTGTTTAGTAGATATCTCTGTTCAGATTTCCCAAGTTCATTGTGTCAAAAACTGAACTCCTAATCACTCTGTCCAAATCATTTCATCCTTGTATAGTCTCTAACCTGGTAATGTCCATTTCAGTCATCCAAGCCTTGATATTTACCTCTCTCCTTTATGTTTCTCATTCAAACAGTGCCCATTGCCCCCAATCGGTCATGAATGTAACCAATTCTTCTCTCATTCCCCCTTGCTGATATCTCAGGGCAGGTCCTCACATCTCATGCCTAGATGACTAGTTATCTACACCAATTCTAGAATGGTTCCCTTCCAATCCAGTCTCCATTATATCATCGGAATGATTATGCTCGAATGCAAGTATTTAATGGATCCTCAATACTTAAAAGATAAAATCCAGCTCTTTGCATGTCCCTCTAGGATCTGACAATTTTTGAGGCCTTATCTCCAACACAAAAACTACTCTCCTCTTACGCTCATTGCTTTGGTTATGTTGTTTGCTTATGTATTGCTACATAACAAACCATCTCAAAACCAAGTGACATAAAACAATAACTGTTTATGACCTAAGAATCCCAGAATATAATTTCTACAGTATTTTATTAATGAGGCAAGTCACTAAGGCCAATCCAGGGTGGAGGAATTAGATCCCACCTCTCACTAGGAGTAGCAAAGAATTGGTCATAGCGAGGAATCTGCCATACCAAGGGTACCATTTAGTGAACCATAGGTCTTTTTTTTTCTTTTTTCTCTTCCTTTTTTTTTTTAAAGATATATAAATACATATTTTTTTCTTTCTTTTCTCTCTCTTTCTTTTTTTATCAGGTCTATTTTTTTCTAATACTATTCCGTTTGCCTTTCCCCAGTTTCTCAGCTTGGCAGCCATATGCTCTTCCAGACTTGACTTCAGTGTCACAAAGTCTTTCTTGAGAGACAGGACAACTGCATGAGGTTTTTTCAATGACTTAGCATTTACTGAGTACAAGGCAACATGCCCCCAAAAAGAATAAACCAAGCCCTGGCCTCTGGGGCCTCTGGGATCACCCAGGCAGAGCTGATCCTTCTCCCTTTTCTGCCATGACTGTATATTGTATTTCTGCCTACATCACATTTGTTTCATGGTTATAAATATGATTGCTCTGCTACTACAGGGACCTCCTCAAATTCTCTGGTTTCATCTAAATTCTCTCCATTGCAGGTAATTGAAATCATTGTAAGAAAAAAGAAAAAGTAGGTATGGGAGGAGGACAGTATTGATTATCTGAGGATTATGAAATTGATTTTTTTTTAAAGGGAGGGATGGTGCTGGTATCTGGCATGACGATCCAGGCAGAAAATAATACCAAGTGGTCTTACTCTTACTCCCATTACTCTTTCCCTCTCTTCCTTCCTCTCTCTACTCTTCTCTCTTCTTCTCTTCCTTTATCCCTCACACGCCTTCAGTCTGTGTAGTGGCTTCCTTCACTCCTACTGTAGGCATTGTTCCCCCACATGATGAATCGTCTGGCTATGATGGTACTAGGTTTTCACAATGGTGTCCCCAGAGGTAAATGACAGTCTTTGCTATTAGTCCCAGAAGAAAATTCTTGAAAGGCAAGTCACTAAGGCCGGGGGAATGGAGCACTGCAGTTGGCCAATGCTGCCATGCTGGGGAAGGGCTGGTCTCTTATCAAAAATGTGGTAGAGAATTGTCTCAGGTCAAAAACCACTGGTTACCTCGCTTTCATCTCTGTTTCCCCACAGCTCTGCAGTTATTGACACATAGCAGGAGCTTCCTAAATCTTTATTGCAGGAAATGAATGAATGGAGGTGTTGATGAATGAGTGAATGAACCCTTGACTTGAAACGTTTTCCTCTCTGCACCAAAATCCTAATTCTGTGAAACTCTCTCAGACATTTCTCGCTGACTACAGAAGAAGTCAGGAATTCTGCTGTTTAACCAGTTCATGACCACTCTGTGTGAACCTGCCTTATAGGTACTGACACATGAAAGAACATGACTAAAATACCAAATTGCTAGGCTTTATTTTGTTTCATCTTTAGTCTGGGATTTTGTTTTTTTTTTTCCCCACACAGACTGCTCATTTATTAGCACTGGCGCTACAACACAAGGGTTTCCAGTGAAGACGCTGAGCGGCGTGGAGGTGGCAGAACAAGGTGAGGTTCAGATGAGTGAGTGGTGGACTCCTAGTTCTTCTACTCATCCTTGTCGTAGTCCCACTTGGCTGAGAAGCCCTGAATCAGGCTGACCTTTGTGTCGAGCATCCTCTTGGTGGCTTGGCCACCCACTCCTCTTCAAAGGTGTGCAGGATGGGGCCCTACACATAGTGCTTCCCCCAAATCAAAATCAGAGTGGCGAAGCCGATAAAGAACATGGTTTTGCCCGCAACTGCCTTCTACTCATTCGTGTTCCTCTTCATTTCAGTAAAGCTCTCCTTGAACTTGATGCAGTCCCATTCAACTTTTTCATCAATGGAGAGGCCACTCCAGGGACCCTTCTCCTTCTCTTACAAGACCTCTTCTCCTTCTGGCTGGCAGAGAAATTCTTGGCGTGGGCCACATAAGGCAGAGAATAGTCACGCCAGTCAATGTAATTCAGGAGAGCATAGTTTTCACTCTTCATGACATCTCCATGTGCTCCAACACACACTGAGGTGGAAATTGCTCACTTGCCAATTAGGCTAAACACTCTGGTAGCCAAAGTCCTGCCATTGCCACCTGCCATTGTCCACTGCGACCGCTGTGACCACCCTCTGTGCCCTACTCTGGGTTTTTTAGATGAGGAAAAGTTTGGTAAGTGTGGTATGTCCCTGTGAAAGATCCTCCAGGAAATCAGAGAGCTTCCAGGGGAGTCAGTACCGGGGTTAGAGCTCAGACGCAGCTGTGGGTGTCAGCAGCGTCTCATTACCAGCATCATGAGCTTACCTGGAAAGTTGCTGCAGTTTCTGGAGACCTCCTCACAGGCAGCCATCAATCCATAGCTTCTCTCAAAGGTTGGTGACTGAGCAGCAAGCTTTTGAAACTTCTTCCTGAGATCTTTCATTCACATTCACTGTGTTCCGAGAGATGAGAGAAAGTGGGAGACTGCTCATGATTTCATTCTCACCAGAGGTTTTTCTTTGGCCACTAGTTAGAAGAGACAGTCAGAATCTTACGGAGGAAGAGAAAGAAAGGCTAAATGCTTTCAGTAGCTCTCCGACCTTCTCAGAGTAGGTCTAAGCTCGTCCACAGGTCGTGTTTTTGTTTTTGTTTTTTCAGGACATGCTGGTTGCACTCAGTAAGTGCTAAGTCATAGGAAAAACAACATGTAATACCCTCAACATGTAATAGTCAAAGAAACACTATGCCACTGGTATTATCATTGGGCTCTCACCTCAAGAGCCCAGATTCCCTGATTCATCAAGACACTAGGATAGTGATAAATAAGCCAAGTCTTTGCATTTGGTAGCCCTTTTTTTTCTGGTGGAGGACACAATCAAAGCTAGAAACAATTATGTGGAAATAAGTACCCTGGTGAGATGGTTCCAGCTAATGATAAATGCTTTAAACATGTGATTTATAATGTGTTGAATAGAATAGGATTTAGGGCGGACTTTAGGGTTGATGGCTAGAGAAAATTCTCTGAAGAAGTAACTTTTGAGTAGTGAGAACGGAATGAGAAGAAGGAGTCAATTATGTGAAGACCCGCTGAAGAAGGAAGAACAGATGTCAGAGAGGCTGAATTTGATGTATTCAAGAGACATGAAGAAGGTCCTTGCACTGAGCTAGGGGAAGAGAGTAGGTAGGCCAGACCACGAGAGACCTTGTAAGCCAGGTAGAAACTTTGTATTTTATCTTAATTGTAGTGGAGGATTTTCAACAGGCAAGTTACATAATTAGACTCATGCCCTTTATCTGTGTCATCCAATATAGTAGCCACTAGACTTATGTGGTTATTCAAATTTAAATCAATTAAAATGAACTAAAATTTAGTTCCCAAGTTACACCAGATACATTTCAAATAGCTACATGTGATTACTGGCAGCTGTATTGGAAGTGTAGGCATAGAATACTTCCACTGGAAGTGTAGGCATAGAACATTTCCATCATTGCAAAAAGTTACTGTTCTAGAGAGAGTGGAAGCAGTTAGAGGCTACAGCTAGTTCAAGTTAAAGACATTGATATCTTAGACAAGGGGTTGTAATAGCCGAGATAGTGAGCAGCGTTGTACTTGGGGTAGAGTTGGAAGGTAAAGTCCATAGGACTTCCCAAAGAATTGTTTATGAGGGAATGAATGGAAGAGATGAATTAGCTATATTTACAGGTCTACTTTGACAAAGTTAGGAGGATTAGAAATATTTACATGTGGGGGCGCCTGGGTGGTTCAGTGGGTTAAAGCCTCTGCCTTCGGCTCAGGTCGTCATCCCAGGCTCCTGGGATCGAGCCCCGCATAGGGCTCTCTGCTCCGTGGGGAGCCTGCTTCCTCCTCTCTCTCTGCCTGCCTCTCTGCCTACTTGTGATCTCTGTCAAATAAATAAATAAAATATTTAATAAAAAAAGAGAAATATTTATATGTGGAAGAAATAGATCTCTGTTGGCTCAATGGAATAGAACTCATCCTTCAGGGGCACTTGGGTGGCTCAGTGGTTTGAGCCGCTGCCTTCGGCTCAGGTCATGATCTCAGGATCCTGGGATCGAGTCCCGCATCGGGCTCTCTGCTCGGCAGGGAGCCTGCTTCCCTCTCACTCTCTCTGCCTGCCTCTCTGCCTACTTGTGATCTCTGTCTGTCAAATAAATAAATAAAATCTTAAAAAAAAAATTCATCCTTCAACTGGGAGAGAGCAAGAACTTTTAAAAATCATGGAGATACATGCATGACCAAAAATATGGTTGCAGATATTGGTGAGGAACTAGTAGATTTTGAAAGTTGTAGATACTTGTGATTGACAGGTCAGTGGGGTCTATCACTAAATTAGTAGAACTCATTCTCAGGGAATTTTGATCACTGTTGATGGATGCCCTACAAATCTCATTTCTGATTTCAAAGAGATCATCTTTTTCAAGTCTTCAACAAAACAAAACAGAACAAACAAAACAAAACAACAACTAGGATTTTTTTTTTGCCATTAAAAAAATTACTTTTCTCTAAAGTTCAACTTGATGCTACAGGTACTAAAGGTCATTAACAAGAAATACTTGGGGGGTGCCTGGGTGGCTCAGTTGGTTAAGAGTCTGTCTTCAGCTCAGGTCATGATCCGAGGGCCCTGGGATCCAGCCCCCTGTTGGGCTTCCTGCACAGTGGGGAGTCTGCTTCTCTCTCTGGTCCCTCCCCGGCTTGTGCCCGCTCTCAAATAAATAAACAAAATCATAAAATAAAAAAGAAATACTAGGGCACTGGGTGCCTGATGATGCGCTTTACTGGGAAATTAGTAAATTAAAAACCGTAGGAGCAGATATTCCACTGTGGTTCCTATTCCTATTCATAAAAGGATTTATTTGTGGAGAATAGGCCTCCACTGGAGAAGGATTTACAAGGTCGAATCTGAAATGCTCAGTTGACTCCTTAAGGACTCTGTGATACCAGACAAATTATTTACCACCTTTGGGCCTTCATTTCCTCACCTATGAAATGAGATTAGAAATCTCTGCTGCCTTTTATAAATATTATGAGATTAAAATTAGATGAAGAAGTCATAACACCATTTGACATTTATTCAGTACTTACTATGTGCCAGGTGCTGTGTTAAGCAGTGTGATGAAGCTGTGACACTGGGCTAAACTTAGTAGCTTAAAACAACCACCATTTATTTACTCATGATTCTGTGAGTCAGCAATTTGGGATGGACTTCACTGAACGGTTTTTCTGCTTTTCTTGCCGGTGGTTATGTGGCTGCAAATTAATCTGGCAGCTCTGATAGCCTAACTTGTCCCCTCTCCTATGTCTGGCAATTGGTGGTAGCTGTTAGCCGCTGGGTATAAGGGCCCGCCACTAGGACAGATTGTCTCTCCTTCACGGACCTCTTATCCTCTAGTAGCCAGGCCAGGCTTCTTCATCTAGAGGTTCCAGGGCAGAATTCCAAGAAGTAAGAGCAGAAGCTGCAAGGATCATTGGATTCTAAGCTTAGAAATGCCACATATCACTCCCATGACATTCTACCTATCAAAGCAAATTATAGGTGGACCCAGATCCAAGGGTAGGGTAATAAACTGTATGCTTTTATGGAGGGAGAGGAAAAATCATGGTGCAGATGGGCAGGCGTAGTCATCTCTGTGAACAATCTACTGTGCTTGTCAACATACAACCTCATCTAAGCTGCACAGCAATACCGCTTTCCTCATTGGACAGATGAGGAAATAGGCACAATGAAGTTGAGTAACTTGCTCAAAGTGACATAGTCAGTCAGTGCCTAAGGTGGGATACAAGCCCAGGCAGCCAGACTCTGGAGGCCATGCTCTTTTATTAAGTTCTTACAATGGCATTCACATTATGATAGAGACTACTTGTGTTTCCTTTGTCCAGTTCCTTCCTTCAGGGACACAGGATAGACTACACTTCCCACCCCCTTATAGTTTAAGTGAGGTCACATGACCGGTTCTGGGCCAATGGAGGCATTTAAGAGCAGGTATAAATTCTTTATTCTCCTTTATCCTTTACCTCTATGACTCTAGAAACCAAGGGTTGAAGTGATGGAACTGTAAGAAGTAGATCCAATTGCTGAGTTATGATTCAAAAGGAAGCTGCCAAATCTGCAGCAGAAAAGAAAATTGCATGTGTTAAGCCACTGAGTTTTTGAGATTTATTATTGTAGTGAAGCCAATTCTCTCCTGATTAATACAAGCCTCACTGTATTTTCTACTTGTAAAGCAAAGCCATAATCTTATAAAAAATTTAATTAAACAGGAAAGAATAAAGAAAAATTTAAAAATCTTTCCAAGTTCTACAACCCAGGGTCAACAATTCTCCATCTCCTTGTGAATATCATGAAAGATAATTCTCTATGTATAAGAATATACGCACAATTTATATAAATAAGTTCTTTTGTCATCAATGTAATTTCAGAATTGTTCTTGGTCAAATTAATAGTCACCTATGTAGGAAGCTCTTTAAAATGTGTAACATACAAGAGAAAGGTGTTTGAGAATACACAGTCTAGGGGTTAAGAGTGTGGGTTCTACATCTTGAGTGCTTGACTTCAAATCCTCACCCCACCACTGACTTTGAGAAATGTACTTACTCTTTCTATCCCTCAATGTCTTCACCTGTAAAAGGGGGGGATGATAATAGTACTTATTATACAGTGATTTGTACATTGCACCTAGATGTGCAAAGAAAATATAGTTTCTTTACTTTCTGTAAGAGATCTTTCTCATAACCACTGCTAGATAGCAGAGGGCTGTTTTGAGGGGGTGGAAGAAACCACGTTACTGTCTTCTGGTTTTGAAAGACTTCCAAGGAAGTATTTAGCCAGTCAAAAATCCATCTTCATAATGGAGCTATTGCCCCCCTTCCCTTATATTTTCCCAAAGGAGGTATAAAGAAAACCTGTCTTCCTCTTACGATTCTTTTTTCCTCTCAGGTTGCTGCCTGACTCACAACACCTCTGCCACAGCTGTGTGGGAGTTTTCCTTCACCAAGCAGTTCTCTCAACATCACCTGGATGTCCTATAATTTAACTAGCTGGGACACTATCCACCTGGAGGTAGAATCAGATCTTACAGGTTAAGGGCTCAGCCCTGCAACTGTCCCGACACTGCCTCACACACCACTCGAAAGCCCAGGTTGTCACCTGTACTTGACCCACCCGCTCCAAACCAGAAGTTCTCACAGCCCCCTCCTTGGGTTCAATTAATTTGCTAGAGTGGTTCACAGAACTCAGGAAAACAGTTTACTTCCTGGTTACCAGTTTATTATAAAAGGATATGATAAAAGATGCAGATGGACATCCAGATGAAGGAGAGGCATGTGTAGGACAAGGTATGTGGGAAGGAGCATGGCGTTTCCATGCCCTCTCTGGCCAGCCACTCTTCCAGGACCTCTATGTGCTCTTCACACCCCATGCTTTTGGGATTTTTATGGAGGCTTCCCCAGGTGAGGAATGATTGATCATTAACTCCATTTTCAGCTCATCTCCCCTATCTGGAGAAAGTGGGGTGGGACACAAAATTCTAAGCTTCTTATCATGGCTTGGTCTTTCTGGTGATGAACTACCCATTCAAGAGCCCATCAAGAGTCACCTCGTTAGAACAAAAGACATTCACCTAGAAAATTCCAAGGGATTTAGGAGCCCTGTGTTAGGTATCGGGTCAAAGACCAAAGACCAAACATTAGAACAAAAGATACTCCTAGTGCTCTTTTTTTTTTTTTTTTAAAGATTTTATTTATTTATTTGAGAGAGAGTGAGAGAGCATGAGTAGAGGGAAGGGGCAGAAGGAGAAGCAGGCTCTGTGCTGAGCTGGGAGCCAGATCCAGGACTCAATCCCAGGACCCTGGAATCATGACTTGAGCCAAAAGCAGACGCTTAACCAACTAAGCCACCCAGGTGTCCCATCTTTCTGGATTATTTGCACACCATGCGCACACTGTAGGGAACAAGGAGCACTGTCTTTTCTTCTACTTTCACTCAACCCACCCATTTGAACACTTTGCCAGAGGTTGGCAGAGTCCTTTGCATAGAGGTCTCATTCTAATATTCCAGTTGGGGAGTGTGTCAAAAACTTCGTTTGATTTTGGTTTTTTAGTCCAACCTATATAATAATCTTTTGCTCCCAGACCAGTCTGTTCACATGGCAAATAGTTTACTTTGCTTCCCCACTCTTACCCCTGATTTCCAGGTACTGAGAAGAACAGGCTTTCTCCTTCCTCCTCTTTTCTACGGGGACTGCATTTATGCCACTCAACCTCCTTGCTCAATTGAATGGCAGAAAGGAAAATTTTTTAAAAGATTTTATTTATGTGACACAGAGAGAGAAATCACAAGTGGGCAGAAAGGCAGGCAGAGAGAGATGGGGAAGCAGGCTTCCCAATGAGCAGAGAGCCTGATGCGGGGCTCAGTCCCAGGACCCCGAGATCATGGCCTGAGCTGAAGGCAGAGGCTTAACCCACTGAGCCACCCAGGCACCCCAGAAAGGTAATCTTTACACTATGTGGTTCTTGGTATGACAGTGATAAGTCAGTCGGGAGCTAGAGTTAACTGTGACTAGAAATACATTTATTTAATAATCTCAAATACTCTACCATTAGAGTGTTCTCATCATCACATCACATCATCATCATATAGGAAGTGCTAATTTCTCCTTCAGTGCCCTTCCACTCAAGGCTTTACATTGCCCACCAAATTTTGGAATTTGTAGCGGTTTTGCCTGTTAGGCGGTCGGAAGGCAGTCCACCTGCTGTCTGCTTCGAATGCAGAAATGAGCATCGTACCATATGGGATCCTTAACGCCCACCCACACGGCCCAAGACACAAGCAGCAGATCCTTGGCAACTGTAAGCCAGACACCGCTGGGGTGGCTGCTGTGCTTGGGAATGACAGATCTAAAAAATCTTCTTAATTATATTTTTATCCCACAGCTATACATTAATTTTTGGTCTTTGGTTGTCTGTAAACCAACCCGGGCTGTATGCATAGCCTACAAATGACCAGCATACGTTTACATCAGTGGCAGTTGCATCATCAGCACTCTCCACCCGCAATGCTTGTCTCACACGGATTGAATCAAAAGCCTGTCGAGGAGTGAGGTCGGGGGCTGTCCCAGGACCTCTCCCACTAAGTGTCAAAGCCCCAAATATCACACTTTGGCATTTATTTCTTAGAGTGAAGACATGGTTTTTGTATCTTTCTATCAGTGGATTTACCAGACCATATAAGAACCCGAGGGTTCTGGATAAATCTCACTTTTAACAAGGCCTCCAGGTAATTAAGGGGATTAAATTGAATTGCAGTTCTTCTTGGTGACTGCATATTATTTAAAAACAAAAACTAAACCTGTTACTCATTTGCTTCCTCTTTAAGCTTCAATCATCCCAAGTGAGTCCAATTAAGGAGGCCTCGTGGGTATCTCTTTAAGCTATGGCCAGAAAGAGCCAATGAAAATCTATGGCATCTTTGAGCTCTTTTCTGTGACTTCATTTTATCTGAAGTTTTGCCAAAATAAAAAATTAAGACCTGTTTCTTGGGGCAGAGTTACAGAACTACAACGTGACTCTTGGTTTTCATGCGAGACAACTAGACTACCTTGGTCATCCATGTATTCAAGCACCACAGGTGGGAGTGTGTGGGAGTCAAAGCCAGAAGTTGCCCCTCCTCCTCACCCTCCCAGCCCTGGTGAGATGTGTGCAGTTGGTGTGATCCCCATTGCCCGGCTTCCTGAACCTTCTTTTCCCAGAGACTTGTCGAAAGCAGCCTCCAGGTGCAAGTTCCCAGACAAGATTTATCTACTTTCTTTTGAGTTGGTGAGGACTGCCCTGAGAAGTAGAGTTAGATTACTTCTAACCAGGGGAGAGTGGATTCCATGCCCTCCAAATTGGCAGTGAACGGGTAGCGAATTTCAGTGGAGAGCGTGAATGGCGTATTCTATGTGGTGAGTGCCGGCGCTCCTCCTCTACCTCCAAGTTGTCCCTCTCTGTGTGTTTAAAGTCAGCTACGCTTTCTCTCAAATGCTCTTTGCTATGCTTTCTCTCAAATGCTCTTTGTTCAGTGGTTTTGTTTTGTTTTGTTTTGGTTAATGTGCTACCAGAGGTTAAAATGGTGAGTGGAAAAAAAATGTCAAGCTGCACTTCCAGTAACTAAGTATCATTTGGGGCAGCTAGGAGGGCCTGTTGCCTGCAGTTTCTTTAAAGTAGGGTTTTCTAGGGCCATGTGGGTGGCTCAGTTGGTGAAGCATCTGCTTTCAGCTCAAGGCATGATCCCTGGAGGTCAGATCAAGTCCCGCATAAGGCTTCCTGCTCGGCAGGGAATTGGCTTCTCCTTCTACCCTTCCTCTCTCACTCTCTCTCTCTCAAATAAATAAATAAAATCTTAAAGAAAAAACACAAAGTAGAGTTTTCTAGTCTCATGATACTGAGCTATGTCTTGGGGTCATCAGAAAAGGGGAGTGTTTATGCGTGACGGTGTACCGTGTGTGCACGCTGGGTGGGGGCGGGCTGCATAGATCTTGGAAATGATAGGCTCTGTAAAGTGCAAAGCGCCATCTCACTTTGTCTTCCCACCTCCTCAGCTTTGTCATCTTGCATTTCATTTCTTTATGTTAGCTTTGAAAACTCACCGTAATTTTCGTTATATAAATTATATTTATTAGTTTAATTATTTACTGTTTATTTGTCTGCCCTCTCTTGTTCACCTCTGAAAGTGTATGTTTCCAGAGGGCAAGGACATTTATGCATCACTGAATTTCTAATGCCTAATAGATACTCAGTAAAAATTTGTTGAATGAATGAAGGGTTGAATGTACTAAGCATTTCACATATATTACCTTCAATACTCTTGTAGAATAATTTTAGAATAATTTTCTGTTAGAAATAGTCTTTTTCTAATTTTTTTTTTTTTTTTTTTTTTTTGCTGTTATATATACTTAACAAAATCCTATGGGTGAATTGTAGAAATCCAAGAGTTTAGAGTATGGCATTTGGAATATAATCATCATAGAACCTGCTGTGTACTTTTATGAAAACTACATACTCTCATAAACAAGCAAGGAGTTGAAAATAGTCTATCAAGTTTGCATGCAAGCTATTTTAGGGCTGCTCAGCTTTGCAGTCTGACCACAACTGTTTAAATGTGTCAGTCATTTCAGTCTTCATTGTCCTAAGCCTAGCCCAGAGCTGTGCCTCATTCTTGGCAGAATTCCAGAGTTAAAGATTGTTCCAGGGTCCTCTTCAAGGGCCACATAGCCCACCTCAGACTGTTACTGCTTCCTGAGGAAGCACCCTGTAGATTCACAGTTTGGATACTTGTCTTAAGGACAGATTCACAAAGGGAAGGTAGATACGTCAAGTATCAGAAAAGCCTGGGATATTTTCGAACGGTATTGATTCATAAATATTGACCTTTCTTCGTTGTGACTCTGTAAAACCTCTCAAATGAAATCTCTAGGTTTTGCCTCCTCTGACTCTTACCTTCTGTCTTTCATCAGGTATACCTGTTTTTTGGTGGAGTATAAAATGACAGATTCACATCTTTTTTTAAATTTTATTTATTTATTTTTTTTGACAGAGATCACAAGTAGGCAGAGAGGCAGGCAGAGAGAGAGGAGGGAGGAAGCAGGCTCCCTGCTGAGCAGAGAGCCCAATGTGGGACTGTATCCCGGGACCCTGGGATCATGACCTGAGCAGAAGGCAGAGGCTTTAACCCACCGAGCCACCCAGGCACCCCTTGCATCTTTGTTTTAATGCCTTTAATACCAGCCTTTACTGGTAGGATAGCATGTCCATGCAAGATTACATTCTTCTCTGTAAGTTACAATGTCTAAAACAGGGGAAAGAACTATAAATATATATATTAATAGTGCTAACTTTCAAAAGATCTAGAAACAGAAAAATTACACACTTGGAAGCTTTCATTTTTCTCTTAAGTCTTACTTATTCCTTCTGAAATTCAGATTTTAACTTATATGATATCCACTAAGGTAACATGTAATACCTATTATATAAGAAAAAGAGAAATAAGACGATAGTACCAAAGACAGGATCTCCTGCATGTTAAGTGAAATGTCCATACACATGTACCCACAGTTGGCTGGTAGAGTGACTTGGAATAATTCTTTTGTGAATGGATTTTATATAATACACAGCAAGAGTTGTTCATAGATTTTTGACCCAATAATCCCACTTTCCATTGGGAAAAATTAAAATGTCTGTGGCTCAATAATATGAATTATGAATATCATGTAAATTATATATCTATTGGAAGGAATAGATAGAATTAAAACTACATTTCTGTTTACAGTTCCATTGTATTACTTATATAGCTATTAAATTACATTTATGAAGACCAGGCATGGAGAAAAGCTTTTATTTTCAATACAAGTGACAAAGCAGACAATTAAATCACTGGGATTCCACATGCGGAAAAAATAGAGATACATCAGACGCAACTCTTTATTCCTCACTAGGGCTGTGGCTGGAGTGGCTTTGGTGCTAGTCTCTCTGAGCCATCCAGCTCCATCCTTGTTGCCACAGGGACACCTGATGTTGCCACTGCCATGACTAAGCAGATGACACTTTGTGGTACCCTCAAGAGCCACAATGGCTGGTTGACATGGATTCTCGTTCCTTCCCAGTTCCTGGACATGATACCATCTGCCTCTCGAGAGAAGACCATCATCATGTAGAAGCTGACATGTAGAGGAGACTAACTAGGGCATCCACAGCGGGCTTCCCAGGGTCATCTCCTCGGATGGCCAGTTTGCCCTCTCAGACTCTTGTGGTGGAACACTTCGACTTTGGGATCCACAATGGGTACCACTACACACAGATTTGTAGGTCATACCAAGGATGTGCTTAGTGGGGCCTTAACCTCTGATAACCCCGCAAATTGTCTCTGGCTCCGTAGACAACCATCGAGTGGTAGAATACTCTGGGTGTATGCAAATGTACTGTCCAGGATGAGAGCCATTCGGAGTGGGTGACTTTTATCTGCTTCTCATCCAGTAGCAGCGACCCCATCACTGCCTGCTACGGCTGGGATAAGTTGGTCAATGTATGGAACGAGGCAAACTACAAGCTGAAGACTAATCACTTCAGCTGCACAGGGTACTTGGACATTGTGACTGTGTCTCTGGATGGATCCCTCTGCTTCTGGAGGCACGGGGGGAAGACCATGCTGTGGGACCTCAGCATAGGCAAGCGTCTTTATACTCCAGATGGTGGGGATATCATCAGTGTCCTGGGCTTCAGTCCTAACAGATATGGGCTCTATGTGCCCACGGGCCCCAGCATCAAGATCTGGGACTCAGAAGGCAAGATCACTGTAGACGAACTGAAGCAGGAAGTTATCAGTACCAGCAGCAAGGCAGAAACACCACAGTGTACCTCTCTGACCTGGTCTGCTGATGGCCAGACTCTGTTTGCCGGCTATAGGGACCTCATAGAGCCAGTGACCATCGGTACCTGCTAAAAATCTATGGCAGAGCTTTAGGAAAGAAAAAAAAAAAAGGTTTTCGGACTTTTAAAATAAAAAAAAAGAAATACATTAGGTGCAAACTGGAAGGAAATATTTATTTTAGAAAGGTAGAATTAGGGGCCCCTTGGTGGCTCAGTTGGTTAAGCATCTGCCTTCAGCTCGGATCATGATCCCTGGGTCTTGGGATCAAGTCTCTCACTGGGCTCCTTGTTCAGTGGACAGTTTGCATTTCCCTCTCCCTCTGTCCCCAACCCCTCTCCCCTGCTTGTGCCTGTGCTTGTGCTCAGGTATGCTCTCTCTCTCAAATGAATAAATAAAAAATATTTTTAAAAAAGAAAGGTAGAATTCAATGTGGTTTCTCCCTCTCTCTCTTTTCTTTTTTTATTGTCCCCCCGCTTGTAATAAAATGTAAAAAAAAAAAATCTAAAAAGATCCTAGAAGGTCATCTAATTTCTGGGAAATGACTACACAAACTACATTGAAATAAAGTTGGCAAAAACCTTAGCTCAAACCTGAAATTAAATAAACAAATGCCCATTGGGTACCCATAGTACTCCACTGTTCAACTTCACTCTACCAATGCAAGTATTTGCAACCCAGCTCTGGGGACCTTCACGGTGTATGTCCACTGTTTTCAAAAACTGCTGAGAAATATCTGGAATTCTGTGTAGTACTGTTCAAGGTGTATCCAACAACACAGGAAGAAAATAAAGATCCACATCACATAATTAGGAAGGGATGCTGCACCTAGAAGTATAGCATTCCCCCTTCAGAGGCCAGCTTCAGGGAGAGAAAGCTGACCTGGGGAACCAGCCAGTCTTACTCCTGGAGCTGCCTTTGGAAGACAAGGACCTGAGGAGAGAGGTCACTACTCTGGGAAACCAGGTGGATGCCTGCTGAGTGGACAGGGAGAGACAAACCAGGAAGTGAACCAGTGGGTCCTAGAATGAAACTCTTCTAGGGTTTTTGTTTAGAAGAGACAAAAAACACAGTTCAGAGTATCTTAAGTACATCAAGACTGTATTGGGTTGTGTAACTAGGAAGTCCATAATTTCTAGGAGTTCAAATGACTTCAGCAGGATTTTCCCCCCTTCTCTTTCTCTGTGTCTGTTTCCTTATACATTTTCCAAACCTTATACATTTTCTCTTTGTCTGTTGGCTTCTCTTTCTTTGGTTGGCCTTCCTCCAGGGGATAGACTTTGCTGAGAACTGTCTCAAGTCTATGTCATCCATCTTAGAGATCCCCAAGTAAGAACTCCAGGGGGCTCCTTTCCATTGCATTACACATAAAAGTGGTGATTGGGTTTCCTACACATGGTGGCTGTGAATTAGACTTACAAGGGAATGTCCCTTGCTCCAGACACTGCCTATGGTGCTGACTACCTATTGTGGTTCGTAGGAAATCAGGGCAATCTTTCTATCTGATTAAAAATATTGACATTAAAAAATAAACCCACTGACATTAAGAATCTCTCATATCATTAGTGAAAAATTAGCCTGAAAGTAATAGAAGATTACAAAAACTCCCATTGGGAGAAGTTGTTTTTTTAAAAAGCCCTGCTTCCTAACCATGGCTCTCTATAATACAGAATTTCAGGCAGTAAAACAGAGTTAAGTGAATTGGTTGGGAAAAAAAGCTATTCTTGTCTCAATTTTTCCCTTATATTTTGAACCCCCTGATTGTATAACATCTTCATTTTCGCCCGCTTCCGGCACCTAGTGGTGCCCATGACAACAGCAGCTTCCTGGGTTGGGGCCAGGGCAGGACAGTAATGTGTGTCTGGGTCATTTGTAAGTTGAGTGTTTATAAGGTGGAAACTCTCTGTCCTGCGTTAGTCATTCAGATCTCAGCTTTTAAGCAGGTCAGTTGTCTCTTCTCTAATGAGGAAGTACTTGTTCTCGTAACATTCTGGCAACATTCTGTTTGCTTATTTTTTCCCTGTCCGAGTTATCTCAATGAATAAGTCCATCTTTTGACCTTCAGGTGCTGTATGCAGCAGAAGGAAACCTTGCGGATGGAAAGGAGAAACAAACAGGTGGGAGTGACGAGCAGGAAAGAGCCAGACGAAGGCAGCCAAGGTCTGTGAAGAACGTGAGTAGTTCTGGAGTGTTTCAGTAATGCAGAGTACACGCATGAGCATTACCACCCTCAGTCAGGTTCCGTAGGAAAGGACAATGAACAACGGTCCTCTATTCTAAAAGTTCTTCTAGCAGGCTGTTAGAGGGGCCTTGACAACCTCATTAGTTAGTATTCCTTGGGGTGAAGACATGGAGGATTTCTTTTTGAAAAGGTCATGTCTCACTCATGTTGTACCAGGTCCAGTGCCCTATAAATGTTGAGTAAATGACATGACCAACATTATCAGCTAAGAATAGCTCATAGTCAGTATTTTTAGCCGACTAATTATAGTCATTCATTTAATCATTCATTCAGCACACATTCTTTACTGATGAAGATTGTAAAAATAACTTATTTTGCATGGGCCATAACTTAGGCACTGAGCTAAGTGCTTTATGTCCATTATCTCAATGGACATAGTTGCTATTAGTATTTACCTATTTTATAGGTAAAGAAGCCTGAGCTTGAAGAGGTTAAATTAATTTCTCCATGCAAATGGCTGATAAATGGCAGAGGCAGTATTTGTCTCTAAGACACACTGATGCTTAAAGTCTGAACTTTAAACCCCAGTGCTACTGAGTATTAGGAGATAATCCTTCATGGGTGTCTTGCATTTTTTTCATGCATTAAAGAAACTGGGATGTTTGTTCTGTAAAATTTTCCAGAGTCTGGGTTTTTCTCTTTCTTTATTTCTTTTTTTGATTCTGGGACCCTTTTTTTTTAATTTTTAAATTTTTTAATAATGTATTATTAGCACCAGGGGAACAGGGTTGTGAATCGCCAGGTTTACACACTTCACAGCACTCATCATAGCACATACCCTCCCCAGTGTCCATACCCCACCACCCTCTCCCTACCCTCCTCCCCCCGGCCTCCCTCAGTTTGTTTTGTGACATTAAAAGTCTCTTATGGTTTCATTTATTCTTCTCCTATCCCTCTAACCCCCCATGTTGCATCTCCTCGTCCTCATATCAGGGAGATCATATGATAGTTGTCTTTCTCCGATTGACTTATTTCACTAAGCATGATACCCTCTAGTCCCATCCACGTTGTGGCAAACGGCAAGATTTCATTTCTTTTGATGGCTGCATAGTATTCCATTGTGTATATACACCACATCTTCTTTATCCATTCATCTGTTGATGGACATCTAGGTTCTTTCCATAGTTTGGCTATTGTAGACATTGCTGCTATAAACATTCGGGTGCACGTGCCCCTTCAGATCACTACATTTGTATCTTTAGGGTAAATACCCAGTAGTGCAATTGCTGGGTCATAGGGTAGTTCTATTTTCAACATTTTGAGGAAACTCCATGCTGTTTTCAAGAGTGGTTGCACCAGCTTGCATTCCCACCAACAGTGTAGGAGGGTTCCCCTTTCTCCGCATCCTCACCAGCATCTGTCATTTCCTGACTTGTTAATTTTAGCCATTCTGACTGGTGTGAGGTGATAGCTCATTGTGGTTTTGATTTGTATTTCCCTGATGCCGAGTGATGTGGAGCACTTTTTCATGTGTCTGTTTGCCATCTGGATGTCTTCTTTGCAGAAATGTCTGTTCATGTCCTCTGCCCATTTCTTGATTGGATTATTTGTTCTTTGGGTGTTGAGTTTGCTAAGTTCCTTGTAGATTTTGGATACTAGCCCTTTATCTGATATGTCGTTTGCAAATATCTTCTCCCATTCTGTCAGTTGTCTTTTGGTTTTGTTAACTGTTTCCTTTGCTGTGCAAAAGCTTTTGATCTTGATGAAATCCCAATAGTTCATTTTTGCCCTTGCTTCCCTTGCCATTGCCGATGTTCCTAGGAAGATGTTGCTGTGGCTGAGGTCGAAGAGGTTGCCTGTGTTCTCTTCAAGGATTTTGAATAAATGAAACAAGATGGGATTGGGAGGGAGACAAACCATAAGTGACTCTTAATCTCACAAAACAAACGGGGAGTTGCTGGGGGGAGGTGGGGCTGGGAGAGGGGGAGGGAGGTTATGGACATTGGGGAGGGTATGTGTTATGGTGAGTGCTGTGAAGTGTGTAAACCTGGCGATTCACAGACCTGTACCCCTGGGATAAAAATACACTATATGTTTATAGAAAAAATAAGAAATAAATAAAAAATTTAAATGGAAAAAAAATTAAAAAAAAAAGTCTCTTATGGTTTGTCTCCCTCCCGATCCCATCTTGTTTCATTTATTCTTTTCCTACCCCCCAAACCCCCACCGTTGCATCTCCATTTCCTCATATCATGGAGATCATATGACAGTTGTCTTTCTCTGATTGACTTCTTTTGCTAAGCATAATACCCTTTAGTTCCATCCACGTCGTCGCAAATGGCAAGATTTCATTTCTTTTGATGGCTGCATAGTATTCCATTGTAGATATATACCACACCTTCTTTATCCATTCATCTGTTGATGGACATCTAGGTTCTTTCCATAGTTTGGCTATTGTAGACATTGCTGCTATAAACATTCGGGTGCACGTGCCCCTTTGGATCACTATATTTGTATCTTTAGGGTAAATACCCAATAGTGCAATTGCTGGGTTATAAGGTAGCTCTATTTTCAACTTTTTGAGGACCCTCCATGCTGTTTTCAAGAGTGGTTGCACCAGCTTGCATTCCCAACAGCAGTGTAGGAGGGTTCCCCTTTCTCCGCATCCTCGCCAGCATCTGTCATTTCCTGACTTGTTAATTTTAGCCATTTTGACTGGTGTGAGGTGGTATCTCGTTGTGGTTTTGATTTATATTTCCCTGATGTCGAGTGATGTGGAGCACTTTTTCATGTGTCTGTTTGCCATCTGGATGTCTTCTTTGCAGAAATGTCTGTTCATGTCCTCTGCCCATTTCTTGATTGGATTATTTGTTCTTGGCTGTTGAGTTTGCTAAGCTCTTTATAGATTTTGGATACTAGCCCTTAATCTGATATGTCGTTTGCAAATATCTTCTCGAGTCTGGGTTTTTCTGATTGCATCCTTAAAGTATCATTTAACATTTTCACCTTTACTCTGTATTTTCTGTCAAGTGGTAGATATAGAAGCCTGATCAAGTTTCAGCTCAATTTTGGGGGGCAAACCTGCTAGATAAGTAGTATTGTGTTCCTTCATAGGCCAGGAGACCTGTAATGTGATGTCTCTCTTTTCTACAACGCTAACAGCCATTCATATTGAGTATCTGGCTCAACTAGTTTTTTGAGTTTGCAGAATAGTGATTTCCTATTATCAATTTTATACATATGTAGTGTTGTGTACATAAGAAACTCTTTTTACTTATTAGCTAGAATACTTCTGTACAAAGAAACTTTCCCTTATCCATTATTTGGTTACTTAGCAGTATACTTTGTTAGGGATGGCAGGAAGAACACTTGACTCTTTCCTGTTACTCATATATTTTCAAAATAATGAGCTAATTCCCAAGCATTTTCCCTGGTTATCAATTAATTGTTTTTATTATAATTATGAGCTCAAGGATTTAAATATATTTGATGGTTTTTAATGTATTGCAGTTCTTCTTGTTGATGACAAAATCAGCTCATTTTTTATACATCCGGCTCCTGAGTCATTTGGCTTTAACAATCAAAGTTAAAGAAATTGATAACTTCTTTACTATCGTGCATGACAAGATGTCCCAGCTCATCTTTTTTTTTTTTTTAAAGATTTTATTTATTTATTTGACAGAGAGAGATCACAAGTAGGCAGAGAGGTAGGCAGAAAGAGAGGAGGAAGCAGGCTGCCCACTGAGCAGGAAGCCCAACGCAGGGCTCGATCCCAGGACTCTGGGATCATGACCTGAGCCAAAGTCAGAGGCTTTAACCCACTGAGCCACCCAGGCGCCCCATCCCAGCTCATCTTTTAAAATTTCCTGCCCCAACTTAGAACTGTCATTTCTCTAAAAGAATCTTGGTTCTCCTACATGGAAAATAGTATCTGGAGACCCCCAGTTTTTATACTGGCAACTAATTAAAGAAAGAATCATGTCTCTGGCCTTCATTCAGCCTGTGGCTAGTCTGTTGTTGACCCCTGGCCAGACTTTAGTAATAGTAGTGAGAATTAAGAGAAAGAGATGGATTATAAAGAGATTTTTTCCAAGTTTTTTTTTTATTGTGATAAAATACACACGACAAAATTTACCATCCTAACAATTTTAATTGTACAGTTCAGTGGCATTAAATATGTTCATAATGTGCAACCATCACCACCATCCATCTCTATGACTCCTTCATAGAGAGTGTAGAGTTCTACACTCATTAAACAATAACCTCGCTTTTCCCCGACAACGACATTCTTCATTCTTTCTCTATGATTTTTACTAATCTAGGTATCTTGTATAAGTGGAATCAATCAGTGTTTGTCTTTTTGTGATTGTCTTACTTTACTTAGCATAATGTTCTCAAGGTTTATCCATGTTGTAGATGTATCAGAATATTCTTCATTTAAGGCTGAATAATATTCCATTGTATGAATTATATCACATTTTGTTTATCTATTTGTCCTTCAGTGGACACTTGGCTTGCTTCCACATTTTAGCTATTGTGAGTAACACTGTTATGAATATGAGTATATCAGTATATTTTGAGACCTGCTTTCAATTCTTTTTGGTATATTCTACAAGTAGAATTGCTGGGTCTGTGGTCGTTTTATTATTAATTTTTTGAGGCACTTCCATTCTGGTTTTCATAGCATTGACACTCCTTTTTATTCCCATCAAAAATGTACAATGGTTTCGATCTCTCCACATTCTCACCAACACTTGTTATTTTCTATTTTTTTTGCTGTTGTTGTTTGTTTGTTTTCTTGATAGTAGCCAAAACATAGTAATTGGTGTGAGATGGTATCTCATTGGAGGCTTTTTTAATTTTAATTTTAATTTTAATTCTAGTACATTTAACATAGTGTTATATTAGTGATTCAACAGTTCTATACATTACTCAGTGCTCATCCCAACACCTGCCCTCTTTAATCCCATCACCTACTTAACCCATCCCCCCACCACCTCCCCTCTGGTAAATGTCCTTTTGTTCTCTACAGTTAAGAGTCTGGGTTGGTTTTTTGTTGTTCTTGTTGTTTTTTGTTTGTTTTTGTTTAAAGAGAATTTTTTAAAAAAATATTTTGTTTGTTTTATTTAGAGAAAGAGAGAGAGAGTAGTGAGAGAGATGGAAGGAGAGGGAGAGAGAGAATCTCAAGCAGACTCAGCACTCAGCATGGAGCCCAATGTGGGGCTCAATTTCACAAACCTGAAATCATGAACTGAGCTGAAATCAAGAGTCAGATGCTTAATTGACTGAGCCATCCAGGTGCCCAGAGTCTGTTTTTTTGGTTTGTTGTTTTCCTTTGTCCATTTGTTTCTTAATTTCCACATATCCATGAGATCATATGGTATTTGTCTTTCTCTGACTAACTTGTTTCATTTAGCATTATACTCTCTAGAGCCATCCTTGTTTTTGCAAATGAAAAAATTTCATTCTCTGTGTGCCTGTGTAATATTCTGTCACACACACACAAACATGCACACACACTTTCTTTCTTTTTTTTTTTTTTTTTAATAAATCTACCCCCAACATGTAGGTTGAACTCATGACTGTGAAATCAAGAGTTGCATGCCATGCCAACTGAGCCAGCCAGGTGCTCCATATCACATCTTCTTTATTCATTTATGTACCAGTGGACACGTGGGCTCCTTCCATAACTTGGCTATTATCAATGATCCTGCAATAAACATAGGGGTGCGGATATCTTTTTGAATTAGTGTTTTCATATTCTTTGGGTAAGTATCCATTAGTGGAATTACTTGATCATATGTTAGTTCAATTTTCAATTTTTTGAGGAACCTCCGTACTGTTTTCCATAGTGGCTGCACCAGTTTGCATTTCCACCAATAGTGTAAGAGGGTTCCTTTCTTTCCACATCCTTTTCAATGCTTCTTATTTCTTGTGTTTTTTATTTTAACCATTCTGACATGTGGGAGGTGATATCTCATTGTGGTTTGTTTTGCATCTCCCTGATGATGAGTGATGTTGAGCATCTTTTCCTGTGTCTGTTGACCATCTGTATGTCTTTCTTGGGGAAATGTCTGTTCAAGTCTTCTGCTCATTTTTAATAGGATTATTATTTGCAGGGGGGTGTTGAGTTAGAAGTTCCTTATATGTTTTGATACTAACCTTTTATCAGATATGTCCTTTGCAAATATCTTCTCCTATTGCAAAGGTTGCATTTTGGTTTTGTTGATTGTTTCCTTTGCTGTGCAGAAGTTTTCTATTTTGATGTAGTCCCAGTAGTTCATTTTGCTTTTGTTTCCCTTGCCTCACGGGACCTATCTAGAAAAAGTTGCTCCCGCTGATGTCAGAGAAATTACTGCCTGTGTTCTCTTCTAGGACTTTAATGGTTTTAGATCTCACATTTTGGCCTTTAACCCATTTTGAATTTATTTTTATGGATGGTGTAAGAAAGTGGTCCAGTTTCCTTCTTTCGCATGTTGCTGTTCTGTTTTTCCAACACCATTTGTTGAAGAGACTGTTTTTTTTCCCCTCACTGAATATTCTTTCCTGCTTTGTCAGAGATGAATTGACCATATCATTGTGGGTTTATTTCTGGATTGCCTATTCAGTTCTATTGATCTGTGTCTGTTTTTGTGCCAATACCATACTATTTTGATCACTACAGCTTTGTAATATAACTTGAAGTCCTTAATTGTGATGTCTTGAGCTTTGCTTTTCTTTTTCAAGATTGTTTTTGTGATTTGGGTCTTTTGTGTTTCCATACAAATGTTAGGATTGTTTGTTCTAGTTCTGTGAAAAATGCTGTTGGTATTTTGATGGGGATTGCACTAAATGTGTAGACTGCAAGGGGCAGGGAGGGAGGGAATAAGGATGCTGGGCCTGCTGCCTCCCCCAACACCAGAACTTTCAGGGGCCAGAGCTAGAGGGAGCCAGGGAACGGCAGGACTTTAGGGGCTGTCACTGAGTCTTCTGTGGAGGTCACTAATTCCGAGGCAACACACTCTAGGAGTAGTCTGAGGTGTGCACAGGATCCTCCATCCACATTTCTTCCCTGTGCCCTCTTCTCAGGAGCATGTTCTCCAGTGTCCTGGCTGCCAGGGCCCTTGGGCATCGAGGCGGTGGCCTCGTGGCTGGACTCACCAACACACCAGCTACAGTCTTCACTGCCACCCCCACTGATCCTGGCACAAGGGCTATTTGCTCTGAAATTATTCTGAGGCAAGAAGTTCTAAAAGATGGTTCCCACAGTGAAATTTGGAGAAGATACTGAGCACTTACAGCACTTACAGACCTGCTGACTTGATTAAACAGTACATCCTGACAGGACATTTCATGAATCCATATGAGTTGGCTTCATTTCAAGAGAGAAACATGACAGAGCAGTGATGGTTTCAGAACACTTTAACATAGAAGTTCCCAATTACTTGCCCAAGGAACCTAAAATTCCAGTTTGTGCCAGACAAGATTCACAGTGCGTTGTTTCTAAGCTTTTTTTTTTTGCCTGTGCGCTACTGCTATCATCTGTCACAGAATAAAGATGAGGAAACATTTACTGTGGTCAAGAACCCTGATTTGGGGGCACCTGGGTGGCAGAGTGGGTTAAGCCGCTGCCTTCAGCTCAGGTCATGATCTCAGGGTCCTGGGATCAAGCCCCGCATCAGGCTCTCTGTTCAGCAAGAAGCAGGCTGAGATCATGACCCAAGCTGAAGGCAGAGGCTTAACCCACTGAGCCACCCAGGCGCCCTTCCCTGTAAGTTTTATGGAGTTAAAAGCTTTCTATGAACTTTCTCCTCATTTCAGTTAAGAAAATGAGTACTTTATTATTAGAGACAAATTCTTTTCATTTTGTAAATAAAAACATTTTAATTTCAGTTAAAAATTGAGAAAATCGTTATAAATAAGAATAAAATAATTTGGATGAAAAATGTATAGATTGTTTTGGGTAGTATAGACATTTTAACAATATTTTTTCTTCCAGTCCATGAGCATGGAATGTCTTTCCATTCTTTGTGTCGTATTCAGTTTCTTTCATCAGCATTTTATAGTTTTCATAGTACAGGAGTTTTACCTTTTCGGTGAGGCTTATTTCTAGATATCTTATTATTTTTGTTGCAATTGTAAGTGAGATTTTTTTTTCTTAATTTCTTTTCCTGCTGCTTCATTATTGGTGTATAGAAATGCAACAGATTTCTATATGTTGATTTTGTGTCCTGTGACTTTACAGAATTCGTTTATCAGTTCTAGGAGTGTTTTGGTGGTGTCTTTCAGGTTTTCTATATATAGTTTCATGCATCTGCAAAGAGTGAAGTTTTTACTTCTTTTTTACTGATTTGAATGCCTTTTATTTCTTTTCGTTGTCTTATTGCTGTGGCTAAGACTTAGAGTTGAATGATATGTTTAATAGAAGTGGTGAGAATGGATACCTGTGTCTTGCTCCTGACCTTAGGGGAAAGGTCCTCAGTTTTTCCCCATCGAGGATGATGGTAGTTATGAATTTTTCACTAATGGTCTTTATTATGTTTCCTATAAATCTACTTTGTTGAGGGTTTTTATTATGAATGGGTGTTGTACTTTGTTAAATGCTTTTTTATGTCTATTGAAATAATCATATGATTCTTATCCTTTCTTTGATTGATGTATCACATTGACTGATTACAAATATTGACCCATTCTTGCAACCTAGGAATAAATTCCATTTGGTTGTGATGAATGATTTTTTTAAAATGTATTGTTAGATTTGGTTTGTGGTATTTTGTTGAGGATTTTTGCATCTGTGTTCATCAGAGATATTTGGCCTGTAGTTCTCTCTTTTTGTGGTGTCTTTATCTGGTTTTGGTATCTGGGTAATGTTGGCCTCATAGAATGAATTTTGAAGTTTTCTTTCTTTTTCTGTTTTTGTAATAGTTTGAGAGGAATAGGTGTTAAATCTTCTTTAAATGTTTGCTAGAATTTTCCTGTGAAGGTGTCTAGTCCTGGACTTTCGTTTGTTAGGAGTTTTGATTACTGATTCAATTTCTTTGCTGGTAATCAGTCTATTCAAATTTTCTATTTCTTCCTGTTTCTGTTTGGTAGGTTATATGTTTCTAGAAATTTATCCATTTCCTCTAGATTGTTCAACTTGTTAGCATACAGTTTTTCATAATATTTTCTTATAATGTTTTGTATTTCTGTGGCATCTGTTGTTATTTCTTCTCTCTCATTTGTGATTTTCTTTATTTGAGTCTTTCAAATAAAGTCTTTCCTTTTTTCTTGATAAGTCTGGCTAGAGGCTTATCAATTTTATTGATTTTTTTCCCCCCAAAGTACCAGCTCCTGATTTCATTACTCATCTGTTCTGTTGGATTTTTTTTGTTTGTTTCTATATCTTTAATTTCTGCTCCAATCTTTATTATTTCCTTCCTTCTGCTGGTTTTAGGTTTTGTTTGCTGTTCTTTTTCTAACTCTTTTAGTTGTAAGGTTAAGTCATTTATTTGAGATTTTTCTTGTTTCTTGAGGTAGGCCTGTATTGCTATGTACTTCCTCTTAGAGCCAGCTTTGCTGCATCCCAAATGTTTTGAACTGTTGTTTTCATTTTCATTTGTTTCCATGTACTTTTGGATTTCTTCTTTGATTTCTTGGTTGACCCATTCATTGTTTAGTTACTTAACCTCCATATATTTGTGGTCTTTCCAGATCTTTTCTTGTGGTTGACTTCTAGTTTCATGGCATTGTGGTCAGAAAAGATGCCTGGTATGATATGAATCTTTTTGAATTTATTGAGGCTTGTTTTGTGGCCAAATATTGGAGCTATTCACATATTCCATGGGTGTTCCATGTGCACTTGAAAAGGATGTGTATTTTGCTGTTATAGAATGGGAAATTCTGAATATCTGTTAAATTAATCTATTTCACTGTGTCATTCAAAGCCATTGTTTTCTTACTGATTTCCTGTTTAGATAATCTGTCCATTGATATAAGTGGGGTGTTAAACACACCTACTATCTTTGTATTATTAATTAGTTCCCTGATGTTTGTTATTAACTGTTTTATATATTTGGGTGCTCCCATGTTGGGTGCATAAATAGTTACAATTGTTATATCTTCTTGTTGGATTTTACCTTTTATCATATATTGCCCTTTCTTGTCTCTTGTTTTAGTCTTTGTTTTAAAGTTTATTTTGTCTGATATAAGTATTGCTACTTTGGTTTCTTTTGACATTCCCTCACTTTCAGTCTGCAGGTGTGTTTAGGTCTAATATGAATCTCTTATAGGTTATAGGCAGGTCTCTTTTTTTTTTTTTTAATCCATTCTGTCACCCGTGTCTTTTGATTGGAGCGTTCTGTTCATTTACAATCAAAGTCATTATTGATGTATTTATTGTGATTTTATTACCTGTTTTGTAGTTATTTCTGAACATATTCTCTGATCCTTTTTTGTTTTCTCTCTTTCACGGTTCGCTGGTTTTCTTTAGTGCCATAATTAGACTTCTTTCTCTTTATTCTTTGCATATTTATTAGTGTTTTTAAAAAATTTGTAGTTACCATTAAAAAACATCTTCTGCATATAGCAGTCTATATTAAGTTGATGGTCATTTAAATTTGAACCCATTCTTTGCTTCTTTCATCCCCACATTTTAGGTATATGGTATCATATTTTATACCCTTTTATTTTATAAATCCTTGACTGATTTTTTACAAAAATATTAATTTTACTGCTTTTGGGTTTACTACTTTCATACTGTCATTTTTGGTTTTTCCTTTCCACTCAAAGTGTGCCCTTTAATATTTCTTGCAGGCTGGTTTAGTGGTCATCAACTCCTTTAGTTTTTATTTATTGGGAAACTATCTCTCCTTCTATTCTGAATGATGGCCTTGCTGGATAAAATATTCTTGACTACAGATTTTTGCCATTCAGCACTCTGAATATATTATGCCCATCCTTTCTGGCTCAGAAAGTTTCTTTTCATTTATTTGTTTGTTTGTTTTTATTTTTATTTTTGGTCAGAAAGTTTTTTTTTTAAGATTTTATTTTTTTCAGAGAGAGAAAGAGAGAGGGAAAAAAAGAGAGCATGAGCATGAGGAGGGCGGGAAGAGACATAGGAAGAGGCAGAAGAAGACCACCCTGTTTAGCAGGAAGCCAGATGCATGGCTCGATCCCAGGACCCCTGAGATCATGACCTTGCGCAAAAGTTTCTGTTGAAAATACGCTGATAGCCTTATGTGGGGGATATATATATACACATATATATGTATATATATGTATATGTATATATATGTATATATGTATATATATGTGTATATATATATGTATATATATATGTATATGTATATATATATATATGACTGTCTTCTTTTGTTGCTTTTAATATTTTTTTCTTTATCACTGTATTTTGCCATTTCAATTACAGTATGCCTTGGTGTGGATCTGCCCTTGTTGGGAGCTTCCTGTGCCTCCTGCATCTGCAGATCTATTCCCTCCCCCAGATTAGAGAAGTTTTCAACTATTATTTCTTCAAATAAATTCTCTGCCCTTTTCTATCTCTTCTTCTGAGACTCCTACAACATGAATATTATTACGTTTAATGGAGTCACTGAGTTCCCTATGTCTATTCTCATTTTCCATAATTCTTTTTTCTCTCTTTTGGCCAGCTTGATTACTTCCCATTACTCTGTTAGGTCATTAATTCATTCCTCTGCTTCTTCCAGCCTGAACTTCATTCCATCAAGTGTGTTTCCCATTTTGTTTATCGAGCTCTTTATCTCTGCTATGTTATTCTTTGTCTCGGTGTTAATGGTATCACTGATGTCCTCTACTCTTTTCTCAAGTCCATTGAGTACTCTTGTGATCATTGTTTCCCATTTTGTTTATCGAGCTCTTTATCTCTGCTATGTTATTCTTTGTCTCAGTGTTAATGGTATCACTGATGTCCTCTACTCTTTTCTCAAGTCCATTGAGTACTCTTGTGATCATCATTGTCTTATTATTTTTGGCCATTCTAACTGGTGTGATATGGTATCTCAATGTGGTTTTGATTTGAATTTCCCTGATGGCTAATGATTATTCATTTTCTCATCAGGCATGTTACTTATATCTGTTTTGCTTAGATCTCCAGCCATGGCTTTGTCCTCCTCTTTCATTTAGGACATATTATCCCGTCTTCTGATTTTTTCTAAATTTCTGTCCCTATTTCTCTATGTTCGGAAAGTCAGCTATGTCTCCTGTTCTTGAGGGTAATGGTTTTATTTTTTATATTTTATTTTTAAATTTTATTTTATTTTTTCAGTGTTCCAAGATTCATTGTTTATATACCACACCCAGTGTTCCATGCAATACGGGCCTCCTTAATACCCATCACCAGGCTCACCCATCCCCCCCATCCACCTCCCTTCCAAAACCCTCAGTTTGTTTCTCAGAGTCCACAGTCTTTTATGCATCGTCTCCACCTCTGATTTCCCCCAATTCACTTTTCCTTTCCTTCTCCTAATGTTCTCCCTGTTATTCCTTATGCTCCACAAGTGAAACCATATGATAATTGACTCTCTCTGCCTGACTTATTTCTCTCAGCATAATCTCCTCCAGTCACTGCCATGTTGATACAAAAGTTGGGTATTCATCCTTTCTGATGGAGGCATAATATTCCATTGAATATATGGACTACATCTTTATCCATTTGTCTGTTGAAGGGCATGTTGGGTCTTTCCACAGTTTGGTGGTTGTGGCCATTGCTGCTATGAACATTGGAGTACAGATGGCCCTTCTTTTTACTACATCTGTATCTTTGGCAGTAAATACCCAGTAGTGCAATTGGTAGCACTGTTTTTAATTTTTTTGAGGAATCTCCACACTGTTTTCCAAAGTGACTGCACCAACTTGCATTCCCACCAAAAGTGTAAGAGGGTTCCCCTTTCTCCACGTCCTCTCCAACACTTGTTGTTTCCTGTCTTATTATTTTTGGCCATTCTAACTGGTGTGATATGGTATCTCAATGTGGTTTTGATTTGAATTTCCCTGATGGCTAATGATTATTCATTTTCTCATGTGTCTGATACCCAACTGTATGTCTTCTTTGGAGAAGTGTCTGTTCATGTCTTCTGCCCATTTTTTGACATGATTATCTGTTTTTTGGGTGTTGAGTTTGAGATCTTTATAGATCGTGGATATCAACACTTTGTAATATCATTTGTGAATATCTTCTCCCTTTCTGTGTGTTGTCTCTTTGTTTTGTTGACTGTTTCCTTTGCTGTGCAGAAGCTTTTTATCTTGATGAAGTCCCAAAGTTCAGTTTTGCTTTTGTTTCCTTTGCCTTTGGAGACATGTCTTGAAAGAAGTTGTTATGGCTGATGTCAAAGAGGTTACTGCCTATGTTCTTCTCTAGGATTTTGATAGATTCCTGGCTCATGTTGAGGTCTTCTATCTATTTCAAGTTTATCTTTGTGTACAGTGTAAGAGAATGGTCGAGTTTCATTCTTCTATACATAGCTATCCAGTTTTCCCAGCACCATTTATTGAAGATACTGTCTTTTTTTCCCCTGGATATTTTTTCCTGCTTTGTTGAAGATTATTTGACCATAGAGTTGTGTATCCATATCTGGACTCTCTACTCTGTTCCATTGGTCAATGTGTCTGTTTTTATGCCAGTACCATGCTGTCTTGGTGATCACAGCTTTGTAGTAAAACTTGAAATCAAGCAACGTGATGCCCCAGATTTGTTTTTCTTTTTCAACATTTCCTTAGCAATTCAGGATCTTTTCTGTTTCCATACAAATTTTAGGATTGTTTGTTCCAGCACTTTGAAAAATGCCAGTGGAATTTTGATCGGGATGGAATTGAAAGTATAGATTGCTCTGGGCAGTGTAGACATTTTAACAATGTTTATTGTTTTATAATGTGTATTTTTTTTTAATAAAGAGTAACGGTTTTATAAAAAAAGAGGTCCTATAATGCCCTGTTCTTCAGGGCCTGGTGCTTTTAGGAGAGGCTCTAATGTGTGCTACATACACTCTACTGTTGTGCCCTATCTACTTATCCTTCAGGCCAGTTGTCTTCAGGGGCTTTTTTTTTGCTTGTGGGCAATGTTTGGTGGCACATTTCAACTAGAGGTGCTCTGGTCTGCTTGCAAAATGAGTCCCATTACTGCTGCCACCAGAACTGAGACCTCGCAAAACTCTCTGGTCAGGAGATGGTCATTGGCAGGTGTTTGAGCAGGTCTTCTTGGGAGGGGCCAGAATCACTGGAATAAAGGCAAGGGTGACTGGGATGAGTGGTTTCATTAGACCATGGGAAGGGGGAGCAGGGCTTGGTGTAAGCAAGATAGGTAGCAAGTTCCAGCAGGTGGCTCTGTGTTTATGCTGAGGAAAGGAGAAGGGAAATGGCTCTGGCCAGTTTCCTTCCTTCCCAGAGAGGTCTAGTTATGAACTCTGCCTCCCTGGGACAAGCTCCACGATGAGCAACTAACCTCCCCACTCTGTCACAGGTGCTCTTCAGATCACTGTTTCTGTGCTATGTGTACACAGGTTGTTTGCCCTGTTTTCTCCAAGAGCATTCCCATTGTCCTCTAAGTTCTCTCAGAGCCAAACACACAGACCTTTAACACTCCAGGCCTTAAGCCCTGCTTGTTGTAAGAACTCAAGAAATTTAGGTCCTTTTGCTTTCCATTGCCATGTGGAATCATTTTCCCCATGTACCCTTCTCTGTGTTAATTTGTCTGTCGCCCTTCTCTGTGACCATAATTCCCTCCCCACTGCAGCAGCCAAGATCCTTTTCTCTCCCAAACTGTGTCTCTGCAACTTCCTACCTTCTTTGATGTGGCCTCTTCTCTACTTTAGTTGTGGAGTTTGTTTTGCCAGACTTCTGGTTGACTGCTGGGGTACTTAAGATAATTTGACAGTTATCTAGCTCTGTTCATGGGATGAGGTGAGCCAAGGTTCCTCCTACCCTGCTGTCATCTTCCAACCTCTTCTCAGTCCCTTTTGAAGTACAGTTTTGAGGGATATAGGATATTAGCCCATTGCTTTTTGGTCTCCCAAGTTTATGATGAGAAATCTGCTTATCATCTTATGGAAGATTCCTTGTATGTGAGGAGTTGCTCCTATTGCTGCTTTCAAGATACTCTCTTAGTCTTTTTAAAGTTTAATTATATGCATATCAGTGTGACTCTCTGATATCATCTTATTTGGAGTTCATTAAATATCTTGGATGCTTATAGTCATGACTTTCATCAAATTTGAGAAGTTTTCAGCTGCTATTTTTTTCAAATATTCTCTCTGCCTCTTTCTCTCTTCTCTTCTGGCACTCTCATAATGCAGATGGTGTTCAAAAGGTCTCTTAAGCTCTGTTTGTTTTTCTTCAAACATTTTTCTTTCTGTTTCTTAGACTCCATTATTTTCATTACTTTGTCTTCAAGTTCACTGATGTTTTTCTTCTGCCTGTTAAAATCTGCCTTTGAATCCTTCTAATGATTTTTCATTTCAGTTATCTTACTTTCAGCTCCAGAATTTCTTTTTAACTTCTTTTTAGGTTTTCTCTGTTGCTATTTCAATTTTGTTCATCATTTACTTGACTTTTTCCATGTCTTCCTTTAGTTGTTTGAGCATCTTTATGATGGTGGTTTTAAAAATCTTCCTCTGGTAGATCAGCCATCAGGTCTTTTTCAGAGAATGTTTCTGTTGACTTTCATTTTTCCTTTGAATGGGCAATACTTCCTGTTGTTTTGTTCATTTTTTAAAAATTATGCCTTGTGATTCTTTTGTTGTTGTTGAAAGCTGGACACTTGAATCTAAAAATGTGGTAACTTGAGAAACCAGATTCTCTACCTCAGGGCTTGCTGTGTTTGTTCTCTTGATTGTGATAGGCTGTCTCTGTGCCAAAGATCAGCCTGAGGTGTAAGCTTAAAGTCTTCTCAGGTCTTTTCTGAGCCTGTGACTTTTGCTGGGTGTGCACACTTACTAATTTTCCCCATATATGCAGTTGTTTTTGAATGTCTTCATCTTTAATGTCTGCCTCCCCAAAGAGGGGGGAAAATGCAGCATGTGGATGTGTTCCAGTCCTTTAAATTCCCTGGCAGTTATGTCAGTTAGAAGGGGAGTTGCAACAACAGTGGTTGTTTTCCTCTTTGCTCCTCTGTGATCAGAAGTAGCAATCAGTGGTTGGAGCATAGATCCCTGATATTTGGAGAATAAGATTGTTTGTTGCTGGGTTTTTTTTTTTTTTTAAGATTTTATTTATTTATTTACTTTAGAGAGAGAGAGAGCATATGAGTGGGGAGAGGGCCAGAGGGAAAAGGAGAGAATCCCAAGCAGGTTCTGTGCTGACTGCAGAGCCTGTTGCAGGGCTTAATCTAAAGACCCTGAGATCATGACCTGAGCTGAAACAGATGTTTAACTGATGGAGCTACCCAGGTGCCCCAAGAATAGGGTTTCTTAGGCCCACCTTGACTCCTGCAAGCTGTATGCAAGCTGCTCTAGGAGCATGTGCACAGCTGTCTGCCATGGGGGTGGGGAAGTATGTACTCTGCTAACAGCTAAAATTGACCAAAATTAACCACAATGTACAGATTAAGTTTTCCTCTGGAATTTCATGCCTTCCATAGACTCCAGACTTCTAAAATTGTTAGACAAATTCTGCCAGTGCAATTGTTGTCTAGATGGGAAGGCAGATTCCTATTGCTTCCTACTCTGCTATCTTCCTATAATCTTCTGATTAAGATATTTTGCACTTAGAAATGTAGGAAGGAAAGAACATCTGATGTTTTAAGTGAGAAAATTGTAACTTTTTTAAAGCTATCATAACTGGAAACCTTATGATGACTACTTAATATTAATCATTAATTAATATTAATTAATTAATTACATTAATTAATTACATTAATTAATTAATGTAATTAATTAATGTAATCCTTGCAATAGCACTGAAAGAGAGGTATTATTCCTTTTTCTAGATGTAGAAATCAGGCACAGAGTAGGGGTGTGTGTGTGTGTGTGTGTGTGTGTGTGTGTGTGTGACTTCTGAGGAGGTCTTCTTGTGCTTTCCTTTCTCTTCTTGCCCATACTACTTGGGATATTGGTTTGACCACTTTACAGAGTCAAAATAACAGGGACTCAGTCAGAATTAAAGTTTATTTCTCTCTCACAGTGATGTGATGGTAGGCAGATGGTCCTGGGTTTACAGGAAAGTTTGTTCCTTGAGGACATCCGGGGACCTGGGTTCCTTCGGTTTTGTTGTTCCTCATTCCCTGGGTTTTACCCTCATCCATGTATTTGAAACTGGCTTACCAGTCCCTATGGAAGGGGAAAAGGGGAGTGGAGTCCTGATGACTCACTTTCTAAAAATTTTTTTTAAGATTTTATTTGTTCATTTGACACAGAGAGAGAGAGCAGAAGCACGGGGTGCAGCAGAGGGATAAGAAGGGAGCCCGATGTAGGGCTCCACCCCAGGACGCTGGGATCATGACCTGAGACAAAGTCAGAAGCTTAATAGACTGAGCCACCCAGCCATCCCTGATGACCCACTTTTAAGAAGTTGCATACATTACTCCTGCTTATGTTGTGCTATATCATTTGTAGCTAGCAGGGGAGTTATATTACAAAAATATAGAAAGAGTGAATGGGTTTTGGGGAGACATTTAGCAATATCTTTTATTCTTTCAGTTCATACCTCTCCTCAAAAACATGCCCGTGCACGCTCTCTACTTAAGGGAGAAAAGAAAGTCTTTGTTGTACAAAAAGAGAGAGCCACATCAGACTGTGCAAGGAGGTGATGTTAACAGTCGTGGGGTGGGTCTGAAGGTGCACATCCTTGGAACAATATGTAAGTCCTAGGAACACACCTGGAGGCAGGAGAGGGAGGTAAGCTGGAGGGGTGCTGACAGCAAGATTTGGTCGCTTCACAGGGAACTGTCAAGAACAAGTCCTTTGTCTAAGCCCTGGTTTATCTAGCTCAAAGACTAAAACCATTGTGTCAAAAACATTTAGTCTTCTCTCTAAGATTATAAACAGTTCTAGTCAGTGCAAATGTCCTTATTATGCAGGGATGAGTACATTTTTTTACAAATGACATTGTGCTTCGGAAAGCAAGTTCTACTCCGATGTTTGCCAAGGTAAATAGTTCATTTATTAGAAATAAAGGTCCAATATATCTCATCCTTTGCTGAATTTAAGTGAAGTAAGATGAAATTCCTTTGTTCTTGACAGGGCATTGATACGTATTTTTGTCTCCTTTTTTGTGCTATGGATAGTTTGAGTGTGTGGAATCTTCAAACTTGTTTACTCTTGCCAGTGGAGTCTGAAGCAATTAAGCACATTACTCCTCTATTAATCTTTCACGTATGGGGAGAACAAGAAATCTAGAGAACATTTTCATTTCTTGGGAGCTTTATTTCTAGAGCCCTTATTTTCCATCTGGAAGAAAGCTCTTTGATGTCCTCTACATCAAAAAGAACCAAAGTACGAAGTTTTGTCCAGGATTGAGGTGCTGCTAAAGCTCCTATAAGCTTGAGAACAGACATCGGGAAAGAGTACTGACTTGTCTGGGTTTGATTCTGACTTGGTTGCTTTTATTAATTATGTGAATTTGGGTTAGCCACTTGACCTCTTTGAGGCTCGTGGTCCTTTTTGGAAAAGTAGGCAAAATCATCTGCCTCCCTTTGGGTTGTTATTAGAGAGCTGTGTTGCCTTCATTAAAAGCTGAAGCTTTTCATGTCTCAATGTCCTCATCCATAAAATGGGGGTAATAATAGTACCTACCATGGAAGGTTTTTGAGAAGCACTTGGAATTGTGCCTGGGCTACAGTAAGCTCCATAGAAATGTTAGCTGTTGTTGCTCTTCTGTGACTAGTTAATAGCCACCCATGAACACTGGACTTGGTTGGGACATTGACAAGACTGCAAAGGAAGCCAGTCTCCAGTCTGGATGTTCATCGCAGGCTGGAATTCTTACGGGCTCCTGTGTTTGCAGGGAACAGTATGGAAGCTGCTCAGAGGCCAGACCTACAATAATCTTTCAAGATAGCTACTGCTGATGCATCTGAGAGAGCACAGTGCCACAGAATTTTGCTAAAAAGGGAAAAAAAAAATCTTATAATGAAAATATATTCTTCAGGGCAAAATGCCACAAGTGTGTAGATAGGAGTAATCCCAGAAATAGATTCTAGTGAAAGTCATCCAGTGATGTTTTCTTTCTTTTTAAACATTCTTTAATTATTTTGTTTATTATTATTGTTTTGAGTTTTATTCCTTATAGCCCTTTTTAATGTCAGCCCTGTCTTCCTCTTCATGTGTGTGATTTACTCAGCTTTGCATGTAAGCAGGAAATAGCAGATAACATGTTTCACAGCAGATTCTTTTCACCTCTCTCTCGGGGAGATTTCATTCAATAGGCTGCCTAGATATGCACAATTCTTCTACACTTCCCCCTTTCCCACTCAGTATTCCCTACTTTTCAAATTCAACATCTTCAGAGACGTTTAGTTCAGGAAACAGGCGCAGCATCTGATTTTGGAAGACATGCATTTTTCAGCTCTCAAAACTGTGTTGTCATTTTTCTTCTAGCTTTCTTTACGTTCTTTCCTTGATCCTGGAAGAAGGTGGAGATTTACAATCACATTTTATTGGTACTTTTCTCCATCACACGGATGATAAATTATTGAGAAGCCATTTGGTCTATAAAAATGAAATACAAGGCCCATCCCCTTCCAGCATGTGGCCTGGACCGGCTCCAGCAGCTGTGAGCGGCTAGGGCCCTGCAGTCGGAAAAACAAAGCAAATCCCTTACACATTTTAGGCTTGGTCCTTTGTAGGGGGGATAGAGAGGGACAATGACCTAGTGGACTGTTGGTTCTCTGGATGCTACTGAAGGTCACAGAGTCAGCTCTTTTACCACTCCCGAAGGGTCGTTTGTTCTTCTGAGTTTGGAGTTCAGAGATTTTGTGCCTATATTTTAGCTAATTCTTATTTTAGGCTCCAGTCAGTGACAGTCTCAGCTTCCAATAATGGCCAAGGTTTTATTTTTTAAATTTTGTTATATTTTATTTTTTAAAAGATTTTTTACTCATTTATTTGACAGACAGAGATGACAAGTAGGCAGAGTGGCGGGCAGAGGGCGGGGGGAGGAGCAGGCTCCCTGCGGAGCAGAGAGCCCAATGCGGGGAATCGATCCCAGGACCCTGAGATCATGACCTGAGCTGAAGGCAGAGGCTTAATCCACTGAGCCACACAGGCACCCCCCAATAATGGCCAAGGTTTTAAATTTTTCTCAGACTTTACTACAGTTGGTTTTAACAACCTTGTTCGGGTCACATGCTTCTCTGAGAATCATGTGATGAGCTTCTCTGAATCTCCTCTCACCAACCGCACTCATGGACAAACACACGGAAGACTTCAAAGCGTTCACACATCCCCTGAGCCTCTAACTCCTCAACTCTGTACAGGTCCACGAACCTCACTTACTCAATTCTGTTTTCTCTATGGTTTTTAAGAGCATTTGTTTGATGATAATATAATTTCTTTCTCTCTCTTTCAAAAATAGCAGGCTTATTATTTCAGTGTGACCTTATCTTTTATGTGATGGTCATCTCAACTGAGTTTTTTTGTTTTGTTTTTTTTTTAAATAAGATTGAATTTTAATTTTGTTTTAGGATACCTGTCTTTCTGGAATCTTAGTATTTTGAAACTCAGATTTAGAATCAGACACATGTCAATCTATATGAATTTCTGTAAACTAAAATCTAGGGCATTCCAGGATTAGTCTAGTTTTTCTCCAACTTAAATTTGAATATACTGTTAACAAATCCGCTTGTTGTGTAATATACTGCCAATTATTCTGTCCACCTAATTATCTTCTAGAGCGACATTGAAAGTTTTATAAGAACCATAACAATTCGGATATTTTTGATGGAAAGTTTTTTTTTATATTTTTCAATGAAATTTTTTATTTTAATAACACTATATGAACATAAGCCCTTTTAGATATTTTTTAAAAAGTTCTATTCCTATGTATCAGTATAAGGAGTTTTACAGTAATGCAAATACAGAAACATAGAAATACACTGGTTTGATGGAAATTTTTGTTGCTAACTTGTTTGAACTGGAGATTTGAAGGATCCCTTACCCACCCGTTATCTTCTACACGCATCTGGTGACACCGACATCATCAGTATGGTTTCTAGAAGGGGCTTTGTCACTGGCGGGCACTTGTGGCCGTCTAAATCTTGCTTCTCATTACCAGGCGGGAAATAATTAGCCTCATAAGTGTTCCACGTCGGTGATTCCCTCTTAGACTCCATGTTTTATGCCTGAATCTCATCCACCTGGCTGCCTTCGAACGCCAGACCCCATCATGAAGCTCGGCATCTGCTCTTTGCTACTGCTCTGTTGATCCGTTCCAGGCCATCATTTCCTGCTCTGTCCTTGCCGAGAAGAGTGTTACCGGCTTATCGACAGAGCCAATGAGGCCTAATCCTTGAGTGCATGATCGTTATAAATCTAACAATCAGCACTCTCTTGACACAGTCAGGGTCTCCGAATCAGCCGCTGGAGCAACTGTACTTTGGGTGATACCAATCTGATAAAATTCCAGTTTTCTGCGAGCTAAGGTTGTCTGCCTTTTTGTGTTTGAGCTGATCTAGTAAGTCCGTGGCCTGAGATCCTGGGCTTTGGACCTAAGTAGATGTGAGTTTAAATCTCAGCTGTAACACCAAATAATTCTGTGTGGGGCTCATAATACCTCTTTTGCTGGGTTATTCTAAGATTTGAGATAGTGTCTGTAAAGCACATCTTAGTGCTTAATACATGGTAGGTTCTCACTCTGTGATCTCCTAGTCATAATCCCTACCTCTGTAATGCTGAAGGGAATCAAAAGCTTTTTCTGTTTGATTTGTACAACTGGGAACTGGCAACGTATTTGATGTTGTACTGGGAGAGCCCATCATGGAAAGTGTGAGGGAAGACAAAGGCCTCTGTCCATTGTGAATGCGGTTCTTATTTTGGAACAGTGACTCTTTGGAAACACACAGTACAGGCTTTTAAGGGCTAGATCATCCAAGGTGAATGTTTCTGCTACTCAGAAAAATGCAGGTGAGGTCAGGAGATCATTCACTGAGAGCGGAAGTTCTCACTGGTACAAGAAAAATTTAAAAAGCTCCGATCAAATTATACCCATGAGTACAAATAAACTGCCATTGGTGGATACAGTTAGGGAGAAAATGATTTCTGAATATTTTGCTGTTTCACAGAATAAAGAAGAAAAATGGGTTTTTAGTCTTTCTGTGTGGGGGGAAAAAAACAGCACGCTTACCAGAATGGTGCTCTAATGGAGGTTTAAGGGCAATTACTGGGTCTTTGAGACTCTCTGCTTGGGGAAGGTAGAGATAATCTCTCTGTACTTCCCACAAGGAACAGTTGGTGAACAACGTCCTGTATCTCGGCCTCACCGAACACGCTCTTCCTACCATGGAGGGTGGACCCAGTCTCAGGCCTGCAGAGATTTTGGGCAATTCATTCTGAATTTTCACTGTGTCCCATATCTGGAAGGGAAAGGGCCAGCACGGAATCCTGAGGGTTTAAATAAGGCCCCAAACTCTGACGCTACCCCACATTTAAACTACCTGATTTTTATTCATCATAAATGGACTCAATAGCATGATTGCCAAAAATCCAGACGCCTTCTTGAGGAGCAGCTGTTTTAGTCAGTGTTTGATCAACTTAATCCCCTTGGGAAAGAAAATGCACAGGGACTCAGAGTGGGGTGGACTGTTCTGCCAACTTTGGTTGTGACCTCGGCCCCACCCTCAGCTCAGAGGACCCGGACAATGTGGTTCACACGGACAACTCAGCAGCTCATTTCCGAAGATCTGAAAGGCTAAAGGTTCTTGCCGTGTAAGCTGTTGCACAGAGCTTCTTTCTCCTCACCCCTCTCTGGAGCTCCCACAGGTACGGGAGCTTTTTGGACAGTAGGGTCCAGAGATGTGAATGTGCGTTAGCTGGTTAGTGAGTGTGTGCTGGGACGTGCAGGTGGAAAAGGCATAACCCCAGGGAGTGCTGTCCACACAACTGAGTGGGTTTGGTGCCCCTGGGGGTGGGCACTGCACTTCTGGACAAAGAAGCACCAATATCTGCTTTAAATGCGGAGTGGCAGGCGTCTGGGACTCTCTTTCTGACAGTAATTGCATTATAGAAGTTGGCTTACTTTGGCAAAAAAGGGTGGTCTGGTCCTTAATTTCTACAGAATAGCAGCAGTCAGGTCTGCTCTAAAAATTCTCGGAATTGTACTGTATCTCTGTGTCTCACACCTGGTTCCTGGAGACCTGGATCCATCAGCCACAGGACGGCCTGGGCTCAGGGCCAACCTGCTGAGATGCTGCAAGCTTCCTCACATGATCTTCCGACTTACCCCCTCGGGGAGCTGGAGGGAAAGGCCCCTAACCTCCTGGTTGTCTGAGTGGGTGGGAGGCACACCTGGAGATCGTGTTCAGAGCTGGCTCCGGGCAAGGCTGCGGAAACTGGTTTACTTCTAATACCTCTCCAACCTGCTGTTTCAGGCCAGGCTTTTAGGATAGAGGAGACGGAAAACCACTTTGAATGGCCGCAGTGTAAGTAAAGAGGCTCTGTTGGCCCATTTTATTGAAAAATGCCTGAGTGTGGCTTCAGGTACATGAATGACACCATGACCAACTCGTCTCTCCCCTTCTTCTCTTGTCCTCTGCCCTCTTCCGCATCTCTCAGTGCTGCTTTCCTGGCTCTGAGGCCGGGCTTCTGCAGTGGGTGACCTGTAGGCTTAGTGATTCCAGAGAGGAAGAACCAAAAGCTCTAAAGAACAAAACAAAACAAAAACAAAGTCCCACACTCTGCCCCTCCCCAACAACAAAACCCAGAAAACCAGCTCCCACTAAACCAAACCAAACCAAACCAACCTGAATATGTGAAAAACACACAGAGGACTGTGTGTTCATGGTCTGGTTTGGGTTAGGCTCCTCACTGAAACCATTGTTGTGGCCAAGAGAATGGAATCCTCTGACCAGGCCTGGGTCTTGTGTCCATATGGTGGTTACATTCCCAGCCAAGTCAATTCTGGGGGATGGAAGATTAGGTCTCTAAAGGGAAATCTAGATGTTGCTGGAGGGAAGAGTGTGTGTCTGGGTGCAAAATAGGAGTTATCTGGTCACTTCTACCTCTCCTTTTCTGCATCTACTGTGTGGGCCAGTGGTCCTCTTCATCATGGCCTCTACTAGCCTGTCCTCCTGGGGTGCCTGGGTGGCTCAGTTGGTTGAGGTCATGGTCCCAGGGATCCTGGGATCAAGCCCTACATTGGGCTTCTTGCTTAGCTGGGAACCTGTTTCTCACACTCCCTTTGCTGTTTCCCTCACTTGTGCTCTCTGGCTCTCTCTCTGTCCAATAAATACATAAAATCTTAAAACAACGACAGCAGCATAACTCTGTCCTCTTCTGAGATACATTTCCCTGTTTTAGGGTAATCCCTACCATTCCTTAAATTGGCTTGCATTGATTTTACCAAAACATCCGAAAGCGTTACAAATGTCAGCCAGACATGTTTCTGCCTCTAAGTTAACTTGACGTTTCCATAACATTTCACACTGGTGATATTCATGTCCCTTTAAAATGGTCTCTTCTATTGACTTTCATGACATTGTGGTGTCCTTGTTGTTTTTCTACCTCGTTGATCCTATAGATCTCTTTCAATGGCAGAACATTTAACACTAGGTTAACTCACAGATTTTTTAAAAAGATTTATTTATTTATTTATGTATTTTGAGAAAGAGAGTGTGCACATGAGCAAGGGGAGGGGCAGAGGAAGAGAGAGAATATCAAGCAGATTTCCTGCTGAGCATGGAGCCTGACATGGGGCCCAATCTCACAACCCCCAGATTATGACCTGAGGTGAAATCGAGAGTCAGATGCTTAACTTACTGTGCCTTCCACACGCCTCAGCTCACAGATTTTTCTTTTTAATTTTATTTATTTATTTGACAGTCAGAGATCACAAGTAGGCTGAGATGCAGGCAGAGAGAGAGAGAGAGAGAGAGAGGAGGAAGCAGGCTCCCTGCTGAGCAAAGAGTCTGACTCGGGACCCATCCCAGGACCCTGGGATCATGACCTGAGCTGAAGGCAGAGGCTTTAACCCACTGAGCCACCCAGGTGCCCTCACAGATTTTTTTTAAGCCACTGGTTTTTCTCAGCCTTACTTCCTTGATTGTCCTTAGATCAAGTGTCTGTCTCCGCAGCCACTTCACTTAGGGCCTCATCATCTGTCACCTGTGGTGCTGCCATCCCTTCTACTAACTCTCTTCATTTGCAGTTTTCCACTTCTCAAATCTATCCACTCCACTGCTTCCCAACCCTCTCATTTTCCTGTAGGAAACCATCTGTTGTTCCCCACTTGCCTATAAGAGGTCATAATAGGTGTTCCACTCATTGTCCCTAATCTCTCTCTCTAATCTCATTTCTTTCTGGCTTCCTTCGGTTTTCCACACTCCAAACATCTTGTAGATCCCACCACACACTTAAGTTCCAATCCTACAATCTTTGCCCAGGATACTCACTTTGCCTCAGCTGCGCTTCTCCCACTTACCTGCCTCAGAGCCTCCTTTTGGTCTTTCAAACCCTCTTTAGATGTCATCTTCTCTTGGGAATGTAACACCCTGACACCCCATGCTGAACAAATCTTTCTTTTCTGTATTAACTTATATACACTATATTACATTCAGTATTCTGTATTTAAGTATTTATTTACATATATGCCCTTTTAAATTTCTTCTTTTTTTTTTAAACAGACGACGCTTTTAGGTAGGACTTGTGCAGAGCACCTTCCCCAGTCAATACTGATACAAAAACAGCTTCTTCACTTGTCTGTTCTGCTCACTGACAGCTTCTTGAGGGTAGTAATCTTGTGTCTTATTCAGGCTTGTCATATAGTAAGTGCTCAATGGATAAATAAATAAATGGATAGACGGATGACTACAGTTGTCTGGAATCACCTCAACTTTTGTACATAGTCTTTTGTCACTCCAGCCATGTTGAATACCAAGATGGAGGTTAGGGGGACTTCCTGTGGTCATCTAATCTGTAAAAGGTGAAACCTTGGGCTGGAATATGTTTTTTTTTAATGACTCAAGCTAAGGTTCATCTTACCATAGCACCTGAATTCAACCACTCTCGTGTCTTGGAGAGATTTGGAGGATTTTGCTTTTAGTAATGGCCAGTGATGTGCCAGGATTTTCAACATTGTATACAGGATTTTTTTTTTTTTTTTAAGATCTTATTTATTTCAGGGCGGGGGGGAAGAGAGAGAGAGAGAGCGCAAACATGAGTGAGGGGAGATGGGAGAGGAAGAAACAGACTCCCTGCTGAGCAGAGAACCCTTTTGGGGCTCAATCCCAGGAATCTGGGTATATGACCTGAGCTGAAGGCAGACACTCAACCAGCTGAGGCACCCAGGTGCCCACTATTGTGCTTTTCCTTTAAACCTCAAGAAAACTGATCCAGGAAGACAGAAGAACAAGTTCTAGAAGCCCTGTGGTCTGGGAATGTCCTCCTATACCTTTTCACATTCCTGAGAATGAAAGAAAATTCATCGAAGAGAGGGGGAAAGAAAAACATAGGAAGAAGAATGTGAGGGGAAAATGTAACAGAAATAATAGGGTACATATTTTTTCTTACTTCTTCTAGCATCCCTCTGCCCCAATCTGCTAAGTCCTTTCTAGCCTTGTTCCAGGGCTTCTAAATACCTTTCCTTTATTTTCATATATCCGTTGAATCCGTACCTTTTACTGCTAGCCTCTTTAAATCTTCTCTGAAGGTAGAAAGAGTATATAAACCATAAATGCAAAAGAACGTTTTCTGAGGGGGAACTTTGTACTTTTTTGGGGGGGGGGGATGGCTGCTCCACATCTAAGCCTCCTTCTGTTTGATGAATCTGGTAAGAGGTGGGGATTTTGCCTCCAACTGTGGAAGTTGAAAAGGCTGGATTCTTTTGGCCCCTGGCCGCTAGGTTGCAGCCCAGTTTAGCCTGTCAGACCATCCCACCTGAAATTCTGTGACTAGAATGAGTGTCACGACAAAGCCAGCACAGTGGTAGCGTTGAGCGTGGCTGGCATTTGCAAGGTCTCCTTAGCCGAGCTTTTCTTGTGACATGACTCTGGCTACACTTCAGCATCCCAGTTTCTCTTGGCTTGTGTTTGTTTTCCAAAGCTTTAACCTTTTCCATGATCCTGTGAGCTGCTTGACATTCTTTCATTATTCTTCTTCTTCTTTTTTTTTTTTTTTTTTGCTCAAGTTAGCCAGGTGGATTCCTTTGTTTTCAGCCAAGGACCTGGACTGGTTATCAGCATTAGAAAAGTACAGAGAAGTAATATGCAGCCTAATCTGTGGCATTTCTTATCTAAGTCCCCCTCACTCGCTGGTTTTATTCTTATCTTTCTTCTGCTCCTCCTCCTCCTTGTCATTCTGGAACTATCAATGCCTCCTTTCAACTCCATTTCATTTCAAGCTGGTGGATTAATCATGCCAGATGTTTCAGATATCATATACCTCATATGAATCCTGGATAATCAGCTTTCTTCTATATGGGATTGGCAAATGTGACAAATACTGGAAATCTCTTGACGAGGAATACAAACACACCTCATATATGATGCACAGGGAATGCATTTCCATGACAACAGGATGTTTAGGATTTAAGACAAATAAAGGGATAGAAATACACTTAGAGCCATTTTTTTTCCCCCACTACAGCACAGGCAATAAGCATACTTCTGATTTAATATCAGCCCACGGAGCTCATTTTTGGAAGTCAAGATAATATACTTAATAATGAGTTATCTTAAGCATTATGTATTTTCCTAAGATGAAAGCAAGTTTTTTTTTCTTCCCTTTGGGGGAGGAGATAAAGGTAGACATTTTTAGTTTCATTTGTGAAGAATGAAAAGACCTTTCTCTCTCTCGCTCTCTCTTTTTTAAAAAAAATATTTTAATTTATCCCAAACAATGTGAAATTTGTGTCTTTAGTTCAAAGAGTTTTCAGAACAGTTATAACAGGGCATATTTAAAGATAAAGAACGTTTTTGACTTGCAATCCACTTGTTCCCTGCTCCTCACGTATCCCTTCCATTTGTTACTATCCAGCCGTGTGGCCGTCCGGCCACATCTTTAGAATGATTCATTTGCTATGTGCATGGTGTTCAACCCGACACTGTCAGGGAATGATCACTGAATTCCTGGTCAATATTCTGTCTATGATTGGGGTGCCTGGGTGGCTCAATGGGTTAAAGCCTTTGCCTTCAGCTCAGGTCATGATCCCAGGGTCCTGGGATCGAGCCCCACATCGGGCTCTCTGCTTAGCAGGAAGCCTGCTTCCTCCTCTCTCTCTCTCTCTTTCTCTGCCTGCCTCTCTGCCTACTTGTGATCTCTGTCTGTCAAATAAATAAATAAAATCTTTAAAAAAAATATTCTGCCTGTGATTAAAATAATGCCATTACCAGATAAGAACTTTTGCATACATTATCTTGAATCCCCAAATATCCTTGCAAGGTAGGGTTAGTATTCCATGTATATATGGAAAGATCATTTCCCCAAGATCATAGGGAGTCAGGATTCCAATATGTCCAAATATGTCATACTTGTCATACATACCAATACAATCCAAATATGTCATACTGAAAAGCCCGTGACTATTCTGTTTCTCCATATGGCCTTCACTTGCTTGATGTATTCAGATTTTTAAAAATTGGGATAGAGTTGACATAAAACATCTTAGTGTCAGATGTACAACATGATTTATATAGCTTGCAAAATGATCACAGTAAGTCCAGTTCGTATCACCTCCACATTTCTTGCAATGAGAACTTCCAAGAGCTACTCTCTTAGCAACTTCCAAGTATACAATTCAGTGTTACTAACTATAGTCACCATGCGGTACATTACAGCATCAGGAACTACTTGTTTTATAACTGGAAGTCAGTACTTTTTGGCCCCCTTCACCCATTTTGCCCATCCCCCACCTTTGGCAAGGTGAGTTCTCTGTGAGTTTGGTTTTTATTTGCTTCCAGAAGTAAGTTATCTCTGGCTTATCTCACTTAGCGTAAGCCCTCAAGGTCTATCCGGGTTGTTGCAAATGGAAGGATTTCCTTGTGGTTCTTTGGTTTGTTTGTTTGTTTGTCTTCATGGGTAAAACATACGCCATGTTTCCATTCATCCACTGACGGATACTTAGGTTGCTTCTGTGTCTTGGCTATTGTGAACGATGCAGTGATGAACACAGGAGTGCATGTATCTTTTTGAGTTAGCATTTTCATTTCCTTCAGATAAATACCCAAGAGTGGAATTGCTGGATCACATGGCAGTTCAGTCTTTAATTTTTTGAGGAAACTTCATATCGTTTTCCAAAGTGGCTGCAACCAAATTACATTCATACCAAGGTGTATGAGGGTTCCCTTTTCTCTACACCTTGCCAACATTGGTTCCTTCTTGTCTTTCCTATAATGTGCAATCTGAGAGGTGTGAAGTGATATCACATTGGCTTCTATTTCCATTTCCTGCTGATGAGTGACGTTGAGCACCTTTTCACATACCTGTTTGCCCATCTGTATGTCTTCATGTCTTTTTTGGAAAAATGTCGATTCAGATTCTTTGCCCATTTTTAAATTGGATTGTCTGGGGAATTTTCTTTTGCTTTTGAGTGGTATGAGTTCTTTATATCCTTATCAGATATATGATTTGCAAATATTTTCTCCCATTTGGTAGGTTGCTTTTTTTTTTTTTTTTTTTTCAGATTTTATTTATTTTGAGAGAGAGAGTACATAGGCAAGAGGAGGTGCAGAGACAGAGAGAGGGAGAGAAAGACCTAAGCAGCCTCCAAGCTCAGCACAGAGCCTTAGGACCCCAAGATAATGCCATGAGCCAAAATCAAGACTCAGATGCTTAACTGACTGAGCCACCCAGGTGCACTGGTAGGTTGCTTTTTCAGTTTGTTAATGGTTTCTTTCGCTGTGCGGTAGACTTTTATGGCAACAGAACAAGTTCCCTTTAACCAGTATTTACATTTTATCACGATGTTGTTTTTAAACAGACTTAAGCCCCCAAAACAAGGAAAACTTGCAGCACTTGGCATGTTAGAGAAATCAGGAGAATACAACCTGTGTTCTTGAGGTACTTTGTAAAGGACTGACATCTGAGGCAGGCGGTGCCTCATGATGTTGCTGGAATGAAAGCCGCCACATTTGAAGGTGGTAAGATAGAAATGGGCTCAAGCAACAGGGAAAGCATTTGACAGTAATTGTGAATCCAATTTCCTGACTCACCTCCTATCCCAGCTGCCTGGTCACCAAACTCATCTTTGCTTCTGGATTACTGCTTTTGAAAGCCTCCCTGCATCTTCATGAGACACCCCTCCCCCCCCCCCCCCAAAGTTCTGACTGTGGCCCTGGCTTCGCTGCTGGGACCACGGATCTTTGGTGCCTGGTCTCTCCTGTAGCTCAGTTGGCTCCTGGTTTGGATCGCTGCCCAGCCTGCACATGGAAGAGGCAGCTCTCCATTCTAACAGCCTATTTGATTTTTGTAGGGCATTCACTCTCATTTATGACTTGGTAAGCTTTGAATTTTAGTGTGATTGTGGATGATGAAGAGGTCGATAAATCAAAGAATCAAAATCTTGTCATTGTAATCTCTTGGTGTAACTGTGGGCCCAAGTCAGAAAAAAAACCAGGTTCTGGATACAAGTTTCTCATAACTCTACCTCCACTCCTCACCCCAGATACACATTTCACGCCTCTGTGAACAACAAAAAAGTACTTCTCTTTTCTCATGGAGCAGAGGAAGTGAACTTAGAGAAACAAGAATGAGATCAGAGACGACTGTGTCAAGAGGGGATCTTCTTGCCTTGGAGTGGGAGTTAGTGACTGACTAAGGGGGTGGGACAGCAGCTGGTGATGGTGGGGGAGGGAGGGGAGGTACACTGGTGGTTTCCTGGAAGGAGGCTCACTTTTTGTCTATGGGTGGGGGATGGAGGCCTACCTGTCCAGGGGCAAGGGTGGGAAAGAGCGGGCTGCCGGGGCCTTGGAGGGTGATGGGGCTTGGGCTAGACTGCATAGCCCCAGAGTAGGTGACCATCCCCTGGTCTCTGGAGCCACATGGAGCATCCCAGACATGAAAGGCTGTGTTATGGGCCTCCCGCCTACAATACGACTCACAAACCACAGAGGCCCGGGCAAGGCATTTTCCTCTCTTTCACCTCTCAGCATAATACACCCCCACAAATAATAAAAAAAATAGGTAACATTTATGGAGCACTTTCCTCTCCGTCAGATACTTTTTGAAGTGTTTTACTTGAATGATCTCATTTCCACTATTTGCGGTTGATAAAACTACCACCCCCATTTTCCAGGTGAGGAAATATAAAGGTTAAGTAACTTGTCTGAGGCCATTTAACTAGTACGGCGTGATATAAATTATGTAAAAGCATGTAAAGGGGCGCCTGGGTGATTCAGTTGTTAAGCGTCTGCCTTCGGCTCATGTCATGGTCCCAGGGTCCTGGGATAGAGCCCCGCATCGGGCTCCCTGCTCAGCGGGGAGCCTGCTTCTCCCTCTCCCACTCCCCCGTTGTGTTTCCTCTCTTGCTTTGTCTCTCTCTATCAAATAAATAAAATGTTTAAAAAAAAATAAAAGCATGTAAGCACATGAAACATTCTCCAGTTCCTAAACATCTACAATTTGGGACTGCTCTTAAGAACTCGTCTCTCTTTTGGCTCATTTGGTCGATTGTCACATGCACCATCTAGCAGGCTGTGCCCAGCGGGCTTCACGAGGCGTTCAGGTGCCTGTTGCGGTCCACACGGGATCTGTGCGGGCCGTCCGAGCTCTCCTGCTGAGTGTCTCCTTCCACTCTGGCCTCCTGTGCTTTCTCCTGACGTTCTGACCCAAACCAGCTCTGCTCCCGCTTCAGGGATGCGTTTATCCTTCTAGCCTCTTTGTTCCTTTAGTCCCAGCCTCCTTTCTTGACATGTTGAAATTCCGCTCGTTTCTCAAGTCCCAGCCTCTTCTCCCAGCAGTCTGCCCTTCAGCGGGTGTTTACTGAGCGCCCGACCTGTGCAGGCTCTGCCTGGCCTTCTCAGGTCACTTTGTCCAGGATGATCCTGCGATCATGGTTGTCAGAATAATGTAATCATACTTTTAATGCTCATAACAACCATCGTCGGAGCTGACAGTTGCGGCATTTCCTGTGTGTCAGGACCATCAGTGGGCTCCACACACACTCACTTATTTAATACAAAGCCCTCCCCATATCGTCTTGTGTTCTAAGAACATACCTTGCTTTTCTGACAAGGTTAAAGCCTCCTGAGTCTATGGATTCCAGTTCTTGTTCTTCTTCATTTTTGAGAAATGGCTCTATCTAGGATATATAAGGATATCTAGGACAGTGACTTGGACATAGCATGGGCGAGATAAATAGCGTTGGAGTTGGGTCTGTTAGATACTATACTCCGATGTATCCCTATCCCACTGCCTTCTTCTCATTTAGATTCCAGTGTCTCTTGAAAAAACCGGAAGTGCTGACAAAAGCTGGGCCTGCCTTCCTGCATGGTTAAACAGTTCTTGTGAGCACTCACCTGCGGTTTTAACTGGGGCTTGTGTTCTCAGGCCCTATCCCTTCTCACACCTTGCACCAGGCCCTGTAGCATCTGATTTTTTAACCACGTGAAGCCCTGGGAGAATTCAGATTCCAGTTGTAGGTTGGCCCCACCAGGGTAGGGAGAGTGGTAGCCATTATACAACGTGGTCCCTCAGCTGTGTGAGCAGCCATTTTCCATTTTTGTCCCACCAGCAAGACTCTTGCTTCATCCGGGAAGATGGCTCATTTGTCTAGTACCAGTTTAACAGGGGCTGTGCTGTGCGTTTGGGTGATTCACAGAGTCACTGGAAGATCTGATGCTGTGACACACACCCGATGACTCTAACAATCTTCCCATCACGTCCTCAGCGCAGGACGGAAAAACACCATGATGACACCTGACGGTCTGCAACAAAGCTCTCATAAAATGCTGTAGAGGGGAAGCTGAGTTATAAAACTCTTCTCAGCGAGTCTTCACTGGGTGTGGAGCACAGTCACCCTCAAAGGCCAGCCGAAGTCTTTCTGATCCTTCACAATGAGTCACGGCAGGTGTCGCCGTCTTTCCTTATCACATACTGATGTGTAGGGAATGTTGTACTGCCCTCTGTCCCTTGTCTATTTATTCAACAAATGTCTGAGCGCTGCTAGCACGAGGTCTTGGCATTGGATGCTTTGGAGAGAGCGAAGGATGCGGACAGGAAACTAGTCTACAGAGGAAAGTGTGATCTGAGTGGTGATGTGATGAGGATAATAAATATGGCGTTGTGACGGGGTAACAGGGGAGCCAGAGAGGGGTGCAGGGAAGGCCTGAGGAGGCGACATTTGAGGATTGAAATGAGAGGTTCCCTGGCAGAGGACAAATGGGATGGGAAGGAGATGAGGAGGAACTTGGCACTTTTGAGGAACAGAAAAGAAAGCTGGCGTTGCCAGAGCTGTGCGACGCAGAGCATCAATCTGCAACAAGGAACTTGCACCAGATTGTAAATCTGTGCACCGCTTCCTTCTCAAAAAAAGCCTTGCTGCATGGTAAAAAAGAAAAAAAAAAAGTCAGCTGAAGTAAAGCTTAGTAACACAGTTGGTTTACATTCTGGATCTGGCGTCCTATGTGACTGGGCAGGCAACAGAGAATTCTCAGACGAAGAGTGGTCATGGATACACTTTCTCGCTGGTCTGCGGGGACCTGAGAGGGAAGGTTGGATGGACAGAGTGTGGCCGTGGAGGGGGGCAGGAGCCCCCTCAGGCCCAGATGCACAAGGGAAGATCAGCTCTTCCCTAACAGGCAATAAAATGAGGGTTAAAAAGCCACGGGAACTCCTATAGACCCTTAATGAGAGTGTTAGCACTTGAAAGGTACTTAGAGCACACCCGAGCTGCTCTGAGGTGGGGATGTTAGGTAATCCCTCAGACTGACTCAGGAATTAAATTACTTGCTTATGTGCACCAACTTTATAGTGTATAATTAAAAATCACACGGCAATAAATTTATATAGTGTGATCCAGGTGCACGTCTGTTCTACAAATGCCAAGAGTCAGTTGTAGAGGTAGAGAGCGGTGGCTCACAGGGATGTTTGGTTTGACCTGCGCAATATGGGAAAAAATCAAATTAATTGCTAACATTTTATTCTATTTTATATATATATATATTTTTTAAAGATTTATCTATTTATTTGACAGAGCATGCGTGCAGGCGCACAAACAGGGGGAGTGGGGGAAGGAGAAGCATGCTCCCCACTGAGCAGTAATTCCCCAATGCAACACTGGGATCACGACCTGAGTCAACGGCAGATGTTTAAACAGCTGAACCACCCAGGTGCCCCAACTGCTAACATTTTGAAAACTTAGAAGGGGAATATGCTTACCTGGTACTCAACACCCCTTAAAGTCTTCTCCCTGACTTGTGTATTAATTCCAGGTCATGCTGTGGTCACAGATGACTGACAAATCTCAGACTCTTACTAGAAAGGTCTATTTCTTGCTCATATCGCTTGTCCATTGTGGGGCAACTGTGCCTCAGTTCCACATCACCTTCACTCCAGTACCGGGTCTGGAAGAAGCCTGTCTGGGGGACCATCCCTGGTATTGAACTAGGAGGAGAGGGAGCATGAAGAAGAAAGCACTAGCTCTTAGAGCGCCTGCTCCTCTTTCATTGGCCAAAGCAAGTTGCACAGTTAAGGTGAAAGTGATGGGGCTGGAGGGTAGTTGCCTGCAGGAAGAGGCAGACAATAACTTATATATAACACAGTCTACCATGACCTCTTTGTCTAATTTAGATGACCTGCCTAGGTGCCCACAGATATTTGAGAGTATGACCACTTTGGGCTATGGAACTTGAGTACTCAAAGTTTTACTGAAGCCAGAAGCAGGATAGTTATTCTAAAGTTAGCCATGCTCAGCTACCACCACTCCATCCACCCATCCATCCATCTATCCATCATCTACCATCTACCTCCCTGCCGACATTGGATAGCCTTGACCTTCAAGATTAAAGTTCCACAGGCTTTTTCTTAGATACCGTTTATACACTTCTTCCTTTAGGTTCTATGCAGACAGGTCACACTGACTATGGCACGGTGTTAGCAAGTCGAGCTGAGAGGCAGCTCTACCTCTGCCCTTGACTGTACCCAAGCACTGACTTCTGGAGGCCGGGATGTGTACCCCTACTGAGCCAGCAGTGTGCACTGCCGCAGAGTTGAATCTGCCGAGACTTCATCACAGAGAACTAGTAAATAATTAGAAATGCAAAGCTGAGTATTTATTACTGTGTGTCCATGTCTGCTCCTGGGATGTGGAGAATAGAGTCCTTGTTCTTGAAGAGCAAGACACTCAGAGAAACTGTCAAGGTAGGACTTGAGTGCGGAATCATGGGATACCCATTTAGTTTACTGGAGTTGCCATTGTGGGCTGGCATCAACAGGGGAGGCTTTGTGAAGAGGTCTGAGCTAGGAAGAACTTCATAGACGGAAGTTGAAAAACATCATACATGAATTTAAAGTTTCTACTAATTTCACCTAAATCCAGACTCCCTGGAAGTCCAATAGGCTTGTATTCTCTTATAGAGTTGATCAAATAACTTTGAGGTGTGTTTAAGGTTTTCTGTTGAGGGGCGCCCAGGTGGCTCAGTCGGTTAAGTGTCTGCCTTCAGCTCAGGTCATGATCCCAGGATCCTGGAATTGAGCCCTAGGTCAGGCTCCCTGCTCGGTGCAGAGTCTGCTTCTCCTCCTCCCTCTGCTCCTCCCCCTGCTCCTTCTGTCTCTCTCTCTCACTCAAATAAATAAATAAAATCTTAAAAAAAAAAATAAATAATAAAGTTTTCTGCTGAATTGCTATTTTCATCAGCCCTTGAGTCTCCTTGGATTATGACCAGCAGGCGTGATATGAAAGCGCCGTGGCCATGCTCAGTGGCCACAGGGCTGTTCTCTCCCTCTACATGGTCTCTCCTCATCCTCCAGCATGCGCTCCTTACAGGGTCCTACACCAATTTCATTGCCACAAGTCATCATAGGGTTTTTTTCCTGAGGGGGTTTCCATTTTGACTGCACACAGAGGCTGTTTTTGTACTCCTTTGAAGGTGGGGGCAGAGAACTGCGGAGTCCTGCACCCAGGAGAGCTCCTGGAAAGTGGCCAGTACAGAATTCCTGTTGCTGAGCAAGATGGCTGTCTGGGCGGGTGTGGAGAGCCACGTGACCCCTCTTTCTCTTCACAGTTCCTCATGCCCTTATTCCATCATCCTTCACTAGGAACTGAGAGGATGAAAATGAGGTAGGTGTTTGGTTTGCCAAAAACAAAGGAAGAATTTAAGCAGGATAACATCAATTTGCTTTCTCCTTCCTCCAGTGAGATCTAACTGAGACTGAATAGACAAGAATAAAGTTCACTGGGTCTAGAGACAATAGGACAAGGAAGGGCTATGGTGAGCGTTTGTGAAGCACATGCCTGTCCAAAGGTGGTATGTGCACTTTTGCTCAAGGTGGTTGTTAGAAGGAATTTCAGAAATAGCATTCACTTCTTTAGATTTTAAAGAGAACTCACAATTCATTTCTCATTTAAAATTTCCTGATTTAAAAAAAAAATTATTTTAAGAGAGAGTGTGTGCAAGTGTGTGAGCGGTAGGAGGGGTAGAGGGAGAAGCAGAGACAGAAGCCGAAGCAGACTCCCTGCAGAGCATGAAGCCTGACGCAGGGCTCGATCCTATGACCCCAAGATCATTATTCGAGCCCAAATCAAGAGGTAGTCGCTTAACCCACTGAGCTACCCAGGTGCCCTTAAAATCTGATTTTTAAGAAATGCTGGTCATCTTTTTTCAAACTTCATGTAATCCAAACAAAATCTCTGCAAACTGGATATGGCCCCAGGATTTCTAGGGTATAGTTTCTGGACCTTCTGGGCCTTTACCAGCCCAGCAAATACAACAGCAGTAGGGTAGGAATTTGAGGTAGCGAGACTTTTTAAAAATCTGATTATTGCATCTGAAAGAGAGGAGACCAAGCTACCTTTCACAGAAACAAGGGTTCATGATGGGTTCTCCACACTCATGGCAGGTTTCTTGGTGGCCTATTCGTGATAAGAACAAGGATGATACTTCTGGCCATGGGAAAGACAGCCAGCTCAGCGTTTGTGCAGGGGGTACGGGTATACTTGAGTCTAATTCTTTAAGTCTTTGGGGCTAATAAGGGCATGGTGCAACTGGAAAGAGCAGATTTGTCTTTTTTTTTTTTTTAAGATTTTATTCATGTATTTGACAGAGACAGTGAGAGAGGGAATACAAAGCAGGAGGAGCGGGAGAGGGAGAAGCAGGATTCCCGTTGAGGAGCTTGCCCAAAGTGGGGCTTGATCCTAGGACCCTGGGATCATGACCCAAGCCAAAGGCAGATGCTTAATGACTGAGCCACCCAGGTGCCCCCGAGCAGGTTAGTCCTTGGTGAATGAAATCAGGAGAATCGAAAGCTATGCTTTCCTTCAATCTCAAACTTGGTTGAACCTGTATAGAAAATAGTGCACAAGATGGTGCATGGAGTAACAACTCCTGTTTACTGTTATGGGACCTCTGATGTGTTGTGGATTCATTCATTCAGGCACTCAACCTACCTGTGGGGTGTCAAGCAGTATTCTGTGTGCTGTGGATACAGCAGAGAACAAAACTGGATCCTTGCCCCAGGAAGTGCAGTCTGGCATGAGGACCCACTGGGACTGGGTCTTTTTAAAAATCCAGTAAATCAGGGGCTCCTGGGTGGCTCAGTCAGTTAAGTGTCTGCCTTCGGCTCAGGTCATGATCTCACTGTCCTGGGATCCAGTCCCAGCCACTTCGAGCACCCTGCTCAGTGGGGAGCCTGCTTCTCCTTCTCCCTATGCTGTTCCCCCTGCTTATTCTCTCACTATCTTACATAAATAAATAATATCTTTAAAAAAAAATCTGGTAAATCACTGTTCTTTCCCAGTTCCCAGAGTTATGCCCTTGCTTGACTTAGGGGTCAGAAGGGAAGTGGCAACTGAGGATGTCAGGGGAAAGGAGATAGGGAGAGCACTTCTGGGATATCAACAAGAAGTTCTGACATAGTCTTGGACCAAAAGTCTTGGCAGGTGGATGCCTGGGTGGCTTAGTTGGTTAAGGAGCTATCTTTGGCTCAGGTCATGATCCAGGGTCCTGGTGATCGAGTCCCATATCAGGCTCCCTGCTCAGCGGAGAGTCTGCTTCTCCCTCTCCCCCTTTCCTCTGCTTATGCTCTCTCTCAAATAAATAAGTAAAATCTTTAAAAAAAAAAAAAAAGGTCCTGGCAGATTTTCCTTCCTGGGTGCCTCTTACAGCCTAGGGGTTCCCACCGGCCTTTAGAATTATGCCCTATTTTGAACTGTCTGCATTTAATCCTTTTAAAGAAGTAAAGACTACTGGACTGACTACCAAGGGTGTTCCTCAGAGTCTGTTCTGTTCTTAATTTTGTATTGGTACATTGTCAGCCACGTTACCACATAAGTAAATTACACCATCGCTTCTTGTCACCATTATTGAAAGAAGTCTTTTGAAGTTTGACTCGTGGCTCAATGTCAAAAATATTTGCTTATGGACCATTTGGTCCTGACTTCATGAAAGAGAAGCAGTGCCATGTGACAAGGGTAAAATTATACACCCTTGGCTCAGTGGTTTAAGCCTCTGCCTTCGGCTCAGTCATGATCTCAGGGTCCTGGGATCAACTCCCGCATCGGGCTTCTGCTCAGTGGAGAGCCTGTTTCTCCCTCTCTCTCTCTGCCTGCCTCTCTGCCTACTTGTGACCGCTCTCTGTCAAATAAATAAATAAAATATTTTTTAAAAAATTATACACCCTTCCCTCTCTTAGGGCCTCCTTAACAAACCAAAAATACGAAGACTTATCCAGATAGGAAGTTAGGTTTTGGATTCTGGTTTCTTCAGAGACTCAAGGAATGAGTTATTATTTCTGTGATTTCTATTTCTGGACTTGCCACATATCCCTGCTGCACAGCCAAATGTGACCTGATGCTCATAATAATAAAGGAAATGAGCACTTTTTTATATGTCCTGGAGAAACACAGATGCTTATGTGTTTGGTGAAGTGGATCCCTCTTAGAAATGGTGAAAGAACCATGCACAGTACATTGCTATAACTTGGCAATACAATATGATAATACACTTCAGTTTAACAAACTCAGGAATTTGCTAAGAATATAAAATGAAACACAGAGCAAATATCAGAAATCTATTGTTTTTTGTTTTTTTTTTTAAACAGCAAAGTCAGTCAAGAAAAAGCTTAAATACATTTTTATAAACCTGCAGGCCAAAGACTAGTAGGAATATATAAGGTATATATTCAATCAATGCACACATGTAAATATATACATACACACATATAAATGCAAATTAAATCTTTATTTTCCTATTTTGGACACTTCTGAGCTCAAATGAACTTTTTCTTGAACTGCAGTCAAATTTTTCACTATATAAGTATAATATCAATAATTACTTAATACAGATAAGTATACTTCATTGAGTTTCCAATTCGGGATAAATGTGTAAGTGTCAAGGACGGGGAGTCAGAAATCCATAATTCTTAGATGGGAAGTTAGAATATCTGAATTCCGATCTCAGTTTTACAAAGAGAAGCTTTGGGGGCATCTTTTTTTTTTTAACCTTCTCAGGGGGCTGAGTTTGTTCCTCATAAGACGATCTTGGTGCAGATGTAGAGGCACTTTCCGTTTGTTTGGGATGTCATGCAAATGCGGTCTAGCCCCATTATTCAGGCAGAGTAGGCTCTCTGTACATGTGTTCTGCACTGATACTGAATCTTTTTTGGAAACAACTCATCTGACTCAGCATTTTTTTTTTTTTAACGTAAATTCTACCCACAATATGGGGCTCAAACTCACCACCCCCAGATCAACAGTCACATGCTTCACTGACTGAGCCAGCCAGGCGTCCCATCGGCAATCATCTTTAGTGGACAGAACTATGGGATGCTGTCAAATGGCTCCAGGCACCCATGTAATATTGGTATGGGGCCAACTACTACCAGACACTGTACCTACCTCATAAGGTGGTTAGGAGGACTGAGCTTCTCGAAGCAGTGTTCTTCTGCAGCCGAGCATGTGGTGAGGGTTCCAACTTTAGCAGTGAGAATTGCTAGTATCACCATGACAACGTGCCAGTTTCTGGGCTAGAATGCCAATTAAAACAGCCACGGTCTCTGCCCCTGTTGAATTTATCATGTAGGGTCTGATTGCAAATTTCAGTATGCACCAGGCCGGTCAGGGCCCACAAACATAAGAGGTGGCGGCTTCCCTGTCACCTGGACCCCACACATCTGGTTGATGCCATCTGGAAATGAGGGCTGTTGTCAAATCTTGCATCTTAGGAGAAGCTGGGAATCTGGGTTATCATGTGAAATGTCCGTACTTACAAGCACCGACAATGAATGTCAGCGGCAAACAAACGAGTGCTTTAGAGGCTAAAAGCAAGGGCATACTGGATGCTGGCTGGAAGGGTCTGCGTACAACTTCCCGACATGCGGTTGCAATAGTCCCAATTCCCCACTATTCTGGGGACAGCACAAACCAGACGAGGGCAAAGATCAGTTAATCTTTAATTCCTGGCCCCTCCGCGAAATGCACAGAATTTCTGTAAGCTGGGAGTTTGCAGGGCACTACTGAACGTTAGGGACTCTAGTGACCCCAGAGGCAGAGGCTGGAACAGGAGCGGGGAGGAGGCTGGGGTGGCCAGACGCCCAGGAGTCAGCCGGTTACCTTTTGCCAGAGAACACAAGGACACTGCAGAGCACAGATGGGTGAAGAGTTTAACACAATTTATTTTATGCTTAAATAATCGACTAGGTCATCCAGTGTATGGTTTTTCATACATATGTCATTAGAGCTATGTGTCAATGAATGCTGATTTTATATGAATATAATCAACAAATTAAAGGATTTCACCAAAACCCAAATAAAAATGCCCTTGAAAACACAGCAGCCTTAGTAACCTAATATGACACTGCTAGAATGGTTACAAATGATTGCCTTATTCAAAGGTGTCTACGTCTTATAGCCAGTACACGATACAGTAGGAATTGTACAGCGTGCTGCCATTCTACTAGCTACGAATTCCGGTTCAGTCCATTTAAAATTTTACCCCCAACTGGGGCCTCTTATGAGCACCATCCACCTCTAAAGCGGCAAGCATTACCCCCTTTTAAGCACTAACAGCACCCCCCCCAAAGCAACTACCATATAGGGTTTTTTTTTTTTCATTTTTAGGTCATTTCATTGAAAAATTGGCAATAGCAACAAATATTAGATGAAGGGCTTTGTGTTTACAGATAAAATCTTCTGTGTTGCAGTATACTGTAGTGTTTGCAAAATTGGAAAAGATTTAATCAAAATAAGGTGATACACATGCATCAAAATATTAGTATTCTGAAGAAAAAATTTTTTCACAGAACTACAGAATTCCTCATTTGGGGAATTATTTAAATTGCAGCAGATTTTAAAGATTTGTTGTTTTTCTTTTTTTAAAATCAAGCTAGCAGGTTTGCATATACAAACATTATAATTGCTAATATACAAGAATCAGTGAATATTCCCCCCACCCGAAACCCCTCCCCCATCTTCTAGGGTGGTCACTTGAGACCCCTAGTACGTTAAATGCATTTGCAATATTCTGTTTGTGTTCTAAGAGGCAGTGCCTTATCAACATTTATTCTATTTTTCTGTTAGAATTTATACAGTGTTATTATTTACAGCAAAACTATAGATGTTTTAAAAAAGAAACAAATAGTGTTTATACCCTGACAGTTGGGTCCAAGAAAAATAAGGCGAGCTGTTGTGGAGTTAGTAATTTTAGTGTTTTTCTGGGATTTCATCGTCCCGTCTTCTGTCCCTTCTGTTGGCAGGAATTTCTTCCTTTTGTAAATGACACCAAATTACTTAAGATAAACTGTTAACAGCATGGCTTCTTGTATATACACTGCATTGCTAATTGCACACGGGCCAATCCTGGGAACGAAAGTGAATTTCCATGCTCTGTAAATTGCCTCATGCTAAACTAAAATGTGCGTAGTTTTCTTTTTTTTTTCTTTTTGCATAAAAAAAAAATCATGCCATTAATGTGTGGAAGCAGCAAACACACACACCCTTCTCCGTGAATTGTTACTTCCTGCTGACATATCTTCCATGAATTTCTCAATACTGGCAGTAAAAACACATGATCCTGTGGAAAGAGAGACAACGGGTAGTGAGTTTAGCTTGCTTGCTTGCCTTCCGTTTTTGTTTTGTTTTTTAAAGAATTTGCCTAAGCCTTCCTGCCATTCAACAGAAAAGGCTGAGAGAACCGGGCGGGGCGTCCACTTTCTAATGTGGGGGGTTTCACAAGATTCTTTTAACCAAGGAGATCTGCTAGGACAAAGCTCTGAGGTGTACCTGAGAGCCCTTTGAAAGCAGTGACATTTTCTAGGTAACCCCATGCCCTCCACAGCACACTGCTCCCTGGATTTGCTGTTTTGTCGGAAAAGACCCTCTTCAGGGCTGCCATCTCTGATCAGGTCATCAGGTACTTGGGAAAGCCACTTCCAGCCCGTTGGACCTTGTCTTAGCGATAAAATGAAAAGACTGACAGAGGTGCTGTATGGGATTTCCAACAACATCAAAATATCAGGGGTTTGGGGTTCTCATGAGCATAAAGGACTAGGGATACGGACTCCAGATAGATTATTTCAGTAACATCCGTATGTTTTATAGTAAGTGTTCACTCCCCAAAGTGCAACTCATCTTTCAAAAAGGGAGAACAGCATCATTCCTTCATTACTCTGAAATTGCTTTTCCATCCACAAATTAAAATTAAAGACAGTCTCGCGCTGCTGCAAAGAATACTTTCCCTCCTCCTGCCCCCACATCAGTCACGACAAGATCGACTCATTGTATTTGAGCTTCTTTATGGGGCTGATAACATCTTGTCTTACTGGATAATCATGGCATAAAGTATCCGTGTTTTACCACCAGTCAGTATGGTCAAAATAAACCAACAATTTTTGCTCTGCACTCTTTCTTCATAAAACAAAGGTTTCCTAAGTATAGTCCTTTCTCCTATTTCAGTGTGAAAAGGTGACATGCCTGAATGCTGGCCTGAGAACAAATTCTAACCCCAAGAAAAAATCTGAGTAAGACAAGAACAGTGTTGGGAACAGCCATGCTCACTCATTAGTAAGGAACAGACTATTTCTACAGTGTAGGGACGTCTTCAGAAACTTGCTTCTGTTGGGGCCTTTGTGTCCTCGGTGACCTTGAGGTTATTTACTTACTCCAGACAAGTTTCTTTTCCTTTAAGATGGATCACCCAGGATACCTTGGCTTAGGTCAACATGTTAGTACAGCACTTCCTCTGTCTGTTCTACTAGGTTCTTGCTTCCCTTTTTTGTATGAAAACTGCTACTAACCTCCATGCCCCAGGTCACTAATGCTTGGAGCCAAGAACATCAGAGTGTCAATCAATTCCTTCTGGGGTGATTTCTCTATTGGCCCCCTCCTCCCATGACTCTGCCGAGGTAGTAGAGAAGGAAAGTGACTCATTTGGCCAGACTGTGTCCCAGAAAGTGGGCAAATCCTAGTAAAATCAGGATTTTCACCCCTGTTAATACCACTTACTCCTTAACTTCTGGGCACCAGGGTTCTTAGATGGCCCTATGATAAGGTTACCACAGTGTTCTTCCTAGGGAGGATCCTCAACAATCTTCTCTAGTTGAAGCCCTCCCCGTGCTGCCCACACTCTGTGCAGCTTAACTGATATATAATTTATATGCCATACAATTTATCTATTGTAAATATAGTCTGATAATTTTTTTTAAAGATTTTATTTATTTATTTGACAGAGAGAGATCACAAGTAGGCAGAGAGGCAGGCAGAGAGAGAGGAGGAAGCAGGCTCCCCACTGAGCAAAGAGCCTGATGCAAGGCTTGATCCCAGGACCCTGGGATCATGACCTGAGCCAAAGGCAGAGGCTTTAACCCACTGAGCCACCAAGGTGCCCCTGTAGTCTGATAATTTTTAGGAAATTTATGTAATGCAACCATTACAACCCAGTTGAACTTGTTTTGCATCCTGTCTTCCAAAAGCCAATCCAGTTTCCCAGGTTAATCTTGCAATAACAAGCAAGGTCTTCCTCTTATCACCTTAAGGCAGGCAAATTTTATGTTTTATAGAAATATTGGCTATGTTCCTATACTTTTTAAAATGCTATTCATTATACCCATTTATATTCCAGTAGGATTTAGGTGATAGTTCAAAAGAAAAAAAAAGGTTGAGAGTGAGTTCCCCTTGTAAATCACTCTTGTTCTTGGTCATGCAATCAGAGTGTGGAAGGTCATTGATTGGACAAAAGAATTTATACCAAGTACAGCGGTCTACAAAAAGGATGAGTACCTTTTTGTGACGAGAGCGCCATCTGATGGGAAAGTGAGGGGGCAGAAGCCACCGAAATAGAATTTGAGTCCTTTTCCCTTTGTGGGTTTAGGTAATAAATCTGAGACAGAAGCCTCTGCATTTAGGAATCTGTCTTTGGGTTTTGCATGTTTTTCAAACCCAAAGATAGTAGAAACCAACTCAGAAAATAACTTTAGTCATTTCACTATAATTTCTTTTTTAATTTTAAGAAATATTTTTCATGTATAGAAAAACAGCTATGCAGTGGATTTTCATGGCAGTTTACATTTCACAGATGGAATGTTGTGCTTCCCATACCCATTTTCAAGTCAGGCATTTGCTTGAGCTTACAACCACCATTTCTTTCCTTCTTTTTTCTTTTTTTTAAATTTTATTTATTTATTTGACAGAGAGAGAGATCACAAGTAGGCAGAGAGGCAGACAGAGAAGGGGAAGCAGGCTCCCTGCTGAGCAGGTAGCCCAATAAGGGACTCCATCCCAGGACCCTGGATCATGACCTGAGCCGAAGGCAGAGGCTTAACCCACTGAACCACTCAAGGCACCGAGAACCACCATTTCCTTGTGGTTTCTTTGGCCCCTAGTCCCCATCTGAAAAACACAAATCACCCATCTTAGCTTGATACAGGAAGCTCTTGGCAGTTCAGCCCAATCAGCCTCAGTGCCTACGAATCTTCAGTGAAAAGCTTTGTTTCACGATTTCCAGTGGTTCTCAAACTTGGGTGAATGTTAGAATGAGGCTTTAAAACAAAAACAAAAACAAAAAACCCCAGTAGCCAGGGCACATCCCATGCCAATTTATTTGGAGTTTCTTGGGGTGGAGCCCAACATCAAAAAGCACTGAAAAAACTCTCTAGATTATCTCAATGTTCAAACAAGTTTAAGACCTAGTGATCTATTCTAGAACACTGCTTCTCAAAGCTTAATTTCCTCATGTATCACTGAAGGGATCTTCAAACGTGGATTCTGATTCAGGAGGTCAGAGTAAACCCAGACACGCTGCATTTCTAACACGACTTCCGGGGGGGGGGGGGGGGGGGTCGATACTCCACAGACCACACTAGGAGGAGCTAGACTGTATGCCAAGCATCAACACACTGGTTTCCAACTTCCTTTTCTTTGCTCCTGATTTTGTATCCACCTGGACTTGTACTTCTCTTCCCTAATCTCCGCCTGTATCTAACTCCTCTCTATCCTTCAAGTTTGTGTCAAATGTCATCTCCGTGCAAGTGCAGACTGTGCTCTCCCTAAGGAGATCGCTTTGTCAGGGTAACTCTTACTCATCTTTACTTCGCTTGTCACGGCTTTAGGAAAGAAAGCCTTTCCTGATACGCCTTCCTTAGAGCCTACTGAGAACAGATTTGTTACTCTAGTCCTTCTCTTCCAACCCATCTCTCTTCCCTTCCCTTCTCTTTGTCTCTTATTACAGAAGTCATGCGGCTATGAACATTTCTTTCCCAAGCACTAATTCTAGTTACTTCATGTAATCTTAATAAACTACAGTGCAATTTAAAAATAATTCCAAGTTTCCTTTAGATTTGTTCAACTACTACCAATAAGTGGGGCTTTTTTGAGTTTTTTTTTTTTTTTTTCTAGTGACTTGTGATTTTTAAAATAGGGCCAGTTAAAAAAAAATGCAGGGAAAATATTGATCTGTATTCTGGTTGTAAAAAACATAAAGCACTAATAAAGTTGTACAGCTATTCTTATTAAGTGTTATAGGCTAGGCACTGTTGTAGAGTGGCTTAGCTCATTTAATATTAATAACAATAAGGTACTATTATATCCTCCATTTTACTGATAAGGAAATAGAGCTCAGTGCTATAAAACATACACAAGTTTGCACACTTAGTACACATTACAGCCAGAAACAGAAGACAAGACACCTGACTCCAGAACCCTTGCTCTTCACGTCAAAGCCAAGGCTTTTGGTTAATGAGGGATTTTTTTAAACGGTAAGAAAAATAAAAACATGGGGTGCCTGGGTGGCTCTGTCGTTCCCAGGGTCCTGGGATTGAGCCCTGCATCGGGCTCCCTGCTCAGAAGGAAGCCGGCTTCTCCCTTTCCCACTCCCCCTGCTTGTGTTCTCTCTCTCCCTGCCTCTCTCTGTCAAATAAATAAATAAAATCTTTAAAAAAAAAAAAGAAAAACAAAACTATATCAAATATATCTATGCCAAATAAATTCAGGGAAAATCTTTAGGAGTGAAGAAATTCAGGCTGCATCTCGGACTTCTGGAAAGCAGAATCAGGAGAATCTGCTGGGTTAAAATCCAGACCTGTCATTGACTATGACCACCAGGGTTTTGTCTCTCTCTCTTCATTTGTTAGTAAAGAGGAATGAGAATGCTGGTCTTACTAATTTCCCCAGGAATTTCTCTGCATGGGATGTTAGTTTATACTTCAGAATACTTTCAGTTATCCCTGGTTTCTCAGAGAATGTCAGTGATGCTGCTGTTCCGACTTCTCCCAACGTTCCCTCCAGGGACCCCTCACATTGTTGTCTACCTGCTGCTGATCCAGGCTGGTCAAGGTGCTGTTCCAGGCTGTCTTAATTCTACTAACAGCTGAACTTACCCAGTGCTTATATGGCTTGCCTGTAGCTATTTGAAGTGATTTACTTGTATTAACTCAGTTAATGCTCCCAACAACTCCTCGAGGTATGTTATTCTTATCCCAGTAGAGGTGAGGAGATTAAGGCACAGAACCTGGCTAAGTTCACGTGGCTCGTAAGCTCCCTGGCAATTCCCTCCACTCAGGCCAATTCACTTCTCACCCAAATACCAAACACGACCGCACTATGATCTCTAGCTCAGAGTCCTCTCCCTAACCATTGACGAGTGTCAAGGGTCCTGCGTGCTGACCATCTACAAAGCTACTTCATCACCCAGGCTACATCAAGCCCTAATTTTGTTTTTGCAGTCTTAGGTTCTATGGTTTTGTTAAATGATTACCTACGTACAAGCAACCCTGTTGTCGTCAACTCCCACCCTTCCCTCCCAACACAGCACTCATCTAGTTCCTCAAATCTGTTCTCTCCGTTTCATTCTCTCTGCCCCAGTTCAGGCCCTCCTCGGTGTCTCAGAACCGAGGCCCTTGTGTTCCGACTCCATTCTCCCTCTATTACTGCTAGGGTTACCTACGTCTCATCTGACCATACTATTCTCCTACACAAAGCCTCCAGAAGTGCCCCACTGTATCCAGGACAAGGGCCAAACTCCTGAGTGAAGCTCGCATGACCCTCCACACCGCCCTGTACCAAATGCTATTCTTTCTACAAAAACTAGTTCAAATACGCCCTTCCAAGAAACTTTAGAAGATCTCCTCTCTTGGAGGTAACTGTATCTTCCAGTGGATGCCCTGAGCATGTTGTTTCTATCTTTTATTACATTTATGTATTTCGATTGGTGTGACTTATGGTCCTGGGTGCCCCTTGGACTAGACTGTAAAGTTACAACGGGCAGGAGTTCTCTCAGATGATAACGTCAAACTGGAGAAAATGTCCTACAGCCTTGTACCCTCCCTACCACTTACACAGTGTGTCACAAGCCTTTCCACCTAGTGCTAAGAAGTAAAGGGGCTCTAAATGCACATGGTCACCTATTATAAAAGCTTGTTAGCTCATCTACATTATAGGAACATTTCTCTCATCCATTGCCATGGAACTGCATGGACTGAGGGATCCTGAGGTAAAACCAAGCAAGGATGCTGGAGGGCTGTCGGCGATCTTAGATGAGAGGATATAGAAGAGTCTGGAGATTTCTATAGCAGAAGAAGTCAGGACAACCTCTTAAGTCCTATTCCTCTTCAAAATCTTACTCCTTGGGACTCAGTCCTGAGCTTCTCCTTTGCTCCCCTTGACCCCCTCCCTGGATGATCACGTCTGTTCTATGGTATTCCACACTTCTCTCTTCAGGGAGCACTCTCACGATTTTTAGAGATCCGGCCCCAACCTTTCTTCAGAGCTCCAGATTTGTGTACCTAACACAGTACTTGGATGGCTCCCAGGCACCTTCAGACCCAAGTCCAGCCTGAAAGCTTGATGTTCTTTTTTTTTTTTTTTTTAAGATTTTATTTATTTATTCGACAGAGAGAGATCACAAGTAGGCAGAGAGGCAGGCAGAGAGAGAGGAGGAAGCAGGCTCCCTGCCAAGCAGAGAGCCCGATGCGGGACTCGATCCCAGGACCCTGAGATCATGACCTGAGCCGAAGGCAGTGGCTTAACCCACTGAGCCACCCAGGCGCCCCTTGATGTTCTTTTTAAAACCCATTCTGCTTCTGTTCCTTTCTCTCCTACCTGAATCCTGGGAGTCATTCTTTTTTTAAAAATTATTTCCTTTTCTTTTTTTCTGGGAGTCATTCTTTTTTTTTTTTTTAATTTATTTATTTGACAGACAGAGATCACAGGTAGGCAGAGAGGCAGGCAGAGAGAGAGAGGAGGAAGCAGGCTCCCTGCTGAGCACAGAGCCAGATGCGGGGCTCGATCCCAGGACCCTGGGATCATGACCTGAGCGGAAGGCAGGGGCTTTAACCCACTGAGCCACCCAGGTACCCCTCTGGGAGTCATTCTTGACTCACCCTTCTTCTCATCCTCCTGTCAAGCTAATCCACCTGTTGATTTTCCTAAAAGTACTGCTCAGGTCCTAGCCCTGGGCTTATGGCCTAGGGGGCCTGACCAGTCACCTTCGGTTTATCCTTGTTCCCCTCCAACCCATTCTTGACATTGCCTACGGGCTTAGAAAAACAGTCTGCTCAGGCTCTGGATTATAACCCTTCAGGGGCTTCACATTCTTTTAGAATGACATCAAAAGCCTGTCCTCTGGCCTGTGATGATGCATCCCTCCCTTACGTCATCTCGCGCCTGCCCCAGCCACCACCAGCTCACGGGGCGCTGGGGTGCATATCTTCTTATGTTTCCTCAACTGTGCTGGGCCTTCCCCCCCCCCCCCACCCCCGTCAAGGGCCCTGCACACGTTTTAACCTTCGTTTGGATACTCTTCCGCCTTCTCTTCATGGTTGGTCCCACCTACGAAGTCTCCGTTTAAATGACTTTTTTTTTTTTTTAAGATTTTATTTTTAAGTAATCTCTACACCCAATGTAGGGCTTGAACTTGTAACTCTGAAATCGAGTCACGTGCTGCATGGAGAGAGCCAGCCAGGTGCTCTAAATGTCATGATTTCTGAGTGACCTTCCCCAGCTACCAAAGGTCTAACTAGGTTTCTGCATTACTCTTTTACTGGATCTTGGATTTTATATTTTCAGCCCTCCAACATCTGTCCCATCTAGCTCCCCCTTGCAGGCTGAGACATTAGGAAGGACATCGTACATCTCCCTTTCCACTTTCAGACAGGTGGAAGCTCCCATATTTTTTGAAGGAATGAAAAAAATGAGTCACTTCTGGCTCAAAAGTGTTAAGTAGGGGCCCTGTTGTCACACTCAGCTTCCAGATGGCTGTGAGACGCTGAGCATTTCCCCCAAAAGAGGTTCGGGATACAGCTGTTCCACAGTCCTTGACAGTTTACACCTGGGGACCTTCCCTTGTTACAACCTTACTAATCAGCCTTCTACTGGTGTTCATGAAATAAACATTTGGAGATTATGGCTACCTTAAAAATGAAGTTCTGCTTTATTTTTAAAAAGAACAAAAATGAGTATTTTCATTGTGTAAGATATGAAGACATTTATTACCGTTTGCCTATGGACATCTGTTTGATTCAAATTTGCTTTTAGGTCTTTAATCATCATCAAATACTATTTAACTATGAATATGAGTAATAGTTAAGAACTTAGGTTCTGGATAAGTTCAAGTTTCATTCTTTTGTTCATCAGCCCTGTAGGACTTTGAGTAAATCATTTAACTTTTCTAAATCTCAGTCTCCTCATTAATAAAAAAGAGGTAGTAGTACCTACCTTATAGCATTGTTTGGGGGATTATATGGTGATGTATGTAATGATTTTACCTAGTACCTGGCATAAGTAATCATTTGCTAGAACATGACTATTATTCATAAATAATTTTAGAGTTATTTATCTCTAAATAAATAGAGATATTTATTTAGATATATAAGTGCCACAGAAAGGGCAGGAGGTAGAGTATCAGTCATCTTGAGTTTAAGTCCTAGATCTACCAATCAAGCTGTGTGACAGTAGAAATGTCCTTGACCTCTCTGAGTCCTCAAATATCTCTCTATAGAAAGTAGCAAAAAAATTGGCCTGATCTCTCTAGAGGCATGTTTGAAGGATTAAATAAGACAAAAATGTAAAAGTACTTTGTAAAACTATAAATCACTACATACTATGTACAAATCTGTATAGCGATTGTAAGCCATTTACTTTTCCCTTACATTAAAAACAGGATGGCTGTGACTCAGTATTAAAGAAAAGTGGGTGCAGGGTTCTGATAGCTCTAAATAAAACTGGTTCTAAAATGGAAAAATAGAAATTTTGATGTCACCATCTGAGACTCAGTGAAACTGGGCAGCATTCCATTTGCTTAGTTGTTTTGTTATTAAAAAAATAGGCAGGCAGCAGAGCTATACAAACTCTCAATATATTTGCAAATTGATTTTTCCAGAGCACACGTTCAGTCTCCTGAAATTCCAGGTGGTTTTCTTGCACTCATTTCCTCAGTTCACTTCGGGAAGGTTAATAATCACCCTGGAGAGTAACATGAGGCTTACAGTCAAATCCCTGCGCTTTCTCTCTGACGCATGAAGTTTGCCTTAGGCTGCAGTTATTTTCACATTCCTGTGACTTCTACCTGAATTTCTCTCTCCTTGAGTGGGGGGCAAGTGAGCCAAATCCCTGACAGCTTCTTCACAGGGTAGGTTATTTGTCATTTGAAGGGCTCTTGTACATTTAGTGACCATGTCCTGTCTGTATTCATTTACTCAGAAGGACCTAGAAGAACTGCACGGATGTATTTTTTGGGCATCATTTACTCATAGATATGGGCACACGTGGCTCTGGAAAAATGGCTCAGCGGGTGGGGGCTATCTTTTTGGTTCTTTCCCAGCCAGCATCTGAGGCGGACTGATGCAGCTGGTGAACTCTGAGGTGCATCTTGGAGCTGACTGAACTCTCTTCTAGATTCATTCCACGTATTGCTCACAAGGGCTTATGGAGACTAACTCAAGACCACAGACTGGCGCTCCATGTTTTAGGCAGCTCCTGTGTATGTGTGTGTGTCTGGCCCCAGGCTGGGCCGTAAGGCATGAAGAAGTGGGTTCATTCCAGATGCTGTGGCACTGATGCCGGGGGTCACCTCCTCTCTCACCCTGCGTGAAAAGCAAGCCATGTCGATGGCTCCTGACTCAGCCTGCCTCTTACCATCCTCACAGCCCAAGCCAGTGTCCACAAGAGCTTCGTATTCGGTTTTCTGCCCGTTCGCTCTTGCCACCTCCAGTTCATTCTCTGCTTGCTGCTAGAGCGAGTGATGCTGGACGTACATTCAGTCACACCCTCCCCCCCCAACCCGAGACTTTGCACAACTTTCCTTCTGCCTTTAGTGACAGACCAGAATCCTACAGAGAGGCTCAGGAGGCTTGAAAACTCCTGCCTCTCCTACCTCTGCAGACCCAAGGGCCCAGCTCTCTGCCAGTGGCACTGACGGGTTGTCACAGCTCCTCCTTTTCGGTCCTCCCCTCCCCATCTAGCCTTTGCACAGTGCTCCTGGCTGCCTAGAAGGTGGCCCCAGACACCATCTAACTCCCCTCCTCCACCCTGTCACATCCTGAGCGGTCTTTTACACTGAGCTCAAACATCACCTTCTCAAGGGTGCCCTGTCACCTCAGACCCTGTCACATCTCCCGTCAACATGGTTGAGAGTGTTGGCTCTAGTGGAAGGTTGGTATCCTATTTCTGCCACTTTTCATCTATGTGACATTGGGCAATTTGGGCCCTGTTTCCTCCCCTCTGACATGGGGGTGATAAAGCCATTTCTCCAAAAGGGCTGGCTGTGAGAATTAAATGAAGAGCAGGATGGAACACCTGGGTAATATGTAGTAAATATTATTGTTTCCAGAATGTTCCACAGTTCTTGGTAGTTGTCTCAGTGCCAGTAAATATGGATGTGACCAGTTAGGACTGGTTAATATTAAATCTCCACAACGTAAGCTCAGTGAGGGTAAGTACCACATGAATTTGTTCAATAAGAGTTTCTCAGTACCTATGCAGAAAGCCTCATGAAAGGAAGTGAAATAAATCTTGGAATGAATAAACACATGGTAAGGTTTTTTGAGAGGAAGGGGTTAGGAATTTATCTGGGCCTGCAATATTAGGCACATGCCCTCACCCTAATCTTAAATCTGAGGAAAAAAAAAAAAAGATGTGGTATCTATATACACAATGGACTATTACTCATTCATAAAAAAATGTTTTAAGTCTTGTCATCTGCAACAACATGGAGCTAGAGAGTATTATGCTAAGCAAAATAAGCCAGAGAAACACAAATACCCTATGATTTTACTCATATGTGGAATCTAAGAAATAAAACAAATGAGCAAGTAAAACAAACAAACAAAAAACAAAAGAGAGAGGCAAACTGGAATCTATTTGTTCTTTTCATTGGACCAATAGGGCTGAGACAACTGTTGTACGCAGCCCTCAAGAAATCATGCTACTTCACTTCACAGACTTAGGGAGAAGTTTTCAAATTTCAAAGCTCCATCTGCTTTTTCACCCCAAGTTACCTTTACTAATTGTAACCATGTAGAAAATAATAGGATAACGTAAAACTCAGAAAACAATGTTAAGGAAAATACCCTCATCTATGAAGAAAAGTTCAGACAAATTCACACAAAGCATACCAAACATTTAACTTAAAAAAAAAAAAAAAAGTAGTCCATTAACCTCCTATTTAATTTGCTTTGGTTTATATAAGATACACCAAGTAGTATATAGGGATCCCAGTCATTTCATTTAAATTTGGCAACCGCTCTATTTCACCAAAATTAAATTGTCAGATGCCATTGTGCTAAAATAGTGAAAGGCTCGATCTACACACATCTGAGAGCACATCTGTCAGAATTCTTTGTTGCCAGAAGTTTTCCTGTTAGGTTATAGAACGCTACCACATTGCACTCTTCGAGGGGACTCAAATGTCACCATTTACATTTGCTTCTGCAAACACTATTTACATTTAAATTCCTGACTAATTTGTGAGGAGGAAGTTTATCGGCTGTGAACTGAGTTTTACTGTGCTTAATTCCAACAGCTTCACACTGGGTATTCAAAGCTGGAACTCAGTGAAAAAGAGAGGGAGAGGGATGGGGAGATCTGAATCACTCATCCAGTGAAATGAGAGTTTTCGCAGGAAGTTAAGGCCAACTGTTGCCGATATGAGCACACCTATCGCCTTGACTAACCGTTTACTGTTATGAATGGCTCTTCTTTTCCACATGCCGGATTTCCTTCTTTGTTGTCTTCACCTTATAACCTTCTCCCTGCTGTAAAAAGGAATATACGCATTAAGATTTCATAGTAAAAGAGTTTTAGTTATACAGCGGTTCCCATTCTGGTCCCTTGAGGCTGGATTAAGGTAAGTGAAACACAGTTGAAAGCACTTTGTCACCTCATGTCCCAAAATACACACAATCCATTTGGCTTAACCACACAGCCTAGCGTCATGGAGGCAAGCTAGAAAGTGCCATCAGAATGAATACAGTAACAGAACTATGCTTCACAAGAACTCAATAGGTTAGTAATAAATCAAAGGTTAGTGATAATAAAAATAAATAGTAATAAACAAATTTTTAAAAATGGTTAGTGATAAAGAAAAAAAATAAGTAGCCTGTTCACTTCTTGTAGTGATCATCACCAAAGCCCTCAAGGCACCCAAACCCCAATTCTAAAAAAATTAGTAAATTATAATTTATTTCTTCTCAAGCCAACAGAATTTTAAGGGATCTGTTGTGTCGAGACTAAAATTCCTCAGGAAAGCACTAATCATGAACTAAACACCATGGAAATGTTGCTGATCTGATGAAAATTTTTTTTTTTTTTAATCTGTGGAATCACCAACCCTCTCCTCTTACTCCAGATCAAGAGGACATCCATTGTCCATAAAACAATACCTCTCTTCACTGAGCACCAGCGACACTTTTCTCTGAGAGCAAAGTTGTACAGATCCTCCATGTTCTCCTGCTTTGTTACTGAAACGCAGTAGCCTTTCCACTTTTCTGAGTTAGTCTTGAGAAATTTTCAGTTCACTTTTTCTTAAGTAAACACAGGCTATTGGAGTTTCTACTTTCAGAATGAAAGGGTTGTAAAGATCAGAGAAAAGGAACGAAAGGACTAGTAGCCAGAGATGTTTTGTCTGAGATGGAGACACATTTGCCGAGCTACACTGCCCGGCGGCGAGTTTAGTTCTTTCACCAGCCGCCGGAAATGGGCTGTTATAAACCCAAAGAGGAGAACCTTCCTCAGGTTAAGATGAGGGAATTCCGATTTCCCTGTAGAACAAACTGGAAAGGGAAAATGTTTAGATTTGATGTAAGGATCTTGAACTGGGCTTTTGGCCATTCTAACATTTAAGTCCTGCACCTTTGCTGGAAGTAAGCGCCCTCCATCCTCATCGCCGGTAGGTGGCAGGTAAGGTGGAGGCAGAGGCACTGGGGCCCTGCTCAGGGGGCTGGTGCTGAGAGAGGGTTTGTGTTTTATTCCTCTTACGTGCTCAAACCAGCACATTCTACCCTCCAAAAATGAACTTATCCCTGTGAAAACTCTAAAGACAGTAAAAAATATTTAAGGAATGTTAAGTCCTTTCCCTTCATCCTGATCAAATGCACAGGGTGTCAAAAGCAGTAAATGCTTCAAGCTGCCACACTGCAGACGCCAGCCTGTTAGCAGCATGTTCTAGAAAGTTCACACAGCGTTTATCCTCTACTTTTTCTTTGGCAGCCCCTCTCCATTACCATGTCATCATGCTTTCTCGCTTGTGGGAGAGCAATTCGTCTTATCACTTTCCGAGTGATCTGTAGGAAGGAATAGTGAGAAGTAGAGATTTTGCTGTTTTCTATTTTAAGAGGGGGCGCTACAGCAAACAAACAATAGAAAATCTAAATTCCAAGAGAAGCATAAAATCCCAAGGATGATTACTTTTCTGGTGATGAGGTTGCCTTCTTCATCAGTAAATTGTTCTTCTGTGACAGATTCACCAGGAATGCTCTTTGCTTCCTCTCCCTAAAGGATGTGGCATAGAGATTAGCAGCGTACTAGATGGACAGACGTCCACACCACTCCATACATCACACACATGCTCTGTGGACTTTTAGAAAAAGAAAGTATAAATCCTACTTGTTACTCCGGGGCAAGGGGGAAAGGTGGACTCCTCTGATGGTTACTTAGTAGCCAACAACATTCAAAGCACTAAACCTTACGTATGTACAAGAAAGATGGTTAGCATCTGCTAACCAGAAAGATGGTTAGCAACTCTAAGAAGGAAGAATGATAAAACACAGTTGCACATGGATATACAAACCAAAAGGATTCATTTGTTGAAAAAAAATTGGCCAATGATCAGAGCTCTGATTAGATCATCTCATTTTGAGTACAGTGTCCCTTGATTAGTCCTGCCAAATCTCTCAAATAATTTTTGGGTTGCATTGTGCTAATCTAAACTAAGATGGTACCTTAGTTGGGGTGTTATTTATTGCCCTTGTCAGGTTTTTTTTTTTCATTTAAAAATTCATTTACTAAGGCTAACATAGACATTTTTTTATAAGCAAAGTTCAGAGTACAGAGAAAACCTTTTTATTTTTCTTTAAAACTGAGCCTTTTGTGGGTCTTCAAATAAATGGGAATGACTCGGATGAAGTACGTAGTTTCTGACTACTATGTTCAAGGGAAGGGGTCTTATGTGATGATAGATCATCTAATCTCTATGGCTACAGACAAAGAAAGTATCAGTACTAAAGGAATTTAAGATGATGTTATCTTTCCGCTAGTGACAGCTAACTGATTTAGAAAGGGAAACTGTCTAAGATCTTCCTCTGGTGACTTTCAAAATGTGGAATAAAGTCTTAACTCCCCATGGAAGGGGCTATTTTCCAGCTTGGTGGATTTGAATGGTTCCTTAATCTTTCCCTACTGGCTCTTATGATTGTATAAGAAAAACCACTCAGCCAAAGTAGGGCCGTATTTGCAATATATTACCTTCTTCACTGATATTCAGCTTTCAGTTAGTGCCACATATAGTTTGGGGGAACAGGGACAAACAGTGCAGACCTAGTCTAGGGACTTAGTGACCTGCTAGTCAGACTTCTTGCTGAAAGGGTGGCCTGGATAATGCTAAAGAATCATGTTCTGCAGTTGTTCCCCTGCTGCTGTTTCAGGGGAAATGGCGGATCACAGAGACAACCGCTACATTTCTGGGAGAGCCAGGATTCTAACTCTTTTAGTGTCGTTGGTGTAGAAAAGGTAGTAGTTCTGATCATTTAGTTAGTACCAGCCAGTAGTTAGAAAGTTCTGTGACTGTTTTATGTCACAGCCAGTAGAAAGGTGCACTGTTATACAATGACAGAGTAAAGACTAAAACATTATCTTGTTTGGCTAACAAAATTCTGTTTTCATTCTTTTCTTCTTACAAAGTGACTTTATATACTTAGAGATTGTAGGTCATGACTGGATAAGTCATGGACTCATTTTCCTCACTGTGGTATAGAAAAATAAGATGTGGGATGCCTGGGTAGCTCAGTCGGTAGCACAGTTAAGAGGGCAAAGGGAACTGGAAAAATGTAGAGGGCTCATGCTTAAATGCACTAAAATCTGCAACAAGTTTTTATGGGAGTGTTATTTATATTTCCTGTGGTTGTGAAAAAAAAAAACAACAAATTTTATTTTATTTTAAAAGTAAAGGGAGGGGCACCTGGGTGGCTCAGTCAGTTAAGCTCTACCTTCGCTCAGGTCAGGATCGCAGCGTCCTGGGATCAAGCATCGAGCTCTCTGCTCAGCAGGGAGCCTGCTTCTCCCTCTCTCTCTGCCTGCCTCTCTGCCTACTTGTGATCTCTCTCTCTCTCTTTCTCTGTCAAATAAATAAATAAAATCTTTTAAAAAAATTAAAAAAAAAAGTAAAGGCATAGGGTGCCTGCTGTTTCAGTTAGTTAAGCATCCGACTCTTGATCTAAGTTCGTCTTAATCTCATGGTCATGAGTTCAAGCCCCACATTAAGCTCCAAACTGAGTGTGGCACCTACAAAAAAAGGAAAGGCATAAAGACATCAGAAAAGCCAATAAAGGGTCAGAAATATTTCCTTCTAATTTAAAAATGAATAAATGAGATATTTTTCAGCTAACTCTGGGAAATGTCCAGCTCTTTGCCTGTTAGCTAATTTGAGGATCCCAGGAAAATCCAGTAAAATAAAGTCCTACTGGATAAGTTATGAATGGACTCTTTAGTGGGGAATGATGCCAGTTAACTGTTCGCATGGTTGCTAAGAGGAATGTGAAATAAGGCATATTTATAAACATAGAGAATATGTGAAGAATTTTTATTTATATTAATAGCCTTAGAAAAAAGCAAAGCCTTATTTATAAATAACAAGTCATATAAGTTGTTGAGGTCTACTCTGGCATGTGGGGCATTTTCATGCTTCCTACTTAAAATTCATACTGTTTGTGTACAGCTAAAGATAAAGATACCTCTCTTAATCTTCAGTGGCCATTTTTTATTTTTATTTTTAATTTTTTTTTAAAGATTTTATTTATTTATTTGACAGACAGAGATCACAAGTAGGCAGAGAGGTGGGCAGAGAGAGGAGGAAGCAGACTCCCTGCTGAGCAGAGAGCCCAATATGGGGCTCGATCCCAGGACCCTGAGATCATGACCTGAGCCGAAGGCAGAGGCTTTAACCCTCTGAGCCACCCAGGGGCCCCAGTGGCCATTTTTAAAAAAGATTTTTATTTATTTATTTGACAGAGAGATAGAGAGCACAAGTAGGCACAAAGAGAGGGAGAAGCAGGCTCTCTGCTGAGCAGGGAGCCTGATGCGGGACTTGATCCCAGGACCCTGAGATCATGACCTGAGGTGAAGGCAGCCGCTTAACTGACTGAGCCACCCAGGCACCCTTCAGTGGCCATTAAATACAGTCAATTAGTGCTTTAATAAGGCCAAAGTAAGTGGTGTGGTGATGTGAAAACTCACTAAACTGGGGGATCGGATTAGTTAGGAGCTGATTAGATGAAGAGGGAAGACAGTAAGGAGTCAGGAAACATGTTCTAAAAAAATAATCCATCTTTAATTCCGTCAAATATATTAGAGACCAAGTGTTTCCAAGGGGAGGTCTTTTGGGGGCCTTTCTTTAATGACAGAAATGACAGAAAATCATCTCTAATTAGTTCCTAAAGTTCTAGAAAACAGTTTGTACTTTTAACTGAGCAAAACTTCCCCCCAGGTCTTGTTGATGACATTATTTTTGGCAACACCTCCCCGCCCTTTCTTCTTTCCTATTTCAAAGGAAAATTACAGCACATACGGTGTCACAGTAGCATTCTGGGGGCCACCTTAACGAGGACTAGCTGTTCTTCCCTTTGGTCCTCTGCTGGAAGCACTGCGTTTCATAATTGTTATTCCTCTGTCCTTGAATAAAAGGAGGGAATAACAGCACGAGATGTACCAATTTGCTCTGATGTTTACAACATCAGGACTTAAACTCCCCCCCCCCCCATGGGATGGATATCACAGTTGTGACATATCTAACTTAGCAGGTTATTAAGCAGTATGTGATGGCGTAAGCCATTTTTATATTCTGAGAAACCCATTTGCTGGGGGTGTGTGTGCATGCGCGTGCACGGAAAGTATACGGACAGTTTATACATGTGTCAACACATATACATAAAAAGAATCTGAAACTCATAAACAGTGGTTACCTCTGGGAAATGGAATGAGCAGATCAAACTTTATATGCTTTTGATTGCTTGATTTGGGGAAAATATATATGTAAACTTTTAATTCAAAAGTTAGAAAAAAATATTCAGAAGTAGAAATAAAAATACCGTTGAATTATATAATAATAACTCAGTTATTTGAATCTTACCAAACTCCATAATAGTTTGGCTGTGAGTTAAAGTTTTTCCTTTTGTAATCACTGACTTTGCTAAGCAATACTATATAAAAAGCTCAAAGGACTAGTTAATTTGCTGGTTACTAATTCAAATCCTTCTAAGCATTTGAAACCATTGCGATTTCTCAAATTATAGAAATAAATGGATGTGCTTATAATATCTAAAAATCCCCCAACTGGAAGAGTTTGTTCACTTGACTCATTCCTTAGGGACTTGAAAATAGTCAGTGTAAAAAAAAGAGTCAATGTAAAAAAAAAAAATGTAAATGTAAATTATATGTAATGTAAAATGTAAAGAAAGATGTAAAAAATAGGCAGTGTAAAAAAATAATAATAAAAATGAACTTGATAAGAAGTGGATATGTAATTAAAGAAAAAAAATTATAAAATTATACTTATACTCCCTCGGTTGTACAAACTGAATGGCTAAGACAGATTGGCCTTGACTTGCAGTCATGAGGCCCTGAGCACATCCCCTGCTGGTGTGGACACTGCAGCCCAAGATAGTTGGGGGAGGGAAGGAACAACCCCAAAGTAGTTTTCAACTCTGAGAGCCTATATGCTAGAGGGATGACTACAGCAAACAGTATAAACATGCTGGTTCAGCCCATGGCTAGACAATCTCCATGAAGAAGGCCAAATTCTCAGCATTCCAGTCCTATCAGATAATTTCCAGGAGAGATAGCCCATGACTGCCCTGTTCCATGCCACTGGATACATTTAAAAGGCCAAGTGCCTAATTTGGTCTAGGAAAACTTATTCCTTTATAATTTGTTCTAGAAGAGAAGGAAGGTAGCATTGAGGGATAGGTAGGTAGAAGGCAGTACACTGGAAGGCTAGAGGTCAGATTCTGGGGTTCCAGACTACTTGCTGCTCTCCTGTCTGGTTTTGGGTAAGCCAACTGTTCTCCAGTCCCTCGGTTTTTGTCATCTCAGAAAAGAAGTGATTTTAGTATCAATGATCCCTTTCCATTATAACATTCTCCTTCTATGTTTTTGGCAGAGGCGGTTCCCATGTCACAAGTACCATATACTACAGTAATTTCAAGCTCTTTTAACATTAGAAAGATACCAACACATAGAGTGAAGAGAAATGCAGCAGAAGTGTGATCCTTTCCAAAAGCCCCAAATATCTTCAGAAAAAGTGTAACCAGATTCTTATGTATGTAATTTGTAATGATTTTCTATCATACCTATAGCCTTCAATTCTAATTATAGCTACTTTTTCTAGCTTTTGGTTTCTCCAAGTTTGTTGATTCTATTGTTTATACAGTGCTCTCCTCACTTACAAACCTATGCTCTGATCATTCCACTCAACCTCCCTAAAATTACACCAACTTCAAGAAGTGGGGATTTGGGGAGAACAGACTCCTCTGTTTTATGAAGCCATTGTAGTATAATTTTGTCTTTTAAACTTAAGCTCTTAATAAAAATGTTTATATATTTCACATAATTATATGTTAAGTTCAAATATATAAATAACACATTCTGATAAAATTACTTAAAAGCTAACTTGCTAATACACGTCTAGAATTCTAGAAGACCAAAAGAAATAACCCTCATTGATTTGGTGGGTTTTGTGTTTTTATTGTTTTGTTTTTGTATTCTTCAGAGTAAAACTTCTTTACCCTCTACCTCTCACTTTTTTTTTTTTTTTTGCAGAATTATGTTTTTTTTTTGCAGGATTATTTTCTTCTGCCCTATATAGAGAAGATTCAACTTTTATAATGAGCAGCTTTTACAAGGAATGCATAGATTTGGATGCAACATGAGTATGACGCATGTTAGGCAGAAAAGCACTTTATAAGATGATATGTCTGGTGCACTTTTTCGGATGTTTCACTTTAAAATACCATTTCTTGAAGACCTTGATTCTGGAAAGGGCAAAGCCTGCCTGAGCAAAGAGTATAGCTTTAACTCCTTCAGAAAACCTGTATTAAGTATTTCTTTCCCCTAATCCCAGTGAATGTGTGGGAGGTGACTATGAGGATTTTATAAGCAGGGTGAATAATTGCAAATATGCTGGATACCAATAAGTAATTTGGCTTGCCTACATGGAATTGTCAAAGAAGTGATTCATGCCTTTTTTTTTTTTTTTTAATTTTAAAGCTGTCTATTGATTGATTGGGGGATGGTTTAAGATTTAGACAAGGACTTGCTTTCTTCTCTTATGCTTCCAGACCCTGAGAAAACCTACACTAGAGCAAATTTGGCAGATTTTCTGCTCTTCTTTCTCCGTGAAAAGTACAAACAGGGGGATTAAGAAGTTTTAGCTGCCTAAGTCAACTTCTCCACTCTCTAGGAGGTCTCCTGACATTTTGGAAAGGGATGATGAATCTGATAAATGCTTTTCAACAGATATTTCTCTTCCTTTCCTTCTCTCCAGAGCTGTTCACCAAGGAGCCTCAAGTTACTTGGACCATGTTCAAAGGCCCGTGTGTTGAAAATGGCTTCCGGGTTTCTGCAGTCAGTTATCCTAACATCAAGAAACCTTTCTCTAAAGATAGTAATGAAGACAAGCAGCAGACAGTGGGAAGCATTGGGCTGGACCTGACCAGGCATACAAAGTCAGGGCTTCCAAATGCCTTCGTGGGGGAAATGAAGGTTTATTCCTTGCATTAAACTGTGCTGCAACAGGGGGGAATAATATTTTTCACTTCCAGTAAAAAATGGTTCTTATACTTAAAAATACAGCCTGATTTTCTGTATGTTCGTCAAGTTAAAGCCTTTTTCAGAAGGTTTTGTCTGATTTTGTTTTTGTCACCGATATCCATGCCAGGTTATAACTCCAAATTCTCCGCTACTGATTGGTAATAAAGAACTGATTTTTACTCAAGATCTGTTCAGGCAGTACGAATTTGAGACTGAGGAGAGGGCCTTTTCATTATTTCATCGTCCTTCTCCATCTGACCTCATACCTCACTGTGGCCTCTGACGTTTCCACTGAACATTGCATTTGATACGAACTGTTCTCTCACCAAGATAAAATCTTTGTTCACATACAACGCTTTTTCAGGGAAAACAGGATACAAATGCCAAGCATTCTTAGACAAAATTACAGCTGCCACAAGTCAGACACAGGCCTGGACAGAACACTCACTACCATGCAACATGACCGTTTCCTCTTGGTGGTTGTTCTTACAAGCTTTCAAATGTGCAAAGAAACATATAGAGAACTGCTTAGTTATCAAGCATGCTGAATTTTCAAGACCAAAAGGAAGGACTTTCTAATCCCAGAGCAATGCCCCATCACAATCTGGCTACAGGATACCTTTATAATCAAACGCCGGCGAATAACGCGGGTAGTGACTCTCCGTTCTTCCTCTGAGCTCGAATCACTCTCACTGTCTTTCAAGTCCTGATAAATGCATTTTTAAGTATAATTTTACCATCACATTTAAAAATAAAAGACATTCTGAGAAGGGAAATCAAAAAAGAATTACTTTCACTTGCTGGTTTTCCCTGCTAAGAACATCACGGTATGTATTTGTGAGAATCTTAAAAAAAATGTAAGTGGAAGAAAATTCTGAGCAGCATCCTCAATGAAATGACTCTGTATATGTATTCATATATGTGTGTATGTATATTAATACATATATTTAATTACATTGATCTTTATGTTCATATATATAGTAAAGATCAATGTAATTACATGAATTAAAAAATAATTATGAGACATTTTGGTATCAGAAACTACATGCTACTCATTATTAGTTTGAAAAAACATTAATATTCATTTAAAACTTGTTTTAAATCTCTATACATTTGAGACCTGAATGGCCATGCTTCACTCGATCAACAGAAACAGTTAGGATTTCTGATTTTTGTGAAATCAAAGTAAAGAACTGACATGAGTAGAATCTGTCACATATATTTATATCAGGAGGTTTTTAGCAGCATAACTTTCTCCTAACACACAATAGGTGCTCAGTAAGAGTTTATGCAAATGAACGACGGAATAATGTAAAACATGTAAAAACTTGGAGTTTTATTTTAAGGATCTGACATGAAATGAGGACAGAAAAAACATCTGATAGACAAGAAGATGGTAGACGCAAGAATACAGGAAGTACACAAAATTTTAATTTTTGGACAGTAAGGATGAGACAAAGGAAAACTACCACACAGTTCACAACTCAAAGGGACAAATATCTCTGGCTTCTTCTTAACTGTCATGGGGAAGACTATTTACTGAATGATTTTATCTCTAAATTTTAAAGGTGGAATTCTGAAAATAGTTCTGGCATTTTATTTTCTAAATTTGGTAGTTGCCCCAAATCTGAGAGTCCCAGAGATAGAAACTGCAGTTCATATCCATTGGAAAAATCACTGGCAGTGTTGGTAAAAATAGGGGGGAATAAAGTAAAATTGTTACAGGAGGTACAAGTATTGGCTAAAGTGATTATGAAATGTTGCCAAAAAGATAATAAAGTAGGTCACTATTCACCCAAGTACCACTTAACAAATACTTTAAAATATAACATCAACCTTAACTTTGTAAGAAATTTCACCTGAACAAAATACCCTACTGAATGATATGGTATTAAAAGGGAAGAGTTTTCAAGTTTCTTATTCCATGCAAAGATACTGGCTACTAAGTTCCCTCATCCTGTTCAAATGTTTTAGAAAAGATTATAAAATTCAGAAAATGTACAGGGATCCCAGTATTGTGAAAGGAGGCACTGAAACAGCTCAGAAAGTCAGAAAAAGAGGAATTCATGTTGTGAAAGAAAAGAATTCCCAGTCAGCATTTAGGAATCAACAGATTAGATGAGGCAAAAGCGAAAATTCAATCTGAATTATTCATACACAGAATTGTAAACTGGGGAGAGGTTTTCACTTGGGTAAATTGAAAAGCAGAACATATGTGCATACAAACACGACCAAACCTAGACATGAATTGCATTATAATCCTCTCAAGAATCCTCTGAGACTAGTCCCTTACAGAAAGAAAAATGGCCATTTGGCCAATGTTTCAGTTTCTACTCTCTGCTAATCTGAAGGTGAAAGGCGGAGAGAAGATCCTAGTAGAATCTTGATCACGAATCCTTTTAGAGAATTCTCGAGAACTGGCGAAGAGGGTAACTAGTAGACAGACAAACGGGGTTGTTTCAGTACATTTTACTATGGGTCACTGCATGGACAGAGGTGGAAAAGAGCAGAAGTTTACCTTGTAACAGCAGGCAGTCATCCGTGTAAGAGCCGCACCCGGACTTTTGACCTGATTTTTCAGGGGACAAAAAGGGCGCTGTTTTCTGAGATCGTACATCAGATGACTTACTTGGTTACTACTACTCCACTACCGTCTAGCCACAAAGGACACAACCTGAACATGTTTGGATCATGGGAGATCAGAAACTCCCAGAAACTTTAACTCCGTTAAGAACTTTTATTCTCAAGAAAACTTTTTGGGCATTAGAATAGGACTAGTGACAATACCAAAAGCACAATCTCATAAGCAATTTGAAAACATTTTCTAAGAGTAATTATATTCCAGTACTGATGAGTAATTATGTTCCAGTACTGATGGACTCAGCTGAGCTTCCATTCAGGGTTAAGACTTTCCTTTCAAACCCTCTTTTGCCTTCTCCCTGGTTCCCCAGTGGTCAATATGTCCACATACACAACTGCTTATTTATATTTAGATGATAATTTGATTTCAGAACTTCTCTATGGATTTTTAATTGTAAACTTTCATAGTTAAGACATCACAATGCTATTGCTTCTTTCTGTATTCTGTGGACTCATTTCAAAAGGGAACATCTAAGGTCATACTGCTTAAATATGCTAAGAATTAACTGAAAGAAATCAATACTCAAAACCCATTTGTCAGGAAGTGAAAGGAAGGCCTGAGAACTTCACTTCCTCTCCCATACCCTCCTAACACGTGGGAAAATGGTCAGCAGCTAGCCTGCGGAAGGAACCAGGAAAGGACATGATTAGTTGATCAGCTAGCTTATCATTAGCTTCTCAGTGACTGGGAGTTTACGAATAAAGTTTTTGTAAACCACAACTTCATCATGGACTTGCTATCTTTCAAAAGAATTTTTGTTTTGTTTCTTTTAAATCCCAAACACTGCAGGAGATCTTAAGCACCACTGGATGTTTTAGGGAAAACTGCAAGTGTTACTATTCCAAGAAGTCCACGTCTTGGCCTATGCCTACTGCATGGTTCGGGAAAAGACAAGACCGAGAGAGCAAAAAGCAATAAAAAATGTAGGAAATGGAACTAACTTTTCTTTTCTTTTATCCATCTATGAGTTATAAATTTCAGTTCAAAATTTTTTAATATCTAAAAGTGGTAAACCTCAAAGAATGAAAAAAAAAATCTACCACAAACATACGTTCAAGTACAAAGCGAAAGCAAATAATTCTAGGACACTAAGGCTTCAAAATTACGAAAAACAAATATTAAGATAATTATCAACTTAGATATAAAAATGACTAAAATGATACATCCAACTTCAAATTTCTCAACGCAGTCAAGCAACAGTGGTATACGCCCACCTCATTTCAGGCTTGGGCACTGGGTTTCTTTAATTTTTAAAACACACTTTCAGACAAGAGCCTTTATAGGGTAGAACCCTTAGGTGGGTCACATCTATAAACTCTTTAAGTTATGCAGAAGAACCAGGAAAAGCCAGAATAATTATCCTCTTTCCATAAGACAGATGAGTAGGTTGGGAGTTAGGAAGCCCAAATCCAAATCCTAGACAAAAATTGCCACTGGACCTTAAGCATAACATCTCTGTAGTTCTTTTTTTCTCCTGAGAAATGGCTGAAGGCATGCATATTCCTTTTTCCTACTCAGTGAATGAAAATATAATCAAATAGCATGTGTTCTACCTAGTTCTTTCTTCACCCCCACCATTAGTGTTAGCACTGATAATTGGGAAATAGCAAAGAACCAGCGTTACAAGATTGATTAAAGGACGGGAAGCATCAGTACTCTTGGTTTAACTGACAGTGTATCAGATAACCAGACTGCATACCTTTTGCTCAGACCCACTGGACCCCTCTTCTTCGTGCACGTTAAGCCTTGGCTTGCCATCTGCCGGAGGAGTCCTACTCATCTTTTTCATACTGACAGGCACACAGGGTTTAGGTTCTTCTATTACAAACTTGCTGGTTTCTTCTAGAGCTTTCTGATAGGCTGCTAGCGATGATGCCGGTTCCTCCACACGAACAGATCCATGTATTTTTGGTTTCAGAGTTTCCTTAGCACTCTGTTTCCCTATATCATTTTGGGATTCTGCAAAGTAGGATTTTGTCTTTGCCTCCGGAGTGACTTCTGCATGGCTCCCATTTGCTTCAAATTTTCCAGGTTCTCCTTTGAGATATGAGGTAATAGAATCTCGACACTGATCAGGGCTGCAAAAGACAAAATGTGGAAATTTACGATGGAAATACATGGCTGAAGATGGGCTTCAGAAGCTCTAAATTTTTAACAACCACGTTTGAAGCCACTTTTATAGGCATGAAATAGAAAAGCATGAAAAAATCTAATATGTGAAGGGTGATCGTGGGTTTGGGTTTGGGGCTGAGGCCCCAGGCTTTCCCCACACCCCAATTCCCAAACTGTCTAGCTATGCTGCCCTTGTTTCTGTTTTGTTTTCTTTAATTGCATTGCTACAGCTACTTGGATTTGAGATTTTAAAAAGTCATCCTGAGAGGTTCACGGAGAATTCCAGACCCACCAATGCAAATGAGGAGGATATTGCAAAAGGCTTTCACATTGCCAGTGGAAAAAACTGCTGGCAGAGAATCAAACGCATTCCTGTGATGAGAGCTCTGGCATCCCCAAGTACTGACACTCCAGTCTTTGGATGGGTTTCCAGTTGTGAATCCTGCCATCCTGATTTTGCAACCCTGACACCCTTAACTTGGGTCTCCTCCTTCCCCTCCCCTCATCTCTGCTGACTCCCGCTGGTGAGCGGGTGCTGGTGTTCACCGGTCACTTCTCAGTTCTGTGAGGACTATTTTCCTTTCAACTGTTAACAATCTTTCTCTTCCAATAGTTTCTTTTAAATTGATTTCCAATTTTTATTAGTATCAGTATAGACTTTTATTTTCTAGCTTGCGCACTGTTTTTACTGTCTTTATTACCTGCAGAATTCTGAAGGTGAAAACTAGCACAATATTTTATATGCATGATATATATTTATATCAATATCATATATATATCTATATCATGCATATGTAAGTAGGTGTGTATTCTTATAAATCAAATTCTGATTCTATATAAACAATCCCCAATCAACAGCACACCTTATCCATATGTGTGAGGACAAATGGTCCCAGTGCAGTGTGAAGACACTATAAGCTAAATGTATCTATTTCCTGCTATGCAACTACAGATTATGTTATTACATTAGAACACAGACATCAAAAATAATACTATTTGTTGTCTTTGCAACAGTCTGGTAGGCTGAGTACAGAATTCTTTGGTCTTATTATTCTTCTAAAGGAATCTTGTAGACACCTTTTTGCAAAATGTTATCAACTCCCTCTTTGGGAATTTTTATTGAGCAAGAAGCTTATCAGTAATATGAAAATATTAAATACGGTTATGAAAGAAACAAGTTGGATGCAAAAAACCCTGAGGTTATCCCTAGTTGCTACTGAAGTACAATATATTTTAATCTGATGTATGCATAAGCAAAAACGATAACAACTATTATTGAGAGACTATTTGTACCAGTCATGTCTACAGCCATTCTACACTCCAGCCATTCTACAGGCTTTCTTTTTTAATCTGTTAACCTGCTTGAGGTTCCAGTTTTTAAAGCTGATTAGACGGACATTCTTAGAGTTTAGGAATTCATCCAGAGCCACAAAATGCAAACCTAATTCTGTGGGATATGAACCAATGTCTGAAGGGCCCTAGATTCTCACCTTCCTAGAGTTAAGTCCACTGCAAAAAAGAACCAGATTGGGGCGCCTGGGTGGCTCAGTGGGTTAAAGCCTCTGCCTTCGGCTCAGGTCATGATCCCAAGGTCCTGGGATCGAGCCCCGCATCAGGCTTTCTGCTCAGCGGGGAGCCTGCTTCCCTTCCTCTCTCTCTGGCTGCCTCTCTGCCTATCTGTGATCTCTGTCTGTCAAATAAACAAATAAAAAAAAAAAAATTGCTGATCCTCTCATAAAAAAAAAAAAAAAAAAAGAACCAGATTCATGATTAGGGAATTATTTTGATTGTAATCAAATCTCCACCATGGCAATATTATCTGGAGTGAAGAATTACATATGCAATGTTGCAAATCACATAAAATGTTCATGTAGGAAAAAAGAAGGATATACAATGTTATGTATTTTCTTAGTACGGTAGGAGGACCGATGACTTGACTTTTTGCTTGTCTGCATTTTCTACATTAAGACATTTAGAAAGGTATATGTAAAAGAAATCCACCCAAATTTTAATGGTGGTTATTGCTAGATGATGGGGTTTTGATTTCTTAAATCTGTATTTTAAAGTTTGCCTAATAAGCATCTTACGTTTGAGGTCAGGAAACAATAGAAATGTTCATATTTCTAAAAGACATGGGGTTTCATTTATTACACTATTTTGAAAGCTAATTACTTATTGGCTTTGTGAAAAGACTAATACAAGTAATGAACTAGAAAAGAGCAGTTTTCTAAAGTAAACATAAACATCTTTGGCATGAATGTAAAACTGCATTTTACTTCAGGCTAACAGTAGTTGTTTTTTTAAAGATTTTATTATTATTATTTATTTGAGAGAGAGAGAGCATGAGCAGGGGGAGGGGCAGAGGGAGAAGCAGACTTCCTGTCAAGCAGGGAGCCCGAAGTGGGACTCGATCCCAGGACCCTGGGATCACAACCTGAGATGAAGGCAGATGCTCAACTGACTGAGCCACCCTGACTCCCTTGTTTTGTTTTGTTTTAAGTAGGGTCCACACCCAGGGTGGAGCCCAGCACCGGGTTGGAACTCATGACCATGACTTCAAGAACTGAGCCAAGTTCTAGTCAGATGTCATGTAACTTTCCCTCTCTGGATAAGCAGAATGAACCAACCTTAGAGGCAGGTATTATCCCCAAACTGGAATGGTGATTTAGCAAAAGAGTAATTGCTTAAAAAGCAGGTACTTAAAACAAATGATTCACTAACACGTAAGCGGTGATTCGCTCTTCTTTTTTCTGAAAGGGAGCCATACCTGTCATCCAGCCGTTCTAGTAACCCACCGGTTATTCTTCGAGCCTGAGCAGGGGCCTCTAGGTTTCCACTTGATGTCTCGTTCTGCCAACCTGAAATTGAAGACATTTCCAGTTCTGCTTGCTGAACACGTTTAAGAATAGCCTGTACTTTTTCTTCTGTCATCTCCTCAGACTCTACTCCTTCTTCAAGTTGAACGTCCTCAAATAGAGATTTGAGTTTCTCTTCCGTCATCTCCTCATCAGGACCAGATTTTCCTTTCTCTTGCTGCTCAGAGCATACTCCTACTTTACTAGGCTGTTTCAAGGGCTTTGCTGGTTTACCATCTTTTGGGACCCCAGACATACTTCCGAGGTATTGAGGATACTCACTCAGACAGACATTCTCCAAATGGCTCTCATCTATATCCACTGCGTCAGGCATTTCTGTTAAAGGCATTGAGTCTTCGAGTTTGCTGTCTTCTAAGGAAGTGTCTTCTGCAGTTACCACGGGAGGTCCATCTGCTGAATGTTCTATGTTCCCCTGGGAAGGCACTAGCCCATCACTCAGTCTACTGGGGGTCCTAAGGGGAGACTCTATGCTAGAGATATCGCTAAAATAATCATCTTGCTGGAAAGGGGTGGGTGGTGTGTAGTGCAACCCTGTGGGAGTTTCCAGTTCCACTTGAAGGGAAGGATAACCTATGGAAGACAGTACATTCGGACTGACTGGAATGAATTAGAGCACAGCAAACAAAACACATGGAATGAATTAAATTATATCAGGTATGAAAATGTATGATGAGTTACAGAATAATGTTCATAAATTTATTGGTTTAGTTTAATTAAATGTAATACAATGAAATAAAAGACTAGTGCAAACTATAATAAAACAATACTAATTAAGATATAAATGATATCTATCAATTTTGATAATTTTAATACAGTAACTTAAATACACAGACTAATTCAATGCAATACAAAGTTAGCTCTCGTTATATAAGATATACTTATTCCATGCCAAATTTATTATCTACTTTTAGCATGCAAAATCCATATTGTGGTGGACTGCATACAGTAAGCCGCAAGAAACCAATTTTTATAATAAGTCACTTAAAACTTATTTTAAGAGCTTTACATATGAACAATGCTATCCAACTCTAATTCTTACTTTTTTCACTTCAAATTTAACATGAAGAAAAATAAATTGAATCTTTGGAAGGAAATTATTATTATATCTTAGAGCAGTAGCACTGGGGAAGAAAATCTAAAATGATGTTAGGAAAAGGATTTGAAAGGCAGATAAAGTAGAAAAGATTCCAAGGAAAATTTTCAGGTGTCATAATATGACAGAGATGAAAGGTTTGCGGTGTATATGAAGGTCTTAGTGAACTTGGTGATAGGGGTCCACTCAGAATCACAAAGCAAATAAAGAGAAAAAAAATGATACACAACAGAGACAGGAAGAAAGCCCTTTGCAAAGAGCTCTCTGAATATTCACGACAATACTGTGAAACACGGAGGTTTATTTACCAGCCTACTGAGAGGGGAAGTAGGGAACAATTTCTTTGTTTTAACCTTTGCTGTGGGGACAAAGGGAATATTTTTCTCGTTCAGCAGAGAGAGAAGTCAACAATGGTCTGGTCATGGTGAGGAAAGGAGGTTTCATAAAAGTTCAACGAAGAGGAGAGACAGGAAAAAAAGGCAGCCAAGCACATTTTCTGAATTAATGGTCTACAAAACTACAGCCTAATTTTCCCATCAGTCCATGACAAATACCAACTTAGTTTTGTTGTACATTCAAACTGCTATAGGTAAGTATAGTCACCTATAAACCAGAATGTTGTTGAAAAGCTGGCTGAGATTAGCTGAGGTTGATAATCTGCCTAAGCGAAATTTACTTCATACACACCTTCCTAAAGTTCCCTATGAATTTTTAAAATAAGAAATAAAAAATATTAAGATGTGACCATGAAAAACTCTTGTGAATTTATTTAATATTCTGCTTTTAAAATGTTAAAAATAAATAAAGCTTTCAGTTCTATTGACTATTTCCATTATTTTCTGGTTATTGTGCTTGTTAATTATTTTCCTTCTTTTTTTCCTCCTTCTTAGCTATTTTCTTCATTTTTTCCCAAAGAAGAATATTAAAAGATTCCATAAACTATAACTTGGCAATAATTCAGAATTTGATATAACAATGGTCTACTGCTAGTGCAAAACGAGACTGGCTACCATTACATGGCCTCACCTGCAAGATGAGGGCTTGAAGAGAGCTTTTTTCCAAGGTTCTGTGGCCTTTATAAGTTTAAAATGAAATGAATTTTGACATTATTCCCCATCACCTTAATGTTATGTGGATAATAAGGTATGCTCTAAATTTTCTGTTGACTTTAACTTTAGCAAGCAGAAACTTTTTAAAGAATTTGACAACTTTGCTACATAATATATAATATAATATAATATAATATAATATAATATAATATAATATATGTAGAACTAGAAGTTGTTAAGTTAAGCTAACTCTGCCAGTTTAAAAATGGGGGAAAAAAACACCATTTTTCCAAAACTGAGTAGAAAAATATCCCAAGCTCTTCTTTCTACCTCCACACCATCATCATTTTTTGCTCAAAATTCATTATAGGAATAAATTTCCATTTGTAAAGGAAGACAAGCACCTTGAAAAACATAGCAAGATATTTGTTATACTTTACTTGATACTTTGATTAAAAAAAAAGCCCGAATTTACACAATGAAGAAAAGATGACAATATTATTATATAAATTAAGCTAATGTAGAAAAGGACTTACTATGTTATTAGTGACATCTGTGATCACTGAGTTAGAAAGACACGGACTTTTATACATAACAGATCAGGCAGGATTTTTCCAAACAATAAATGGAACCATATAAAGTTAAAATAATGCTAAATAAGTAAAAAAATGCTTTTGAGTGATCCACTAGACTTTTTCAGTACTTGCTTAAATACTGGGCCCCAGAACAGGAACTCACCATTTTATTTAACAATGTGTACACTATAGGCTTAAACTTGACCCAGTAATTTGGTTGTTTGATCAAAGATAGCTTAGAGTTTGGTCTTATCACTATGTGAATAAAAGAGTTCACTAGTTTTTTAGGTTAATGTGAAAATGACAAAAACAATGCATTCTCTAGACATTAAATTTTCTTCCACTTGGTCATGTAAAATATTTGAAATATCAACTCTTTCAATTAATTTATGCTTTTGTACCCCATTATTTGTATTTTCTGTAACAGACATTTATTAAGTTTGTTCTAGCAGAGTGTTTATTTGCAGACTCTAGCAGAGAAAGAGCTGTGAAAATGAGAAATTAAGTCAAGCAAATCACAATTTAGTTAGTTTTAAGCGACTGCCTCGTCCTACACACTTTCGAATTTTATCAAATGATTAAGTAAATAGGAACATTAAATTCAATTACCATCAACAGGGTCATGGAAAACATTGTTCTCATCTGCAAAACTTCTGGTGCCTGAAATATTTCCATAATCAAATATTGGTCCTTCTAAGAGAGTCACTATATCTATTCGATTAATTTTTGTCAAGACCGAAGTTAAGGCATCAGCTGAAAAAGGAGAAAACAGGGTTGAAACCCGATTAAATTATTTTCTGCCGTCACCACAATATCCACACAAAAGCACAGCGATCTCTACCCTCCTAGAGTTTTAGCTCCTCCTCCCCGCAGCTCTGCCAAGTCACCATCCGGAGGGCTCGGAAAGCGCACCATTACAGGGAAGTCCCGTCAGGGTCTTAAGAATCACTTGGTGAAGCTGTGTGGGGTGACAGCAACATCCATTCCACTGTAGGATGCTGAGCAGATGGGCCTCAAAGTAGCCAGACTCTTTTTAGTTACAAGGGGATCTATTAAAATTTTAAACATGTTCTTCTCCTTTTAGACTGTCAAAATAGATCACCCTCATATTTGACGCTTGGCATTTTAATGACTTACTAAGGTCAGGCTGACACAGGCAAACCCCGCAATAACTTATTCCACACTGTGGTGGGTTGGCACTTGTCATAGTACGGCTACTCTCCCCACCCCCCACCCCAACACCATCAAACCAAAATGAACCCCAAAATATTGGAGACCTCTCTGCAGCACAGATGAAGCTGAACAAAATGATGTGACCCTATCCTCCTTTCTTTCTCTCCCTGTGCATCTAGCTCTGGCCTCTCAGTGCTTCTGACTACTACCCCAGGCTTTAGCAGCTAGAATTCGATTTTCACTTTTGATGGTCATGGAGAGAACTAAAGACAAAAATGCAAAAAATTCACTACCACTTGCTTTCTTAAGAAGCTTCCCAAAGACAGGTGTTTAAAATACTAGTGCTAAATTAAACAAGTACAACTTCAAAAGACTTATTACTTTATGATTACTCTGGTTTATTAACAGTAGGCTTATCTAACATACTGAATATAGGCAGTTTTGAAAGTCAAAGTAATATAACGTCAGCATACTTGTAGCATTTTTTCCGTCTCTGGTAACCCATTTTTTTAATAACATGAAGCTCTGAGAAATTAAAGAATTTGGATTTTCCACACGTATTTGATTGATTTCATCCACTGAAAAATTCAGTTCCCTTGCCAGTTCTGTAGAAAAGAAAAAGAGTTACTAAGATTTCACATTCTGCTTTCATCACCTATGTTTCATTAAATGTAATGCTCAACTGCTACATACACACAAAAAGGAACTGCATTGTAAAACCCAGTCCAGCCTCGAGCATGACTCGTTACATGCTTGCTTTTACAGGGAACAGTGATGACTCACCAGCTGCGACCTCACTCTCCTGACCTAACTGCTTAGCTACAATTACATTCCCTTTCGAGAGATTCTTTTATAAAGATTCTTGAACTGTACAAAGAGGATGTTGCTGGATTCTTTTCATTCAGCCAAACTATTCTTTGTACTTTGTTCAAGCCTCATGTAAGATGGACTGGGATACGCACCCACGGACAGGGCACAAGAGATGCCGGGAGTGTGCCTTCAGGAATTCCCCGTGGGAGGTTAAATAAGGACCACAGTCCAGATTGCTGTCTACACTATGCAGCCACATGTATAACAAAGAAAAAGGAAATAGCTCTGTGTCCATCTAAATGTCTATGCCCATACACTCAACCTTGTTAATCAGAGTGTCTTTGGCAAGAAACGTGTGATAATCAGTGGCTGCCTTGGCAGAGGGAAACCAGGAGTCAAAGATGAGAAGGAGCCTCACTTTTCACTGTATATTACCTGTATAGTTAAAAAAAAGTCCTCAGGTAATTACTTTAAGTGATTCTAGAAATAAATGGGGGGGAAAAACCCTCCCAGGGAAAAGGAATTGGTTAAGATACTACCTGGCTTAACTATTTCTAGCATTTGGGGAAATGCATTCAGAGGCTCAAAAAACTCAAGTGATTTCACTCTAGGAACTATCGTGATGATACATTGGGTTGGGCACAATGCTTTACACACATGAGTGTTTATCTCAGGCTTGTACTACTAAAAAACGGAAAACAATCCAAGTGTTGAACAAAAGAAGAGTTCATTGAGTTAACACAGCAGCTTGTGAGCTGTTCTGATCATAGCCTGCAGTTAGATGTACATTGTAGAGGGCAATGTTTATATAAATGAAACCAGATCTTCAAGAAGCAAAACTTAGCCTTAATACACATGAGACAGACATTTCTCCCCATTCTATTCTATTAAAAACAAAACCAAAGTATGTATTGATTTCATGACTCAGGAGTGCATTGTGACCCAAAGTTAGAAAAACACCATTATAAAATATGTATACTGGATGTTATTTATCCGTGAAAACCAAGATCATAGACTATGCCATTTTGTGGAAACTAGGTAATAACAAAAAAAACAAAAAATTACATGGTGTATATAACATTTTAAAGCTTTTTATACAAAAATCAAGGTACACGAAGATGTTCACAGTGGTTTTGAGGGACAGGATTAAATTTTGCTCTTCTAAATTATAATTTTAATGGTAATCTTCACTGAGCAGATAGTAATTTGAATTATAAAAGTTAATCTTCTTTTTAAGATCTTCATCCCTTTGTACTTTAAGAGACAATACTGCTTACTGCCCAACAAGCCCTTTATGACCCAACTGTATCCTTTGTCTAGTGAGCCAGTGACAAGCAAAGACACACTGTCGCTAAGATTTTTACAGTTTAACAGCTTTATGTCACATCTTCTCCAAAAATTTGCTCTGACAGACTTAATGACTGGATTTGTCTAAGGTAAGTAATCTAATAGTACGGGCATATAACACTGCAAAACCAACATTTGCTCCAATATATTTTCAGATCATAATGTCTGATGTTAAAATATAATTATTATTAATTTTATGTTAGCAAATATTTATACATAACGAATTGCTATTGAGTCTCAACAAGTTGCTAAGGATGACCAACTACTTGTCTTCTCAGAGTACCACTAGGCTCCTGGTCGTTAGCAGTGTGCCTGAGAGCCTGGGTGGAAGGAGACAGGAAGTTGGGGGTGAGGGCAGGACTTAGGCCATTTAAAGGAAGGAAATGTAGCTGACCTTGTTTGCCATTATCTGGCTTCATGTTCTCCCTTTTAATAACAGAGATAATCACTTCCCTGAGCATAGAATATCATGGAGGGTATACAAGATGACTGAGGTATGACAATGTTTAATCTTTGTATTTTAAGCTATTTTGTTTTTTGGGCTATGTATTAAAAACATACACTCAACCTCTAGAACTTGAAATTTCTCTGATTTGTGTGACGTAGGATTTTGGAGGCCCAGTTAACGTGAAATCTACAAAGCAGAATTGTCCAAATGACACAGAATCTTATCTTCATCTGTAATGAAGTGAAATCAAGCTAAATATTCCTTTTCTACACACGGATTATAAATAGTTTCATTCATCTCACCAAACCCAATGACTTTTGTAAACTGAATGGGTTTCTGTACGTGTATTCTATTTAAAAAATTGTAATTCAGATTTTCAACTTCCTCTCATTCCCTTGTTTTCTTGTTTATGTAGTTATTGAAAACGATCTTTGTTTTCCTTTAGCAAAGAGGTAAGATTTCCTTTTAAATAAATCTTTGGGCATAAGAGTGAGTCCACTTAAAGGAAAGTTTCAGGTAGATAAACATACAGATAGTCTGTGTATATCATAAAAACCATGAAGATGACTCAAGAGCAATTAACATTTGGGAAGCACAGGCATTGGTTAATTGAATGGTTTCCTAAGAGAGCTGCTCTAAGGGAATACACCATGTTTAAAACTTTGGATTATTTAAAAGTCATAGGCCTTAGTTGTGTTTTTCTTGACCCCAGAAAATAAATTTACTACTAGGTAAAATGTTACCTTCTATTACCAGAAATGGCAGTGTGAAGAAAGTGCCTACATTTAAGGTAAAGGAAGATTTAAATTTCTATTCTTTCGTGTATATGCATCGAAAAAGCTTTGAAAAACACAGGGTGTAAGGTACTATCGATAATTTTCTCTGGGTAGGTACAATCATGGAAGATAAAAATGTTTCGTTTTGTTTTCTATTTGTTGCTTGTTTCTCTTTTTTATAACGAACCCCTTGTGAGTCAGACAAAGAAATTAAGAAACGGTATTCGTTTCACTCAGGAGCGCACACACTTACCTGTCCAACTAAGTCCCAGGTGATCAGCTACTATTGCCATCCTGATATCTGTCCGTTCACATGGACTCTGTGGACCTACGATTTACAATTTCTTAATTAAAATAATCATCAAGAAAGACACGATACTGGAAAATTGTTTTTTTAGCAGTACTCAGATTTTTACAGAGAGACTAATGCTAACACTGTACACTTACATGTGTCCTAGTCACCTACATGAACACTTGTCTTTGCACATGGCTCCCTTGATTGTCACCTGCCCCGGCCAGATGTGAGACTACATGGATGCTCAATGTGATGGAATCGAACATGCTGACGAGCTAGCTACTGGACAACGGTTACAGAATCATCGCGTCGGTGAAAACACCATGATGGGATTTCAGCATCTGAGCTTTGACTTTGACAGAATCATTAGTACATTAAAAAAAGGAAAAAAAAGCTGCTTATCTTGAATGACACCAATGTCTTCAGCATGCTTCCCTAGCTGCCTACGGTGTCGTTTGGTTAAAAGGGAGAGAGAAGAGTGTAGAGACAGCACACACAGATGACAATGACAGAATGAGAAACTACAGTTAAGTCACCGCACAGGCAATCACGACAGTGCATGCACTAGGCTCTACGAGTCGGAAAGTGTTTACGAACTACGCTCGTTCTCCAGGATGTGAGCAAAGAGTGCTCGAGAGACCTGACTGCCTTCGTCCTCACCAGTCCTCCTACTGCTCCTTCTCTCACTGCCGGCCTTTTCACTCTTTGATTTTAAAGGTGCTGCCTCTGTTTTCTTATCTCTAGCGGACTTCGTTGTAATTGAAGGCGGGCCACCCCGGGAAGTCTCGGACAACGACGTGTTTCTTGAGGTACTGTCTTCCTCATCGGACAACTCGGACTGCATCTTTTTGTCTTCTTCTGAGAGGCGGTCCACAAGCTTTAAGGTCTCACCACTAATTCCCTTAAAATATTCAATGGAGTGTTTACATACTTCCTTAAGCTGACTTTTCCTAACTTTTACTGTGGTGCTGGTGGTGCTGGTGGTGCTGGTGGTGCTGGTGACACAGGTGGGTCTTACCTTTACTGGCAACTTGGACGGAAGCTGTTTGGCCTTGCCTTTCTCGGGCTGCCCTTGCTTTTGTGTGGCACATGCTCTCCTAACTGCGTTATCCCTGTGTGTGTCTTTTACTGGAATTCTGGACTTTACGTCTACACGTGAAGAAGCAATAAGGGTTCTGGTTTTCTCAGATTGACTGACCTGCTTCGTTTTACTCACTTTCATGTTTGGCATATGACTTGGTGGGCAGATATCTTTTGGTGAGGTGGCCTTTATGGGAAGTTTGGATTTTCGCCTAATCCCTATCGGTTCCTTGGTCTTTTGCTGCTCTCCAAGAACCTTCTGCTTATTATCTCTTACACAGTGTCCTTGCAGTACCCCTGTCTTTTTTCCTGATGAGATTTTCACTGGATTAGCTTTCTCTGTGGTACAAGTGGGTGCAGAATGTTCTGTCAGAACTATATTACTTGTAATGTTATCTGTCTGTATAGTGGAAGAATCCAAATTGTTGTTGTTATTAAAGTTATCTTTCTGGAAATCGTGTTTTTCCTGGGGCCTAGTGCCCATGTGGCTATTGGCTGTACTTGGAATCACTGTGATAGTTTCATTCTCTAGTCCCTGACAACTGGTCATCACAGCTTCTATCTTATCTGTCACTTCTCCAGAGCCTTCTTTCTTCATGGTCATGGTGGATGCAGAAATTCCCATTTTTATAGGCGTGCGCGACTTGGGGTCAACTTTAGAGGCGCCAGTGGCTGCTGCCGATCTCTCCAGGGAGCCACTACCGGCTGCGCCTTCCTGACACTCTCCGCTGGTCGGGCTGCTGGGGTTGGGTTCGACTGGAGGTGCCTCTACATTTCTCTCTAGATTGGTTTCTACAGTGGTGTCCCCTGACTGTGGCTGTGGTGTGGCAGTGACCATATTTTTATCCCCTTCCCCCTGGTCCCCTGACTTCCCTTCAGAAGTATGCTCACCAATCTGGAAAAATTGGAGCCTCTCTTCAACAAAATCCCTCTTGCTCATGTCAATTGCACCACTGCGAGTCATCTCAAACATTTTCCCTTCGTGAAATGGGAAGGGGTTAGGCTCACTAGTTGGGGTACTTTCGTCAGTTGGCGTTCGGGCGGGCGTTGTATCAGGGGTTGTTGCTGGAGAGCGGTCTTCCACAGCCAGACCAAAGGGCTTAGTTTCATCTTCCCGTGATTTACCGTCAAAAACTTCATCATCCCCTCGGTTATTAGACCAAGGATCAAAATCTAGACCTTTGGTAGCTACTGTTTTGAAAGGAGTGGCAAATTCTTCATCTACTTTGTAACTGAAGTAAGTATCAGGAAACACTGATCTGTCAGGATGTCTGCCTTCTAGGGTGAAAAACTGGGCCCCCGATTTCTGCTCAGTCTTATCAGGAGTCTTTTCAGATGAGGAACTTTTAGAAGGTGGCTTGTCTTCGTCGGGTCCCACCCTTCCTTCCTCCTCGATAACTTCAAGTTTACTTTGGCTAAAGGAGCGATCGGCTGGCTTCAGAATGCCCTCCGTGTTCCAGACATCTTTCTTAATTTCCATGGTTTGACTTGGGAGTTTCGAATCACTCTCCGTCAAGCCGTCGTCTTCATCCTGTAGGTCGTAGCCATCCAGAGAGTCGATCTCTGTGGCGTCGGTGTCATGAGAAAACTCGGCCGTGGTGGCGATGGAACACTCCGTGACGGACTGGTCGTTGTTTCCATTCTGGGCGGTTTCGTTCTGAGGTGAATCAAGGCCAAGGCCAAATTCGTGGTCTTTTCCAGATCCATTCGTTTCTAGTTCCTTCTGACCGGAAGGCTTGTCAGAAGGAGCTTTGGATTTTGTCATTTCCTTTTGTTCGTCGTCCACTTCCTTCAATTTGAAGGTGTATTTCTTAACGGGGACGGGCTGATAGATGGACTCGTCATCGCTCGAATCACTGACGTCGGCCCCCGGGGGAACTGGCGAGGGCGGCTGTACTCGGATGACGGGTTCGGTCAGCTGGTACTTGTCATGCTCATCCTGCAGACTGACTTCGATCATGTCCACCTCTCTTTCGGGGAGATAATGAGGTTTCTTATCCGGCTCCATCTGGTCTGCATCCAGTGGTGGAGGAGGGGGAAATTCAATATAGGCAACTCGATTACTTTTGGGTCTTTGGTTAGAGTCTTTGCTGACATCGGTAGGCGTTTCGCGGTCAACGGTTGCTTCCTCCACGGTAGTCTGCTTTAAGGAGGCTGACTTGGCCTGCTCCTCCTCCTCAGACTCCTCAGAAACCTCGGGAATTGGGCTGGGTTTGCCTGGTATGTAAGCTATGAGCGAGTCTGGTGTCTTTGACGTAAATTCATAACTCACTTCCTCTGAACTGGGCGTTTCTGGGGTTAAAGGGCTTTTCCCAGAGCTGTCTAGAAAGGAAACTTGCTCTAGAGTGTCGTCTTCTGGACTACCTTGGGGAGAAGGAGGCTGCTTTTGCTGCCTAGTTGTATAAAAGGTCCCCCTGGTCTCTTGTACTGTCTTACACTCCTGACTTATGATCTTTTTTATACTTCCTTGTTGTATCTCCTTTTCATATTGCTTCCCCACCTGTACAAAACTGACATACACGGGTAAGGTTTTTATGTCTTTCCCTCCCTCTGTCTGGGCTAGTGGAGAAACTCTTTCTAATCCGTCAAGGGGACTGTGGTCGAACACATCACTAGAGGGAGATTCCTTTCCTGGGCTAAACTCTAAGGAATCAGGAGATTTGGTGGGAGAGGTTTCGGTTTCATCGAGAGGAGGGCATAAGCCTACGTAACTCTGACGTTTGGAAACCTTGCTGATTTCTGAATAGGTAACTTTTTCGTCTTCTATAGAATTAAAGTGCTGTGCCTCAACCGTCTCTTTACTCATACTGGACCGGGGCAACTTTTGCGATAGTTCATGTTGGGGGAATGTCGACTGCTCGCAAAAGCCATCGGGGATATCAGATGACAGCATCCTCCTTCCCTCCGCAGCTCTGACCGGGATGTGCGACACCGCTGAGCTCTCACTCCTCCTCGGAGCTTGTTCCAGAGGCCCACCCGGCCGTTCCCCTTCTTTCACAACATATTCCCTATATAAGACCTTTTTGGAGGGAGATTTTACAGTCATTTCCTTAATTTCTGAGAGAGAGCCATTTGTTAACAACTTGTGTTCTCTCTCAGTCACAGACATAAACTCATTCCTCTGATCAACAATCTTACTGTCAGGGTGACCAACGTGATTCTCTCTTACATCGTGAACAAGTACATGAGAGAGTTTTTCTTTCTGAGACTTATTGTTAGTGGCTCCAGAACTTTCCCATGTTCTAAAGACCTTTTTGTCCCATGGTCCCTTAGTTGCTACATCTGAGGTCACATGACATGCCAAGTCTTTAGCCTGTTGCTCAGAAAAATAGTCAGGCATGGCTTTACTTGACATTTCAGTCCTCTGTGTTTTCACATCCTCGGAGCCAGAATCATTTACAACAAGCTCGCTGCTCTGCGCGTGCTCATCTTTAGCTCTGAGAACCATCAGATCGTTCTGCACGGATACACTTTCGTCCGAGAGGTCTACGGCCTTCAGCTGCTTTTCTCTAGCAAACACTTGGTAGACGGGCAGCTTGCTCTCCTGGATTTTTTTAACGGGGATTCTCGACTGGCCCTCTGGCTTTCCGTCTTCTTGAGACACGTCCTTGCTTTTTGCCTGTGCGCCTTGTTCAAATTTTAATCTAATGGAACTGAGCTTGGATTGTTTGAGCTGAAACCCAGACTGGGGCCCTTCTGGTGCCTTGCTCTGTGAAACGCTCTCTTGGGTCTCCTCTGTGGGCTTGCTGTCGTCGGGCTGTGGGGACAGAACCTTCTTTTCCGGGCTGCTGGGCGGACTGGCTGCTTTCTGCTCATCGGCTGTGGGGACGCCTTGTCCGTCATGGCCATGCTGCCTTGACTTAACCCACTCGTCACTGGATGCCAACACTTCTGTCAGCAGGACCTTCTCGGGGCTGCTCCCGGTAGAGCTCTGAGAAGAGTACTCTTTGCCATTTCGAGGGCGTGGCTTTTTCTCTGGGGACTGCAGTTCATCATTTAGCTTTTCGGTTTTGTCACGAAAAAACTGTGACACTTCAGTCAGTTTTTCTTCAGCTTCCTTCACAGTCCTGTCCACCCTATCTTCATATATCAACTTCTCTCTACCTCTGTCTAATCTGTCCTCAGTAAAGCGCATCCACATGGCATGTTTTGGACTACTAACATCGCCAGAATAGTGCAACACTGTCACTTTATCAAAATGCTCATCTTTAGACACTTTACCTACACCATTTTCAGACACATCTTTATAGATTTTGGAGAGGATTTCTTTTTTGGGGGCAGTGACTACTTTTTCTCTGGACCGCTTATCAGACCCCTGTAACTCTGAGCTAGGGGGTCCTGCATGGTCTGTAACCGATTCCTCGGTATCAGAATGAGACACATCTAGCTTTTCTGACAGAAGCATTTTCTCAGCAAACCTGTAAGACTCCCCTCTTAGTTCTGACAACTCATCGTCATGGTATTCTATGGAGTGTTGACTCAAAAGCTTCAGTGTTTTATAAGAGTCATCAGATATGAGTTGAGCAGAACTAGGGCGACTATCTTCTTCTTGGGACACAGGAGTGTTCACTCTGGAAGACTCCAGATAAGAAGGCAATGACTCTTCGGCAGTAAGCTCTTCTTCTTCTTGCTGACCCTGCTCCTCTGGACAAGGAAAAGCATCGTGTTTTTCTGGCAGAAAATCTTTTAGGTTAATATCTCCCCGGGATAAGTCTTTCTGATATACATACATTTCCTTCTCTGGATGCTTTTTGGTTTCTCTAATAATGACTTCAGTGGGCTCAGCTTGGTTACCTTTTTCGATGTGGACTTCTATTATACGCTCCAGTTTGGGTTTCATTTGGTTGTCCTTCTCTGCATGCTGGGCTGGGGTTTCAGCCGCAGACTTGTGAACGTCTGGAGGCACGGCCGACTTATGCTCAAACAGACCTGCCAGTTCTTTGGAAGGGTCCCGCCCGGACTGAAAGGCCTTCATGATGTCATGAACTGACATGGTTTCCTCGATTCTTTCCGAGGCACCTTCGCTGCCTGGTGGGGAATGATAGACCATTCTGGTGGTTGTGGTTATGTGGGTCTCTTCTTTAACACGCATGCCTTTGCTCAAAACTCGGCTGTGGTCGTCGTCTTCACCATTGGCTTTCATTTGGAACGCCTTAACTTTCTCCTTAATACTAGAGGTGGTGGGCTTTGGTTCCAGTTCCGTAAAAGTAGGCGACGGTTTCGGTGACACGGGCTCCTCCGGTGGGCCCGGGGGAGCATCTCCCGCTGAGGGCTCGTAGCTCCTGATAACATGCACCACTTCAGTTCTTGTTTCTGTGATGACAGGAGGGATGGGGACTTCGTGAAAGAGTGGCTTAGGACCAGTGCTCTCAGCGCTCTGTGGGGCTGAAGGCGTTTTCTCACTTCTTGTTTCAAAGCCACTGTCAGACAGGGGGCTTTTGTCCTGATCGTGTTGAGAAAAGTCATCCGGAGACTCTAAAATAGTATCTGTTCCGAAAAAGGAGTCGGCCATTTTACACAACTCTTTCTCAGAGGTGGAGGGCCTCATGGAGGCTGGCGGCATTTTGAGTTTGTGTTCCTGCAAAGCGATCGCTGGCTTCAAGATCCTTTTCTGTCGCTCTTCACCATCCTTCTTTGCGTCCTCAAACTTGTACTTTAAATTTGTCAACGAACTACTCCCAATATCGTTTGTTAAGTAATCAATAACTTTGGTCAAGTTATAATCCTTCTCAGAGGCCGCTTTTGCTTTCACTTGCACTCTCTCCGGTAGAGAGGGAGAATGGCTCGCCGCGGCTTGCTGCCTCGCCTCCCTTATTTCTTCCGAACTAAACTCTATCCAGTCGTCTTCGGGAGAGAGTCCTTTGTCACTCTTTGGCGATTTGGGCGGTCCTTTGTTATCTACACACACATCTTTCTTAAGGATTTCGCTCACTTTCACTAAGTCTTCCTTTACTTTCTCAACGATTTTGAAAGGTTCTTCATCGTCGATTCTCCCTTCTTTGGGGAGCTCGGGTTGGAATGGCTTCTCCTCAGGCACGTCTGTTTGTAGGATCGCAGTCATCCGCATGAGGTCTTCTTTCATTTCGGCCACATCTTTTAATATCTCCTGACTGGAAGATAAAGAGGATGGTGTAGACAGCTTAAGGGCAGACGGTGCAAGGAACAAAGACGACTTAACTGGAGATGAAGTTCGATTGAAATGGGGCTGAGGACGTGTCTCCGTAGTCAATGTTTTAATGGGGGACAGCAAGGCTGCTGCTGATTTTGTAAGTGAACTAGAGTCTGGAAGTTTCTTTAATGCTGGTTCCGGCAAAACATTGACTACAGAGTATACTGGCACTGTTATTATTGATGAAGTTACAGATGAGGTAGTTGCAGATATCGACGACCCAAGGGATGTATAGAGTGCACTTGCGGAAGGAGTTCTTAGAGACTGAAAAGCTGATGGTGTCGAAGAAACGTATGACCTGAGTGGGGAAAATGGCATTGCTGTTGTGGTAGAAAACACTTTCTCAACTGTGTCAGTGGCTGCATTAACCACAGAGCTCACAGAGTTTGTAGCTGTAGAAATTTTTTCCTGTAACGTGGCAGTGGCTTTGCATCCGTTAATTAACGTTGACGATGACGGATACTTGAGAGGGGAAATAGAGCCGTTGACCAATGCTACCTCTGCGTGTCCGGGCATCTGTTTCACAGGTGATGAGAGAGAAGAGGCCATCGTGACTTTCGCTGATGAAATGACATCAACTGCTGATTTAGCTGGAGACACCACTGACTTTAGAGGCGAAGATATTAGCGGTGCTGCTGATGTAATAATTGACTTAAATGGCAAACTTGAGGAATACATATTAATGTTTGACTTGGGGGAGGCAGGGGGTGTCATAGTAATGGACGACCTCTCCAGAAGAGACCCTGCTGTAGTCACTGGAGAGGTGCGGGAGGAAAACGTAGAACTGGATGCCAGCCCTTTTAAAGGCGAGGCCTCTGGGACTGTGGGAGCTCTAACGAGGTTACCAGAGGAAACTTGGATATTGTATGGAGATTGTGACACCACTGTTTTTATCGGTGAAGACATTGTCCGAAAGGATCTAATTGGAGATGCCACATCACTAATGGATTTAACTGAAGATGTAGTTGATGCACCTAACGTGGATTTGATTGGAGAAGGAGTCGAAACAGACCATATTGATTTTAACGGAGAAGCTGATGGCGTGTTAGAGGAAGAGCTTGATAAGGAAGTGAAGCCTGACTTGGCCGGCCCAGGCACTGTAACCGGAGCTGTTGTCCAGGACTGGTATGGTCTTGTAGAAAAGAATGGCTTGTATGAGTAAGTGGTGGGGAGGGATCTTGTTGCTCCTGCACTCCGTTCAACTGTTTCTTAAATTTTAAAATGAAATCAAACACAAAAATCAACAAAAATGGTTGAGAAACAGAGAGACCAGAGAAAAAAATTGGTCAGTAAACTTTGAAATATTACAAAAGCAAGTACAATTGTTTGCATGATTTAGAATGGAAGAGGCAAAAGGAACAATTAAAGTAAAAGAGGAAAAAAAAATTCCACGGACACAACGCATCCAAAGTTAAAAAATAAACAAACAAACAAAGAAAAAACAGAGCAATGTGAAATGAAAGACAGAAAAAGCACATTGCAACCAAAGAGGCCAACAATGAGAAACAGAAAACATGAGGAAAGAATTAATGATGAGAAAAATAACCACCATGGAAAACCGTTCCCTTACTTCCTATTGACTTTCTTATGTGCTGGTTTTGAAATATCAGCAGCCACTCTGCTTTGCCTGTATAGGTACAAGTTCGTTTTGTGCAACCGTATAACTTTCATTTTAGCAATGTCTAACGTTCCCTCTGCTCGAACCTTTCGGTGATACTGATTGCATCTACTTAGAACCGTATCGATGTGTCACTATACGTTAAATATCTAGAACTCTTTTTTAGAAAACTACTCAAGCCTATTTCATGCAGAATCCAAGTTAACTTTTAGGTGACAGGCAACTGATGTGCAAACTGTGAAGCCACTGGATTTTAAATCTGTACCTTCCATGCACAATTCGGTTATGCTTCACACCCATAAAAAGCCAATAAGAGCAAGAAATTTTCTGAGTCAGAAGTTTAAAAGAAAAAAAAAACAAAACAAAGAAAAGGAATGTTTGCATTTATTGTTTCCATGCAGCATATTCCTTTTGGTGAGGAAAAAAGAAAATGGAATATGAAATGATTTAAAAATGCATGTGTACATACACACAAAGGGGAAAAAAAGCAGAAAATATGGGTCATGGTTACCATAAGCAAGCAAAGCAACTGAAAACATTTTATCATGCGCAATATATCATGGCAAACAAGCCAATGAAGTAATACAATTTTTATGCCATATTATGCACAATATATAAACTTTAAAAATACTTCCACAAGAGCATTTAGAAAGAAGAGTACACTTTTTCCATGAGATGCAAAGTCTTGGTACCTTTTGAGACTTTAGGAAAATATTTAATACTGCCTATTAAAAACATATCTGCAACTAAATGTGTCCACATCTGGAGTTCTCTTCATTATGGATAAAAGCACATAGTTTATTTTGGATATTTTTTTTTCCACAATTTTCACAATTACTTTGAATTCTCAAAAGGTATCATGGGAAAAATCTAAAAAAGCAGTCATATTTTTAACACCCCACATTTAAGTATCTGCAGTGGGATACGGCATATATCTGTATACGTTTTTATCCATGGCAAAGGTACAAATTCTGGTGCCTTTCCAGAATGTTCATGGGACTCATAGATACCCCAAACACCGGAGCAACCATGAGGCAGACCACCCACTAGGAAAGATGGGTTTAATACCAGCATTCATCTGGCAATGGGACGAGAAACACACAAATGAGGTAAGCACACTCGCCGGGGGAGAGCAAGCACGCACTTGGTCCTCTCTACTTCTACAGCTCTAGCAAACAAACCGAGTTGGTCACAGAGATTTGGAATGCCTGCCAAGGGCTAGCGGTCTATGTCAGAGTTGAGTACAGTTTCGCTCCCAGAAAGCACTGGTGCAGAATAATAGTGACACGCGAAGAGGAAATGAGAATCTGCTTCATCTTTTATGCTCCTCTTCATGCCATGCCCGGGCCAGTGCTATAATCCAGTCCTTGGATTAGCAGCTACTCCCACAAGGGTGAAGATTTTCATTCCTAGTGTACATTTAAATTCAGACATTCAGAACATGTCCTCTTCTAAGCTTACATATTATTCTAAAGGAATGTGGAAGAACTGAGGAAAAACTCACCCGCTTGTTACCCCCTCCTGGTCATAATTCTCAACATTATATTGCTTAACTTTTTTGGAAACACCACAGTGCAAATGGAAGGTTTGGAGATTCCTTCAATTCAGTGACTTGGGCTCAGTTCAACGTCTCATGAGAATTTATTTTCATAACGAACAGAACCTGGCACAGCATCTCACCTTTACCACTGAAGGCTGGCTCCATTAAGCAAAGAAGTCCTCTGGACCACATGTATGGTTTTATACGTCTCATGAAGCCACCAATTTACTGAGCAGTTACACATTTTATGCTTTAATGACACATACTCTGGGATGCCCTTTATAACAAAGAAAATTTCTGGGAGCTTCTGGATGTCAGGCACTGAACTACACCAGACTCTTTCTTTATTTGGGGGGTGGTGTGGTTTGAAAGGGCACTGAGGGAAAATCTGCATCACTTGGAGTTCTAACACCAATTAAGGGGCCATAGCATTTCCTTAGTTTCCTTACAGTCCCATCTTAGTTCTTTCCATTCCTCTGTTTACCACCATTATGCTCCCTTTCACGAAACAGCGAAAAGGACCCTCTTCCTTCTATCAAAAGTCAAGGAAGATAAGCCACGTATTTTACTATAACTGAAACTAACTAAAAAATAGCAATACTTCCACAAGTGGGAAAAATTCAGTTGACTTAGTGTAGACCTCACCTTCAACCCATATATCCCCCCCAGATATCTTAGGGACCAGAATCACATGGGAGCTCACTTGCCCAGAGGTGCCTTGGACCTAAAGGAGCTGGTCATGGAGATTGTTCAAATCTTAAGGACATTGTCTAGGAGTCCCAACCAGCTACCCTGAGAGCCTTAGCTCGGAGGCAAAATAGTATTCCCAAGAAAACTTCTACCTAGCACATAGAGTCATACTGAAAAAACCACTTAGTTATACATATATACTGTCCCTGCTTTGTGATAATAGGGGTTATACTTAGCCTTTGTGGTTCTGGAAGGATTTAGACATTTATGCTAGAGGCAAAAACTGAGATCTGGAAGAACATTCATGAGTGTGGTAGCATTTCATTTCTCTTATGCTTTCCATTTTGTGTCTGAATATAAAAGTTTCCCTAGTATCAAGGAGCTAGACTCAGAAGATTATACTAAGACCTCTAAACTAAGTCTTTCTGCTGCACATTTAATGTGCTATCTTGGCCCACCGAAACAAGAATTCAGGGAAGGTGGGAAAAACCAAAGTTGTGGCTCTTCCTGGTGAATTTCCAATCTCTCCTGAACTCAAGTTAATGGTGAAAAATGAAAAGTAGCTAGAAATCGTCTGCTAACTTAACAATAATTTTTGTAAAAATCCTCTTCTGATGGATCAAACACGGTGCTGCTCTCAGCATTCTTAGCTCCTGCTGGGGGAGGGATTCACTGGAGGGCTGAGGGAACAGGAAAAGATGAGTGGAGAGGGAGACAGATGAATGAGTATGACTGAGTGGATTTATACCTTGATACTTGCAAGCCAGTTAACAATGAACCAAAACAATCACTGAGAGGAGAAAAGGACTTAGCCAGTCTAGTGAAGACTAGCCTTGGAACGGGTTTAATAAAGGGCAGTGGGGGAGGGGTTGGGGTGAGAGGAAGGAGGAAATAAGGAATCAGTATAGAAGTGCTACCTCAAGACGGTAGGAAAATCTAATTCTTGCAAACTGGGAAGAAGGAGAATCAGGACTAAGATATAATGATCTACCTATATTAAGAAAAATGAGATGACAATCAAAGTTACTTTATCATTCATTCTACCATCCCACATATATAAAAATGAGTATTTCCCTTTTGAGAATCTGAAGCAATATTTAGATCTGAATCAATATTGGCCCGTTATCTCCTAGTTAACACACAAAGGGAAATCAAGATTTCTAAAGACAAGTAACGCATAGATGTTTCTAATTTAAAAAAGAGATAGTGCTTTTAAAAAAAACATTTTGAACTTATGAGCTAAGGGAGTTTCTACTTCATATTTTGAACTATGTACAAAAAAAAATCACTTCGATTTCATGATGAAATTTTCCTGCAGGCAATTTTTCTTTTGTCACTGGGTTTTCAAATGACCCCAAATTCAGTTTGTACAGAAAAAATGCCTCTTCTTATAAAAACCCACGTAGATTAGTAGAACGTGTTAGGAAACTCACTCATTCCGGGCTCAGTCAAGTAGCTGTAGCGCTTACGTAAAGCTAAAGATGCGAAGCTCTGTCGTCGATCTGCTTTCTCGGCCTGGAAAGGGAGAAGGGAAAAGACTGTCCAACTTCCTTGGGGCATTTTCACAGTTTTGAAACATTTTGTAGGATGGCATGTGGATACCTCGTTTATCTTTATTTTTCTTCTGATGGATTTTCCTCATGAAAATGTTCATTTCCTATTGTGGGTCTACAACCCCACCCCGATGTCCCAACCAAATTACCATCACTTGGCAAATGTAAGAGCATCAACACAGCAGACTACAGGGGACTACAAATACAAGACGAGCGTTACAGAGACTTCTGATGCTGAGCAGTAAATCTCCCCAAATCTACTGGTATTGAAAGCACATATATCACGATGTACAGTCACTCTATGTGAGTACATTCAAGGAAAAGGGGTACACGGGGTCTCGTTCCGGTTACTGCTGTTGTTTCTACATGTTAGAAGGCATAGAGTGTAGGTGAGGATAAAAAAAGCTTAATGGTTTTGTTAGAAATAAGGATTCTATTTATTACTACCAAGGTGGGAGTTTTAAAAATCCAATTATCCTATAGCTTGGGGAAATAGCAGGAGATGCCTTTGCAAGGAAAAAATTCATTCAAAACCAAATGGAACCACTACACCCTTAAAAATGGCCAGGATAATTTTCTTTAAATAGAATACCAAGTATTTATCAGTAGCCACGAGACACATATTTTGTAGTAAATAGAACAACTTGTTTTATACACTAAAGTTTCCTGTTACTCAGGATCTTGATTTAAATGTTACGCAAGGTGGATATGAGGCAAAAATACAAACAAATGTGTATTTATACATGCCACGCTACTACATTTTAAAAATGTTGGAAGAATGCTAGCTCCTCTTTTTAAATCATTAGCTGGATTATCTTCCTTAATGCCCTGAATTATTCTCGTATATGTGGCAGAGGAGCAAACCATTCTTGACAAAAAATGTATACCCTTCAGCTCACTTGCGCTAAGATCTGCAAAAATAGCATACGGTTCCCACACTTCAGCCCTCTGCAACTTCTTTTATACAGACTTAATTTCTATTCTATCTCTGAGAGAGTAAAAGCAGAAGTGTTCATATTACCTCATCATCTTGATCTGACTCTGTCTCCTTTTGGTTCCAAGATGCATTGCAGAGACAAGGAATATTATAATGGACAGCAGGGAAAAGAATATCAGGATATGAAAAGGACTGAGTAGGGAGCACAAAATGCAAGCTGAATCAAGAAAGCAAAGCAAATCAAACGAAGCCAACACAAAATATCAAGAACTGTACATCCACGGCAATTTCACGTGTGACGTTATTCGAAATCAAGAATCTACGAGCTAGCGGCAGGAGCAGGAGCGATATACAGAGGACTCCACCGTACAGACCGTAAGAATCTGACACCACAGTAACAAGACTCAATCTACACAGAAAGACTAATTAAACTCGAGCTTCAAGAACTTTAATCATGTGACAAAGCATTCCTTAATTGCATACCGAGGGCCCACTTCTCCAAGACTAGGGGAACTTACAATAAACCGGTATTAAAAGATACCTTTTTATGTGCTGGCAGAGTGATATTTAAGTTGCAGACAGCTGTTTGAGGCAGTCCTTTTGTTGTCTTTGGTTCTTTCAGAAAAGATAGACGACCACAGGGCTCTTGGCTGGTGTCTCTAACCTAGAAAAATTTAGGTGGTTGACAGTTATAGAAAGAGACTTTTCTGAGGACTCCCGTGTGTACAAGAGTTAAACAGGTTTATCTGACAGAGCCCTTCCAGAGGCAGGCAGAGTAAAGGGAAAAGATGGCGGTAACCACTACGGATCAACGGTGGTGGTCACGTGTGAACTCAGCGGGATTTAGAATGCCCGACTCCGAGATCAGACCCAGGACGGCTATGCCTACTTGTTTCCCTGGCATTCTGCTGCACAGTCTGGGTTATATGCATTTGCTTCCTGTCCAATAATTTGTTTTCCTCAAGGCCTTGGTTTTAGCAATGATAATAACAGCAAATAACCATCACACTAAACAGTTGTCCCATGTCCTTCTGTTCTCTGAGGAGGGGGAAGGTATCTCCAGAATGTCCTTGGGCTCCATCAGAAATGAAGATGGAACTTAAATACTGAGTTTGGATTTCATACATTATTTGATTACTGGGCATCAACCAGGTATGATGCATTTTACTATTCTAGATTGTTTGGTCTTACAAACATCTGCTTGAACATAAATGATCATTGAGATGTTTAAAAGGTAAAGACTCTTTGTTACCAATTATGAAGCTTTCCTGGCTCAAAAATACACTTGGGACAAAATCTGACCTTGTTGCTCTGAATTCAAGTTTGGTGGGATATTTCAAAATGAATTAATCACTAGACTCTTCTGTTTTTATTCTCTAAGAGCATTTTTTTCTTTTTCAAAATTCAGAGTCTCTGTTGATGATTTACCTTGATGGAAAATGGCAGTCTATTTTCTTTGAAAGCATAAAAGTTAAAAACAAGTTGCTGTCCTCCTTTGGTAAGTGGGGCCAGATTTCCATAACAATCAACATAAATAGGTTTTCCTTCCAGAACCTTTTAGAATAAAAGAAATACATAATTTAATGTTAAATTAAATTGAAAGAATTTTGAGATTTTTAAGTCACATAATATTAAAAGACTGATGTATTTCTATGTCACACTTGTCTCCTTATTAGGAAACTACTTCTATGGTGTTATTTGCTACAAAAATAACTCTGTTGGCTCACAATTCAACTACTGTGATTGGAAACCAGAGCATGCACATGTACGACAGAATTACACATTCAGTTCTATTCTAGCAACTTCAGACGTCTTTGAGAAAGTGCTGACATCACTTCTTCATACAGACTCTGAAAGGGTTTTTTTGTTTGTTTGTTTTTTCACTCAGATACTTTCACTGGGTTTAAAAAAGGAAAATCATAGTAATGTGTAAAAGACGGTGACCATAAAAATAAGAGAACTCAAGTCACCACAGAGAAGTGTAGACCATCATGTGGATTCCTTAGTACTACACTATAACCAAGATAACCTCAAAGATACAAATAATTTGAGAATAAATCTATATCAGATTGTTATATCAAAACCTGAAATCAAGAATGGGCTTGATATTTTTGGTGAGTGCCGTGACGACCTCAAAAATAAAACCCCAGATCTGGGGAATGTAATGGAATGGACTTGTGTAAACAAGGTACCTCAATATCTTTGCTTCTGGCAACTTCCTCAAAATTCTCCTGCTGCTCTAAGGTTTTGTCCACTTTGTCATCTGTCATGCAGAAACAGCGCAGGCAGGATTCTACGGGGTCATTCATTTTGGCAAAAACAACGAACTTGGCCATATATGGAACACATATTAATTCTCTGTACAGTTGTGTGGCTAACCCCACGGTTTCTAAAACTTGATGGCAGTCTGCGAGCCAAAATCTGACAAAAACAAAAACAAAACAGGGATGACAATGAGGTGATTTAAAAGCCAAATCTTAAAGAAAATTATACCATTAAAATGCTGGGGCATATAAGGGAACTGCACCAAAACATTACCTTGTTCATTTAAAGAAACAACAAAGATGTTTACTCTGTTTACAGAAGGTCTATGTTTATTATTTGTTACAATTTTGCTAAGGAAAGGCTGAAGGTTCTTTTCTCTCTCTCTTTTCCTTCCCTTAAGATTCTGTTCCCCACCTTCTTATATTTAGTCATGATCAGCCTTCCTTTCCACTCCTGCTTTAGAGTTTAATGTCTTACTTTACACTAGATGGAGAAAGAATTTTATGAAATGGAAATTCTATCAGTCTTTTTTCCTTGAAAGCGTAACAGTTAAAAACATATTGCCGTCCTCCTTTAATACTTGGGGACAGACTTCCGTAACGTCAATAGAAATAGGTTTTTACAAACTGCTAAGAACTAGAAGAAGCAAGTCTAGCACCGTATAGCTCCTTGTGAGAACTGGAGAAGATGACTTATGCCCGTCAATTTTAAATTTCTGAGTTAGGTCCAATTTTGCCATCAAAATTAAAAAAAAAATAATCATACTAGTATTGAGCACAAAAACTTTCACCTTCCACAAGGTAGTATAATGAATTCCTTAGTGCTTTTTGGAATCCTTTATTCCCATACCTGGCTGAAACGTTGGTTGTAAAAGAGACACAGTCCTTTATGAAGGTCAGGGGAGTCGTTCCCGTGATGTCTTCCCACTGAGCAGGTGAGGTGCCCCCTGGGAGAACAGAGCAGATATGTTGACTTCATCATGGGAGGGGCTCCTGGTAAAGTCTGCATTATCATCCTGTTCTTCCGGCACTGCCGAGAACTTGCAAACTTCAGCGTGTTCAATCAATGGCAGGCTCTACGGTTGGTCCTCCTCTCTACTCTCCTTCTGTGCTTTTACTGCCTTATGGTAATCTCCTTGTAAGACGTTATAGTTTTAAAAAATTACTTTTTGGTTTGTCTGGCTATTAATGGATGGTTTAAACAGACAATCACAGGCTATCAAGTGCATTTTGTAAGTGCAATTTTAAGTGCAAAGAATTGTTGTTCAGAAAGACAATATAATTCTTTCTATTTTTTTATTTTTTAAAAAAAGACAAGAACTATCAAGAAAGTTAAGCAGCAGCGGATTTTGTACTGCCTAAATCATTTAATTTTCCAGGGTAAAAAGAGGAATCGGCCATTAAAACTACTCATAAAAACAAAACAAAGAAAAACAATCTTAATTTAGGACTTTCTGTTAAAAATCGTATTAAGTTGACCAAATGAACTAAGCTCTATTCCAGGTGCTCATCACAAAATGTGTTCTCCTGTCCCTGCAGATTTGGTCTATTGGATTAAACTCGGGAACTGAGTGGTGAGAATCATGTCCTCTGCTCTGCCTGCACCTGGTGCTGTGTGGGGGCTTGTCTTCTCCAAAGTCTATCCAACTTCCTTTAGTCTAAAGGGTGTTACAAGGTCCACCACCTCTCTCTAGGTCCCTGAGAAATGACCTAGATGCTCTAGTAGATTCCATATTATTTCAATAACCTCAAAAGAGCACTATTATTAATACTACTACTGAGTCATGATCTCAGCATCTTAAAGGAAGGTACAGGGATAATGCAGATGAGGTGATGGACAAGTCAAATGCTTTATTTTCTTTCCTAGTCTCATAAAGTGGGCACAGAGGCTTCAAAGGCTTTACGTCTCTGTACAGAATCACTGCAAGTTGCTAGCCTCAGCAGCAGGTGCCGTGACAAGGGGACCCCACCTGTGATGCTACAGAGCAGACGCAGGTTAGGTGTGGTGTCCCCCTTGTACCCATTGGCTACGCCTTCACCCGAGGGCGGGGGTACTGGAATGGTCATTGTAATTGGCTTATGGAATTTCCTTCTTCTTGGTTCCACAGTGACGATTGGGCTAAATGTTGCTTTGTTTCCAAGGATCTTTTTCACAATTTCATCAGGAACAGGCTGGGCCTAAAGACAGAGAAAGGACCTTAGGTGGAAGTTAACATTTTCTCTCATTGGAAAATTGACTTTTTAAGTGAGGAGGAAAAAAAATAAAAACAGACTCCCCCTTCAAAAAAAAAAAAAAAAGTCTGTCTCCCTCATCCTTTCTCACTACTTCAGGAGGGTGTAAAAAAAGAACAAACCACCTTACACTGCAGCAGAAACTGGTCAGTGTATTTCCCCAACAGAATATGGACAACACGAGCTTGTCTGACAGAGAGGCAGTTAAATCTCACAACGGAGAAGTCTTTCAGACTAATCCAAATAAATATCAGCAAATACTGAGTCTAGTGTATCTTAAACCTATGCGGGATATCCAGTAAAAACATCACAGAGGAGATTTGTGCCCAGGTAAGAATTGAGGTGACTTCAGAAGTAAGTAACAAAAGGGCATTTAAGATTTCAGTTCGAGATTACCAAACCTAATGTCTTCCTTTTGGCTTCTTTGCTATTTGGCAAGATACTCAATTTGGGAGACAGCTGAAGGGAACTTTCCGGCACTGAACTATAAGGCAGTCTCCTTAGCTCTGAGTGGGAACTGAAGACCTTCCCAGCGCTTACAGTACTCCACTCTAAAAAATCTCACAAGAAGAACCTCAAACTATTAATTACTATATTAATTGACACAAATTAAATTACTTTCCTTATTATTTTCTTTTTTCAGTAGGTTTAACTGAAACAAATAAATATAAGAAAGACAACTCTTGCCAGGATGTTTAGTTAGCTTTCCAAACCCAAACAAGTTCCAACTGGGTTTGGATAAAACCCAGTATTTATGATGTACTTCCATCAAAATCTGAAAGCTTCCAAGTTTCCTTATTACTGATTTTTATGAAATGGCATCTTTCTTATAAACCAAGTCAAATGTGGTTTGTTTCTTTAATGGTGTATTTGCTCTTTGGAGCTCCTGTCACTCCAAATACCAATAACGTATGGTTAACAGAACAATCTTTCATCAGAACCAAGTGATACTTTTAAAAGAAAAACCCTGAAATACGCACCTTTATTGAATAAGCCACCAAGCTTACTTTATACTTAACACTTTTCATTTCGAAATAGGTTAATGAATCCCCAAATGGCCCAGGGCTTTGATTAGCAATACCATCAGGATGAGTTACAACAACTGTTTTCTGAGTGGAGCAAATACACGCTCTCACACATTTAGCACACGTTACCTGGAGGCCCACTCGAATCCTTTTGGTTAAAGCCCCCTCTGGGAAAGAAGCTTGGACGAGGGGCACAGTGGTACTGCTCAGAATTCCGCCTTCGGGACCAATCTGGTTGCTTTCCTGCTTAATCCGGGAAACCACGGCAAAATACTGGGGGAAGTCCTTCGTAATAATCCTGCAGATCCGCTTCTTCCCCAGCTCTTCTGGGCTGTCAAGTTCTGAAAAGACAAATGAATGAAAAAGCCATGAGAGTAAGCCTATCTTAAGACACCTTAAGATAAACTGGTGTGCAATTTTGGTAGATAAAACGACACATTCAGTAGTCTCAGCGGAGTTTCAAGGATGGAGAGAAAGTGACAGTGACTTTAAAAATAATATAAAGATTTGTAAAGATACTATAAAAGCTACTCATATATAGTATTGTAGAAAAGTGTTTCTACTGAAGAGGGACGAACGTCTTCAAAAACTGAAATTTCACCTCCTATGAACAGACCTCTCTACTCTTTAAGAAGAGAGACCTCCTTCTGTGATGACTTACAATAATATACCCTCAAACGGCCAAAGTAGGAGTGAGAAAAAACAGGGACTCACAAGAAAGTAAGAACTTAAGGATGTCCAAAAGGCTCTAGAACTTTATTTGAAAACTCTTTAAGATATTTTTTAAATTGCCCAAACGATTAATATCGTCATCACCCATCTCTGTCTACCCACCGACAACCCTCATGCATCAAACTCAACCTGGCCCCAAATGGACATGTCTTTCCTTCTGCCCACTTCCAAACTTACTTCTTCCCCTTTGTCCTAACTCTGGTAACGGGCTTAGTTTGTCTAGTTCTCCTGTCTAACAGTTCGACTCACTTTCCTGGATACTTCACACTGAAAGATGGAAGTCCAGCTGATTCCACGGCAATGGCTTGTTCTCTTGCCAGTCCCCATCTGAGCCCTCTTTGCCTTGCCCGGATCACTGAGTCGCCTCCTAACCATCTCCCTGGCACTCGCCTCTCCTTACTCCAACTCATCCCCTACACTGCAGCCCGATGGGTCCTCTTCCGAAAGCCAGATTTTATGTATAATGCTGGTCAGTTTAACTGAAATAAGTGGTTTTTAAAATCATATGAAGTAATAGCCATTTGAGACTAGCCAAGAGTATTTGGGAAAAATAGCTTTGCAAGGGAGAGTTTATCTTGTAAGATTTAAAAACTTATCTAGAAGTATCATAATAAAAGTTATATGGACAGACATAAAAATTTAAGAAATACATGTATATAAGATTAGACAAATAGGTCAGAGGGATAAGGACAGAGCAAGAAATAGATTTAAATTTATATATATATATATATACACACACATATGGTATATATGTAAGTCCATATATATCTACTTCTATATATATAATGTATTTAAAATGAATATATTTAAATCAAAGCCATATATTTAAACTTCAAATCAGTGGGGGAAAGAGGTCTTATTTAAGATGGCATTGACACAAATGAAAATCTATTTGCAGAACAGAGCTAAATCACAATATCTTAGTATGTATAAATATAAATTCCCACTGGATAAGAGACTTAACTACTTAAAAAAATTAAAGTGTTACCATAAAACAATCGAGAGAATGTTTCAGCCACAGTTAGGAGAAATTTTTGTATTCAAAACTGGAAACCCAGAAGCCTAAAAGGTCGTTTTGACTGTAAATATGTAAAGTTTTCCATGGCAAAAATAGTTAGCTTGAAAGACAAAAGGGAAACGAGGAAAAATAAGACCACATTCAACACATCATGGATCGAATGGCTCAATCCCCACGGCGGCTCCTGAGTTGTCAGAGATGACAGATGAGCCAACAGAAAATGGCAAAACACTGTAAATGGGTGATTCACAGAAACTGAAAACTGGTCAGAAAAACATAAAAAGATCAAACTGATAATTTGCATGGAAGTACTGACTTAAACAAGATATGACATAAATATTTGAGACTAGGCAAGGGTATTTTTGGAAAAATAAACTTGTAAGGGAGAACTGGAAGTATGATAAAAAAAGTTCTATGGGGACATCATGGGGGCGGGGAGGGAGAAGTTATTTTAACATGATGATCGGGAAACATGTCTCTGAAGACGTAATAATAGGTGAAAAATGCGAAGGAAGGAGGGAGCCAGGCGGGTAGTGACTGACTGGTACAAAGCATAGAAAGTGAGGAAAGAAGAAGATGCAGAGCAAAATGCATAGTCTGATCCTTTTCAGGGAAAAATGTAATCTGCACATTTGTGTATTTTTATAGAAATTTGCAGAAGAGACATTCTAAGCCCATTAGCAACTGGCCACTTCGGAGGGATGGGCAAAAGGGAGGTGAAGATGTGAGAAGACAGTGGGTTTCCATAGTTGGGGTGGGTTTGTTACAAAATTAAGGGAAAATTCCCAAATTTCAGAGAGGGAGGTTGGTGTCGTTTTTGTTGTTACCCATAACAGCCCTCTCTTCAAACCTCTGACACATACAGTATACGTCCTACCGTTTTTTAACTATGAACATGTTTGCCTCCTTCGTCATAGGACTGAGATCATGGCTTATTTCGAATAGCAATTTATAAAAAGATAAGACGGATGGCTAGATAATTGAATCGTGACATGTTCTCATCTTATAGATTAACCATCAAACTCTGAGGTGGGAACACCAAATTAATTGGCAAATGGGAGAAACAGGGTTCCACCCATATCAGAATGGAACTAGAATTTGGTCTATTTTGTTTCATGACCATCTGCTTCTCCTCTGCTCTGTCCAAAACCAAATACTGCGTTCTTAGTGAAAGAAAATAAAACAAAGGCAAATAATTAAAAAAACAAAAAAGGTTACTATAGAAAGACAGGAAGGAAACAAAGATTTGCTCAGGAAAATATTCTGGGGAAGTTTTCACCTATTCAGCAATGGACAAAATCAAAGTTTTCCATACAGAGCAGATGTATTTCCCTCCCCATGGTTTGGCTTATTTTAAAAAGTCTGAGTTCCCAGAGTTCATAATTCACGCTGCATAATTCACTATCAGAACCGAGAGAGTTCTGATCATGTTTCAGCTGCTGTGTATCCCATCAGCCTCAGCTAAGCAGACATTTTTATTTTTTACCTCAGCCTCAAACTTATGATTATCTTCTCCTTTAGAAATAGTTTCGGACTCCACATAGCGCAACCAGTTTAGGAAGACGCTGCCGTGAAATTACATCCTTCAAACAAGACAAATTTCCTGACTCTGTGTGTAACATGCTGCGTATCCTGAATATGACATTTCCTCAACATCAGTCTGCACCCACCAGGGGCAGCGAGGCACCTTCTGAGGAACTTGGAGCAATACATCCTTCTTAGCTCTGTGTGTGTATGTGTGTGTGTGTGTGTGTGTGTTGCATGTAAAACTGTGCAGAGTTAAGGGGGAGACAGCCGTATCACCCCGGAAACTCTAATAGCTAAGGACTGGGAAGAGTGGCCCCTTTGTGTCATGGGGGCACCCAGGCCACGCCTCTGCTCTATTGCCTTTGATAAAGCATTAAAACCACTGCAAATAGAAAGCGAGCATGTCCATCTCAGACGCAGCAGATGAGTGGGAAATGGGGCTTGGGGTTCTAATTCCGCACCTGACTTTTAACGTCATTTAGGATTTGCCAGTGGTTCTGGGACACTCTGTGTTGTACCCACTCTATTTTAAACCTTCTAGCAATCTCTCTGTCACCATTAAAATTTGCATAATTATTGATCTTCAATGATGTCTTTCAACAGTTTTTTTTTAAAAGATTTATTTATTTATTTAAGGGAGAGCAAGCCCGTGAGCAGGAGGAGGGGCAGATGGAGAAGGAGAGATCCTCAAGGAGACTCGGAGCTCCACACAGGGCTCGATCCCACAACCCATGAGATCACGACCTAAGCTGAAACCAAGAGTCCGACGCTCAACTGACCCACCCAGGAGCCCCTTTTAACAGGTATTTTATTAACAGGTATTTTAAAGATAAGCCTCAATCCAAAGAAGCAACTACTGTGTGAATTTCGGACACTGGAATCCCCAAGCACCATTCTTTACACAGTGGGATACACACATCAGCTTCTTCTATTACTCAGATTCCCAGGCCTCTGCCTGATGAAATGGAGAAATACCTTCCCTCAACCAGGTTACATTCTGTTTCTATGTGTACTTATTTTTAACTTTTTTTCTGAGACTAGAAGTCAATACAAATGTAAAAATTACAAAAAGTATTGGTTTATAAGAAGCATAATCTCTTTAACAACTAGAGAGGAAGCCTGGGCTATTATGCACGGGGAAAGCTGTGAAAGTAAGACATTGATGCAGACAGCAGAGAAACGTGAGAGGCAAAAGCCTGAAGGGAAAACCAGGCAATAAGATTATCATGGAATTCTTACGACCTGAAAACCTATCACAAGATCTTACTGGTCATCATACAGGACAAAGGTTAAATAAATTATGATATATTCATACTACGGAACACTGTGCAGTATTAAAAAGAATGGGGTAGAAGTGTACATTTTAATATGTAAATCTCCAGCCCATATTAAATGGAAAAGTTGCAAAAAAAAATGTGATCACAATCAACTAATCCCATCTTTACATGTCTCTGTATAAATTCATACAATTCATACAAAATTTTGGGGAAGGGGAAAGAAGAGGAAAATTATAATGACTGCATACATGTGTATTACTACATGGGTAAGAATACTAATACTAGTATTTAATAGTATGATGTACATAAATATAATAAATGATATAGCAGAGTATTAATACTTTATAGGTTCAACTCAAGCAATTTTTTCTCTATTTCTTGCTTTAAAAAAAGGAAACTGAAACAGAGTTATGACATGATCTTAGCTGTGTGTTTCAGGTAACTAACAACCCAGCTGACTAGGGGAGCCTGCAGGAGGGATGAGTGCTCTCTACACTCAGCTACTGGGAAACCCTGACCCCTGGCCACATCCCCCATCGTGAGCACCTTATCATGAGGCTTTTTATTCTATTTATAATTTTGATAAACTTTGAATGTATGTTAAAATCAGATTTTATTTTCAGAAAATGTGAAGTGACCAGTTAAATTACACTAAATTAACTGATGCCTGATTGAGGCCTGGTACCTTGTAGGTATTCAACTAGTCTCCACTGAACAAAGACCTCACTGGGAATCAATGAGACTCACACTTTTTTACCAAAGAACACATAATTCTTTAAATCTTGCTTTAAAATATATGTAGTAGTAGAGACCGGTTACCATTTGCTCTTTTAATAGTTTTTTTTTTTTTTTAAATTGTATGTGGAAAGTGACTCTTGTCTTTCTACTTTTTAATTCACAGTAAATTTTATTACATCCATGTATTTATAAGAGAAATTACTGTTGACTTAATGGATGTTTACCCAAAGGGTGTCAGAAACTTAGAAGAATATAAAACTCTTTTGAAAGTTCTATGTTGCAAACTACAAAGGTATGCAGAAAAGTCAGACTTCCAGGCAAAGTGATAAAGTCTGATAATGTAAAAATGAACAATGCCAATATTCTTTCCAGGACTGAATTTATTTGTATTCAGATTTTAAAATGGTTTATTACTTAGGTCAGAGAGCAGGAATGTATTACCAAGGATCTTTGCTTTGCTCCCACTCTTGACATAGATAAACCCCCAAAAATATTCTACAAATGTGATACCTGTGTCCCATTCATCCCCAAAGGGAACTCAGCTTGTGTGTGCCCCAAACTGGCTAGATTATGAGCAACACCAATGATATCTATTAAAGGCACAGATTCCCAGCCTTCTCTTGTGGAGATTCTGACTTGGTAGGCCAGGGTGGGGGAGGGGGCACCTGGAAAGCTACTTTTCACACTCAATTCAGGAAACTTTCTGACTTGATACATGTGGGAGATGAAGTCTTAGTAGACTCTCACCAGTATCTGTCCTTAAAAACTCAGAACCCAAATTATTAAAAACATGACAAGAGGGTCCTATGAAAAACATCTCAAGGATGGTTCACTGTGAGAAGAAAAGCTTATGGGGCAATAATGTCCATTAGTTTTAAACGGCTTTGCTTTTTAAAAAAATTTTTCTATACCCTTTGGTAGCTATAGAATTAAAGGAGAAAATGACATAAAAATAGAGAGCTTCTTACCTGGGGTAATCGATAATGCCATAGACTACAAAAGGACCCTGAATCCCCCTCTGTTTAATCTGCTACTGTTTTCACAAGAAAATAAGATTAAAGAGAAAAGAAAGAGGTACATTTGAAACAGGCAGTTTTGGTCAGGCAGAATGTTAAAATTTACACTTACTGAATGTCTACTTTGTGGCAGGTGAGTTACTATTTCGCCCACATAGCAGTTGGGAAAGAGGATGTCTAAAGTTCCAAGAAAGGAAGTGACTTGCCCAAAGTGACCTGTCTGCTTTAGAGCTTAGAAGCTAGGTCCAGGAAGAGGGTGGGGGAGAAGGGGCGAAGTCACACAGACATGAACTTCACCCAGTATTTAACACAGTGTCTTTGCTGACCAGCTAGCACGGGGTGGTGGTTGATAAGTGGATGAGTAATGGACAGATACACAGATATCCTGGTCCAGAAGGTGACACGGCTTCTTACTAGCCCACTCTATGAGCAGAAAGCCCTGATTATAGTGGCATTTTCTGCTGTGCAAGAAATGGAAGCTAATGTCCTGTAGTTTCCTTAACTTACTGATTAATGATACATTTCTTAAGCGCCTTATATCTCATTTGGTTTCTTCATAGGCAAAAAGTGGGGCAGCTCTCTCTGTAACTGAGATTTTGCAACAGAGCAATAAGAATAAAAAAATGCTTTGCAAATATAAATGGCTATGGAGATCATAATACAATGAAGCATAAATAACAGGACAGAAATCATGTTCCCACTAAATGAGTTAATCTTTCAAATGATCATCCTTGATCAGCTTTGCCTCACCTTACCTGCACATGATTAAATGTCTCAATAACTTCCTCGAATGGGACCATGGTTTTTTTCTTAGATCAAATTTGTTTTCTGAAGGCTGTTTGTGAGTGTGAAGGTCAGGTTTGAGTCTGAATAGCCTGAAGAAGAAATACAACCTCAAGTCTTCACAAAGGATGACTTCTATACCTAGAGTTCAATTTCTTTTTTCTTTTTTTTTTTTAAGATTTTTTAAATTTATTTGACAGAGGTCACAAGCAGGCAGAGAGGCGGGCAGAGAGAGGGGAAGGGAAGCAGGCTCCCCGCTCAGCAGAGAGCCCGATGCGGGGCTCGATTCCAGGACTCTGGGAGTGGAAGGCAGAGGCTTTAACCCACTGAGCCACCCAGGCACCCTACAGTTCAGTTTATAGTTAGGTGAATATTCTGCGCAGCTTGCTCCTCTGAAGAGGAGTATTTGATATGGGGAGTGGGGGAAAACAGAGTCCTAGAATGTTAGAAATCAAAAGGGCGAACTAGTCAGTCTAGGTCTGTGGAAGTCAGTGGAGACAGGTGCCTTTGGTTCAGATCTAGCCCTCAACCCCTGAGCTTAGACTTTGGACAAGTTCCTGACCTTTGAAGCTTATGTTCTTTGTCTCTAAGCTGAGGACAAGAAAAGTTTCCTCTGGGGTAGATAAATCATAGAAAATCACCAGCACAATTCTGTTCATGTAATAATTTAGGTTAAATATTCTTTCCAAGGTCACACTGTTTTAGAGTGGAGAAGAACAAGAAAACCACTCTATGGCAGATCTAAGGTTGGATTAAAACAAAACAAACCCCCATATTACTTACCTCTGTATTTCTACAGTATATAAATATATAAAAATTTTAAAAAAACATGTTACCTTAACTCTGTATTTCTACAGCATATAAATCTTGATTGATATCATTTTAATTTTCATTCCGTTTTTCAAAAGAAAGTTTCACCAATTACAGAAAATTAAGTATAAGAATTTATAGATTAATTGGGGGAAATGAAGGAAATAACTCTGGCTATCGAATATGGGGAAGAGTAGAACACTTATAACATTGTCATTCAATATTTCAGAATATTTCAGAAAATTGCAGACATTGATCTCCATGGAATTCAAGTTCAGGTTCACCTAAATATGCAATTTTGTAACAAGTCTGTCCAAGATGTTGCAGGAAAAAAAACCCAAAACCAAGTGGTACAATTGACCCTTCTTCCTTAATGTAAACGTAATAGAAATCTTTTCAATTTTGCTCAACTTTTATTTTGAAATAATTATAGAGTCATGGAAAGTTGCAAAGAGTACAGAGAGGTCTCACGCATCTATAATTTGAGTAATTTTTTAAAAAGATTTAATGTATTTATTAGAGAGACAGAAAGCAGGGGAAGGCCCAGAAGGAGAAAGAGAATCCCTAGTGCCGTGCGTATGGAGCTCAATCCCAAGACCCTGAAATCACACATGACCTGAGCTGAAACCAAGAGCCAGACACTCAACTGACTGAGCCTCCCAGGCACCCCTACAATCTTAGTAACTTAACTTATATTCTTATTCGGTTCTGGCATCTGCTTTATGCCTGCCTGGATCAGCATGATTTTACATCTTTAACTATGCAAGAAGATGCAACATCTTCGTTACTCAGATTTGTACAATGTATTGAGTGTTAATGATGAAGCATGTCTAGAAACAATGATGTATCTATGTGTTTTCCCCTCCAGTTTTAGCAATCTATGTAATTTCTGACAATCCTATTTCTTGTAAGTATTTTTAAATGAAATTTTAAAAAAGATTTTATTTATTTGACAGAGAGAGATCACAAGTAGGCAGAGAGGCAGGTAGAGAGAGAGGGAGAAGCAGGATCCCCACTGAGCAGAGAGCCCAATGTGGGACTCGATCCCAGGACCCTGGGATCACAACCTGAGCGGAAGGCAGATGTTTTAACCCACTGAGTCACCCAGGTGCCCCTAAACTAATTTCTAATCATTATTTGCCCTTTCCCTGCCACCCAGACCTCTTCTTCTCATTTGGCTGTATCCCTTCCTTTAGGAAGTTGCATTCTTTCTTGGGTATGGGTCACTGAATTATTAAGAAAATGTATTGTTGAAAGTGGGGACAGATGCCTGGATACAAAGCATTCATGTTTCCATTCATTCAACGTGGTGAGATGACAGTCCTGCCCTAAGAGCTGTCCCAGGCACGGGGCATATGGTCAACAAGTAAGAGCCCGTCGCTCTCCACAGGGACTTCACAGCGTATCAAGGAAGACAGCAAAATTCAAAGTTGCTTGTTACAGAAGATGACCGGCCAGGAGTCATGGCCGTATTTACCGGGTGGATCTCACTTACTCTGGGGTTTAGGGAAGGCTTTCTGGGAGAGAAGTCAGGGAACAGGTATCTGGTCATGTCAGAATAATCATTCCAAGGTTTTTCTCCAGGATTGCGGAAACCTTACATTCTCTGCATCTGCTTCTCCATGTGTATTTTCCAGGACAATGTTCTTCCATATTTGCTTACTTTTCCACTTAGATAAATAAAAAAGCATGACTTTCAGGCAATTAGCTCCCTTATGTCACTTTCTTCAACCTTTTGTTTAAACCACTACTAGTATATCCAGGAAGACAAACCATATAATCTTGCATTCAAAATCAGGATCATATATAATGTTTGAAAGCTGAACACCATAAATCAGTAACAGTGTGCCCAGCAGATACAGAAACACACTGAGCTCCAGGGGGCCTACACTTGCTGTCTGGCATACTGGCCACCAGCCACATCCACACTGAAGTAGTAAGGCTTACACCCAATCTCTCAGACTTGCTTCCCAGGACCCCCTTCTGTCTGACTTGTGGGCCAGGGGTTTGATGTCATTGTTTTGACGCACAAATGTTTCATAAAGACATGTAAATGTTGGCAAGTTCACATACACAGGCATCCATAGAACGGCCATTATTAATGCTCATTTGCTTTGGTCCCATTCTCATTTCCCGGCCAGTCGGTGTGGGAAACTGTTCTAGCACAGGTTCCTTTCCTTTCGCAACGTGGTAGGGGTCAAGCAACTGATTTAAACGGAGTTTCAGGGCCACAGATAGAAAGTCAGTCAGTATTTTGTCATAGTTTACCCGGCACTATTTTGTATGCACTGATCCCTCCCCGCCCGTAACACAATTTTGATTTGGTTAAGTTCAATTTTACTTTTTCCTTCAGAATTTTTCAAGTTTGTTAACAGATCTGTCCAACAGATGGTGCTGTGCACAACATTAAACTAGGCATTTCACTTCTCGGGGCTCAGCTATTGCTAAAATCGGGACTTGGGGCTGTAAGGTTACTCTTTGTCTCCTGGCTGATAAATTAAAAACAAGTTCAACCGAGATGAACCAAAATAGCAATTTTTAACTGAGAAGTGTGTGTTTTCTGTAGTTACTGTTGCTACAGTTAGGTAATAAATTATGGAAAATTTGTTTTCTGGTAACATAACATTATAGCTACCAATTTCTCTTTCCCGCTCCAATTTACAAAAAGAAAGAGCATAATTATTTCATCTGAAGTGTATTATTTTTATTTTTTTTAAGATTATTTATTTATTTATTTGACAGACACAAGTAGGCAGAGAGGCAGGCAGAGAGAGAGGAGGAAGCAGGACCTGATGCGGGGCTCGATCCCAGGACTCTGGGATCATGACCTGAGCCGAAGGCAGAGGCTTTAAACCACTGAGCCACCCAGGTGCCCCTCTGAAGTGTATTATTTTAAACTTTCACTCGGTCTCATGGGAAAGTGAAGCAATAACAACAGCAAGGAAACATTTTCCTGGCATTTGTAGCATTGTTTGGGGACTTCCATCCACACTTGATTCCAATACAGTGGCTGGGGTTTTAAAATAACAGCATAATCCTTATATCCTCAAAGCTTTCTTGTGAGGCTGAGGTAGCAATGATCTTGATTTTAAAACCTTATAAATGTGGCTACATGAGTCTACACACTGTCCAGAGGAGCACTATCTTAAAAAAAATATAATGCAAGCCACATTTGTAAATTTAAATATCCTTATAGCCACACTGGAAAAATAAAAAGGAACAGATAAAATTAATTTTAATACTATTTTTTATTTAGCCCAGAATATCTAAAATATTGCCACTTCAACATGTAACTAAAGTAAAAATTATTAATCAGATAGAGATTTGTGGGGGGGGGATATACTTTGTATATCGGCTGTCTTCCGCTCACAGCACATCTCTGTGTATAGTTCCGCGTGCTCTGAGCCACACGCAGCTAGTGGTGACCATAGTGATGGTGCAGGATGGGAGCACTTCTTGAGCTCTGCAATTCTGAGACCTCCAAGGATGAGGGATTCTTCTGCTAGTCAATACTCCTGGTTCCAGCAAAACCGCAAACTACAAAACACCCCTTGGGATCTAACATTGGAGGCACAATTTTAAACACGTTCAACAGAACTCCATGAGTTTAATTAACTGAAGGTTTTAAACAAACTTATTACGAAGTGGATCCAACTTGGTGCCCTTTAAAGATGATGTTTTGGGGGGAGCAGAATGAATATTTCGTGTGTTGCACTATCTTTTTCTCAGCAGAGACATGACAAGTGCTTGAACAAGACCTCTGTCTGCTGTCAAAGAGAAAAGTTGTTCTTGCCACGTGATATCCTAGCGGTAACAGCAGGTTCATCACACCCAGACCACCTGTCTTCTGTCATTCTATCTCTTACTTCAGTAGGCGCTTTGCTAACACACCTGCTTTATTAGAGTAAACATCAATACGCTTTTGTCTCTGGGCTCGCCAGTGGCAGAAATAAATCTTAATTCCACTGTATTTTGCAATGACAGTTTTTTCCTGAATGCATCTCATCTCCTTTTGAGTCACAGAAGAACTAAGATGGTACCTTGATGAGTCACGGAAATTTTAAATAGCAGCTAACATTTATGTAACATTTTTACTCCACACAGAACACTTTCAGAGACATCCTTCATTTGAGAACACAGAAAGGCAAAGGAGTATTACAGAGAAACAGCTAAATTTGGAGTCAGAAGTCTGGATTTTAGAAGTCTAGATCTAGATCTTTTTATATTTCCTGACTGGGTGGTGGTGATGGGGAGGTAAGAACCAGGACCAGGGCTTCCGCTAGCCTTATGTGACCTGGGAGAGGCAGCCGTGGGGGCAGACACCGCCCTGCTGGTAAATGACTTGGGAACATTAAGAGACTTTGTCCTGCAGCCACTGTTGGAACAAATGGCTTGGGAGGGGAAGAGTCAGGATTTTAGCTCCGACCTGCTCTCCTGCACAACTGTACATAGCAGCGGCAATGAATCCTAACATGGACTGAGCGTTTCTCATGTATTGCACCTTGGGTGAAGAACTTTATATACATTAGCTTGTCACTTTCCCCTTCTCTGTGAGGGACCCTCACTTTACAGACTGAAACTAAAGTTTAGGGAGATTGAGAGCTTGATTAGGGTCGCACCGGATCAGGATGGGAATTCCAGTCTACGGGATGTCCGCAGATCTGATCCTAACCACATTACACCAGGGAAATTATCCTCTTCCTCCAACCTGTCTTGCCCCGAAGTAGCTCTGACTACCAAGTTATTCTAACTCCTCAATTCTAACTACTAAATTGTGCGTTTGGAAAGCTTTGCACGTTCTGAAATACTATAGAACCATAACCTCATCTTCATGATCGTGTCTAGTCAAAATCTGTTATCAAAATATTAGTTAAGGGGCGCCTGGGTGGCTCAGTGGGTTAAAGCCTCTGCCTTTGGCTCGGGTCATGTTCCCAGGGTCCTGGGATGGAGCCCCACATCGGACTCTCTGCTCGGCGGGGAGCCTGCTTCCTCCTCTCTCTCTGCCTGCTTCTCTGTCTACTTGTGATTTCTGTCAAATGAATAAATAAAATCTTAAAAAAAAATTAGTTAAGATGATTTTTAAATATTTGGGTTTTAAGATTAGTTATAAAGTTATAGTTATATTAGTTATAAAGCAGGATTCATTTATGTAAGAGGGTTAAAAAGGAGACATTTATGAAGGGCAACTGGGTGGTTCAGTCCGTTAAATGTCTGCCTTTGGTTCAGGTCATGATCTTGGGGTCCTGGGTCTTGGTCTCTCTGCTTGGCGGGGAGTCTGCTTCTCCCTATCCCTCTGCCCCTCCCCACTGCTCATGCATGTGTTCTCTCTCTCTCTCTCAAATAAAAAAAAATATTTAAAAAAATAAGTAAAATCGTAGCAAAGAAACTCTTTCTACTATTTCCAAGATAGTACACAGAATCTGGGATGGAGGGTTAAATCATCATTTCTTTTAAATATCTGAGAGAGGCCCTGAGTTTGGCGGCACTGGGGGCATCACTGACGAAGCAAAGACAGGACTAATTCCTATCTGAAAATTGGTTTATTCAAAACAAAATGAACACAAGTCAGCATGAGATCATGGAAGTCCATTCCATAAATAAACCTTAAGAATTAAAAAAAAAAAATCTACGTGTGACTGTTAGGACATACTATAATCTATATTCAAAAACAAAGGAGAACATATTAGAACTCAGTGTCTTTGCTAGAACGACAGTGTCCGATGAGGTAGTGAGCGGCGATGTTTGGCTATCTGAAATTAACGAAACAAAATTAAAGATTACCCTCCTCAGCGGCACTAGTCACATTTGCAGTACTCCCAAATCACATGACTAGCAATTACTGTTGGACGGCACGCATATAGAGTATTTCCACCATCGTATAAAGTTCTCTCGGACGGCGCTATTTTAGAATGTTCAGGATTCTTCCTAGAATATTGCTACTTTCTCAAAACTTTCCTTAAAGTAAATCCTCCTCTTTAATTTTTTTTTTCCTGGAGTTTAACATTAATGATGTTTGGAGTAGAGGAAATAGACTAATAAGAATTTTCCTCCAGAGAGCTAAATAATTTTAAGGAGGTTCTTCTTCCTGCCCCTCACCGGCAATGGTGGGGGAGCCTAAATCAGTGCAGTGTCTGATACTGGGGGTTCAAAGGTGGTTAAGACACGTGCCCTAGGGGCGCCTGGTTGGCTCAGTGGGTTAAGCCGCTGCCTTCGGCTCAGGTCATGATCTCAGGGTCCTGGGATCGAGTCCCACATCGGGCTCTCTGCTCAGCAGGGAGCCTGCTTCCCTCTCTCTCTCCCTGCCTCTCTGTCTACTTGTGATCTCTCTCTGTCAAATAAATAAATAAAATCTTTAAAAAAAAAATCTCAATTTACCTGCAAAGGGCTCACTTTAAAAAAAAAACAAAAAAAAGACACGTGCCCTATCCTCAGGAGGTTACAGTATTAAGGTAGCTATCCATTAAAAAGAAAAAAAAAATCCTTGTGTAACAAAGGCTACATTTCAAATAACCAGTGATCTATGAAGCTGGCATTTAAGAAACACTAAAAACATGGGAGCATCTGGGTGGTTCAGTCAGTTGAGCAACCAACTCCTGGTTTCAGCTCAGGTCATGGTCTCAGGGTTGTGGGATCGAGCCCTGCATCAGGCTCCACGTTCAGGGGGGAGTCTGCTTAACATTCTCTCTATCCCTCTCCCTCGGCCGCTCCCCCTGCTTATGTTCTCTCTCTCTCTCTCAAATAAAGAAATAGGTAAGTAAAATCTTTAAAAAAAAAAAAACACTGGAAACATGAAAATATTTATATACTCTATTGTCCTTAAATCAAAATAACTACCTTCTCTGGAAGACCTACTTCTCCTCTTCTCTCCATTTTAAATCCTGACTCATCTATATTCTTTTACTATTTTCAAAATGCTAATTCAATTCATTCTCTAGGATGTATTCTTTTCAAAACTTTTAATTGTGTTTTCTTATCAATTTCCTTATAAGAGAATGTCTACACTTCATGCTTCAAATTAAGTAATAAAAATTAGAAATCTTAATTACCACTGCATGTTCTTGTTAGAAATCATTTGAAGTTATAGATGGCAAGTGATCTAAATGTCAATATCATATACAAATACGACTATTCTTCTGGACCTTAAATCTAGGGTTTTGTAGGAATTTTCCTCTTTAAGTTTATTTTCTTCTCCACAGGACACACATTTTTTTTTTTAAGGTTTTATTTATTTATTTGACAGACAGAGGTCACAAGTAGGCAGAGAGGCAGGCAGAGAGAGAGGGGGAATCAGGCTCCCCGCCAAGCAGAGAGCCCGATGTGGGGCTCGATACCAGCAGCCTGGGATCATGACCGGAGCCAACGGCAGAGGCCTTAACCCACTGAGCCACCCAAGCGCCCCATGGACACACATTTCTAAAACCAGTGGGGTATGGTTACGTCTTTGAAAACAAGGTAGAACAAGAAAGATTTCAATGCCAGCATTGCTACTCAGAAATTCAGTTCCCTCACATGTAAGTGTGATTAAAATTACCTACTTTATAGTACCATATTTTTAAGTTTTCATATAAAAAGGAATTTATCACTGCCTCACAAATGGTAAAAACTCAACAACTGTAAGTTTCCTTCTACCCCATTGTAAAAACATCTTTAAATTCCTGGTTGGCTGCGATGAACCGCGTCATATACAGAACCTCAGGCAGGGCAATTCTCCCCTCTAGAATGAATAGTGACAACAGCTGATATTTGCTGACGGCTTATGGAGCATCGAAGGCTGTGTTTCACCAAGTGCTTCACAGAATTTTTTTTTCCCAGTCACAACCTTACAAAGGAAGGAAGGCGACCTCCATTTTACAGAAATGGAAGAAGTTTGCCGGGACCAAAGAATTTGCCCACGGTCATCCCTCCAATACCCGAGTCGGTCCAGCTCCTTTGTCCTTTGTTTGAAACCAGGAGACTATGCAGATGCCTTCCAAAAGCAGTACATTCAATGCTAAGACAGTGAATTTTATGGTATGTGAATTATATCTCCAATAAAGCTGTTCTTTAGAACTGCTGAATTTGTAGTGATTAGGAACTCAGTATAAAGATTCACTCTGCAGTGAACTTGGTCTCTGATTGCCTTTGACCTTTTTAAAGGAAACCTTGCATCAAGTACCTAGTCTCAAAACAAGTCTATTCCCAACGTCTAGTCAGAAAACCTGCTTGGTTCTGAGGGTCAGACAGCTGAGGGAGGTGACATGCTCCGATGACGGTGACAAGCTCAGCCACGTGGGCTTACTAGGAGTCACAGAACACCACCCAGACTCCAATAACTAGCCTGCAACTTATTTTTTTTCCGTGATGATTGCCCAACAGAAATTAAAAATTCGCAAAGAATGTTGAAATCTTCAGGGACAAAACGGAGATACAGGAAAGGATCCGGAAATAATAATTCCAAAAATAAAATGCAAACGTATTTCCTTAAAACTGTCCTGCATGCTTTGCATACCTTCCATTATTATTAACCTCCCCCTTACGCGTCTTGCACTTAGAAGACTCTCTTGGGTTTCGGGAAGATGAACACATTTGACTAAAGGCCGAAAGAATCATCAATGTAATATCTGTACTTTAGTATTGTGAGAAAAAAAGCCTGTCGGATTTAAAGGAGCTTCCTGCCTGAGCTTCAGAAAGCAGCAACAAACGCGGGGGCTGCAGACTCCCAGGTCAGAACACAGCCTTCAAGTGGCATGAACTTCAGCGCGGCCAGGCCTTTGATCATCACCTGCTGACATTTACAGAGACAAGGAGTCGTCATAATTACCTTCGTCCATGCCATTCAGTAGTTCGGTTAAATCTTCGTTTTTACTGTCAAACTGATGCTCCTTCCACGTCTCACCATTTTCACTTCGAAGAACAATGAGTTCTCTCTCTTTTCCTCGCATAGACCCAAAGTGAGGGATTTCCACTATGACAGGGCTGGAAGAAAAATCCACATTATTCTGCGATCAAATGAAATACATTTGTAGTATCCTACTTTCAAAAACAGTGTCATCAACAGTATTCATTTGAAAATCAGAGGTGCCACTAAGGTTGGGAATAACTTCAAAGCTGCAGAATCATTTGCTAATTAAATAATATGTTAGAAGCCTGAGAACATGCCATCATTCATTCACTCACCAACAATTCGTAAGGGCCTACTGCCAGTTAGGCATTTTGATTTAATAAGGGGAAAATATTCAGCACATATAAACAGGATTTTTGAATCAAGGAATTGAAAGTTATAAAAACAGACCATAAGAAAGTCGGTCCATTTTTAAAAACACAATAGCTATATTATATTATGCAAAAGAGCTAATGATTTAAAAGGACACAGTCATTTCTTTGAAAAAGAAATTCTGTAGATTTCCTGCTTTGAAAGATCACAGGTGTTTGTCCCTTAGCAAGCAAATGATCAATCGACATAGTCGTTCACGCCCTCCAACAGTGACTTCCTTTCTCTCGTTTTTAATTTGTGAAATGGTAGTGGGCAACTTAATTTCCTAACTCTAGTATAACCTGCACAGGAAGATTTAAACTTCTGAAAAAGCACTTGTTGGCTTGACATTGTAATATAGCCATACATTAATTTTTGACAGTGTCCTTTTGCCAAAGAATGTGGAAAGGATGGCTGCAAATTGAAGACAGCCAGTCGAGCACAGGAATAATTTTGTTAACTTTTAAAATAGGATAAATGCTAAAAAAGATGGATGGAAGTAAGCAGACCACAATCACACACAGTTTATGTAGTTGGATTGTGCAGCTTTATTTTATGACATTTAAGTAGACAGTATCATTATTCTCCTACAGAGTTTGTATGTAACCTCACCTCTTAACCTATGTGTTTAAGTACATGTGATAATAGGAGACACGGGTTTAAATAGGTAAGAGCATATAAAGGGAGAGGCATTGCAATGATCCAATAACATAAGAATATAGGAGCATTTCATTTATTACAAAAGAATTCACTTAAAGTGGGATGATAAATACAATCTCTCTTTTGGCAAAATAATTACAATTAATTCAAATTAAGGATTTAAAAATTTATATATATATATTTTATTTATTTATATAATTTTAAATGAATTTATATATAAGGATTTAAAAATTTTTATTTTTTGATAGAAACAAAATCAAGTATTCCTGAGAGTGTTAGTAATTTCAAGAGTTAAGATATTTAACATACTTTTAACCATGTCTGATTTGACATTAATTTTTTTTTTTGGAAAACTAGATACAATCTTTGCAGGTTAATGTATCAGATACTGTCTCTGTAAATATTTAAAGAATGTGGCTTTGTGTAGGACATTCAACAATACTGGAGAGAAGGTATGAACCAGGGCCTTTGACCAAGGTGAAAGCCAAGCATAACTTTTCATAACAGGTCTCTTCATGCAGACTGCCAAGGCAAATCCACCAATCAGACAGACAAGCAAACAAACAACAAATACCAACACATTTCAGCTTAAACAAAACAAAACAAGACAATTTAATAACTTCAGTAGAATATTCTATCTGCTGCCTCGTTGGCTTTCTTTACGCATCTTCTATCCCCAACATTTAATCAAATTCAGTTTATTTCTTGAGGACTTTGGTTTCTCAAAGCCCAGAAAGATTATTTAGTATGTATAAGTACGTACTTTTAAAAGTAACTCCAGACACGTACATATATGTATATATATATATGTACACACATATATATTCACACGTATATATCCTTTACAACAAATGTTGATTCAAAGCCTCCAAATACCTTCTCTTAACGCTGCGTTGAAATTAGATCATCAGTCTGTCTTAAAGACTATCATAACCAGTTGAAACATTTCAAAATAAAGAAAGGTTTACAGAAGCACAGAGTTATGAAGCGGAGGGCTCGCAGTGAATTCCACATGCTCGGGAAGCACAGGGGAGGGAGCAGTGCTACAGCTAAGTCAAGCCACTATGGTTCCTGTTTCTTTCAGTGACACACATCAACTGAAAGCATTAAAAACTGAAAAGATAAAAATAAAATTCAGACAAGAAGAAGACCATGGGTGTGACAGAAAAAAATTGAAAATGGAAAAAAGAATTGTAGACATTCTGTATCTTGTCTATAAAGATCCTACCCAATAAATTTTGTTCCTTGAGGCCCAAGCTGCAGGATTCGGCTAACCAAGCTCTCGCCCTCATTTACAGGGGGAGGATTGGTAGGAAGATGCAGTTTACTGAATAACATCCATGCAGCAGGAAGAGAAACGAGAAGGGGAAATCGTGAACACACTGTCCGTCACGACAGAGCCTGCCTCATTTGCACCCAAGTGCCACCTCAGAAAATGAATTCATTTGTTTTCTTTTTTGCAAAAGCCCATATCACCATGGATGATGTTCCCTCAAAAGTATCTTTAAAAAAGACATGTACCCATAGTAGTCATTTATTCAACGTGGTGAGAGAGTTCCGCCATCTATATTTTTCCCTAAGAATGGTGCCTTGACTTCCACGGGGGGCCGCTGGGGTTCCGTGCACTCACTGAGCAGAGAACATGCTTCGTGGTTAGTAAAAGCTTTGACCAGCAAACTGAGTTAAGGAAGTATCAGCCTACTAGCTTTTCAGAGAAGGACACAGCTTTTGGGACCTTTGACACTCCACGAAAGGTGTACTCCATCGCATCGGTCCAACTAAGTAGTTTTAAGAGTTAACTACTTGAGTTTTTCAAAAGGGCAAAGAGGGGCGCCTGGGTGGCTCAGTGGGTTAAAGCCTCTGCCTTCAGCTCGGGTCATGATCCCAGAGTCCTGGGATCGAGCCCCGCATCGGGCTCTCTGCTCTGCAGGGAGCCTGCTTCCTCCTCTCTCTCTGCCTGCCTCTCTGCCTAGTTGTGATTTCTCTCTGTCAAATAAATAAAAAGTATTTAAAAAAAAAAAAAAAAAAAAAAAAAAAAGAAAAAGGGCAAAGAAAATCAAATGTATCACACAAGGGCCAAGACAAAAATCGATCAAATGACTTACCCTAAAAATTGTGCCCCTGCAGGACCCATTTCTACCAGCCTACTGGCTAATCCCTCTCCTTCCACCATGGGGGGTGGGTTGGCCAGTTTATGTCTCTTTACCAAGCGGCAGGTGATGCGGGTGGGCGCCGTACACTTGCGCGGAGGGATGATGATTCTCATCCCGTGGTGACGGCTCCCTCTCATGGAGCCGCCTCTTGCATCCACCATAAAGCTAACCAGGAACCTGCGGGGAGAAGACCGGAGGTGAAGTCAAGGAGGGAAACATGCCATCTTCACAGGAGATTTTGAGATTAGACGTTAGGGTTTAAAACGACAGACAATGTAGCTATCATTTCCTCTCTTTCAAAATACATTGGAAATAAATACGGTGGAGTCACATCAAACATGCATTCGACGTGTGAACTGGGCAGAAAGCGGGGTGTGAGAACTTAGTTTTGGTGGGATGCTGGCCTCCTCACAGAAGCCAGCCACTTTGTCGAAAGCTCGGATTGAGGAACAGTGAACGTTTCAAAGCTGGGATTAAAAACTGGCTCTTACAGGAGTGTCGTGCATGTAAAAACCCGAACTGAGACCGCTCTACGTGGCCTCTGTGAATGCCTTCAGCTGTATTCAAGCGTCATTTTAACTATCGGTGGGTTTAGCCAGATGCTGACTATGGAATTTCTTTTCCTGACAAGTCAGATGAAACTCCACGGTATGTCTTAACATGTACAACTCATAAAATAGATATATACTTAATCATACCGCACACTCTAATTTTTACTACCACAAAGCAGAATATAAGAATAAAAGCAGATGGCTAGTTTTGCTCAGGCAATTTTGATGGAAAGGGATTTAGTCTTTTCCGTATAAACTTGGCATTAATACTGTTTAAAATAGCCTCCACTTGAGTATCTGTACAGCCATTCAGAACTGAACAGCCTTTTAGAAAATGTCTCTAAATGACAGACTATAATTCTGTCATTGGTCTTTCTATTAAAGCTAATGGAAAAAATTTTTTGTCTGCATGTAGACATGAAAGTGCAAGGAAATTAACAGTATCTTATCTGGGTTATAGCATATCCTAATTCCTGATTCTTATCACATGCTCTGAGAGTATCTTCCTTGATTCTCTGGTATTACAAAGCACTCCGGTGAATGTGCACCAATGAGTCCAACACACAGAAGAGTGTAAGTCAGACAGGAGAACATCTGTCCCTCTGCATTCCAGCGTTCACATGTGAAAATACGCTTACTACCGGAGCAGCACCACATGTTGATAAGTAGAAAATTATCTGAATAGCTATAGTATTGGGGGAGGGAATAATCCTCTCCATCAAAATCTTCTACTAAATATATCTCATCTAAAGGCAGTTCTAACATCCTGCAAACAGATTTTAGGACTTTGCATGGAGGTCCTAGCTGGGGACCCTTTTCCTTAAGAGTGATGCTTCTGGACCTCGGAAGAGGAACCTCTCCAACAAAGCAAACTGGCCTGACATTCCCGTGGAGAAAGGCAATAGCACGGGGCTCATTTTTTAGCCAATCAGATGTTCAGAACCAACTCTGGTCATGAGTTAGGTGGAATCATTTTCACACTCTTCTGCTGATTTTAGATTAAGCCATTTTCCTCTGGATTACTTTTTTTTTTTTTTTTTTAAACATTAGACCTACTTTGAGAGGCTGGAACCAGTATCATATTCGAAGTAAGAGGGGAAGAGACTGACCTCCTCCAAAACAAACCAAACACACAGCTCCCAAGTCAAAGACCGAGATCTTTGTTCACTTGTGCAAGTGTCCACACGAATTGCCTCCAGTGCCAAATGGTAACAAGACTCACTTGAAACTGCTCTGGTGAGCCCACATTGTCTTAGACATACACATACTGAGCAGCTACCTTTCCTCAGTAATGAAGACAACAGGACAACTTTATAAAGAAGCCCAAGACAAAACCTGATGCTTCCAAGCAGTCAGTACTGAAAATCAACTCCTGCCTGGGAGTGAAAGCAACAGAATGGATTAGACATGATTCAAGACAAACTCTGGGGGCCACGTGGCTGGCTCAGTTGGTGGATTATGTGACTCTTGATCTTGGGGTCATGAGTTTGAGCCCCACGCTGGGTGCAGAGATCATTTAAATAAAACTTCAAAAAAATAAACTCTGGGTTGGAAAATTTGGTTGTATTAGTACAAATAAACACTGGAGTGTTTACACTACAGCTGATGCCAACCATATAGATGGTAACTTAGATCAGGCCTGTCTTGTTCCCTGCCTGACCTACAGAACTGAGCACAGTTCCCAAATACAGTAAGCACATGATAAATGCTTACTGAGTGATCCACTGAACAAAAACTCTTGTGTTAAGGGTGCTTAGGAACTGCCTAGGTCAGACAAGGTTACTAATACTAAAAATATATCTATATGAAAAAGATCTATATAAATACACTTGTAGCTGAGCAGTCTGAAGGTCATATAAGAAGGTCATCCATGTCAATATAAAATTATCCAAAGTACAGGGGCGCCTGGGTGGTTAAGCCTCTGTCTTCGGCTCAGGTCGTGATCTCAGGGTCCTGGGATGGAGTCCCACATCGGGCTCTCTGCTCAGCAGGGGGCCTGCTTCCCTCTCTCTCTCTCTCTCTCTCTCTCTGCCTACTTGTGATCTCTCTCTGTCATATAAATAAATAAGATCTGTAAAAAAAAAAAAAAAAAATCCAAAGTACAAGGAATATCAGAACCCACTGGAAAAAACAGGTCTTAGACAATTTTAACAACAAATTAGAAGAAGCTCTTTCTCTGGGTTCCCCATAGCACCCACTGCCTCACTGGTATTCATTAGCAATCATTTATTGTTCTAAGGTTTTCAACTTTAAGAGCCAGTTGACTGAGGAGAGGTGAGAATAAATGTTAAGTTAAGCAGGACAGAATCCTATTATTCAGTAACAATCATGAAATACAGTGATTTGTTTTCCAAACTCATTCCTTACATATTCTGTGCAAAATAAAATCTCATGCAAACTAACTTCTTAGCAACAAATCAAAAGGTGATGTTTAATCATATTGATTGCATCTTATTAGTACTTACACTAAAGCAGGAATTCTACAAATGATCCTAAAACTAACACATGAATGATTCTAGTTATAAGAACAGCGGGATGATGAAAGCGAATATACTACAGACATCGACACATCTAACTGCGGGAAAACTTCACATAAATTAAAAATACGAAAAAGGATGGTTCACATCAAAGACGCAGTTATCACCTTGAATCATACTGAGGAAGTGGAGAAGAATAGCTGCAAAATAATTTAGAAGCAAATGGGAAAAATTAATGTAAGATAATTAGAAGCAGGCAACAGAAAATGTCAATGATAAGCAAAGGAAAAATAAAAACCATCAGAGAGTGAAACCAAGGCATCTGGCATTTGTGGGATAACCTGGAGAAATATTTGCTTTACGTGGCTACAGAAGCTACTCCCCAGACCTGGCATTAGGGAATCCTTTCCGAGTGTATGCCACGTCTGTAGTTTCCTTTTCAAATACGCCCACACTAACTGCCATTATTTTTGCTCTCCCGGACATGGCCACTGTCTTCAATAAATTCAAGAAGGAGAGAGAATGTGCGTATTCAAATATTTCATTGTTTCCAGTGTATGGGAAAGTTTACTTCTGATTTTATTATTCTGTGCTCCCTCAACTCCTCCTTGAAGTTCAAACCATCATTTGAAGCAAAGCACAAGGGCTGACTGAATGGGACCCTAGTACTTTTCTTTGCTGTGTGGAGAATACAAGACGCTGGTTCTAGGTCTTTGAGACATGGCAGCAATTCACCAAGCTTGATACAAGGAACTCTTGAACATGCTGCTCATGGAGTGTTCCCCGGTATTTTTTATTTTCCTTCTCAACTGATTTTTTTTTTCTTTTTTCTTTTTTTTTGCTTTTGCAATGTTAGATCCATAAACATCTAACATCAGTGTTGTAAATATTTAAAGCAATTAAAAATTAACATTATTATAATTAAGATTTTTCTGATTGAGTTCAAGAAATGCAATGTTAATGAGTCAAAGACCACCATGTAGTTTATAGTTTATAAAGCCCTTTCATGTCAATTATTTCCATTTGAATGATACTGCAAGTCCTATGCTATAAGCCACAATTCTGTAAGAATGCTTTAAATAACCTGCAGCATCACCCTGGTCTGACTTTTCGTCTACGGAATGGGGGTAATGAGTAAAACCTATCTCACAGTGTCATTTCAAGGTTCAAACAGAAATTAAGTAAGATAATACATGTAAAACATTTAACACAATGCCAGGCACATACAAAGGTAAACATTAGCTGTTACATTTATTTTAATTAAAAGCAGCAGAAATACTTCATGAAATACATACAGCATTTCAGAAATGTTAATTATTGTTAATTTATTTAATTGCAAGCTAATCCACCCTTGTTCTTGGTCACAACTAATTTATGGCCTAAATGCCAGTTTCAGAAGTGATACACCTGGATGTTTTTCATCATCTCAAATATTTGCATTCCATTTGTGGAGATTCAATTACCCCATGTTTTAATTACCAAAACGCAAAGAATCCTACATCAAAATATACAGTGATGATCAGTTCAGCAGTTGGAGCAAGTCACCTCCCACCACCTACCCCAGATTCCGCCAACCAGTGGGACAGCAGGGAGGAGCCTGTCCCATGTGGTTTTTACCACTGTGCCCCTGGGGTACAAACATTGGTACCTTCACTTTTTAAAAGTGAATTCCTTTCTTTCCATTATAAAATTAATTTCTCTTCTTCTAGTTATAATTTAATACAACTTAAGCATAATCTTATTTTAGGAATACAGAAGGAACCAAACTTGATCTGGAGATTTCAGACTCCATTTTCATGCAAAGCATGAAAGCAGTCAGCGAGATAAATGATCAGACAGACCTACATATTGAATTTTTCATTAGAAAGGAAAATCAGGTACTCAGAAATAAAACTTCATTTCAATAAGGTAAAATTAAGGGAAATGACTAGATTTAATTTTTTTTAATTGAAAAGAAAAATTAAAGACCTGGGAATAGCACCAGAAAGGCAAGAAATTTTTATGTACCAATACTCTAATTCTCTTCCTCTCTAACACTGTGCTTTCTTCAACAAAAAACAGATATACCATTTTGCTCAGAGGAAAAAAAAAAATGACTAATGACTTACAAATATACATCACATATACTCACTAATGAAGTCTTCAGAAGACCAGGATTTCATACATATGAAGCTTGTTGATATGAATTTATAAGTCCAAATAATAAATGTAATGTTCATTTAACAGGATAAAGAAAAGTGAGTTTTAGATTACATACCCAGAATGAACAGGACTTGAGACAAGATTGACATTGTCCAAGGTATCTGCAGCCCAGCTATAATGTCTCAGAGAATCTGAATCAAATTCTCTTGTGAATGTTAGATGCTGCAAAATAAAATGATATATGGCATCAACAACCCACACAAGACACTGTTTCTCTGTACCTACAAATATACCTGTATGTCTGTCTAAGTCCAGAGAGTGAAAATAAACAATTTGTACTCTAGGTCTATAGGTCTACATTGAAGTTTCAAGAGCAGGAACCAAAGCTTATTGATATGTTGTATTATTTCAATCTTTTAAGAAAGCATCCTGAGTAACTGGCATGACAAAAGGAATATCACAGATTTCAAACCGGAAGTAGACATAAAGCATGCCTGCTGATTACTAAAGTATGATCATCGGCTGGAAGAAAGGCATTTGAGATGTAACCTGAGAAGCGACTTTTCCATGAAACACAGTATATATGTACAGTATATGCAAATAGTATATAGTATAGTAATGCAAAACTGATAATTTTGACTTCGGTTTTGACATTATTTTCTTGAGAATGAACAGTTTAAGTCTGCCAGTTCAAGGAGAGTAACTGATGGGTTAGTTGTTAATGATAAAATCCGAGGTTTCAAGCAAAAATTAGAATTTCAGAAACCTTATGTCCACGTCTAATGAGCTCAGTGGTGATTAATGAATGTGATATATTACTTTTGGATAAGAAATGTGTGCCAACAATATAAAGATTTGCATTAATTAGTAAAGCAGTATTTTCCGAATCACCAATGAATGATGTTCTATGGGCAAAAGGTACATCAATGTGGAAATGCTAACTATGATTTTAATGACTTGAACATACCTCCCAATTAATCTTACAATTATAAAATTCTTTCCCATATTAAAAAAAAAAAATCGATCTTGAGGACTTTTGTTTTTCCAAGGGGGGCAGAGCCTGGAGTAGAGAAGCCCACTGTGGCTGCCACACCAGATAGTTACAGAAATGGGCTCAGAGTGCAGCGAGCGCAGCTGAGGGAGGGGAAGACCTTGAAGAGCTGCATGGACTTTCTGTCGCCATTTTTAACTTGGGTGCCTTTGTCGATGATCCATACAGACAGAACTGGGGCTTTGTACCGACGGGCTACTACTGGGGAATAGAAGAACCAAGGGGGTTTCTGTGGAGATTTGGGCAGCCTTGAGCATGTTGCAGATTTCTGTGAAGAACATTTGCTCAATTCTGGGGCTGTGCAGAACAGGAAGCTCAAAACCTAACCAGAAAATCTCTAAAAGGCACACTGTCGCTTCTGGGCAGTTTGATGAGGAAAAGATTGAGTTGGGACTCGTCAGAGGAGGGGATCACACAAGATTCTCACATAAGGATCCTCACAAAGACCAGGAACAAAGCCGGGGGAGTCTGAGTTTACCAGGGCTGCAAATGGTTTTGCCTCATTGCAGAGGAACCTTGACTGGGATTGAAATAATCAGCCACCACTCTGCCCAGCAGAGGCAGGGAGCGCACTCTGTGGAGAATGACATCATCATCGGGTGTGTCCTGCCTATGACTTTTTATATACCATGTCCCGCTTGCAGTGAGAAATGCCAAGCATGGGCAGAGCACATGAACAAAAACAAAATAAAACAGACTCCCAGGTCATCCTACATTTTGAAGTAAGCAAGTAAGAACTTCACAATGGCTATGATTAGTTTGTTAAAGAAAACAGGGAAAAACATAGGAAAGAAATTAAAAGGGGGCTGATTTTTTTTTTTTTTTAAGATTTCATTTATTTGACAGAGAGAGAGAGACAGTAAGAGAGCGAACACAAGCAGGGGGAGTGAGAGAGGGAGAAGCAGGCTTCCTGTGGAGCAGGGAGACCCATGTGGGGTTCAATCCCATGATTCTGGGATCATGACCCAAGCCGAAGGCAGCCCCTTAACCACTGAGCCACCCAGGCACCCTGAAAGGTGGCTGATTTAATAGAGCCCTGGAATACATGTAAGAAAGAATCAAATGGGCATTTGTTCACTTGTAAATACAATTCAGTTCTTGATGAGATACAACAGAAACAGGGTTAGAAAACTGGAAGTGTAAATGGAAAAATGTACAAAAGAAAGGATTTAATAAAAGAACGGAAACTACAGAAAATCATTCGAGTGACCTATGGAACATGGTGAATGGTTTTCCCACGTGTAACTGGACTCTGGGAAGAGGAGAGTAAGGCAGAAGCTACATGAAGAGGGAAAAGCCTTCCTTTACTGCTTCTGACAGGGACAGAGCCTCCAGGCAGAAACTGGGAAGTCTTCACTGGGATTTCCCAGTGACTTAGGATTCACTGAGAATTGGGATTTCCCAGTAAAATGTCCCTGGCTCCTCACTTGAGTAGAAATCATGGATGGCAAGCTCTCCACCATGGAGAGAGCTCCCACTGAGCTCAGTGGTGATCAAAGAGCCAAAAGTCACTGCACGGTTGAGAAGTATATAATATGAGGAATAAAATAAACAAATAAGCAAATGGAACAAGAGCAAATTGGAAGAAATAGAGGGATTTCAGGGAGAAGAAAGCTTAAAATTTTTCACTGATGTCCAGAGAGAGATGAGATCTTCTTATACTTATAAAGCAATAAAATACTAAAAACAAACAAAAAACCCATAAGAAAAAATAACTCATAGAAAGTAACAAATATGACAGCACAGAAGTTGAAAAAGATATCTAGAAGTTAGGGGAATATCTTCAAATGTAGAAAACAGAAGAACATACAAGAAAGCAGAGGATCATTTCAGGAATTTCAAACCTATTTCCTACTCCCCCCCCAAAAAAAAGTTCCAGAAAGAGAAAACAGTGAAATAGAGGAGAAGAAATCAAGGAAATAACTCAAGAAACTTCCCTGGAGCAAAAGCCCTGAGTTCCCAGAGTAAAAGGACCCACTTGACTGACTAGTACTATGAATGTGAACGCAGTATAGCCCACCATCTGAAATTTCAGGACCCGGAGACAAAGAAAGAGCCTATAGATTTACAGAGGAAAAATGATTACAGATGACAGACTTCCATCACACTTTTAACAGCAAAAACCGAAGTTTAGGGCAATGGCGCAATTCCTTCAATGTTCGGAGAGGAAATGGTTTTCCACGCAGAATTCTAAAACCAGCCCACCCTCCCAAAAAGTATGAAAACAGAACTAAGATATTTTCAGAAATATAAACTCCCTCCCCCAAATATATTTCTCATGAACCCTGTAAGGGAACTATTGGAAGATGTACTCCATCAAAATGAAGGATTAAACCAAGAAGATGGAAGACACAGTCTAATGGAAGAACACAGGGAATTTTCCTGGTGACAGCGAAGGAAGACCCAGGGGACATCCATGCAGTGGGCCTACACAGAGCCTGATCAGTAAGAAAGCTCAAAGAGAGAGGAATTAAGCAGATGCAATTTATAGAACAGCTGATGAGTGTGAACATATTAGAGGAGATTGGTACAACTGGGGAGGGGTTTGGGGGCTGGACTAGGGATACATACAGAGAACACCAAGTAAATGAAAAACATCTAGGGAAAGCAAAATATTGTGCCCAAGAGAAAATACAATCATAACACACTTCACATCTGCGGATAACATTTATATAGATTTAATACTAGAAGCACTAAATACTGGCACAGCCAAAATAAAACACAACTGTTTTGGGAAAATGGGGGGATGGAAAGTATGCGTGGTGGGAGGGAAGAGGTATCCAAACAGTTAAAACTTCATCTTCCATTTTGGGAAGTCGATAAATAATTCCTGAAATGGGCAAAAGCCAACAGGAGGCCACATATACATATTATTTGGAGACACAGAAGCACATAACAAGATTGTTCGAAAGGTACTTTGAGGAGTTGTCTCTGGAGAGGAGAAACTGGAGGCTGAAGGTGTATGTGGAGATTCTTTCTCTTTCTTAATGAATACATCTTATAAAATGACATGGCTTATTTGTTTGTATAACTTTGATAACAAAACATAAATTTGGGGGTGCCTGGATGGCTCAGTCGTTAAGTATCAGCCTTTGGCTCAGGGCATGGTCCCAGGGTCCTGGGATCGAGCCCTGCCATTGGGCTCCCTGCTCAGCAGGAAGCCTGCTTCTCCCTCCCCACTCCCCCAGCGTGTGCTCCCTCTCTTGCTATGTCTCTCTCTGTCAAATAAATAAATAAAATCTTTAAAAACAAAACCATAAATTTAAAAACTTACTGTGAATTACAAAGTTGCTTTTTTTTTAAAGCCCTGAAATCAAATTGGAAAAGAGTAAGAGACCACAACAGCAAGGTCCTAACCCCAAAAGAATAACACATCATCACTTTAGAAAGTTCCCCAATTCTACATGGATTGACTAAAGGTTATGTGTTGGTGTCAGTCTGGCCTTATTTACCATTTTACTGACTTTTGGAGACCCCAACCAACTAACCTTCAGAATAGGGCAAATAAAAAATGGGGAGTGATGCTCACTGTATTTAATTTTTTAGCAAACTATAATTCCTATCTTTGGGGTCCCGAGGTCATTTTTCACAAAGGACCCATTTTTTTTTTCAAAGTTCTAATAAATAAGTAATACCATTCCTCTTCGGTAATTACAGTAAATTATTTACCTTTGGTACTCTTAGCCACATGCACTGGCAACATTAATTATTGAAACAATGAATTATACCATGCAAGAAGGTATCACCACCATCATGTACTATTTATGGAGGTGAAAGCGTGCCAGCACTTGGATCCCAAGTCCCTGTCAGTCCTTCCTGACTCCTGTACTGTCCAAGCTCTCTGCCACTCATCAAAACGTATCATAATACAAATGAACAAATGTATAATGAACAGATATACTTGGTCAGAAGAATGACCTGTATATCCCAATATTTGTCCCAGTTTTTTTTCCCCCAGAGAGGTTTGCTTAGGCTTATGACCAGACTTACCAATTTTAATAAGCTAAACACAAAAACGTGCTCTTCCTCTGCGGCATCCATAGAGACACAAAATAAGGCAACTGGACGGAACCTCTATTTTTTTATAGAAAGACACTGAATTTGTAGCTTCACTTTAGAGCTCCCTGTCTCCAAATACTTATTTCTACAGATGAGCACTTACTTAAAACTGAAATTTAATTAATTAATTAATTTATTTATTTGACAGAGATCACAAGTAGGCAGAGAGGCAGGTAAGCATAGAGAGAGGAGGAAGCAGGCTCCCTGCTGAGCAGAGAGCCCGATGCGGGACTCGATCCCAGGACCCTGAGATCATGACCTGAGCCGAAGGCAGAGGCTTAACCCACTGAGCTACCCAGGTGCCCCTCTTTTATTTATTTTAATAAACAATATAAATTCCAGAAGGTTCTGGCATGTTACTGTGGATGGCACTATGGTACCAACGAAAAGCTTTCCCTCTATCTGGTTATGGAACGAATAGACATTTAAAATGATAAACAGGATATCACATTATGGTGATGGTTAAAAAGATGAACTAGACTGGCTCTTAAGTCTCCCACAGCAAGTAGGGGTGTTCCCAGGGTTTAGTGGAAAAAGTCGGCAAACTTAGATTTAAAAATTGCCTTTGCTACTTCTTAATGGAGAACACTTCATTCCCTCTCCTGAGTTTTCCACTTTGGCAAGGTAACTCAGTTGTGTAACTACGGGCCTCTTCCTATCCCTTTACATTCACTTGGGCCCTGGAGAGGTGGAGTGATTTATTTGGTTGGTAGATCTGGGAAAGGTAGCTGGGAAGGCTCTGCTCAAAGCTAGTGTTCACTCTCCTGGGCTTGAGCTTGGTCCCAGAGAGCGCACATGCCCCTCAAGAAAGGAAGTTTACTTCCTTGAAGGGTATGCCTGCCCCAGCGTTGGCAATGTGGGCCACCAGAGAGGCTACGTGTCTGTTTCAGGGGTTCAGTTAGCACGCCTACCTGCCTCAGACACTAAGCCAGCCCTCAACCTGGCCTCCAGCAGGAATAAAGGAAATATTTTGCCTTTGACCTTTCCTTATCTTTCTTTATTGAAAGCCCTTTTGGAGATGCTCCAACATGGCTTCCTGGCTTCATGATCCAAAGGGTATTTCTTAGCTTTTCTTAGTCTTAGTTTCCTCATTTGCAAACTGAGGGTTGGTTGCTGTGGAGATTAAATACAAATGTACACCAAAAATCTGGCACCAAGGCCAGGGCTGGCATGGAATCATATTAATGTTTCTTTACATGTGTAGTCATTTCTGCTTTTCAAAGGGCTTTCATTTATATTAGCTCATTTGGTAGAATGTGATAATTTGGGGAAAACACAGTAAAAACAAAAATGTTCCAGAGCCAGCACCGGCCTTTTACAGTTAGATACACAGAACGCTTACATCAAATCAGTGGCGCCCATTCAATTAGAAAAATGCATCTTGTAAATGTGTAGGACTTACTTATTGATTCGAAAATCCTTCAATTCCCATGTTGACAATAGCAACACCAAAACTTACTGTGTGTCAGCTCAGGGTCAAGCCCCGTCCCAGAACTTTACATTCATTTATTCTCCGAGTCCTCGGAACCTAGTGGCACTAGGAGTCATATGATACCCATTTCACAGATGAGGAAACTGAAGTTCGGAGAGAAACTTCAAAAATTTGATGACACAAAATCAACCCCCTGCACTGGGCAGCTTTAGTAGGACACTGTGTTAAGGAAAGATTCACACTGACTTAATAAGACCTTCTACTCCCACATCAAAAATGGTATGAATAATAAGCACACTATTTTTCATCTTGGAAGTGATGTCAAGGACCCTATTAGAATCAAAATGCGTGTTATTCAATAGAGTCCAAAGCCTGACTAATGATGATATCACTGTCTCCATGAGCTTAATACTTTCCAAAAATAGTTTCTCACTAGCCCTATTCATCAGCAGAAAGAGAAGAGCAAGTACACACTGGCTTTACAAGACGACACACCCAAATGCCCAGGTCTGGAAATAAATGTCCCAGCACAGAAGAAAAGAGGCACGGGCCCAGAAAGTATATATGCAAGGAAAAGAAAGAACCACTCAGTTCCCTTCAGTATTAGATACTTTTCCAGGCTGCCAACTGTCAAACCCCAGTACTGGATGACACCTCTGTCAGCTCTGCTGTCCCTGGGAGCCAGCAGAAGGGAGTCCTGTAGATGAACTGGTAGCGCTGATGAGTTATGGTTAATGGCACCAGGTAGACCTCACACTATCAGGTCACATAAAAACCCAGTGCATTTAATCTGAAAAATTCTAAACAGAGTTCACTTGAAAAACAGTTAACTGATGGCATGAGACTAGGAGCCCATGAAAGGAAAGGCTTGCAAGGATAACGTTACCCCTTGGCCACACACTGCATATGACCAGAACAGGGGAACCCATGTGGGTGTCAATTCCCTTAGACCAAGAGTACATGACTTGAGTTCGACTTTGGCTATAGCACTTCACTGCCCAGACAGGGACAAGTCAAACACCTCAATGACCCTCCACTGCTGCATGGGGGTAACCGGCAGATGAGACTACTTGTCCCGATTCACTGTGAGGATGGAATGACCTAAGTACTGTGAAAGTGATCTGAAAATTCGAGGAACAGTGTGGAGGACCACAGGGGAAGGGAGGGAAAACGGAATGGGAAGAAGTCAGGGAGGGAGGCGAAGCGTGAGAAATTCAGGACTCCGGAAAACAAACTGAGGGTTACAGAAGTGGGGTGGGGTGGGGGACTGGTGATGCGTAGCCAGGTGATGGGTATTAAGGAGGGCATGTGTGGTGATGAGTCCTGGGTGTTTATATGCAACTAACGAATCGTTGAACATTACATCAAAAACTAATGTCGTATTATATGTTGGCTAACATAAAAAAAAAGTGAACATTCTAAAATGTAATGCGAACAGAAACACAGATTATAATAATCCTAAACTTTACCTAGAGATTTTATAAGTGGAGATAATTAATCTCTTAAATTGATAGAACATTACAGCCCTCTATGGAGTTTTTAGGAGAGCATCGTCTTATCAGACAGCACGAAGCAGCCTACTAGATTCACCAACAGTGGTGGGGTTTGGTCTGTGACAAATACTTGTGTAAATACCGACTGTTCCCATGGTGAACATGCTCTGCCAGGTTGGCCACGCTTGGTGTATTAGAGCGGCAGCCTAGTGGTCAGCCACAGAACTGGTCAAGTAGCCACCGGACCTAAATTCTAGTCCCTGCTCTGTTATTTAGTGACACTGGGCAAATGAAATACTGCTCTCTGCCCCAGCTTCTTTGTCTGCAAGTGCTAACGGTCGTGCCGAGACCGCAATGAAGCTGAAAGCAGGATGTGAGAGGATCCATCAGTAAAATGCTGTGGCAGGGCCTACAATCAGTATTCCAAGTGTCGTGATCCACAGACACTGAGTGAACCGGCAAACTGCTAGGGGTCTGTTTGGACATGTCGTGCAACTAGTTGGAAATATTCTCTTAAGGAACGGATTCCATCTTAGAAAAAAAAAAAAAAGGTTTAATCCATAGTAACTGGCAATAGAATGGGGGTTCCCAGAGGCTGGAGGGTAGAGGAAGTGGAGGCATTTGACCAGAGGGCACAAACTTGCAGCTGCAAGATTAGTAAGTTCCGGAAACCTAATGTACAGCACGGGGACTGTAGTTAAAAATAACATATTATGGGGCACCTGGGTGGCTCAGTGGGTGAAGCCTCTGTCTTCAGCTCAGGTCATGATCTCAGGGTCCTGGGATCGAGCCCCATATCGGGCTCTCTGCTCGGCAGGGAGCCTGCTTCCCTCTCTCTCTCTGCCTGCCTCTCTGCCTACTTGTGATCTCTCTCTCTCTCTATCAAATAAATAAATAAAATCTTCTTAAAAAAATAACGTATTATATTCTTGAAATTTGCTAAGAGAGATCTCAACTGTTCTTCCTATATACACAAAAATGGTGAGTATAGGAGGTGATGGATATGTTAATTAGCTTAATTATGGAAACCATCTTACAATACATACATCCATCAAAACATCATGTTGTACAACTAGAAAAAATGGGTTCCACAAAAGAAAACCTGATTTAAGCAGAAAATAACAATTAAAGGCTGATTAAAGCAGGTCTTTTTTTTCCCCAAAAGCATTTCTTTTCTTGAAGTCAACTATTATCATGCTTAAGATTTATTTGAGACTAAAATGCAAACCATAGAAGCGGAGTTCTTTGGGATTTCTAAAACCTGGTTGATTTCAAAATAATTTAGCTACCAACTTCCACAAAAGAAGGTGAATCAAGGTCAGCATGAAAGCTGTTAACACAGCATCCAGCTCAAGACATCTAAACTGTCCTACCTTAAGTAAGTTGCAACACCAGCCCGTCTGCCTTGAAAAAAAAAAAATGTGTAATCTTACTGACCAATCTGTGAGAGGTGTTGAATGGATCACCTGAGTAATGCTGGCAAAGCACTCTGAACAGAAAAAGCAGCATATTAAATGTCACCAGTCAAAGGTGTTTATCTTCTAGGGGACTATCTCTAGCAAATCTTTCATCCCAGGCTGGCTACCTTCTACCACCAGGCACATTTCTGAGAACCCTTAGAATTACCTTCACCACAAGAAACAGGAGTGCTAATCTGCTGATGTGGGGAAAGGGAAGCTTGCAGAAGGAGATGGAGTGAGGGGCACAGAAGGAAAAAAGGAGCGTTACCGGCCTTTGGGATTAGGCATTCTTATTTTCTATTACTGAGATAAGTGGAAACGGCCTTGGTCTTAAAGCGACAGACATGCAATTTCTCCTGAGGAACCCTCCTATTTACATATGACTTGCTAATACATCAAGCAGTACATAGCACTTTATACGACTAAGCATACATGAGGTCATCCTTAGCCTAAAAAAGGCGATCTAACCCAAAGGATCTGGAGTCCTGGGCTATGAGATAAATGAGAGAGTTACAAGGTGGAAAGTATGACGGCTGCCTCCGGGTAGGCTCCAGGTATGGGGAGGCTCGAATAAGGCCTCCAACAGTGAAGACAGAATGACCCCATTCAAACAGCCAATGCAACCCTTCCCATACTACTTTAGTTAAACCTTCTAACCTGGTCAGTATTAGAAGTCCTGCCAGTCATCCCAAGATGTAAACCATGTAGGCAAATCTGATCTGAGAGGGGAAGGCTGCAAAATGAAAGCAACCTCCTAAGCCTCCTAAAAGAGGGACAGGGCCTCAAAGCTGCCCCTTTTCTCGTGTCCATGGATGCACTGCCCCTATAGCAATGGAACTGAAAGGAAGTGGAAGGCACTCACTGCTTAGTAATCAATCAGCAAAGAATGGTTTTCTAAAAGTTTTTGCTTAGAACACCCAAATTTATAGATTCTTTTTTTAAATTTTATTTATTTATTTGAGAGAGAGATCACAGATAGGCAGAGAGGCAGGCAGAGAGAGGGAGGAAGCAGGCTCCCTGCTGAGCAGAGAGCCGGATGAGGGGCTTGATCCCAGGACCCTGAGACCATGACCTGAGCCAAAGGCAGAGGCTTAACCCACGGAGCCACCCAGGCGCCCCTATAGCTATTCTCTTAAGCCATAGCTCCGTTCCTTATTTTGTTAAGATTACATTTATTTAGATCTAGAGAGAAAGCATAAAACAGAATCTCAAGACTGAACGGAACTTTAAGATGCTAGAAGACTTTGTGTTGCCCTTGATAGGCGGTTGTTCATGTCAGGTTTGACCACCACCAAGATAAGCATGTTAATGAGGACCCAAACCCCAATTAAACTGGCTTAAGACACTTCCCCCCACCTCCCAGTGTGATTGAATTGACTGAGATCAATTCACCAGTTTATATTGCAAGAAAGTCTGGGAGAGACCAACTTCGGGCATGACTGAATCCAGACATGGCTCATGGTAGGAATCTCGTTTTCATGCTCTATCCCTAGCAGCTTCGGGCTGACATCATCCTTAGAGCTTAGCAACCCCAACAGGCTACAGAAAGTCTCAAATCTGAGTCCATTAGGCTGGCTTAGATTTTGCATTTTAACCTAAAATAAACACTGTAACCCAGGAAAAGAATGCTCTGAAAGGCCAAGTTTGAGGCCCATCATTGGAGGAGAGGAAGGGATTTCTGACCCTTCTAAACGACATTGAGAAATGGACAGGAGTCCTGGTTTGACCATCAGATCCTGTCTGCCAGCTAAGAAAGTACATAAGCAAAACAAACCCATGTCCCTAAGTGATTCCTGTTCTTCTCTTATTTTTGGGTAACTACCAGAAATCATACTGAATTAAATGTTTCTGCTTGCTGTATACATACAGCCCTTGGTCTTACAAATACTTGTAGGGTCATTCAAAGGAAGTGTAATTAATTGGTTAGCCTGCAAAACAATTTTAGACCACTATCGTGCCTTCTACCTCATATCTATGTGAAGGTCAAGTATTTCCATTTCTTTGATGATGCCTTACATGCCATGACTTTTAGCATAATAATTTTCTCCATAATTTTCATAACTTATTGATGAATGTAAGTTGTCAGTTCCTTTTAAGTCACATTAAATATGAAATTTATTATTAGAATTTGGCATAAGCAAAATAGAGAGCACAACTCTAAATATAATCTTTCATGCTAAAAAATAGATTAAAATGCGGCACCTGGGTGGCTCAGTAGGTTAAGCATCTGCTTTCGGCTCAGGTCATGATCCCAGGGTTCTGGGATCGAGTCCTGAACTGAACTGCCTGCTCAGCTGGGGAGTCTGCTTTTTCCTCTCCCTCTGCCCCTGCCCCCTGCTCTCTCACTCTCAAATAAATAAAATCTTTTAAAAAAATTAAAAAAGGATAAAGATGGTATCACATCCATATTAAAAATACTAACAAGCGTGAGGTTTGAAAGGACAGAGTATGAAGTGTGAGAGCTCTCCGATGGCTCTTTTCCCACACAGGGCAATGTAGATGGACAGCTTCTGAGGAAGCAGCCTGGAACCACATGGCCCGTGGCTCTGCACTCCCTGGGGTGAGATACTTAAACTGACTGTGCCTCAGTTTCTTCATCTTCTTAAAGGTCTCAAAGGGTTTTTGTGAAATGTAAATGAGCTGATACTGATAAAACACTTAGAACCGGTTTTACACACAGTAGGAGCTCCATGAACTGTTTTCATCACTATCACCATACGCATCACCACACCTCCTGACACAGTCAGTGTCTCCTGAATGTTATTCCATTTAGATCACGAGGACTGGCTGGTGTGGATCATGCACAGCAATTACATAAGCCATGCCAGACGTGGCTTTCAGGAATTATGTCAGAAGAAATGAAAGAACCAGTCTATTATATTCATCCTAGACAAGCCGGTTTCAGGTTGCAATCATCCCTTGTCTTTGTTACCTTCTATTTGGAAAAGAATGTTTCTAAGCACAGATCTTGTTCCAAAGACAGTCTGACACGCACAAATCAGAGCTTATAAAACAAATACATTAAATGTTGAATAATCGGTATATGAAAAGATCCTAGCCAGAGTGCTTTAAATCAGTGAGTCCTAGCCAGAGATGCATCCCAGAATCACCTGTGGAGCTTTAAGAAATGCACGTGCCAACCAGACATCCCTTCGCCCAGTTAAGAATTCTCACTAGGGGGTCGCCTGAGTGGCTCAGTGGGTTAAAGCCTCTGCCTTCAGCTTGGGTCATGATCCCAGGGTCCTAGGATCGAGCCCCGTATCGGGCTCTCTGCTCCGCGGGGAGCCTGCTCCCTCCTCTCTCTGCCTGCCTCTCTGCCTAGTTGTGATTTTTCTCTGTCAAATAAATAAAATATTTAAAAAAAAAAAGAATTCTCACTAGGAATCAGGAGTTTTCAGTTCTGGGTGCATTAAAAAATTCTACGCCTAGGCCGCCCAGTCACTGGGCAATTGTGTTTGTTTATTTTTAAGTTTTTATTCTAATTCCAGTTACTCAAAATAGAGCCTTATGAGTTTCAGGTGTATGATATAATGATTCAATACTGGCACACGTAACCCAGTGTTCATCACCCGAGAGCTCACTCCTTAATCTCTGATTCACCCATCCCCCGCCCGCCTCCCCTCTGATAACCATCTGTTTGTTCTCTATAACCAAGAGTCTGTTTCTTGATTTGTCTCTTTCTTTTCTTTTGTTTTGTTTCTTAAATTCTGCCTATGAGTGAAATCATGCTGGGAGCAATAGTGTTTTAGTCATTGCTTTAAATAATAAAACCTGACAAATGCAAGGCATGACTGACTTACATATATATTTTCAGAGGCATAGCTACAGGTGACTCTTGATTACAAGGTAAAGGGAAGGCAAAAGTATAGGGAGTTCATGGATAACCTAGTATCACAGTAAAAAGAGTCCACTCTTGATTATCCAAGGGGGGGATTAAGTGGTTTACAGACTGATCATGATTAAGGCTCCGCAGGGCAAGAGGATGGGCTCACTTCTCCCAACTCCCTTCCCAGCCTCCACACCTGCCTTCAACAACACAGGATCTTGGGAATTATCCCGAGCGTTAGCTGCACTTTAACTGTGGTTAACGTGCAAACTGCTTCATTGGCGGCACAGTAATAAAGAGGCAACTAATTATGCTTTGTATTGGTGAAGTCTCTGCTTGTTGAAAACGACCAGCATGTGGAGAGTTCATTTTTATTCATTTTCCACCTTTATGTGTCAATGCAACTTTAACTGGGGGATGAGAGGGCAGTTTTAAATCTGATAAGTCATGTATCACTGCCTTAAGAATTCTAAATATTTTAAGGCTTCTTGCATGCTTTCAGACAAAATCAATACTGTGGAGGAACTCTGATTTGAAGTGTATAAATACAGATTTAGAGGCATGATGGATATAAACTAATGTTTGCCACTTAATTCTAATCTGCCACTTAATAAAGTCTGTGCTTTACATGAAGCATACTTCTCAAGAAAATGCTCCTCATTCGTCTTGCATAGTGTAACTGGACCCTTCTCTCATCAAGCCTCCCTGTGAGGAATTAGTCTCTTCCCTCTTCTGTAATAAATGAGACACTAGAGACTAAAGAAGTCAACACACCTCTTTAGCAGTTTATCTTCCCCTTTCTTCCAAGTTTTTATTTTGAAGGAGTTCAAACAAATAAAGACGTTGAAAAAACTTTATAAGAAATAACCCATATAATACTTCACCTAGATTCAACATTAACATTTCGTGGCATCTGGGTGGCTCAGTTGGTTGAGCGTCTGCCTTCGGCTCGGGTCATGATCTTGGGGTCCTGGGACCAAATCCCACACTGGGCTCTCTTCTCAGTGGGGACTCTACTTCTCCCCTCCCCCATGCTGGTGTACATGCACTCTCTCTCCAATAAATACCTAAAATCTTTCTAAAAAATTAACATTTTGCCATATTTACGCTCGCACGAGCTCTCTCCACACACACACATAACGTCTTTTGGCTCATTTGAAAAGAAGCAGCTGACTTAATGATTACTTCATTGCTGAAAACTGCCACGTGCCTACCCCCTGGAATGGAGATATTCCCCTATATAGCTTTAATAATGTTGTCACTGTTAACAGAACTAACAGTACTTTCCTAACAATATAGCCAGTATGTGTTCAAGCATCCTCAATTTTCCCTAAAATGTCTTTATGTCATTCATACATCTTTTTTCAAATCTCCAGTGAATTTATCATGAAGTTATGTGCCCATGAATAACTGTGTTCATTAAACATGCTAGTTCTACATGGAACACCTATCAGACCATGTGATTCCCTGTGGCCCCTGAAGAAAGCAACTTCCCACCTCTGCAGTTATCAACTTAAAGATTTATTTGTAAAGGTTTCGAGATGTCCTAAGCTCTTCTTTCCCCTGACTACTCTCCAGAGATATCTGTGATGGCCACAGAGGTGCTTTTTGAATTTAAGCAGCAACAAACTCAACTAGAGGACATCAGTTTTACCTTTGAAGTTCTCTTTATTCTTTCTTTCTTTTCAGAAATCATTCATTCTGATTAAAGCTGCCCCTTCCAGCCCACCCGAGTAAGCGGGTCTTGGCAGTAGCTAACAGGTAATGGTGTGAGAACCCTCAGAAGACTGTTGCAGCCTTGCGGCATGGAAAACACTTATATTTTTTAGGCTGACAGGCAGAAATTGAAAGGTAGTGTAACAATGGCCATGGGAGTGGCAGTGATGGTGAGGTCATGGTGCCGATGCTGGTGGTGGTCCCAATTTCAGACCCATGTCCCAAAGTAAATATACATCCAGAAATATAAACCATAATTAGGTTCAGTCAAGCATTTGAGACCCCATTCTAGAACCAGACACACGTTTTATAGATGACTCAAGTGTTACTAATGCCCAAGGAAGCTCCTACCACCGGTGGTTTTGTAAGTTTTGTGGGGTTTCCTTTGTCCTGGAGAATGACAGGTATGTCTACACTTGTGTCTTCATTATAGCCACCAATATCTCATTTTAATTGGGAACCTGAAGAGATCAGGATTACCTGACCAGGATAATGACCACAGCCAACCAACCAATAAAACCAACACAGCCAACCAGGGACAGCTCCTCAGAAAACCTCAACCAATACCTGGGCAACACCTTAGACCCAAACGCTTAGCTTCACTAGTGGACACAAGTGCTTTCTGTAGTGCTAACCCCCCCTTAAACCATGACATGCTATCGCACCAATCATTATTCTACAAAGGGTGCTTATGTCTGACCAAACACTGAACAGCCACTGTATTCACCTCTGTAAAATCTGCTTGCAAAGAATGTTCTAGAGAGTGCAAAGTAGTAAAATATTTATTGCAGGTTCTTGTGAAATACAATGTATATCTGTACGTCTGGAAGTCAGCATCTCTAAACACAGAGGAGTCCCCAAAAATCTGACTACCAGCTTCTTCAACCTCTACCTCGGCGACACTGTTCCTATCACCTGTTCGTCTGATCCGCTGTACCCGCATTGTTCAGTGAATAGGTACGTCTAGCAGAATTTCTCCAATTATTGACATTGGTTAAATATGGTAAGCCACCTTCGAAATTAGTTTTATGGCCTAGGCAGTTTCATCCATTGTTAGCTGCTGACTGTGCGCATTTAAACGAGGTGCTGTGTGTATCTAGAAGAATGAACCACCCCGAGCCCACAGGCGGCAGGACTATGTTGCTGGAACTTCCTGCATTAAACCAGTATCTTTTCAGCCACAATTCCTGAAAAGCAGAAACGGCATGAGCACCAGCAGAGGTTCTGGTAGAAAACAAAATACCGTCACGTCTCGGGAAGGCCCATCACAGGCAGCTTTGATGCTAAGGGATCAAAAACCTGACCAATCTCATCTTTAATCACATGCTAAAAACAATTCTAGCAAATTCCAACATGCACCCAGTATGTTCAAGAAAATAAGACACCCATGTGGGTGATGTCAGCAACTTCAACTACCAATTATTATTAACTCTTTAAAAAAATTGAAATAGATTTGACCTCGAAGTGAGAAAGTGACCCATGTCTTTATAGGACTTCGAGTTCCTCTCTGTGGCCTGTTAGGGATAACCCTGAAGATGAGGAGGCTATTTCTGTATATGGCGCAATTGATATATTTTCTTTTTTTTTTTCCTTTTTTTCCCCTTTTTTAACAAATGATTTTTTCCTTTGTCCCTGGCAGTACAGGTCGATTTATGAATGCAAAGTCAAACGTGTAGAAATGCTGTTTTTGTCACAGGACAAAGAGCTCGACTCAATCATAGCCACGGAAGTTCAACAATCCAAGAATATTTGAAGGAGAGCACGTACCTGCTCTTTGGACGGTACGAGGAGCTCTTCAATCATCATGCTGTCCCGTGCGTAGGAGCTTCTGTTCAAGGTGTACGACCTATCCGAACTGAAGGAGCGGAGGCTGTTGTATTTACAGTTAACCATTCAAGAGTGGTGGATGATGATGAGATGAATAAAATAAAATTAATGCATGCAACTATGAAAACAGGCAAGATGGCTAAAAATATCAACAGAAGTTGTTCTTGAAAAGACATCACCGAAAATAAAATCCCTTATATTTGAGGAAATCTCTTTAGCTTGGACAATCTCATGATCAGATTTTGTTTAAAATTAGACCAAATGGTGTTAAATCTGTGGGAATATGAAATGCATGAACACTTTAGATGTCTCACTATGACAGGTGAACCAACACGGCAATTGAGAAGAACCGGATGCCTCTTGATAATCTGATAATTTGAGAGATTTTTCTATGGTTAAGACCACATGTTAGAGTCTCCTTTATCTCTGGTCCATATCTGTTTACCTTGCACTATTGAATGGGATTCTGTCTGCGGCAAATGGGTCTGTTCATAAGTCTCTGGAAACCAGATATGGGTTTAACCTAGTAAGAGCTCTGGTTTTCAGCTGGACTCATGGAAAACATAAAAAAGGTAGTGTGACAAATAGACCTTACATGATCTTTGCCATCTTTCTGGCCTTGAAAAATTCAAATTTCATTTATGGTTACTTAGTCTTTCCTTGCTCTCCTCCTTCCTTCCTTGTGCCGTACACTGTTCTTCTCTCAAGCCTCTCTTTTTTTTTTTTTTAAAGATTTTATTTATTTATTTATTTGACAGAGAGATCACAAGTAGACAGAGAGGCAGGCAGAGAGAGAGAGAGAGAAATAGGAAAGTAGGCTCCCTGCTGAGCAGAGAGCCCAATGTGGGACTCGATCCCAGGACCCTGAGATCATGACCTGAGCCGAAGACAGTGGCTTAACCCACTGAGCCACCCAGGCACCCCTCTCAAGCGTCTCTTAAATCCTCAGACAGTCCCTGAGTTTCCCAGAGTGTAAGACCCCCAATGTCCTGAAATGCCACTCACACACTGACCTTGAAACTAAGAACCAGCAGAGGGTTGGGGGAGGGGGTGGCAGGGCAGGAGAAGTGGGCCAAGATCGTCCAAAGGTATGAACTTCCAGTTATAAAATAAGTCAGTCCTGGGGATGCAGTATACATATGGGGACTTAGCTAATAATATTATACTGAGTATTTAAACGCTGATAAGAAAGTAGATCTCAAAAGTTCTCATCACAAGAAAAAAAAATTTGTAATTATGGTGGTGATGGATGTTAACGTGCCTTATCGTGGCGATCATTATTTTGTATACCTGAAACTAACATGTTCTATGTCAATTACATCAACTTAAAAAAAAAACCCACAACAATAGAGTAAAAGGGATGCTTGAAAGCCGGCACATGTAGGTACATAGGACATGCAGGCTGACTGGGATTGCCCCTAATCTGAGCCTTGGCAAAACACCTTGGGATTAATCCTCCGGAAACAGAGGACAGGTTTATGAGAAGCTGCTCAGAGGTCATCTCTGTCTCGCCTCCCTATCTGACCTATCATGATAGGCTGTCATAAGGTAACCTAGCATCACCTCTTATTTTGAACGAGGTCTGATACTTCCTGCCCTGCTCTCTTTGGGACAGAGCTTCAGAACAGGAAACCGCTTAGCTGCAGTCCCCACAATGCAGGATCCCACAACTACCATGGGAGGTAGACAGCCCCTTTCATTTCAGTGGCATCCTTACTTATATGGAGGACAAGGACGGTGGGAAGTTGCCACGATCACTGCCCATGTCTGGATCTAAATGTGGCTGCTTGAATCTTTACCAATAGAATGAGACCTTGGTCTTGCCTTGTATGTGTGTGAAGGGAAAAGAGCAAAGAGGTACATAAGAAATGCCTCCTTGCTTTGCACAAAATGACTTCTTTTCTCCCTGCTCACTACTAAAGATTACCCAAGGTGGGTATTTTTATATCAAGATACAGAGGCCCCTGATTGACAGGAATAATTCTAAGGGTCTACACAAATAAATGAGTAGATGCATTCTTCTCGGATTAGAGCCTGGCCTTCCACCAGAATCTCGAGGGGATCTTTAACCTCAAAATAACCACCATTCTCTACTGTATTCAGCAAATATATACTGACTCTTAGAGGTAAGACACAAATATTAGAGACTGGACAGAGAAGCAAGAACAAACCCAGAAAGAACGAAGTCTTATTTCTGCACAGAGTTACCTAGTAAGCCACGGGCCTAGCCACTTGCATGGGCGGGCCTTCCAGGCCCAGTCACACAACACATAACTTCATTTTTTTTTTTCCTGCTTCAGTGGCAAACATTTTTTCCCCTGTTACTCCTGTTTCTAGCCTCTTCCCTTCTCTCAAATACAATATAAATTTCCTAGAAGCAGATACTGTCTTTCTACTCTCTAACTCAACACAGTCCAACGGAATCTTTGGCACTGATGGGCACGTTTTACCTGCACCACCCAAGACAGGTGTGGCTAGTGTGACTGAAGAATTGAACTGAATTTTATTTAATTTTTACTAATTTTCATTAAATAGTCTTTTGTGGCTAGGGGCCACATCATCAGTGTAACTTCTAGCACTCATGGCAAGGCTCCATTTGCCCCCATGATGAGGCACTGGGAAGCCCCACTCTCTGCACTGCACATTCATTTCTAGAAATTGCGTATGCTAACACTGCTTGTCGGTAAGGGCCAATTTATATATATATATATATATATATAGTATATATATATATTTATATAGTATATGGAACAAACACTTAAATGTTTAAAAAATTTATTACCTATTCATTTTAACTTCAGTTTTTAAATATATCTAAAATGTGTTAATATTTTTAAAATATCCTCTTTAACTTCTGTATGAGCTCCAACTGAAGAACAGAGCCTAGAGACTGGGTGCTGTCAATGGAAAAGCCTAAAGATGTCTTCATTTTATATAGTGTCTAAGTTCTTTACTATTCCCAACCAAGTTACATTAGACAGATGGAGCTCATTATGTCCATCAAACTTTGCTCTGAATCCTTAATACATCGGAGCCCTTTCAGCTACTAAAACTAGATATTATTTGCATGGGGATCTGGAAAGCATTAAATTGTTTATAACTAAGGTCAACTATATTATTTGTAGCCATCGCTATACCCTAAGTGTTAAATACAGGAAGTGTTAGAAAAACACATGCCTCAGAAGTCTAAAATCATACTAACGTACCTAGCACAAAGTCAGATAAAACAGTCACCAGCAAACAGACTGCTTTTCAAATCAAGACTTTTTCTTCAAACCCAATCAAAGTTTTCTAGTTACTTCATGCACTATTCAAACTTTGTTAAATAGAAGAAGTTCCTTAAGGAGTCAATTTTGCATTAGTCACACCTCTTGTCATACATTCAGTTACTTGCTAAGTTTCTCAGAATTACAAAAGTGATTTTCTAACACTGAGCAGGAAAAAAAAGAAAAAAGCACATCGCAGCATAGCACAGCACAGCACAATGCTAAGGAAAATAAAAATGAGAATGAGTCATGGAAGGGCAGAAAAACACCGTAAAAGGGACATATCTTCTTACCTGATCTTGGGACTAATTTAAAGTATTTTTAGAAAAACACAGGAGAAGTGGAAAGCAAAAAAATCAGACAGGGAAGAAAGAAAAAAATGTTATGGTTGAATGAATTACACATTGAATGTATTCCTTTTAAATGTTACACTCAGAATATTATATTTGGTAATACTCTAAAATACTTAAAAAAATAAATTGGTTTTACAGATTTTTTTTGCAGATTTGCCTCTGAGCATAACATGAGTTGCCAATGTAAAAAAATGAGTTACATATAGTAGCAACAAATCATAATGGTGCAATCAAGACCAGAAGTGTGGAAGCCTTAGAACTGTCTTGAGAAAAATTATGAAAAAATATATACTGGTTTCATCTCTCACTGGATGTCGGCTTCTACAATTTTCTATATACAAATGATTGGTTCATAAAATGTAGCTTTTACATATTATCTGAGGAAGAGAACCAGCTAGTTATTGGATCGTAAAACCTATTAAGCCTCGAAATAGAATTTTCTCTTGAGATCCTTTGAGATTCTGGCTATTTTCAGTTGTAGCTTGTGGCTCTGTGTGCTTACCTGAGACACTAGGTATTTTTAAAAAGTTATTTTCCCCTTATTAATGATACCTGCTACAAGAAGCTTTTAAGGACTTTTATAAATTTATCAAACAAAAACTCTATGGAGTTACATGTCGTTCCAAATTCCACTAATAAAAAGACTAACTGGAAGGTAAGTCAGTTCAGTATCTGAACTGGCCACATCAGCAACACTGAGAATAAACTCCCAGGCTTTACTTTGTGGGAAGTGCCATTTACTATTAGACAATGAAACTTTTTACAAGAGAGCCTTAAACTATAGGAAAATGTCCTCAGGGTTCTGGCTTAGAAAGTTTAATTATTAGCTTTAAAATAACTTGACTGTCAGCAAACATGCTGTTAAACCAACCAGGGAAAACAAGTCCCCAAATTCTGGACAAGGTCCTGTTTCTTTCAATCAGCGTCAGGTAAGTATGAGCCAAGGTTTTTCACATGCAAAAGTTTTTTACACTTCAGTTTTAAGGATTAAATTTGCTCCCATTCCTGTCCGTGACTTGAAGTAAGTCTGGTAACATTCTTGGTGCATCTCTTTGTAAACAAAGTAATGGCATAGTTTTAGAAGAGATACCCAAACACTTGGTAGACAATTCTAATAAACTATACGTAATTTTTTTTTCAAGAATGCTCTCTTTCTCAGTCTCAATCATGACTGAATTTTGAAACACGGAGACCACACAGGCTCTCCCAGTTCCGTCAGTGGGCCTTCTACTATCACGCTTGAAGCATGGCAGACAGCAAGCTGGGAACAAACCAACACGTGACATGTTCAATCACAGAAAATCAAGGACTGAAAAACCACGAAAGAAGATGGCAGAGCACGGACACTGGCGTTGAGAACATTCTACTCTACCAAATTCACACCCTCATCCAAAGAGGACACCGGAGGGTCATGTGAAACATGAAAATGACTTTGGTTGATGACAAATCATGGTTGGATTAAATAAACTGTGAAAAACGGCAACGATAAAATACCTGGCAGAACGGGCCCCAAGACTAAAGCCCATGTAGCCCTCGGCGGGGAGAGAGTCGTCGCCCAGCTCCTTCAGGTCCTGCGGCCCGAGATACTTGTCCGTGTCCCCTGTCATGGCATCTTCACCTGCCGATGGACAAAACAAGCCAGAATCAGAAGCTTCCCTTTCGAAAACAGGTCTGTTGTGGAGAAAACCACTCTTTTGGTCATCCGCAAACCACCCAGGTTTCTCACTCACTTTCCCCTACCCCCTGGGTAATACGTGTTACTGCCGCTTAAGGAAAAAACAGAGGTGAGGTTAGTTCATAATTTCAAGAATGAATGTAAGTAGCGAAAGGGCTCCTGGCGTTAAGCACCACTTTTAAAACTTTCCCCGAACTCCTTCTCACCCTCAAGCCCTGGCTGACGAGAAAAGTGGAACTTTTTTTTGTCAATGGGCTTCCCACGCCTCACCACGAGGAGGGCAGCTTGTCCGAATGGACGTGGATTGCAAAATAAGAACCACCTCGCCATGACTACTCCAGAAATTATACCTGGGAAGGGAGGGGACCTTTTTTTTTTTTAATGGTCTTCTCACACACAGGATTTCAGTTTGGGGCTTCTGTAAGAAACCAGCAAGTCATTTAATCTGAACTATTACTTCTTCACTAGAGAACCTTTGAAACACATCAATTTTGAACTGTTTCTATACCTATCACATAAACAGCTCGGTCCAGCTGCCCCAAGGACTGAAACGCTGCTTGGGGAGGAGCGCTACCTTCTGTAGAGACCAAATGCAGAGACCAGCAGTTTGAAGGAAGGACTGTATAAAGTGCTCTTGGCTCACCAGTACAAAGAGTTAATTCTGTAAAACTTTTACTAGCTGCACATGCATAACATGACCTCACGGAAAAACCACATTCCAAGAGTGACAGAGCAGGTTTTTCAAATGCCTTTTGCCCTCTGGGACGGTTCCCATCCTTTTCAAAACGTAGCACAGTCCGTGGAAAAGTTCGTTCTGCAAAGCAGGCAAACCTATTTCCTTTTTATGACTCTCCTTACCCTTGCCGGACACAAGAAATTTCAAAAGTGTGCACGTTATGTTTTCTCAAAGGTAAGTGATTCATCTGTTCCAGCTCTATTTTCCAATTCCTTCATTCAGTACCGTTTATAATTTCCATTCATTTAAACCCAGGAAACCGCAAGAGCTTAGCTTTTAAACTACCAATCAAGTCTAAAAATACACTGTCAACTACTGTTTTTGCAAATATAAAAAAGAAACAGATCTGCTTTCTACTACTACCCAGGACCCAGAGAGATTATTTTAAGTAACTACTCACAGCTGGGCTATTTGCACAACCACTGCATACGAAACAAAAACAGCACACACCAAGCACGACTTAAAGAAAGAGCTTACTCTGTGGTAAAGCCATTTCCACAAGGCGGGGCAGATCAAATGTTTTCCTGATGTTTCCAGGAATTCCTTAAGCAGTGATTTAGAGTGTACCTCGGAATCAGCCCAAACAAACCGACCCCTGGGCTGTATTCACCGTCTTCACCGCCGCTGGGGTCTGCTCAGCATCTTCTTCTCCTCGTAGGCAGTTGAAGAAGGGCACATCTTTTCTCTAACTTGTCAGAGTTCAGAGATTTTCGATATTCCAAATCAGAAAAAAAAAATACACGAAAAAAGAGCAAAAGCTGCCTACCCTTAATTGAGAAGACCCTTTCGATCACTCTGCAGACATCCTTTTAAAGCTCTTTCTGATTGGACCAAAAACTCCGCTGGCAAGCCTCTAGCAGGACCGAATGGTGACATAAATGCAAGCCCCTGAGTTATTTGTATGTAAATATGAGGACTGCTCCAGTGTAGACTTTCGGTAATTTGATACCAATGGCCGGTGCCTCACCGGGGAACCGAGGCAGCCTTACATCCAGGGAGAGCCAGGGAGCGGGGTGCTGCGCTCAGTTACGAGGTGACTCTTCTCCAGCATGAATGAAGAAACGGCCAACCCAGGTAGAGGAAAAACAGAAGAAAACAAAGAAGTTGGCCCTGGCGGGGAGTGGCAGGGAGCTCCAGGCAAACTTTCAACTTTGTTCTCGGCTGGGAACACCAGGAGCCCTGGTTATTTATGGTCCCTGTCAGGTGGAAGGAGGGGGAACAAGGAGCCGGAGGGAGGGCCTGCCCTTGAGCCGAGGTGCTGAAAGTGTGGGGCCGAGGGGAGTCGCAGGGATTCCCGAATCTCTGGAAGCAGCGCTGGAGGACACGCAAATCCCCACTGCTTTTTATCAAGAGTTGGAAGAGAGGAGCAGAAGTGAGACGGGCTGGAAAAAGCAAGTGGATGTCTGCTCCACTTTCTGGCACAAGTTCTTTCGGCTCTTCCCCACCCTCACAGGAGCTCACTGGTTCTCCCTCCTTGAGGTGGCTCTGCAGAGAGCGCCCAAGTGGAGGCGAAGGGGATTTTGCTGCAAAGGGCAGGACGCAGCCCAGAGGAGGTGCTTCTGTCACTTTGCTCTGGTCCGTTGTTTCCCTCTCTCCGGGACTCCTGGCCTCCCTTTGGAGCTGCTCCACCCTGTTTGTGTTGGCAGGGGAGGAGAAAACTAGCAGGACTTCTGCATCCTCCATCTGGGCACGCTCGAGAGGCAATGTCAATGGCTCGTTTCTCAGAAGAGCTGGAAAGTTACGCCAGATACTAAGTACAGGGCTCTGAACCATCTTGCTGAAGTCAGTGGTTTCCAGCACTTTTCCGTGGGTGTGTCTATCTCCTCGAAATCTTCATTGTAGAACCCCGAAGTGGGGAACACATTTGCTTCTCCTGGATCAATGAAAGCACGACTCATCGAATAGTACGATGATAGGAGACCCAGGGCTTTAATTGGAGCAGCCTGACTGTAATCAACATGGTACATATGCAGGAATAGAAGGGAAGCCGTTTATAATGCCCAGTATGTATTGAAAAATATTCCCAAGCAAAAGAATAATTCCCAACTTTGTAAAGAAGGGAAGGGGAAGTCGTGGTTCAAATGGATAAAATGACTAAACATTAATCTGTTTTCCACATCTGCCCTTACACTGCAAACTGCTTAGCAAAGCCTTATTCAATGACTGCTGCTCCTTCCTCTTGACTTATCAGTTGGCCTTTCTCTGGCCAGTCTGCACAACTGCACAGTCCTGCACATCTGCTGTCCTTCTGTTATACGGGATTATGTCAGTCCCCAGAATTCCAGAAACTCTTTAGACTTTGAACCATTACATAGGGTGCACTCTTGATGGGACCTTTATCCCTCTTCTTCACCTGTGTAATCTCTCCAAACTTTGACACGAAAATTCCTCCCATCCTGGACTCACCATCTCAAGTTAGTGGTTCTTCATGTGGGCTTCCCTTATCAGAGCGTCCTATCAGGGAAAATGTCTGTTTAGTCTCTCCCACTGGAGGGTGAGATCCACGCTAGATTAGGAACCAAATTCTTCCTGAACCTGGCATATTGCAAGTGCCGCATACTTTTGGATTTCATCATCGCTTTCATTAAAGAGGATGGTAAAAACAAAAACAAAACAAAACAAAGAAAACCAGACTTAAACACAGAGAACAAACTGGTGGTTGCCAGAGGGAAGGTGAGGAAGGAGATAGGGGAGAAAAAACACAAAGAGGCTGGTGGTTGTGCTTTTCTCTGCCTCTACTGGCGGCCGCAGCAACTTAGCACTCTCCGGCATGCCAAGTTGATGACTGGGACATAGGAAACTGTTAATAAAGTTAAGTTTCTATTCTTCTTTACCCATCCTTCTAGACTTCTGAAATGGTCACCGTGAAACCAAAAGATGCCCAGAGTTGAAATGGGGGTGAGAGCTGTCAAAATAGTTGGCCAAAGATTAATTAAAATAGCCTCATGACATGGTGAAGACATTTCTTACAAGGCATGGAAAGCAGAAACCCAGGCAATGTTAGTATTTTAAGGCCATTCTGCATAATTGGTGCTCTTGATTCAAATCCTGGCTTCATTAGTGACCAGTTAAGTGACTTTCGGAACACTGTTTACTCTGAGTCACAGTTCCCACCTCTCTGAAACTGGGATAATAACTCGGCCTCTAAGCTCAGTCCTCTCCAGAGATTCAGTGAAATAATGCATAGAATAAGGGCTTCTTCAGCACGGTTGGTGTTATTCTGTAACACTTTAATACAGGTGTTATTCTGTAACTCATACAGTTAGAATTTCAGTTGCTACTGTTGATACTGGTAAAGGCAAAATCCAGCCATGGCAGCAAATGTCTCTGCTCTCCATTGCCTACAATGCCTAATGCAAGGCCTGGCTCACAGCTACTCAATAAATATTTGTTGACTGACTGACAGACTGAATAATAATAGACCAACTCTCACTCTCCTTTCAATAAACAAAATATTCTATAATTTTGTAGAGCACAACACACTATTACACCAAAAATTAGAAAGGAATGACATGAATTATGTTGTGCAGCTTGTTAACAGCCTCTAATCCATGCTGTAACTCAAAAATATTTTATTAGTAGTAGCTTCTCACCAATAGGCCCAAAGGTAGGTAAGCCAACAAAGATAATTCTATGACTGGACAACTCTGATACAATATCATATATATTTAGTTAAAATATTACATATTGTATATATATGTTTATATATAATTGTTTAATATATTGTATATAATATATTGTTTAATATAATATTATGCTTATATATAAACAAGAACCACACATTCTCACTAAGAAGCACTTGTGTGGGTTTATATTTCTGAGAAGTGTTTGGTGGAGTATTATAACAGTTGTGTTCTAGATAACTCTGAGCATTTTGTGGTGAAGAGGCTGTGGTAGCTAGTGTTTAAAGAAACTTTCTCCCCAGCCCCACCCCCACCACGAACCACATCTCTTTAATTAAATGTGGGCTGGTTCAATTTTTGAACAATAAAATGCAGGGGAAGTGATTTTGTGTGACTTTTCAGCGTTGGTTCCAAGAAATCTTGCAGTTTCTCCTCGGTTCTCTTTCAAACACTAGTTTGGGGGAAGCCAGTCCCCATGAAGATACTTGACTACCATGAACCTCCATGCTGTAAAGAAGGCCAAAGGAGCCATATGGAGAGGCTGCGTGGAAAGAGAGAGATGTCCGGCTCCCCCTCAGCTGTTTCAGGGCCGTCCGAGTGAGGCTGACAGACCTCTAACTGAAGATATCACATCGAACATTCTGCCATATTACTCCCATCCCAGCTGCTACCCGACTGTAATCTCAGCAAAGAGCTCAAGAATCCAGCTGAACCCAGTTAACTCACACAACCGTGGGAGATAATAATAGATTAATCCACTGCGTTTAGAGGTGTGTCATCGCAGCGCAGTGAGTAGTGGGAACAGAGAGGAATGAGAAATGACAAGGTCTAAAAGCAGGCCAAAGAGGTCATGTGCTGATTGCTTAATGCATGCCCCAGTGAATTAAGAGTGAGCTCTGCAGAGTGCTACCTGATTAGTGCAGAACAAGCCCAGGAAGAGTACCCCAGTGAGTGCCACTACGGAAGCCTCATCTATTTAGTATTGACTTTATGTCTCTTAAAATCACGAGCACTGCCGTTCTCACTGTTAATCCATTTCTGATAATAAAGTACCAGACGCTGGAAACTGTTTAAAGGAGAACACAAAACACCCCAGTCTACCTTGATCCCTCCATTCACCAAATAATAAAACTGTTCAGAGTCATTTCACTTCAATTTTCCAGCTATCCCTCTTCCTGGTCCTCCTATCGTGACTAGGGTAAGAGATTTCTCGTACCACAATCAACCTTTCGAAGATCCATACCCTTTGACTAACAGGAAATCACGCAAAATAGAATCAAGAACAAAGGAGACAAAGAAAGAGAATATATGAAATGATTATCAGGACTGTCGCTGGTCAGATAGCTATGCCCTAGGTCCTTTGTACTTACTTATTTTTAGATTTTAAAGTAATCTCTACACTCAATATGGGGCTCGAACTCAAAACCCCAAGACCAAGCATTGCCTGCTGTAGAGGGATCCCAGCCCTCATTCCTTTTTACATTCTGTGTCAACGGCCAGTTGTCAAGATGTGGTGGAATGTACCTAACCCAGCTTCCCCGTGATCTTTCATTGTGCCCACTGATAAGCCTCTTTATGCTCAACAGAGGAAACTGTTCTCGGCTAATATTTAAAAGCGTTTTCATGCCCTAGGAGTACTTTCTTTTTTGCATGTCGTTTTTTTCTAATGTTTTCCATCATCACCAAGGAATACTTCTGTTGCTTTCCTAGGGGTTGAAAGTTGTTTTCCCCTCTGTCTGGAGGCAAGAATCATAAAGAAAGTTCCATAATGTAACCATACCAAGTTATATTTTCTGAAACTTTGCTCAAAAGTGCTTTATTCCTCTGCTACAAAATGCACAATCTTCTTCCCAAGGTATATACTTTGTAACATTATGGAGTCGCAGTTAAAAATACATTACACCTTCAAACGAATTAATAGTAGAAAACCTTCAAATTATGCAGGATTTTTTTTAAAAAAGGCTAGATTAGAAAGAATACAGAGGAACATAGGATCTAAACTCTAGTGATTTATTAAGCATTGCTTTCTTACTAGAACTCAGCAAATAGTCTTATAGACAAATAGTTAATGATTGAAACTTAGTTCCATTTAGTGTGCTTGTTCTGAAAAAAGTGATTGTTTGACCACCACACAGCAAAGGGAATAAAAATGGCTGGGAAAGTAAATCCTTCAAGCATTTCTAGTCTACATTACAGAACAGCAGGATGAGAGCACACCATTATAATCATCACCAGAATCTACTGAGCATTTACAATGTTCTGGGCACGGCGTGGTGCTTTGTAAGTCTTATCTGATACGATTCTTGGAAGAACCTTCTGAAATAGAATTGTCTCGATTTCAGTATAAAGAAAATCCAGTTCAGAGTGGAAGATAACCCAGGATCACTCAGAAACTGGGTAAGAATGGAATCAAAATCAGTTGGTGTGACTACAGAGCCCCGCCTCTACATACTGTCATATGCGATGTTGTCGAACAAATACTTTAAGAAAGGTAAGCTCCATGGTGACCCAAATGTGAGCTCCGTGAGGGCTGAGGTTTTTGTCTGTTTGGTTCCAGATCTAGTGCCCAGAACAGTGCCCAGCACATGGTAGATGCTCAATAAACGTGTGCAGTGAAAATTCAGTGATTGCCTTTGGAGGCAGCAACTACATTACTGGAGTGAGGAGAAGGAGGGAGACTTACTTTTCACTGTAAACTCTTGTACCTTGGGAATTCTATACCATGTGCACCTATCACCTATTCAAAAAATGAATATAATTAACAAAATAAAACAAGATAGAGGGACTGCAGAGAAGTCATACAGGCTGTGTTCCGTACACCAGGTCAAGTGTTTGACTTACACAGGTCTGCCAGGACGTGCTAAGGTGTGTATGTGCACCAGCAAATACTTAGCAAACATGGAGAGGAAACTCAATTCTTTGCGCGGTTTGACCTCACTATTTAAGCAATGAACAGCAGGAATAAGACCACAAGGCAGGAAGGAGATGCACATTATTTGCACTTCTAATAACTACCCATTGTTCTAAAGTGCTGGTTCTGAACCTGGATGTTGCATTAAAATCCCCTAAAAATTTGTATTTCTACAGGTTCCCAAGGGAGTCTGCTGCTTCGGGTCCAAGAACCACACTGTGATAAGCATTGGCTTACGGGATCCTTACAAGTAAGTGACAGTTATCTAATGGCAGTGTTGATTTGAGGGAATTAAGTATCTATTTTCCTGGTAGGAATTACAAGAATAATTAAAATCACTTCAGAAACTGAATTCAGCGAATGGAGCACACGATTTCTAAATTTCCAGGCGTACGCTTGTGTCATCTGAGAACCCTGTTAAACCATAGACGCTGACTCCACGGGTCTGAGGCCGGCCCTGAGATTCTCTGCGTGGGATGAGCTCCCAGGGGATTGCAACCCACACTTCGAGCAGTGAGACAGTAGGGCACTGGACTAGGCTCTGCTCCGAGTACAGCCGACGATTGCCTTAGACGCATTTTGTCTCCAGTAAAGACCAGGACACAAACACTGATATACTGTACTATGTCTCCTGCTGGTTATGATTTGCTTAATGCTTGGCATGTGTGAGACACTGTGCCGAGCACTTTCTATATACATCTCGTTCACTCTTCAACCCCAGGGAGCAAGTACCCTCGTTTCCCTTTTCTAGACGAAGACACAGATTCAGAGAGGTTCAGTCATTGTTCAGAGCTCACGTGCCTCGTCGGTGGTAGAGTCTGGGAAAGCCCAAGGTCTTGGCCACCACCCTCGTGCCACGGGATATGTAAGAGAAATCACAGAAGTATGCAAGAGCTCCCAGGAAGAGGGCATCCCTTTCGATCGAGGCGGTGGGGCAGATGTTGAACAGAGTGGGTGAGTTAAGACAGGCAGAGAGGAGTGGAAGCGGGAAGTGAGCCATCCCCAGCCAGCCACAGGACGTGGCACGAGAAGGAAAGAATGGGACTATCTTGAGAACGGCAAGCAGCCAGCTTTCCTAAAGTGACAGGCAACTGAGCTGTGGGAAGTGAGGGCCATGCCGGGCCATGTTTATAGAGAAGCTGTTTTCTAGTATAACAACTACCATCCCAGTGACAAGCGACATATGTCTGTCAGTGGGTGAAAACACTTTGATTTTTTTGACCCATAGATATCTATGTATATACATATATAGTACACACACACACGCGCGTGCGCACATACACACACTCACTGAAGACCTAAACCTTCAAAGCTCTCCCTCTTCCTCTCACGTTCTTCCACCCAATTCTAATCCCGCAAGAAGCAGAATCCACAGAGAGTTGCCTCTGTCTAACAGCTGCCGCCTATTGAGCACCTGCTCTATGCTGGTCGCCGTTCTAAATGCTTTGGTGTGTTATGTCTTTTCATCTTCTTGGCAGTTCCATGTGGTATAATGAACCCGTTTAGAGAAGAGACAAATAAGACTCAGCACATTTTATTTTTTGAAGGTTCAAATCAGGGACATAAAAATACAGATAACTCTGAAAACATTTTCCATCAATTCAAAGCATTCGTCAAAAGATGTCTCTCTCCCCTAATGTTTAGATGATACATTTCCAGCCTGGAGAACCCACACAACAGTGTTTATTCGTGAGTCTTCTCCCTCCATGCCCCGGTACTTTGATTCTCAGAAAAGCGAGGGAGCGGGAACTGGATAGACGGGGAGCACGGTCACCTTACCAGCCTGACGCTCTCGGACCTCTGTTCTAAGGGTCTGATTCTGCCCTACAGTTGCACAAACAAAGCTCCTCAGATTCCAGATCTGCACGTACTGCAGTTTGGAGCAAGAGCTCGGATTAAGCAAGGTTTCCTGCGGCCGTCTGAGGGACTGATCAAAGGAGGAGGTGACTGGCGGCTGACGGAATTGCACCACCTCGTTCAAGAGTTCCTGCGTGTAGCACAGGCTCTTTAGTGTCGGGCTGGAGGCCCAGGGCGGCCTTCTGGGAGAGTGGAGGCTCAGAGCAAGGCTGCCCATCCCCCCACCCTGGGGCCAGGTGAAGGAGGAAGCAAGCTCCCTCAGCCAGGAAGGAACAGATACGAGGCCTTCAGAAGAACCTGCTGTTTTCTAGCTCCTCCTGACAGCGGTGGTTCTTTCCAACAGCTCGCTAACTACATTCTGGAATATAGTGTTTTCTTGCTTCCCTTCTCAATGAGAACAATGGGGTAAGTTGAGGAAATAGATGAGCCGTGGGTGAGATGGGTGGTCTTAAGGAGGCTAAGGAAGTATGTGTCAGTAAGGGTTGTAAGCACCTCATGCGGGAGGCCATAGCCCATGCTCTCCCTTCCCCCCTCCCCTTCCCTCTAGGGGCTCCCAAGAGCCAGCCCTCCTGCATGGCCAAAAGGAATCGGACTGGACTGGCAAAGTTTGCCCATCTCGTAACCAACGTGGACAAGTTGCTGTTCTCCCACAGAACAAATGCCTCTTTCTGCTCGGGCTAGATTTTTTTTTTTTAAGAGCAAACAAAGTCCATTTGATTCTTTACTCTCGAACATTTATTCTAGTCTTTGTGGCTAGATGTGCTTCTTTTTAAAAAATGGGATCACAGTTTTTAAACTGCTCCTTAATCCAGGCTAGATATAGTTTCTAAATAAGCATGCATGACTCAGGCTTGGAACTCTTCCAGATGTAGCAATGGAAAATGTCCCCTGGGATCTTGGTTGGGTTAATAAACAAACTCATCCCAGAAAGGAAAACGATTTCAGTGTCCTTCCTGTGAAGAGGTAGAAAAAGACAATGTTGGGACAGATGCTATAACTTTTTCATATTCTTATCATTCTTATCAATACACCTTCACCCTCATCCAGAAATTGCCCTCGGGCATCTAAGTCAGATTACCCTGACTTGGTCACATGAACACCTGAGACTCCAGACAGAACGCAGGTAGAAAGAGGACAAAGTTATGCACACTGTTCTCCTTATCTAAAATCTGTGCCACTCCTGAAATAGACTAGACAACGAATGCACTACCAGCCACAGGCCAGCCCTGGGAGATCAGGCACTGACATGGTGGTTCTTACTGAAAGAGAAATGGGGTAGCTTAATTCAAGGCAGTAGTGTGCTCATTAATTCTTCTAATTATTCACTGTTAGCTACTTTTGTCTAGCTTCAACCCCAAATCCAGACCTCGTTAGCCTCGGCTCCTCCTTACACATGCATATAAGGATGGTGTGTGCTCAGCAAGAAGATGTTCCCCACCCCTGGGTGTGCAGGAATATCAGGATCCCACGGGCTTCTGTGGGCAAGCATTTGGCCTCTTCCTAATGTTATACCCAAGTTGCCTTTCCTTGTGTAGCCAACAAACATGCGCTTGTTGGTTTGCTACGTTACCTACCTCTACCTAAAAGATGTGTGCTTACTAGGTGAAGACGGGGGGGGGCTCTGCTGCCAGTTAGCCTCCCTGTGGTTCTGGCCTAGCGGGTCACACCACCCCTTCCTTCTGCAACGTCTTCCCTGCTTCTCTGACCCCTCCTGTTCCTGGCCCTCGCACTCCCCTGCCACCCCCATCTCCACTCATCCCCAGTGCTGATGCTCCACTGTCTTCTCCCTGCAGCAAGAATCCCAACGTGAAGGGAAAGGGTTAGGGGTGGTCAGACTAGGACCCACTTCCACATGAAGCAGGTCAGACCTCCAGGTAGGGGGGCAGGCATGAAAATAACTGGAGGGTGAGGGGTGGGGGGAGGAAGCATATTCAAATTATGATTGTTTTGGGCAAATGGAAAAACCACGTATTGTCCTTCATCAATAAACATGCTTCATTCCCTGCAATCCCTTAAGACAATCCCTGTGTCCATTTATCCCCCCCAACTGCTCTAGCTACTCATTCTGTCACAGCTTCTTGGGGAAAACACACACATACACGCACACACACACACACACAGACTACAATGAGAACTGCTCTATTCTATGTCTATGTCTCCATCACGTCATGGACGTGGCAGCTTCCCAAGATCACCAGGGAGTGCAGACCGCCTGCGCTCCGCTGACTGGACCCTGTCAGGGCTCCTCCCCTGGCTTCTGCTAGAACCCACTCTTCTTTCTGGTTTTCTTCCTCTATTGTTCACCACTCCCCCTCCATGTCCTTTGCCATTCCTCTTCCTCTGTACGTGTCAGTGTTCCCAGACTTTTCTAGAACCGCTTCTCATCCTTCCTATGCCCTTTCCTGGGGTCCCCATTCAGGGTGGTGCTCAGTTTTTCCAGCTCCTGTGTGCCGAGCACTTCTGCGGGGTCACCTGCTTTTCTGTCTGTCTGTCTCTCTCCCTTTGAAGTTTTATTTATGTAAGTAACCTTTATACCCCACCGGGAGTGGAGCTCAAACTCATGACTGCGAGATCAAGAGTCACATGCTCTCCACGGAGCCTACCAGGCACCCCATCTCTGACACTTTCTGAACTTGGAACACTTCTTTCCACCTTCCCAAATCTTGGCTTCTCCACGTTCTATCTATTCCTTGCAATACATCCTTTCTGAGGCCTTCAGTAATCTCCCCTTTTTCTGAATTTCCTTGTCACTTTTATTTATTCTTCTTTACCGCATCTCCTTTAAGTAGAAAAGTTGGAGTGAGAAACCTAATTCAAATTCCAGTTGCCTTGACGAGGTGAACCTGGGCAGCAAATATCTTAAACCCATTGAGCCTCAATTCCTTAATGTAAATTAGAACTAACAGGACTTTATGTCAGGGCTTTAGGTGGAGAATAAATGTAGATTGGAGTGATAATAGTAACAATAATTCTCTCGACTATTTGGAAAAAATTCAGGAAGATAAGGTACCTTGTAACTTCACTGAGCTCTCTGGGCTAAACCCCCTATATAGGATCTCATTTAAAACTTGCAACAATCTAACCTCTGTGAGACTAAATTATCTAAATTACCAGGCACCAGAGAGGCCAGAGCAAAGGTTAAGGGCAGGGATTTGCGCATAATCCCTGGCACCGATCTGCGTAATCTTGATCAAGGTCCTTTAACCTTGCTGGAACTAATTTTTCACATCTATAAAATGGGCATACATTTTCGATGGCTCTAACTCAGAGCTCACTGTGAAGGTCAAATGACATAATGCAGGAAATGTAGATAGATTCATGCCTGGCACAGAGAAAGGGCTCAATAAAGGGTATGTACCTTGTTTACGATGTTTTAAGAGTTCATTTATATGGAATCCCGTCAGGGGACAGACACAAGTAAATGTGTGGATTTAAACCTGTGGATACACTCGCCCATGGGAGAGTGGTATTTGTATACATCCTAAATACCGTGACAGGGATAAAGGCAGAGCTATCAGTCTACTTTAAAAGAAAATGAACAAAATTAATCACAAATTGGCAAACTGCAGTCTGTGGGCTGAATCCGCCTCCCACCAACTTTTTAAGCCAACTTGTTTTATTTTATTTTATTATTTTTTAAAGATTTAATTTATTTATTTGACAGAGAGAGAGAGAGAGAGTGAGCTAGCACACAAGCAGGGTGAGGGACAGAGGGAGAAGCAGGTTTCCTGCTGAGCAGGGAGCCTGATTCGGGGCTCGATCCCAGGACCCTGGAATCATGACCCGAGCCAAAGGCACACACTTAACCGACTGAGCCACCCAGGAGTCCCTTAAATCAATGACTGTCACACAGCCGAGCCCATTTGTTCAGGTCTTGTCTCGTGCTGCTGTTATATCACAAAGGCAGAGTTGAACAGTTGGGCTGGAGAACTACATGGTGTGAAAATCTGAAAATATTTACCATTGACCCGTTACAGAAAAAAAACGTGCTACTCTTGGAAATTAATGGCTAGTACCTCAAGATGAGTATTAGGATGAAATTAAAAAGCGTGGACAGAGAGGACAGTGGAAAATCAGTAGCCAGAGCCACATCACACAGAACCTACCAACCATGGAAGGGCCAGACTTTTAAGCCAAGTGTGACATAAAGCCTCAGGAGGTTTTTATCTTAGTTCAGTATTTACACTCTATGTTATTTGGAGGGAGTGGCTACTTTTATCATGAAATATAGCAACCACACAGATGAGTACAGAAAATGTAAAAGTACGTTTTCACAAACTTACAAAATAAACAGCATCCAGGTCAAGAACTAGAACATCACCATAGAAGCCTCCCTCATCCCATCCCAATCACAGCGTCCTCCTCCCTCCCTCACAGTAATCACTTAATGACATTCTTCCCTTTGCCCTTCTTTTATAGCCTCACTATCTAATTTTATAATCCTAGTTTAGTGTTACCGAGTTTTGATGAGTTCTGTTGTCTCTGCATGATCTACAACCCAGTGACTACAGTCTTTGGTGTGTACCCTATAGAAATATAGGCATACATGTACTTGGGGCAGATAGAAGGTTTGTAGCCGCTTCGTCTGCAGGAGCCCCAAAGTGGAAACCAGCTACATTTCCATGTCCAAGTGGCACGGATAACTTACTTCTGGTAGAGGCGGACAACAGAATATCACAGTGAAATGAAAAGGAAGGAGCTACGCTTATAGGCAACACCATGAAGGAATTTTAAAAAACAGGACTCTAAGCTTTGGGGGGTTTTAAGCTTGGAAATGGGATGATATGATCCAATATTTGTAAAAGACCGCTGGGATGCCGGGTAGAAATCCGAGTCTGCAGAGAAAGAAGTGGACAGAGTGCAGAAGCTCCCGCAGCGGTCCAGGGCAGAACCATAAGGAGTCCGCAGGTGGGACTGGCTTGGGCGGTGGCAGTGGGGCGTGGGGAGGCAGAGAAGGGGGATGTGAGATGAGTTCTGGAAGACTGAACATGAGTGCTAAGAAAAGGGAGATTACACATAACCTCGGGGCTGGCTTTTGTGACGGAGCCACTCACTAGGATGAGGAGCCTGGAGGGAGACACTGTTTGGAGCCGGGGCTCAGGGCATGACGAGATGTCTGCGAGACTCTAGAGGGAAACGGCAGGTATGTGCTGGGTAGGTGGACAGCGTGGATCAAAATCACTCAACAATTCCAAAACCAAAGACAGGATAGCAAGGAGAGGATGGACTGTGTTTTAGGATAAAGGGCTCTGCCCCAGTTCACTGATCTTTTTCTTCTGTTGGAAATTCTTTTAAATTCGTGAACTAGTCTTTGAGACATGGATACACCTTAGGAGAGTCATAATAAAGCTGTTTATTGATGCAATCCACAGTCTAGGTCTGTCTCAGTGGGAAGGTGTCTATTGGAAGGAAGATGGACATGGCAAGCAAATTTTCTCTAATCTGCCTCTTCTCAGAAACTGGTAAAACGTGCTTTTCCTTGAGTCTCCCTCCACTGCAACGGAATCGCCTAAACACAATGAGGATCTCCTGTGTACCAGGCACTGTGCTAGGCTCTTGGTCTCTGCTTCTGGCATTTCATTTTCACTTTATCATTGAGAGAAGCATGTAATTAGGTAATGTCTATTCGGAAGGTCAATTGTAATCAGAGACATATCAGGCAAAAGGCTAGATGTTATGACTGAACAGGTATTTGCAAAATGATAACTTTTCAGGTGAAGAACAATTTCTGCAAAACTACAGCCGCTCCCGGACCACCTGGGGCAGGCTAGTATTCAAGGCTTCCTTCCAGACCTAGAAAGCTAAACACCTTCTAGCCTGATTTATTTATTAGCATGCCCAGGGGATTAGGAGCAGGATAGTCCTAGGCATTTGTGAGAAGGGGTCCTAAAAGTACATCTTCCTGGTAGTTTCCTTGATGCCCATTTTCATGTCTCCCAAAGTAATTTCCCCTATTTTTTTTTTTGAGTTTTAGATTATGCCATTCAAATTCTACTTATTCTTTCCTAATTGAGAAGACTCAGATATGTTTACTAAAACTACTTACTTTGGGTTCTTAAGATCTATTCTAAATTATGTTTATATTTATTTTCCTGGAATTTGCATCTTGGTCTGCATATTTCTTTTACCAAGATGGTCAGAAAAAAGTATACTATTTCTACCATAGTCTTATCAAGGTCATTAAAAGATAATTATTATCTTGTGATAATTTCCAAGAGCATGATCTGCTCCTTTTCCTAAACTTTCCCTTTTTTAAAGCTTAAAAAACAATATATTCTTGGGTTCTGTATATAAGAGAACAGATCACGTTAGAGTAGCAACGAAAGAGAAGGGCTAGACCCAGACTGTCCGATCTGTCTTCCTGTTCAGCTCTGCTGCTAACCTGGTTGGGTAAGCTACTCAACATTTATTTGGGCTTTGCTACCTCATCAGCATAGTGGACAGCGTGGGCTACATGATGCCAGGTCAGTTCACTGGGCACTGAATTTGGCACAAAGGTGACTGAGCACGACTCTCCTCGTGCCTCACACCATTCTAACGTTTGGTGAAATTTTATTGCTTTATTATAGCTCAAACCTCTACCTATCTGATTTTTTTAAAGATTTCATTTATTTATTTGACACAGAGAGAAAAAGATCACAAGTAGGCAACGAGGCAGGCAGAGAAGGGGGGAAGCAGGCTTCCTGCTGAGCAGAGAGCCCGATGCAGCCGAAGGCAGAGGCTTAACCCACTGAGCCACACAGGCACCCCAAACCTCTACCTGGTAACTATTTCGTGTGTACTTAGCCTCTTACTTTTTTTTCCTTTTAACAGCATTGTCTGCATTTGATCCTGAGTGAGATTTTGTAGCCTTATCAAATTGTGAGTAGCTGAGAATTAAATAATTCTCAGTCTCACCCAGTTGTCTCCCAACCCTGTTCAGTAGAGTCTTATTTCTCAGAGCTATCTTTGGTTTTTACTTCCCATGGCTTAATTCCATTTCCCATATTTTAAATCTGTCACTATAACGCCACCTCTTAGAATTCTGCAAGCTAAAACATGTTCTACGTTATTTAAAAATTTACAAAATATACAAAAAAAATTACAAAATATATCTTTTAAAGTCAGCATTGAACCAAACCAACTCTAAAAATCTCTTGGGAGGGGGACTCAAAATAGAAGACAGATGGAACCCTCACCTCAATTTTGTTCTTTCTTTTCTTCTTTCCTCTCTCTCTTCTTTCTCTTTCCTCCCTCCCTTCTTCATCTTTCTTTCTTTTAAATTGCAAAGTGAATTGCAAAACATAAGAATGTAACTGGCACCAGAACCAACATTAATTTTGTACGGATATTAATTTGACATGTATGAGACATACTTTTTGGGAAAGAAGACAAGTGGGGCATTAAGATATCTGTGGATGAGTCTGGCCCTCTCGGAGCTCTGTTTAACCCCCCCCCAGATAATATGTGGCTTAGATAAGGCTGCTTTATCGCCTTTCCTTCTACAGTTCTACTTTGCTGATACTTCAGCCTTCCTTCTGCTCTGTAACCTGGCTCCATTGTTCCTCTAGGTCATTAGTTGATAACATTGTCTAGACTTGTTGATTTTTTAGTGTGTGAAATTAATGCAAACATTTTTTACCTATGTTAGTTTCTCCTAATAGACGAAAGAAAGAGAAGGAGAAAGTAAAGAAGATAAAGGAGGACAAGAAAGACTACTCTCAGTACCATTCCCTTAATATTTACTCAATTTTTATAATATGGTATTAAAATTATATTTTTCCATATTACAAACTCATTCTTCTTTTTCTTTCTTTCTTTCAATTTTTTTTATAAGGTCCTATTTATATATTTGACAGAAAGAGACACAGTGAGAATGGGAATACAAGCAGGGAGAGTGAGAGGGAGAAATGGGCTTCCCACTGAGCAGGGACCCCGATGTGGGCCTCGATCCCAGGACCCTGGGATCATGACCTGAGCCGAAGGCAGATGCTTAACCACTGAGCCACCCAGGCACCCTGTTCTTTCTTGAGAAAAACTGGCAGCATATATTGCTTTTCATTTTTATATGCTTTTAAAAGCTGCTGAGCTCCTCCGTACCCTAGGATACCAGTGTGGTGATCTCTTACTGGTTCATTAGAGACAGATATTCACAACATCCTTGTGGTTACGTGGAAATAAACATTTGCCCCAGTCTGCGAGGGCTTACCGAAAGAAGCAGCTCCAAATCCAACTAAAGTAGCAAAGTGCTGGCAAGACTCTAAGGCAAATGAGTCAGAAGTAAAAGCTATCATTAAAGTTGTAGGAGTCCCTTTAGAATTAAAATTGTGGGGGGGGGAGGATTTGGAGTAATATAGAAATGCTAGTTTATTCATGATAGGGCAGACGTGGCTTACTGGTGCTCACGTAAGCAGTTTAGGAACGTCAGCTGACAGTGATATTAATAGGAGTCAAATTAAATGGATATTATAACCTCAGAATCATCTTAATCTTCAATAGGAGATTCGTAATATCGTCCATGGACAAAGCAATGGCCCTGCCTTCCTCTGCTCTGATCAGACTACACCTGGAATACTGTGTTCAGTTCTGAGGTAGAAACTGACACCCTGAAATGTGCACAGGAGACAATGGTGAGGGAACCACCGTGGTGAGGGAGGGGGTAATACGCCCTGAGAAAAACAGACTCAGGAGAAATACAAGAGGCAGGTTTTGTGTTAAACAGTGCCAAATGTGTCAGAGCCCGAATCAATGAGCAGCAGCTTGAATCATTGAGAAGGACACATTGCGAAATGAAGAATTTTTAAAGTCAGAGCTGTTCATAGCACAGTAAGTGGGCTGGGAATTAGGGAATTTCTGTCATTAAGGCATTTGGGCAAAAGACCTCCTCAGAGAGGATTTTATAGAGATGACTCTAGCATAGATGGCTGAAGTGACCTTTTAGGAACCCCTCCCAACATTAAATTCTACAGCTTTATGAAATCAATAGCCATTTGATTCTCACAGCCTGTGGACACACCCATAAGGCAAGGGCCAGAAAGTTTAAAGAAAGACAAATAAAATGAGAATCAAAACTTACTAATTTCAAACTCCCAAGCCCAGAGAAATCCATAAGAAATCAATGTCATTTCTAGTTAAATGGCTAGATGAATTATCTTCAATGAAACGATTAAAATTTTCTTTTTGGGAAATCATTCAGTTATTCATGTATATAAAGCTGTTATATGGTCCATTCAAACTTGGCCTCTCATCAATGCAACTACTTTGGATATTCTGTCCCAAACTAGCAAATTCTTAGGTCTGTGATTGTCATATTTCATGAAATCGCATTTGAAAATCTATTTTTGACATGATTTGTGTGCATACACTCAATGTGAGAACACTTTCCTTTTGTCTTCTGCCCACAAGAGATTACTCTGCAAACTTTACATAAGAAGGCATTAAAATATAGTATGACAGCAAGGCACATTAAAGATTAAAGATGATACAAATATCCAATCAGGGATAAAACAGAAGTAAATACATAGCTGATGATGTAGACAAAAGGAAAGAAAAATGAGTAAACACCTTTAACATTTACGAAAACAACATTTACAAACAATGAGACAGCTCGGTGCAGGTTCCTAAATGACCATCAAGGCATTAGCTGTTCTAGCTATGTATTCTCCTAGCCAGAGTGCACTTGCAAGAGGCACTCACTGGATGCCAGAAAAGTTAAAGGGACTTTGGATTCTGTAGGCTTCCCACTATTTAGGTGTTCATTTAAATGAGTGCAACTCAAAGGAGAGACTAGTAATTAAAATAGGGACGATTACCTAAACACAGAGAAAGACTAACAACATTGAGTCTGCTCTGTGCGGAAAATACACGAGAGGTGGCAAATACAGGGAGCGAGAAGATAGAAGTCATTTGGGAGAGTCAGGTGGTGCAAGAAAGAACCATAAATATGCTGGAAATTCTCCTATAAGTACACATTTCTTTACTCCAGCAAAATTCCAAAATTTGCCACCTTGATAATATTTATTTACTGTAAAAATGTTAATTTTCCAATGAAACTTTTAAAGATATCATTCATTAGTATAACGATACGCCATGAGCTGGGCAAATGTACTGATTTTTAAAATAGAGCAGAAAACAAGTCGTTTCTTTTAAGCAAATGAAGTATAGCTATAAGAATTTATATTTTGATCTCTGTCAGAGATCAATATTGAAAATTTATATTCTGAAAGCAATTTTGTTCAGGTTGAGTTTTCATTATTGGTTCAAGTTCAAAAGCTGCTTTTTTACTACAAAGCTTAGAGTAAGCCTTACAACGAGCATTTAGCTCTTTACATACAAGATACCTTCTCTTATTTTGGAAAATATTTTAGCTGTAAACAATAATCAGATTTTCTCTTCTAGATTTTCAAATATAAACAATAAAAATCAATTTTCTGCTTAATAGAAACAAATATAACGCAATCCATATCATTAGTGATGCTTGTACTTTCAAGTTGGAAAACGGATTCAAGGAGAGGGGCTTTAAAGCAACCACTAATACCAAAGATACATCTTTTAAATGGTACATAAATTAATAGTTGGAAGTTAGGTGAAGAGTTAGTAATTCAAGGAAGTGTTATATTTTGAAGATAAGAAATGGAAGATAAAGCTGGTAGTTAAAGTTCCATCACAGTAAAAAGTTACAAGTACCTTCTTCAACATCTGAGATATATTCACCATCACTGAGCATTTCAGGGGCGTTGGCTTTACGAACTGCATGATTTAAGTGAACAATGTAAGTGTGTGGAAAGTCACATATTCTTTATATGACAACAAAACACATTAACACTTCTAAACACATTTTTGCAATAAACACATTTCAGGAAACAGATACACAGTCACTCTTAACTATTATGAATACAAATGTGGTTTTCATACCTTCATCGTCAGACATATCAAGAACTTCATTCATCGTTTCTGGAACATTCATTTTGTGCTTCTCTATGATAGTCTAGTAACAACAACAACAAAAAAGCAGTCACTTTAAGGAACGAGATTATTCATTTCCTTCTAAATTAGTATTTATTATGGGACTGATGTGCTGAATATCATGAAGCTCTCACATACAAAATGGCATTAAAATTTTCCCTTAGCATTAAGGTCTCCAGCATATATACTGCTAAGAAGATAAGGTGAAAGAATTCTAGTGGTAAAGCAAACCAGCTTAAAAGATTTAGGTCCCTAATGAGGCCTTTCAAAGGAAAGAGAAGAGAGATATCGCCTCTCCCAGTCCATTGTTACACTTTTTTCATGGTCTGTGGAACGGCCACCTCATTCCACTAAAAGTCTCTGCTGAAGATAAGCCAAATGAACAGCAAGTATTGTCTTTATTGCTTGTGCCAAGCCAGCCATTAATTCTGTCTTCCCCTTCTATACGTACATTTTAATTCCTAGGATAAATATAAAATATGGAGATTGCATAAACTATGTAATTTTGGCAACTATGCCACGCTGAAAATATTTCAGTCATGCATTTACAAGATCATCTTCACCTTCACACAGTTTTAAAGAACTGTATATTACAGAGCAAAGGCCTTAGTGAATTTTTTACTTGTTTTTTGGTGACTTTTTACCTATATAGCTTGTATCCATCCAAAGGACACTGACAACTTTTTAACAATATTAATGACTTAACGTTTCAGACTTAAAACAACTCCTCTTTATTCTGAGCATACGAAATGCTAATGGTAAAAGGGAACACAAGTACTTAAATAAGGCAACTGGAAAAAAAAAAGCTCGGTTGTTAAAACTATGGTACATTTGTCGTAATTGATGAATCAGTACTCACATATTACTATTAATTAAAGTCTATATTTTATTCAGATTTCCTTAATTTTTTACCAAATGTCCCTTTTCTATTCTAGGTTCCCATCTAGGATACCACATTATCTTTACCTGTCATGCCCCCTTCGGCTCCTACGGTTGTGACAGTTTCTCAGACTTGTCTTGCTTCTAATGACTTTCACACTTTGTTTACAGATTCCATTCATTTACTTGAGAGAGAGAGAAAGCACACAAGCGAGGGAAAGGGCAGAGCAGCTGACTCCCCACTCCCGCGGAGCAGAGAGCCCGATGTGGGACTTGAACTCATGACCCTGGCATCACGACGTGAGTCGAAGCCAGACACTTAACTGACTGAGCTACCCAGGCACCTCACCTTCACTGTTTAGAAGTGAACTGGTCAGGTATTTTGTAGAATGTCCCTCAATTGGGATTCATCTCATGTTCTTCTCATGATTAGACTGGGTTACATGTTTCAGAGAGGAAGACCACAGACGTAAAGTGCTATTTTCATCACATAGGATCAAGGCTCCATACTTTCAACAGGATATACCAGTGTTGATGTTGGCCATGGTTGCCTGGCTGAGGAAGTATTCCTTAGGTTGCTCTGCCATACAGTTAGTCTATTTCCCCCCATGTCCCTTTCCATACTGTTTCCTTTGTAGGGAAGCCACTATACTCAGCCCACATGTAAGCAGTGGGGGAATTACATTCTATACCTCCCTTGAGGGTGAGTATTTTTTATAATTTGTTTGGAAATTTTTTTGCCTGATTTTCCTCTTCTTTGCTATTTATTCAGTTGTTTATTTATATCACTAGGATTCATGGAAATTTTTTTTTTAAGATTTTATTTATTTATTTGACAGAGAGAGATCATGAGTAGGCAGAGAGGCAGGCAGAGAGAGAGGGGGAAGCACACTCCCGGCTGGGCAGAAAGCCCCATGCAGGACTCGATCCCAGGACCCTAGGATCACGACCTGAGCCGAAGGCAGGGACTTAACCCAATGAGCCACCCAGGCACCCGGAAATTTGTTTTATACTTTGCGCTACACTCCAATTCTCTCTTCCTTCCTTCTTTCCTTCCTTTTCTTTACTATCTATATGTCTGTCTGTCTTAATTGTTCCGCCTTTGGCCACTGGGTCAGTTGACTCCTGTGTCGACACAGCCCGATAACTGTGTGTACGCATGCTGGTTTACTTACTTGACAGGAGAGATACTCCCTTACTTTCTGGCACCATAAGATGTTCCAGGGTCATCGTGCATATATCCTGCCCCAGATCTAGACTCAGCTATTTCTTGAAGAAGCCCTGATTCCCTTTATTACAGAACAGTATTAGAAACCAGTATCTGAGAGAGAGACAGAGAGGTGTCTTCTGTTCTTTGTAAACGAGGGAACTGAATATTTTAAACAATGCAATTTAAATGCTGAATTCATCTTTTGCATGTCAGCTTCTAGCTCTTCAGTTTCCTACTCTGCCATGATTGCAATGTCACTAACTCAAGCATCTTTTTCAGAATTGCCTTGTCATACATCATACTCACAGGGAAGACGAATCTTTTTAGGGTTTTTTAAAAACCCGTGTCTGCTTATGAACTCACGGGCTGCTGGGACCCCAGCAAGGGGCCGCACAGAGACCCACCCGCCGTGCAGACTGCACTACAGTCAGTGAGCTCAAGATCACGGACTCCACCCTGAACTCTGTCAGCCTTCATCCATGCCAGGTTACACGTAACTGCTAGAGCACAGCTGGCAAGGTGGTGTCTGGGCTTGAAAGAAGGTCTCAAATACCACAATGCTGGACTAAGTCTTGGGGATTCCAATGGACGCTTCTCTCACCTCTGTGAGCACTTCATTTGGGAGAAACCTGATGTACTTCATTAGGCAAACTGGATCGTTCTGTTAGCATGAGTCCTATCTTCTCTCTCTTGCAGAAATTACCAGCCAACTCAGCTGATGACACTGAGGGAAATGGCCTGACTCTCATACTCATTCTGTCTTTCACTTGGAACCAGGGCCTTGAAACCCTTCTCAGGCTATAACTTTAACTCCTCTGCCTTTCACTTTATTTTCTCCTCAAGTTTTTGTTTGTTATTTTGTTTGTTTGTTTTCAAGAATCTCTACATCCCATACGGGGTTTGACCCCATAACCTTGAGGTCGAGAGTCACACCCTCTACCACCTGAGCCAGCCAGGCGCCCCTCCTCAAGCATTTTTGATATTCAAGAGACATTCCGAACTTTCCCAATGGGTGAGAAAATAATTTATATTCAATAAGCAAGATTTACAGGGATGCCTGGGTGACTCAGTCGGTTAAGTGTCTGCCTTCAGCTCAGGGTCATAAGCCCAGGGTCCTGGGATCAAGTCCCTCATCGGGCTCCCTGTTCAGCAGAGAGCCTGCTTCTGCCTCTGCCTGCCTCTCCAACTGCTCACACACGCTCTCTCTGACCAATAAACAAATAAAATCTTTAAAAAACATAAGCAAGATTTATATTTTGAATGATCATATAGGTTTTACATATTTGCTGCAGTGATTTCAAATCTTTTATAGCATTGTGGCACTTCACCACTGTTTAATATCTTGTTCTTCTTCCTCTTTTTTTCCCCACTCTAGAGAAAACTAAATGGAATATCTGTAAGATTAAGGTCAATAAATATTATTTGTTTAAACTCTTTTCTCAAGAACTTAATAACAGATTTTAAAATCATGAAATACTCAAGCGGTATACATAAAAGCAATGTGTAGTAGTTTATCTCTATACAAACTATACCTCGAAGTTAGAAACATGCCCTGGTTGATAACCATTGCCCTAGCCCATTAAAGCTACTGCTTTCTTTCCTGCAAAGTGCATATTTTCTCTCTTGCCATCAGCAGGTTATTTTTTTGTTTTGTTTTGGGGATTTTTTTGTACTTTTGGTTTTTTTTTTTTTTTTTTTTAGCTTTAAAGCCGTACATTGCTAAATAACTCAACCAGTAGGTTGCTACAGAGTCCCTCAACCCATTTTTTAAAAAAATACGAAGCACTGTGTATACAAACTGTTTGCAGATGCTAATTATGCCTCCCTTCATGTCAGAAAGTGGTGGTTGAGAAATGGAGGCAGAGCTGATAATGCCCAGTGTTCCAGAGTAAAGAGCAATCTCAGGCATGTGTGTTGAGTCATGGAGTTAGGAGTAACTCCAGTAAGCCTCTGATATGGTGCAATATCTGCTCATGATTCCACGGTTACCAAACTCCACTGCAGTTCAAAGGCTCCAGATGGTGCTAATAAGAAATGACTTATCCTAGAGGCTGCAGCTTGTAAAAATGTATTTGACGCAATGAGGCCTTCTGGTAAAGATTTATTTATAATTTTAACAAAACATCCTATTGTTTTTCCTACGAAAACTCCAATAGCTGAACGGAAGAGCAGTGAGAGTAGTGACAAAAACCCATTCTGATTCTCTTTCTGAGGTCTTATTTTGACACTGTAAAAAACGCATTTACAATAATGACAACAATGTATCCATTATCATTTGTGAGTTATAACATTTCCAAGAACTATCTTATCTTCCACTTCCTCCCACTGTCACAGGTGGATATTAAAATATTTCTGCCTCCATTTCATTAAAATGTTTTTATAGCAAAACAAATAAGTGCATACGTTTAGCCTTCTTATGGAACAAAACACTCCATAGCTACTAATGCAACTTTTAAGAAGGTATTTTTTAATGTTTAGCATCTCAATATCAGAAATGAGAGTGGCTATGCTGACCGTCGGCAACGAGATGACAGCATTTGGACACATGGTGCTTAGTCTATGAATGGGAGGAAAGTGGGTTCATCTCCCAAAGGCCCCAGAAAATCAACAGCGTGAGAGCAGGCACTCAGGGTGACGAGGTCCGGCGTCTGCTACTTACAGTTGTGGTCATGGTTTCCTCAGTCACTACTTTCAGGGTGTCGACCACTGAGATGTAGCCAAGCCTCCGGGCAATGGCCAGCGCAGTGTTCCCATTCTGGCAAGAGGGAAACGAGGACAAGGAATTAAGAAGTCATTCCCCGTGTCTTGGTGACTGTGTGTTCCCACACGTTTCATCCATACTAAACAGAGGGTGAGTGTCTCATTGGTCCCACCCACTGTCCTACACAAAACACTACTTCATTAGAGAAGTACCTTGCACAAAACCCATCTAACCTGTTCCCCCTCACACAGCAGACACTTGGCTGCTGCCTATGGAATCCAAGAGGCTTTTTAACATTCTAAGTCATCAAGGAGACAATTTTTTTTCTATATGTATTTCCTACTAGGTGGCAGGGGATTTGTAGTTTTTTATTTTCTTTCTTTTTTTAAAGGTTTTATTTATTTATTTATTTGAGACAGTGAGAGAGTGCACACAAGCAGGGGGAGTGAGAGAGGGAGAAGCAGTCTCCCCACTGAGCAGGGAGCCTGATGCAGGGCTCTATCCCAGGACCCCAGGATCATGACCTGAGCCGAAGGCAGACGCTGAATGACTGAGCCACCCAGGCGCCCCAGGATTTGTAGTTTTTAAGTGTGAAACACTAATCACATCTCTCTGGACAGCTCACAATATAGCTACTGTCCTTTGGCCTGAATTCTACTGAATATTCCATTTATACCTTTTAATGAAAACAGCGACCTTGGTGCATGAAAAAAATGTAAGAAGATTCCAGCATCCAGGTCCATCTCCTCCCTCTTCCCTTAGCCTCCCTCTTCCCTTCCCTTCACTCTTACCACAGTGAGTTCGTTGGGGGAAGCATTGTTCTGAAGCAAGACATTTATTATATGCGTGTGTCCCTGCTGAGCGGCTTGATGTAACGGCGTATACCCATTCTGCAGAAGGAAGATGGAAGAAATGACTCTTACTTCCTTGGACACAAAATCAATGACTTTGGTGGTGGATACAAAGGAGAAAAGAGTTTACCTTTGTTTTGGCATTAACTTTTGCAGAATGCTGGAGCAGGAAATTAACAATCTTGATGTTTCCATAGTGGCAGCCCACATGTAAAGGTGTATATCCCATCTGTAATTACATTTTTCAGAAAAGAAACCTCATAAGTATACTTTCAGAAACATTACTATCCTAAATAGAAGCAAAAGTATTATTTAACCTGTCTGTCTGAGCTGGTATAGTTTTTTTTTTCCCCCTACATATATATATATATATATATGATGCCCTTGATATTTCTGAGAGCTAGTGTTTGATATAAAAATTAATACCATGTCACATGTAAGGAGTTATTGAACGTCCCAAAGTGTTCTCTTCTGCATCAGCTCAATTTATTTTTTTTAAATATTTTATTTATTTATTTGACAGGCAGAGATCACAAGTAGGCAGAGAGGCAGGCAGAGAGAGTGAGAGGGAAGCAGGCTCCCTGCTGAGCAGAGAGCCCAATGCGGGACTGGATCCCAGGACCCTGAGATCATGACCTGAGCCGAAGGCAGCGGCTTAACCCACTGAGCCACCCAGGCGCCCCTCAGCTCAATTTATTCTTACACGAACTTTTATTTCTTTTCTTTTTTTTAAAAAGATTTTATTTATGTATCTGACAGACAGAGAGAGATAGTGAGAGAGGGAACACAAGCAGGGGAGTGGGAGAGGGAAAAGCAGGCTCCCCGCCAAGCAGGGCTCGAGCCCAGGACCTCATGACCTGAGCTGAAGACAGATGCTCAGTGATTGAGCCACCCAGGCACTCCTCACAGCAACTTTTCAAGGTAAGAAGGAAACATGGCACAGTCAGCAGCCTGGACAGAGTGATTCAGTGGCTTCTTGTCAAGGGACAGAAAGAATGTTCTGTGGGCAGATGTGGACTAGGATTTATTGAATATTCTATTCTCTAAAAGCATAAAATGGTGGTAGAAAAAACAAAACCATGAAGTGGCTAAATGATAATGCCAGGTACTAGATGATTGTCAGAACACATGGCGGAGATGGGAAGTCGGAAACACTAAAGCAGAAGAGGCTGGTGGCAGTTCAAGAGGTCGGAGAAGTGTGAACTTGATCCAGTATACAAGCTGGAGTTAAAGTCTCCTGCTTACATAGCTAGGGTCTGATAATTTGAAAACAGCTGATTCAGACAAGACAGTAAGATGCTATTTCCACTGACCCCTGAGGAACTATAAGTTGTATCCATTAAAAATATATCTTCCATATATATAATTATATACATATATATGTGTGTATATAATTATTTTTTAAAATAAGGATATTCCAGATATCCTTTCTAGATGGCCACATTGTAACAGACAGCACCATGCAATTTCAGCACTGACAATGAATTTCTGTTTATGAGGACACTAGCAGCACCATACTGACAAAAGGGAGAGGACTGAGTTTTAAAAACATTCTCATTCTCAGTGTGTGGGGGGCAAAGGGGAATCCATGTTTTCAAGGGTCTGTAGCTATTGTATCTTTATGGTGACTCTATGCTATAGACAGAATGTTTGTTCCTCCTCAGATTCCTATCCTGAAACCCCAACCCCCAGTATGACGATATTTGGAGAGGAGGTCTTTGGGAGGTAATTAGGTCATAGGTAATTAGATGGAACCCCCCATAAATGGGATTAGTGCTCTTATAAGAAGAGATAGGAGACAGCTTGTCTCTCCTCTCTGCTCTCTGCCATGTGAAGGTACAATAAGAAGGTACAAGGTGGCCACGTGCAAACCAGCATGAGGTCCCTCGCCAGATAAGGGATCAGCTGGCATTTTAATCTAGGAATTCCCAATCTTCAGAACTGTGAGAAACTAGAGTCTGGTCACTCTCTGCTATTCTTGTCATAGCAGCTCGAACCGACTAAGACGTGCTCGCAAATGGGTCATATCTGAATTTGAAAAGAATGTGCCCGGACCACAGCTGATGGTGGAAGGTGAAGACATCTCAGCAGGATGTGCTATCCTAAAGAATTTTACTCTGGTCAGATTCTGTCCCGCAAACTGAATGGTCAGTGCTGCCTGGACGCCCACTGCTAAAGCTCGTCATAACCGTGTACGTGAGTCTGACTTATGGTCCCTGAAGCTGCTCCACGCGTGGCGAAGGAGATCCCGGCTTGGTAACCAGAATCGACTGGCCAAACTTTGCAGGCTTCTTTCTTGATACTAAGGAACTCAGGATATTGCATTAGGGATCAGAATGCTGCTTAGTGGAAGAGGCATGAAAATAGTTTTCTCCAATCAGTTCTCAGTACACCTAGATTAACTGAAGTAACATTATTCCCAACTTTTGGGGTACAGGATTAACCCCCAGCTAAAAACATAGAGAAAATATTTTTGAAATCTAAATATTAAGAAACTTCTCAGATTTTTAGGGGTGCCTGGGTGGCTGAGGTGATTAAGTTCCTGCCTTTGGCTCAGGTCATGATCCCAGGGTCTTGGGATCGTGTCCCACAGCGGGCTCCCTGCTCAGTGTGAGTCCGCTTCTCCCTCTGCTGCTCCCCCTGCTTGTGTTATCTCTCTTTCTCTGGCAAATAAATAAATAAAATCTTTAAAAAAATAAAAAAGAAATAAAAATTAAAAAAAGAAACTTTTCAGGATTTCAGTCAGTGTGCCTAATTAAGCAATGATGCAACAGTTTCAAAAGGCTGTTGTGCTAAGTATACTAATTAGATTTTTTAAAGATATTGAATCATGTTAAGAATCTTAATGCACAGTTTCTACTCATCCTCAAAGCTTTCCATCTCATTCGTAGTAAAACCCTAAGTCATTATCATGGACTATGGGCCCTGTCCTATCTGGTCCCTTTTCTATACACCCTGCGCATTAACTCTCTGAGCTCATTCCTACTAATCTCTTTCTTGTTTGTTGCACTTGAGGACACTAGTCTTCTTGCAATTCCACAGGCATTAAAGTATTTTATTAAAAAATACATGTGCACAGCCAAGAAGATTCAGCTGGCATTTAGAGAAATGAAATTGGGGCTCTTTCATTCATTGAGGGCTAGAAAATTCCCACATTAAATGGCACCTTGCACATATATGCTCATAGAGATGTGACTTGAGAAATTCTTTCCAGCTAGCAGCAGTCAATTTTGCGAAAGACCAACTCTTCTTTCTGGAGTGATTAGGAAATAGTACTTGATAATACGGCAGGTAAAGATCGATAGAAAATTGTAAGATATTCTCTCAAATAACTTTTTCAAAATTTTAGTTTGGTATAACTAATTGAAATTGAAAAAGTGCATTTCATAACAAACAGGAATTTTCCCCTAGAGAATAAACTCTCCAAAAATAAACTCTCAGTTTAAAGGTAGTATAGTCGAAGGTAGTATAGTCGAAAATCTCAACATACCAAAAGAAAAAAAGAGTTGAACATTTTCCCCTATAGTTTCTTGTTTTATTGTTTACCTCCAAAATCAATGCGGGAATAAACTGGGGGAGAAAAACAAGCAAAATATCTCAGATATTATAGAAGAGTCCAAGTGAATGAATATTTTCAAAATGATAGGAGAAAAATAAGTAAATGGCCATCTCTATCTCTAATGTAGTTTATCCCACTTCTGATGCGTCTTGTCATTTAACCTCTTCTCTTTCTCCGGGCACCCTCCTCCCAGCCGACAAATACGTTTACGTATTTCCAGTCTTAAAAAACAAAAACACCTCTTCCAAATATTTGTCTCTTTTTCTAGGTCTAGATCCTTCCAAAGCGAAGCTTCTTGAAAGAAGGCATCTTCACTCACTCTTCCCTCCCTACCCCCTCCTCCCATATTCCAGGGGACCTGCTTTCCGATCACCCCCGTGCCAACCCAGTGACATGCTTTAGTACTTCTCTCTCCCGATGCACCCTCCTGGTTCATGACCTGGCGTCCACGTCATATTCTTTCCTGATCACCTTCCTACGCTTCGTTAGGCCTGCTTCTACCTCCTTCATCCACTTTAAAATATTATTGATCCCAGGGGGCTGGGCTTTGATTTCCTCCACGCTGTTTCTCAATGATCACACATCTGCATTCCCAGCATCAATTAATACAACCATTCTGACAACTAACAAACCAGGAGCTGTAGTCCAGACCTCCATTCTATACCCTAGAGCCAAAACTTTAGTCATGTACTGGATTTTTCTACCTAGACAGCCCCTATATCATCTGACATACAACACACCCAATATGGAACTCTTGGTCTCCTTTTCCTAGCTAGCTTCTCTCCTTTATGTCCAGTCTCCTTGACTGGTACCTGTGCTCCCCCAGTCACAGGGCTCCATCCTTAGATTCATCTGAATTTCCCACTTCTACTCATGTCTTATTGTTCATACTTCTTTAAGTAGTATTTCTCCAATTTCTCTCTTGTTCACCAATTTCCCATCTGCCCCTAAATTAAAGCCTTCTTTATTCTCCGTCTGGACCTTGGCAGTAGCCTTCAATGAACGGCCCCTGCTCCAAACTCCTTTGACCGACTCGGTCTCTGCACAGTCTCCTAGGATCTTTCGAAACTGGATGTCTGACCTTATCATGCTTCTGTTTAAAACCTTCCAAGGGTTCCCAGTGCAAACAGAATGAAAAGCTGAACGTGCTCAGACTGGCACATTAAGGCCCTCTGAAATCTTAATTTTCTAGCATGCCCCCTACCGTTTTCTCTTGTTTCTACGATACTGAACCAGTTATACCTCCCTTCTATACTCCCCACCTTTGTAAAATAATTCAGTTCATGCCAATATTTCTTAAAATTATTTATTTATATATGGGGTCAAAGTCAGATTTTGTACCAGTTCACTGTGTGACCTTGTACAAGTAACTACTTTCTGTACCTCCATTTCCTGATTGGTAAGATGGGGATACCAACTTCACCCACCTTCTAGGGTTGTTGTAAGGATTAAACCAATGAATAAAGGTAAAGCATGCAATACCTGACACAGAGAAGATGGGTAATATACTTTGCTATTATTATATTATTTGATTATCTTTATTGTCACATATCTTCCTTTCTAGACTATAAGTACTATGAGGGCAAGGGGAAAATCACCCTGTTAAGAATTTGGCAACTAGCAGGAGCTCTAAAAATGAATATGAAATGAGTATCAAATTTTTTTTTATTATTTTATACACATTTAAAGAAATACAACTTAACTATTAATTTGTAATCAGTACCACTGAGAATCAATGTATTTTGGGTGTCTAAATTAACCTTCTAAAAACCAAAAGGAGTAGCTTTATTTCAGTGGAACCACACTGAATATTAAACCCTGTGGCCCAGGACAATTTAGTCTGATCTGATTCAGCAAAACTCAAATACAGAGTTGTAGGTGTAGAAGGTCAGCAAGCGAGTGGGAAGGCTGAGAAAGCTGTTAGCAGGATTTTCTGGTCTTTTCCCCACAACAGAGAAGAGCTCTCAATGTTCTCATGATGGCTATGCTTCAATTTAAGCCAATGAATTGGACAGTACCATATATTACACCTGTAGGCGGCTCAGAGATCATCTTCACCAGTAAGAATCTGGAAGTTCATAGAACATAATAAACTCCTTATTCACAAGATTAGAAAGCAAGCCCCAAACCCCATCTCTTGCCCTTCTGCTCTTCTCAGCAAGGAGACAACCACAGCCTCAGTTTTTTGGATGCTATGATCTTTGCTGAGATGAGAAAGAAAGAGAAAAGAATTTGTTAAGAGACCGGTACTTTGCAAAGTGCATCACTTGTCAAGGGCAGGAAAGGGAACACGCTTCATAAATGCTACACCGAGGAAATGCTGGTAGAGTCCCAAGACTCTTAAGCCCAAGGGCCCTGCACGTAAGAAGGCTCACAGCGCCATGTCCTGCCTCCCAACATGCCCTGGAGGACCGGTGCCATACTTCCTGACTGAATGACGGGGTACGCCTCCGATGTGCAGGGTCAGAGACGAACCAAGAAACCTAACCCTGTTTAGGAGTCCCAGAATTTTTAATCTATAAAGGGAAAGGTAACAACAACAAAAAAATGTGTTTAAGTCTGTGTTTGTGTGTGTAAATGAAACAACACAAGGTGAATATATTTACCTTTAATAAAATAAGGAAGAAGAAAAATCTAAATTCAGTCTGTTTCTTCTTTTTTTTTGGAGAGAGCATGAGGGAGGGACAGAGAATCTTAAGGAGGCTCTAGCACAAAGCCTGACGCGGGGCTCAATCCCACGACCCTGAGACCATGATCTGAGCCAAAATCAAGAGTCAGACACTCAACCAACTGAGCCTCCCAGGTGCCCGTAGTCTGATTCTTTCTTCAGAATTAAAAATGCTTTTATTTTCAAAATGGAAAGTAACAAGAAACCACTCAGCTGCTACCAGGGCTTTTACTGCGAAATACTCAGCTACCTAGGGAAGCAGTCAAGGCTAAGCACAATGAGATTTTTTTTTTTTTTTTTAATGTGGAGAAAACAGAGTGAAGGTACTGCTGAGCATTCTGGCTACAGAGTGAGGCCATGGAAACTGCAAGGGCACAGAAATTCCAGAAAGGGAATTACCTATCCCCCATCCCCGTTCTACCTAGGGCTGTCCTGGCCAGGGACAATGACACTTGCTTTACCATTTTCACACAGAATTTAAAGCACGAAAGGATCGTGCCTGGTCAGCTCTCCTTCAGGCAGCTCCTTCTCAACAGAACACAGTAGGGGTGGAGGAGCCGCAGCCCCAGAGAGCCGAGCAATGGATGTCCTGGGGTGTAGTCTACTCGGGCTGCTCCCTCTGTTTGTCCGGTAAGTCCAGTCTGACTTTGATGTCTGAATACCTTCTTACTCGGCGAATTCCTAGTGATACTTCTGTATTTGTTAATATCTTCAGTATCAATAACCATAGGACACCCAAGATGTTGCATGTATAGTATTTAATAAGCATTCATTTTTGTCAAAAATATGACACAGAGAAGGAAAAGAGAGTTCTATTTTAGAGTAGATAAAACAAGTTTGCTATGAAGTACCAAAAGAAAATGCTTAGAGAAAGGAGATTAATATGAAGTCCATCTCTGATGAAGACATAAAACATCCATTTTTCTTATCTGAGTTTGAAATTGTGGCATTATAGGATATTAACAAGTATTTTTTTTTCTTTTTGAAGAGAGCTATTTGTCTGAGAGAAAGATGCTCACAACCACACAGGCCATAAGGAATTTAGCAAGTGAATAATAATTGAATAAAACTTACTTTATCCTTTTTTATAGATTATATCCGAAGAAAGTCAAAGGTCACAAATCACTGATAAATTTCTCTGTATGCATTAAGTCAGTTACAAAAGCCAAGAAAGGAACAAGATTTTACACTCTGCCCTTAAAGGACAGATCTGTTGTAGCAACATCAACAGTGCTAACACGGATGGGTATCTACAGGCAGCTAGGATAAAGAGCCTAGGCCACCAAAGATAAAAGCATTTGGGACACTGTCACCAGAGACTTCAGTGTCCCTTGCACAGATGTATGTTTGAAATACTACATATAAGAGATAGGATGGAAAATTTGTCTTCCCCCTACCCGCCCCTATCAAATTGTTTCTGTTTCCATATAGAGTCACTAAGTGACACTTTACAGGAGCACATTCTTTTTGTATACCTTTGTCTGGGCATCCACGTTTGCCCCTTGGTTTACGAGGACTTCGGCCACATTCACTCTATCTTCTTGAGCAGCCAAGTGGAGCGGGGTCAGGCCACTCTGCGAAAGAGTCAAAGTACAGTCATCTTAGAGAGCGGAGTGTGGCACACACAGGCATGTTTGAGCAACAATTTAGGAGTTCTAGGAGAGGATACCTAGAATTTGCATGCTAAATAATTCTGCAGGATGCGCTTACATATTAGCACTGGGCAACACTGTTACCTGCAGGCTTCATGAAAAATTTCAGACACCCTCAGAAGTGGAGCGGTGGCCGGAACCTTGTGTCCTCATCACAAACTCAGCAATTATCAAGGTTTTCCTACATTTGCTTCATCCAGCCCTACTTCCTGTTCATTCTTTTCTTTGTGGAAGCATTTGAAGGCAAATCCCAGATATTATATCATTTTCCTACTACATACTACAGTGTTCGTTTTTTAAAACTAGAGTCTTTTTAAAAAATGATATAAAATGATATAATGTCTGGAATTTGCCTTAACATACTTTCACAAAGGAAAAAAAAACTTAAATGAAGAAACAAACGAAAAGCAGAATCAGGCCTGTAAATACAGAAAACCAACTGCTGATCGCCAGAAGGAAGGGGGATGGAGGGCTGGAAGACATGGGTGAAGGCGAGGGGAGGTACAGGCTTCCAGTTATGGAAGGAGTAAGTCATGGGGATAGAGCGATGATAATGTCACAGTGATGTGACGGGACAGAGATGGACAAGTTCACTACACTTGCAGTGAACACAGCACAATGGATAAAGTTGTCAAATCACTAAGCTGCACACCTGAAAGCAATGTAAGACTGTATGTCAACTATACTCAAAAAATAAGTAAGTAAATAAGTATTTAGCAACCCCCCTCACTGGAGACGTTTTTTGCAAAATTATGCAGGAATTCAAGACATTACCATTGGTACAGGCATTAACAGAAATGATTAAATGAAAAATTAGTTATAAATTAAATATGGCAATAATATATTAATGTTAATATATTAGTTATAAATTAAATATGATAAATTAATATGTGATGATAACATTTTCTCCATCAAATATTAATGCTCAAAGCTTATAAATATGTTCTGTATGTTGCTTCTGGGTAGGAAAGATGGCCTGGGAAATGCAAAAATGAATGCTATCTCATGAGAATTTCCAGGTCACTTAGATGGTGTACGTGTTTACTGAGACTGAATATTTGAAACTGAGTCTACCACAGAGTAAGCAGGCTACCTGGTTGTTCCAATGGCCAAGGAAATAATCACCAAGACTGTACTCTGTTTTAAAAATCTTCTGTTGGGCGCCTGGGTGGCTCAGTGGGTTAAAGCCTCTGCCTTTGGCTCAGGTCATGATCTCAGGGTCTGGGATCGAGCCCCGCATCGGGCTCTCTGCTTGGCAGGGAGTCTGCTTCCTCCTCTCTCTCTCTTTCTGCCTGCCTCTCTGCCTACTTGTGATCTCTGTCTGTCAAATAAATAAAAAAAATCTTTAAAAAAATCTGTTGCTGTTAAAGTGTCTTTTCGTGAATAATACTTAAGAGAAAGAAACTTGGTGTTGGTGCTTCCAGATTGTTTTCTTTCCCCTAATCTGAGCACAGAAGTGAATCTCTGTGTCCCAGAGGCCTCTGTCTCCTCCTGGAGCATCCGTGCAGTGAGCGCCTCAGCTGTCCTATCTGTCAGAGGACAGGAGTGTATCAGACGCAGCAGCGAGGGCACAGAGCTCTCGCGCTGCAGAACGTTATTTCGTCAGGGGCCGTCCTTCCATCTGACGGATCCCAGGACTCAGGAAGAGTCACTTGCTCTTGACTTTTTAATAATGTTTACAGGGTTAGGGAGGAAGCCCACTCAAACTGAAAAAAAAAAAGAGAGAAAATATGGAAAGGAGGACTGATACATTCGACTGAAATCCAAGAAAAATAAGCTGGGACCAAACCGGTATCACACAAACGCTGACATAATCTGAGAGTCATGTCCCCTATTCTACTTCATTGGTTTATTAAGTTTTTATTTCACTTCCAGTTAGCTAACAGTGTTCCATTAGTTTCAGGTGCACAAGTTACCGATTCAACACGTCCACGCATCAGGTGGTTCTCATCATGACAAGGGCGCTCCGCAATCCCCACCCTTAGGTCCCCCCATCCCTCCACCCCATCCATGTTCTATTTTAGAGGCAACAAACATTTTTAGCCCTAATATTTTGTAAAAGCATCATGGTCACCTAATCTAAGTCAAAGACTTTCCAAAACTTCTGAAGATTCTTTACTGAGTGGTTCTCAGCAAAGTTTGGGGATGTCTTCTGGCATGTGACCTACACTCTTGCGTCCCCCGTCTGTGTTCACTCTGCCCCATGAGCCCCCCACTCGATCTGTGGCACGGAGGCACTCACAGCTCTCTGGGCCTCTCTCTCCTTCCTCGCCTCTCAAAGGGCTCATTGTTCCATTTATGTGCATGCCTTCTATGTGCTCACCTCTATTAAGAGCATCATAACCCTGCATTGAAATTCTGTTTTCTTGTCTGTCTCCCTCAAACCACTATGAGCTTGTTGAGGCAAAGTTGTACCTTTAAACTTCACATAACTAGTGTCTAGCATCCAGCCCATACTAGGATCTACTAAATAATTAAATCAGAAGAAAGAGCAATCACCTTTAGGTACTTTTGTTTATCTTCATGTTTCCATTAAGAAGACTTTAAAAAATAGTGTGATGGTTAAAACAACCCCATTTGACTTCTGAAGCTACCTGTTAACCTTTTATAAGGTTTCAACCATTGCTCGTTTTAAAAAATGACATTTACTTGGAACAAGAGATCACCACCAACTCAGAATATCATCAGGCCTGTTCAATATTCCATTAACAGGACAAAGGAATGGAGCTACTTGTGGTCTGCAAAATCCAAGCGGGAAGGTAGGTAAGAACATCAAAAGCAAAAACAAATCAAATCAAATGCTAACACTTTGGCAGTAATTGGGGTTCATGGCCTCTTTTCCTTAAAGTGACCAGGAACTCCTGGTGACCAATAATAAGAAAGGAAGAAAGTGAAAACAATGAACTGTTTGGTTCACATCAACTTTCACAAAAGCTCTATCTTTAATATTTATTTTTTAGCAAGGGCATGGAGTCTAGTGTTGAGTGGGAGTTGGGATGGGCAGGTGTTTATTTTTTTTTATTTTTATTTTTTAAAGATTTTATTTATTTATTTGACGCAGAGAGATCACAAGTAGGCAGAGAGGCAGGCAGAGAGAGAGAGAGGAGGAAGCAGGGTCCCTGCGGAGCAGAGAGCCTGATGCGGGGCTCGATCCCAGGACCCTGAGATCATGACCTGAGCCGAAGGCAGCGGCTTAATCCACTGAGCCACCCAGGCGCCCCTGGGCAGGTGTTTAAAACTCGGGCAGTTCGGGACAAATTGACAGAGAATTCTCTGAGTTCCTTATTGCACAATGAAGTCCTACTCGTGTTCTGTTTTCACCTCAAGGCTTATTTAATACTTTCTAGAGCACATGGCAACAGAGAAAGGAAGCAAAGATTTACAAACGCCTTCCCATTAGATCATTTCTAGGTGCTGTGACGTTCTTGCACGTTCCTCGAGCACAGTGCACTCATGGGAAGCCGCCTGATCCACTTTTTAAAACTTCCCTGGAAGGATTTCTGCTGATGTCACGTTTTTTCAGGAAGGTGGCTGACAAGGTGCAAGTTGCCCTGGTTACCCACGTCACCTGGGCCTCAGAATTCCCTCACTAATGTCCAGTCTCCCAAAGCAAATGCTGAGAAATGCTGAAGTATTTTCAGTCTAAAAATTTCTATGATTCTAAGGCTGGATATACACTGCAACTAGCTGACTGGAGTATTTTATTTATTTCTTTATTTATTTATTTTGACTGGAGGATTTTAAGGGAAAAGAAAAGTCACATTGAACTTTGGTATCAAATCTAAACATTTACCTATGAACCAATTATTAAGGCCTACATTGTCTCTGAGAGAATTAGTGAGCTATAGTATTGGGGGCTCTTAAAATAAACTCAGTGGATGACAGAATGTACTTCAATTGGAGAAGACCAGGTCTTCTATCTCATTAAAACAAGTTGAATTTTGTAGGAGATTACTGTAAGCCTGGTCTCTATGTTAGTATTCGAACACTCAAAACTCAAAAGCTCAAAAAAAAAAAAAAAAAAAATCCTGCTAATGACTATTTGAAATTGTTCTGTGATTCTTATTAGTGCAGAGACATGCTCTCCTAAAAGGAATGTTTGAAAAGAAAGCTATGAGAAAATCAAATTGTCACACCAGAGAAATATGAAAAAATGTGTTTGCTCTGCGATGATCGCAAAGGATTTTCAAGACACTGAAACTGAAAAAAAAGGTTTCTCTGTTCTCTCATGTATGTCTTTTCAGCTAAAGGATGTGTTAATTTCCAACCTTGGGAATTCAGATTCGTGCAGAATAAGCTTTTCCCCAAACTGTGAGAAGTCCAAAATTAAAGACAACTATTCTTTTTCTGCTTAAGAAGAAAGTGCTGAATGTTATCTCAATCTTTGTGGCATCTCGGTGAGGTAAATATTTTGTCTTCATTTACAAGAGGACAAAACTGAGCTCAGTGAGGTCATATGACTTGTCCAATCAAGTAAGAGTCAGACTTAGGATTCACACCCAGGAGATTTAAAGCCTTTGTGATTCCAAAACACAGGCCACATACTGGGGGGAAAATAAGTTACTTTTTATTTGTCATCATAAAACTCTTGCTATCTTGAAACTCTCCTCCAGTATCTAAGCTACAGTTGTGTCATCATCACTGGTAGAGAAGAAGCTAGGGAGTTTGGATTATCAAGAATTTGGGGGCACTCTTGCAGGCTTTCATGTTATCTGAAGGGAAGACTTAGAAACATCTGTTCTGTATTTTGAGCAGATCTCGGACTTAGATATTGATAAACAGTTCGGTAAACTCTGTATATGCAATGAGAGGTTGTAGCTTCATTAACATGTCTCTGGCCACTTGTGGGCTGGACTTCTGTTTTGTTTCACAAAATTCTTCACAAAGATTCAGGATGTCAACTACGAAGGCAGGGGAATTTGAAAAATTTGGGGAACAGAGGCTTCATGCGTTCCTTGAAATTGCCAATTCACATACAAAGACTAACAACCTTTCTAATCTGTGAATAAAATAGCTAGTCTTAATTTCTGTTAATGAACTCTCTGAAGGAAGCACTGTTTCCAATATCTGTAATCTCTGACTTAAAACCAGGACAGGCAAGGAGGAGGTGCCCCCAAAATGTTTGCAGACTAAGTCAACGGATGCAATTTACAACTTACTATTTGCTAGGTTCTGGTATGGCAACAATGTTGCTCTTTGAATTAACATTCTAACAAAATTTCATAGAATTCAGAAAAACTTTGTGGACTTCATTTTTAGGGCTCTATGTTATTTAATCCCAAGACTTTCCAATTATTGATTTACCATTCTCTTACTGCTTAACCATATTTTCTCAAAGTTTTTGCTATAATAAATATTTTGGCAAACATCTTTGTGCAATATTATACTTTAAAGATCGATTTGACCTGGATTCTTCATGCTTCTTAGTGATCTTTCTGACAGGTAAGGTTCTGCTGAAGGCTTTGTAGAGAAAAAGGAAGGTTACCTTATTGCTCAGGTTCACGTTCGCATTTCTGCCGAGGAGCAGGGACACCATGTCCACGTGTCCTTCCTGAGCTGCAAGATGGACGGAAGCAATTCCTTGCCGGGTAACCGCATTTGCATCAGCACCATATTCCAGCAGAGTCGTCGCTATGTCCATCTGGTTCTTTTTGGCAGCGATGTGCAGCGGCGTATAACCGTTCTGTCAACACAAATCACTTGGTCACATGCCCAGGAAAGAGATAAAAATGCGTACAGTGCACTCTCAAATAGTATGCTTCCCTTTCTAGTGATTTTCTTCAATGGTTTAAAAACTCAGAATCACATAAGCAAACTGATAAATCGAGCTGTGCCATTAAAGTATTGCCCTCATCCCCCACATTCCTGAATCAGGAAATTATACTGTGGACAGTTTAATGCAAGCAAAACAGAGTGCCACTGGTTTTATAAAAGGAATGTAGAGTTCTTTCCTACCATGTTGGTAGGTGCTCAATAATTACTTGCTTTATTCAATTTGATAATGAGAAGAAACCCAAGTAGGAAACAATAAACACTATGGGCATGTTCAGAGCTGTTATTCTGTCTTCCAATTTTAGTATATGTGCTGCCGAAGCGAGCACTTATTCTGTCTTTAAAATATCCATAATGGTTATTTGTTGCTAACAAGCTGAAAAACGTAATGTTCATGGTAGTCCAGATGCTATTATCTACTCTCAGAGCCCTTTTGTTTTATTATTATTTCTTTTTGAGCAGGTTCCCAATGCAGGGCTCGAACTCATGACCCTGAGATCAAGACCTGAGCTGAGATCAAGAGTTGGATGCTTAACCGACTGCACCACCCAGGCACCCTCCTCTCATAGCCCCTTTGATTGCCTCCTTTACAAAACCCTAGTTTCTACGTTATGCTTCGGCTGAACTGGTTTCCCAAATAAGATACAGCTCATGTTTCTGTTTTTCGCCTCCCTCTTTCAAGAATGTTTATCCCCCACCAGGTCCTCAGGGCCAGCATTTTCCAGCCGAAGCTTCAGCTCAAGGGTCATATTCTCATGAAGTGTTTCTACACCCACTGAGCCTGACTGACTCTAATCAAAGTCTTGGAGATATTTAGTGGTGCTCTTTCCTTTCCACACTTGTGTCCTCTTCCTAAAACACAAATTTGTTGAGGGCAGGTATTGTGTCATATCCGTCTTTCTATCTCTATTAATGCCTCACGGTGACTGGTGAATCTTAGAATGTGAGTCAGACTTACTAGAACTTTCGGAACATTCTGGGATCCTCATCTTGGCTGACCCTTGGTGCTCAAGGTAGCGGTGACCTAAATTTCTTCAGCAAACTGTTAATTAGCTGTGTTTCAGGGTCCTTTAGAGTCCTTTGCTCTGAGAAAGAAAGGTCCCCTGTGCTAGGGAGGGGACCTTGTCCTGCCTTACAGTATTTTAAGAGAAACACGTGATTATATTTTGACTTGGGCATGACTATATATAATACAAAATATTATAAAATATGCAAATGAAAAGTTAGAATGACTTTTTTATAGAAAAGAAGGTTTAGAGAAAAAAAGATAGAATTTGTGGATTTATACTTGGGAAAATGATCCAAATCTAGACAACTATCAGTCGCACTCTTTCCAAGCAATACAGATGGGTCAGAATCAACACAGAGGACACTGGGGGCTGCGGAACCACTCACAGGCTAGCCTCTGCAATCAACCCTCATATTTTAAGTCACTAACATGTCCTAGGAGGACCGTGTTTCTCACTTGACAGACACTCTTCTTCTAATCAGTTGTAGAGGATTTAAGCTGTTGGGTATCAACCCATGTGAGTGGAAATGTGGCTTCCAGACTCTTCTGAAACCACCCTCTGCCAAATGGGATAGGCCAGGGTAGAAGATTTTATATCCCTATTTTTAGTTTGGACTTAGTGCCATCTGGAAACCCCAGCTGACCTGGGAAGCATTTGTCCCTCTGCACAGACACACCCTAAAGAAATTGCCTTCAGAGCCAAATGAAGGGCTTTGGACTGAGCCCAACTCTACAGCGAGTGACAGGAGGGGGAGGTCTGTTTCACTCCCATCCCCACCCCTGCCTAAAAGACAAAATTCACAAAACAGTGCTAAAATAGGACATCTGATTAGTCAATATGTCTAACACTGGCTAAACAGAGCGGTGACAGCAAGATAGTCTCAGTTTAGCTTCTTACCGAGCATCTTATTTCTATTTGCTTTTGCACGGACATAACCTTCACATTAGCCACTTTTCAAAAATTGAAGGCAGGTCAGTGTCCTCTGAGAGGTGATAATCATCTTGATTACTTTTAATTCCACCCCAAAATCCTAGGTTCTAAAGAACACTAATCAAGGGAAGCTCTGGCATTTCTGTAATGCATGTTGATTGCAGACAAGCTACTCATTACTACTGAGGGTTTTATTCTGAGCTCCATACCTGAGCTACAAAGTAAAGTATAAAGCATGGGGGAAACAACTGATGGTATTATTTTAGAAGGGGAAGTTCATGTCAGAAAGACTTAAAATGTGTTTCAAATAATAAACAAATAGTTCACCTTGAGACCTATAAGAAATTTTCTAAATTTCCTAAGTGCTTTCTAATTTCTGGAAAGCCAAATGATTCTTACTTGTCACGCTAAAGGGGACAGATACATTTATCAGAAAAGAAATAGAGATCCAACTACAGAATCATCTTAGATATTTTTTCCTCTTGATACAGAGGACAAAATGCTTGCCAAGTGTGCTTTTGCATTTCAAGATGAAAACAAAAGGAAATGTAATTTTAAATGACCCAAAGTAATATATATGATGCTTTATATTTTTTCTAAGAATTTTCACCATCTCTACAGTTCCACATCAATAGATGCATCGCACATTTTATGGAAGAGAAATCCGACAGATAACAAGCTGTGGCTCACTATCCCTTCCACAGGTGCCCAGGTTATGCCTGAATTCACTCCAATCCTCCTCCTAGTGCAGGGTCCTGCCTCAGGAAACAGATCTGGCTAAAATGGATTACACAAGCCTATCTCCTTTTCCAGCACCTTCCTATCTCTCCCATTACAAGATCACATTGTGTTTCTAAACACGTGTGTGTAAGAAAATATGTTGGCAACTCTACAAAAGAGAAGAAAAGGCAAGAAAACGTCACATATCCTAAGGACCAAGCCCATGAATGGAGGAAGAATTCACACACCGCAGTCACTACTGCCTCAGGCTCAAATCAAGCCTTACTGAAACTTTGTTCCTCCTTCTGCACCTCTACCAGATTCAGAAATGCTAAAGCTTCCCTGGGGTATGGGAGGCTATTTGCTGACCCTATATCATTCTCCCTTCCTTTACAAAAGCGCCTTGGTGCTATGCTGGGCTGAAAAACTACATTTCCCAGCTTCCCTTGCAGGAAGAGGCGGCCAATGGGAGGTAAGGAGAAAGGGCTGTATGGAGCTTCTGAGAATGCCCTGTAGTCTAACTTCTTTCCAGTTTATGGCTTAAAAGAAGGCCTGGCAATCTAGGCAACAACAAACTCTCAAAGGAAAGTAAAAAAAAAAAAAAAAAAAAAAGAAAAAAGAAAAAATCTGGAAACACTGACCCAACATCAACAACTGCCCATCTCCAGACTGCTTATAACCTGAGAAAAATAGAGCCACATCCATTTAAACCAGTCTCTTCCAGTCGATGAAGCCAATCCCTACCTGACAGAACAGGCTTTGCTCAGGCTCACTGCCCAGAAGAAGCTCCCGACAAGGATTGCTGCGGAGGAAAGTGGGTGGACACAGGGCAGAGCTACGCCTAAGGCTAACGGGCTACTAGAACTCTTCGCCGCTCTCTGTTAAAGATGTTCTGCAGACACGGAAACATGGAGGCTTGTTTGGCAAATACAAAGCAGGAGCCCAACGGAAATATACCAACTACTGACCTATTTCAGAGTTATTCGTGGACGGAAAGACAGAATGGATGGATGGAAGGGTGGACTGCACACATTTTGATTCATGTACTACTTTATGAATCTTGTCAATCCTAAACTGCCTGGCACAAGTTGTGTCAAAGCTATGACTCTCATGTGAGCACTGAATCGTTTGCTTATTAATTATTGACAGATTGACCACCAAGAAACTGTTTATTTTTTAATTATAATAAAAGTGGTCTGGGTTGAAAAGGATATTAAAATATACTGAAATGAAATAATCATTAAATTACACTGTAATTTTTTTCATTTTTTTCATTGGGATAAAATATACATTACATAAAACCTACCCTTGTCACCATTTTTAAGTGCATAGTCAATGGCATTAAGTACATTTCACATGGTTTTCCAAGCATTACCACCGTTCATCTTCAGATGAAAACGCTATCCATTAAATACCAACTCCCTGTTTCTTCTTCCCTTTGGTTGCTGGCAACTAACATTCTACTTTCTGTCTCTACATGACTGAAATCAGGCAATACTTGTCCTTTTGTGTGACTGGTTTATTTTACTCAGTATCGTGTCTTTGAGGCTCATTCACGCTGCAGCCTGGGCCAGAATTTCCTCCCTTCTTAAGGCTGAATAATATTCCACTGTATGTATACACCACATTTTATCTACCCATTCATTCTTCAATGGATAATTCCATTCCTTCCATCTTTTGGCTCTTGGGAATAATGCTATTCTTTCTTTCTTTCTTTCTTTTTTTTTTTTCCACTGTATTTTTTTTTCCATTTTATTTATTTTTTTCAGCGTAACAGTATTCATTCTTTTTGCACAACACCCATTGCTCCATGCAAAACGTGCCCTCCCCATTACCCACCACCTGTTCCCCCAACCTCCCACCCCTGACCCTTCAAAACCCTCAGGTTGTTTTTCAGAGTCCATAGTCTCTTATGGTTCGCCTCCCCTCCCCAATGTCCATAGCCCGCTCCCCCTCTCCCAATCCCACCTCCCCCCAGCAACCCCCAGTTTGTTTTGTGAGATTAAGAGTCATTTATGGTTTGTCTCCCTCCCAATCCCATCTTGTTTCATTTATTCTTCTCCTATCCCCCTACCCCCCCCATGTTGCTTCTCCATGTCCTCATATCAGGGAGATCATATGATAGTTGTCTTTCTCCGATTGACTTATTTCACTAAGCATGATACGCTCTAGTTCCATCCACGTCGTCGCAAATGGCAAGATTTCATTTCTTTTGATGGCTGCATAGTATTCCATTGTGTATATATACCACATCTTCTTTATCCATTCATCTGTTGATGGACATCTAGGTTCTTTCCATAGTCTGGCTATTGTAGACATTGCTGCTATAAACATTCGGGTACACGTGCCCCTTCGGATCACTATGTTTGTATCTTTAGGGTAAATACCCAGTACTGCAATTGCTGGGTCATAGGGTAGTTCTATTTTCAACATTTTGAGGAACCTCCATGCTGTTTTCCAGAGTGGTTGGACCAGCTTGCATTCCCACCAACAGTGGAGGAGGGTTCCCCTTTCTCCACATCCTCTCCAGCATCTGTCATTTCCTGACTTGTTAATTTTAGCCATTCTGACTGGTGTGAGGTGATATCTCATTGTGGTTTTGATTTGTATTTCCCTGATGCCGAGTGACGTGGAGCACTTTTTCATGTGTCTGTTGGCCATCTGGATGTCTTCTTTGCAGAACTGTCTGTTCATGTCCTCTGCCCATTTCTTGATTGGATTGTTTGTTCTTTGGGTGTTGAGTTTGCTAAGTTCCTTATAGATTTTGGATACTAGCCCTTTATCTGATATGTCGTTTGCAAATATCTTCTCCCATTCTGTCAGCTGTCTTTTGGTTTTGTTAACTGTTTCCTTTGCTGTGCAAAAGCTTTTGATCTTGATGAAATCCCAATAGTTCATTTTTGCCCTTGCTTCCCTTGCCTTTGCCGTTGTTCCTAGGAAGATGTTGCTGCGGCTGAGGTCGAAGAGGTTGCTGCCTGCATTCTCCTCAAGGATTTTGATGGATTCCTTTCTCACATTGAGGTCCTTCATCCATTTGGAGTCTATTTTCGTGTGTGGTGTAAGGAAGTGGTCCAATTTCATTTTTCTGCATGTGGCTGTCCAATTTTCCCAGCACCATTTATTGAAGAGGCTGTCTTTTTTCCATTGGACATTCTTTCCTGCTTTGTCGAAGATGAGTTGGCCATAGAGTTGAGGGTCGATTTCTGGGCTCTCTATTCTGTTCCACTGATCTATGTGTCTGTTTTTGTGCCAGTACCATGCTGTCTTGATGATGACAGCTTTGTAATAGAGCTTGAAGTCCGGAATTGTGATGCCACCAACTTTGGCTTTGTTCTTCAATATTCCTTTGGCTATTCGAGGTCTTTTCTGGTTCCATATAAATTTTAGGATTATTTGTTCCATTTCTTTGAAAAAAATGGATGGTATTTTGATAGGGATTGCATTAAATGTGTAGATTGCTTTAGGTAGCATAGACATTTTCACAATATTTATTCTTCCAATCCAGGAGCATGGAACATTTTTCCATTTTTTGGTGTCTTCCTCAATTTCTTTCATGAGTACTTTATAATTTTCTGTGTATAGATTCTTAGTCTCTTTGGTTAGGTTTATTCCTAGGTATCTTATAGTTTTGGGTACAATTGTGAATGGGATTGACTCCTTAATTTCTCTTTCTTCAGTCTTGTTGTTGGTGTACAGAAATGCAACTGATTTCTGTGCATTGATTTTATATCCTGACACTTTACTGAATTCCTGGACAAGTTCTAGCAGTTTTGGAGTGGAGTCTTTTGGGTTTTCCACATATAGTATCATATCATCTGCGAAGAGTGATAGTTTGACTTCTTCTTTACCAATTTGGATGCATTTAATTTCTTTTTGTTGTCTGATTGCTGAGGCTAGGACTTCTAATACTATGTTGAATAGCAGTGGTGATAATGGACATCCCTGCCGTGTTCCTGACCTTAATGGAAAAGCTTTCAGTTTTTCTCCATTGAGAATGATATTTGCGGTGGGTTTTTCATAGATGGCTTTGATAATATTGAGGTATGTGCCCTCTATCCCTACACTTTGAAGAGTTTTGATCAGGAAGGGATGCTGTACTTTGTCAAATGCTTTTTCAGCATCTATTGAGAGTATCATATGGTTCTTGTTCTTTCTTTTATTAATGTGTTCTATCACATTGATTGATTTGCGGATGTTGAACCAACCCTGCAGCCCTGGAATAAATCCCACTTGATCGTGGTGAATAATCCTTTTAATGTACTGTTGAATCCTATTGGCTAGTATTTTGGCGAGAATTTTTGCGTCTGTGTTCATCAAGGATATTGGTCTGTAGTTCTCTTTTTTGGTGGGATCCTTGTCTGGTTTTGGGATCAAGGTGATGCTGGCCTCATAGAATGAGTTTGGAAGTTTTCCTTCCATTTCTATTTTTTGGAACAGTTTCAGGAGAATAGGAATGAGTTCTTCTTTAAATGTTTGGTAGAATTCCCCTGGGAAGCCGTCTGGCCCTGGGCTTTTGTTTGTTTGGAGATTTTTGATGACTGTTTCAATCTCCTTACTGGTTATGGGCCTGTTCAGGTTTTCTATTTCTTCCTGGTTCAGTTGTGGTAGTTTATATGTCTCTAGGAATGCATCCATTTCTTCCAGATTGTCCAATTTGTTGGCGTAGAGTTGCTAATAGTATGTTCTTATAATTGTCTGTATTTCTTTGGTGTTAGTTGTGATCTCTCCTCTTTCATTCATGATTTTATTGATTTGGGTCCTTTCTCTTTTCTTTTTGATGAGTCTGGCCAGGGGTTTATCAATCCTATTGATTCTTTCAAAGAACCAGCTCCTAGTTTCATTGATTTTTTCTATTGTTTTTTTGGTTTCTATTTCATTGATATCTGCTCTGATCTTTATGATTTCTCTTCTCCTGCTGGGTTTAGGGTTTCTTTCTTGTTCTTTCTCCAGCTCCTTTACGCATAGGGTTAGGTTGTGTACTTGAGACCTTTCTTGTTTCTTGAGAAAGGCTTGTACCGCTATATATTTTCCTCTCAGGACTGCCTTTGCTGTGTCCCACAGATTTTGAACTGTTGTGTTTTCATTATCATTTGTTTCCATGAATTTTTTCAATTCTTCTTTAATTTCCTGGTTAGCCCATTCATTCTTTAGAAGGATGCTGTTTAGTCTCCATGTATTTGGGTTCTTTCCAGCTTTCGTCTTGTGATTGAGTTCTAGCATCAGAGCATTGTGGTCTGAAAATATGCAGGGAATAATCCTAATCTTTTGATACCGGTTGAGACCTGATTTGTGACCCAGGATGTGATCTATTCTGGAGAAGGTTCCATGTGCACTAGAGAAGAATGTGTATTCTGTTGCTTTGGGATGAAATGTTCTGAATATATCTGTGATGTCCATCTGGCCCAGTGTGTCATTTAAGGCCTTTATTTCCTTGTTGATCTTTTGCTTGGATGATCTGTCCATTTCAGTGAGGGGAGTGTTAAAGTCCCCTACTATTATTGTATTATTATTGATGTGTTTCTTTGATTTTGTTATTAATTGGTTGATATAGTTGGCTGCTCCCACGTTAGGGGCATAGATATTTAAAATTGTTAGATCTTCTTGTTGGACAGACCCTTTGAGTAGGATATAGTGTCCTTCCTCATCTCTTATTATAGTCTTTGGCTTAAAATCTAATTGATCTGATATAAGGATTGCCACCCCAACTTTCTTCTGATGCCCATTAGCATGGTAAATTGTTTTCCACCCCCTCACTTTAAATCTGGAGGTGTCTTCGTGTCTAAAATGAGTTTCTTGTAGGTAACATACTGATGGGTTTTGTTTTTTTATCCATTCTGATACCCTGTGTCTTTTGATTGGGGCATTTAGCCCATTAACATTCAGGGTAACTATTGAGAGATATGAATTTAGTGCCATTAGTAGCCTGTAAGGTGACTGTTACTGTATATTGTCTCTGTACCTTTCTGATCTACTACTTTTAGGCTCTCTCTTTGCTTAGAGGACCCCTTTCAATATTTCCTATAGAGCTGGTTTGGTGTTTGCAAATTCTTTCAGTTTTTGTTTGTCCTGGAAGATTTTGACCTCTCCTTCTATTTTCAATGATAGCCTAGCTGGATAGAGTATTCTTGGCTGCATGTTTTTCTCGTTGAGTGCTCTGAATATATCATGCCAGCTCTTCCTGGCCTGCCAGGTCTCTGTGGATAAGTCTGCTGCCAATCTAATATTTTTACCATTGTATGTTACAGACTTCTTTTCTCGGGCTGCTTTCAGGATTTTCTCTTTGTCACTAAGACTTGTAAATTTTACTATTAGGTGACGGGGTGTGGACCTATTCTTGTTGACTTTGAGGGGGGTTCTCTGCATCTCCTGGATTTTGATGCTTGTTCCCTTTGCCATATTAGGGAAATTCTCTCCAATGATTCTCTCCAATAGACCTTCTGCTCCCCTCTCTGTTTCTTCTTCTTCTGGAATCCCAATTATTCTAATGTTGTTTCGTCTTATGGTGTCACTTATCTCTCGAATTCTCCCCTCATGGTCCAGTAGCTGTTTGTCCCTCTTTTGCTCGGCTTCCTTATTCTCTGTCATTTGGTCTTCTATATCACTAATTCTTTCTTCTGCCTCATTTATCCTAGCAGTGAGAGCCTCCATTTTTGATTGCACCTCATTAATAGCTTTTTTGATTTCAACTTGGTTAGATTTTAGTTCTTTAATTTCTCCAGAAAGGGCTTTAATATCTCCAGAGAGGGTTTCTCTAATATCTTCCATGCCTTTTTCGAGCCCGGCTAGAATGTTCAGAATCGTCATTCTGAACTCTTGATCTGACATAGTACCAATGTCTGTGTTGATTAGGTCCCTAGCCTTCGGTACTGTCTCTTGTTCTTTTGTTTGTGGTGATTTTTTCCGCCTTGTCATTTTGTCCAGATAAGAGGATATGAAGGAGCAAATAAACTACTAATAGGGTGGCAAAGACCCTGGAAAAATGCGCTGTAACCAAATCAGAAGAGACCCCAAATTGTGGGGGGGAGAAAGGGGATAAAAAACAGGTTCTGAAAAAAAAAAGAAAAAAAAAAAAAAAGAAAAGAAAAAAATTTAAAAAATAAAACAAATAAAAAAATATAAAAAAGAAAGAAAAAATATATATATTTAGATGAACTAGTCAAAAAACGTTAAAAAAGAAAAGGGTAAAAGTTTTAAAAAATTTAGCAGAAGAAGAAAAAAGAAAAAAGAAAAAAAAATTGAAAAAGAAAAAAAAATTGAAAAAAGAAAAAAAAATTGAAGTAGCCGCAAGACTAAAGAATCATGGGGAGAAAGCCATGAGTTCCGTGCTTTGCTTTCTCCTCCTCTGGAATTGCTCTGCTGTCTTAGGAATTGAATCTGCTTTCTCCTTGATAGACGAACTTCGTCCTGGCTGGATATTTTGTTGATCTTCTGGGGGAGGGGCCTGTTGTAGTGACTCTCAAGTGTCTTTGCCCGAGGCGGGATTGCACCGCCCTTACCGGCGGCCGGACTAAGTAATCGGCTCGGGTTCGCTTTTGGGAGCTTCTGTTCCCTGAACGCTTTCCGTAGAGTTCCGGAGGACGGGAATGAAAATGGCGGCCTCCCAGTCTCCGGCCCGGAGGAGCCGAGAGCCTGGGGCCCCACTCCTCAGTGCGCCCCCAGAGGACAGCACCCAATCACTCCCGTATCCCCAGCCTCTAGCCACGCTCCGAGCTCACCCAGCCCGCGACCAGTTCAAGGTAACCCCGAGCTGAGAGTTCAGTCCTCGGCTCTGTCTTTGCAGCCGGTTTCTCCGTTCTAATACCTGCGAGCTCTCCGACACTCCGACACCCCCGATCCTTCTGTGACCTTGCGGGGCCTGGGGCCACGCTGGCCCCACGTGGGCTTCACCCCGGTTTAGCCCCTGGAGCAATGTCCCTCAGTGGAACAGACTTTTAAAAGTCCTGATTTTGTGCTCCGTTCCTCCGCCGCTTGCCGGGAGCCGGCCCCTCCCCCCGCGGTCTATCTTCCCGTCGTTTTAGATTCACTTCTCCGCCAGTCCTACCTTTCAGAAAGTGGTTGATTTTCTGTTTCTAGAGTTGCTGTTCTTCTTCTCTTCGCTCTCCCGTTGGATTTGTAGGTGTTTGCAATGTTTAGATAAGCTATCGAGCTGATCTCCTGTTACCTGATGTAGTCTCAGGCTGCTACTTCTCCGCCATCTTCTTCACTGTATTTCTTTTTTTTTTTTTTTTTTTTTTTTTGAAGATTAAGTCTCTACCAGAAGTCAAGGCATGGCTTTATGATGGGGAAAAATGTTTGTCAGGATCAGAAACTATGGGGGGAAGCCACATTTAGATGAAAAGCAAATTTAGGGGTATGATTTTGAATTCTAGACCTCACCAGGTACAATTCTGGAGAGGATGGGATAGGAGATAATTAAGACATATAGGTGAAGAGTTTCTGAGGAGAAATATCTGTCAAAGTTAACCTACTCCCTAAAAGAAGGTACCTAAAAACTTTCTCTTTTAAAATCTCCAAAGCATTCTGGAACATCCCCATTCAGATCTGATCACAACCCATTTGATTGAAACACTAAGGTTAACAGAGAGCCCTAAAGATGCCCCAAAATAGCAGAGTCAAAAAACCCCCAAAACGTAAAATGCTTTAAAATGCTAAAAGTTCCTTCAACAGCAGCGTTTAGGAAAAGCACTGGGCAGCATTATGTAGCGGCATCATTCTAGTTTTCTTAGATCGTAGTCGTCTGCTCAACAACAGAGAGCCTATTAAACCAATAGCACTCAATTAACCTATCTTTAAGTAAACTCTTCTTTATGATTTGCTTCCCAAATCAGCATGTCCGGCTAATTAGAAAGCCACACGCCCTACGTAGCTCTTTTCTGAGAAATGTAGGTTGTGTACTAGTCAGAAATGCTCTAACAAGAGGAATAAAGATTCCCCTTAGGAATAATAAAAATAGATAAATAAAACTCCCAACCTATTTTATTAAACAGAAACAAACAACTTGGAGGCAATGTTTCACGGCCAGGAAAATATAAGGCGTATTTTATAACTTTGACAACTCAGACTTTCTTATTCCCTCAGGCCATGCTGATGTTTTTAATCTGACTGAAGAGTACCTCAACTTCTTTTCCTCCACAGGCCCCAGGATGTCCTGGATTTTTAAGGAAAATCTACCGGCAAGTGAGTATTTATTGAGCATCTGCCACATTACTGACCAAATAGCTGAAGGCACAGAGTTCTGGAGGCCCTTCTATGTCTGTGGCTTTTCCGTGATGTCTAAGGTGGAGAGTGCACCATGAGCAGCAAAAGGGATGGACGACAGAGACCAGCGGACCCCGCCCGCCAGCCTCCCCAGGCAGGCCAATCCCAGGTACCTTTGCGGCCGCGTGAGGTGAGGCTCCTTGGTCCAAAAGCAGGAGGGCCACTTTCTGGTTATCGTAATGTGCAGCCACATGCAGTGGAGTTAGCCCGCTCTGAAAACACGTGCAGAAACAACAACCACGGTCAAAAGTGTCTTAACACCAGAGGCCTAGATGTGGGAGATGGGATTAGTATGGGTTCAACACGGAGTGCAATTTACATGCCAGATTCCACAATGCTTGGACCCCGGCATTCACCTTCCTATATCCAAAGGGCTCTTCATCCTATGAGACTTAATTAACTCGGGACTAGTCATAATTTGGGTGGCTGTTGGTGAAGGAGCAAAGGCTGGTTTGGTTACCCTGGAAGTGGCCTGAGGGCAGTCGGCTCCATACCTTCCCAGCAGCGTCTGGAGAGGCACTTTTCTGTAGCAGGAGGTTGGCTACTTCCAGCTTCCCATACTTTGCTGCCACATGAAGGGGAGTAAATCCTTTCTGAAAGAAGAACCATAAAAATAATGAACAACAGAAATGACACAAAGGCGTTGCTTTCCTGGAACCAATAAATTATTCTAACAATGAAGCACAGTTAAGCCTGCATTGACGGACCCGCACAGGACGATGACAGCCCGGGTCCCTTTATCAACAAGGAGGATCAGGAGTTTTCATCTTCTTGACTGAGCCACCACATGCCACTAACTCTGGGACTTCTGAGGCATCTGACCAGGACGATGGTGGAGAGCTGGGTCTGGGGTGTACTCCTGCTTGTGTTTTAGGGTTTCACATTTTGGGAAGAATAGGTTACTGGGTCTCAGGCCCAGTTTGGATTTGGAGGGCTTGGGAAAATCCAGGACAAGTCTGGACCTCCTGTGATCTCACGTCACCAGACTGGAGCCTTTTGCGTCCACTTCTTCAATTTCTGCGTGTATACACATTGTCTTTTGCTCTGCCCCAGTCCTCAGGAGTCAGAGATTCTCGAATCTTAGCTACCACAGGTGGACTGAGTAACAACACATGGTTCCAGCCCAGTAAATCTGCCAGAGTTGGGTACTGAGAATTGAGTACCTGCTCTTGCTTGCTACCTGCTCCCACAAGGATCTGGAGATCCACCAGTCCATCAGCATGCGCTGCTATGGAGGGTCCCAAGCATGAGTCAGAGACTGGAGGGTCATCAGCACATCTGACCTCATGAGACTAAAGCTGACTAGAGCCAACGGGCAGCTGGCACACTGGAAGGTCTGGGGCACTCAAAACCTAATCCCCACTCACTCTGTTTCACATATTAAATGATATCCAGAAACTGTGCATCTCAGTTCTACTGAGGAGCCTAAAGAATTATAGGGGTAAAGTTGGAGGCAGTCTTCGTTTATTCAGATAGTTTTCCAAGGACTGACGATTACTGTAATTGGCGTGTGTATAGATCACACTTCTCTGCATCCAAACAGGAGAGTGAAACACCCATTTCTAGCTTTCTCAGACATGCCATAGGCCAATTCATCTATCAGACTCGCTAGGTTTACATAGCGCCACCAAAATGTTAGCTCTAAATTTTGCAACCTGCACCCGCAGAGCGACTGAGTGATAGGTTATTGCTCGAAGGCATCGGAGTGGAGATTTTAAACATCAGACCATTAATCACACAAGACAACAGCAACAAAAGAGTAACAACAAACAAAAAGGACCCAAGAGATACCCACCTTCTGATCTGAAAGTGGTTTAGATATGTGGCCTCAGTTGTAAGGAGGATGGCTTTTGGGAGACACAGCAGGATTCCAAGACTCACTTTCCTACCTTTGTTGTTATGGAGAGAGATGCGCCATGATCCAGAAGGAATGCAGCTACATCCTCATGTCCCTCCCGGGCCGAGAGGTGGAGCGGGGTGTACCCAGAAGTCGTGGCTGCATTTGGAGATGCTCCTTGCTGTAACAGCTGTTGCACGATATCTGCCTTCCCCAGTCGGGCGGAAATGTGCAGTGGGGTTTGGTCATCCTTAAGTGGCAAGGCAGAAAAACAAGGCTGATTAGTTGAGAAAACAATGGTGACATTGTGAAACATTCAGAAAACTTTGCTTGGTATCAGAGGCTACCTTCAATGCCTTTCGAGTAACCTATTAGTTTGAAAACTGTGAGAAGCAGTTCTGTCTGTAAATTAACCCACTACCACCTGCCACACTTTACCAAAATTTTAACCTCCAATGGTTCCGTTTTGGGGAGAGAAGGGAATGAATCCTAGTAAAACTCAAATAACTGAGAAGGTATTTTGCCTCCGCCAGCTGTTAGGCCCTCAAATGGAGTGAATTCTTGTATTGGTGCCACCCTGTCATAGTCAAAAGTAGAGGGGGTGGGGTGGGCAGCACAGGGTTGTGCAGGCAGATCTGCACAAAGGCTCCCTGCCAAGGGGGCTGAACGCCAGCCCACCCTCTGCTTGTCAAGTGGTACATTCAGGGCATGGGCGGGATCTGCCTCCCGTAGAAGGGCCCCTTATTATAATTCACCCCCAGGCAAGAGGCACCAAATCTTGCACCCTTAGGATCTTATCCCCAAGGGGGAGAGGTGTCTTTTTTTAGTTTGCCCAATGATGCCCTGTGGGGCCATCGTTTTTCCACTGGCCATCCCATCTCCAAAAGGAAATCCCACACTTGAATGGGAAAAAAGTTCAGGTAAGTGCTTCCTGTAGGGAAGGTGGACAGAAGAGGCTGGAGCACAGGAGACGGCTTTGAAGAGAAAAGTAAGATGAGAGTCAAGGCCAAAGCAAGAGGGTCTATGTAGGAAGTGGAAGAGGAATTGGGGCACCACAGGAAGAAGAGTACTGAAACCAGAACAAGATAATTGCTGCAGAAAGATCTCCCATAATTCTCCTTTGGCCGCCACCACCACTGCACATTTGCTGAGCATCTATATGTCCCAGGCTCTGTGCTAAGTACTCCACCTACATTCATTCATTCATCATCACACCAATCTTATCACCAGCAACTATCAGGATTCTCAGTTTCTGTATGAAGAAACTCGGAAAAGAAATGTGCCATGGAGATGTTAATTCATTGCCCAACATTACAGGGCTGGGAGGTGGTGGATCAAGATTCAAACCCAGGCAGTCTGGCTGAGGAAGTCAGGTTCTTAATCATGATACATACTGCCTCCTTATTGAAATCATCACTATGAATTCTGTCCTCCATTTCAGCTTGTGGGTTAACCATTCTCTGGGTACAATGCTTGGTATGGAACCAACAACACTCAGAAAATGTGAGGTTTCTTATAATCCGTGGTAGAGTATAGCCTTTCTTATCCATGGCTCTTTATTGATGAAGCAGATTGAACCAATCTCTTTAGATCAGGGGTGAGAAACTACAACCCAGGGGCCAGATCCAGTTGCTGCCTGTGTTTATAAATAAAGTTTTATTGGAAACAGACACGCCCATCTGCTTATATAGTATTGCCTATGGCTGCTTTTTGCTCTAGAATGTCAGAGCTGAGCAGCTGTGGCTGAGATGGTGCATCTGGCAAAGCCTAAAATATTTACTCTCGTCCCTTTAACAGAAAAGGTCTCCAGATCCTCTGTAAAATGCACCAAGTGGCACCCCAGTCTATTGGACACTCAGAGTGTGTGTCTGCTGCTCAGAATGTTACAACCTTTGTGCTCATCTGCAGATTTCATGCTTACAATGATCTAGTTGTGTTTGTTCCCACACTAGTATGTTTGTACTAGTCACTTTACTACTTTGTGCTACATTTGCACTAATTAATTATACAATCACAATATGTTAGCAGGTAAAATATGAGTATGAAAGGGAAGGCTCAATTTTTCCCTAAGAATACTAAGTTGAAAGCTTTGGAGAGTGTTGATAGAAGTTGAGAAAAAACAACTGTGATCAAATCAGATGCAGGTGAGACAGCTAAATACACTGGGGGAATATTATAAAAGTATAGAAATATTCTGCATACAAACTGCTTCATGCATGTCTTGGTTTTCTCTCTACCTAACCTGAAACTGGAAACCATAGACCATGCAAATAAATGGCAAATAAATGTACATTTATATACGAAGGTTAAATTAAGCGGTTAAGGAATTTATGTATTTATTTACGATTCCTGACCTGAATTGCCATCTTGATAACCAGACCAAGTGACAGGTAGTGGGTGACAGGTAAGTGGGTTTCTTCTAGAAGTTAAACACCAGGCAGAGAATGAAGCACTCAAACTCAAATTCTTCTATGTAAAGGCCCATCCCTGAAACTATTCCGATTTAAGTCTCAAGGTTTATGGCTTCACAAATTATGAAGAAAAAGTAAAAACTTCCTTTTTTCCTTTTATGACTGTGACCAGTGACACAGAAGTCAACCAAAAGATTTCAGTCGCGCTTCTGAACTGTGCTTGTTCTAGAAGCTTTGGGCCTAAGCCTTTCTCTATGGAGTGTGAAGAACTCTGGACCAAGTCTCAGTTTGGTTCCAAATCTACTAGGGGCTAACAATATGCCAAGGACACAGAGTTCTTTCTGGCACAAAGTTCTTGTTCCATTTAATTTTGTCAAATAATTGAATGGACAAATGTGTTGGGATTTTTCTTTTTCTTTTCTTTCTTTTTCTTTTTTTTTTTTACAATATCACATGGATAGAACTTTCGTCCTTACTTTATAAAAGTATTCCTGGAAGAAAGCATGCATGCGTTTAAAGGCTGTAATAAAATCAGGGTTTTTTTCCCTCAACAGCACATGCTTTCATGGGTTGCACGTACCTTGGCTTTAGCTTCTACCTGAGCTCCGTCTTGCACCAGATACCTCACGACTTCAGCTTGACCAGATCGCGCCGCCATGTGCAATGCCGTTTCTCCTCTCTGGAGAACAGGAGCCAAAGGTAATTAACTACAGCTCTCGAGAAGGGTGGCATATTTTATTTGCATAAAGCTTATGATGGAGGGTTTTTTCTTTTCTTTCTTTCTTTCTTTTTTTTTTTTTTTTGGTAAAAAATAGTCCCAAGTACTTCCTTATCGAAAATGAGGAAGGACAGGAAATTGAATACTCAAGAAGTTCACATCCACCTGATTCATGATGGAAGGGCTGCTGTAACAGTGGGGAGCCCAGTCTCTGGCAGTATCAGCAGTGTTGCTCCGTGTGGCCCCCAGAGGGCTTGACAGGTGAATGCTCACCAGAGCCAAGCACGAGAGGAAATGAGCGAAGGCGGCAGCCAGGGACTGCTCCACGACAGAGCCCCCCCCCACACCCACCCCTTGCCCACGGCGGTGGGGGGGGTGGGGCACTGCTGCCTGACACGTGGAAGGCTTTGGTAGCCGGTAGCCGAGCAGGATGCCAACCCTGGCAGGCCACATCTTCCTCTTTTTCAAAAGCAGTGGTAGTTTGGATATTTGCGTATACTTCTTAAGCCTGGCCCCCCAAATCAGAATTGCAGAACAAAACAAAACAAAAACCCAAATCTGCAAGGGCACTATAGACACACCTTAGGGCCAGACTCAGTTGCAGGCTGTTGGTTTGCTCTCTCTGCTTTACCTCAGCACAACAATATCCTAGTCTGCACATTATCCCACGGGGCCCTCCTTGTCACTGGACTCCTCCAACCCAACCATTCCCCCATTTTCACCAAAAGAACCGAATTCAGATCATCTGTTCATTTATTTAATAAACAATGAAAATATTTTTAAAAAATGGATAGATAGAAACAAATAGTCATAGAAATCAAATGATTCTGGCACCCACCCACAAATTCCTTTTCTAAATCAAGCCTTGCTTTACAGGATAGCCACCTCCCTAGCAGGATATACAAAGACACATTCACGTGTAACTTGTTACTGTGTTTACTGGAAAGGCATCCGGGATAGAGTTTACTGTATTATCCAGGGTCCTCTTAATGAAGGGAAATCTTCTCTCTCTGGCATTAGTTACAGAAAAGATTACCTGTCAGCTGAGAAGCTGGTCTGTATCTTGTGCATGTGCTGATGTGGGCTCCGGAAGACAGAGAGCCTTACTGGAAGCCCACCGTCAGCGGGAGCGTGTGGACCTTGTGGCTGGCCCTCGCTGTGCCAGCGTGTGGTTTATTTGACTGTTAATGCTGTGGTGCTCATGAGTCCAACCAGGTTCTTAGGCTTGTGGTCTGTTATGCTAATAACACTATGGTGTCTAACTTAAAGTCCTGTAAGATAATGTTAAATGCCACACGCAGATCTAGGGTCAGAAGTCACTTCTCTGATACTTACTCTGAAATGAGTCTTATGGTTCTGCAGAGCAATGATTAGTGTGGAAAAACAATACCATCCAATGATCTATGAACATGGATTTGCTGTAACCGTGGCTTTGCTATAACATGGTCAAGAACACTAATGAGAAAAATCATTTTGATTTACTTGCAATTATGATAACGGAGATTTGAGGTGCTTCCTCAAGATGAAACACTAAATGCTTCTATTGTTAAAAAGACAAAAAAAATCTTCCGCTCTACTAAAGCTATTTTTTAGAGTATAATATCCAATAGTAACATATCTGTGAGGTCAATGCACACAACCCATAAATCTTAATGTTTTGCGATCAGCTAGCGATTGAACAGATCTTGCCTTCGAAATAAAGGAACGCACAGGTATTCTTAAATTTTGTCTTTTAAGCAGTAAATAGTAATTAGCAAATAGTAATTAACCTATTATAATAAAAATAAGTAAATAAGAACAATCTTCACCAGTTTCTGAAATACTCATAATTGGACCTTCTTTCTTGGAAGGATACTTACCACATTGGTGGTGTTTGGAGAGGCTCCATGATGCATTAGTTGTGATACGATATTTACATGCCCCATGAAGGCAGCAACATGGATTGGGGTAAGGCCCGACTAGGAAGAAAAGAGGGAAATGCTGGTTTGTGATCTTATCATAAAAAGGTTTTGTCTGCCTGCCTCCCTGCGGCCCTCCACCCACCCACCTTAATAGAACCACTTGAGTGTTCAGATCAAAGACACCAGGGCCCTGCCTATTATTGGCACAGATTCAATAAGATAAACATATCAGGACACGATCATCTTTTCCTTAAAGCAGGTTCGGTGATTATGAAAGACCTACGTCATATCCACTAAAGAAGAAAAAATTCATATATTTTATAAAGATCAATGAGAAAAAATTAGAGAAAAATGACTTAAAGTTTTTTTTCCCTTTGCTACCAAACCTTCTTTATCCATATAACTGTGTGTGTGTGTGTGTGTGTCTAAGGGGGGTACTTAATGCTTGTTCTAATAAACAAGCAAATCAGCATTAAATCTTTAATCAATTTTTTAATTTTATGAATATTATAAATTAAGGTGACATAATTAAGGCAAATAATACAAAGGTCACTAGACTAGACTTTAAATGTTGTTTGTCTCTAATCCTACACACACACACACAGCCATAACACTCGTGCTTTGTATGTGAAATGATGCCACTTACAATTTTTTAGAATTTCATTCCACTTGCAACATGCACAGAGTCATTTGGTAAAAATATTTAACATGGCTAGAAAAAGCTTTTTTTTTTTTTAAAGAGAGTGAGAAGGAGATACCAATCTCAAGAGAAATTTGAGAAATGTAAAAAAAAAATATGTGAAAGGAACTCTGCCTAATAATAGTGAGAAAAAAGGCAGAAGAGAAATAATTCTGGTTGTCCCACCTTCAGAGAGTGGCAACCGAGGGAACCAGGGAAAATCTTTGTGTTGTAATTTGGCACTTTTCTCCATCAGCAGGGGGAGTCCTTAGAACACGTGCAGGGCCAAGCCCTCATCTCAGTCTGCCCTGCCTTTGGGAGCTCTGCGGAAGTACAGGACTGGCAAGAGCCCCTTCTCAGGGGCTGACATCTCTGGATATTTATTCAAACATCAGTCCAAAAAATTTGATCGCAGAACGCACTCTGACTTTAAAAATGGTTGCTGCGCACTGAGAATAAGCTTTTAAAATCACAGGTGCCATAATGAAGCCGTAAGAGTGAAGAAAGAATAAAGCAGTAATAACATTTTCAACCATTTAATCATGTTAAAATTGTGTCACAAATCAAGGCAAGTATTTCATTTGCAGATAAGAAACTCAGGCAAGCAACAGTCACTAAGATAGATCTCAAACTTTCTATTTGCTTCCAATGCTACAGTCTTTACTGATGCATTCAACAAACCTTTACTAAACGCCCTACACTGTGTTGCTGGCATCTACAGACCAGTGGGGATCAGCCTGTGCCCATGGAGCCTAGACTCTCTGGGGGCAGGAGAGCAGCTAGGTCATACATGCTTTGCTGGGAGAAGGCAGTCTGCAGGGGAGCTCCTAGACTAGGCCAGCGGTGAGGGATTTCCTGGAGAAGGTGGCCCCCGACCCATCCTGGCGGGTGTGCAGGATTGGCCGAGCAAAGCAGGGGTGACACATGGAGGGTGCAGAGATAGGGAGGTGAATGAAAGGGTGTCCAGTCTAAGGAATTGTCATGGCTGGCATCTGGGGAGACCAGAGCACTGGGGGTGGAGTAGGGATGGGGAGTCCGGCGGGGGCAGGGGTGGCCAAGCCTGGTTTGCTGTCTTGCAGGCTCAGCACTGGTCCTGGTGGAACATTCCTCTGAGTTCCATGTCAGTTGGTACAACAGAAACCTAAAGCTAGTCCTTTATTAACTTCAGCAACTCTGCATGTCATTCATTCTGAATTTGGAGAGAGAGAAGTGTTCAGTTTACAAACACCCAGAAGTTGGAGTATACCTTGGCAAAGTTGACATTATGCACCAGATAATTCTTTGTGGCAGAAGGCTGGCCTGTATACACTGTCAACTATTCAGTGGCATCTGGCCTCTAGTAGCACCATGTGGCCGTCACCACTGAAAATACCTCCAGATATTGTCAGCTGCCCCCTGGGGGGCAAAATCACCCCCACTGAGAAGCGCTGCATGACAGGATTTCATGGAAATTACGCTTTCACTGATGGTGCCACTCACCCCTGAGCATGAAGCCTATGTTTTGGATGATGTGTTTGTACCCACCCCCCAGACTTCTGTCTGTTCTCCTCCGGACTGGCAGCCCCTTGGGTGAAGGGTTTACAAGGTCATCAGTGGCAATCACACACACAGCACAACTAGCTGTTCGCTGAGGGTGGCTCTGGGACTCCAGTTGTGAAGGTATACTCTGGATACCCGGAGAAGCCTAGAAATCCTACTCGCCTCACCTCGGTTACGGCTTGGATGGATGCACCGTGTTTCAGAAGGAGTTCCATGACTTTAATTCGATTCTTCTTGCAGGCAATATGAAGAGGAGTGAAGCCGTTCTGAAAGGGACAAAGGCACAGATGTACATGACCGCATTCTATGGAGATACAATTCCTCCGAGTGTGGTAAAATGTTTGCGAAATGATGTTCTGTAAGGGTTTGGAAGTAAATGATGCGATGAGGGGTTAAACAGAACACAGATTCTTCCCTGGAAGCGTAGGTAGTCTAGCTGCTCCTAGAAATCCACAGTACTCTGCTGATCACGAACAGGAAGTGAATCACAGCCTCTTGGTAGCTGAGGCAAAATGGCCATGCATTTTTTTAGATTATTTTATTTTGGAATTCACTCTTCCAAATAATATGTCCCTCCCTCCTCCATCTCATTTCAAATACAGACTAAAAACAGCTGGGCCCAAACATTTGTCCTCACAGCCCAAACTCTGCCAATGCCATTCAGCATTCTCTGCTGAATTTTAGGACAACTACAAGACTGGTTCTAGAATGTTTTTGTCCCTTCCAGTTTTAAGGTTCAAATAGGTGTTTACTCCAAGGAAGCAGGAAACACCCAGCATTATTTGGATCATTTGGTTTCACATTTTATCTAATAAAGGAGTCTGCTTTTTCACAAATTAGCTCCAAATCATACCGCTTGATCATTGAGACCACAGAGCATTTTTTCAGTCGCCATAGAGAACTATAAAGTATCAGGGTCCACTATAAAAGCTTACGTCAAAGTCACCATAGGTGTTTCCATAGCCATTCTGAGACCGTTTACCTGGCCATAGTCCATCCCAGGATGATTGGCTCTAACCTCCACATATTGTGAAATCTTCCAAGTCAGAGGAAAATGAGAGTGAATGCACACACCCTGTTTTAAGGCTTTTTTTTTTCTTGTATGGAAAAATGAGTCATGACTGCTAATTTCTTTTCCTCCCTTCTCAGAATTCAAAGATATGTTTGATATACTGGGCAGGTCAACAGCTTTTGAAACGCTATTCGGTAAAAGCTTTTAGTAACAAAGACAGGCTGGGGTCAGAGTGCTCCTCAGTCCTCATGCTTCCTGCCCCCAGAGCAGCATATGCACTGGGGGTCTGTTCGGACAGGGAGACAACACCAGTTGGAAAGGAACAGTGACCCTTTCTAAATCAGTTGATCAGATGACAGCCTTTACCTTAAAATTGCTAGTCAATTTACGTGTCTTCCCTAGCATTTGGTGAGTGATTTTTTTCCTTAAACATGGGTGCTTATTCTGAACTAAATTTAAACAGCTTACCAAATTGGGATTATTTATTTTCCCAAAGACAAAAACCCTATCTCATCAAGAAAATCAATTTATAATACAGCTAGAGGTTAAAATAACAGATCATTTTAGGAGTTAAGACTACAAATGAGACCAAATTTTCATTTTTATCGATAGGAAAAGGAGATGACTGGCCATATGTTAGCTTACATGGTAAACATAACACAAAATTTTAGCTCACAAATTCCTAGACCACTGATGTGTAAGAGAAAGTTTTTTGACCACTTCTCCTCATGTTTTTAGATCTTGGAAAAAAAATTTTTAACTCATATAATTATAACTATACCCTCAGTAAGATAAGTGTGATCACCTCAGTCTTTTTTACACCGACAGTCTTTGGGTCTTATCTATGTGAGAGATTCGCCCGCACAACCATAAAGAGGTTAATGATTTAGCCCATCAGCCTTGTTCACATCAGAAATAGGTTGTTTCTTTAAAGGATATTTGAAAAAAGTTGAGGGGAAGTACACTTTACTTAACTGGACCTTCTATTTTTACCTCCTCAAAGTAATCTCTTCTCATGCGGAGGTCGCATGTCATCAGCAAGACAACATGGACTGGAGCTGTTGGCTTAGCCACTCACCAGGGCTTTGGCATTGGGGTTCGCTTTCTTGTCCAGGAGGACCTTGGCGACTTTGTAATGCCCACAGTGGGCAGCCACATGGAGGGCAGTCAGGTAGTCATTGGTGACGTCGTCCACGGGCACGTTATGCTGGAGGAGAAGCTGGACACAGTTCAAGTGATCCCCTTGTGTGGCCATGTGCAATGGAGACAATCCATTCTGGAACACATAAGAAAATCAGAGTTTATTGTTTTACCTTTTAAATACAAATGCCCAGAACATAAAATACAGCACAAATATGAGAAGAGGAAAACCTAGTTTTCCACAAAGAAATACCTTTTCTTTTTTAAAAGGCTTTTTTAAAAGTTTTATTATCTAAATTCCAAGTAGTTAACATGTCATATTACCTTTAATTTTAAGTAAACTCTATACGACACACGAGATCAAAGATCAAAGTCACATGTTCCACCAACTGAGCCAGCCAGGCACCCTCTTTTTAAAAGGTTTTGATGATAGTTTTGAACTATAGCTACTTTTAAATCTGGTCCTCTCACTTCTTTCATCAGCTGAAAACAATTTTTTCAAGATAATTTCTTTTCTGGTTTTAAAAATGGCATGAATTGGGGTACCTGGGTGGCTCAGTCAGTTAAACATTCAACTATTGATCTCAGCTCAGGTCTTGATCTTGGGGTTGTGAGTTCAAGGCCCATGCTGGGCTCCATGCTGGACATAGAGCCTACTTTTTAAAAAAATGTGAATTGTACTAACGTCCATTATTTATCTTATTCCCAGGGAACTAAAATTCTTTTTTTTCCTTTTTTTTTTTTTTTTAAGACTTTTAAGCAATCTCCATTCCCAACATGGGCCTTAAAGCCACAATCCTGAGATCAAAAGTTGTATGCTCCACGGACTAAGCCAGACAGGCATCCCTGGAATTCTTAATATTTAAGAGTGAAAAGGATTTAAAAAAAAAAAAAAAAAGCAAAAGTAGATTGGTATTCATTGACTGGCTTTTATTTTTCCTTACAAGTTACTAACACTTGATATTCATATATTGATTTGATTAATAAAAAAAGATCTGACTGGGACGCCTGGGTGGCTCAGTGGGTTAAGCGCTGCCTTCAGCTCAGGTCATGATCTCAGGATCCTGGGATCGAGTCCCACATCGGGCTCTCTGCTCAGCAGAGAGCCTGCTTCCCTTCCTCTCTCTCTGCCTGCCTCTCTTGTGATTTCTCTCTGTCAAATAAATAAATAAAATCTTAAAAAAAAAAAAGATCTGACTAAAACAACACATTTCATTTCCTATCAATGTAGAAAGGAAAATTTTCCTCTTCCATCAGTCTGGTGCCCCCCTGTGTCTATGATGAGGAAAGGCAAGGCACTGACCAACTCATCAACTAACGCCTGCCTCCGTTTAAATCAACTGGGATCAATGACACAGTTAATCATGCATGGTAGGAATAAGTCAAAAATTCTTTAAAGAGTTGTGAGAAGAAACGAAGAGGCTCAAAGGTAAGTAGAGCCTTAAAAGCAGGTTGGAGGGACATGTAGCAACCGGTACTTATTTCCCAGTGAAGACAAAAATAAGGCATTAAGATGTCAGTCCTTCCGCGCATGCTTCCTTCAAATATGGAGGCAAAGTGGAGGAGCCTGGGAAATTTCTAGAGAATCCAATTGTCAAGAAAGGCTCTGTTCATTACTGTAACATAGTTTAACATATCTGGGGGTGGGCAGGAATCAAGTGGAAATTCAGTTTCCAAAACACGTGTCATTGGTGAACTTTGAAAATAATGATGTATTAAATAGGCACTGATGACTCCAGGATTTCTGAATCCTCTGGGCCAACTTATTTCCCGTAATTTATCTATTAATGACATAAAATAGTAGATCAAGATAGAAACAGTGCAAGCCTTCCTCTAGCCGCTTTCATGGTACCATTCACCCACTGTGATATATTTCAACACAACACTAGTTGTGTTCCTTGCGAGTAAAATTTCATAGATTATAATTTCCCCAGATTGTGCAGCATATATAGAAAAAGAAATATTCATGTAACTTTAAAGACTTCATACATGGTCAATTAGAATATTTCTGCCTAGGGGTGCCTGGGTGGCTCAGTGGGTTGGGCCTCTGCCTTTGGCTCAGGTCATGATCTCAGGGTCCTGGGATAGAGCCCCACATCGGGCTCTCTGCTCAGCAGGGAGCCTGCTTCCCCCACCCCCCGCCCACCTGCCTCTCTGCCTACTTATGATCTCTCTCTCTCTCTCTCTCTGTCAAATAAATAAATAAAATCTTTTAAAAAAAGAATATTTTTGCCTAAAAAACTCCACTCTAACATTCTTTTTTTTTATTTCTTTTCAGCGTAACAGTATTCATTGTTTTTGCACCACAACCAGTGCTCCATGCACTACGTGCCCTCCTTAATACCCACCACCTTGTTCCCCCAACCTTCCACCCCCCACCCCTTCAAGACCCTCAGGTTGTTTTTCAGAGTCCATAGTCTTTCATGATTCACCTCCCCTTCCAATTTCCCTCAACTCCCTTCTCCTCTCCATCTTCCCATGTCCTCCATGTTATTTGTTATGCTCCACAAATAAGTGAAACCGTATGATACTTGACTCTCTCTGCTTGACTTATTTCACTCAGCATAATCTCTTCCAGTCCCATCCATGTTGCTACAAAAGTTGGGGATTCATCCTTTCTGATGGAGGCATAATACTCCATGGTGTATATGGACCACATCTTCCTTATCCATTCATCCGTTGAAGGGCATCTTGGTTCTTTCCACAGTTTGGCAACCATGGCCATTGCTGCTATAAACATTGAGGTACAGATGGCCCTTCTTTTCACTACATCTGTATCTTTGGGGTAAATACCCAGTAGTGCAATTGCAGGGTCATAGGGAAGCTCTATTTTAATTTCTTGAGGAATCTCCACACCGTTCTCCAGAGTGGCTGCACCAACTTACATTCCCACCAATAGTGGAAGAGGGTTCCCCCACTCTAACGTTCTAAATCAAAGTAGACACTAACGTGCAACAAAGGACAGGGGCATTTCTCAATTTGAGAGCCTGCCACCCACGAGTACAAGTACATCTCCTTTCCTCCCTGCCAAAACATTCCTTTGCTTTATGTTCTGAATGGTGAAATAAACAAAGAAACAAAATCTCAGAGATCAAATGACAGTCGTGGAGAATAGAAATGGGAGGCAGTGCCAACAAGATAAGAAAATTCTCTAACGATACACAAAATAATACATGAGTAGATAAGTTATAGGTCATTGGAGAAGGAGGAGAAGAAAGTAAAGACCGTCTGCCCTAGGAAGAGGGGTCTTATTGCAGACTGCCTCCTCATAAAGCTGAACACACAGATCCAACATGACGGCTTTTCTTAGCTCAGAAAGATGAAAGCCTTTGAGGAATTAGACAGATGGCCTTAAAAGTCAGTAACGCATTCATTCACTTAACATTCATTCAGGAAATGTTTCTGGGAGGTCTACTATGTGCCAGACACTAATTTAGGGGCTTGGGATACCACACCAAAGGAGGCAAAGTCCTTGTTTTCATTTTACCAAGGAGAGAGATAAGTACATAGGAAGAGAAGCTAACAAGGAGGCCTCTGTGAGAACAAAGCACTGGAATTAGAAAATGGGTGGAGACCGCGGAGATCTGGGACAAGCTGAGGGAACTCCATCTACCGGCACAGGACGTGAGCGTAAACCTGGTACATTCTGGAAAGCGGAAGCAGGCCAGCTGGCTGGAAGATGGTAGGGAGCAGAACAAGAGGAAAGGCAGGGAGGTGGTCAGATGCTGGTCAGGAATTTATTAGGGCAGGAGGCTACTTCTGAGCAAACATGGTAGATGTGACCCATACGTATCCATCCTTTCCCAAACTCCGAAGCAATTTAAAAGATAAATTCCACAAGGGCATGTGTGCACACACCCTCAAAACACAGAGGAAAGGAAATAAAAACAGAGGTGTGATGTCTATATATTTTAGAATGTGAAAAGAAGGTTTAGTGTGTTACCACATCCAGTGGAAGAGAGAAGGTAGAATGCTAAGTGTCTGTGGAAGGGTACGTCAGCAGTGTTACTGGTTAATGTTTAACAATGACAGCTCTTCAAAAAAGAAAAACCCTAATATGTGGCATTTGCCAATCCCCCTGGTGCTAAGAACCCTACTATGACTGATATCGAGCCATCAACATGATGTCACCGAATATAGAACTGGAAAAAGATGTACACAATAGGCTCAATGATGTGGCTCCAACACACTGGGTAAAATAGAGACAGGTCATTGATTTCTCAGATGCCCCAAAGGCAGGGCAGATGGAAACACGACACAATTGGAAGATAAAGATGAGGCTTGGAGTCAAAAGTAGGATTGGTTCACCTGTGTATGGAGCTGTCACATTTCCAGGTCCTTTGGACCCAGCAAAGCAAGAGAATTGCCCCCTGTTTTGTATAGGGAGTCAGGAGTTTCATCTCCGGAGAAATTGAAGCAGAGTGAATCTGGGTGCAGGAGCCCGGGCGCTGGCAGAGGTGAGGCTCTGGACTGACACCAGGTGCTCACAGAAAAAGGAAGGCTGCATGGGTGTCAAGAGTGTGATCTCTCCAATTAGACTGCCTGGGTTCAAATCCTTGTTCTGCCATGAGCTGAGCTCTCCTAAGAAAGTTATTTTAACTCTTTGGGTCTCAGTCGCCTCATCTATAAAAAGGGCCTAACCGTAAAATTGGTGCCTCGTTGTGAGGATTCAATGGGTCCATATATGTAAAGTGCTTAGAGCAATGTAAGTATTCGTTATCACTATCGTGATTGATGTATGCAGAGAGAACCAGGAGAATGACAGCCCCCTTTCCTTTTTCTTACTCAGAATGTACTGACACAGCTTCTATACTGCAAAACATTGGCAGATTCGTCTCTCAAAAAAACTGAACTTGCCAGAAAAGAAGGGCAACTAACCGTGACATGGGGGGACGTGTACGGCCCACCACTAGTGGAGCCCTGCCTACACTTGCATAGTGTTCCCACTCAAATGGTAGTGCCTGACATTGACGGTGGGGTACAGACATCTGTGGGAAACCCCAACATGAAAGAGAGAGCCAAAACCAACACAGAGAAAAAAGAAATTGTAGGAATGAAAGACAGAAGAGAGGCAGGAGAAAATTAAAGGGAAATTATCTGGGGTGTTCTCAGAAAGGTAACAGACTATATTACATCCAGTAAACAAGAACTGGATGCTTTAAGAAAAGAAGTTATCAGAGAACAAGAAAATGTTCTTGCCCATTAAAAACACAGAAGAAAAAAAATCAAGGAAATATCTTGGAAAGAAAGAAAAGACAATGAGATGAGCAAAAGGGAGAAAAAGACTGAGACAGCAATTTTATTTTTAGCTATGCCTTTGATGAAATGAAAATTGATTTTGATGAGAAAAGGGGTTTTTAGGCAGGAGGTGACATGGTTTGGTTGACATGATTTGGCTACTTTGACTGTTGTGCACTGGGAATGGGGCTGGAGAGGACCACGGCGGGACGGGCGCACCAGTAAGGAAGCTGTTCCAGGATCCAGCTAGTGGTGGATCCTTTTCGGAAGAAAGCAATAGAGGTGGAAAAAAGATAGATACAGACTTCTTGAAAGGACAAAGCAGAACCGGAAGGGCTTAGATGAGAAGTACTCAAAAGGCCAAGGTGTCATCACATACAATGAAATACCGTGGCTGTTTCATACTGTTGGTAACATCTCGCTTGTTTACTAAAGTAAACCCTGCATTTCAAATGAGTGAGGAAATTGTTTAGACCACTTCGATCCTGGTCCATCTCCACTAGGGCTGTTGAGGAAACACCGACCATAGTACTCGCGAAGAGGAGTAACATGTGTTTTTGTTGTTTTGATGACATTTAGAAGTAAGACTCTTCATAAAGCTTAATGCAGCTTCCAAAAATCACTGATAGGATTAATAAAAATTGTGGGACCTTGGTATTTTGTATGTTTCAAAATTTATTTATAAATATTCTCTTATTAAATAGTGTCAAAGGCTTTATCATAAAAATCCAGAAGACATTTTTTAAGACATTGGTTTTGGGCAATCATCGTGCATTCTTTTTGCATATGTCAACTTTGCCAAAGGCCCAAGCAAGATGCCATCTTTCCAAAGTTTCCAGCCTTTATCAGTTAAACGATATCCTCTTTAATAATCTGTAAGCCCTCAAGAAATAAACCAAAGGGTGGGACAAAGAGAGCCAGCCCCCAGATTTTCAAGACTATAGATCTTTTATTTTCTTTCACAAATAAGCAATCATTGATGAGCTATGGAAATTTCACAGAATAAGATCAAGCAGTGAGTGTTTCCGAAATAAAGCAAAAACAAGCAACTCACACAAAGATGACTTTGTGGCAGGGTGCACTCCATCAAAAGGCTTCATAAACCCAAACTAATATTAAGGTCCTCCAAAGACCTGAACTAGGCTACTCTTCACTGCTATGTTGGAACGGTATCATTTTTCTATGATTCAAAGACAGTTAAATAAGCTCAACAGGCAGTAAAGCCATGTAAAGTGAATTACAGTCCACGTCCAAAAGCTTGGGGAAGAAATTACCTTGGTTTTTGAAAGAATGGGGGCCGCTCGGTCAAGGAGCATTTCCACCACCTGCTCATGGCCGCTCCTTGCTCCACAGTGCAGGGGCGTCAGACCGTCCTGAGGAACAAAGGCAACATCTTCAGTTAGATTCGATGGGAAACTCCATAAATGCAGTGTACTTCTTCAGGATTCGGTGCGACTTCCAACATGTGGTGGACCTGGGACTTTCAACATTTAGTCACATGTCTCAAAATAATTTCCTATTCCTAAGTAGAGAACTAAATTTTTCAAAAGTTTAGGCAGTTGTAAAATGTATAATTTCTCACATATTAGAATGCTCACCATTAAAACTATGATTGTTTCACTACTCTTTCCATATCCAATGGAATTGACATACCATAAGTAATTTGATAACTACCATTTAAGAGTAAAAAATAAACTTTTATTATAGGAATTTGTTTTTTTTAAGATCAACCTCATTTTCTTTTCTTTTAAATTTAAGTTCAATTAGCCAACATATAGTACATCATTAGTTTCAGATGTAGAGTTCAATAATTCATCAGTTGCATGTAACTCCCACTCTCATCACATCACGTGCCCTCGTTAATGTCCATCACCCAACTACCCCATCCCTCACACCGCCCCTCCAGCAATCCTCGGTTTGTTTCCTATAGTTAAGAATTTATCATGATTTGTCTCCCTCTCAGGTTGCTTCCCATTCAGTTTTCCCTCCCCTTTCCTGTGATCCACTGCACTATTTCTTATATTCCACATATGAATGAAACCATATGATAACTGTCTTTCTCTGACTGAATTATTTCCCTCAGCATAATACCCTCCAATTCCATCCACGTCAATGTAAAAGGTAAGTATTCATCCTTTCTGATGGCTGAGTAATATTCCATTGTATATATGGACCACATCTTTTTATCCATTCATCTGTCAACGGACATCAAGGTTCTTTCCATAGTTTGGCTATTGTGGACACTACTGTTACAAATATTGAAGTGCATGTGCCTCTTTGGATCTTTACATTTGTATCTTTGGGGTAAATATCTAGTAGTAAAATTGCTGGGTAGTAGGATAACTGTTTTTAACCTCTTGAGGAAACACCACAGTTTTCCAGAGTGGCCACAACAGTCTGCATTCCCACCAACAGTGTTGAAGGGTTTCTTTTCCTCCACACCCTCACCAACAATTGTCTCTTTGTGTTTTTGATTCTAGCCATTCTGACAGGTGTGAGGTGATATCTCATTGTAGTTGTGATTTGCATTTTCCTGATGATGAGTGTTGAGCATCTTTTCGTGTGTCTGTTGGCCAACTGGATGTCTTCTTTGTAGAAATGTCTGTTCATGTCTTCTCCCATTTTTTACTTGTATTATTTGTTTTCTGGTGTTGAGGTATACATTCTTTGTATATTTTGGATACTATCCCTTGATCAGAGGTGCCATTTATATTTTCTCCCATTCATTAGGTTGACTTTTAGTTTTGTTGTTTACTTTTCTATGCAGAAGCTTGTAATTTTGATGCAGTTCTAACAGTTTATTTTTGTTCTTTTTTTCCTTGCCCAGGTGATGTATCTAGAAAAATGTTGCTATGGCCAATGTTGGAGAAATTATTGCCTGTGCTCTCTTCCAAGTTTCCATGGTTCCAGGTCTCACATTTGTGTCCTTAATTTTTGAGTTTATTTCTGTGTATGGTATAAGAAAGTAGTCCAGGTTCATTCTTCTGCATGTAGCTGTCCAGTTTTTCCAACACTATTTGTTGAAGAGATTTTTCCCATTGCATATTCTTGCTCCCTTTGTCAAAGATGAATTGACCATATAATTATGGGTTTATTTCTGGGCTCTCTGTTCTGTTCCATTGATATATGTGTCTATCTTGGTGCCAGTATCATACAGTTGTGATTACTACAGCTTTGTAGAATATGTTGAAATCTGGGATTGTGATGCCTCTATTTTTTTTTTTTTTCCAAGATTACTTTGGCTATTCGAAATCTTCTGTGGTTCTAGACAAATGTTAGGATTGTTTGCTTTAGTGAAAAATGCTGTTGGTATCTTGATAGGTACTGCATTAAACATGTAGATTGCTTTGGGTAATAAGGACATTTTAACAATATTTGTTCTTCCAATCCATGAGCATGGAATATCTTTCCATTTATTTCTGTTGTCTTCAATTTATTTCATCCGTGTTTTATAGTTTTCAGAGTACAGATCTTTCACCTTCTTGGTTAAGTTTATCCCCAGGCATTTTATTATTTTTGGTACAAACACCATCCCAATGTTTGTTTTTACCAATGTTAGTGCTGAGACATCTAATTTGCATAAGTAAGTAGACAGACTTTGTTAAAGCAGCGTCACTAATTCTTTGCCCAGCGTCACTGGGCAACTCCTGAATTACATGCCAAAATCACCTAATCATCTTTCACTGAAGATATTTTTCAATGATGCATCATAATACAACTCCTTTAGGTCCTTCATTTTTGTTAGCAGCAGCAGGATTTCTAACCATCCAATGAGTGGAAGAATTTGTTATTCAGTCATTAGAGTCACACCGTTGTAAACATGACACTGATATCCTGAACTCTTTGCCTTGCTCCACTCTGTCCCCCTTTGTCCCTAGGTTTTGCACCCTGGGGCCAGGTGTGTGAGAGTTAGGTCTTTCTTCAGTGCTAGGGTAGAACGACTGTTGTACTACAGGTTCGGTGGGAAAGGAGAATTAGCGGGGAGCTGAGGAGTGGAAAGTTATTCACTCAAAACTATCTAAGTGCCCCCAAACTCTATGGAGAGTTTTTACACACCCACCTTACTTGTTCCCCAACTTAAAGATTCCCATGGTTGACAATGCCTACCCAAAAGACAGCCACATTTTAAGGTACATCAGAATGTAATTCAGTGTGTCCAAATCACTTTCTAGATTGTATGAACAGATCTTGAAAATAACCGTAATTATCCTAATGTATATTTGGTGAGGTACAATCCTATTTCTAACCTACCAGCCACATCCCAGAATTAACAGTCCTTAAAAAATGAAATTTGAATCACAAGCATTGCATGACCTCATCTGATCATGCTGTGAGCATGTTTAAATATTCTGCCTTTTATGCTGATTTAAAACATTTGCTCTTATAAACCAAAGTAAAGCAATGTATAGACTTTTAAGTTGGAAACAGCATTTTGCTAATAAAAACAGATTAAAAAAATAAAAATCACTATAATGTCCAAGTGTCTTCCTAGTAATGTAAAACCTGAAAATATCTGAAGGAGAATTAATAATTACCTCTGTCCTCTACCACACACACAGAAGCATCCCACACAGACCCAGTCATATTGTCTTTCATGAACTGAAAGGTCAAATCTGTTTCTTTCATTTTCGCATAAGTAGATTCTAAGACACAAGAGGTGACAGAATCTGTGCAGACGTGTTCAAACTAAGGTCACACAGAAGAAATAATTCTTTTAGCCCAACTCATTTATCCTTGAAGATTACTTTCCCCCAAACAAACTCCTACACACTGAACGCAAAGTGTCTGGCTCGTTAAGTGCAAAATCTTGACTCCTCGATCCTTTGAAACATACTGTTCCTTACAGATGTACATTTTTGCCCATTTCATTTTTTTTTTAAGTTTTATTTATGGAAAATTTCAAACCTATTTTAGACTAAAGCAGACTGAATGGGGTAATGAGCCTCTTGGTGTGTGGTGCTCGGCGTCAGCCGTTACCTCCTGATCAAGCTTGATTCCTCCACGTCCCTGACCTTTTCTCTTCTCTCAGATCATTGTGAAGCCAATCCCAGCTTGAAACCATCTGATCCTCACAACTACCCCGATACAGAAAGCACAATCTTCATGTGATACATGAAGACTCGAAGGGTTCCAACAGGTTCAATGACTCATCCAAGGCGGCACAGGCTGACTGCAGAACTAGGCCACACGGTGTGGGGCAGACAAGGCATGTCTTGGGAGGAGTTATTACGACAAAGCCCCTCGGCTCAAACTTTCAGCCACCCTGAACCTTCCTTTATCTACATTCTGCAGCTGCTGCCTCTGATCTCTGGTGTTTATTTATTAAAAACTCATCCACTCCAGAGACGCGGCTGGGGAAGGTAATTTTTTCATCAGCACAAGCGCTGTGAAGGGCCATTGTCCCCACCCATTGTTCCTGTTATCACCTGGTTTCAATGATCAAGTCAGCTGCTTCCCCAGGGTTGAGATCTTCAGTTCCCAGCTAACTGCAAAGACCGACCTGAAGCACGGCTCTTTTCAACTGGACTTTGACTTGCAGTATTTTTAACATTGATCGTGAGTAGCTGACTCCTTTGGATCTTCTGCAAATTTGCTCTGCAACTTTTCAAAAGTGCAGGATTTCAAACAGCCAGGATCCCGGCGGGAGAGTGCCTCATCAGGGAGCTGTACGAGATGTCATGACTGCCCGGCCTGGCTGCGGGGACATTCACAGGTCAGTGGAGAGCTGGTGCCCAGAGTTAATGCAAGGTCTTCAGCGTCACGGCGTTTACAGTGACAAAGAAGACAGCTGCCGGGCCAGGCTGCAGTGAGACTGAAGGGTATCTGCCATGTACTGCTTCACACTTAGTTCACAGTTTAAAAAAAAAAAAAAAGGAAAATTAGCCAGCACTGACTTGACTTAATACCTATATTTTGGACAAAAATTAAATATTTAAATTTCCAGGGCACCTGGGTGGCTCAGTAGCTGAAGCAGCTGCCTTTGGCTCAGATCATGATCCCAGGGTCCTGGGATCCAGCCCTGTGTCGGGCTCTCTGCTCAGCGGAGAGCCTGCTTCTCCTCCCTCTGCCCTTCCCCTCTCTTGTGCTATCTTTCTCAAATAAATGGTCTTTAAAAAAAATTTTAATTTCAAACTAATTTCTTTTGCTTGGAAATGGGTGAGGTTTATCATTCACGTTTCTGGAGCCCTGCGTTCGGGGATCATCCATAACTGCCACTTGTTCCCCCGCCAAGCCTCAGTTCCCCGGGTTAACAGGGACAGCCTTCCCCGAGTGCCCCTCCTTCCCACCCCGTCCACAAACCCTCTGTAGCTCCTTGTCTTCTTGCTTCTCTGCACTGCCCACACGGGGTACCTGCACAGACTCCCCTTCCCATTTTCTCCAAGATCCCAGTGTGTACCGTTTGAAAGTCCCGTGTTCTTAGGAGGCTTTTCCAAAACAGGACACAAGCATCCCATTTGCAGGGCATCTGCCTTATTTTATCTGTACTTCTTTTGAGGAACCTCGAACTTTTTGCTGAGTCTTAGTCCTTTGTGAACAGGCATTATCCTTTCAACGAGTCTGCTTCTGAGCACAAGGCCACTTAGTTTAAGGGATATTTGACCATCACAGAGAAGGTAACTCAGTACTGTTTCGGTGAAAGCGGCTTAATGGAAATGAGCGAATGAACGCATGGAGAAACCAAGTAAATGGGTTTGGGCGCTAGTCTTTCAAAAAAAGGTTTTCTAGTTAGCTGGTTAAAAATTCCTTTCCTTTTTGTTTAAGACTAGACTTACCTTGTACTTCAGGAGTGATATATTTTGTTTTTCTTTCCAGAAAAATAAAACTCTCAATAAATAAATGATTTTAAAATGTGAAGAAAGACTGTGATGAGTCTTTCTCACTCTCAGAGTAAGAAAAATATCAGAGGAGTTGTTCTAAATAAGGTATTTTCCTCTTACTTAGAATACTACAAGCTTAACAAAGGGAGCTCCTGTGGATCCCGTGGTTTGGAACACAGTGGCCATCCGGTGTACTCCTTTCCCTGAAACTAGAGCAGTGCTTTTTCCCAATACAAAATGAGGAATCTAACCTACTCCCAGCACAGTGTTACTTAGAATGGGTCCGGGGCCAAAAAGCAGTTCTTCAACTGCATATGACAGTGCCGACCTCCAGATGTCAAATGCTTGACAAAGGCAATTCCGGGGGCGCCAGGGAGGCCATCTCACAAATGGCAGCATGTGCGCATGGAGAGCAGAGAGGGAGAGAGGGATGCCGAGTTGCCATAGTAACGTTATGGTAGGGAAGGGAAATTGCATGGGGTTAGGCTTTTTTTTTTTTTTTTTTTTCCCAATTCCCCTGATTTTTAAAGCACTAACATAATGAACAAGTATTCCCTTGGGGAGAATTCTGAAGCAAAGCCAACTGGCTCATCCAGATCTCATATTTCACCTCGGTGACAGTAATCCTATTACTGAGGTGGGAAACTGCACCTTACTAGCGGGACAAAACGCTCTCTCATGTGAGCCTGAGAGCAAAACCTTGCACACTCAAAGATCAAAAAGGCTTTCTTTCAGGTCCTGTTTTGCCGAAAAGCATGGGACAGGGCATGAAGGCATCACTTCTAAGAACACTGCACCCAGAGTATGTTTTTTTTTTTTTTTAATTTATTTATTTTTATTTGCTTATTTACAGCATAACAGTGTTCATTGTTTTGGCCTCACACCCAGTGCTCCATGCAGTACGTGCCCTCCCTATTACCCACCACCTGGTTCCTCAACCTCCCACCCCACCCCACCCCCCACCCCCCCCGCCGCCCCTTCATAACCCTCTGGTTGTTTTTCAGAGTCCATAGTCTCTCATGGTTCATCTCCCCTTCTAGTTTCCCTCAACTCCCTCTCCTCTCCATCTCCCCATGTCCTCCATGTTATTTGTTATGCTCCACAAATAAGTGAGACCATATGTTACTTGACTCTCTCTGCTTGACTTATTTCGCTCAGCATAATTTCTTCCAGTCCTGTCCATGTTGCTACAAAAGTTGGGTATTCGTCCTTTCTGATGGAGGCATAATACTCCATTGTGTATATGGACCACATCTTCCTTATCCATTCATCCGTTGAAGGGCATCTTGGTTCTTTCCACAGTTTGGCGACCGTAGCCATTGCTGCAATAAACATTGGGGTACAGATGGCCCTTCTTTTCACTACATCTGTATCTTTAGGGTAAATACCCAGTAGTGCAATTGCAGGGTCATAGGGAAGCTCTATTTTTAATTTCTTCAGGAATCTCCACACTGTTCTCCAAAGTGGCTGCACTAACTTGCATTCCCACCAACAGTGAAAGAGGGTTCCCCTTTCTCCACATCCTCTCCAGCACACATTGTTTCCTGTCTTGCTAATTTTGGCCATTCTAACTGGTGTTAGGTGGTATCTCAATGTTGTTTTAATTTGAATCTCCCTGATGGCTAGTGATGATGAACATTTTTTCATGTGTCTGATAGCCATTTGTATGTCTTCATTGGAGAAGTGTCTGTTCATATCTTCTGCCCATTTTTTGATATGATTATCTGTTTTGTGTGTGTTGAGTTTGAGAAGTTCTTTGTAGATCCTGGATATCAACCTTTTGTCTGTACTGTCATTTACAAATATCTTCTCCCATTCTGTGGGTTGCCTCTTTGTTTTGTTGACTGTCTCCTTTGCTGTGCAGAAGCTTTTGATCTTGATGAAGTCCCAAAAGTTCATTTTTGCTTTTGTTTCCTTGGCCTTTGGAGACATATCTTGAAAGAAGTTGCTGTGGCTGATATCGAAGAAGTTACTGCCTATGTTCTCCTCTAGGATTCTGATAGATTCCTGTCTCACGTTGAGGTCTTTTATCCATTTTGAGTTTATCTTTGTGAACGGTGTAAGAGAATGGTCGAGTTTCATTCTTCTACATATCGCTGTCCAGTTTTCCCAGCACCATTTATTGAAGAGACTGTCTTTTTTCCATTGAATATTTTTTCCTGTTTTGTCGAAGATTATTTGACCATAGAGTTGAGGGTCCATATCTGGGCTCTCCACTCTGTTCCACTGGTCTATGTGTCTGTTTTTATGCCAGTACCACGCTGTCTTGGTGATCACAGCTTTGTAGTAAAGCTTGAAATCGGGTAACGTGATGCCACCAGTTTTGTTTTTGTTTTTCAACATTTCCTTAGCAATTCGGGGTCTCTTCTGACTCCATACAAATTTTAGGATTATTTGCTCCAGCTCTTTGAAAAATATCGGTGGAATTTTGATCGGAATGGCATTAAAAGTATAGATTGCTCTAGGCAGTATAGACATTTTAACAATGTTTATTCTTCCAATCCAAGAGCATGGAACAGTCTTCCATCTTTTTGTGTCTTCTTCAATTTCTTTCATGAGTGTTCTGTAGTTCCTCGAGTACAGGTCCTTTACCTCTTTGGTTAGGTTTATGCCCAGGTATCTTATGGTTCTTGGTGCTATAGTAAATGGAATCGATTCTCTAATTTCCCTTTCTGTATTTTCATTGTTAGTGTATAAGAAAGCCACTGATTTCTGTACATTGACTTTGTATCCTGCCACGTTACTGAATTGCTGTATGAGTTCTAGTAGTTTGGGGGTGGAGTCTTTGGGGTTTTCCATATAAAGAATCATGTCATCTGCGAAGAGAGAGAGTTTGACTTCTTCCTTGCCAATTTGGATACCTTTTATTTCTCTTTGTTGTCTGATTGCTGTTGCTAGAACTTCTAATACTATGTTGAACAAGAGTGGTGAGAGTGGGCATCCTTGTCGTGTTCCTGATCTCAATGGGAAGGCTGCAAGCTTTTTCCCATTGAGGATGATATTTGCTGTGGGTCTTTCATAGATAGATTTTATGAAGTTCAGGAATGTTCCCTCTATCCCTATACTTTCAAGCGTTTTCATCAGGAACGGATGCTGGATTTTGTCAAATGCTTTTTCTGCATCAATTGAGAGGACCATGTGGTTCTTCTCTCTTCTCTTATTGATGTGTTCTATCACACTGATTGATTTGCGAATGTTGAACCAACCTTGCAACCCAGGGATGAATCCCACCTGGTCATGGTGGATAATCTTTTTAATGTGCTGCTGGATCCTGTTTGCTAGGATCTTGTTGAGAATCTTTGCATCCATATTCATCAGTGATATTGGTCTGAAATTCTCCTTTTTGGTAGGGTCTTTGCCTGGTTTGGGGATCAGGGTAATGCTGGCTTCATAAAAAGAGTCTGGAAGTTTTCCTTCTGCTTCAATTTTTTGGAACAGCTTCAGGAGAATTGGTGTTATTTCTTCTTTGAAAGTTTGGTAGAATTCCCCAGGGAATCCATCAGGTCCTGGGCTCTTGTTTTTTGGGAGGTTTTTGATCACTGCTTCAATCTCATTACTAGATATCGGTCTATTCAGGTTGTCAATTTCTTCCTGGTTCAATTTTGGGAGTTTGTAGCTTTCCAGGAATGCATCCATTTCATCTAGGTTGCTTAGCTTATTGGCATATAACTGTTGGTAATAATTTCTGATGATTGTTTCTACTTCCTTGGTGTTAGTTGTGATCTCTCCCTTTTCATTCATAATTTTATTAATTTGGGCTTTCTCTCTTTTCTTTTGGATTAGTGTGGCCAATGTTTTATCAATCTTATTGATTCTTTCAAAAAACCAGCTTCTAGTTTCATTGATACGTTCCAGAGTATGTTCTTAACAAGCTGAACTTGCTCAAAGCCAATACTGAAGTGATACAAATTCTTGACTTGGGAAGTACTTTTTAAAATGGACATTTATTTTGACTTATATTCTGTAGGTTCCTTTCTTTCCTTCTCTCTAAGCAATAAATAAATAAATATCCTCTCTAAGAAAAAAAAACAAAACCAAAAACCAAAAAAAAAAAAAACCCACAAACCAACCTCACTCTAGAGAAGAAAAAGGAAATCAAGCAGAGAGAACTCTTCCTATATTATGGATGTGATATTTCACTGAAAACTGAAAACAATGAAACACAAAGCAGGTACTTCTCCGGGAGGCGAGAGCTGTAACACGGCCAGAGAGAAGTCAAAGGGCAGCAAATGCCGTCCAACAGTAATGCTCTTCTCATATCTGTATTTTTTACCAAAACTTCTGACTGTGTGTTCATTGTGTGTGTGTTCAGTGATGTAGATTGGACCAAGGAGGGAGTGTTATACCATTTTTTGAAAACCCCTGTTGTTACAGGCACACTGTACTTGTGATCTTACTGAATCTTTACGACTCATGAGAAAGACACCAGAGTTCCACTGGTGTGGAACTCTCTGTAGATAGGAAAGCTACTCCAGAGGGCGAAGGTACCTAATCAAGGTCTCTGAGCCTACTCGAGGTCACACACAAGCGAATGGCTGTACTCTTCATTTATACTTCGCCTCGCCTCCAGCTGAGGGATTGGATTCCCTCTACTGTAAAACAATTCTCCTTTCATGATCTAGAATTCATTTCTGCCATTTATGTATAGGAGAGAGAAGTATCTCTTCCTAATTCCATCCTGCTGTCCCTGTCATTCATTCTGTATGTTTAAATTAAACTAAAATAAGGCAAAATCCTTCTGTTGTTCTCTCTGCTTAGAAAACCATAGCTTTCTTTCTGAGCCTAGAACACACACCCTTATGGTATTTGCTGTGTATTTTCCCACTCTGTTCTTTGTGGGGTTTTTTGTCCCTCCTTTTCTGTCTTCCTTTGGGTTAATTGAGCATTATTTAGTATTCTAATCATTGAATCATTACACATATCATTGGCTATCTCCTCCTTTGGCTTTTAAAATCTATCTTTTTTCTTTTTCTTTTAGTGGTTGCCCTAGGCATTACAATATATATCCTTAATTTAACAGGTCTACATAATATTGTTATCAATCATGTATCACATAGTAATATTATATATGATGTATTGAATTAATATTATATAACTTCACATATAATATGAAATTCTGCTATATTTCCATTTACACTATTAGTTTTATCTTTTGTGCTATAAATATTAGATAATTAACCTCTTCTACAAACCAAATAGATTGATATTTTTCTTTAATCAAATTTTAAAGAATTTCTAAAAAGCAAAAACGTTCTCTATATTGATCTGCTTATGTATTACTTCCAACTTTTCTTTCCATTTTTTAGATCCACATTTCCATTTGCTATCCTTTCCCTTCAGAATGAACAACTTCCTTTAGTATTTCTTTTAGTGTGGGTTTGATGGTAACACGTTTTCTCAAGTATTGCTTATCTGAAACTGTATTTTGCTCTTATTATGAAGTTGTTTACAGGATATAAGTTCTAGGTTAACAGAAAAATGTTCCATTGCCTTTTGGCCTCCAGTGTTTCTTTTTCTCTTTTTTAAAGATTTTATTTATTTATTTGAAAGACAGAGTGAGAAAGCATGAGTAGGGGAGGGGCAGAGGGAGAAGTACTCACCCTTAAGCAGGGAGCCCAATGTGGGACTCACTCGATCGCCGGACCCTGGGATCATGACTTGAGCTGAAGGCAGAGGCTTAACCGACTGAGCCACCCAGACATCCCTGGCCTCCAGTATTTCAGATAATAAATTTGATTACAGTCTCATCATTATTTTTCCATTTATAATGTGTCTTCTTCTCTGGCTGTCTACATTTTTTCCCCTATCTTTTATATTTAGCAGCTTTGGTATGATGTGCCTCTGTGTGGTTTTTGTCGTATCTATCCTCCATGGGGTGTGCTATGCCTCCTGGGTCCAGGGCTTGCAGTTTATGATTGAAGTGGAAATCTTTTCTACTCCATTCTCTTTCTCCTCTGCTTCTTGGGCTGATCATATGTATGTAGTCAGCTTGCTAGCATTCCACAGGTTGTTGACATGGTGTTAACCTGATTTTTAACCCTTTTGCTTTCCGTTCTACAGTTTGGATGATTTTTATAACTTGACTTCAAGTTCACCAATTCTTTCTCACTTTACCTTCAATCTGTTCTTTATCCCATCCAGTGATTTTTTAAAAAATTTTAGATATTGTTTTTTTTAGTTCTAAGATTTCTTTATTTCTCCTGAAATTTTTTTCTTTTTTTGCCTTACTGATTTTATCTATCTTTTCCTTCAGATCTTTAACATATTTATCATAGTTATTTTAAAGTCTAGTAAATCCAACATCTGAGTCATCTATGGGTTTATTTTTATTACCTAACTTTTCCTTTGGACTGCAAGTCAGATTTTGTTTTTCCTCTTATGTGTACTAGTAATTTTAAATTATATGTCAAATTTAAATTAAATACTGGATATTATGAGTAATATGCTACAAAGACTCTGATCTTATAGGGACACGGTTTTAGGTTTTCAATGGCAAGTCTGTTTCAGTTTTGTCCTTATTCCAAGAGTAATCCCTTTAGACTTGGGACACAGCTGTAACTTCTAAGATGCAGTTCTTGTAGAGTTAATAAAAAGCCAAAGATGTTTACCAAGCCTCCCTGATGTGGTGATTGTCTTCCTTGTGACAGGCACTGCTGAACTTTCCTCTCAGCTTTTGATTTTTTTACCCGTTATTTCCCTCTGGCCTCCTTGGTGTTTCAACACCCTCTCCCCTGCAAACACACATAGTTCAGGGCACAGCTAAGGATTGTGGAGAGTTGTTAGATTGACTTCAGTGCTTTATTTGTGGTTCCCTCCTTTCAATGATTCATCCCTGAATATCCAGCCACTCTTACAGCCCCTCTGACCTCAAGACAGTAACATTGTGACTGTCTCCATGAACTGTATGACAGCACCTGCCTTATAAATAGAGATCCCATCTTACGTTATTTAGTTGTTTCAAAAGTTGAATTCACTCCAATTTATGCCAAGTTTGGATTACTTTTCAGTGCCTTCCAAAGACGTTTTAAAAACTATTTTTCCAGAGTTTATGATTTTTACTAGCAGGTTTAGTTTAGTTCAATATAAAATACTCCATCATTACTTCAAGTCAAAACTCTAATAGAGTTGAGTAAGAACATGAAAACGTGACTTCTACACACTCTGCCATCACAGTTTATATTTGTTTCTATCACACACTACTTCAGGAATATTCTTTCTGTAAATAGGTAAGAGACTTCTTGAATTTTCAGCAGGTAGAAAACAAATACCTTATTGTAAACTATGACTTTAAATATATCCAGTTGCTTTTTATATAGTCCTTAGAAGATGTTACATGGAAAAAATTCAAATTAAAGTTGACGCTTTAAAAAACAATAATGACTTATTTATCTTATCTTTCCTTTGGGAAGGAGGATAATTAAAGATACTTACTGTTGATTAACTATAGAGTTCTTGTGTGCCTAATGGATGTAGAGTTATTTAAAAGAAATAAGGTTACTGGGCATTACTGACTTACATCACAGGAAAATAGGAGAAAGAGTAGAGTACTTGCTGGGCACCAGCACTTAGAACCACAGCAATTAATGAAAATAACACCTGTCCTGAGCCTGCTCTGTAGATTCTTCACGACAGTCTGGCTTCAGGGGCACCCCAAATTTACCCAATACTTTTATATCTCTAATTTCGTAAGGGAAATGGGGTTTCCAATATGCTGTAAAATCATTAGGGGAGAGAGAAATAGAGAGACACAGAGCGGGAGAACATGCTCCTGTCATGACCTCAGAACTCTTTGCAACTCTCAAAAGCATTCTTTCCTTTAAAGAGATTTTCATGTTTTGAAAGCTAAGAGCATTTCATGATTACTTGTACTTTCTTTTTTTTTTTTTAATATTAAGACCTAATTTTTTTAGAGCACTCTAAGGTTTACAGCAACATTTAGATGTCATTATGGTTCTTTGAATTCAAATAAATTTTAATTAACTTTTAATATTTGTGATGTAAAAGTTAAAAATTAATCTACTTTCAAATGACATAAATATTTTCAAATTCTTCTTGATTAATGTTCAAACACAGAATATTTTTGTGCTATTTCACATGCTCTTATCAACATGTCCATGTTGGAACTCTAAGGAGAAAGTATTGTATTGGGATGGAGACTATTTTATGACCATAAAATATTTAATATTTTCTTTAAGGATTTATTTTTAGGCAGGGCAATACACTTCTGGAAATAAAATAGAAAGCAAACATCAATAAAAATATTACTTTTTTCTTTGTATTTAACCTGCAAAATAGAACCAGTTGCATTTCTGGGAAAGGACAGGCTAAAATTACAGGGCACCCAAGTGTCCCCTGACACCTTCCCAGAATAGTAAGAATTTAACAACCAACAGATTTGAGGTATTTTGAAAACCCTTTATCGGGGCGCCTGGGTGGCTCAATGGGTTAACCCTCTGTTTTCAGCTTAGGTCATGATCCCAGGGTCCTGGGATTGAGCCCCACATCGGGCTCTCTGCTCCGCAGGGAGCCTGCTTCCCCCCTTCTCTGCCTGCCTCTCTGCCTACTTGTGATCTCCCTCTGTCAAATAAATTAAGAAAAAAATATGAAAAAAAAAAGAAAGAAAACCCTTTAACTACTTGCACACAAATCTGTCTGCATTCTTATAAATCAACTGGAAGTCATTAACTTCAGGGAGCAAAATTACATCATCAAAGGATCAGTATAAAGTCAAGAAAATTAAGACTTTTTGGCAAATTAACACTAAGGAGAGTATCTTTTATTTTTATATATTCAGTGAATACTTATTAAACACCTGGGGTAGGGGCACCTGGGTGGCTCAATGGGTTAAGCCTCTGCCTTCGGCTCAGGTCATGGTCTCAGGGTCCTGGGATCGAGCCACACATCGGGCTTTCTGCTCAGCAGGGAACCTATTCCCCCCTCTGTCTCTGCCTCCCTCTCTGCCTACTTGTGATCTCTTTCTCTGTGTGTCAAATAAATAAAATCTTAAAAAAATTAAAAATAGACACCTGGGGTATGCCAGGAAGTATGCTAAGTGCTACAGGTACTAAGATGAATGTGTGCATCTGAGGGTCAGGGTGGAGCCTTGGATGTGATGTGGTCGCAATGGGACTGTATGTGGACGCCGACAGTGGCACCGGCTAGCACAACTGGAAGCTGGCAGAAGTGTGACCAGAGCAGCGTTCTCGGAGCACTGGCCTTACTGACTCTACCTGGCACTCCGCCATCTTTTCGGAAGCACTAAATACAAGCAGAGCTGCCTTTATTATCAGGTACAGAAGAGCCAGGGAAAAGAGAGAACTCAGAAGATGATACAAAGCCTTAAAATGGTTCTGATTCGGGTCCCCGTTGAGCTTTTGATTTGGCTGCGAGTTGATGCAAAGGAAAAGGAAAATGACAAGACACCACCCCATTGATTGCAAAGTGTCTTCCGTCAAGAAACATGTATGCTCAGCTTTACACAGAGCTAGAGTTAAATGGAAAAAAAAAAACCAAAACCAGCAGGCTATCACGAGTAGCCATTCTTTGCAAAGCATTTTAGTCTATAAATCAAGCTATTAAAATCTTGTTGAAAACAATGAACACATTTCAAAAATTATTTAAAATTAGGATCTGTATATAGACCAGAGTGGAAAAATCTGCCTTGATATTTGTTCATATCTCAGCACATCTGCCGCCATTATTACAGAGATACTCAACGTACTTCTTCTTGTCTATTCTGCGGGCGAATAAGATAACAAGCCAGTTGACATTGGCAGCATTAAGAGGCTGAGAAAATAGGAAAAGCTTTCTTGAAAGGAATTAAATGGAAAAAGGACCACAGGCTTTGTGGCTCATCAGCTCCTAGCTAAACTCTTTCAGGAACATTCGTGTATAAGCCTCTTCCCCAGTGTGTCCCAACTTTACTGAAATAAAATGGACCTGGAACACTGTGCAAGTTTCGGTTATATCCATGATGATCTGATCGCTCTATCTACCTACCTATACATATATGTATACATGTATGTATGTATGTGTACACACACATGCACACACACACACACACACACACACACACACAGAGTGAAATGCTTTCCATTTCATTTCAACCTTTCCATTTCATTTCATTCAACCTTTTCCATTAAGGTTCCTTAACACATTCTTCACCTTACATAAACCTTGCTGTTGTTATGGTCAAGACACTAAAGGTCTACTTTCACAGCAACTTTTGCATAGACAGTACAGGATGGTTCACTATAGTCACCAAGATCAATCTTGGATAACTGAATAACACCCTGTAACTGGTACCCTGTCTGCTCTGGTCAACATCTCCCCATTTCCTCTACCCCTCAGCCTCTGGCAACCACCTTTCTACTGTTTCTGTGGGTGTGATATTTTTAGGTTCCACATCTAAGTGACGACATGTAGTATTTGTCTTTGTCTGACTTATTTCACCTCCTATAATGCACTGAAGGTCCACTCAAGTTGTTGCAAGAGGTACAATTTCTCTTTATGTTTATGGCTGAATAATATTCCACATCCCGGAAATGCAACTTAAATGCTGTATTAAACCTTTATCAATTAATCAATAAAATGCTAGTGACTTTTTTTTTTGCATAAAACCACTGGCTACTTTTTCTTTCATATTTTTTCTTAAAAAAATCCAATTTCTGTTCCCAGGGGCACCTGTTTCTTTGTCTAATTTCTTCCACCTCCTGACCCCTACAACTCTCCAAATTTGTTTGGACTTAATATGTTAAGTCCTCAGTAAGTTGCTCTTCTCCTTCTGGGACTCAACAACGGGTAGATTGTTTTCACATAGTGGTGCCTTTTTAGTCTTGCAGGTTTTCGTCATTCCTTTTCATTCTTTTCCCTTTTGCTCCTCTGCCTGGATAAGTGCAAAGACCCTTGCTTCTGCTTGGTCTGGTCTGCTGATGGAACCCTCTATTGTGGTCTTTGGTTCCATCACTGTCTTCTTCAGCTTCAAATTACTGCTTGGTTCTCTTTTTATATTTTCTATCTCTGTTGAACTTTCCATGTTGTTCTTGTATTTTTGCCCCTAATTTCATTAAATTGTTTTACTATGTTTTCTTGTAGCTCTCTGAGCATCTTTACAACAATTATTTTGAATCATTTGTCAGGTAATTCCTGCATTGCCATTTCTCTGGGGTCCATTCTAGAAGTTTCCTGTGCTCCTTTGGTGGTGTTGTGTTGTCCTGATTCTTCAAGATCCCTGTAGCCTTGTATACAGATGTCTGCACATTTAAAGAACCAGTCACCTCTTCCAGACTTTATGCGTTGACTCTGCTATGGAAAGATCTTCACCTGTGGGTAGGGACATGGTGGAATGTGCGATGAGCCCAGCGCTAGGGTGTACAGTGCCAAATGCCAGGTGTGTCCCAGGGGTATATGATGTCTCATCTGCTCAGGCCACTCAGGTCCACAACACTGACAACTGTGTGGTTCCTGGCGAGCACTGTGGGGGGTCCTCAGTGGCACCTCTGGAGTCAGTGGCTGGGACCTGGGGTGGGCAGGGATGGGGGCCAGAGCTGGTGGTGTGCACACAGCGGTAGGGGCCAGCTGTGAGTCTAGGTAGTGGCAGGGGCTGGTTTCAAACATACACAGAGTGGTGGGGACCAGGCCTAGCTCCAAAGGCCTGGGCCAGCTGCAGGTGTACCAGTAGCTGTGGGGACCATGGTTGTCGGTGTGTCTTACTGGGGCTGCCAGGCCTCCCCACGGTGGGCACCCTGCAGAGGAGACTGGCGTGGGGGGTCAGTTAAGGGGCAGGCAGGTACACAGCTTGAAAGACCGGCTGCAGGTGAGCTGAGTGGCACAGGCCAGTGATGGGAGACAGGGCCAGATCCAGCCCTCAAACAGCTGTGGGGGCCCTGCCCTTAGCGTGCACCCCTGTGGCTATGGGTGTCCCCACAGGTGTGTGCCTTGTTTGGATGCCACCAATGAGGGTTTGGTTGGGGCACACAGGTGCACAGCTAGAAAGTTCCCTGAACGTGTGCCAAGTGGTGAAAGGCAGTGACTGGAGCAGAGACAAATTCAGCCCCACAAACTGCTGTGAGGCCCTGACTAGTTGGGATCTGCCATAGGCATGTGGACAGCAGTGAAGGCCGGGGTAGGGGTCAGGTCAGTGTGGGGAGGGGCTAGCACCAAGTGTACACATGGTGATGTGGGTCCACACGGGGGTCTAGGCCGCCATCTTATACTTGTGCAGCCCCAGAAGCCTGGGCTGGCTGCTGGTGTGGACCCCTGGCTCCAGCAGCAGGGGGTGGAGGCAGGTGGGGGTGGGGTTTGGGCAGGGAGCAGGGAAGGGAGGACTCAGGAGTCTGGAGACTGTGAATGTGAATAAAACCCAGGGAAATCTACAGGGGCCTGCAGCAGTGAGAAAGCTGCTAAGGTCTTCGCAAAGCATGTCACTGGGAGCCAGTCACTCCTGCTGCATGGCTCGTCCTGAAGCCCCTACGTTTCCTTGTTCCTTCCTCTCATTGGACTCTCCCTTTCCTGGTGAGGGAAGCTCTCTCAGGCCGAGGCATTCCCAGGCTGGCTCGGATGATGATGCAGGCAAAATGAAGCTGGTCTTCCTTCCCTTCTTATGCAATTATTCTCAGGGTCCATCCCCCGACCCCGACCCCCTCACCTCCCCACGACTGAGTCACTGGAGATTCTGAAGTGGACTCCTTAAGCTCTCTGCTTTTCTTTGTGGATAGCTGCCTAAATGCTGATCTTTGCTGGGGGATGGAGGCTGAGGTCTCTTACTTTACCATGTTGGTAACACCAACCTAACACAACCATCTTGAATTTGACAGTAACTAATTATTCTTACAGGTGCAATATCCAGCGTCCTTCCATATGGGAGAACTTGTAAAATCATCTGGAACAACTCCTCACCGTGGCGGGACAGAAACTAAGACTCAGGAGGGTGAACTTGCCTAAGGTCACAATTTGACTTGCAAGTCACACTTAAGACTCAAGATCAGGTCACTGAGGTAAAATAAAATCACTCTCACTTGCTTTTCCAGCTGCTAAGACCTTGCGCAGGTCCGAGCTAAACTACTCTGACCATAATTCACGTTTACTTGCTTGAATAAAAGGGCTATAAGAGTCTGCCTTTAATCTGAGTCCTTTAACAGGTCAGCAGCCCACGCAGGGGACAGAGGGAGCAAACCAGGTCCCAGGGAGGGCCGGCCCCTGACGTGAAATCCGGAGATGTTTTCCTGTCTCTAAACGTGGGGGCTTGTCTAAACAGGGTAGACTGTTGCTGGAACAAGGTTGCCACAACCGGAGTGAGGCCTGGTAGGAGGTAGATCAGTAGATAACAATATTTATGCTCCCAAGAGCTATTGGCTTGAGTAGTTAAAACTTGCATTTATGAACAATTTTCTGTTTTTAGGCTCGTCCCCAGCGCTTTCTGACATTTCGGCTGGCTCCCTCCCTTCACCCACACACCCAAGCACTACTCAGTCATTTCAGCCAGAGAGAAGGGAAGCTTTGATGAGAAGAACACAAAATTGTTTACATACTTGGGGTATGTACTACACTTTCTTCCATACAGTCTGCCAGGAATTCAGCCTGTGCCCGACGGACATCCCACCCTCCCCCCACTCCCTGGGAGACAACAACACAAGCAGGACAGGCTTCTCTGTTTTCTGTTTCTGTCTCCTTCATGTTCACACGCCACTCACAGAGCACAGGAGAAAAGAAAATTCCAGCAAAAACTGAATGGATGGGAGAAAGGAGCCTGCGTCTTATTCAAAATGGGACGGCCTTTCAGAACAGGGAGGCAAAGCGGCAGAGAAATCGAGTTGCATCTTGAATTTGCACAGCGTGTAAAGTTGCATTCTACATTATTCCCTATCTCTGATCGTTTCATCCAGAAGAGTTTTTATGTTTTTTCACTCTGGTGCCACTAGATGCCCCATAAACCTGGGGTCTGAGTTCCCCAGATACCCTTTTCTCCTCTCACTGTATTAAAACAGCAAGTGAGTGTTTGGTAAACGATGCAAAATGACCAAAAAGGAATGTTGTCGGGCATTGATGATTTTATCGAGGGGGAAATAAGCGAATTTCTAATCCACTTACCCACTAAAAACCTAGCTAGATATCAGGGTATATCCCTTCAAGCTCCTCTTTCCCGCTTGGCTCTAGGATTCCTCATTTTTCTTCATAAAAATGCTCTCTACTTAAGATGATCCTGTAGCTCTCCACGGTAATCAAGGGGCATAAGCACTGATTCGGTTTTATTCCTTACAACCTCTTTAAATGGCCTGTATGAGCGGAAGACCTCTGCCATTTAAAGCGGCAGCTCTTGCCTACTGGTTATGGCTTCTTATTAAATAATGCAAAGCCAATTCAAAAAGAGCTCTGTTCAATTTACTTGCCAGTCAGACAGTCCTCTGGGGTCAAACTTCATCATTCTTCACTCCTCCTCTCTAGAAAGCTTGTTTCTTTTAAGGCACAGACACAGTTATCAGGTCAATAGTTATCAGGAAAAAGCAGCTTGGATCTCCTGCTGAGCACCTAGAGCGGGACATCTGCAGGTCAGAGGACAGGGGACACACTGCCCATCGGCCTCACGAGGGTAGGGACAGTGTCTTGCCATCTTGCTCTACGGCCTCGCCATGTCTGTCCCACAACAGGCACCTCCGTATTGGTTGGATGGACAAACGCAGTGAGAAAGTGAATCAGTAAATCAAGGAGCTGCAGGAATCAAATTCAGTTTATCTGGCCAGTTTTGGAAACACCAAGATCAGGATTCTTGCACAGAGCAAAAACAGGACTGCGGGGGGCCACAAACTATCCCCCTTGGAAAGGGGGCTGTGTACAGCGAGATCACCTTTTTGTTAGTCTTTGATACCCACTCTTGCTCACACCTTATAACAAACACATGAAATGTCGACAACGATAATTCCTTGTTTAGAAGTTGGGCGCTCGTTGGACCTCTGAATGATCCCAGCAATGACTGGGACTTATTTCTGGCCGACTTCATGCCAACCCAGTTTACAAACATTAACTTGATCATTGCAGCAACGCTTTAAGGTGGTCATTAATTTTCTTCAATTTCAGATAGAGAAATTGCAAACAGAAGATGAGACAGCCTACCGAAGTCAACGGGCTAAGGTCCGCATCTGAGACTTGAGCTTGCTTCTGGGACTCAACTCCTTCCCCACCCACAACGTATGTCACCGAATCAGGCAACGTGCCAGACACCTAGCCAAACAGATTTGTGTGTGTGTGTTTGTTTTTCAATTTCTAACCGGCGGCAAAAAAGCACTATAAAATTTACTCTCTTTACCATTTTTAAGTATACATTTTTGTAATGTTAACTGTATTTACATGGTTAGGTAACACCTCTAGAAATTTTTCATCTTGTAAAATTCACTCTATACCTGTTAAACAACACTTTCCATTCCTCTGTCCCCAAAGCCCCAGGAAAGCAGCATTCTGCTTCCATTTCTAGTTCTGACCACTCTAGATACCCCATAGAAGTGGAATCCTACAGTATTTTACTTTTGTGACTGGCCTCTTTCACTCAGGATAACGTCCCTAAGATCCATTCATGTTGTGCAATATGACAGGATTCCATCCCTTTTCAGGCAGAATAATACTCCACAGCATGTACGCATTACATTTTCTTCATCCATTCATCTGTTGACGGACACTCGGGTGGCTACCATCTCTTGGCTATTGTGAATAAGGCTACAGTTGAACACAAGTGGGCAAATACTGCTTCAAGATCCTGCTTTCGATACTTTCGAGTAAATACCCAGCAGAGGAACTGTTGGATGGTAGGGTGGTTCTATTTTCTGCTTTTCGAGGAAGCTCCATACGATTTTCCGTAGTAGCTGCACCATTTTACATTTCTACCAGCAGTCTGCAAAAGCAGACAGACTTATTTTTAAATAGAAACACTGTAGGTTTTAATATCAAACTGACCAAAGAGCCCAGCCTGTAGCGTTAAGCAGTGACTGAATTCTTACAAATCAAACTCAGCTAAACCTCTAGACCGTAGGCCTCAGTTTTTATAATTAAAGCCACACACCACTTACGCATGCACTGCAGATCTATAAACAGGGACCAGTATCCCATTTTAGGACACATCGGTCTTTCAGTCATTTTCTCAGAGACCACAGCAAATGAAGTCAAAGGTAAAGCCCGCGTTGAACCAGCATGAAGGTATCAGAAGGATTCTTACTTCCTGAGAAGAAGTAGGAGCGTGTACACAAATTGCACTCTTACCCTCGTTTTGGCATCGATTTTAGCTCCTCGGTCAAGCAATAGTTTTACCATATTGGCATTTCCTCTTTTTGATGCAACGTGTAAAGGCGTGATGTCATTCTGTAGAAGAACAGAAAAAAAAATAGTTTAGAATCTTCAGTTCAGCCAAAGCACCGTTTCCTCAACTTCCCCCAACATATTCTCACTTTCTAATTTTTTTTGAACAGTCACTGTGAACAGAATGCTTCCCAAAATTTTGGACAGTAATTTTACTAAGGGGGATTCCCCTCCCCCTCCAAGGGATGAATTTTAAGGGACATAGTCTGTGGGGTTGGGAGCAACTTTCTTTCATTTGAGTAGGTGACTGATGGATGAGATGGCTTTTTTTTTTCCCCTCTAAAATCCTGCAGTGTTAAGCCGCTGTGTCGTCCTACAAGCTTGTGTGATCCGTACTGGCTAACGAGCGGTTGACTAAGTGGCTGATGACGTCTGCTGAGACTGTGAAAGGAGGATCATGTTACTCAAAGCCATCTCTGGGTTCATCTGAGCACAAGATATCAGAGCGACAAGAGCAAATCCAAGTGGGAAATTGGACAGTACCGAAGTCACAGGACTGCCCATGCACGTGGGGCTTTTTTAAAATGTGTTTACAGGCATTCATTAGCAACATCACAGAAAACTGTTTTTGGATTTCCCGTTGAGGAATACACATCTTGTTATGACAATCTGAAATTCCAGCTCACGACCCCGCAATACCACAGGTCTTCTCTCCCATCTTACAGGCGCTAGTTTACTGTGTTTCTAGACTGTCGGGGAAATATATGTATACAGTGAAAACATGATCTATTTGGGCTTCTTATGCCTATGTAGCAGCAATAGGGATTTCAGTCTAAGGCAATTATAGGACGCATAGTGTCGGCTCGTAAGCGGTTACGTCTTTGTCTTTTGATAGCATCACAGCTCCCAGGTCCTGCCTGTTCCCGTGTGTTAGGCACTGTGCTTAGCTCTTTACTATCTCATTTAATTCTCATAATCTTCCCAACATCATAAACAATCTGACTTATAATATCCATTTTACTAATAAACAAATAGCTGGCCAAACCAGGATTCAAATTAAAATACGACTCAACTTGGGATTTTTAGAAAACAATTTATGATGAGAATTTTTAAACAGATTTTTAAACAGGTCTGAGAGAAAGGCAGGAGCTTCATGTACTCCTCACTCTGGTTCAATACCTACCAACTTTTTGGCGACATTACTTGTTCTATGCTCCCGCTATTTTTTCGTGTGTGCAGAAATTTAAGAGAAGGAAGAGAAAATCCTAGGGATCATTTATTTCATCCACAAATACTGCAATTTAGCTCTATCTAACAGATAAGGATTTTTTTTAAACAAGTAATCACAACACCATGATCATATTTAACAAACTAAAAATAATTCCTTCATCACACCGAGACCCTGTCAGTGTTCAAATTCTCGCATTGTGTCCAGTCAGCTCAGCAGTGTTGTTCAAATTAGAAGAGCCACACCTGCATTACTTTGAAATGTCTCCTACGTCTCAATCTCCATAGGTGCCCAACTCTGCCTTCTTTTGTCCATGACTATTTATGTATTGAAAAAACTGAGTAATTCACTGTGTAGACTTTTCTAACATCCAGATGTAACTGCTTTCATCCTCATAGAGGGTTGTCGGACACGACAACGTCGTTTTCCCTGTGTTTTCTACAAACTTTTCTAAAATTATAAACTATAATGCTCCTAGCACTACACTCTCCTATCTGAACAACTCTTGTCCTCATCATTCTTAGGTGCCAAAGTATCAACTGGTTCATTACATGAAAGAAGAAGACAGACCCCGGGAAACCAAATTTGTGGGGAGTACATAGGATAAACATTATTGCTCTAGACCAGGGTAGACAAACTTTTTCTGCATAGGGCCAGAGAGCAAATATTTTCAGCTTTGCAAGCCATACAAGTTTTATTGCAACTGTTCAGTTCTGCCATTGTAGGGCTAAAGCAGCCGTATGACATATGTAAAGAAATGGGAATGCTTGTGTTCCCATAAAACTTTGTTTACAAAAACAGGCGGTGGGCCAGATATGGCCTGGGGATGGTAGTTTGCTGACCCTGCTCTAGATTAACCAGGCTATGGCTAAAGGTTTCAACTATGTGGAACAGTTTGCAAAAAGAGGAAGTAGAGCTATATGCTGTCCATTGTGTGTGCTCTGGCCCCTTTGGTGTGGACTATTTTTGGTGTGAATGAGCGTGGGCAGAAGGAAACAAAATTCCTGATGACTTTGTAATTGTCTTGCTTGTCTCCACTGTCCAAGAGCAGGTGTGGACCCAAGCATTATAGTGGGTGAATTCTCGACCTGAGACAACAGGTGGAGGGGCAGGCGAAGTCTGTAGGAAACATGGTCTAACAGGCAGCTTACTGAGCCCAGAGTGGGAGATGGTGCAAAGAGCTCATCCTTCCCCAGTGGAAGTCAGCATTTACATGTGATTTCCCTTTAAAACCGTGCCCTTGCCTGGCTGAGAAGGACTTAATTAACCTCCATTACAAGTAGGCTAATTTTAGGGAGAGGAAGACTCTACATCTAATTTTGCTCTTTTCCATATTCATGTACTCTCTCATGCGGTGATGCATAGATGTCAAAAGGTGCCTTAAAATTTTAACTCTCACGTTTTTCTACACCTTTCTGACCCTAGAGGAATACTTTATATTTCTATAGTGCTTAAAAAGTGTTGTCAAGGGCTTATGCTTACATAATTTCATTTTATCTTCACCACACTCTATTGAAATAAATCACTAATCCTATGTGACAGATAAACTGGGGAATAGAACTGGTCAGCAATTTGTATATTAAAAGACAGTGAATCAGAGGCAGAATCGGGATTTGAACTCGAGTTTTATAGACCCTTGGGCAGTGGTCTAGAAACAGCTATTTCTTTCCTTCTCTGTTAAATGGAGCTTCTGAAAGAAATACATACTTTCGCGTTCCTGACTCTGGTAGTGACTGCTTCTGTCAATGAGGAATGAATCAAAATGAAAGTGGTGCCTATGGACCACTCAACGGGACATTTATAGTCTGATTCCTCGGTTAACCAATAAAAATGTTTCATGCCCTATGATGCACAAACCCAGGGTTACACTTCCACTGTATAAGTGAGGAACAAAAATATGGAATCCCAGCATATCAAAAGAGACTAGTGATGCTCCAGACGAAAATGCATGCTTCAGAGAACCCTCTTTGCTGCTCATGAAACGCAGGCTTATGCATGCTTCTGGGATGCAGTGTGGCAGTATATGTGAAAAGCCTTCAAACCTAAAAGCACAGATACAAAGCAGAGGTTGACTGCCATAGTCAAAGGGGTAGGAATGTTGAGAGCCAGCCCTGAGGCCTAGGCACAGTCTCTAAGGCCACCGCTGAGCCAGAATAGAAGACCGTCAGTCCCAGCACAAGCCTAGCACAGAGTAAGAGCAACAGTAGCCAGGGGACAAGATCAGATAGGAGCTTAGTGAGAGACCTCCTCCAAACTTCATGTGTGCAGGGAGAACTGAGGGTGGAGCACCAACACCACCAAACACTCCCCTTCCCCCTTCACGGTGCCCCCCAGCCACTACCCTGAGCAGGAGGCAGTGTAGCCCTCCTGTAGAGGGAGCTGAAGTCCCCTCAAACAAGACGTAAGCTCTGCTAACTCTTGTCTACACTGGCTCTGCCTTCCACAGGTATGGCCTGACAGACAAGTATGAGGTATGCCCATTTTTAGACAAAGTTAGTGTTTACCTCATCTCTCTTGCATTCTGTCCAGTGGAACAAGAAAGCTACAGGCATCGAAATTTAGGGAATTTTACCAAAGATACGGGATTTCAGTCAAATAGAAACCCTCGGTAAGAAAAATCACAATTTAAGAAACATAGAATTCCTTAGATGGGCCCATCACCAGACTTCATACAGCTGAAAAAAGCATCAGTGAGCTTAAAGACATGTCTGTATAAATGACTGAAACACAAAGAAAAAAAAAAAGGGTGGAAAAGAAAGAGCAGAGTCTAAGTTTCAGGGGACAGTATGAAACCAAGGACTGGAGTTTCATAAGAAGAGAGGAGGTGGGGCAGGAGAAATGCCAGGAGAGACAATGTTCAAGAATTATCTCAAAATCATGAAATGTATGAAGCCACCTATCCCAGAAGCTTGGAGAACTTTGAGCAAGATAAACTACAAACAACCAAATGTTATAGTCAGACACATCAATCCAATTGCTGAAAATGAAAGATAAAGGAAAAATCATGAAGGTCACCAGAGGGGAAAAGGACATATTTATATAGAGAACAAGGACAAAAATGACAGTCTTAGAAACTACACAATGCTGACAATGAAGTGGTATCTTCAAACACTGAAAAATTAACATCTGTCAGATAAGACTTCTATAGCCAGTGAAAATATCTTTTAAGAAACTGAGGAGAAATAAAGATTTCTTTTTTAAAGATTTTATTTATTTATTTGACAGAGATCACAAGTAGGCAGAGAGGCAGGCAGAGAGAGAGGAGGAAGCAGGCTCCCCGCTGAGCAGAGAGCCCGATGCTGCGGGGCTTGATCCCAGGACCCTGAGATCATGACCTGAGCAGAAGGCAGAGGCTTTAACCCACTGAGCCACCCAGGTGCCCCAAGATTTTTTTTTTTTTTTTAAGATAAATGGAAACTGGGAGACTCCATTATCATCCGACTTAAAATCTAAAAAAAAATATGATACCAGTCGAAAGCTTAGACCCATACAGAGAAACACAGAAATGGCAAAAGTGAAGGCAAATATAAAGATAATTGATTACTTAAAACAGAAACAGTAACAGTGAACTGGGGGCTTTACAAGATATGTGAAAGTAAAATGCCCACCACCCACACATAGACGGAAGAGTGAGACCGACCCTGTTGTCAGTTCTCACACTAGCTGTAAAGTGACATAACTCTGAAGGTACACTGTGATAAATTAACAACATACAAAATATATATGATTAGATAAAAATGTGCCGTCACATTTATGCATAAGTATATGTATACCTACTTTCTAAAAAAGCCGTCAAACTCTGGACGCTCATGTTAATCACCTATCCCTCGCTACTGAGATCATAGATGACATTTGACTTCTTCATGCTTTCCTAAATAACTTCTACTACATTCATTTGTACAATGTACAGTGTAAAATGGTTGTATTTCTTTGTTGTCGTTACCTAATTTACAGCCCGTCATCGCCAGCTCTGTCCTGGCTTGTACCGATTGCATTCCCCACTCTGATAGCCAAGGAGAAGTTTTACCTACCCATCAACTTGCCTCAAAAGGGACCGTGTTAAGCCTAGAGGTATCCTGAAGGTACCTATTTATTACTAACGTAGAAAATTATGCATGGCTAGGGTTAATGGTCTACCTGTTCTTCCTAAGAAGAAACCTGCATTAAAACTTGGATAAAAACACATTCAACCTAGAGTTTTGAAGCTGACCTGAATTTAGTGCGAACAAGAGTAAATGGTACTCGAAGCTTGTGTAAAGTAGCTTATTATTTAAATAAATAAATAAAGTGGCTTATTAGCGGAATTTTTTTTCTTATGCCAAAGGTGCAACATTCAATGTAATAGACTACATTAGTGTTTTGGAAAATTTTGTTAACTGATGAGTGTGTCTGATTTGGTCTAATCACCTATTTTATAGACAAGGAGGAGGCCGGGGAGGGTAAGAGGTTGCCGGGAGTCACAGAGCTGGAGGCTTGGTCATGACTCCGGGTTTCCCGATCCCCAGACACTGCCCTTTCCATCTCACTAAGTTCTCTAGGCTTATTTAAAAATCACTATTTTCATCTCCAGTACAACAGCATCCTATTCCACTAAGCTTTTCCATTAAACTAGTCAATGTAATAATTATTCAATCTAAAAAAAAAGGGGGGGGGTAAATCTGATTAGCTAGTGTCTTTCTTTTTCTGGCATTTACTTCTCCTCAACCCTTTATGGAAGATGGTGGGTAAAGACAACAAAGCAATCACATCACATATATACACATATGTTTAGTAAAACAAACAAACAAAGGAAATTGGCTGTAAAAGTATTTATGAAAACATTAACAGGATTTGGGTGAATATTTAGAATTTTGACTAAAGAAAATTACAGTACTCAGCGGTTTAATTTTCTCAGATTTCTCAGCGAATAACCTGATCAGGTACCTAACAAAGCAACATGGATCATGACTGTATCTGTTCATGTGTGGGCGTGTGTTCTCACCACGGTGTGGCTGCTGGCCTTTTCAGTCATTCATGTTCTTCTACACTAATCTTCTTTTATCTTGATTTTTCAGTAAGACTCCTCACCTACAGCATACCCTTCTTGAAGACAAGCAACCACTGGAGTTAGGGAGTAAAAATCTCAACCCTGAAAAACAGGTTTTGCCTTCCACTTTTAGGGAAAAGAGGGGACTCCTTACAAATTCAGTATATTTCGTCATATACTCACAAGTATTCCATATTACTTACTTAACCCGCACGCCAACTCTAGAAACAGGTACTCTCTAATTCTTGTCTTTATTCTACAGATGAGGAAACTAGAACAAAAAATCATTTTGATTTTTGCGAAGAGTCACAAAGCTGCCATAATTTGTCTGCCCGAAAGTTTATGCTTTCTTCACTAGACCAGCCCATGTTGTTCCTGAGCTTCTAAACAGTTCAGATATAACCAAGTCTCACTATTGGCGCGTTCCTGTACGAGGAGATACAGAAAGCACTGGGGTCAAATACTACGGTAGTTAAGAGCTAATACTCTAGAGCCAGACCTCTTAGCTTCAAACCCCAAATCATCCCAGACTACCTGCCTAACCTTGGGTGAGTTTATTTCTTTGTACCCCAGACTTCTTATCTGTAAAATGAGGCCAATAATAGTATCCATATTATAGACCCATCATGAGGATGAAATGAGTTAACAAGGATAGTCTTAAGAATGTTTCTTGGCATTTAGTAAACAGGATACAAATGTCAGCTATTACTGTTCTTTTTCTTATTTCTCAGATGGATGTTTAAAAATGGATGGCATGGGGCCTCTGGGTGGTTTAGCCGGTTAACTGCCCGCCTTCAGCTCAGGTCATGATCCTGGAGTTCCAGGATTAAGTCCCGCATCAGGCCCCCTGCTGAACGGGGAGTCTGCTTCTCCCTCTGTCCCTCACCCTGCTCATGTTCTCATTCTCTCTGTCCCTCTCTCAAATAAATAAAAAAAAGTCTTTAAAAAAATGGATGACATGATCGCATCTCACAAAGACATTATTATGAGATAGTTTGGGTAGAAAAGACATGAGAGAGCTGAAGTAATGAGTGAACTCTAAGAAGGTCCTAAAGGGGGCATTTCTTAGGAAGGATGCAAACGGTGTTCAATCCGTGTCTGCTTAGCACAGCTCAGCCTGTGAAAAGCTCAGCAGGGGTGTGCTGGGGTGAGTCGTGGTGGAGAGGAAGGGAAGAGGGGCAGAGCGGTGGCTGACTGAACATGATATGTGTGACAAAATGTAATACAAACGTGGAAAGGCATCTTTTTTTTTTTAACTTCCAGGGACTTGGAAGAAACAGCTAGCTCTCCTGGGAAATGGTGGAATTGTTGGCTTCTTTCTTTCTTCTCAGCTGTTTCTGAAAAACCCAGGTTGGGTAGTAGCCAAGGCCCTTTATGAAATTGTCACCATGGCCAGATTTTTTCTGCAACTTCCTAAAGTGAAATCAGGGCCACTTCCAACCTCACCTGTGATAAATAGCAGACGTGTCGTCCCATTTGAATATACAAAGGGCAGCTGACTTCTGATTCCCTGTTCCCTTTTCTCTCTCTCCTTTTCTTTAAAAACATCTCAGAGGTTATTACCAGGTAGAAGAGTAGGTGTGATCACACTCAAGTCTTTCAGGTAATGAAAAAATTAAACAATATGACTATTTTCATTTAGGTTCTTGATATGGTCCCAATTGAGTACCAATTCTAAAATAATTAAATGTTAAATTGAGAGGGAATCTGGTATCTTCTGCTAATTCTCACACTTGTTACTACTATGGTTTTGAAAGTTTGTTGAAATGGCAAAACAAGATATCTGAAAATGAAGTGTTTGATGTATTAATGGCTTGCATTTAAAACACACCCAATTCAAGATTTGTACGTGTCCTTCTGCTAGTCTCTTTATTCAATTCACTATCCCTAGTGTAAGTAGAAATAGAAAAACGGTTATTAAGTAAGTTCACAGAGTGAGCCCTGGGAAGACTTTTAAGCAAGGCCTACTGGCCTTGTCCACCTCTTAGACATTTATTTTTTTAAAAGTCTTACAGCGTCTGAGAGGAGGACTGAAGGAGATCAGAGTATGCTAGCCCACAATATGCCACTTGAGCAGAAAGGCTGTTTTGAGCTTTCCGTCTAAAAGCAAAGCACAGATTTCCTTTTGGGTAGGTGTTTCCCTCTCCTAGGCCAGGAATAAGATACCTCTGAGTGTCTCATCAATGGAGAAGGCACAGCTGGGATCTGCAGCTTAGCATCTATTAGCTTCCCCACCCATATGTTTACTTTTCCCAAATTTACAACCTCTGGAAGCCCAACTTCCCTTTCCTTTGCCGTCACACTTCTCCAGAAAGGTATCACCCTTTGTTAAAATGGTACGTAAGCCCCTGGTGGCTAACTGCCACCAGATGTCGGTCTTCACATCTTTTCTATGAAAGACTCTGTATGCATTGTAAACCTTTCTCCTGTTTATCTGTCTTTTGTTGGTTAAATTTGCAAGACCCTAGGAAATAAACCGAAGAGAGTAGAGGAGAAAGTTTTTTCTTCTACCACAAAGTCATACGTGCCAATTTCCAAACAATATATGCTTGGTCAGTGATATTTTACGGTTACATAGATTTTGCTACAATGTAGAAAAAACAGAATTGAATTCCTGCTCGCTTTCATTTCCTCGAGAGTATAAAAACATGTTCTTTTTAGGACGACTTTTATTGCTTTCCACTGCAAGTCTTCTCCAGTGGTTTATTTTTATAACAGGCTTATTGAGATATAATTTACATATGATAAAATTGGCCATTTTATAGTATACGATTCAGTGGCTTTTAGAATATTCACAAAATTGTGCAACCATAATCAGTATCTATTTAGAATAGCTTATCATCCCCCAAAGAAACCCCATCCCAAGAAGCAGTTACTTCCCACTCTTCTGTCCATCCCTCAGCCCCTGGCAATCACTATTCCATTTTCTTTCTCTCACACATTTGCCTGTTCTAGACAATTCACATACAGGGAACCACACAACATACGGCCTTTTGGGTCTGTCTTGTTTCACTCAGCACGATGTTTTCAAGGTTCACCCATGCTGAAGCACGTCTCAGTACCTCATTTCTTTTCAAGAGGATGCCTGATTTTTTTAATACCTTAAAAAATCCACAAAATATAGGCAAACAAATAATGCTTTCAGTGATAAGGATTTGAGATTTCAAGGACATACCCAGGAGAATTTCAAATATTGGAATCTAAGATAATATTCCAGCTTTCCCAGTCTGACCCATAGTAGGGTTTTTCTTTAAAAAAAAAAAACAATTCAAACTTAGATGGTCTATTATGAACAATAAAAACAAAATAAGCTCAAACTTCCTTCATACTACAGCAATCATTATGAAGATGGCCACCAATGTTAGTAAAAGCTCGTTTTCCTTCTCCTTCGTGATTTAATGAAATGAGATGGGTCTTTTTAGGTGAAGTCTTCTCCTCTTCTCCAGTTTTACTAACTGCTGACTTGATTCTATAGCAGCTTTTCTCTGTCTGTGCTTCCTAGATAAGGAGAGTAAGTCCACCCAGTCCTGCTGAGACTGACGAAAACGCTGATGCCACGGGCACTCCCACCTCACTCCCTTCCCACAGAGACTGACCAGATCCTACTGGATTAGACCCCGGCTGGTGCCGCTGCCTGGCTGTTTGATGTCTGCCGTGGAGCTGAGCTCTGTGTATTTGGATCTGTTCTGCTCTAAAAGCTTCAGGCAATTTATTTATTTTCTTTTAAGGATAAAATGAGACTGTTTATCACTCAAACTTGAATTAATAGCAGGTCTCTTATCAACAATTCAGATAAGGCTCTGCCAGGTCTCTCTCGCTAGCTCCTCAACTCCTTTTGTTTAAACTTTGTTTAACATTCTGATTACTCAATTATCTCTTAATGGACACGGGTTGCTTCTAGAATAATGCTGCTATGAAACGTGGGTGTATAAATTTAACCTCAAGCCGTTGCCTTCAATTCTTTTGTAGACAGACCCAGGCCTGGAACTGCTGGGTCACATGGTGACTCCACACAGCACACTTTGAGTAACCTCCAAAGCTCTTTTCCATAGTGGTTGAACCGATTTACATTTATCCCACAAACAGAGCACAAGGGTTCCAGTTTCTCTAAAACCTCACTAACACTTGTTCTCTCTCCTTTTTTTTTTCTTGATACTAGCCATCCTAATGGGTGTTCAATGTGTGTGTGTGTTTAAAGACTCTTTATTTTGAGAGAGAGAGAGAGAGAAAGTGTGTGTGTGTGTGTGTGTGAGAGAGAGAGAGAGAGAGAGAGAGAGAGCGAGCAGGAGGAGGGGCAGATGGAGAGGGAGAGAATCTCTAGCAGATGCCCCACTGAGTGCAGAGCCTGACTCAGGGCTTAATCGCACGACCCTGAAATCATGACCTGAGCCAAAATAGACAGTCGGTTGCTCTACTGACTGAGCCACGCAGACACACACAATATGTGCCTTTAAAATGTAACTTTCAAGGGCACCTAGGTGGCTCAGTTGGTTAAGCGACTGCCTTCAGCTCAGGTCATGATCCCAGGGTCCTGGGATCAAGACCTGCTTAGGGCTCCCTGCTTAGAGGGGAGTTTGCTTCTCCCTCTGACCTTCCCCTCTCATGTTCTCTCTCTCTCTCTCAAATAGATAAATAAATTAAAAATCTTAAAAATATGTGTGTGTGTGTGTGTATATATATATATATTTTTTTAAAGATTATTTATTTATTTGACAGAGAGAGATCACAACTAGGCAGAGAGGCAGGCAGAGAGAGAGGAAGGGAAGCAGGCTCCCCGCCGAGCAGAGAGCCCAATGCGGGGCTCGATCCCAGGACCCCAGGATCATGACCTGAGCCGAAGGCAGAGGCTTTAACCCACTGAGCCACCCAGGTGCCCCTATATATATATTTTAATGTATTTTAAATATGTATATATCTTTCAGGATACATTTCAGAGTTTCCATAATTCCATAAACAATGACGAATTTTTGACCACTGAACGCCTTTCATCCTATAAGAATGTGTTAGAAAAAAGAATTCTGCTAAAGAAATTGACACCTCTTGACTTAGACCAAGCAAGTCTTTGTTTTGCAGAACAAATGTAATTAAAATGAACAAAAGAAGCTATAAATTATTAGACTCTTATTTTTGCTGGTTCTATGAGCTAGATCTCATTTAATCTCCGTAACAATCCATAAAATAGAAGCTGTTTACTCAAGTTCACAGGTAAGCAAGGTGAAGCTGGAAGGAGCCTCGGGTCCCATGGCTAGAAAATGCCGGAGCCAGGATTAACCTCAATTGTCTGATTCTAAAAGCTGTGCTTGCCCTTTCTATACAGTCTCTTCTTAACTTGGGGAAACATCCATCTGCTCTAGCTCTGAATCCAAGTAGCAGTCTCCATACTAAAAACGCTGCTGGCATACAGCTTCCAACCAAAAGGAAACAGCGTATCTCAAAGCTAATAAAAATATGCAGAGTTAAAAGAGGAACTAGTCCAGCTCTGTCATTTTAAATAAGAAGAACTCATGGCTTTCAGATTTCCTTAAAGGTGTAACTATTAGTGCTCATTCAAAAGTAGCCTGCTCTGTATTACAGTAAGTAATAAAGCCCCTCCCAGCTTGAAATATCTGAGTAGAGAGGCATATAGTAATTGAACTCTACAGCGTATCAACAATTCCATTACAGAGTATCAGCTGCTTTCTGTACATTGAGGAAAGTTGTTTTGAAATTATGTAATTCTTTAAAATGAGTTAACCTAGCAATGTTAGATTTCCTGGTATGTTTCTACCGAATGCTGTCGCTCTAATCAAAGAGTCCACTCCTTTTTCTCATGTTTCACCATCCCAACTGTGAAAAACAAAAATATGAAGGGGCTTTACAGGCACACATTTTCCACACTCCTGTATCATTTCTGATAAATCTGGAATGAAATGCATTTCTGGGTTAAAATAATTTTCTTTCCCATCCAAAAAGTCAATCACTCGCATAGGTTTCTGAGATGTCAGTTACCTTGAAATTGTTAGTTTCTCAAGTATCCTGCCCTCATTTGGTCTTTGGACAAATCAGATCCTTGAGTGGATAAATTAGATCCTTGCTCAAGTTTTAAACGTGTTAAGAAATGAAAACAAGGTCTATCAAGTTTTTAAAGAAAAATGATTTGGGGGGTGGAAAAAAGGTAGTTCTGGTGCAAATGGCCTTCTCTGCAGCGCACTTGTCCTGAGGAGATGGTACTGCTCTTCCGGGGACCACGATGACCTCAGCTACTCAGTGGCCAGTGCCACACACACCCGCAGCTGCCATCTGGGCACCACGGGCGCCGCTGATGGTCACGCATGAGGCACAATAAAATGGGGTAGAAGGTCTAGATCTAAGTCCCTGTTATTCTGTTTTACTCTCAGTAGGATCTGGGACAAATGACTTCTTGGGATCTCGGTTTGCTCATCTGTAAAAATGTCCATTCTGTGGTCTCAAGTGATGCACCGTAGGGAAGTGTTTTGTAAACTGCGCATATAATGTGAGTTCAAGGTCACATTATTAAGGAGTTATAAGGCCAAGCAGCTATGAAGACTCTTATGACTCGCGGCGCCTGCGTGGTGTAGTCAGTTAAGCGTCTGACTCTTGGTTTTGGCTCCGGCCATGAGACTGAGCCCTGCCACGGGACACATGCTCAGTGCAGGGTCTGCTCAAGGGTGTCCTCTCCTTCTCCTCTCCCCTTCTCCTCATATTCTCTCTCTCTCAAATAAATAGTAAATAAAACTTAAAAAAAAAAGACTCCTGTGGTTCAACTTTGGACAATTTACATGACGATTTTCACAGCATGGCCTCAGAGAGTGTTTTCTAATGGTGTCTGATCAGAAGAATCATCCGAGGACCTTGTTAAAAATGCAGATTGCAAAGTCCTGCCCCAAAGGTACTGAATCCGAGAGCAAGGGAATGGGGGGCTGCCGGCCAGCTGGGGAAACTGGCTTCAAGGTTCTGATGAGGTGAGGACAAAGCGGCTTTTAATTTTCAAACCCAGAGGAACTCGCTCCTTGTAGAGACAAGCCTGTCTTCTATTTCTTCTTACCAGAAAATAGGTATTATACATTTTGTCATAAGGCCATTATATTTCTGAATATAAGAGTTCATTTCAAACCATGATCTTTAGGGATTCAAAAACGCACAAGTGAGAGAGAGAACCAAAACGTGGGGGATGAGAATGCGCTATATTTTAGTAGGAATTTGATCATTTGTTAGTTTTTAGGTTTCCAATCTTCCAGTTTAACTGTTCTTAAGTGTGTAATGGGATTTCCTAGTATTTTTTTAATGTCCTTTAAAACCCTTTTTAAAAAAGCATTTAATTCACTTTGCAATCCTGGCACGGGCAGAGAACAATCACCAGCTGGTGCGAGAGAGGCTGCTGTCAGTTCTGGTTTTCCTGGGATAGTCCCGTGTTTGGTGTGAAGCCTGGACACGCTGCCTCCAATGTTCAAATGTTATTAACAAGACAGTCTGAGTGTAGCTTATTTTTTGGTCTGATTTCATTTCATTCACTTTACTGCTTCTTAGCCCCAGCTCCCCCACCTTAAAGCTGTGGGACTTTGCCCAAGAGATACAGCTTCTTGCTTCCTCGTGGAAAATGGAAATCGAACCCACACCTCACAGGATTCCCGAGAGGAATACATGAAACAACATATAGGGAATTTATCACAGTGCCTCATACTAGTAATACATGAAAGCTGTTACCTAAATTAGTTTGAACTTTGTGTACATTTTGTCCACCTCATTTTTGAAACTTTCAGTAATAAGAGCTGAAAGGAACCTTTGGGTCTTCTGGCCCACCCACCCACAGGGGTACGTCACTGGGGGAAACTCAATGCTCTGCCTGAGGATGAACTTCAGGGCCCCTCTTCTGCATCCTGGGATATCCCACCTCCCCACCTTAGCTATAAAGAGCTGTTCGATCTGGCATTCTCAGGGGGCATTGCTGGAGTCTTGGTTGGGATACTGTGATTTGCATGGGTCTGTCCCACACATCGAAGTCCTATCCCACTATGTGCCAGCCATGATGACAACCAAAAATGCCTCTGCAAATTTCCAAATCCTCTATGGAGAATGATGATGCCCCTTCTGCTACTGAGAAACTGTTACTATAGCAAGACTGTAGAGAAGTCATCTCTGAAGAAAGAGCATCATACCAGGGGTTCGACAAGCTTCTCCTTGAGCACAGTTCTTTTCCCTCTGTGACCGGAGCCTGACACAGTTCACAGCCAAGTCCCCTAATTTCCCCTTCATTATGTATGTCCTAATACATTTTAAACACCACTGCCACTATCCCACTTCTCCAGTTTAAGACCAGCAACGACTTGTAGACACAGATCAGAATGGTGGGTACCAGGGGTTGGCAGGCTGGCAACTAGGGAGATGTTCCTTAAGGGCACAAACCTGCAAGTGTAGATAAATGAGTTCTAGAGCGCTACGGAACAGTCTGGTGATTTTGGTCACCAATATTTGTCTCCAGTCTCATTTCACATTGGCAAGTGCGCTAAGCCTCCATTATTTGGACTTGATTCTAATCCCCGTGTTTCCAGTACAACTTACCCTTCAATTTTTTCCCCAACAAGGCTAGTTTATGCTCATCTCCTGCCTGAACTTGTCTCCTTGAACCTCCTGCAATGACTTGGGAGAGAGCCAGTGAGTGACTGTTCATGTTTCTCAAGTTCACCCTTCGCAACCTTTTGGTTCTGCCCAGTCCTAACCTCATTCCGCTAGGTGCCCCTTCACCCTTCTGGAACATTCTTCAAACCACCAGAGGAGGAAGGGAAAGATTTCAGCATGCAAGGATATGCAGGGCTCAGGGGCAGACCAGGGTGCCTCTGGGCTGCTCCAAACGCACTATCTGATGGCAGCGTGGATAGGGCTCTGAACGCCCAGCAGAGGTACACAGGAGCCTTTGCCGCTGTTGGCACTCGCTGGAGGAAATGGACATTCTATAGCTGATGAATAATTCTCTTTTAAAGTGCAGATGAATAAAGTAAGCTCTGCCAATTCCTACCTTAATGGAACCTTATTTCACGGAATTTCAAAACAGGACTTATTTGGGATGTAAAAACGTTCTCAGAGCAACAAGAGTCCTGGAGCAGCAGCAGTGCAGGAAGCAGGGCACATGCCAAAGAGGAAAAGCGAACAAAGAGAAACGCGCACCTTCCAATGCTGATGACTTAATTAGAAGAAGGCTTACTGTCTCGAACAATGCCACAGTAATTGTTTCTTTTTTTTTTTAAAGATTTTTATCCATTTATTTATTTAATTGACAGAGAGAGAGATCACAAGTAGGCAGAGAGGCAGGCAGAGAGAGAGGAGGAAGCAGGCTCCCTGCAGAGCAGAGAGCCCGATGCGGGGCTCGATCCCAGGACCCTGAGACTATGACCTGAGCCGAAGGCAGCGGCTTAATCCACTGAGCCACCCAGGCGCCCCACAGTAATTGTTTCTTAAAGGCCGACCTTCTCATGCTGATAAACAGCACCGCAGACGGTGTCAATCCAACATTCTGGGAAGCCGCATTTCCGGCTCTCGCTAGGTGTCCTCTGGAGAGCTGCCATGACACACTTGCTTGACTGACAAACGTCACCTTCTCCGGCATTGTGGTTACAGAGACGGGTCTCCTCCCAGAAGCAAGCAGTAGTAACCACCTCCACCACGAGCACGGCTGGGGCCCCTGCCCATGTGTTGTGGCCTAAGCAATGGAGGCAGACTCCCTCTTTCAGTCACAAAATGACGTTACACATGAGGTACTCTTACTGGACCCATTTTATGGATGAGAAAGCTGAAGCATAACTGACTTGCCCACCAGTACACAAAGTAAGCCACAGCGCCAGAGTGGGGGCCCAGCAGGCTGGCAGAGATGCTGTTCACTGTGACACTGTCCAAGACCTACCATGAAAGGAGAGGGGAAATGGCTGCCACCACCGTCACACGAGGCGGTGACGCAAAAGCGAAAGGCTTGTGACTGACTGCTGTCTCTCTCATCGGGCTGTTAGGAAAGCCACAGGCCCCAGGATGAGGAGACTTGCCCTGGACCATATCAGTGACAGATGATGGCGCAGAAAGCAAGCCAGGGGTCCAGCACAAATCTGAGGACTCCTTCTCTATGCCGCTACAACCTGCAAACGTCACTTTGTCAGAAGACAACACAGATCCTGTGCCACACGGCAAGACATCAGTAAGACCCAGTGTACTCAGGATTTAAGAGAAAAATGTTCCTTTAACAAATTAAATGGGGGGGGGGGGGTAGGACGCCTGGCTGGCTCAGCTGGAAGCACATGCAACCCTTGATCTCGGGGTAAGTTCGAGTCCCATGTTGTATATAGAGATTACTTAAAAATAAAATCTTAAAAAAATTTGTTTAAAAATTATATACAAGGTTCTCCTTTGATGTGCATTCAGGAAATGAAATGAAAAAGGCAGGAAAGAGATCGTATAGCATGCTAAGAGCAACTCTGTAAGAGGTATATCTCCCACCACTCTGCCCCTGGTTTACTGGTTTTGTTCTTCCTGATGTGTTAATGTCACCATGGCAACAACCTCCCGGCTGAAGCAGTAGCCACTTGGCTACTTTCCCATAACTCACATTCCTTTGCTAATGCTCCCACATCTCCATTTTCATTCCAAACGTGGTTTTTTGTGTTTTTTTTTTTTTTTAAAGTCTTGGTCTCTAATGCTGTAGAGCCTGTACTAGGAACTAAATCTAATTTACTCTACCTTTGAAAATATGGAACAACAGAAATGAATGTGTTTATGTGTGTGTCTTTGGTCTTTGGAAAGAAAGATATTTAATGTTGAAAAAGTTCATAGGACGGTTATGGGGCTTTTTCTTTTCTTTCATTTGCTTTCTTGTATTTTATTTTCAAAACAGATTGTATAGTGCAGGGAAAATATATCAAAAATATATTTTCCTTGGCCCCTCCACCCAAACCAAAGTAGGGTCTTCAGAAGTGCTGCGTCCTTACAACCATTACAAGAGTCCCACTCCTACTGACATCACACGCGCCCTTCTTTGTGGAGCAGCTGCTGTCTTTTCTAGCACCATCTGGTGGTAGCCTTGATTGGGACTTGACAGTCTAGAACCTGAGGCCCTGTTTTTTATTTTATTTTATTTTATTTATTTATTTAAGATTTTATTTATTTATTTGACAGAGCGAGATCACAAGCAGACAGAGAGGCAGGCAGAGAGAGAGAGAGGGAAGCAGGCTCGCTGCTGAGCAGAGAGCCCCATGCAGGACTCGATCCCAGGACCCTGAGATCATGACCTGAGCCGAAGGCAGCGGCTTAACCCACTGAGCCACCCAGGCGCCCGAAGCCCTGTTTTTTAATAAACCATCCTGAATGGAACAAAGCTTGGTAACAGCCATGCGTGACTGGCCCTTTGTTCTAGCCTTCTTGTCTTCCAAGGTCACCTACACTGTCGAATCACAAATCTTCCTGCGCTCAAATAAACTTGCCTCTCAGCACCTGATGTTCAATCTGTGGGTTAGGTACACTCGCTTAAAATCCCAGTATTAGAATCCTGTGGATTTCCCATCTCCCTTCATGCGCTGATGTCAGTTTGGGAAACAGTCCCCTACCACCAGGTGAGTTTCTGTTTGAAATCTGGAGACTAGGGAGAGGGCTATGGCTGGAGGAAAGTGGATTTACACAGGGGTTGTCCGCCCAGGAGTCGGGGCACGGATGCCTGCAAGTTATTGGTTCATTTACTCTCAAATTCAATAAATATATATTGAGTCCTTCCCAGTACTAAGTGCTGAACTATCCCTGAGGGATTCCAAAATGAGTACTAATACACAGGTCTGTCTCCCCCACCCCCAAGCTTTTATTTATTTATTTATTTGACAGAGAGACACACAGCGAGAGAGGGAACACAAGAAGGGGGAGTGGGAGAGGGAGAAGCAGGCTTCCCATTGAGCAGGGAGCCCAATGCAGAGCTCGATCCCAGGACCCTGGGATCATGACCTGAACTGAAGGCAGATGCTTAACGACTAAGCCATCCAGGCATTCCTACACAGGTCTGTCTTTGAGAAATTCAAAGTCTTGCAAGTGTAAGGATGTGGGAACTGCATTTCATTTCACCCGTACTTGGGCCCGCATAGGATTGTGGAGATGGTACACGCCAACTGCTTAACAAAAGAGCTGAAACTGACTACTCAATAAATTGTAACTATTTTAAAAAATCATGATTACTACAAATTTCACCAATAGAAGAAAGGAAGGAAACAAGCATCTACTGAGCCCTTATTCTGCAACAAGCAGGGTCCCACACGCTTTCATGTTGTAACCCCCTGGCTGAATGGGGTGCAGCTGTTTGCCAATGTACCATTTCATCTGAAGCAGCTACAGGGCTCTCAGACAGGAAAAAAAGAGGGGGGGAGGGGAAAGTCCTGCCTTCTTACAGTACAACAACTGAGGAATGGTTCTCTGAAATAAAATACCTACCTCTCCTAAAAAAATTCTACACAGCAAATAGGTGGCTGAGTTCTTCGCTGGAGGATGGAAAAGACGAACTTAATGTGACAGTGTGGTGATCACGGCGCTCAGCACGTGGTGAGTCCTGGGGGAGAGGAGGTCTACCGGGGGGAAGACTCTGTTCCAGGTGAGGCGCTCAGCAGGGAGGGGGATGAGGCATCTTTGCTCCCAAGGGGCTTAGCTGACAAGCAGCGTGAGCCAGACACACCTTAGCGTACACACGAAAGGGTATGCAACGTCTACCGTGCGAGAGCGAGTCAGAGTGTGAGGAGCACGTCTAGGGACGCGACAGGGGTAGCAACTTACTTCAGGGAGTCAGAGAAAGCATCCTGGAGGAATAGGATGCAAGCAGCCTTCACACAGATGGAAAAACTGAGGTTTTCACAAGCGAGGCAACCGTGTGGCAAAATCTCTGGCAACTGGAGACCTCTCTTGAGATTTACCTCATTTCTAATTCTTCTGAAATTCACATAGCGTGAGTTGGGGAGAAATCAGGACTTTAAAGCTTCTAGGAATTTTTATTTCTCTTTTGCAAAAACATTTCAGTTTTATTTTTGGCGGTGGTGTCGATGGTGATTTCTCGTTACATAATGAGAAAGGCAAAATATTCCCTTGGAGCAAAAAAGGGCAAGTCCATCAGGAGGAAAATTGCTCTGCATAACTATTTAAGGGATCATTTTCCTTGGAGGAGGGGGTTACATTTACAGATAATTATTATGTGGATGGGAAGAAGGACCTGAGACTAACAGTATCTCAACTTTGTTCTAAAGAACTTTCTGTGCTGATGGAAGTGTTAGGTATTTTGTGTTAATACATAGCCACAAGCTACAGGTGGCTATTGAGCACTGGAAACATGGTTATTGAGAATGAGAAATAGAATTCTGAATTTAAATTTAATTTAATTTAAAACTACTTCCACTAGATGGTGGCTCCTGAATTAAGATGTCCCAGGTGTAGAGAAAACAGGGTTTTGTCTGTCATTGGACCCAGAGACTAGGTTAAGGTCTTGAGGTCCAGCTGGAAGAGAGATGATAAAAGGGGTTTCTGCTGCGGTGGAGCAAGATAGACTCTGCCTCTGGGGGTTGAAGAAGGGACCCAGAGCTACCCTGGGGAAATGGGTCATAGCCTATGGACTTTTGGGGCAGTGATGTCCAGAACCAGTCCTTCAACTTTGCTTTTCTGATCTGAGCAGTCTCTGCATTTTTAGAAAAGTCATGTTTGGTATTATAGCCTAGACTCTGCCGTACTTTGGGGAGTTAAGAGAGAGGCTATGTTGTATCATTTAGCACTTCAGAGCCTAAACAGATTAGTAGAGTAAGGGCAGTAGGTCCCTCAAGTCTGAATCTCCAGATCCAGCCCATAACAGGAGCTCTTAATGTTTGCTAGTTGAATTCAATTGAGAAAGGAAATGTCCAGATGATGTTTGTCCGTGGGCATTGCTTTGCTCATGAACATGCTGAATCATATTGATCTCTTACGCAGGTAGAGTCTAAGTCTGACACTTTCATATTTTCAACAACAGGTTTAGAGGTTCACTTATGTAAAGTAAAGTAACCTTTCGTACGACTTAATTGAGTTCCAAATATGGCCTGGGACCTGCCAAAATCTTGTTCTAAATATCTGATATTTGAGAAAGGCAGTCCCATGGGCATGTGAACCAGTCAGTGATCTGTGACACACATGCCAAGTTCTATCACATATAATTAGTACATCATCAAGCTAAGGACCTGGGTGACAGTCCCTCAGCCTCCCTGGGCCAGGTGCCTTCGCAGACAGACAGACAGGACGGGGCAGCTGGAATAGAGCTTTTTGAAATATAGTCATTAAAGGTATTGTCAGCTATGAACCTCACTGTCCTTAATAGAAGAATTCACGTGATAAAAATCATATTTGAATTATTCTGCATACACAAAAAATGGTCTCTATAGATAACTGTAAGATCTTCTTTGTCAACAAATGAAAACCATATCATCCATGCTTCCCTTTCTACTGCATATATCAAAGCCCTTAAGGCCTAAACTTATCCTCCAGTTGTATTCACTGGTTCATTCCAGCTGCATGGTAACATTCGCTTTTTCTGTTTCATCCTCAGATGTCTTCATGTGTATACACTTAATCTGCAAATACCTGAAATCCTCTTGGAAACAAATGAAGTACAACACTCAGACCCATAAATCCCTAATTCCTCCCAGAGATCAAAACCAAAAAGTACTAAATGGCAGGACCGAGATGAGGATATTTTATTCAATTATCCTCCCCGGATGGGGAGTTGGATAATCATTTACGGGAGAAAAGTCAATGACACGAGGGAAGATTAAGTTGGGTGGTCCATTATATTTGATGGGAGAAAAACTCTGAGCCAGCAAAGTATTAATCTATCTCAGTCTGTAAAAGGAACTTTGCAGGCATCCACATACTAATTTGGCCTGCAGTTACCCCAGCGCAAAAGGCTCTTTCTGGAATGAGAATCGCTAGCAGCACTCGTGTGTCTTAGCTACATTCTCCTCCCCAGGAGAGCTAGAATGATTTGCTAAGAGAACAGGGTCATGCATCCATTTGGACCGTGTCAATGCCACGTCAGCAGACTCATTTCGCAGGATGAAGAACGCCAAGGCTGCACTGCGGCGTGAAGCAGCCCCTCCACGGACTTCCCACAGTGGACCCATGAGGTTGACCAGGTCTTCATGCAAAATCCAAACGGAAATATTTGGGGTATCTTCCATACCGATCGCAAAAGCATAATACAAAAATCACAACTGACAATATCATATGAATCAAGGGAAGGTGGTAAGCAGGCCAGCACGCTCTAAGCGGTGACCAGAATTGCAGCTCCTAGGTACACGGCTGCCACTGGCGAGGCTCTGCTTTCCTGCTGCATGAATCAGCGAGCCCTGCAGAGAAGCCCAGAAAGCAATCTGCTCTGCGTACTCCCCTCAGCGACACCGCGTTTGTTTCTGCCTCGTATCTGCTTGGGAAACACGTATCTACCGCATGTACGAAATGATTCCAGAAGAGCTGTCCTTGCTCCTGCTCCCCAGCTCTCTGCCTACAGGGAGCCATCGTCTAGGTCATGTCCTCAGCCCACAGAGAGCTACGGAGACTGTATCTGCCTTTCTCCGGGGATCTGTCACAGCCAGCGAGCAGGAATCACAACCCCCTAAGACAAGGGCTGCTGTTGCTTTTTAATTTACCTCTAACCATCTAATCAATATCTCGTTCAGAGCCAGTGCCTGACGCACGTGATTTATGGTTATGATGTGCAGCTAGCTCTTAGCATGTAGGGCTAAATGATCCTTCCTGTATTGTTCTGACCAGGTAAAATCTGTTCCCATCTGCGTTCTGGGGCGGTCTTACTCTCAGCTGCTGTTTCTGCCATACCCTCAAGGGGCATGTGACGCAGAAATTGCCCACTGAAACTGGGCAAGGAGAGGCCCCGGTCCCAAAGTGCAGATGCCGGGTTACTAGATAATAGAACTGTTAGAGATTTGGAAGCAAAAATGAGTTTCTTGAAGCTGTCTACAAAGACTAGTTCATCTCAGACATCCTAAAGCGAGTCATTAATCACCCACGGCAGAGGGGAGCCTAGTGTTGGTGTGTAAGCGACCACGCAGGCCTCCTACGAAGTACAATCAAATTAAACCACAGCCTTCAGCTTAGAGTGCTGGTAGGCCTCATTAATTAGGATGACTGGAGAAAATGCTTCTGTAAATCAGTCAAAAGTCTCAATTTTAATATATATTAAACAAAACACAATGTGATTATTTTAAACAAGAGACACGGTTAAGGGCAACATGGATCTGAGATCTCCATTGATCTTTAATCGATAAATAAGCATTCATTTGTAATTAGCACATTCATTGTCTTAATGTAAATGGATGGTTTGGAACTGCTCGAAGGAGTCTGAAAATACTGTAATTTGTCCTCTTAAATCCCTTAAACATTGCCCCAGTCTTATTTTCAGCAGCATCAGGAGGTTTCTGAACAATGGCGCAAAGACAAACTTCAAACACTACCCTGCCATAAATTTCCCTAATGTCCTAATTAGAAGATGTGACTTAATGAGGTTTTCATTATACTGTGAATTACAGAAATAAAGCCAGAAGAATGCATCTTCAAGACAAGGACTTCAGTTTTCGCACTCACATGCCCCTGTGAAAAAGGTGCTTAACTTTGTCCTTCAAAATGTCAAAGTAGGCTTCAGGACAGCCACGTCACTGACCCAGGGACACCCTCCATGCAGTAAGAACGTAGCTCTGCGGCGACACAAGCTAGTGGGCACTCCTGAGTCATTTAAACCGATAAAGGCTTCCAGCAAGCCGATGACAGAGGGTAGAAAATAGCTTTTTATACTAGTATAATCTGAGTTCTTATTAATTTTTTTTAGAAGAATTTGTTTATTTATTTGACAGGGAGAGACAGTGAGAGAGGGAGCACAAGCAGGGGGAAAGGGAGAGGAAGTAGCAGGCTTCCCACTGAGCAGGAAGCCCGATGTGGGGCTTGATCGCAGGACCTTGGGATTATGACCTGAGCCAAAGGCAGACACTTAACAACTGAGCCACCCAGGTGCTCCAGTTCTTATTAAATTTATAGAACTAATGAGTTATTAGAGAAGAGGGAGAAATGAAAACCTAGACTCTAGAAAACCTAGAGTCACGTAAGGGAAACAGAAGGCTGGAGTGCTTAGGAGCGTTGGGGCTGAAATCCTGCCTTTCCTAATATGCTGGCTCTGGGATCCTGGACCAGCCACTTCTTATTGCTAAGTTTTGGTCTCCTCTTCTCTAAAACATAGATAAATAATACTTTTCTTGATACTGGAATAAATGAGATAAACACACGTAGCCTCACAGGAGTGACCTCAAAGACAGTGTTACTTCTACTGCTATTGCTAAAGGTAGCCCCAGTAAATGGCCTCTCTCCCGTCTCATCTAATCCCCTTTTCCTCCCACGAGTAAGGTTCTAGCAAAAACACCACCTCACATGCTATGTTCGAAATCCCAGTGCCGATGCCATCCTCGCTGATGACGTGTTGGACCCTGTGCCCCATGCTTTGCGTGCACTCCCTCTTTAGTCACCCAGTGCGGGAGTGGTGATATTTTATTGCTATCATTCAATTTCATAATTCACACCATTTCGTCTTACCAATGAGAAAACTGATGGACACTAAGGAAATTTAAAGCCAAAATCGGAACCCAAGGAGTCTGAATCCCAAGCTCACACTTTTGGACTACTCCTCTATCCTGCTTCCTCCTTCCTTTCTGTTTTCGACAATGAGGTGTCTCAGGAGCAGGCCTGGCCCCAGACTGATGTTGACACTCAGAACACGACTACTCTGGACGGATGAGTTGCTATCCAGGGGTACACATGATACTGCAACTCCTTTCTCCAGGAATATGAACTTACTCAGGGTATGGACTCCTGCTACTCATTATGAAAGTCTGTCCAGGAACAGAGGATGAAAGCAAAAGACGGTCTCTGTGTTTTGGGTTCTGAAGTTTGGGTCTCATCCGCATCGTCCACCCTCTTCCCATCTGCAAGGTCAAGACCGTGCCAGCCAAAGCACTATTCGTACCATCTCATCCATTTCTAAGAGTCTCAGAGATTTCTGCTTGGGGAAGCATTTGTACTTTGCAGTCACAATTCCTCGATTCACATCTTCTACATGTTCAGGTCTGTATGTATCCATCCCCGCCTCCCTGTCCCCCATGATCATGGCTTATTCTTCCTATTAGGAAACGACATGCCTGCATAAAAGCAAGAACATGTGGTAGGAGAAGTCGAAAAGCACAGCTTTCGCTGACTGGCAGGCAGGACCCGTAGAGGTCAGCGGTCCCACCCCCCTCCTCGTGCTGGGCAAGGAGGGCTCGGAATGGTTTCACTTGCTTTCAGGGCGGGGCACAGCACCCTGCTCTTACCCTCGCAGTGAAGTCCACAGCAGCCGCCCGGTTTAACAGCAGTGTGGCTACGTTGATATTTCCATAGTGAGCAGCTATGTGGAGTGGAGTGAAGCCACTCTGCAAAGAAAACAGAGCCGACATTCAGCGGATTCCGGCCGGCCCCTTGTCTGACCCGTTAATACCGTAACCCTGCCCCAATCAAAGTGAGGAAGCAAAATATGCTGAGGTCCACATTCCATTCTGTGCTAGGTTTCTTTCAATGACTGCCAATTGTTCGTGGGGCTTCAAATAAATGCCAGACTCATAGGCAGAGGAAAAGCCAGGAAGGAACCAAGGGTGCAGACTGAATAATTTTAGTAATCCAGCAGCAGGACTATACAGAAGCCAACGTTTCAAAACACCAGAATGGGGATGACAAGAGAAATCTATTGCTCACAGAAGGTTTGGTTAGTAGCACTGTTTTGTTATCGATGATAGAATTGTCCATTGAAACTCCCTGTCGAAATTCAATTTGCTTAATATATTCAATATAGAGTAAGTGCCAATTTTAATGACAAAAGCAATTTGGGGGAAGAGAACTACAATTGGTCTTGTATGATGGGTGACTGCATTTTTAGAAAGAATCCACAAGCTGGTCTCTTCATTAGCAAACGCCTATTCGATCACACATTTTTTTCTAGCTTAGTCACACCAAGGTCATTTTACTTCCTTGAAAAATGCTAAAACATGCAGCGATTCACTTAGTCCCCAAAGATTGAAACCTTATAGGAACTAGATGCATTTCTAAGTCGTTAGCAAGCTTCTTAGCCATGCTAGCTATCTTACTGAGTCTTGTGGGAAGGGTGGGAACATTGGCACCATTCAGAGGTAACTTTCATTTTGCTGACACCAATGAGGCTAAGTGTCATGCAGAACTTGGAAGAATCGGTCCTGGACGAGTAGAATGACAGGGTTGTCTGCAGCTTTAGGTAGAGCTGATAAGCATCTAAAGAGTCAAAACTCTTCATCTCACCCAACTCTACTGCGATATCCTTCAGTCTCAAGGATTCCTCGTTCTTCCTTTCCAACACCAGGTTCAGCTGCAGAAAGCCCTGGTAATCAAACTACTATCTTCTCTGGCACATGCTACTTTGGGGGCGGGGGCATAAAGCAGGTATCTAGCCTACAGAGGCGATGCAAAGAAGGAGGGAAAGAAATGAGGCAGCAGCACTAGGTAATGGGAAAATGATGATGCAGGTACAGATTATATGCATATGTTTATAGATATATATATATATACCTCTGTTGTTCTATTCACCACCATCTAGGTTAACACATTTGGAAGCAAAGAGGAGGAAAAAATGAACGGTTAGTTTGCTCTCGGTGACATGGACAGCAGCAAGCTCGTGGCAGCTCAGTGATGAGGATGGAAGTTATGGCGGGAGCACAAGAGGCACAAGAAAGCTAGACCGAATGAAGGGCTACACGATGGCCTGTTCCAAACACCACATTTCCTTCACAGAGACATTCAGGTCATACATGTCAAGGCAATGGGAATGTTCGGCTGGGACTCTGGCTGCCGGCATGCTTTCCACAACTGACCAACACTCAGTGCATTGCCTCTCATCTTAGATACCGATCAAAGGTTGGTTTGCGCACATTGTTGCTAGCGTTTTGTAATTTTCCACCCTGGTGTTTGAGCTGAAGAGTTAGATACGTTCAAAATATACGTTAGAAGGAAGGAAAAACCAGGTGCCTCTAGATTGAGCTTGGACGCACCTCCCCGTTAGCATGCACGGGGCGGCATCCACAGCTGCGTCCTAGCTTGCAACGCTACCGGGGCTGCGGCTTCCCTGGGCTGACTTGGACACGCATTGTCATTCCTCCCAGTGAGGTTAAGGGTTCGGTGTGAGCTTGCCAAAAGGGAGACTGGGCATTCTTAGAGCGTGGGTGCCTACAGGAGAGCGCGTGACCAGCTTCCCTCCTTCGCGCCTTACCTTCGACTCCACGTCGGCGTTGTTGTCATTCTGCAGCAGCAGGGCCGCGGCCTTCGTGTCGTCTTTTCGGGCGGCAATATGAAGAGCTGGAAGACGCACTTTTCCTTTAGTGTCATTTTCTAGCAGGAGGGAAACTACTTGATCATGACCTTGTTGCAAAGCTACCGCCAACGGTGTGAAGCCATCCTGCAAACAAATGGAGGCATCAAGATCGCCCCTAGCGTTCTTTTTGATGAACAAATAGGCTTGCGACCACGTGACCAATTTTTGTTTGAGCTGTTAAGGCTACCATGTTCAAGTAGACAGATACGTGAAAAGATGATACGTGTGTGTGTGTGTGAATACACACATACATATATGTCTTTTATATATATGTCTATATATGTATAGTCTATAAATATTTATGTTTATATATTTACCAAAGCAGAAAATAATAAAAAAAATTTGTAACAAGTTTATGGGTTTTTTTTCCATCCAAAAGTAATACACATTAATTGGGTGAATTTTGAAAATACATAGAAGTACCACATAAAGAGGAAAAAGATACCATAATTTCAATATCCAAAAAATAATCGCCGTGAAGACAATAATATTTCAGGTTAAATCCAGGCAAATTTCCAAAGGATCTTATTCAAGTAAGCTATAAAAATTTCCCCTGATATTTCAAAACTGGGGGAGAGGCCTGTCTGCCTCCTCACTGTGCCTTGTTGCCTAACATGTATCTGGTGGTCAGTCCATATATGTTAATTGATGAACCACAGTAACTGCTGTTTTAAAAAAGGTCTTTATGAAACACTCTTGGATTCTCTGCCCAACGAAGGGAGAAGACACAGGGATCATGCAAAACAGGACTAGAATAAACAGAGATATACACTCAGGTCTCTGCACTTTGTGTCTTCCCACTGTATTGCCCTGGGACTTGACGGGAAGACAGCTACCGATTTCACTGTGGTTAGTAATTTGTGGATGATCTAGAGTTGCTGACAGTGGAACCAAGAGCACAGAATAGAAAATCCTAAGACTGGCTCAAGTTTGAATTCTTCTATACTTTTATTGCCATGCACTCAAAAGAACATGTATATGTTGTTTTTATTAGAGAACTGGCAAGTAAGTTATTTACTTTATTTGGTCATGATATTTTATATTGGTAAGCCTAGTGCTGCAAGTAGAGGGCTACTTCCAGTGGAAGTGCGTTCACACAGGAGAAAGAGCAAATCTAGTGAGTTGCACACTAATGTCTTGTTGGTGTGCCTACAAGATCACCTTCATCATTCTTCTTATTGCTAGTAAACCAGACAAAGACTCCTACCATTTTTTTGACAGAATGCATATCGATGTATTTATATTTAAGGATGTGCAAAATATTGGCTCCAAACCCCAAGGGACAACATTGCCCAAATTCTTCTCATATAAATCCTTTCCTGAAGTCTTCTTATTAACTGTAGTGTGCAAACTATTTCTACCCTGGCTTCTATACTGACACCATGTTCCCCACCCTGAAATGTCCCCCTCCTCACTCTACGTATACAGATTCCATCTACTCTTTATGCTTCGAGATCTGCTGAAGTTCCATCTGCTCCTTTCAACTTTTCCAAGGAGACCCAAAAGAGGGAAAGGATGATCATTAACATAACTAGAAGGACTTTCCCTGCAGCCTTAAGAAAGATAAGAAAGGCTGGATACAACCAAGACATTACCAAAAGAACATCACAGGTTTACACTTCAGGGCATAAAGTTTCGAATGCAATTTAATGTTATGAGAAAAGTAATCCACATAACTGTGTAAATATATAACCTCATTTTCATAAAGATAAATACGTATGTTGTGTACATATACCAAAAGGTCTTAACGAATAAACAAAATGTTATCTCTGGGAAAATTAACAGTGGCTTTTCTTCTTTTAGCTTTTCACTGTACTTTCTGGTTTATGTAATCTACTACTTTTACAAAACAAAAGAAAAATACATGTTTTAAAGGATAGAATGGTAAAAGGAAAATTGTGTGCTAAGAGTGAACGTGGCATCTCATTTTTTTAAAATGTGGACAAAATCTAAGGGGTAAAAATTACAGCCCGCTTCTCGTTCTGGCTATATTTTCTGCCAATACGAACTTCTAAACTCATAGGGCCTTATATATAAAGGCCCTATGCAAACTACTTTGCACCAGAAAATACACTGCAACAGAAACCATCGGCACCCACAAGAATGTGCTTCCTGCAATAAGCCAATTAAAGAGACAAAGATAACAGCTCTAAGGTGTCAATAGCTAAAATTAGCAGCTCCTGATTTTGGGTCCAAACCTAGTTTAAACAGTTTTGTTCGCTCTGTGCAGTTATTCTTAAAAAATACATGGGGCGCCTGGTGGCTCAGTCAGTTAAGCAACCAGCTCTTGATTTCAGCTCAGGTCATGATCCCAGGGTCCTGAGATAGAGGCCCGCGTCAGGAGCTGTGCTCAGCGGGGACTCTGCCTGAGATTCCCTCCCTCCACCGCTCCCCCTGCTTGTGTGTTCTCTCTAAAATAAATAAATAAATCTTTAAAAAAAAAGATGAAATCTACAAGCCCAAGGGAAACATGACTGAAGCCCCATGAGAACCTCCACCCCGTGTGCAGAATCTGGCACACAATAGGGACTTAGTAATTACTCGTGGGGGTAAATGAACAAATACTTTTACCTCATGTTTCAGAATCTTAATTACTACAATAAGGAAGATACACAGAAAGGTTCTAAAAACCACAATCATACCAAAGACTTAGCAGTAAGTTGGACTTAACGTCTGCTTCTAAAGAAGAGAGACTCAGTGATCTGTACATCACAGTCTAAAAAGAATAGTACCTTTTCCTTCACAGGCCAAAAAAGTACTATGAAATCACTTTCATTGGGATATTTATATTATTTAGTATTTCTATCCAAAAATGGGAATGGATTTTTCTCTTATCCGTCAAGTAAGCACTGTTCCATGCCTACCAGATGCGTGTTCTTTTCTTATTTACCAGTAGTTACTTCTTATCTACCCTTAGAACTATTACAAAAACAATATTCTCATGATAAAAATCTTCAACAGTATGGAAGGGTATAAAGTAAAAAGTATATCTCTCTCCCGCTACTCAGAATAAGCCACTGAGAACAATACATTATGATTTTCGTTTATCGGTGCCTATAGTTTTGCCTCATTTTTGGTAATGCTGAATAGCATTTTATTGTGTGAGTATCGCAATATTATCAAACAGCCTTCCTACTGGTGCACATCTAGGTTTATTCTAGTTCTTAAAAAATTGTATTAATTCTGTTGATGAACTTCCTGGATACTGTTTTCGTATCCCCCTCTATCACATCTGTAATATAAATTCTTAGAAGCAGAATTGCTAAGTAAAAAGGTACGTAAACACTACCTTTTGATAGTTACTGCTAAATGTTCTGCAAAAGTGTTACAACCAATGATCGACTTTGCCAACACTATAGGAAAGTTCCCATTTCTTCTACTCTTCAAACTCTTTTTCTCATCTCCTGGGCGAAAGACTGGATCTCATTTTTAAACTGATTAATAAATTAATATTTCTTTGACTATGAGTGAGGATGTGATATTTTCATACATTTATGGTCATTTGTATTTCTTTTTGTGAGAACTGCCTCTTCATTTATTTAGTGGATTCTCCAGAGGGCACGATCTCAAAACCTAGGTGAAGTTATGCAATTCCTCTATCACGAGTTTTCTTGTGCCATTTGGAAAACTTGTCAGAATTTAAAAGGAGCAGTATGATGACAGGATAATCCTGTATCTGTTTTCATTATTTTGTTAAAAATAGAGAATACTCAAATGTTGATCTTTTAATATTAGCAATAGATTTCTAGCGATACACTTCACAAGGGAGCACAATCTTCCATCCAGTTTAGTTTAAAAAATAAAAACTGTGTTATGTAGGACAGTCCCAAATTACTTTAGTAACTTTATTCTAAAACAACTATTCAAGACTGTAAAACTCTCTTCACTACCATGTTTACCCAACATTTAAAAGCATATAATAGTTTTGTTGAAAAGTGTGAATTAAATCTAGTTAACTGAAATATGTAAATTCAATCATTATCATTACAGTAACATATTTGGAAAAAAGAGATTTCAAACTTGTCTTACTACAAACATATTTCAAAACAGTGGATTCTTTTGAGGCAAGATTATAATAGATGGAAAAGTGTTCTAAAGCAAATACATAGATGTTAAACAAATAGCTCAACTATAAGGCAGAGCCAGGCATTTAAGAGCAGAAAGGGTATCTGTGCAATGGAAGATTCTTTAAAGATTGAAAATTGACTTTCTAGTATATTTCATAAACATTGAAGAATCCTCACTAGGACTGTGTCTATGACTGTAACTAAAACTCTAGTGGGACAGATTCCCCATGTTATAACTCCAGGCTTACAAAACGCCCTGCAAGCATGTGAACTCACCCACAGAAAGAACCAACATGTCTTACCTCTGTGGCTAGGCTCTGGCTCGCACCATTGTCAAGAAGAAACTTCACAACTTCCAAGTGGTTTTCCTGGGCTGCCATATACAATGGCGTGAAACCATTCTGCAAAAGAAAAATGAAATGCTTGTCTGTGGCTTTATTATAGCACCAATCTAGTTTTCCACGGTACTGATATTATATGTTCTAGAAAATGCGTGTGTATAATAATTTTAATGATACTTTCATGCAGAGATTCATTTTTATTAGAAAGCCTAAGCAGGACAGTTTAAGCAGAATTTATAATTCAGAATTATAGTTCATAGTTTATAACTTAAGTGTAGCTCATAGTTAATAATGTATAATTCACACCAATAGATCCACTTTAAATAAATAGGTACATTTGTTTAATCATCAGCCTCTTACTGAGCGCCTACCAGGAGTAAAGGAATTTCTAGATGATAAGAGGATATGAAGAAAAATACATTTGGTCAGGTCCCAGTGAGGTTTTTTTCCCCATGCCAATAATTACCTATTTTTAATAAAAGATGTATACTTTCACATAAAATTAAGTTTCTGGAATAGTTCCTAATTTGGAAGGAATTTATATTAATTTAAATAGCTTCAAATTAATCCAGGTGAGGTGGCTTGGAGCAAAGGAAAGAACACCAATATGGTAAAGGGTATATACTTCAATTTCAAAATAGAATTTAATTAGTAGCTTATTTTTTGTAAGTTTCCTGCTTTGCATTTTTTTTTGCAAACACATGGTATTTTCATGTTCAGAATACATACACACATGCATCCATAAATACATATATGTACACACATACTCTCTATATGTGTGCATTTATGTCTCTCTGAAATGTGGCCAGCTGCCCAAGAACCAGTATTCAAATACATGAATGTGTACACTGCATCTTAAGCTTTTTATTAAAATATGTTGCAGGGGCACCTAGGGGCGGCTCAATCCATTAAGCCTCTGCCTTGGGCTTAGGTCATAATCCCAGGATCCTGGGATTGAGCCCCACAACGGGCTCCCTGTTCCTTGGTGAAGTTAAGGAAATGAAAAAATAGGTATGTCTGTCTCCCTCTGCTTGGGCTGTCTCTCTCTCTCTCTCTCTCTCTCAAGTAAATAAAATCTTCAAAAAAAATATGTTGCATATGTGTGATTGCTCTCTAGAACAATTTATTTCACATCTATGAAATATTTTCATATGTAATATTTTAAAATCTTATTGCAAAACATACACATTAAAACATATTTTTCAAACTACAGCAAATTTTCTTTGAATAAATTTTTCAGAATACAGTTCCATTTAACTGAATGTTCTGGAAATTTTATTGTATACATTATATAACTGGACAGAATAAAAGTAAATATATTCTAAATAAAATGTACCAAATATTACTCAAACTTTTGTGACTCAGAAGGTTTAGGTTCATCATTATAAATACCATTTATGATACGATTACCTTACTTATCTATAATTCAGCCTCTGGAAATGCATGTTTTTGGCTTCAGCAAATAATTTAAAAGTAAGTTGAAAAGATCCTTGAGCTGATAAAAGTGAAGTCACGTAACAAATCTGCCATACTTTATTCATCAGAGAGTTCCTCTATTCTGCTTACTCAATTTTACACATAATTATAACAAGCTACGTTATCCAGTTGTAAAGCTCAAAATTACAGACACGAAATTAGAGGAAGGAGAATATGATACAGCATTCAAGCTACTTCCCTTTAAATTAGCCACCTACTAACATCACTGAAGTTCATCGTTATTCTGTTCTACCATGAAAGGTTTTATCAATAATAAACATAGAACATGGAATAATTGTGACACAGTGTATATGTACATATGTGTGTGTGTGCACCTTTGTGTGTATGTCCTGGCATGTTTCATCTCTGTTACTCTGCCCAGACCTACGAGGAAAACTGAAAGGTAGTTTAGGATTACCCTTACATAGCTATTTTTTCATTTCCTTAATTTGACCAAAATGGAAGATCATTTTATCCTTGGTTGAGTTAAATATCCTTTAAAAACCAAAACAAGAAAAAAAAAAAACCTGTTAAAAATATTAAGATAGAAGAGAAAGAAAAAAACCAGGGTAGATTTTGCGATCATTCAGGATCTGTCTTTCCTCATCAGCTGAAATTTCTAGATGGAAGGTTCAGATTTTAGGAGCAAAGTTCTTCAGAAAATTTTTGAAAATGGATGTTATTCTCTCAACTTCCGGACAGAGTTTTGCTGTAATTGACGATTACCTAAGGAACACTAGTCTACCCACCATCTGGCTCCTGGCCCCATGGAGGTAGGCTGTTCTTGAGTTGACCTTCCAGAACCAAACCTTTCATGACCCAGGAAGATAATCCAAAACCAGGTACTGAGGTTTAAAAGATGCTGTTCTTACAGACCTAGAGCTTCCAAAGAGTGATTCTTAGGAATTGCAACTTTTAAATCATCCCATATGCCCTTTCCACAACAGCAGAGTGTGAACTGTGTGGAACTGGAATTACTCAAAAAGAATATGTCGACAAGGATCACAACAAGATTAAGCCCTATAATTCATGGTTTTTCACAATCGCTCCCTCTCTCTCTCTCTCTCTCTCTCTTTTTTTGGAGTGCTTGCCATTGTCATTTTTGGAATGGTCACTTCTTTTACACTTTTTCATTTTTATAAATTTTTATTGATATATAATTCACATACCGTAAAATTCACCCACTTAAAGTGTACAATTTAGTGGGTTTTAGTATATTCACAAACTTGGGCAACTATCCCCACTATCTAATTCCAGAATATTTTCATCACTGCAAAAAAGGAACTCTGTACCATCAGTATTCACTCCCATTCACCCCTCCCTGAGGCCTCTGGCAATCAGTCACCTCCCTTCTATCTCTATGGACCTGCCTCTTCCGAACATTTCATATAAATGGAATCACACAATATATGGTACGATATATTGATATATATTGAATACTGCTGAATGGTCTCATTTTATTTCTGGGTTCATAGTGATAGGATGTTTCTGGAGTTTTTGTTTTTTCCTCTATAATGGAAATTTCCATTTTATAGGGGGTATGTATAGGCTTGTGTGTTTATTTTGTTTTGCTTCAGTTTGGGTCACCAAGCATCTGTTTCCCCTTCTAGCAAAATTGTTCCAATTTTCTTTAAGGGACCTATCTCTTCCCCTGAAATGCAGGTAGCGCATGTCTTGGCCATCTTTGAGACAAATTAGCCTGCCCTTTTTCAGCCACAGGGTGGGCATAGGTGCAAGAAATCTCCTGTTTGCTTTTCCAGGTCTACTCTCTAGCTTTCTCAATTCTGTTTTCTGACAAATCCCTCCTTCCCCCCCTCCTTGAGCTGGTCTGTAAAGACAACATTGAAGGGCCACTTTACCGCATAGCTTCTGATTACTCTCTCACCCCAACTATCTAGTTTTCAAAGCATTCCAAAAGGTTTCTTTAGCTTTCTATACTATGTATTCTCCACATAATTTCAATAAATTCCCTTTTCCGTTCACGTTAGTGTTTATTGTTTTAATCCCAATAACACCAACTAATACAAATCTCATCTATCAAGAAAGGATCAACGTAGCATGAGAACACATAGAACACATATCCACTATTTAGTTATGGTTCTAGGGAGTAATTATGAGCATCCTTTGGGAAGACTGAATAAAAATATTACCATTACTCTCTTGTACAGAGAGGCTTAAAGCACCAATAATTCAATGTGTTGTCACTGCACAACCTACGGCTGAAATGATTTTTTATAAAAGAGCATCTGGATTGGGAGAATGGTCCAATTTTAGAAAGAATGTTATTTTTCTTTTAAAAGAAAAAAATACACCACTTTTTTTTTTTAATTAATTTCCTAACTTAGGAAATTTCCAAAACAAAGAGCTGGCCAAAATGGAACATATGGGTGCCCAATTTACATTTTTTTTTCCTGTAGCAACAATAGATTTAATTTTCAAAAGGCAGAACAGCTCAAAATTGAGAAAGTATGCTTTTTGATACCTGATTTTACCCATTATCTTCAACACCTTCTACTTGGAACATTTACTGTGGTGTTATCAAAAGCATACAAAGATGCAGACCTATAATTTTATAGATCATTCTGAAGCATGCTGCCTAATATCCACCCAAATAAAATAAAATAGAAAGCCCTCCTGTTATTCCATTTAAGTAAGGGTTGACATTTCATTCATGTACTTTTATTATCCATCCTAGGTTCCTACAGGCAGCCTGTGCACATCATAACTGCTCCTCTGAATTTAAACTGTAAGGGCAGGGGACGGACCTGCACTGACTAACATCTGATATTGATTTTTTATGACCGTTGGTTAGAAAATATGTGTGCTATAAAGTCAAAAGACAGAGAGGCTCTATCTGACCTCCCCACCAAAGAAAATATTGAAAAACACAGAAAGACCAAGGAGGCACTGGTTTAATCAAAGGGTCTTGTCCTTTCTGAAACAGATCCACAGAAACTCAGTCCCTGGTTCACCCTTGGGTGGAGATGGGTGGGGACTGAGCAGACGGGGGTTGGGAGTAGGAGGAGGACCTCCACTTTGTCTTTCCATGCATTTTGATGGTAGAACCCTGTGAAGGTATTACCTATTCAGAATTTAAATACACACAATACAAAAAAAACCCACAAAAACCCAAAGGGTCTTAGTCTTTGTTCATACTACTATGAAAAATTATCCACTTAGAATACTTTGATAGTTATGGTAAATATTATTGGAAACAGACTTTGCTTCTTGATAAACACAGTTTGTGCCTTATATTACAGAATAAAGACAGAAGGAGAAAAGTGAGGACTGTCATCTGATGGGGCAGTTTGAGATTTTCCAATTGCAAACGCTACTAATCCTTGTTGCCGTATTTAGTACAAAGTATGAAGGACTTAATCATAGTAGAGTTCTTTATAATCACAATTTAATTATCTAACCTAATTTCTTTCTCAAGGTAGGCCTAAATCATCTCTGGAATGTTAAGTAATATAAGAAAGAGTTAACTAACTTATTAAGACATAAGATCAAGAAAATGTCAAAAATTAACTTAAAGTAACATCTTAAAAATTCTTAGCTTATAGATCCTCAGTTTATAAGATCAGAACTTGATATCGTCCAATTCCATTCTCATTTTCAAGACAAGGAGAACTTTTATGCTTAAGGAAGATGAGGGACTCTCTTTACACTAGTTTTGTTGGCTACTACGTATTACCCATTTGGTTAAAACTTCACTCAGACAGGGATGCTGTCTTTCTCGAACATTAATATTAATACTCCTGTGATGTTTTCTGTGCTGACGCCTAAACGGAATTTAATCTCACGGCATTATTGCTTATCGTTTCTTTGTAAAAGCTCCTATTGAAAAGCTACTACCAGGAGTTACCATGGAAACCCCAGTGTGCTGCCCGGACAGCTCGTTACTTCTTCTGTGCATGGGATGATGCAGCTCAGTAGGCACATGGGGGCACGTGTCCAGACGAGGGGGTGCTCTACTACGAACTGTGGGGGCAGAACATGCCAAGCACAGCTGCAGGGAACAGGGAATTCTGCAGCCCATGTTCTCCGTCACTTCATCATCACTAAGGAATGTGTATAAACTGAAATTTGATTTCAACTGTGGATTCTCTCCGACATCATCAAGGAGGTTTAAAATTACGGCAGCTCTAAACATCAGTCAAGAATGTATGAAATGTTTAAAAGAAGGAGGTTTATTTCCTCTCCCTTGGGGGGATAAAGGAAATGAAAATGGATTAAAGGGTTCTCTCACTCTCTCAGAGCTTAACACTTTTACTTTCCAGTAAAAAGATGTTTTAAAAGCATGATGTTTTGCTTATTATAGTCGGCTGGTCTCTATCTCTCTCAAGGGACTATACTTGTCAATATTCAATTTGATATCATTCCCTTCTGGAAAAGCATCATTACTCTGAGAGAATCAGCATAAGTGGACCACATATCAGAGGTCCAACCACAAGGAACCAGAAAAGAATCAGATCCGATGTACAAGAAATCACACGTCTGGAAGCGCGGTGCGGTTGCTCCTCCATGACCCTGATATATAACAGCATCAGCACCACGTTCCTATGGCGTGGCAACCATGGAGGAAGCCACCCCAATGCCACGGACCCACAAAATATAGGAGGCTCCTGTTAGCCAGAGAGAATCAGTACTGAAGATGGTTGTGGAAATCGAGTACACTTGAAACTTGAAATCAAAAGGCCAGAGTAAATAATGAAAAAGGTTAGATTGAGACTTTCTTCTAAAAGACAAAACTAGAAACCATAAAAGCAAGTTTAGGAGTTAACAAAATATTGGTTATAACCGAAATTCCTGTATGAGTTCTCACAATGAACAAAGACTAAACTAAAAAGGATTTCTGCAGAGGAACGTGTAATTTTTCCGACAGAATTCTGACAGCCTGATGTCCTTCACTTTTTATTCTCACAGTGTAAGTAAACAGACAGCCTTTTTGCAAATGGATTCGCTAACCAAAGACCTCACCTATTTATTTATTTATTTTTTGGTCATTTAATCTTTTGATTTTCAACTCATTCTCATTTGAAACACATACCAAGAAATCATCCTAATTCTTCACACATTGCTAGAAAACCACAACCTAAGCTTAGTTGTGAAGCCAGGGTTCCCCAGCACCCTCCCCCTAACTTCAGGCCATCCCGTGTCTTTTGCAAAACTTGCGGTTTTGTTCCGCAATCCATTTGTTCAGTATCCAACTGCCTGGGGTGCAGATGGACAAACAGAAGGAGTACATGAAGGCATCCACTGAGAAGGAACGCTTGAGTAGGGACCAGTTCTAAAAATCGTCAGGTTCTTAGCAGTTATTTCTGTGTTATGATGATGTTTGCTTTCCTATACAACCTCATTTCTGCGGGAAGTGCAATGATGAAAAATTCGGATTATGAGGACCGATTTTTAAACCTATTTTAAAGTAAATTCTCTTACACTAAAAGCCTACCAAACCATAATCTAATGGTGTTCTTTTTAGAACCTCATGCAAGACTCAGAGCACACAGGACGTCCTACTGAATGAATGATTAGCATATATCCAAATGAAAGAATCTGGAAATTTTAGTTTGGGGAATTTTAAAGTTTATTCTGTTATTTTCTTTTAATCTGTTTCAGGGAACAACAGTGAGGCCTTAGTTGCTAAACAGGAATTAAGCAGCGTCTTCCCTTTTTCAACTAGATAAAGCACTGAAACATAATGGACCTATAAGAGGCATTTCCTCATTTATAGGCATTCTCATCTCCTTTGTAAGTTAATAGGTACGAGATTGGACCTGAGCTAGCATCACAAAGTAGTATAAGACTCTGCATTACAGACAGTCCCCGAACATTTGTGTCTATGAGTGCCAGCCCAGTTTCAAAGACGGATGACTCTAAAAAATCTCTTTCACATGTAACAGAACATATACGAATTTAAATAATTTGCAACAATGTAGCTATTCATTGACTTGTATTCTTAGAGGATACAGGACTTGACCCCCAAAACATCTATCAGTTACAACACTTACTGGCAACAGAGTTGTAGGTTTACCTGAGATTGTGCATTGACATTGGCTCCATTTGTAACCAAGACCTTTACCACCTCTGCTTGCCCAGCCAAAGATGCTATATGCAAGGCTGTGTTTCCTTTCTGTAAAATGAAAAGATACATCAACTCACCCTCTTTATTTCTCTGTTTTAACATTTTATAAAATATGGAATCCCTCTATGTTTGTAAGTTTCCCAAAGAGAACATGGTTGGCAAGTATCTCATGAGATGCTTGCCCTGATTCTTATTGAGGGCTGAATCCTCATTGAATCTGTCAAGTGACACAAAAAGCATTCAAGATGGGATACTGACCTTCGTAGCTGCATCCACATTGGCTTCTCTCTGTAGCAGTTCAGAAACAACTTCTACATGGCCTTCTTTGGAAGCAAGATGGAGAGCGTTCAACCCATTCTGATTAAGAGTGAAGGGAAAGCTTTACTTAGCATGTTGAGAAAAGAGCAACAAACAGTCTACTTAGAATTCTTAAGATCATATCCCACCAACAATCACTTGTATGTGTACAGTGTAGAAACTTGAATTACAAATAAAGGTACTTAAAAGTTAGGTGGGTTGTTCTGGTATCATTAGTTACTAAATTTTAGGAATTATTAAAGGATGCCTACCTACATTTCTGGATGCTTCTTTAACAAAGCAGAGTCATTTGAAAATCTAAGCTGATGACATTTAACCAACTGAACAAACAAACAAAACAAAACAACAAAATAACAGGGGTGCCCGAGTGGCTCAGTTGTTCAGCAGCTGCCTTCAGCTCAGGTCATGATCCCAGGGTTCTGGGATCAGGCTCCATATCGGGCTCCCTGTTCAGAGGGAAGCCTGCTTCTCCCTCTCCTACTCCCCCTGCTTGTGTTCCCTCTCTCACTAGGTCTCTCTCCGTCAAATAAATAAAACCTTTAAAAAACAAACCAACAAAAACAAAAACACCACCAAACTGGCAAAAAGAGAGAGTCTTGGCAATAACTAATGAAAGATTCAAGGAGTTCCACATAGTCTGGATGTTTAAAATCTTCAGTAAAAAATTAAATAGCATCAATAACCACAACTAACCTGATTGCAAATGTTGATGTCAACCCCATTTTTTATGTAGTCAAGGGCCTTTTCCAGGTGTCCAGCTCGAGCTGCTCTTAGGTAACTGGCATTGGCATCAGACTAAAATAAAAAAGAAAGACATTTTGATGAAAAACAAAACTCATAGAATGTTAGAACTATTCAACTTACAGTCCAAACTAAAAGGAAGATTTTTAAATTGAACTATTATATTTCTAACATGAAAATACTCTTAAAGGTCTTTGTAAAGTCACTAGGGAAAGGAGAAATTCTTGAAAAGTTGCTTTCAAGTATACAAAGTTACCCCTTATGTGATGTCCTAATTGATCCTGAACTGGAAGAGAAAATTCCCCATACTATGTAGGTACTTTAAATCAACATACAGTTCCTAGAGAGTAAAGAGAAACCCCATAACTTCCTGTTGGTCTCATTATGAAAATCTCACTCTTTTATTTTGTCAGAAACTTCACATCTATCCCATTCTTTCACATTAAACTATTACAACCAATTTTTCAATTCATAGTTTCACAAATACATTTAACATTGTTATACTAGTTTAAGAGGAATTTGGAGGATGTTCTCTTGGATTTTTCCTACAGCACATAGCCATGTGCTGGAACACTGAATGTATCTGAAAAGCATCTATAAATGTCTATCCAAATTATGAAGCATACTTCCCATATATTTTCAAGTAAGCTAAGGCCACCACCTGAGTATTAGCAGGAGCAAATAAATAAATGCATATGAATTTAAAAACAACAAAAACCAAATCTGTGATACATTCACCAAAAGCTTACAACTCTGCCTCTCTGCTAAACTCGAGTACCCACGATTATGGGGTTGAAACCACCTACTAGTGAAGTCTTTAACAGAAAGACAGTGAGAGGAAAAACTTCAAAGTCAGGTCTGTTCAATTGGGAAAGGAGTTCTGCTCCGTGTAGAACACCACAGAAGCAGGTTTCTCAAAGGAGAGCCCAAACCATCTCGTCACTGGTTATCAAAGCAATCGTGCCGCATATGGCTTAAATAACAGAGGAGAGTGTCTTCTGTCAGCCATTTGGCAAATGCCTTCGAAGCCCTTGTTCACAGCCCACCTCATCTGGAAAGTCTTCCCAGACCTCCCAGGCAGAGATGCGTTGCTCGGTGCTCCCCGAGCATTAATTTCATTAAGCCCTCTTGGTGTTTCTCACACAGGCATTAGAGTTTTGGGTTTACCTGTCCTTCTTCCTCCCTAAATTGTAAGCCCCTTAAGGACAAGCAGAGGCAGATCAAGGGGTAGACAACTGGAAAGCGGACAAGACACCAAGCTTTGAGGAATGCTGATTCATCCCTGGAAATGTAATTGAGCTGAAGCGTCTTTGGTTCTGGTTGGGCCAATTTAGCTAGGATTCAACTTGCTCAGGTCCTCAAAGGAGAGCCCACCATCTCTACAGTGTCCATCCTTCTCATGTATGCCTCTCTGAAGGAGTATCCCTTTTCCTCTAAAACAGGCCTTCCCAATCTCAGCACTACTGGCATTTCTTTTTTAAGATTTTACTTTTTTTTTTTTTAATAATTATTCCTGTCGTGTTTTTTTTTAAAAGATTTTATTTATTTATTTGACAGAGAGAGATCACAAGTAGGCAGAGAGGCAGGCAGAGAGAGTGAGAGGGAAGAAGGCTCCCTGCCGAGCAGAGAGCCCGATGTGGGACTCGATCCCAGGACCCTGAGATCATGACCTGAGCCGAAGGCAGCGGCTTAAACCACTGAGCCACCCAGGCACCTAAGATTTTACTTTAAGTAATCTCTACACCCAACGTGGGGCTCAAACCCACAACCCAGAGATCAAGAGTCACATGTTCCATGGAGTAAGCCAGTTGGGAGCCCCTACTGGCATTTTGATTCAGATAATTCTTTGATGTGGGAGATACTCCTGTTCAGTGTCAATGTTTACTAGTATCCCTGGCCTTTACCAACTATTCCCTAGCATGACTAGTAAAAATGTATCCTCAGTTGCCAAATTTCCCTTGCCGGCAGGGGAGGGAGGGACTTCTCCAGCTGAGAACCACTGCTCTGAATGAGGGGTAAGCTAATTTATTTACAGATTATAGGGTTCATAGGCTTCACTCTTTGGCCTGAGTTACCACATGCCTAGACTTACCACAAGGCAGTGACTAGAGCATAACATTCATCTTTCTGTTTTCCCTGCAATTAGAAGCATCCTGGCCCATTAGCAGGTGCTTAAAAATGTTTTGTGAATGAATGAACCAATAAATAAGTAAATTGTGTGGAAGTAACTGTATTAATTAAAATATCGCCTGCAACAATACAGGAAGGTTTCTTCACAATAACAGTAGCTATTTCAATGGAGAAGCCGCTAGAATACCAAGCTGACTGCCAGAAATGATAAAGGAAGCCACTGAGTCAGGTATCTGGGAACACACGCAGCTGTTGCCAAAATAAAACTGGGACTGGAGTCAAGCATGCAAATCATTTAATCAGAGCTTCAAATACGACAAAGGACAAACCGAAGTTTCCAGGAATTTTAAGAAAAATGAAATACGATTTTTAAAGAGGCTCCCTACTTTGAGATGGTTAGGTTTTTTTTGTTGTTGTTGTTTGGTTGGTTGGTTTTTTCTTTTTGGGTTTTTTCTTGGTCTGGTTTAAAGTTCAGTTAGAAATAAATTAGCTAAGCAAGGATGGTTCATTGTACCATAAAATATCATCTCCTTTGTGCCTGCTCAATGACTTATCAGTGAATTTGCCCAGAAGGGCTCTGATGCCATTCTGGGAACAAATGACATCAGTCTGTCTGGATATTTCAACTGCCAGAGATAACAACTGTGAGTAAGGCATCCCCAGTTCTGACTTAAAAGTGCATAAAAACAGCAGCTAACGAAGTTCAAATAAAGGTATCATGATTCAAGAAAAGCTTCTGCATTCATTCCACATCTGAAAAGTTTGGTGATTGTATATACTGTCCATTTACCTCTTGGAATTTCCCTACCAGACTCCCTAAAGCAAAGCCAAATACAAACAACATAAGCCACATTTTCTAATTCAGTGGTTCTCTACCTATTTGGAGTTCAGATTCTTTTGAGATTAACAAAAATTACAAGGAAATATTTTTCCTTTAACAGTTGCACATGGATGCATCCATACACCAAATCTGTACATACATATCAAATCTGCAGGCACACACATAATTTGCACACTAACGTCATGTGGTTCAGGATTGCCAAGACTTCTCATGGATTCATGTTTAAGGACACCTACTCCAATGATGAAGGGCTTTCTGGTGGATACCTTCATCATATCTATTTCACCCTGTGACCCTGGTACCAGATAATCCTCTGAGGTAGGTAGTTTACCACCTGAGAACTTTAAGAACAAGAGAAAAAACAAAACTTGTTTTTCTTCACTTTTCTCGGCCCTCTGTTACATACAGGTATGCTTATCACACAAATACATAACAATCAGCCACCTTATCCTTCAAAGAAAGAGTATGAAGGGAGAAACAGGGAGGAAAATATAAAGAAAAAGCAAGAGGAAGAACATGAAATCTGCCTGGAAGAAAAATGACGTCTTAGGAAGTGAAGTTATTCATGGCTACAGAAAAGGAGCCAAGAAGATCCTCCATTTTTTCTTAACCACCAGCAAGCAATGCAGCCACATCTTCCTTCCACGGACATTTGTTGAATATTGATGGTGCACTAAGCATGCTGACATCTGGGTGTGCGGCAGCAAACGCAACAGAGCAGCACAAATGAAGACTCACTTGCTTTCACCTCAGTCTTAAGCTTTTCCAAATCATGTTGCTTAGGCAGCAGGGAAATAATGGATTCTTCACTATTTTTTTTTTTCAAATTTTGTCCACAGTACCTTTACAATGTTCTTTATTTCCTCAATGCTAAAATATATATAAGATTTTGTATTTGGCTCAATATCAGTGTATTGCATCTCTCAGCTGGCATTTCTTTAGAAACTAAGGAGTTACTCTTACCACAGGCTACAGCCTGCTTTTTCATCTTAAATGTTCTATCATAACAATGCCCCAGGCTAGTTGTAGACACAGCACTACAGAAGGACATCAGGTCTCCTGAGAAGCTGAGCTCTGCCACATGAAAAGTCCTACAGAGGAGGTCACCCTTAAGGAGTCAACTGACATAAAATGAATGTAAGCAGATTGGTCAGCATTTTTTTCCCCTAGATGATCAAAATCTGAAAGAAGCATCTGGAAAATGATAATATCTTTCATCACCACTTCATGTCTTGTCTACTTAGTCATTTTCCTAGACAGGAAAGAAATATGAACCATGGATGTTTTTCAAGGAAACAGCTTCAAGGATAGAGTCAAGCATTATTATGAATTAACCTAATAACTCAGCATTCCCACCAATACTGGAATATTGATATTATTCAGCAGAAAGCAGTGATTGGAATGAATAAGCATTTCCCAACTCAGTAACCTCAGTAATAAGCCAACACTTCATACCTCTGACTACATGCTAGACACTGTTGTGTGTACTTATAACTTCATTATATTAGTCACTTAATATTCTATATATTAATTGCATGAGTCATTATATTAAGTTAGCCCTTATAATATTTCCATGAAGTAGTGCAGTGAGTTAAACAGTATCTTCCCAAAATTCATGTCCACTTGCAAACTCAGGACATAAACATTATTTGGACATAGGATCTTTGCAGATATAATTAGCTAAGATGAGGTCAGACTGCATTCAAATGGGCCCTAAATACAATGACTGATGTCTTTGGAAGAAGAAAAGATATAGAAGTATAACGTCATTATGTTGTACACCTCAAACTAATATAATGTTGCATGTCAACTATGCCTCAAAGAAAAAGAAAAGAAAAGAAGAGACACACAGATACATAATAGAGAACATGTAAAGATATAGGAAGAGACTGGAAGTAGTTGACAATAAGATACACAATGCCAGGAGCCACCAGAAGCTGGAAGAGTCAAAGAAGAATAACACACCAGAGCCTTTGGAAGGAGTAGGGCCCTGTGGACACCTCGATTTTGGACTTTTGGCCTCCAGAACTATCAATCAATTCATTTCTATTGTTGTAAGTCACCAGGTTTGTGGTGGTTTGCTACGGTGACCCTAAGAACCATTACTAGCTCCATTTTACAGATGAGGAAAAGCAAGAGAAAGAATGCCTGATTTCCCCAGGGACACACAGCTTATGAATGGCAGGAATGCAAATCCAGACAGTCTGACTCCAGAATGCAAGCTGTTCATCACTACTTTAAGAAAAGGCTTAAGGTACCTGGGTGGCTCAGTCAGTTGAGTGTCCAGTTCTTGGATTTCCGCCCAGGTCATGATCTCAGGGTCCTGGGATCAAGCCCCGCGTCACACTCCAGCCTGCTTAAGATTCTCTCTCCGTCTTCCTCCGCCCCTCGAGCACCCACGCAAGCATGCATGTGTGCACCCCCCCTCTCTCTCAAGAAAGGGGGGGCTTAATAAGTGTTTGCTTAATAAGTGTTTGCTCCATAGTTTATGCTTGGAGACTCTCGCTTCACTCGTTCATTCATCTTCTATCCATCTCAGTCCATTCAATCATTAAATTAACTATGTAAGTACTTTCAGGTACAACGAACATTCCCGAGAACATATAATGCATCTGCCACTGCAACTAGGTACTAATGTTAGAGATGTGGGTCATAAATTCCTTTGATTTTCTTATTTTGATCTGAAGATCCCCAAATTTCCTAGCCACTCAGGTATACAACTTTGGTGTAAACCTTTTAACTGAGGTGTAATTGACATATCACATTAGTTTCAGGCATCCAAGGTCATGCTTGATATTTATATATATTGTAAAGGGATCACCACAAGAGTCTAGTTAACAATGGTCTCCATACACAGCTACAGATCATGTGTGTGTGCCTGTGTGAGAAATGAGAGATGTGAATCCTTGATTTCTTGTTTCTTCTTTATTTTCTCCCTCAGACTCTCTTCCAGAAAATGATGTGTATGCTTTCTATCAAATATTCTGTCTCCAGGGGGCTTTTATAGCTTTTATTTCCCCTTAAAAAGTATTTATCAGGGCACCTGGGTGGCTCAGTTGGTTGAGCATCTGACTTTGATTTCAGCTCAGGTCACGATCTCAGGGTTGTGAGATGGAGCCCTGAGTGGGGACCACATTCAGCAGGAGATCTGCTTGAGATTCTCTCTCTCCCTCTGTACCTCCCCCAACTCTTTCTCTAAAAACAATTTTTTTTTAAAGTACTTATCATAATAAGTATCATACATACAAAAGAATGCACGAAACATATATGAACGGTTTAGAGAAAAATAAGGAAAGAAACGCCGGCACACCCGGAAAACTCAAGAATGAAATTTACAAGCAGCTCTACGGACTTCGGATCAGTCCTTCCTTGACCAGCTCTCCAAAGGCATCCTCTGTTCCAGCTAATCATTCTCACAACTTTCCTCATAGTTTTCACATCCATGTAAACCTCTCTAACCAAAATACTATGTAGCTGACTGTCTCTGCATTCTCTGTAGGAGGAATCATACATTTGGATCCTTCTGTGACATGCCTCCTTTGTGTACTGTTCTATTTCTTGGAATCCTCCTTGCTGACATGTGTAACTGCAGCCCATTTATCACGGCGGCTGCAGAGGATTCCATTACGTGATTGTAACACAATCTATTTATCCACTGTGGGGTTGATGAATGTTTGAGTTGTTTCCAGTTTGGGTCTCCTACGAAGTGTGTTGCCGTGAACATTCTGGCCCCAGTCCCGGTGCACACAGGCCAGAATTTTTAAGGCATATACCTAGTATCGTAAATGCTGTGTCATTTGGTATGCATTAACTCAACTTTACTAGTTAAAGGCAAACTGTTTTTCAAAGTGATTGTACCAGGTTACACTTTCTGTGGTTGTGATTATTGATCATTTCATATTCCTTAGGAATTAATCTTTGGGGATTCTTTCAGGCCTGGGTTAACGATGCCACGCTCTGAAAAGGACTTTATGATTGCTCCTTCCAGTCGCCTCGAGGCACTATCAACCCAAGATTATTTTTAAAATAAATGCTTGCCTTGAGCGTTTTTTGCCTTTGTTTTAAAAGACTACACAGATAAATTTAGACTTCCAACTGGTATGGATAGGAGGGATACCTTGTGGTTACAAATTCTCAGGGAAGATTTTTTCCCCCCTTCCAGATGGTGATAAATTGAGACAGGGAAGTTTTTGCTACACTTTCTATGGTGTGGGTTTATTTCCTATCCACCTTTATATTGGGAGCTACACCCTTTGGGGCCCAGTTTATTAGGGGATCTCGTATTAAACTGTGCACTTTGGGCATGTTCGAGGCTTTATCTTCTGTACCCTGTGTTTATGCAGACAAGAGAAACTGGTTCTTGCTTTCATGTCATTTTACCTCTATAGAGCCCTTACTTTCTTTGTGTCAGCTTACAAATACATTTCAAAGGACTTACTTTTATCATTATCCTAACATCTTAGCTTTCCTTACAGCTGGAAGTACACTTAATGTTTTTTTAAGATTTTATTTGTTAGAGTGATAGACAGCACAAGCAGGCAGAGCAGCAGAGGGAGAGGGAGAAGCAGGTTCTCCACTGAGCAGGGAGCCTGATGTCAGGCTCAATCCCAGGACCCTGGGATCATGACCTGAGCCAAAGGCAGAGGCTTAACAGACTGAGCCACCCAGGTGCCCCCGCTTAACATTTTTCCCCATTCACCCTGCTCTAATTGCTCAGTTCAGACTCTAGCCTTGTAATGCCCAGATCATTCTAAAAACCTCTAGGAGGTTGTAGGCAGAACACGCCCCCTAGCTGAATATTCCAGAAGCACTGAACACTGTTCAGGAGCCACTGGGGATTCTGAGAAAATCATGACGAGAGATGCCAATTAAGAGACTTCACTAAGCATTTTATGTATGTAATTTTTATACATGCATTTTTAGTGTTTATTTCTTAAAAATTCAGTCAGGATAGGCAACTTCATGACAGAGGTGAAAAACTAACTTCTTAAAAGTAAGTGGCCTGCCCAAGGTCACATAGCTAATAAGTAAACAGCCAGAACTGAAAGCCATTACTACTTGAGAAAAGCCCAACCTCTCCCCTCTACGCCAGTGGCTCTGTGTGGCCCTAGAAGTAAAAAATCCTGAGATCAAGAGCGAGGCCGATTTCCTTATGCCTGTCTACAGCTTCACCCCAGGTAGATACACTGTTATCTGCTTTATCTGTAGATGTTTGAGGGCATGCTTCATTTGTAAGAATGCTTCTGCTCTTAAACCACAATATGCAACTGCTCTGGGATGGTCTGGGAGGCCCTTTAAAACCAGAGGCGAACAAGCACTTCCAGATTGAACTAAAAACACGAATGCTGATCTTGAAGGCAACCTAGACAGCTTTTTACCCCCCAAGGACTTATTATTTGTAGACAGGCCCCATAATTTCCTGGCACTGTGATGTCAGGCAGCGCATCCCTTTGCCAGTAATGCTGAGCACCAGCCCTCGGATCCCCTCCCCCATTAATAGACTCAGCGACTCAATCCTAGGCCCAGCTCCAATGTCACTTCACCTGTGCAATCCTCCTCCACAAACGCCACACGATCTCCCTCTCGGGGCTCCTACAGCACTTGGTCTGTTCTGCTCGGGTACAAGCTGTTTATCGAGATGGACTGTGATCTCTTGTAGGATAGGTCCTCGTCTTGTTAAGGGCTGCGTTCTACATAACAGAATCCCAGTAAATGCTGAATGAAGAAATGCTGACCCTTGTATGGACCAAGGCTCTCACCACTCCCCGAGGAGCAAACACCTACAGCAACTTAACTCGGAACCCAAACCGTCTGCTCTTTCTTACTATCGCTCCATTTCACCCGAAAAAGGTTAAGGGTCCAGGGACAGACCTGGGTTCTTCACACTTAAAGAGACGATAAAGGGGGCAGTGCTCAACGGGTCTGAGATTACTCTGGTTCCCTAATTCACCCTGGGCAGAGCACCCGATTTCTGTGATGCTTGCTGGGATCACCTGCAGAGGAATGTTGTTTGTTTTCCCGATTTCTGTGATGCTTGCTGGGATCACCTGCAGAGGAATGTTGTTTGTTTTAGCGATACCTGTCAGAAAGTTCGTGCAGGTGAGGTCTGCAATCTACTGTACTTTGTGACTCAGAAGACACTGAAGTGGCCTGGTATCTAAGAACATGGTCTCATGACCAACAACGATTGGACACCTATAATCTGTGGGGCATTTTCCATAGATTGCCCCAAATTCCTCTCACAGGGATGGGAAGTCTGCGTTCCCATCATCCACATTTACAAATCAGAAAGTCGGGTTAGGTAACTTACCCAAGGGCATTTTTCTAGAAACCGGCAGAGGCAAGATTCGAATTCATGTCTCCCTGGTTTTAGAACTCTGCCCTTAATCCCCACTCTTTCAGGCTTCCTTGGCTACATGCTCTAGAGTAATATAAAAAGGAAGAAGAACTTACATTCGTTGAGTAAAGAAGGAAAGAAAGAGCAAGAACATTTACTTAGAGTCATCAGAGTGACAGGTACTCTGTTAGGTTCTTTCTGGGTCCTGCTGGAGTGTGGTCATTGTTCTAACTGACATCTGTCCCTCACCTTTCCTTTTGTCAACACAGGATGGTGCTGGAATACAGACGCCCCCGCTCCGGCTGGTAATCAGTTGTGGTTTTCTTCCCACATGTTTATGCCAGTGGTCCTGGTTGTTGTAATTATGTCATTTAATTACATACTATTTAAAGTATAAAATAGTGTAGAGACAGGATATTTTTATGAAAACTAAATTAAATGCTTTGGAAAGACTTATTAGAAAGAAGTTTCCTAAAAATATTCCTGCTGAATCAGATATGAATGGGATGACGGTAAGAGACTAAAATAACAAGCAGAAGAATCCAGAAAGATTCTGTACTCACATTACTTCACCAATTGCTTTAATCTCAAGCTTTCCTTCGAAGAGACTGAAACCGGGACTCCTAGAAAGAGCATTTATGATATAGAAGGCCAAAGAGAGTTAACAGTCAGGGGATTCATGCTCAGAGAAAAACCTTCATCTTTATATCCACTTTGGGCAAATGGATGTATTTTCCTGTGACTCAGGGCAACAGTCAAATATTTATGAAATATACATACCTTTTAGCATTCCTGACTGATATTTAGTTTTTTAAAGTTAGCCAAATAACTACTGATACAAGTTTTGCTGAATAAAAGGCCTTCTGGTAATCATGCTTTCTACTTCTCAAGAAGTTAATTTCAAGAGGGTTCTCAGACACCTTTAATAAAGCTTCTAATAAACACCTCCGGAAGCATCATCGGCGGGGGCAGATCTAACAGACCAGAAGCATCACCAGGGGCGGGGCAGATCTAACAGACGTGTTGCCTGGCCATGCCTCAGAAAATACGGCCCAGGAGGAGCGCCGCTGTTACGATCTTCTCACACTGGGCGCCTGATTCAGATGTGAATGGCAGCACCAGCTACACAGACACGCCAGAAAATGGGTAAATCTGTTTACTTAAACCCACATTCTTAACTTCACTGTGGGCTTGTGCTAAAAGTGAAATCACAAGTCTGGATCTTCAAGGAGTCAATTATGTAGCTCTCCTGAGCAGTAAAACAGATCCTCAAAGTGGCTCTTGCATTTACTCCATCACTAGGACTGGGAGTTCGTAATCTGCACAGGGTTCGACATCGGGCAGCTCCGCAGTGATGTCAATTTGGCCTTGACTCTGAGGATACAGTTACTGCTTTCAGTGATCGTACAGTCTGGCCGTGCAGGCTGGAGCCGGCATGTGGGATGAGATTTTATGGTAGCAGAACCTACAGAAGACGATGAAGTCCACAGACGCTATTGAGAAAAGCCATTTCTACATACTGAATATGGCTGAACGGCTAAGAGGAGGAGAGGCAGGAATTCTAGAAGGGCCCCAGGAAGGGGGGGAAAGCAGAAAGGAGGGGCCCCTGGGCGGCTCAGTCAGTTAAGCATGAGTTAAGCTCAGGTCCTGATCCCAAGCATGGAGCTCCCCACACAGCTGGAAGGAAGCCTGCTTCTTCCTCTCCCTCTGACCATCTCCCTGGCTGGTGCTCTCGCTCTCTCTCTTAAATGAATAAATAAAATAAGAAGAAGGAGGAGGGGGAGGGGAAGCAGGAGGAGGGGGAGGAGGAGGAGGAGGAGGAGGAGGAGGAGGAGGGAGAAGAAAGGAAAAGTGAGCAGAGATATATAGAAATGGCAAGGTTTCAGGAATGGCAAATAAACAATTTCTACCGGAAAGGGGAGGCCCCTGGAAAGAATGGTAAAGGAGGGGTTCCTAGAAGGTTTGGAATGGCACTTAAATCCGACTTAACTTCATCATAAAGATATCAGTAGCCAGAGAAGGGTTTTGCAGAGTGGGAAGAAATCATTAGATCTATATTTTAGCCCAATTAATTGATAGCAGATTCATGTTGGAGAAAATGGAGACAAAAGGAGCTGTGGACCAATGCTTGTCAATCTATGATGCCTCAAGGATCTCCAGGGGAATATTTAAACAAATAAACAAACAAATAGACACTCAGGCCCCTACCTCCCAGAGGTTCCAGTGGTCTGAGATGGGACATTTTAATAGCTCAAATGAATCTAATGTGCCACCAGATGTGAGTGCCACTGAATTCGGTCACAATAAAATCATGGCTCTGTGTGACAAAGAAAGACAAGTAACATATGATTTCACTTATATGGAGCATCTAAAAACAGACGAACAAAGAAACAAACAAACAAAAACCAGACTCTTGAATACAGAGAAGAAACTGGTGGTTGCCAAGGGGGCATGTGGAGGGAATGGCAAATAGATAACGGGGACAAAGAGGTACAGACTTCCAGTTGCGGAATAAATGTTACAGCGATGGAAAGTATAGGCCTAGGAAATACAGTCAATAGTACTGTAATAACATTGTATGGTGACAGATGGTGACTATATTTATCTTGGTGAGCATAGCGTAATGGATAGAATTGGGGAATCAGTACGTTGTACACCTGAAGCTAATACAATATTGTATGTTAATTATACTTTGATTAAAAAAAGAAAAAATAGGGGCGCCTGGGTGGCTCAGTGGGTTAAAGCCTCTGCCTTCAGCTCAGGTCATGATCCCAGGGTCCCGGGATCGAGCCCCACGTAGGGCTCTCTGCTCAGCAGGGAGCCTGCTTCCCTTCCTCTCTCTCTGGCTGCCTCTCTGCCTACCTGTGATCTCTGTCTGTCAAATAAATAAATACATCTTTAAAAAAAGAAAAAAGAAAAACTATGGCTCTATGCGATATGGATATCTGGGGGCAACAGCAGGTGGAATGGCAAAGAAAGGAATGACGCGAGAGGCATTCTGAAGGTCTGCTGCCAGATTTTTAATTTCACTAAGACAATGTCTCAGATCTGCGTGCCAGATTTTTAAAATTTTGGCTTTCATGTTTGCCTCCCTCCCCTCCTTCTTACTCTTCTATACCCCCCGTTGAAAGCAAACTTTTATACCCAGAAACTACAGATGTCAGGCTGTTCTTGGTAGTATCAGACAGTAACTATTAGTGAATAAAGTAATACAGATTTGTAAATTATTCTCAGGCAGGAGGGGGATTTATAGAGCATGGGGGCTGCTTTTCAAAATCCCAAAGTCCTCTGTGCCACTGCTCCTTAGTCACTGATTTAATGTCAAGTACAGTTTTGAAATACAAGTGGAGCTGTTTCGCAGAATTTCTCAAAATCTAAGACTGATATGTTTATCTGGGATAAAACAATTTTGGACAGAAAAAAGTGGCTCAAGAGTCACATTCTTCCGAATGTTAGGCTTTGAGAGTAGACACAAAGCCATGGGGGTACCCAAGCATATGGGGGGAGGGGAGTGGTAACAAAGGAGGGATTTTTATTTTTTATTTATATTCTTACCCACTAGAGTAGAGCAGAATCGCAGTTTATACCTTGAGACATGGCCATTCAGATAGTTCCCAATCAAAGTTTCCAGATATTTGAGAGTAAGATATTATGTGCTGATATTTTATAGATCTCTTGCACAGTGACCTAATTCCTGACCAATTTCAAAAGAATGTGACGTATTGCGCAACCCACAACAACTGTGACATTCATGCAACAATCTGCCTCCTGTCATTAACAACCACAGATCCTTTGGTACTGGTTTTCTCCCCCACCCCCTCCCCCATGCCTCCAAGGGGTATTAGTTATCTCAGCAAGTAAGTCCTTTTTAGGTGTGTGTTTTGGGGGTGGGGTGCAGAGATCCTAAAAGGGAATTTTGTCTGTCAAGTGCTTGAAAAAAACTCGAACTGTTTTAGTTAGGGAAGATCTTGAGTTCCTAAGGTTTCTTTGTTACCTAGTTACTGGAGATACACCAGGGTTCTCCATCCATAAGTCAGCACTGGGAGGGGTGGGGGAGTTGGGGAGGGCTCAACAAGGCAGGAAAATGCTTCTAAAGGCTATCTGTGTTTGTCATCATCCCTATCAAAACCACCTGAAGGACCAGGGACTGTCTCCACAGATTCCTTCCCATTGCTACAAGGCTGCCTTTGTTTGTAAGGGCTTCGCTTGGAACTAACCTTAGTTCATCCCTGAAAATGAGGTCACTGTCCCTAACACATGTTAAGCATGGTTAGCATCTTTCCACCGGGCCCTTGGCCAGAAAGGCCCCTGCTGGTGCATATTTCAAATCTGCCAGGGCTCCTCTAACGCTGAAAGGCAAAACAACATTTCCATCTTTATCTTTACATAGAGGGGACTGGGAACCAGTTAAAAAAAATAAATACAGTGTTGGACGGCTTTTGTTTTCATAAAGACAGTGTTTTTAAGAGATTTACTTGGCTGTGCCGATAACAAATCCACTCTCGTCAAGTCTGTCCACTACGTTCTGGTTTACATCAAAAGGAAGACCCAGAATCCAGACCCCTTATAGTGTCTTTTCTCACCCAGAATTCAGAGACCTAAAAATTCTCTTGAAGACTGATTAGAAATAAAAATAAATACTGAGACGAAAGAGGTTTCCTATAGGGAGGGAAAAAAAGAAAGCAAACCAACACATGGAGTGTTGGTGGTGGGTGGGGAATTTCTAATACTCCTCAATGTGAAGTTGATTTGATTCAGCTGCAAAACAGGATTTATTTGGGTTTATCTGAAATTTTCTGGGACCATAAAATAAGATTATAACTTCCGTCTCAGGGGACACAAGACCATTTGTATCAGGGGAGGAGAGTTTTGTATATCCTAATATTTTGTGGTCAATAGAATAATCTTATGTTCTGATTCGTGGTAGCCTGGGACAGAATTTCAAACCAATTTCACTTACAACTTTCGTTTAAAAAACTTTCCTTACAGTATAGAATTTTAAGGTATCTTAGTGGGCTATGGGCACAGATTATGTCCTAACACTATTGTATATTAGGCAGAATGCTATAAATGATGTTAGGACTAGATAGTTTAGAACAGTTCAACTAAGTGACGAGTAAAGTCCTCCCTTTCCTAAAAGCTCCCTGATAATGGTGCAACGTGAAAGTACTCTTAGAGCTAAAAACAAGTAGCTTATTCCAAAATGAATAAAAATGGAAAAGTGTTAATAAAAGTTTCATTCTAGCCAGGGTGCTGAACATAAGACGTAGAAAGAGGTGTAGCTCCTTATCCAAAATATTCCTGAAGTTTAAAATGAAAACAAAATGAACTCTTCCCTTACTCCATTTTAGGACATTTTAGTATGGGGTGAGTTTGTCTTGGCAGAAGACTTGTAGGAGAATGCAATTATAGAGCCGGGACCCAGTAACCTTAAAATTCATAAACCATTTATCTTTTGTTACTCTGAAATACAAAGATCCAACAGAAATAAGTAAGCCTGGAAGACAGCCAGAGATGGAGAAATTATTTCTGAAATGTAGGTTTTCCAGGTGGATTCATTAACAGGCATGTTTAAAAACTCTGCTGTGTTTGGACATGTTTCTGGTTATCTCTTGGGATGAGAAAGCACAAGAGAAACGGTAATACGCTGTTTTGGAAAAAACAAGTCTATCCACAGCTCTCTCAGTGCTCAGCAACTCAACATAGAACAGCCCTGGAGAATTTTCCTTTTTTTTTTTTTTTTTTTTCTCTCCATCTTAAGCCACAAAGATGGACTATTAACACGAGGAAGATTTAACTCTTCTGAACATTTTAGTCATTTCCATTTCAGAGAATTATTGTCCCCATTGAATTAAAACAAGGATATAGCTGAATGTTGCATAAAGTAGTTAGAAGTTATTGTTGGTTCGTAATGTGTAAATGTTGTAGTTGCCAGGCTCTCCAAAACATATGACTGAAAGCCTTTTCCATTTGTCAGGCAAAAGGCTAGCGCTGAACAAAAAAAAAAAAAAAAAGGAGAGCCTCTAGCCTCTAGGGTCTTCCACCTTCTCATTATCAGTCATCCCTTCTCTTTTCTTGCTCTGCTTCATCTAGCCTGTCCGTCTCAATTATTTCCCACATGAACATGTCCTTTAAGAAATTCTTTCTTGCTTTCCCATGAGCGAGGCTGCCTATGAGATACTGGCGCCCGAACCTGTACTCCATTGCTCCCCCGGGGAAGTGGCTGTCTTACGAGAACAGGCTCTCTCACCCCTGGAAGGATCACTTGACCTGTACACCCCAACATGTCTTCATTTATAATTGTTAGAGCTGGGAGAGTAATTTAGGTAAGTGCCTTTGACTCACCTCAACGATATGTATTAAATAATCTCAAGAGACATAGCCCTGACCTAGTCAACTGGTAGGTAAAGATTCAATATAGTAATGATTGAATCTTAGTCTTAAAATATAGCTTTGTTTTGTATTATCAAAAAATTGTGCCTTTTAATTTTTCTAAAACACATTTTGGTTTTGGAGGGAGGATGAGGTTACCGCATCATCTCTATTGCAATAAATAAGAAACTGAAGCAAAAAGAGGTAGGATTTGCTTAACTACTTAGGAAATTGCTGAACACAGCAATCAGGATTCCTGGATTTTATGCTCTTCTCCCTACCTCATGGTACAAGAAGAAGGGACTGGTCAACAATCTTATGGTTTGAACTAGTATAAGGACTTGGCTGGAGATTCTCCTGCCAGACTCCAGTAAAAAATGAGACCTCCAAGGTGTGTGCACTGGTTCACCCTTCCTTTCCCCGAACTGTCTTCCATGTTGCAGCTCTCTACACAGTCATCTTGAGCATCCTGGGGCACGGAGATGAATCCACATGCCGTGAGTCCTGCCGCACAGATGAAGAGGGCTACGAGCAGCCAGCGTTGTCCCTTCAGCCATCAAATGAAACTGTTCTGAGCCCCCATGGGATAGTATTATGCAGCCGAAATTTGGGAGTCTGTGCGCACCTTTGTTTTGAAAACAAAAGGCGGGCCGTTGATGTATACCAGGCCCAACCACAACAAAGAACTGCGGAGTCCCTTAGAAACGCTCCTTGTAATAAGAAGGTACTGCGACTTATCACTTAGGAAATACAGAGCAGTTACTTCTGGCATTACGCATGGTGGGTTATATAAGACACATCAACTGTTTGGGATTTTTCCATTTATTTGGTATGTTATGAATCAGAACAGGGCTTCATGCCTAAGGATTCTTATTATGTAGGAGGCATTGGCGTGAGTCCTAAAATATTTAATCCAGCGAACTATTCACATCTTAAATATAGCAACTGAAAACAGTGATAAGCTAAAATTGGTCTAGGTATCAGGAGAAAAGAGAAAGTGTTTACTTGAATACATGAACATTTTTTTTACTTCCTTTTTCTTTCTGAGATTAGAAAATAAATAGCTTGGTTTTTAGTGTGGATAGACTTAATATTGTGAACATATGTAGTTTCTTCCACTGCACAAATATACTTTATGGGGTGGGGATCAGCCAGGCAATCACAATACACTGGACTTAGCTTCCTGGTCAGATAATTAGAGGTCCAGGGCTAAAAGCCCAGAGGAATTAAAGGGTGAGGCCCATGGCATCAGAGGGAGATGAAAGATTCTTGAATGTGTCATCCTAAAATGTTGTGTGCCAGCTGCTGTGGCCGGAACCTTGCTGGTATAGGAAACTATCTGCCTTCTTTGGGGGGCTCATGTGGAACACGGTTCCATATGGACTCTTATCAACATCGAGATACCAAAATGCTATGGCGCCTTCCATTTTAACTTTTCACTGCTACTCACATCTGTCATCAACAAAGGGATTTTAGAAGCCCTTGGCAAAAATATAGCTAAATAAGTTCTTACCCAAATGAATAAAAAATTTATTTTAAAATCAGTTTTGTTCACCAGTGGAGTCAGAGGTAGATGGGTAGGTTTACAGATAGGATGATTTTGGAATATTAAATAATCTCCAGGTGACATTTACATTTTCCTGGACAAGATTTGTAACTAGGAGACTTAACATCTTTACACTGAATGGAATAAAATGGAAGAGAGAGAGAAAAAGCACACAATGCCCAGACGTGCAAGAGGTCTCTTAAAAAGTACAATGAAAACACGTGGTAAAGATAAAGAAGGATGTTATTTTTTATTACTTAAAGTTTCACACAGAAGAGTAGACTTTATCTCAAAGTTAAGGTAACCACGGGAATGTGCAGTTGTAAGTAGTTACAAGGTGGCGGCTGACTTTGAAATGCCTGACTCTATTATAATCAGACGGCTAAGACGTACTGCAGGGATCACGGGAACAGAGAGTCATCTTTAAGAAGCTGCCCTTCATGTATGAAGACGAAGGTGCTAACTCAGGGGTAGAATATCATTTTAAGTTTTTGGAGATAGATCTAATCAATCAGTTTCTCTAATGATCTCAGAGTTCAAACTCTGAGGCCAAAATTCCTCCATTCAAAACAAGTCTCTACAATTTACAAACTGGGTATCTTTGGATAAGAGACTTAAACGCACTGTAGCTTGATTTACTCATCGTAAATGAGAAGAGCAGTAAAATTTACCATGTACAACTCTTGATAAAACTAAGGGAGTTAATATATGCAAAGCGCTAGAAATGGCCTGGCACACAGCTGACCTTTAATTAATACTATCTATTATTATCACCTTAAACATTTCTATTTTTTTTTTAAGAATTTTATTTATTTATTTGACAGACAGAGCTCACAAGTAGGCAGAGAGGCAGGCAGAGAGAGAGAGGAGGAAGCAGGCTCCCCGCTTGAGCAGAGAACCGACGCAGGGCTCGATCCCAGGACCCTGAGACCATGACCTGAGCCGAAGGCATCGGCTTTAACCCACTGAGCCACCCAGGCGCCCCTCACCTTAAACATTTCTTAAGTTAATTTTTTTTAGCTTGCTTGGCTATGGCTATTACCATAAAGAGTCAAGTGCACATAACTGATCACACAGGGACTGAACATATGAACTTGACCTTATTTGACCAATGCTTTCAGCAACTATGCTAGGCATACAAACCAGGCCAGAGAAGGTTCACGCCACATTCCGTCTAGATTAATGGTTCACAAACTTGTCTGTCTCAGGGTCCCTTTACACTCTTAAATACTATGGAGGATCTCCAAAGAGCTTTTGAATAAGAGTCTTATAACAATTGCTATTTACCGCCTTGGAGCATAAAACTAAGAATTAAACAAATATTTATTTTAAAATAATAACACACGCTTCTTTATATAACATAAAACATATATCTTATGGAAAATAGTGATATCTTCCAAACCAAACACAAAATGTGAGAAGATTGGTATTGTTTTACAGTTTGGCAATAATGCTTGACAATAGAAGATACTTAGATTCTTGAATTTACGTCTTCATTCAATCTCTGGCCATATGTTGTTTTGGTTGAAGTATGGGAAGGACGTACAGTCTCAGACAGATAATGTTGTGAGAACAGGAAGGACCTCCTAGGTACTCTGGGAGGGTCTCGGACCACACTTTGAGAGTGGCTGGTCTACAGCAAAGCTGTCACACCTACTTCACGGCACTAAGGCTGATTACCTTCCAACAGAAGAATTTAGGCAACAGGATTGAGTAGGAAGACAAAGTGGAAGGAAATGCAATGCTGCTATTTTTGCAAAGTACAGACCAGAAATTCTCTAACTGCTATCTATTTACTGTTTTTACTGTCAATAAAACTATGGATTCCCCCAACAGTTAAATATGCATTCATTGCCTCTTCACTACCTTGCTTTAACCTTCTTCCTATATAGGCTCTTTCCAAGTGTCCATGTCTACATGCACCAAATACTCTGACACTATGACACGTCTATGGTGGATAACGCCGTCCTCAGAACATCAACTGAACGCTCTTGGAAATGACACGTGAGAAATAAACAACCCATCTCATCGCAAGTCATGCTGCCATATCAGAAAAGATAACATGAAAATTCTTTATAGATAATTTGTCATTATTGTGTAAACACAATTATAGACACGAATCCTGTATTCTGGGAAACTTCTAGCCTGAAAATAATAATCTAATTTTAGTCCCTAAAATGCAAAGTTAGCTAGTACGGTTTCCTGTTTAAAATATTTTGGAATATTCAAATATTTAGAAACATTGTGCCTTATTGTAAGACTAAATGGTGACTAGAAGGCCAACATTTTTAAAATCTAGTTTACTAAATATTTTTTGCTTCTTTTTAGCCATATAGTATCACTTTATTTTCAATTTAATTCAAATATACTGTTGATGAGATGCTTAACATACTCTTTTGAGCAATTACTCTTGATGACAGGCTCTACTCTTCAGAGATAAGGATTCACTTAAAAATTTTTAACAAATACTTATTGAATGCTCAGTATGTGCCAGATTCTGATGATCAAAAGATGAGTAAGACACAGCCTGTGTTTAAAAAGCTACAGTATTCAAAGTATAATTTATCTTATTGACACAAGTATTTTCAAAATACAACAGAATAACTACTGAATTATTGAAACATATAAATCAATAATATATCAGAGTGATGCAGAATTAGAACACAATATAATCAAGAAGTTAAGACTATAATCTGACACATACCCAGATTTTACAAAACAATTTTTAACATTATTGACTTCTACTTTTTAAATTAGCTGCTTCACTCACTTGTCATTTGACCAAAGAAAAATACATTCACTTCTGGAAATGAATATCTATCTGAATGTCTACACAGACCTGTATTTCACGTGAGAGCAAAAAACTTTCCTAAAATAAAAGAATTAAATTCTTTACAGATTTTTATGCTTAATAAATGACTAATTAGCAATTGCAGATATTTACCTAATATGCTATGAAATTTGTGTTGTGTTGTCTAATACTTATTAACAGTATAATTCAAAAACATGATTTAATTCTTACTACTAGCCTTTGCAATATTTTGGGGATGTAGTAAAAACATATAACACATAAATATTTACTTTAGAATAAAGAGTTGGCAAATATATATCCTAATTTGTGACTAAAACTAAAACTAAAACTGTCTTTGTATTATAAAGAGAGTGACTGTTAAAAAGACAGGACACTTAGATTTTTAATTTGCCTTTGTCTTATAAATGTTGCTTAGAGTTGATTATCACCCAAATTTATAACTGAGAGGAAGTAGTATCTTCACACAGAAGAAAGCACACTTAGTTGGTAAATAAATACCATACTTATTGCATAAATAAATGTTTCCATTTTAAAACAAGAAACTATAGAGAAGTCTCAACACCAAAAGACAGGTTTTGTGACTCCTTTCTTGAGTTTGACTCTATGAATTTTCCCACTTGTCCTAAGCTTCCTAATGTGAAAATCATCAATAATAAAACTGCGGATTCTCACAACAGTCCAGTATGTATTTACTAATGAATTATTAAAACACCAGACATATAAAGCAGAACCCCACTGAAATGAAGATAGAACAGAAAGTGATACCAAGAACTTCTATTTGGTAGGATACAGTAAATTTAAAGGCTTTAAAAATAATTCACAGCTATGAAAGATCTTATCATTAGCTGCCTCTGAAACGCACATTCAAATTGTAAAATTTTGGGCTTTGCTCAATATTTGAGTCAAGCTTCTTTCTTTTTTCTTTTGCCTAATCATTATTTAAGAGTTCAAGTTTAAGAGTTAACTTTTCATCAGTCATTTATGGCAAAACTAGTTCTTTCATAAAGGCTTGATCAGCAACCCATGAGAATATCTAAAACTGGCAGAGGCACACACACTATGCCTTTCTAGAAGATTTGGGCTATAAATGTTTCACAATTAAAGGCTGTAAAATCACGGAAAGTTTCTCCCAAAACAGACTAAGCAATCCTGTAGAAAATCTCTAAACAATACTACAGAAATTACAAGCCAAACACAAGTAGCAGGAAGTATTAATGATCATTTGTAAAAATGTAATTATCTACTATACCCTGTTTGCAAGGATTTTATCCATAGTTCAGCTCATGCAGACAAACTGTTCAGTCCTCCATTCAAGGCAGAGATGAAACCAGGAGATGAATAATTCTTATTCATTGTCCAGCTAAACCCAGGACAGCAATAGTATATGCTACACTCTACTGTGATGGGACTTCTGTGTGATCTGTGTCGGGTCAGTACCCTTCCAGAGTCACTGCTTAGGGCAAGATAATTTCAAATTCAGTCTGTCATTTTATTACACGTTTTTTAAACAGCATGCCCACCAAAACAGAAAATGCTGCACATATGGGCTGAGATCAAATGCTCTCATCATGTAGTTGATATATTCTGACACGAGGCAGAAACAAGATGGTCTGCTTTCATTTGAGCTTTCCTTTTGGCTTTTGGATCTTTTCTTTCTTTCTTTCTTTCTTTTTTTAATTAACTCATTAATTCATAAGAGGTCAAAGCTTTTCAAGTACATTCTTTAAGATTTGTTATATTTGCACTTGGCTTGAACCTTCTTAGCAATTAATATCAAAGCTAAGCCTCACTAGGTCATCAGCAAATGTCATTCTGATTATATGTAAAGTGTTCAGTTCCCCAACTAATAGAACAGAATGCACATCTGAAATTCAAGCTCCAATACAGCTTGCAATTTTTGAGGGGGGAATTGATTATTTTTAGGGTGACATAATGTGATTTTTAGGATTCACCTGTCAACATGCTTATGCTACTAGCAAATTATCCTTAATGTCTGGAATTCATGAACAATATTTACATCTTTATGATGAATCTCAAGTTTAATTTGAAAAGGCCTTTCTCTGAGGTACACAGGATATTTGCAAAGTGTCACTGAGATTAAAATTTCATAAATGTCTATGGTAGAACAGAGCAATATTCAGTAAAGGTCATGAAAGAATATTCTTTGCGAAAAGATTAACCTATTTCCAAGAATACAAAGATTAAAACTGAATCCATCTGAAATAAGGTTCAAAATGGTGAGTTCTCTGAATTGTTGTTGTTTTGTTTTTTTTTTTGGTAACACTATGAAATGACAGTTCTTTTCTCAAAACCATTAGCCTGTCTTCCTACTCGATGTTAGAACTAGCACCAACATCCTTGCCTTTCTGATGTCTTCCACTAGACATTACGACCACCCCAGACAAAATATTCATTCAGGACTTAACATACTGTATTAATAGCAAAGTACATGTGTGAGTGCATGTGTGTTCTCAGAAGTAGATAAACTGGTACTAACTGAAAAGACATAAAGAGAAGGAAGAGATCACATGAAATCTTAAACTATGCCATAATCAAAATAGCATTTTATGATTCCCTCAGAATCAAATATTCAAAATTTTATACACATAAAGCAAGTATTTACCTCCTTTCCCCATATGTAACCCTTAAGGGGACAATGGCTTACGATGCTAATTCTTTAACATTATTAAATGAGATTAACGTATTAGGTCTATGTGCAATTCTACTGACACAAAAAATAAAATTACACTCTCCAGTTTCCAGATACAGCCCATCCCCCAACCTACCATTTATAAGAGTTTCAAAAATGAACTTTAACTCCACAGTGTTTTCTCCCCCCACTGTAAAATTCTATTCTCCCCCTTGTCGTTAATAATCCAAACATAGCTGAGTTGTAAAGCTCTCACATTTCTCTTGAGAAAAATGTGAACATTTAATCCTTACGTTCTTGGGTTCACTAGGCCCTTCCCAGACCCCGCGCTGCCCGAAGTCTTTTTGCATTTCATTAAGCATCTTCTTCAGACACTCCTGAGCCCAGCACACTCCAAAGTACATCAAAGGCAAAACATACCTAGGGTCCAGCTGCGAGCAAAACAGAAAGGACAGTGCATTGTCCCACACAGACTGAGCTCAGGCGACCCGTGGTACGCACAGGCTAGCTTCCTTCCCATCTGGCAACACGTATTTTGTAAAAGACGCAACTATTCAGGCCCAAACAGCACTTCTATAAGAAAAATGCATTTCATTCGGAAACTGTAAAGGCTTACTTGCTCTGGGAAGCTCTCTCCCTCTTCCACTGCCATTCTCTGTGGCCAAGTATGAAACCTGATAACTCAATTAGTTAACACTTTGGATTGAGCATCGAGTCTAAAAATATCTGCCCTGGGAAACATAAAGGTTTCCCCTGTGTCCTAGTAAGAAGGTAGGAGCTGGTCAGAATTTTCTTCACTACTGAATTAGGGAGAGGGGAGGGGCAGACAAGAGCAGGTAGGTGCCTTGGTCCTTACAAATGCTAGAGTAGCTCCCAGAATTCCCCACTGACTTACCATATTTGTGGCCTCCAGTCAAGCTCTGTGTATTTAGTCATGATATGTGGAATACCGAAAATAGCAGGGCAATCAGCTGGGAGTGTACCCTTGCTGCTGGAATCACTCATGAAACCGGCTTTTGTCATTCTGCTTATCAGCACTTTCCTCTGTGTGCGGACTACTCTGACATTCCTCCGAAAGACAATACCACCATTTTCTCCTCTGTCTCTGGAATCCAGGCAGGCCTGCCCTTTATGATTTTAATTTCTTTCACTGCATTAGCTTTACTAATGAATATATGGATACATGTACAAGCCCACAGGCGTGCAGACACACACACACACCCCATACTGTGCTGCCAAGGAGAATTCTCTTCCAAACCGAATTCCCTCTTATCCAAGGGCAAAGGCAGTGCATCTTTTTAGAAATACAACATCATATAGAGCTCAGGTGTTTGCCAAGAAAAACAAAGCAAAATAAAACAAAATGAAACAAAATTTCACCGAAAGCTTTTGGGCAGTTTATTTTTATTTTTTTTTTTTCAATTTAGGTGTTTCTATTTCTACAATTCACTGAATTCAGTTTTTCAGATTTGGGACAGGTAATATTCGTGCAACTTTTCACTAGTCTTACGTTACACTTGAGCTCAAGAATCAAAGCCCTAAAAAACCCATCATCATAAGGTGACAATCATCCTTTATGTTTTATTTGGAACAGTTCTAAATCAATAGCTTCCTCAAACCTGTAAGGCCTGAAAGAATGTTTGTGGGGGACTGAATTCAACTCTGGGAAGGCCAGTGTGCAAGTCCATTTGACACATTTTCATAGAGAGCTTTCTACATAATTCTAGGTGCTGAGTGAGGTGGATAGAGAAAGACAATGAACGAGATACAGAACATCTCTGCCTTACATGAAGCTTATATACCAGCCGAGTTGGGGTAGACTATAAACCATAAATATAATAAGTTATTGAGTATAATCAACAGGATAAGTGTTATGGGAAAAACAGAATAGAGGATGGGGGATTGTTAAGTATGTGTTTAAGGAGTAAGTAGGTCAACTTAACATTGATAATAATGGTAAAATAATAATTTTATTATATCTATATATAGTGAATAGGTATATATAGGTATATAGGGTAGGATCTTATTATTATGCCAAACCATAGGAGATTATCCATTTATTTTTAAGATTTACTTATTTATGAAAGAAAGAGAGCGGGGGAGGGGCAGAGGGAGAAGGAGAGACAGAATCTCTAGCAGACTCCCCACTGAGCGTGGAGCCCGATGCAGGGCCCGATCCCACAACCTTGATACCCTAACCCCAACAGAAATCAAGAGTCGGATGCCCAACTGACTGAGCCACCCAGATGCTCCCAAATTGCCATTTATAGGTTAAATCCATGTGTATTCCAGGAACTTCATATAGTTCAATTTAATTTAATAACATAATCAAGGCCATCATTATTATTTAATAATTATTGAGTTCTCTACATGCAAGGTGCTATATTGTTTTAAGATTTTATTTATTTATTTGACAGAGAAAGAGAGATCACAAGTAGGCAGAGCAGCAGGCAGAGAGAGAGAAGGGGAAGCAAGCTCCCTGCTGAGCACAGATCCCTATGTGGGGCTCAATCCCAGGACCCTGAGACCATGACCTGAGCTGAAGGCAGAGGCTTAACCCACTGAGGCACCCAGGAGCTCCTATACTATATTAATTTCTTACCTATGTTCTTTTAGTCCTCATAGCTATGCTGTGAAGCAATCTTCTTCATTTGTGAGAGAGAAATTAGAATTCAGAAAGGTTAAATAACTAGCCAAAGCCACTGGTGACTAAAGAGTCAAAATTTGAACCTAATCCCATATTATTCTACAGGAAAGTTCACACCAGTGTCAAAATAACGAATACAGGTTTTCCTGGCTCTCACTGTGTTTTAAAAAATATTTTAGTGGCCAATCTATCAAAATTGATTAATTTCACATCAAAATCTAGAGTTCTTGTTTTTAAAAAAGTAAAAATGCAAGGATCAGGCAACTCTGGGCTCATGTTTGCACTAGGCTAGTTTCCAGGGATTGAGTGACGGCTTTCCACCTCAGCCCTCAGTATTTCCCCCATCTTACCTTGCTTTGCTTCCCTCCTTGGGGACTAAGCTATCCAGAGGCATTTGAATTTGGGCCTTTGCCCTAAAACCTGTGCTTCTGATCACAGCACTAGGGATTCCCAAGGGACTGTAACAGCCCAGGGGGGCACATGACCCCCGAGGGAGGGTGACAGTCTGGGAAGGGATGACTCTGAGATATCTGGAGGAGTCTGTTTACTACTGACTATACATTTCTTTCTTCCCTCCCTCCTGGGTTCACCACGTACAGGGTGGGCACCTAACATGCTTGAAAATATGCATCGGTGGGGAAAACCAGGAAAACCATCACCTTCTCACTCTGTACCTATTGCCGGATGGACACAAAGTCAGGTAAGGTCGGTATCGTCTCCGAACATAGCAAATCTGATCTGCCTGTGACAGGCACAAGAAGGGTGGGTGACAGACTTAGACAGGAGAAAGGTCCCCTTAGCTGATGTTCTAAAGATGGTGAGGGTAGCACAAGAAATCCTCACCATCCTCAGGTCAAGCACTGCTTAGTTGAGGGCAAACTCCATCAAACCCCAGCCACATCCCCAAGCCCAGCTCTTTCCTCTGGAGCTGCAAACACACATCCTTCTGATAATATTTGTTCTATTTCTTGTTCTCTTCCAGGGTCTTCTTTATGTCTGCGTTAACCACGTCTGGTTTATCAGAATGCTGGGGGCCTACGAGTCCATGCCTGTGACTCTGTCTCCTAAATCTTACGGGCAGTCCCTAGTGTCTGCAACAGAAATCAGAGAGCAAGGTGCCTGGGTCCAGGCAAGGCATCCAAGACCCCTGTCCACCCAGACCTGTCCAGAAGAAACTCACATTGGTGTTTGATCATGCTTACTGGCAAAGAAGTATTCCTCACATCTAAGTTAGACCTCTCCCGCCAACCTCTTCATCCTCTGTCTTCAGTGAGAAGACAGGACACTTGGTTAGCACCTTCCAGATATTTCAGCCTATTACTGAGTTATGCCCTTCCCTCCAGTCTTCTCTTCCCTAGGATAAATAATCCCAACTGATTCAACTTCTTCAGAGAAAAACGCTCTATAATTATACTAAGTAAGAAGAGTAATAATTCCCATAATTGCGTCTTTCAACCCACCCCCTGGCCAGGACATTTTGTCTCCCAAACTAACGCTGCTCATCTCACAGACACTGCAGCTGCAGAAAGGGAAGCAGGGATGGGAGCGAACACCCCCACATGGTGAGTCCGGACTGACGCGCGAGGCTGGCGTAGCCTGACCTGGGAGTCCGGCGGGTCTGCTGAAAATACTAAACGCTCCATGCTGGGATATGAGCCCCAGGTTTTACCACGTCTTTTTTTTTTTTTTTAAGATTTTATTTATTTGACAAAGAGAGAGATCACAAGTAGGCAGAGAGGCAGACAGAGAGAGAGGAGGAAGCAGGCTCCCCGCTGAGCAGAGAGTCCAATGCGGGGCTCGATCCCAGGACCCTGGGATCATGACCTGAGCCGAAGGCAGTGGCTTAACCCACTGAGCCACCCAGGTGCCCCAGCTTTTACCACGTCTTATGAGGACAACTGTGCCCTACCTCAAGGAAACCCAATGTTGAAAAACATATTTTGAAACAAAAGATAAACAGAAGAGTAAATCGCATAATCTCAGGGACTATTTAATCAAACCCCATCATTTTAAAGATAAAGGAATGGAAGCCCAGGAGTAGTTCTTGGTGGCGTACTGTGACTCAAAGACGTTCTAGTGCCTAGTGCTCATGATGGGATCCCTATAACAAGCATAAAGACTTAGGGTATTTACACAGGGATTTAATTTGCAAAATGAGATTTAACTTGTGATTTCAAAGTACACTAATACTGCTCTACAAAAGCAATGCTCCTGAAGAATGATTGTGTGAGCATCGCTTCTGGTATCTGTCATCTGGGGTCACACAAAGGGACAGAAACTCACATCAGGCTGTGTATGGAGAGAGCTACCAGCTCAGAGCAGAGCCTGGTAATACGTTTCTGGATGGATCTTTAAAACACAGAGCAACTCGGGGTGCCTGGGTGATTCAGTGGGTTAAGGCCTCTGCCTTTGGCTCAGGTCATGATCTCAGGGTCCTGGGATTGAGCCCCACATCAGGCTCTCTGCTCAGCGGGTAGCCTGCTTCTTCATCTCTCTACCTGCCTCTCTGCCTACTTGAGACCGCCGTCTGTCAAAGAAATAAAATCTTTTAAAAAATAAAATAAAATACAGAGCAACTGAGAAGTTATGGTCTTTCCCACCAACCCAGGTTCCCAACTAGAAGCCAAGGGTTCAGTGTCTGAGAATGGCAAGCAACCCTAAATCATGAGTCCTCCAGCCAGGACTGGCTCTCAAAGTTCTCCCTGGGAGCAGACCATGAGGTCTGGGTGGGCAGCGTGGAGGGCGATGCTTCTTTCCAACAGGCTGCTCGCCCTGGGTGGGAGCCTCCACGCAGCTCTCTGAGCCTGCTGCAGCCTGTGAGCACTCACGGGCTGCTTGTGTCTTTGCGTCCCCAACCTCTAACCAAGGGCTCCACACAAAGTGTGCCCAACCAATGTTTCAGCAACGTGGGAAGAGGCAGATAGGAACCGAGGAGAGGTCGGTAGCATCTGCAAATTCAGTGGATTTCAGAGATGGTCCCCAGTGTGAGAACCATTTCGAGTAAGGGGAAGAAGGTTTTGTGGCTGTGCTGGAAGTTCCTGAAACCCTTCCCACTTCACAGGTCCTTTGGAGACACAGCAAAATGTCTGGAGAGCGGCCTTCTCCCACGTGTCCATCCTGAAAGCGGGGCCCCCACATACCAACTTCTTCACTGTGAAGATCGGTTTGTCTTGAGATAAGGGTTCTTCAAACCCAGATTGACCTGCTACCTGTTTTGGTATAGCCCTGAACTAAAACTGGCTTTTATATTTTGGCTGAAATAAATGAAAAGAACAATAATATTCCATGACACGTGGAGATCATATGCAATTCAAATTTTAGTGTTCACAAATAAAGTTTTATTCCAGTATGTGGGAGACTGTATGGCCAAAAAAAGCCTAAAATACTCGCTATCTGCCCATTGTCAGAAAAGTCATTAACCCTTAATCTGGAGCCAGGGGTTTGGAGGTTGTGTTCTTATGATGCTTTTCTCTTTCTTTCTTTTCTTTTCTTTTTTTTTTAAGTAGGCTCCACACCCAATGTGGGGCTTGATCTCATAACCTTGAGATCAAGACCTGAAATCCAGAGTCAGACCTTCGACTGACTGAGCCACCAGGTTCCCCACTATGATGCAATTTTGAGAGGCAGGGGAGAATCCTGTGTACTTAGCATGCTATCTAATCTCTGAGATTGGAAAATGGCAGAAACTCCTTATAATCCAGTAGAATGTAGTCACCCGTTAGCTTAATATAACAGAAAACAGCAATATCTTTTTGAAAAGTAATTTAAAATACTAATAATATTCTCTATCCTCTGTGTGTGTGTCAAACGCAAAATATTGAGCACTAGGACCTAGATCCTGCATTATTTTCTCTGTTCAATACTGAACAAAAACATACCATGTTTTCAAAAAGGAAAAAATCATGATAACAGCATTTACATCACAACATGACTCCTGCAAAAGTGTAGTAACAAAGTGCACTCTCTCTTTTCCTTGTTTTTCCCTTCTTTCAAGCTGAGACCATGACATAGGCATTGTTCACAGGGAACACATGGAAAAAGTAGCTCATTGAGCCTGTAAGAGGGCAAATGATCTAATCTACAAGGGAGCTTTTAAACAGCAAAGTAATCTGGATTGGCTGTATTCAACATTTTCCATATCTTCATCAGGGCACATTCTACTCTCCTTTCTGAGCAGAGAAACAGACAAGATAAAGGATAAAAGAAAAGTTGAGAGACCCAGATTAGTCAGGAGACCCCTGATTTTGGAGGGGCCTGGTTTGGGATGGCTCCCGTGGGGCCATGGGGTCAGGAACTCAACGTGGTGAGGGTGGAGAGGCGGCAAAGTGGTCAGTGAGGTGATTCTACCTCCCTTTCTCTCCATTCCCAGGGCCTCAAGCCTCCACCATCCCAAAGCCAGTGATTAGGTCAGGACACACAAAGTAACAATGGGTTACTTTTACTAAAGCAAGGGATTCTATGGTACGAATGAGCGATTCATCAAACCCACAGGAGACTTGCAGAAAGGATACACACATTCCTACAAATTCCTCTCACACCGGATGTCTGGGAGACCTCTGCCTCCCACTGAGTTCACAGCTTCCTACCCTTACCCAGCCATCCCTTGCTGCCTAACCCTGCTCCCACACTCCCTCAAAACCTTGGATGCCAGGAGAAACGATAGGCACAGACTGGACATACTCTCCTTCCTTCCTTTTGCAAATGGTTTTATGTGCAAATGAGGCTGTAGAATAAAAAGGGGGTCCCCTCAGCAAAGGGACAAGAGAAAGAATGCTGTATGGTTACACACTGCCACCAGCCCTTCACATACGCGCATTCCCAACACCTGCATACTTCACAGCAAACAGATTATGAGACGTGCTCTTCACTAACAACAAAGGTACCCTGGTTGTTATGCCCAAGTTGCATTAGGAAAGCCAGGTTATTTCTGGACTTCCAAGGCTGTGTTCAGTGTAGCCTGAAGAAACAGATTAGCAAGACACCTCTGCACTGTGTCATATGCCATTTAATACATAAACATGAAGCATGCAAAATTCAAAACTGATTTTGAAATGATCACTTTCTTCCTCCCCTTTTTTGAAGGTCTCCATTGAGTGTAGTCTTCGCTGGATGAAACGGACTGAGTTTCTGCTGTTGTGCATAATCAAGGCTTGAGATATAGAAACCATAATGAACTCTAGGGGCTTTGAATAGCCCAAGAACAACACCTTTAAAGATGATGAGCTCACAGCTGTGCAATCTCGACACTGACACACCGTTCCAGTCAGGTGTCCATAAATTGTGACATGATACACATTTCCGGAAATGAATTTGAAGGCTGGGATAACTTGCATCGGTAGCTTCCTCTGCCTTCGGAACACTAACATACTCAGTTTAACACTTGAAAGCAAAGGGAAAACAGAAAGAGACCAACTCCTTAAAATATTCTCTATTTGAACCATCAGAACAGGAGAAACCAAAGGTAAGAAAGAGAGAAACTGGACTTAGGTCTGCGAAATCAGTCACCCCACAAGTCAGCCCTTAGCAGCTGTCTAAATTGTGCTTTATGAGGCAGAAGTCGGTGTGCCCCATTTCTTTACAAATCTTAGAAAGTTAAAATGCAGGTGTGCACACATACAGATGCCCACAATGATCTAGGTTTCCAGGAATCTTCCAATGGTTATTCAACTCTAATTGCAACGCTCTCATTCTGGGTCTGATTTATGGATGTCAGATTAATATTCCACAAGTGAAAGGAAGAAGCTAAAACACTGTTTCCAGGCACGGCTTTTGTAATGAACACGCACACACACACACGTATTCTATGAGACGTGTTAAATGTGGATAATTCTTTAAAGAAAATTGCCTCTCTTTTACGAGTGGGGAAACATTTGCTGTATTCCAGAAAATTGTTCCTTGCAAGAAATTACACATGATTTGGCTATATGAGGGAGAAGAGTAAGTAATGGTTTAATACAAAGAACTAAAAATGCATTCATCAACAAAAGTACAGGAGACAGAGAACAATTTAATAAACCAGTGTGACAAGTTGTTAGGAAGCAACTCTAGACTCAGGAGACCCAGCACCTATCAGATATGGACCTGCCATCTGATTGCTATCACACTGAGTCCCCGATCCTAACACAAGTAATGCCCGATGTCTGAAATGGGTATAAAAGATAGAATTACTGAAGCTAGCTGCTTTCTGCTGAAAAGCATTCTTCCCCTAGAAATTCAAAAAGGGGCAGAACTAAATATCTTCATACATCATTCTTCCCGCAATGTTCTCTTCTTCAACTCTGGAACTCAAAAGATCAAGTGGGGCAAGTCACATGACGGTTGGCTGCTCCGCAGAGAGGACTGGCGGGTGTCATGTGCTTTGTTCTAAGGGGTGAGAACACTTAATGTCTCTGGCCAGCATTCCAGCCATCTCTCTCTCTCAGGAGACAGAGGGTGAAGGGGGCTGGGAAGCAGCAGTTATCAGAGAGGGGAATAAGCACACCTCTTCTCAGAGTGCCAGACTTGGTAGAGAAAGGCCATCTTGTGGTGGTGGTGGTTTAATTACAAAGATTTGTGGAAACATCTCAGCTTCTTTATCTCCTAAACCAGATGGAGGTCTGTTGGCTACTGGCTCAGAAGCAACGTGCAGACAAAACAGCACATGGGTGAACTGGGAAGAAAGGGAAGATCATTTGTCCTCACATTCGCATGCTCAAGTAGCAGTTGGACAAGAACACACCCCTTCAGACCTCCTGGGCTACTAGACACACCCATTCTGAATACTCCTAAGTCAAACCACACTGAGAGCAACAGGGTGATACAGAAGACAAAAAAGAGACCAGTCCAATTCGTTAAGGAAATGACACTCCAGCTGGGGGAAAAGAAAATGTATGTGCATAAAATAATTTTTAAGCGTGTATACCTAAACAAATTCTCTGATATCACTTATTATCTTTCTCTGCTCCTCCCAATTTAGGTTTTAGCCACAAAGACTTCCTTTACATTCCTCCCAATGCTAGTTTTATTCCTGCCCCAGGGCCTTTCCACTTGCCATTTCCTCTATGTAGAATGCTCCCTTCTGCCAGGTCTTCCATGGCTAGTTCTAGAATTTTACTTGGTCAAAGCACAGCTGTGTCTGTCTTGTTCACGGGTAGAACAAGACCAGGCATATAGTAGGTGCTCAACAAATATTTTTAAATGAATGAGAATAAGCAGAGTTCAGAGTTTGCAGCCAGAAGTGAAAGAGGGCTGACTTGAGCTGGCTTCCGAGGGTACTTAAAATTGCTTACGAAGATGAGCAGATCCTAGGTTGAGGGGAAAAAGTCAAGCACACAAGAGTTCTGGAAGAATCCTCCATAGAGACAGCCTCGGAAGGTGGAGAGGAAATCTAACAATTATGGAGCTGTTACTCTGAGCCCAGTACTGGGCTAAGTGTCCCGTGTTTCAGAGTTGGAAAGAATAAACCTCTTTATCCATATAAAGAAGCCTAAATGATGGTGCCTGGCACAGGGCTTGGCACAGAGCAAGCCCTCAGTAAGTGTCTGTTTAATGTTGAAAGTGTCTCCTCCCTATTGGTATACTCACTAATGGTCCAGAAAGGCAGGGGCGTTGGAATGCTGTTTCTGCACTTTATAAAGGGACATATGTGGGAAAGGTGGACACAGACCCATAACCTACTGACCTTGTCATACCACAGCAATGCAGCTGTGCCCCCAGAGGCAAACAGGGAATTTTAGGACTGGAAGGGGTCTCACAGACAATGGGACCCAATTTTCCTGAGGTAACAAACCCATAGAGGAAAATGACTTGTCCGAAGTCACAATGCTCATTAGCGGTTTCTCCATCTTCCTTCTTGAAGGCATTCATTCAGGATTAAAAACAACTTTTTAAAAACTCTTATGCCAAAGTTCCCAAAGAAAGAGATTCACACAGAAAGCCGGATTTCTGCCTCTTCTTTAAAAAAAATCAGAAGCTTTGGCAAAACGAGCCCTCCTTCCCATATGGTAACCACTGGCTCTAAAGGAGCCCAAGCCATGCCCTTCAGCTGAACCCCTCCCTTGCAGTGTGATCCAGCTCCCCAGACTGGCCTCACCCGGCGGCTCCATGATGGGGCCATCCACAAGGTCCCCCTGAAAACACCCGGGGCCTCCCCACAACAGACATGGCAAGGCTCTCGCAAAGAAGATCAGGCTTGTAGTGGTTAATCTCCAAGGACAGGTGGCCTATCCCCCTCTGCACCTCTTTTGCTTAGCACAACACCTGAGAGTGAACAGACTGGAACACAAGAGAGCCTGCCCGCTCTGGAAACAGCACCCACTCCCAGGGCTGCAGGGCTGACACGGGCTACGGCTTTGCCGGGGTTAACATGACTGGGAGAGAAATATCCTCAACAGAGTTTGCAGTCTCAAAGTTATAGGAAACGAGTGACTTTTGAGTAATATATGACTCAGAGGAAAACAAATAAGCATATTTTGGTGCAACAACCATACAGATAAAGTAATACGCTACAAGGGAATCAGGATTGAGGGAAAAAAAACGAGCCTCTTGGGGGTTAACATTTTATGCACAGTTGGAAAAACTGCTGACTTGCCTTTATCATTAGTTGTCTCTACCATAGAAAAGGGTAAGCTGGGATATTTAGGTTTTCCTCAGTCTGTCCAGCGCTTATCTCTTTGCCTGCCCTTCGGAAGCCCTTCATTTCCTCCTGAACTTCTTTAACCATCAATCACCTCATTGTCTCCAGTCTTGGGCTGGTCTAGCTTTGACCTTGGCTCTTCCCCAGCAGGTCAGAACCTCCATCAAGTATTTCTTCTTCTACTTTCAAACTGTGTTCGTTAAACTCAGCTAGCGTACCATGTTCTGTGTTTACAGAAACGTGTCTGCAAACAGGAAGTCTCAGATAAACACAGGAATACATAATTCAACAGACGACACTGATCGAGTTTATAATTCACCTCTCATTGATCAGAGCACTCGGTTTCACCTTCTCAGAGATGCCTATCTTACACATTCTAGCTAAATGCCACTTGAAGCCCACCCCACCCATTACTCCAGCCCCTGACTCTGTTTTGATTTTTTTTAAAGTAATCTCTGCACCAAAGTAGGGTTCAGACTCATGACCCCGAGTTCAAGGGCTGCGTGCTCTACCGACGGAGCCAGCCAGGCACCCCCGTTTTCAGCCAGGCACCCCCGTTTTACTTTTCTTACTGGCTCTTAGGTCTATGTGAATTAATATGTCCTCTATTGCTTACTGTCTATCTCCTTGCTAAAGTGTGAAATCCTCCAGGACAAGAACCTGCATGTTCATTAATATAGCCCCTCCCCCTATATCTTGAACAGTGCCTAATAGTAAATCATTTCTGAGCAATTGCATAAATAACAGTTATCTTTGTGGAGATTCTGAAGGGGGAAAGTTTGAGAAAATCAGGTTAAAGAGCCAAAATAATCAAAATTTTCTTTCTTTCTTCTTGTTCTTCTTCTTCTTTTCTTTAAAGATTTTATTTGTCAGAAAGAGTGAGAGAGAGAGAAGCAGGTTCCCTGCTGAGCAAGGATCCTGATGTGGGACTCAATCCCATGACCTTGGGATCATGACCTGAGCCGAAGGCAGATGCTTAAGGGACTGAGCCACCCAGGCGTCCCCAAATTATCAAAATTTCAAATTAGATCATTTTCATCAGATTTTGTGCAGTTAATGTGTTTACTACAGGCAGACCATTTAATGCTAGTGATATTAACTAAACACTTACGATCTATTCCAGATTCCTCATGGGACACCATGCGTTCATTTTCCCAGTTATTTTTCGTAACATTATAGGAAGTCCCTGCTGCTCTGTCAGTGAACGGTGCAAGGCGTCTTTACTGCTGTGTCATTCTGGAGAGAGAAGAATCTCCAGAGCACTACGTCCAACAGGAGTTAACCAAATTAACCCTTAAAATAGCAATTTTTCAACTGTGTTATGTAAATAAGGCCAGGTCTGAACCAGACAAGTCTCAGAAATATATGTCATATGACTAATATGTGACTCACCAGAAAAGGAATAAGCATATTCCTGTGAAACAGTCACATGAATATAAAACTGTAAAATCATAACCAGGGCTGAAAACAGGAGCCTCCCTTTCCCTGGGTAAGTAACATTTCATGCAGGAACCGTAGGCCTCACTGGTGGGAGGGGGGTTACAGGCGCATGTGAATGGGGCAGGGCCCACCCAGCTCCAGCCCATAGGGAGCTGGTGCTTCTCCACCATCAGGGAGCCACACAATAGGTGGGTCTTCTCATATTTCAAGAAAGGATGTGAATCTGAATGTTTTTAAGTGCAATTTCTCCATTTTTTAAAACTTGGCAGCTAATTTAAAAATTGGAAATACATGATAAAGGACTGATGTGAAGGAGAGCACCCATGTCCCAGATGAGGGGCGTGTATGAAAGTTACGTGAGTTGACTTTGAAGGTAAAGCTTTTCTGCTAGCTGTAACTTCTGATACCACACAATTCTAGAAACGCAGAGGAAATGATGCCACAACTCACTTATTTTTTTTTTGTGGTGTTTTTTTTTTTGTTTGTTTGTTTTTTTCCATTTTATTTATTTTTTCAGCGTAACAGTATTCATTCTTTTTGCACAACTCCCAGTGCTCCATGCAAAACATGCCCTCCCCATTACCCACCACCTGTTCCCCCAACCTCCCACCCCTGACCCTTCAAAACCCTCAGGTTGCCCCAACCTCCCACCCCTGACCCTTCAAAACCCTCAGGTTGTTTTTCAGAGTCCATAGTCTCTTATGGTTCGCCTCCCCTCCCCAATGTCCATAGCCCGCTCCCCCTCTCCCAATCCCACCTCCCCCCAGCAACCCCCAGTTTGTTTTGTGAGATTAAGAGTCATTTATGGTTTGTCTCCCTCCCAATCCCATCTTGTTTCATTTATTCTTCTCCTATCACTTATTAAGGGTAACTTACATTAAAGCAGAATTTCCCAGTTTATAAAGCCTATTATCCATCCTATTCCTGTACCCTTGCATCACGGCCTGGCACTGTGTAAGGTGGTGGAAGGTGGGGGTGGGCACATAAGAATTTCAAACGGTCACAATCACTGAGGCCAGAGGAAGAGGGGAGACAAGACATCAGTGCACGAAAAAGTTAAGTAATATCTTTGAGTTCTTTGATAAACAGAATGGACCCCCTACTTGGCATTGCTTTTATTAATACTTCCTAGGATATTACCTTGTTTTTATTTAAATCTGTCATGAAAGTGTTTATATATTATGGTGTTTTAAAAACCCATTGTTTCACTAGGGTGTGCAAATAAAATACACAAGATGATTGCTTGTGTGACCTGAAAAATCTGAGGACCTTCTAAGAACCCCAAAATTCTGGCGCTGAACCCCAGTTGGAGTCCACTAAGATTGCAATAATCCTAATATATATTAATGAAAATGTAAAAACACATTCCAGAATCCCTGTGATTTTTGCCAACATCACTGTCAGAAATGAGTCATTTGTGAAAACACTAGTAATGAAAATGGACACGAAGGAAGTTGTCTAATCTCTCCACCTGTCACTGTGGAAAGAATGTTTGGTACAATTTAATTTGGAGATTTCGTTTCACTGGTTTAAATTTGTTCCACGGTATTTGGGAACATTCTAAAATAAAAATAATACACTGTTACCTCCCCCTAGCTTCCCTTCTTAGATGAGCAATCCACAGCAGTTTTACCGAGCTCGGGGTGAGCTGGCTCCTTTTACCAACCATCCTCTCCCTAACTAGTAAGTTAAGGATTATTTGAGGTGTTCCAGCAAAATTCTACCAGTAGATATTATGAGCAAGAAGGTGATAAAATAGACTATTCCAATGGTGATACTTCAGGAGTGTTGGAAACCTCCCCAGCTTTCACTCTGTATGGTAAGGGAGGCTAATTCTGGTGGAAACGTAAAGAAAAGATTTTGATTTTTCTAATTTACTCAAGTCAGCACAGTAGATAGGATTTCCACAGACTGAGGACTCCCTTGGCATCAGAAGCTGAACAAAATCAAGGTCCCCAGCCACAGCCTCTGTGGAACTCCGGGGGATTCGCGAATTGTCCTGGCTTGGTGGGCTGCAGGGAAACAGAGAATCTGGATTCTTCCAAGTTGCCATTAAGGCAGGTTCTGGGCAGCTGGACTTCACCTAGGGAAAACTGCTAACTGTGAGGAAGGAGAAACAGAACAAGAAATGCTATGTAAATGTATGATTCCTTAACGAACTAGATGTCTTCATAAAGACGTAGTGGCCGCAAGTGTCATGGTTCAGTGAGGTTCAAAGGTCTGACTGACAACCTGGCTTTAAAATTTGCTCTGCTCCTTCTTACTTCTTAATTTTGAATAAGTTACTCAGCCTCTTATTTCTTGGGGTTTTTTTTAAATCTTAAAATGAAGATGATAACAGTTTTACTTTATAGGGGTTTTCTTTTTAAAGATTTTAATTTATTTATTTGACAGAGGGAGAGAGATCACAAGTAGGCAGAGCAGCAGGCAGAGAGAGTGGGGGAAGCAGGCTCCTCACCAACCAGAGAGCCTGATGCGAGGCTCGATACCAGGACCCTGAGATCATTACCTGGGCTGAAGGCAGAGGCTTAACCCACTGAGCCACCCAGGAGCCCCTATAGGGTTTTTATAAGAAATGTTACATATGTAAATATATGTAACATATACAAAGAGGTTGGTTAATATATTTACAGTAGGTATTCAACAAATATATTACAATCACCACTACTAATGTTTACAGAAAGAGAAAATCCTTTTATAATTATCTGATTAAAAACAACAGAACCGGGCGCCTGGGTGGCTCAGTGGGTTAAGCCGCTGCCTTCGGCTCAGGTCATGATCTCGGGGTCCTGGGATCAAGTCCCACATAGGGCTCTCTGCTCAGAAGGGAGCCTGCTTCCCTCTCTCTCTCTCTCTGCCTGCCTCTCTATCTACTTGTGATCTGTCTCTGTCAAATAAAAGAAAAAAAAAAAAAACAACAGAACCCTGTCTCATTCACATCCGTATCATAAATATAGTCCATCCATCCATCCATCCATCCATCCATCCATCCATCCATCTCCATGTAATATAGGGATTTTCACACTGCAGGGGCAAATCTCATCCATACACGTGCATGTCCACCTTTATTGAACACCTGATGTGTACCAAGTAGTTTGCCTCCTCAAGACAGTCTTACCTAGACCATTTAACCAACCGCACGCCTAGTATCCCCCATCCTCCTTAGCCTGCATTCTTTTTCTATGGCATCTGTCACCTTCTTCCATAGTATATAACTTACTTTTTTACATGTGTACTCAAAAAATCATTCATTGAATAAAGTTTGACTTAATACTCACAGAATTTCTACAAAGTAGGTATTACTGTCCCTATCCAATAAATGAGTTAACTGAGGTGAAAAATGTTGACTGAAGGGGCACCAAGCTGGCTCAGTCAATGGAGTACGCAACTCGTGATCTCAAGTTGTAAGTTCAAGCCCCATGTTGGGTGTAGAGATTACCTAAAAATAAAATCTTAAAAAAAAAAGTGACCTGAGCCTCTGCGTTCGGCTCAGGTCATGATCCCAGCGTCCTGGGATTGAGCCCCACATCAGACTCTCTGCTCAGCAGGGAGCCTGCTTCCCTTCCTCTCTCTCTGCCTCTCTGCCTACTTGTGATCTCTCTCTGTCAAATAAATAAAAAATGAAAAAAAAAAGTGACCTGATATAATATCATCAGCTACATACGATGCTATAGTTATGGCCCCAAACATCAGCTCATAAAAGAATTCTGACATATTCATGAGGTCATAAAAATATACAACATCTTTAAAGAAATGTCATTTACCATGTGAAGTTCCCACAAATAATTTACCTTTATCTGGATTACTTGAACCTCTTTCACATATATATATATTTTTAATTTAAAGATCTTACTGGTTTTATTCAGTGACTCATGAATCGGACATCATCCAATCTAGTAGATACAAAGGAGCTCAGAAAAGTTATACAGAGTAAAACAAAGAGCTAGCTGTACATGCAGAAGGGAACAGGAACAGGGAAGTTATATTAGGCAAAAAACAAAACAAAACATAACACCAGACTGGTTATTGCAAGGTTGCTGTTTACTTTCCCTGAGGGATTAGCAGGGGTTTATCAGGTAGATGACCTAACTAGTGTTGATCAAAAGATTCCCGATTGGGGTGTTTAAGACTCCATTTCTGGGAGAGCTAAAACCATAACTACGTCTTGGTGACTTGGGGCTTAGGTTAAGCAATTCCATTTTGGGCCTGTTGTCTTGATTTTTGTTTTGTTTTGTTTTTATTTTTTTACTATTTTTGAATTTAAATTTAATTAATTAACATAAAATATATTATTAGTTTCAGAGACTATTTCATATCTTTAAATCCTATCTACTGAATATCCAATTTTATAAATATCTTTCTAAGTGCTTTCTTTATAATTTACATCACATTATACCCATATAAAGATTTACAGCCTAAAATTTAAATTTCTAAGTTCAGACTCTCAAATCAATGACAACAGATAATGGGATCAACTATCTCACAACCCTAAGCCAGCAGAGCTCTGAGTTACTGTATATCCTTTAGGATAATACCTGCATTGTCTCAAAGAGAAATTCTTTGGTAATATACCAGACCAGGGTTGTAGTGGCTTTCTGAATGCTGAAAAATACGATGCAAATTCTGTTTTTGTGTTTTTGCATATGGGTATTGGGAAGGGGTTCACAACTCAAAAAAACTAAGAACCACAACTCCAGAATGTCAGGAAGAAGAAAAAGTTGTCCCCCTCCCCTTCCAAAATGCTGATACTTAAGTACTTGGTTCAGAAAACTATCAAATACTGTGATAATCTATAGAAGAAAATGGTCCTCCATCTAAGAAACACTGACAATTACCCCAAGCTCTCACGGCAGTTAAGATCAGCGTGCTCCTAAGTGGAAAGCCATTGAATTCCCCCAAGTTCTATAGAAGAATGCAATAATCGGCAACGTGGCCTCACAGAACTTAAGTACTTGGTCATCAAGGCTTACACACTCTCCTTCAGCCATGCAGCAGGCCGGTGAGCTGGGGTTCTGAATACAAGTGACCACCAAGTCCTTCAAAATACTACCAGACTGTATAGTAAATCCCTGCCTTTGAAAACAAAGCACTATATAGAGGCTGTTACAATAGTTACACATTTGCAGAGGGCTGTTAATAGTTTCCAAGGCTTTGTGACATTTACTATTTCATTTATCATCACTAGTACCTGGGATAGGCAGTCCTCTGTGCAGCTGTTATAATCCTTCTTTAATAACAAGGAAACCAATCCTTAGGGAAATTAGCAACCTTTCCCCAAATCAGGTGGCTGGACTGGATCCGAGTGGACTAGGTTAGGTCTTTTAATTTCTAATATCTGCTATTAACATAGTCTCCCATCATTACAATGGAGACAAAACAATGCAACAAATGCCAGGTTGGGGAAAAACAACTGGACGGCGATGTAGAATTTATTACAATGGAATATGTCTTCCATTCTATTCCTAATATTTAGTATATTAATATATATTTTGCTTAACTTTCCAGCTTACTCTAACATGCATTTCTTTATTGATTCAACAAATACATAACAATCATTTGCTAGGTGTCAGGCATCGTGCTCAGAGCTGGGCTAGACAGTAAATGGAGCCTTGTTTCCAAGGAGCTTACATTTTGGGGGGATATATTCCATCCATGGTTAAGTGGCAAAGTCCTTGGAGACATAGATACTATACTATGAAGAAATCTTTCTCTACTTGACTACAAATAGCTATGGTCTTCAGATTTCCTAGATTTCTAGGAAAAAGTCCAAGAGTTCTACCTCTCTGTCGTCTGTATACCATACCTATTCATTACTGACGTTGATTAATTATAATGTGACTCTTCTATATTCTCTTCCTCCTTCACTCCAACTCCCTTTACTACTCTGGACCAAGTGTTTCTCAATCTGGTGCTAGAGGAATTTCTAGAGAAAATCAACAGCATTTTCCTTCAGCCTTTGAAGCTTCCTCTGCATATGGCTCTCCTTCCTTAAATGCCTTAAAGTGAGTTTCTCCCCAGTTCGGCCACTTTCTTTCCTGGGCTAACAAAGGAGCTAGGCTCTGTGGCTACCTTAGTGGCTGTGGCCCTACTACATCTACAGTTTCCCTTTGGGATGGCCTGGAACCATGTGTGTGACTTTAACTCAACTCTGTCCCTTATTTCACCCACTCTGGATACCCTTCAGCAGAGAAACACGAGACTGGATAAAGATCAGAAGTGTACACTGCAGCCCTCCTTGGGCTTGGATTCAAAGCATCATTTGTCTCAAGTCTGCTGCGTGCAGAGCACTGGAGAGTCTCAGTGATTGCGAAGATCCGAAGGGAACAGACAGGATATGGCAAAATCTAGAGGTGGCATTCCTTGTCTATTCTGGGGAGGGCAGTGTGAGTTGAGAGAAAGGGTCTATTTGTTGCACACTTGTGAAATACCACTGAACAGGGTGTACTCAATCCGTGGGACACAAGCCCTCCCATCCTGTTTGTTGTTACTGTTGTTGTTTAGAGATTTTATTTATTTATTTATTTTTGACAGAGAGAGGGAGAGAGAGAGGAGAGAGAGAACAAACAGGGGGAGCAGCAGAGGGAGAGGGAGAGGGATAAGCAGACTCCCTGCTGAGCAGAGAGACCAAAGCAGGGCTCCATCCCAGGACTCTAGGACCATGACCTGAGCCAAAGGCTTAACCGACTGCACCACCCAGGCACCCCTCCTCATCCTATTTGTAAGAGTGGTTTCCTGTGGCAGGAATTCAGAATCTCTAGTGGGCATGTACAGGGTGACAAGATCCTCCCAGCATGCTCCTCTGCAATGTCCCCAGGCTTACTGTAATACCCTATTACAGAAAAACCTTCCGTGCTTCTTACTGAAAGCAGGATCATACATAATCTCCTGATTACAGAGGTATTAGTTTGAATATTAAATGTGGAAAGCATTTAAAAAATAGAGGAAGCAGTATACGAACATAGTAATGATGCTATGACAAAGCACAGCTTACGTCTTAGAAGCTACAGAATAGTCTGGGACATACGAGAGGTAAATATACAGCCCGACCAGAGCAGGAGATTTCACACTTACTCGGGCCTCACTCTGCACCGGGCACTCTGCTCTGTGTTCTGCATGTCTTAGCCCACTTAACCCTCGCAGTGATCTCATTAGCTAGGCACTGCTATTTCGCAAGGCAGAAAGTGACATTAATGAGGTCACGGCGCGCTGCCCATGGCGGTGCTGCGGATGAGCTGCAGAGCTGGCACTGAAGTCAGCGGGCTGAACTCAGAGCCCAGGCCCTCACCTTTACCCTCCCACCCCCCCGCCTTACTGGTTGCCCCTCGTGTACCATCAGGAGCATGATGCCAGCTCAATTACCCTGATGGTAATTTTGCTTCTCAAAGTGGCCCTGGCAATTGCAAATTTGTTCTCAAAATACCTACAAGAACAAGTGCGTTCCTATAAAGCTGATCATGTACAAGTGCTGGGGTGGGGGTGAGGTAGAAAGAGGCAGACTTCTGGATGAAAAATGATCCATTAGAATTTCTCTCCATCTTTGTATCAGAGCATCCTACTGCGGTAAGCTCCCGTAGCATAGACCAGAGGTCTTTGAAATCCTTAGACAGCTTCTTCCTAATTGTACAAGTATTTGAATAACAAAAATGTTTGGTTTGGAGAACAAGTGCATTCATCATCTCCATGAATGCTATGGAGTGCCCTTTCACACCTTCACCCCCAACACCTTCCCTCATGAACCTTTTTTTTTTCCCCATCTATGCAGCTCATTCAGCAAATATTTTTTGAAGGTTGACTATATTACCAGACTCTTTTCTAGGCACTGAGGATACAAGGGCAAACAAACAAAGGAACATGTCATTCCTCATGGAAGTACATTTAACTGTCTGAAGACGATTTTAAAATGTTGAATGTTATACTATGCCAGAGTGCAGTCCTTTGGACAAAAAACAAGTGGATGAATTTTGAAGGCAGATCTGTTGACTAGTTGGGTATGAGGTGTGAGAAAAAGACATGTGTCAAGGTTTTTGACCACCAGTACCCAGCCGAATTCCTCATTTACAGAGGCAGGCAAGACCGTGAGAAGAGAGGGCAAAGATCTGAGGTAAAGATCTTGAGCATGATTTAGGACATGGTAGAGTTGAGATACCTATTTCACTTCTGTCTTAGTTTGGGCTTCCCCACAAGCAGAGCCCGAGACAAGTATTTGAGTATAAGTAGTTTATTTGGGACACAATCCCAGAAAACACTGTAGGGGACTGAAGAAATGTGACAAGCACAGGATGGGCTCCCCGTAGATCATACCACCAGCCAGTTGGCGCCATGGGTAAATGGAGCTCGATCTCTGGAAACCCTGGGAAACAGAACACACCACTAGGCAGGGGCACAGAGGTCCCTAAGGTGAGGGAGTAGAGCATTCACAGATCAACCCCTGTTAGTCACTGGTTGAAGGGTACTTTGAGAGAGAGTTAACGCAGCCTCATACATGCGCCAAGTAGGCCACAGAGACTCTAGCAGATGAGAAAATCTTCTGGCAAAGTCATAGATGTTTGCAATTAGAAGTCAAGCTGTATGTTAACTAACTTGAATTTAAATAAAATCTTGGATGGGAAAAAAAAAAGAAAGAAAGAAATCAGGTCAAAATGTATAGTTCTGAGAAACTATGGAGGGGCAACAACATTGTCTATCCCAACAGGCAAATGGAGATTTTGAGTAGGCTATTGGATATATACACCTGGATTTTCAGGGAGATGTCCAAACATAAATTTGAGAATTATCAATCATCGAAAGATTTTTTAAAGCCATAAGACTGGATGGGATGACCAAGGAAGGAAGGTAAATGGAAAAGAGATGTTATCTAAGGACCGAGCTTGGACATATGCCAATACTTAGAAGTTGAAGAGAGGGGGCGCCTGGGTGGCTCTGTGGGTTAAGCCGCTGCCTTCGGCTCAGGTCATGATCTCAGGATCCTGGGATCAAGTCCCGCATCGGGCTCTCTGCTCAGCAGGGAGCCTGCTTCCCCCTCTCTCTCTCTCTGCCTGCCTCTCTGTCTACTTGTGATCTCTCTCTGTCAAATAAATAAATAAATAAATAAATAAATAAATAAAATCTTTAAAAAAAAAAGAAGAAGAAGAAGTTGAAGAGAGGAGGAGCCATCAGCGCAGAGAATGAGAAGAGGTAGCTAGTGAGGTAGGATGAAAACCAGCAGAGAAGTTTCCTAGAAGCGAAGAAAGTGTCTTAAAGAGAAGGAAGTGATCAGATGTGTCAAATGTCAGGTCAAATAAGATGAGGACTGCAGACCGTAGGACTTCACCATGTAGAGATGTGTGTGTTCTTGTAAGAGCAGCAGTGCGCCAGTGGAGGGGTTTCATGCAGGAGGGACAGGGAGGCTTCGTTCGGGAACAGCTCTTTAGGAGAGCTTAGCGGTGATGGTGGGCGGGGGGAACAGAGAAATGAGGCAGACACTAGAGGAAGGCAGGGGGCAAAGAGTGGTTTTTTGTTGTTTTTTGTTTTTTGTTTTTTAATGAAAGAAGAAATTACACACAGGAGTGCTAATTTGAAGTACCCACAAAGGAGAGGAAAACTAACAGAAGGAGAAGGGAGAATGCTGGATTGGGGACCAACTGTTGGGAAGACCAAAAGGATCTAGTGCACACATCAAGAGGAGAGCCTTAGATAGGAATATGGACAGTTCCTGCCAGGACGGAAGACAGCGGAAGCAGCAGGTGCATAGATGTCGTGGGAGGGACTCCTGAGTATGGTCAGAAACTGACAGTGTTCATCCGGTTCTCCAGCTTGGAACTCTCCTCCAGGTACACTCTGGTGTCCCCAGTTGCCGGGAGGAAATGTCTTCTTCATGATAATAATGTTGCCCCAATTCCCTCATCCCGTGTCTGTTTCCCAGTGACAACTCAGCTTTATGGGACTGTCATTAAGTCACTGAACTTTTGAGCTGGAAGGGCCCTAAGCAAAGCATGTCCCCCATCTCCTTCTCCTCACATAGACTATGCAATCACTCTACAACATTTACAAGAAGTGGCCAGTCAGCTTCGGTTTGCAATCTTGCAATGCAAAGGCCCTGAAGTCTTCTAAAACCTTCTTCTTTTCTTCTCTTTGCAGAAGTCTCACTTTGTCTTCCCACCCATATAACCTTTTTCTATCCCCACAATTCCAGAAGATTGTCCACACCACCAAATAATTTATCAACTATGATTATTTGACCACCAAAAATGTAAGCTCAGTGAACAGGAAAACTTTGTCTCTTGTGCCCACTGCTAGATCCATGGTTCTTAGAAGAGCACATAGTAGGCGCTTCGTAAATATTTGATGAATACCGAAATGAGAGGCTTCCTGGTAACGTCTCCATTGAGGTAGGTATTTCTGCTGTTCAGTGAACACCTCATACGCATATTATAGGCTCCTTTCTTGCACCTTGATCCTCTCTTGGGTTAGCTTTCACCTGTTGTTACTGCCCACGGCTGTGCCCTGCCTACCCAGGTAAAATGGGAAGCACTCAAACCAAGCTGAGCCCGACAGATGCCTTCTCCTAGACATGTGACTCTTAAAGACAGTGACAGAGAGTCGTGATCCATTCCAGCAGAAGCACCTAAAGAGGAGCATCTAAGACAAAGGTTCCTATCGCTCCTGACGCCTGCGTCCTGTTTCCTGCCCATCACAGAGGCACTGAATGCACGCCTATATCTGGTTTTCCTCTCTGTGCTTGTAAGAGGATATTATCTCCATGGATTGTGGGTGGAAATTGCAAGTCATTTTCTGGCTGGAGCACTTAATCACCAGGAGCAGACCCTGCAGGGCTTTCTTTCCCTGCTGCCACAAACCATAAGCATTGGTTAGATGGTCTGAAATAACTCTGAGGGGCAGGTTTTCACACTCTCTCCCCTGACATGTAACAAGGATGACAGACTTTGCATTTTCTGTGGTTTTCCAGTCTTTCCTCAAAGAGAGCTCAGGTATTTTCCAGTAAGTTCCCTATTGCTTAAGAAAGCCAAAGCTCACGTCAGTTTGCTGCAAAAGCTTCCATGTGTCATTTCAGTTAAGATTAAGGGTCAAGTTCTGCTTCTGGCCTTGGAAAGCTTCCACTAGGAGCCTGTACTTTACCTACCTACTTTTATTTCCAGATCTTTCTCTACCCTGAGGTGGGAACCTATCCTTGCTTTTTCCTACTTTGTGATGTTTAAATATTTGGACTTGAGAAGGCATTTTTTCCTCTCTGGTCTCTAATATCACACCGCTCTTCTCCATTCAGTCACAGACAGGGCTCCCCAGAAATTCTCCTATCGTCATCACTTGTGATGTAAGGATCAGCCAATCACAGAATGATCTACCCTCTCCCCGACCTTCCCGCTGCCGCTGTTCAGTGGTTTATATGAACAGGTAGATGTGGACGGCTTCACTGTTTTCACACCCATATTAAAAAGTAACTTTCCTTGGGGCAGAGACTGAATACATTTATTTTTATCTGTGCATATAGCTTTCATACAAATACTCATGGAAGGGGAGGGAGAGAGGAGTAGCCACATCAAGTGATTTAACTATGGAGTTAACGGAATGTGGGCTGTACAGTCATGCCCTCTCTCATGTGCCCATTCTCTAATAGGTGCTCATGGTTCTCATATTCAGTGCATGCAACGGGTTTAACAAATAAATATTTAGAGGGACTGGCCTCTCTCTAGAGTAACAGTCCCTCTCTAGGGAGGGGGCAAATAATTTTCTCTTAGGTAGGACAGCAAGCTCTATTCTTTGTTTTTCTAAGTGGTTAGATACAATACATGTTAGTGTGTAAATTTAGAACAGTGGGAAGGTTGGTAAACACTGCCTTATACAAAATCTTTTTTTTTTTTTTTTTTTTTGGTACTGACTCCCACATCCTACCAATCTTTTTTTCCCTCCACATAGTGAAGCAAAACAGTCCATAAGGGCTACACAACCTTTCAGATCCAGAGTCCCTCTTTGTCCTCTTTAAAGTTCCAGAAAAGAACAGGGGTGAGGATCAAGGGGAATACCATGGGACTTCTTAGAAGTAAGAGAAAAGCTCAAAGGCTGTGCAACCTTACGTCACAGAGTCTCCTGGCTCTTCACGCCTCCTTCCTTTTGTCTGATGTCTTTTTAAATCTAATGAGCATCACAGGATAAAGGCTGAAAGATGTCCTTGGCTCTACAGCTCTCTAATCTGGCCCATCGTCAAAATCAACTGGTCAGATTTAAAAAAAAATACCAATGTTCCAGGACCACCTCTTGTCTCCTGGGACCCAGTGGGCCTAGTAAATGGTATCGTTAAAACATCGTTCAGGGAGCTGGCTCCTCGGGTTTGCCAACAGCTACTTTAGAGTCTAATGATCGATTTTCAGAAAGATGTGTGTGTACACTGAAGTTGAATTTGGTCCTATTTTAAACACACTTTAACCATAATTACATGAACGCTTTAGTGAATCCTTTCTTTTAAAAGAATTCTTTCTAAAACGTGTGCAGTGAAGGACAGTGAGAGGTACAGGCCTCCAGTTATGAAATGAGTAAGTCAGAGATATCAAAGGCACAGCATAGGGAAGAGAGTTTGAAGTGTTGTAACAGCATCATATGGCTACAGGTGGTAGTCACCCCTGTCAAGAGCATAGGGTAACATACAGAGTTGTCAAATCACTATGTTGTATACCTGAAACCAATGTAACATTGTGTCTCAACGCACTTCAAGTGAAAATAAATAAAAGGTGTGCAGTCGTCTTTCGTCTTTAAATCTACCTGTTTTATCTACTTGAATTTAGACTTAACTCATTTAAAGTAGTTATTTCCAAGTCCATGAAGCTATGGTACTTCTCAGAGACAACTGATGAAACAAGGTAAGTGACTACAACAAGAAATAAAATTCTCCGTGACATGTTTAACCCCATATACTTCTCCTATAGTCTCATGTAGGCTTATGAAATCAATTTTAAGGCGGTATCAGTTTTAGACCGTGAGACAAAGATGGAGTTAAAAGTACTATGGCTAAAGAAATTATATTAAATGCAGACAAAGATTTGCCAGTAAATGTTCATTGCAACATTATTCGCGGTAAGGAACAATTAGAAGCAATGTCTAACAATAGAGTGGTGGTTAAATAAAAGAACTATATCCCCGTGATGGAATATGTTACAGGCGTTAAGTCAATTATTTCCAAAAATGAAAATAATTACTTCTTTAAGTTTTGTAACAGTTAAAATGTCAGGAGAGGAAAATCCCACTGTAAAGTTAAACCAGGCTCATTTAGGGAAAAAAGAAACAAACAAAGAAAGAAAGAACAGAAAAGTCACTGTAGCCACTACACAGGGTCATTCACCAGTCTTGCCTGTGAACCAGAATTTGTTTTCTGCTACCCTCTCTTCCACCAGGTGGACCCACACAACTCATCCCTTCTGATAAACGCATTAGCCTGTCCTTGAGTTAGCAGGAACTAAGAAATAAGCCTGATTTTTTTCAGGAGATTTCAAAAATAAAGTTCATATTCTACATTAAAATATACTGTTTTATCCTATCAGTTAAAACTCAGGAGTGACCTGATTTCATTCAGATATGAATACTGAACGCACCTCACTTCTGCAGAGAAACCACCTGAGCCATAGTATAGAGAAAGAAGAAGGAAATTGGCTCATCTCCCCCTTCATCACAGATAGGGTCACCACCTTCTTCCTTTGTAAACCACATTTTCAAGTCTCTTAATAACTCATCAGAACAATTCATAGCATCAGGAAATGCATCCGTATAGGTAACTCAATTTCTTCTTGTTGCAGCCTAAGCTCATTTTCCATTGTGTTGAGCTCAGCGTAGATGGACATCATCTAGTTACCATTCATCTCATGATTAAAACTAATTAAGACACTCCTCCATCTCTGCCATGATAAGCACATGCAAATGGGCCCGTTTCCTTAATGCTCTGCTTCCAAATTGAAAAAAAAAAAAAAAAGATAAAGAAGCAATTTGGGGCTTTATTCAGAATGACTAGGGATTTCCTGTTGTAGACATATGCAGCTTAATTATATGCAAAATACTTTAATACAATGTGGAGAGAAAGTGATGCAGTTCTTTTCCTTTACAAATCTACCTTCAATCAAATACATTTAATTCCAAGTACGGAATTTCGCAAAGGCTGTGTCTACAGGCAGATGTTGGCCTGGTACGTACCGTGTGTGTTCTTTTCTGACTTCTAGAATATCTAGTCATTCCTGCCAGTTGCCCCTTCTTTGCAGTCACCTCATAGTTGGCCCAGCTAAAGGGACACATGGAGGGGGAACAGAAGGGAAGGGCAAGGCTGCTTAAAGTGGCAACTGTCAGTATTGCCACATTTGCTTGGCAGTAGCTACTGAGAGGGGGAAAAAGGAACACAGGCAGACGCCCAGGAAAGACCCAATACAGATACAGAAATAAAAGCACTCTTTTCTAAATTCTAAACCATATTAAATAGAGGCATCGTTCTATTTTGATAATTGCCTTCTGCAAGGACGAGTTGGAGGCTGCGGGCGGTGTGCTGCCTCTGGGGTTTCTGCAGAGGCCGTTTCATTCCCACCCTTCCGAGAATCAGAGCTTTAAGATAGTATCAGAGGAATCACCGAACTGTGAAAAGTGATTACAACACAAAGAGAATGGAGCTGTTGGGAGAAATAAGGAAAAACCACACCATTCTAGTGTTATAACTCAGAGCAAATTTGAGGCTCATTCCGGCAGGGTCTATTTAAAGTACGTATACACATCTATACCCCTTTCAGGATCTGAAGCATAAAAAATTAGACCCAGAGATATTTTTTAAAGGCTTTTTAAATCTTCTAATTCTGAAAAAGAACTCTAAAATGGGGTCATGTGGAGATACATCTGCAGTCCCCAAATCTCCATAGGGTATTTAAAGTAAATTTTCTTTTCTTTTCTACAGAAAAGGCCAAAAAGACAAAGATGTTCTGTTATATTCTTTTTTTTTTTTAAGTTATTTATTTACTTATTTGACAGAGACAGAGAGATCGATCACAAGTGGGCAGAGAGGCAGGCAGAGAGAGCAGGGAAGCAGGCTCCCTGCCGAGCAGAGAGCTCAATGCAGGGCTCGATGCCAGGACCCCGAGACCACCATCCGAGCCAAAGGCAGAAGTCTAACCCACTGAGCCACCCAGGTGCCCCTGTTCTGCTGTATTCTGAATCTGGAATATTATTTAATTTCTAATTATATTGCTCTTTTCTTTATTTCCACCAGTTGCCCACTAATGATGTATAATATATACTGTTTAGCTGTGTTTTGTTTCATTCCCTTAGCTCAGAGCTCAGTGAATTTCAAGAGAGGGTGGAAATTAACACTAACCTATGAAAGGTTAAAAAAAGCAGGTGATAGCAATTAGGTTAATTTCTATTCGTATTCATAGCTCTTACACAATGTTTGCAGTTTGGGGGGTGCTGGGTACCAATTATCTTGTACTTTTTTTTTTTTTAAAGATTTTATTTATTCATTTGACAGAGAGAGAGATCACAAGTAGGCAGAGAGGCAGGCAGAGAGAGGAGGAAGCAGGCTCCCTGCGGAGCAGAGAGCCCGATGCGGAGCTCGATCCCAGGACCCTGAGATCATGACCTGAGCCGAAGGCAGCGGCTTAATCCACTAAGCCACCCAGGCGCCCCTATCTTGTACTTTTTGTCACCTAATAAAGATTTTACCAACACTCAACCCAATTTACATGGCTTCACATATTTAGTTTGACCACATTAATAATTTTATAAATTATTTAATTTTAAAGTGTATGGCAGTGAAAAAGATGTCCCCTGATAAAAATGATCTACATAAAATAGCATCCCAAGGTCACTAGAATTCTCCCCTCCCCTTTTACTTCACAAGATATGTATTTGTGTAGTTAAACTTTTCATCCTTAGCGATCCCGCTTCCTTTCCCTGGTTTCATGAGCCATAAGCCCACTAGGAGTCCAAAAGGTAAAACGAGGTGGCCAGTTCAGAGCAGGGGGAGGTTCTTTCCTTGGGAAGGTCTCTAATGAGTCTGTAAGGTGCTGGCCCAGGGCCTCCCTGGCTCCAGGACGTGCAAAGGAAAGTAATGACCTTGCATGTTCTTAATGCTGGATGATGGATTTCAGAAGTCTTTTATGATCCAGTAAAATTGTTCTGATCTAATTTAACAAGGGAAAGTGAGAAGGGCTTTATCTTAAAAATGAAAACAAGGCCAAGGACTGTTCCCTTCTAGTGATAAAGACATGGGCAAGTCAACATTTTATGAGCATAGAAATAATCATCTAAACTCAAGGTTTTTACTTATTACCTTGGACTCCCTAGGCCAAAGTCAGGAAATTATTGACCTTCCCCCCAAAAATATGTGTCTATAGATATAGATATGGGGATGGAAGGCAGAGTCTGTCACTCTCATCAGATACTCAGAGATCTGAAATGCTGGCCTTATATACCCTTAAATTCCCACTATTAATGTCATTTTCAAGGAGACATTTGGATTTTTATTAAAGTTCAATAATAAAATAATAATAATAAAAAATAAGTCTGGAGACTTTATGCCACTTTGAGGGAAGGAAACATCTGGCAAGGGTTATCTGTGTGTGTGCCTGAGGGCTATTGAGGAAAAAGCACATTCTGGGGTATGAGATGTTTCCCAAGTCGGCAGTAGGGGTCCCTGGACACCCAGGATCAGGCATGAGGTTGTGGGTGATAGGGGAATGTGAGGGCTACAAGTATGAGTCTGAAAGTCAAACTTGTCTACTTTACATCTAACCTCTAAGCAGTTCCAAAAAAGAAACATTTTTGTTTTCTCAAAGGAATAATGCTACTGTCTGATATAATTCATACACATACATATGAACAATTTCTCCAAGAGCGGGAGTTTTTTGTTCGGAGCTCAAAAAATATATTTTGATAGCAGCTCAAAAAAAGGAGTTGTTTTTTATTATTTCTTGTTTGTTTGTTTCAAGTTTTTATTTTTTCAAATGCATTTAAATGTAATTTACACACACACAAATTATATACAATTACACACACTCACACTCTATAGAACAAATGATTTCTGCAAAGCAGAGGATCTATTTTTGGCAGCACTTAACCTGAAAGATGTTCTCTTCCAGGTTCTCCTCCCCGCCAAGGAGAAAAGTCAGACCTGGACCACTTCTCTATGGCAGGGAGAATGAGGAAAGACAGCCCATCTAAATTCTAGCCTTTAGACACAGCTACAGGATAGCAAATAAGGGTAGAGTCAAAACTGTATAACAGAGGCAATGAAGACAGCTCTTGCAAGTTTGACCTTTGAACAATCGTGGATGATGTGATCAGAGTTTTAATGAACGCACCTGTCTTCATTCAACTTTACCACCGTGAAATAAGCAGGTAGAGGAAGACATCAGCACTTTGCAAGTTTTTATAAGTAATTCTATTTCTTGTGGTACTTTGTAAGTAATTTGCAAGTTTTTGTTCATTCAATCCCAATAAAAATCTTATGCGGTAGGTTCTATTATTATCCCTAATTTACAGGTGAGTCAAATAAAGCACAAGGAGGTTGAGACATTTGCCCCAAGTTGCACGGCTACTTCTAGGCGGCAGAGATAGAGTGTCAACTCAGGCTCGGTCACACAGGCCACGAAGACTAGAATTTTAAGGAGCAATAATCCTAAATGACAACTACAGCAGAAAAGCCCCACCAGAAAATATTCTTGGGATTTTGAAGTTTTATGATCACTGGTACATTACTCAGAATATTTTAAATCCAGTTTAGGAGGACAGGGAAACTTGGGGACAGAGATCAGGCAAAAGTCCCATGCAACAGGTTGGGAAGTAAGGCTGCTTCTAGACCAAGGTTGCAAACAAGTGAGGTCTTATTAGAAGGGAGGGGGAGGCACTGGATAGGGGATCCTGGGATGACCCAGGCTTAATTGGAAGAGAACCCAGGCTAGACTGGAAGAGAACTGGGCATATCTGCAGGAGGACAGGAAAGAATTTAGGAGAAAAATTAAAAATGCAAGCATGAGAAGGAAGCCTTAAAAACCAGGGATCTCACTTCCGCGTAATGTATCCCTTGATTCACGAAATGACAGAAACTGATAACTGCCAACAGAGAACAGGAAGTATAAGACCAATACACTGTCCCACCAATGCATTTTCCTGAAGAAATGAATTTACTTCTGCTAGGACACAAACACACAATGCCAAGATGGTGACCGTTATTTCTGGTTTGGTGAGATTTGGGGAAATTTTTATGTTCTTTCTCTCTCTCTCTCTCTCTCTCTCTCTTTTAAGATTTATTTATTTTAGAGAGGTGGAGGGGCAGAGGGAGAGAGAGAGAGAGAGAGACTCTCCGGCAGACTCCCCAGTGAGTGAGGGGTCTGAGGTGGGTCTCGATCCCACAACCCTGAGATCATGACCTGCACCGAAATCAAGAGTCGGACACTCGATTGACTGAGCCACGTAGGTGCCTCAATTTTTATGTTCTTTTTGCTTACCTACATTTTCTAAAATTAACATACATTTTAAGGAAAAAAGTAACACCAGAGTATTAAAAAAGAAATTTTAAATTGCATTTTAAGACAATTGTAAAAGAATAGCTTGCGTATCTACAGATACAAGCTGATGCTTTTGACCCCACAGCTCAGGCCCAGCTGCGGCCCTGGGAATTGGCCGAGAGCACGTCCCAAGCACGGACCATGTATTCAGTGAGGAAAGCACTCAGTGCTGAGACAAAGAAAAGGAAGCCTTCCTTGACCCAGTTTGCCTCATATCAGGTAGATGGCAAGGGCCCCTGAGGGAGGCCCCTGATTCTGGGGCCCACTGGTCCTTCCCTCTTGGTTTCCAGGAACACATTTCACAAGGCTGAAGAAAGGAACCGCTGCTCAGGGGCTTGACATCAAGAGAAGCCTCTAAAAACCAATTGAAGAGAAACAATCTGTCTTGCTAAAGACAAAAATATCCAGCGGGGGCTCTCAGGGAAGATGGTAAGGCAGTTGTGGGGACACTAACAGATGGCTTCATTGTGTGAGCTGGACTTTCCTTTGATGATGAAACAGTGAGACAACAATGAACTCTAAAGTCCTTAAGTCTAGCTGACCAAATAAAATATAAAATTCTCACTCCCACCCCCTCCCCCATGCCTTCTAGATTCTCTCCTACTGCCCATGGCATTCTGATTCTTCTATCCAGTCTTTTCTTGGCTGCCCCCATCTTGCCCCATCCTGTTTTCTGAATGCTCTGTTCTTGTCAAACGCTACAATGAGTTCTCCCCTTCACACACAACACTTTCCTTTTCCTCCAAACACCAAATTTTCCCACCATTTTCTTTCCTTTTTTAAAATCCAGATTCATACTTCCAATCACAGCCTTTTCTCTTTTTGGCTTCCACTAAATATTTTCCCCGTTAACTTCCATGCTTCTCCTCTGACCCCATGATTTCTTAAGTTTTTCTCTCATTTGTGTTCATTGTCTGTTTTCCCTTCAGGTGGTGACGTCATACTTGGCAAGCATGTGACTCCCCCTAGACAGAGTGCCTGCTTCAGTTCCCCGGGTAGCCACTGAATACGAACATGACCTGAGAAATACAGTAGATTCCATTCCAGGCCACCCATGAATGATTTCACAATAAAGTGAGTCAAATGAATTTTTGGTTTTCCAGCACATGAAAAAGTTATGTTTATACTATGCTATAGTCTAGTAACATCTTTTAAAAACCAACATGTACATCTTAATTTAAAAAAATCACTAAAAAAAAGCTAACCATCATCTGAGCTTTGGAGGGTCTCCCCTCAATGTTAATGGCTGTTGATCAATCAGGGTTGCTGAAGGTTGGGATGACTGTGGCAATTTCTTAAAATGAGACAACAGGGAAGTCTGGTGCTTCGACTGAGTCTTCCTTTCATGAATGGTTTCTCTGTAGCATGCGATGCTATTTGATAGCATTTTACCCACAGTGGAACTTCTTTCAAAATCGGAGTCAACTGTATCAAACCTGTTGTTGCGTTATCAACTAAGTTTATGTGATAGTCTAAATCCTTTGTTGTCATTTCAACAGTCTTCACAACATCGTCACCAGGAGTAGATTCCATTTCAAGAAACTACTTTCTTTGTTCATCCATACAAATCAACTCCCCAACCTTCTAAGTTTTATTATGAAATTGCAGCAATTCAGTCACATCTTCAGTCTCCATTTCTAATTCTTGTTCTGTTATTATTTCCACAACATCTGCAGTTACTTCCTCCCCTGAAGACCCGAACCCCTGAAAGTCATCAGTGAAAGCTACAATCAACTTCTTCCAAATTCTGATTAATGAAGATATTTTGACCTTTTCCAATGAATCATGAATATCCTTTTTCTTTCCTTAAAAAAAAATGTTTTAAGTAACATTCACACCACACATGGGGTTCAAACTCACAACTGCGAACAGAGCCATAAGTGAGCAAGCGCTATTGGAGAAATGGCATGAGTGGACTTGCTCGATGCAGGCTTCCCACAAACCTCCTACTGGTAAAATGAAGTATCTATGAAGGGCACCGAAGGAAAGCACAATAAACCAAGGTGCACCCGTACTTCCCACATATCGGGCATATACTAGGGACACCAAAAATTAATAAAGCACGGTATTCTCCGTCTTCACAGCATTGTGGACATATGTGAACAAGTAATTCCCAAGCATCCTGGTAAAGCCTAGTGCAGAAAGACGTATTCCTGAAGGGGCACAGTAGCTAAAAGCAGGTTGCTCGTAACTGTCAATAAAGTAGCACTTCATTTGGCCCCTGACCTGCCTTTATACTTGACTTCCTGTATCCTACTTTGTCTTGCCCCATTTTTCAACCTCCGTCCCACAGCTCAAAAATGCCTGAAGCGCTGCAGTGAACTGGTAGGAGACGGACCTCTTCTACCTGCATTGTGAGGTCTGCGCACCTGCTCCCTCGTTTTTCTCTCCATTGCTGATTTTTCCCTGAATCTTGGATTCCACTTCTCTGCACACTAAGTACGATCAAACAGAGTTAACTAGTATGGTGAAGGGACAACAGGCTATAATAAGCCTTCACCCACCCAGGAGGCACATCAACAGTACTCAGGTTAACTCAACATTAGACCAATAGTTCTCAAATGTCTGTCTGCCTCAGAATCACCCAGAACTCGTTTAGCAAACAGACTCCTGGGCACCTGTCTCAGGTTTGGATTCAGTAAGCTTGGACTGGGGTTTAAGATTGTCATTTCTGGGGGCACCTGGGTGGCTCAGTGGGTTAAAGCCTCTGCCTTCAGCTCAAGTCATGATCCCAGGGTCCTGGGATCGAGCCCCACATCAGCTCTCTGCTCAGTGGGGAGCCTGCTTCCCCCTCTCTCTCTGCCTGCCTCTCTGCCTACTTGTGATTTCTGTCTGTTAAATAAATAAATAAAATCTTTATAAAAAAAGGATTGTCATTTCTGGGGTACCTGGATGGTTCAGTCGGTTAAGCGTCTGACTATGGATTTCAGCTCAGACGCTTAACCGACTGAACCATCCAGGTACCCCAGAAATGACAATCCTTTTTTTATAAAGATTTTATTTATTTATTTAACAGACAGAAATCACAAGTAGGCAGAGAGGCAGGCAGAGAGAGAGGGGGAAGCAGGCTCCCCACTGAGCAGAGAGCTGATGTGGGGCTCGATCCCAGGACCCTGGGATCATGACTTGAGCTGAAGACTATGGATTTCAGCTCAGATCATGATCTCAGGATCATGAGATCAAGCCCCACGTCAGGCTCCACGCTGGGCATGGAAGCCTGCTTAAGATTCTTTCTCCCTCCCTCTTCCTCTGCCCTCCACTAAAAAAAAAAAAAAAAAAAAAAAATGTGATTTCTAACAAATTCCCAGATGATGATGATGATGCTGGTCTAGGGAGCACACATAGAGAATTGATATGGAAAGAAAAATACACATGAAAGTCACCTGCCCAGTTGAATAGCACGTCAAATCACTTTGTTATTGTTGTTATGCAATGTCAGTTGCATCAGGGCATAGATCGGACATGTCAACATGAGCCAGCAATGGGAATACAGTGGTGTTTTCCCAGTCCTGGTGGGGTCCACGCCACCCTGAGTTTCAGGTTCTACTTTTCGTGAAGTTGTAAGGTAGGGAGACTGGGATGAAAGTTCCCTGTCCTTTAGTAAGATCTTTATGTTGCTTTTCTAAATAAATCCCTGATAGAGGTTTGCTTTCTGACCCTTCCTAGAAGAAATTTCCCCTAGGGTTTTAATGCAGAAAAATTTGAAGGCTTTGTTTGTTTGGTGTTTGTCCCCAAATATGTGGCAGTTGTATTTAAGTATGAAACCACCAAATCTAAGAGATTCGAAGCTTCACAGATGCTTGGTGAATTTCCAAAGAGAAAGTCAGTATATATTCCAAGAGCAGAGCGAAACAGAATTGTGTGCTTGTTTCTTTCCTTTGTTAGTACAAAAATAGATTTTTGTTTATTTGCTAGAAAAAAATTTCTAGCATGATTAAAAGGTTCAGACATTAAGTGGTACATTTTGAAAGTGCTGTGCTATATGGCTTCCATTAACATCTGTGGGAGTGAAATCCTCCGCATTGCTATGAAAATGTAATCTACTCAGAGGCCAAGATTATTTCTAGGCTGCAGAATAAAATCAAAACACATCAGAGAGCTAAAACATCAGTGAGCCTTCTCCGAATCCCGCAGCCTCTCCCTCGGGGAATGAAGGACCCCCTGTGACTTCTACCTGAACAGGCGAATGGGAGTTCCTCAGTGGCCACAAATAGATTATAAACGTGCCACCATTTCACAGTCACATCCTTACTTGACCACACTCCTTTCACATGGTATTTGAGTCCGTTCTCCCTGTCACTTAAAGCGAGGATGGACATTTCATCTGGGCAGGTAATATGTGTGTTAACGGAAAACAAACAAACAAACGAACATGCAGACCGTGGTTTAGATTCCAGCTTTATCACTCCAGGGCCATGGGCTCTTCAGCGAGAAGCAGAATAGTTTCATCTACGAAATGCAAAACACAGTGTTTATTCTACGTGGTTTTTGAAAATATTAGATGAGATCATAAAACCAGAGAGACTCTTCTGACTTGTCCAGACAACCTTCTCCTTCCGGGGCAGGGGGCAGGGCTCTGGGAGCAGGGAATGGGGAGATAAAACACGAGGGGTCCCGGGGCGGTGACAACAGCAGCGGTGCCCGCTGGTACTTCACATGCACGCACAATGCTGACAAACACGAGGACTGCGGGTATCGGGAGGCTGTGCTCCTTCTTCAAGGCAACGTACTAGTAACTGTACTTATCTGTGCGGACGAGGAGGCACCGACTCCTTCTGGAGGTGGGCAATGCATACATCGCAGGACAGTAGGCTGAGCCCCAGAGAAGCACTCTGCACGCTTATCTCATTCACCTCTCACCAAAAAAGCCCAGGCAGAGGTACTGTTCTCACCCTCCTTCCCAGGAGGGGTAGCGGTAAACACGGAGGCAATCCTGAGCCGCCAGCTTCCACGAAGCCTTTGGCGCCAGCAAACCCCGCGCGGCACGCCTCACGCACAATATTTCGTCTCATCCTCACGGCAACCCTGTAGAGTCCATTGCTGCCCCATCTTACTGATAAGAAAACTGAGGCTTGGGAGATTACAAAACTGGCCCAAGATTACAAAATGAGCAAAGCCGTAGACTGGGACTCAAATTCAGGATTAATTAGAACAGAAATTCCAAATCACTTCTCTATTCTGGCTGCCTCTTACCCCTTCCAGCATCTGCTCAAAGCCCCTTGGAACCTGACTACTTCCTCAGTCAGGAACTCTGGTCCCAACGACCCGACCTTCCTTTTCTCACAAGCCTTGGCATGGGCTCCTCAGCTCTACATGCTTAGTACTTTTATTCTTAAGCATCTGGGACATGATGCGTCTGATTTCATGAGAAGGTGTCAAAGACCAATGGAAACCAGTAAGGAGATTTTTTGAAATGCAAATCTATTCATCTGGTGATTAATCATGTTCTGCTCTATGACAGCTCATATCTTTTGGTTACCTCTTCAATTATGACCCCAATTTTTGCATTCATGGCTTGTCTCCTGATCTAGTGTTTCAAACCAGGCACAAACCAGGTTTTAAGCTTCTTTATATTCCACCATCTACCAGTTAGGATGCGACATCAATGCACTGGATAATATCACAGGTTCCACGAAAACAACCTAAAGATGGTTATTATTTGCATTCAGAGCACTCCACATCGCCAGCAGGACTGTACTCTTGGTTCTGTTGCATGGTAAGTCTCTGCTTTGCGTTTCACATACCTGTGTGTATGCCTGATGCTCCCCAGTTAAGCAGTGAGCATCTGAGGGCAAGGGTAATGCCTTGCTCGTCTTTCTGTTCTGCTCTTCGCTTGGCAGAGAGCTTCAAACAGAGTGCGCACACAGTGACTGGTTTTTTGAATGAATGGTTACACAGAATACTCAATTTAGTCAAAGGAAACAGGAAGTGCTAATTTTAGTTTAAAAATATCTAGATGGGTTTTTAAGAATCTCATGACTGAGTTAATCCACATGAGACAAAGGTTTCATCTGAAAATGTCAGGTTCCACGGGAGTGTGGTCAGTTTTACAAAACAAAGCATTCTTAGAGGTGTTCAGTCGGGACAATTTCCAGAAAGAAAAACATAAACTTGTTTTCTCTTGAGGAAGAAATAACACATTCATGATGGGGGGTGGGGGGAGAAATTCAAATTGTAGGAACAAAGGAAGGAAGCTTTCATTTATTCAAAATTAATACATATTTTTATTAAACATCTACTCCATGTCCATTTACTGTACTTGCCTAAACTCTCTGATATGACAAGGTCTTTGTCCTGAAGAATGGGATAATTTATTCCTAAAGCATGAATCAGACTGAAATGAAATGTTCTGCTACACTGTCATATTCCAAAACACTCCTTTTCAAAATAAAGGATCTTTTTATTTAAGTAGTAAGAATTCAGATATTGAAACATGAAATCTTGAGTCAATTTGTTTTATTGTTAGATGACTCTGTTTTTTAGAAAGAAAATATCCTCTAAGTAGGCTAGTTAAGGTCACTATCTCTAGGATAAGTTGGGGGGGAAAAAAAAGGAAAGAAAAGAAAGCACGCATTTAGAAATCACACAAATCACAATCATAGTATCTCGTAAAAGAAAATCAGTGAACAAGCACCTTGGCAGGCAAAATGGCGCCCGGCAGAGACCTGACTACAGCAGAGAGCCTACGCACGTAGCTGTTAGAGGCCAGTAATGGCCGCTGAGAGGATAAGAACATTCTCAGATCCAGCAAGCCAGGACGAGGACCTCAGGGAACAATAATTTAATAAGTCTGAGAATCAAACCAGACAGATCAGGGAATAGGCAGGATGCAGAATCTAGGCAGAAAGATCGTGTGGAGCAAGAGGCTTCCAGACCACACAGGGCAGCACTCTCCACAGGATGCTTTACATTAGCCTAATTCCTTGAGATGCTTTATGAAAAAAGGGGTTCCATCTGGAAAATGCTGTATACCAATCCCTCTCTTGAGGACTAATGATTTTCATCAGAAATCAAGGGCTTTGAAGAGTCCTAAAGTAGTGTGTTTAACTTTACCTGAGTGTTTCCCGACTGAGTGTTTGCCACATTTTTCCTTAATGTCTACAGAAAATACTTTGGGAAATCTTGTCATGAGATAAGGTACGACTGTGAATCAAACCCAGGTTAGCAATCAAGGAGGTGACATGCACTGGTGGGCAAGGCATTACATCAAAGACCAATCATACTTCTTCATTCTGCAGTGAATAATGTTTTACATAACCATGCTGTTGCAAACACTATTTCTAATTTTCAAAAGCAATGTCTAAACAAATTAACTATGCAATAATAATGCAACACAGTAAAAGAGAAATGTTGACAATCTAAAATCACTTCGAAGAGAGAGGGAGAAAGGATGGGGTGGGAAAGGAGATGTCAATTTCTTTACTTTACACAGTGCTAAGTTCATTGAGCAAAGACTCAAGAATTGAAGTATGTCATTTAAAGTTATGAAGGTAATACCTGGAAGAACCAAAAAAAAAAAGTAAGAGATGAACATGTTGGAGGAGGCAGGGGAGAGGCAAGAGAGTATAACTAAATCCTTATCTCTCAAAGAAGGTAGCCATAAATACATCTTAATACGTCCTTAAAGAACATATTTTCAATTATGAGAAGCACTACTAACATACCTGAACAGGAAATGGCCAAAAATGGTTCCTCTGAGGAGTCGGAGTGGAGGTAGATCTACGGTACTTTCCTCTCAAGTGTGAACTTGGGTTTTACGTATTATGCCATCATAACAACAGAAAGGATATGCTCGTGGGCAACGTTTCTGTCTTGTAACAGTTGTGGCTGTTAACCTAGAGCACACTTCACAATCCCTGGAGATCTGGAAGAAGCAGACCACTGGACCCACCCAGAGTCCCCGCTTCAGGGTGTCTGGTGTGGTGCCTGGGAATCGGCATTTCTCCTAAGCCTCAAGGTGCTGCTGGTGCTGCTGGTCCAGGGACAACACTGGGAGAACCACTGCTCTAGGGCAAGGGCCAGTTCTGCATCCCCACAGACCTGGGTCTGCTGGAGAGGTTGCTCCACACTGAACAAGCGAAAAGGGCTGAGGTAGAGGCAGATCCTGGTGACCACCTAGTTATAAACCAACACCACAGAAGCTGACACTGCCTGGCTTCCCCACCATTGCCACCAAATCACCGGCTTTCCATATCCCAAGTCCAACAGGTCCACTATTTGTACAGATGGAGAGAAGGCATTCAAAGCAATTGGTGAACTGCCTTCAGGTATGTAACACACATCCATAGCTTCGTTCTCCTCAGGGAAGCCAAGGCAAATATCACTCGGAAAGTGTAGAGACAGAAAAATCAAGGTGAAATATAGCTAATATAGCTATTAAGCTGATGCCAAAGATGCTATGTGTGAGCCCAGATTCGACGGGAGAAGAGAGGAATAGAGATAACAGCTCAACGGGTACCGTCTGAGAGACACTGCACAAGCACACAGAAAACAGACCGAGAGAGCTGTACCCCATGCTAATCTCAATGGCACCGCCTATTACAAAAAAACATTCTCCTCTTAAAAATGTCATCACTCCCTCCTCCTCAACCCTGAACATTTATCTATTACATTTGCCACTGGGTACTAAATACAGAACTTAGAAACTCTTCAGAAATTTTTAGATAACGAACACATAGCTAGAATATTTGAGAAGATGATTTTCCTAAGTCATACAACTCTGAAAACAGAGTTAAGACATGGATAATCAGTGGGAGGTAGTTCACTCCTTCCTATTCCATAGCTGAGAAAGAATTTACAGGTAACTGCAAAAATCTGATTTACTATGTGTTTCATACATTTAAGTTAAGCACTGGGTTAATGCTGAAAGATGAAAGAGACTGCAATACATAGGTTGGGTCTGTACACAAAGAACAGAAAGTAAACATGACTTGGGGACCTCCTCACTTTCCCAAGACTAGCAGAACTTTTGACGTTTGTATAGGTGGGGTTCCAAAGAAGTACCCTGCTTATAGATGTCATTTGGTTTCAGCCATTTCTCATTGCATAAAGCCCTAAAATGCTGAATCAGCAGCCAGTACTGTGAAACAATGCCCAGCTAAGGGTCCTGTATATGTGCCTGTGCCTCAGTCCAGCATTAATTATATTTGCCATGCAATTTATTACTATCCACACACTCCGCCGAGAGTCGCTGCGGGTTCCTGCTTCAACAGTGCTTGGACGGAACCCGGCGCTCGTCCCTTCGCCCTGGCCGGCCGCTCGAGCCTGCCCTCCGCCATCTCCTCACAGCACCCTCGGACCGCTCCAAGGCCTTTATAAACATTTGAAACATTTGAATTATAAACATTTGAAAAATGGAGTGGAGTCCAACGCATCACTCCCAGCACAACCAATCATTTTGATGTTGTTCATTCTAGGCTCTTACCATAAATGCCTATGTGCACTATTTTGTCTATAGTTGGTCTACTATATCCAGATTTTGCTTTTAAGTTATTTTTTCAGTAATTTATTTTATTGTCCATTTTGGTTACTTGCTATCGGTCTCTCCTGATATAATGTTACTATGAGAATTTTTATGCAAGTAATTTACAGCCTCCTCTTTGATTTCTTTCCTTTGGTTAGATTCTTAGAGGTTAAAGATTATGTTCAAGTTTTATGCCTTTTGACATGTTGTACCAAATCCAAAATAGCTGAATCATACCCATGAGGTGTATTACTTCTTTATCTGGATGAAACGTTAATCTTTTAGACAGTGAGAAACAAAGTTAGTATGATAATACCAAAGCACCTATTCATTTATTCAAACACATCTATTCAGAATCTATTCCTCTTCTAGACATTGCTCTAGACCCTCCTAGATCTTACGCTCTTGGAGAATCTATCATTAAAAATCATGAATCTCATATTCTTGATGAAAATACCCTTTAATAATCTTTACATCTCCCTCTTTTTCTGTAAAACACTAGAGGCGGTATTCATAGAAAGCTGCTTTAACAAGTGTGGTCCCTAATTAACTAGCAAGTCTAGAAACATAGACTAATCTGGGGGAAGATATCAAAAAGCCCAAAAAGTGGTTCAAATGTAATGAAACCACTCAAGTAAATTTGGAAGATTAATATGTAACAGAGGTGGCACCTGAAGTCACTGGATTATTTATAATGATAGAGTCTCAAGTACTTGGGTGGCCACTACAAGAAAAAAGTGAAGCTAGATCCCTTCCCCACTCTTTACATGAAATAAAACTTAAATTTGTCAAAAATATGGGATTGGGAGGGAGACAAACCATAAATGACTCTTAATCTCACAAAACAAACTGGGGGTTGCTGGAGGGAGGTGGGATTGGGCGAGGGGGAGCGGGTTATGGACATTGGGGAGGGGAGGCGAACCATAAGAGACTATGGACTCTGAAAAACAACCTGAGGGTTTTGAAGGGTCAGGGGTGGGAGGTTGGGGCAACCTGAGGGTTTTGAAGGGTCAGGGGTGGGAGGTTGGGGGAACAGGTGGTGGGTAATGGGGAGGGCACGTTTTGCACGGAGCACTGGGTGTTGTGCAAAAAGAATGAATACTGTTACGCTGAAAAAATAAATAAAATGGAAAAAAATATATATGTATACAAAAATAAGCCTATAAAACAACTAGTTGAAAACATGGGCAGAGATTTTAATAGTTGTGAAGCATGGAATTCTAAGTAGAAAACGAAATCCCAAAGTCATAGAGAACAGCGTTTATACATTTGTGTATACGAAAATGTAACACTGCTATATGGCACACCAAACTGTAAGATTAAAAAAAGGACGAACAGCAAGAAATATATGCAGCCCATACCCCAAAGGGCTGCCATCTGTATAGTACAAAGAATTTTTATAAAGAAGAAAAGCCTCTTCTGAAAGATAATGGGCAACTGACATAAACAGAAAATAAGCATATGAAAAATCACTCGAACTTATGCAACTTTCAATAAATAGAGCCAAAATAATAAAATATTATATTGCCTACTGAATCGGTACAGATTAAGAATATTGGTAATAGATCTCTGGGGGACAACAAGGAGCCACAAAGACCATCAGACACTGTTCGAGAATGTGTAACTGGACACATAGGAGGCGACTCAGCAATTATTGCTGTGGTTTTACAGGCACATAACTACACTCACTACATGGAAATACATATGCAAGGGGACATACGTACTCTCTCGCTCTCTCACACACATACACTCAGAGTAAGCTATGCCTCATGCCTCTTTGCCCCGGGTCCAGGGTAATAAACTTCAATTTGCTGGATCATACAGATTTATTCTTCCGGAAAACACTCGTGGGTTGAATTACTTATAGGGAATGATGTTCTGACCCTCATTGATCTCACCCTCTGCTCAGCCACTGTTACATCACAGAGGCCCTGATATTCCTTTATTGTTTTCTAATGATTTCATACAAAGAACCTTTTCAGTAACTTGAGACTACCCATTATTTTTTCAGTTTTTCCCCAGTACTTGATACAGTGCTGTACACACTAGACACATGTTTACCAAGTGAATTTGTATGCTAGCTGGTGTTCAGAAGCCTTGTGGGTTTGAAATATAACCACTTACATAGTGTTCCATGTTTATAAAATGTAGGCAAAAGCCTGTGTGTCTAATCTTTTTACCTTATCCCTTGTTGAGAAGGATTTATATGGATTTTTTTTTTTAAAGAACAAGGGAACATTAGTTTGATTCACCCTCTGTTGAAAAGATTAATTTTACTACTATGAATACAAGTATATAGAGACAGAAGGGTTGTAGGGTTTTCTGATTTTTGCTGTGCCTCTGTCTTCTTGCTTGGCTGTGAGCTCCTTGGGATGCAGTATTTTGTCTCATTCTCCAAGCATGTGTCCAGAAACTTGGGTTAAATCCCAAGACAGTACACGCTATGTAATGTGGGACCAGTACCTAACACCTCTGAACCTCTGTTGCCTCATCTGTAAAACAGAGACAAGAGCATCCCCACAGGATCGGAAGGGATGAAACAGAGTGATATCTGTCAACGTGCTTGACAATGAACGGTGAATGCATAAATAGTCAAGTACCAGATAGGTTTAGTGAGACCATGATAAACCAATTCCTTCTGCTTGCTTCACCAGATCAACTTGCAAGGGTGAACCAAGGGAACATTAATCCAGTGGCTGTCACACCATACTGTGCATCAGAATTTCCTTGTTAAAGCACAGGCTGCTGGGACTCAGCTCCTGAACTTCTGATTTTGTGGATGTGGGATGTAGCGTGAGAATCTGTATTTTTATCACATTCCCAGATGATGCCGATCCTGCTGGCCTAGGTACCAAGCTTCGAGAACCACTGCCCTTAAACATTTAAAAATAAGTGACTACTTTGAAACACAGCTTCTTTTTTGTGACTTTTTTGATTTTGTGATTTTTTTTTGGTGTGCTTTTTAAGTGAAAAATAGGCTCTACGGCTTCAGGTGTAACCTTGAATCTCTAAGTCCTGTTCCCTCAGCCCCTTCGCCACCACCATGCTTTGCTTTGCTTGCTTCCCTTACCCTGGAGGTGTCAGCCAAGAAATGGCTTTGTTTCCTACACTGATGTAGGGCTCTACATCTTTCTTAGCCTTATTAGCAACAGAGCAAGGATGAACTACAAATCCTACAAAAGACGAAAGGGGCTCCTCTGTCTTACTTGGTGCTATTCTCCAAGCAAACTCTTGAGTATTAAGTCTTTGTCATCCCAGCTGGCCCATCCCAAGCTGGGTGGTATGAAAACCTGGATCTGTCACCAGCTCCATCCCACGCCCTGGCCTTCGCTGCCCACCTGCTTACGCTCACTACCCTTTGTCTTACAGTATCCCCTAAGCTCTTCTTTCTACTCTCCTCTTGACTTGGGGCAAACGAAACCTGAAACCAGCCGGCAGGTGATGACCACTGCCCTGACAAGACCTGCCAAGGCCCAGACCACCCCTCACACCTGCACAGATGGGCGATGGAGTGACCTCTGGAATGACCCACAATTACCTTTCCCTCACTATCATACCAAAATCTCCGCCCAAGGAGGAACTTCAGCCTCATTTACATGACACACATTGTATATGCAGGCGCATGTACGACCTTCTGCCCATCTCCACCTAGGATGACAAGGTTTCCCTAACGAAATATCCAACCTAAGCCTAAATAAAAGGAACCCATTCACCCTCTCATGAGGAGTCACGGCTTTGGAAGCCACTCCCTGCAATCTCCTTATTTGCTGCAAATAAATAAAAGTTTTCCTTGTGTGACAACAAACCTCGGGCAGTTTCTGACTCACCAAGAAATGAACTCACATCAGTTCCATCACAGTTCCTTGGGCTTCGATTATTCATGCACCTGCCTTCTCTGTTGTATGAAAGAAAAGCTCAGAACCAGTCAGAAATGTAACTGGCTGATTCAGGAAGTATTGGCATCTGACAATCTCCAGAAAATGTAGGAGGTAGTGACTAAAGACACAGACTCAGTGGTAAAACAGATTTGGGTTTGAATTACGCTCTGAGATACATGAGCTGTGTAACCCAGAACAAATAACCGTGAGCCTCGGGCTTCCCAGCTGTTAAAGTGAAGAGATACAGTAGGAATTTCAGAAGGCTGAAATGCTTAAATGGGATACTATACTTCAAGGATTTATAATAGTCCGTGGCATAAAGTCCTTGCTAGTAGTAGTAGTCGTAATAGTAGTAGTAACAATCATGAGATAGTATATTCTACTTTATAGAAGGGGCGTCTCTACAAGAAAATGAGTTGATTTCATAAGCCATACAAGAAATGAACTCCTAGTTTCAATAGATGGTAACTGGCTTACAAGGCCTGGAACCATGTAAGACGCGTGTGATCAGCTCTCCATAACTGCCTGGTGAGTGAAAAGGACCCCAGATAAAGCTAAAAGATCTATCTCTAAAGACAGGAGGGAGGCCGCAGTCACATGTTCACTGTCCACATGAATGTAGAGCTCTCCAGGGTCATTTCCATTTTCCCAGCACAAACTGGTTTCTGGAGAAGGCTTGCTCCAGGGCTGAGTAAGTGATGACAAGCCGGGCTCATGAGAGAAACATGGGAAAGGACGAAATGCCAACACAGCTTTGTGGAGCAAGAGTTGCTCTAAAAGACAAGTGGAACATTTTCAGTGCAAACTGTTTTGGTCTGACACTCGGCCTTTTATTTGCTACTTGAACTTCAACCCTTCATTGTGATCTCATGAATTCAACCAGAGAAGTCAGAAGGAGACCCATTTCTGCAGGATGTCTGTGCAGTCTGAATGTTGGATTTCCCAGCTCCTGGAGAAAGGAGTGCAAAGGCTTCGTGTGTCACAGCTTTGGGGTGAATCCAAACTGAAGGAACTGTCCTTCTGTTCTCATAAAGACGGGGAGCAGAGAGCAGTTAGGGAGAACTGCTTCCTGTGTGATGCTGAGGAGGATAAATGCTTAAGAAACCCATCCATGAAATATTCAGGGCATTTAAAAATCTACCCCCCACACTTTTTTTTAACATACTAAAAAACTCCAAAATATACGAAAATCTTAATCCTTCCTCTTCACTTATAATCATTGCTTCACATAAAAATGGACTCCACGCAAGTTCTTTGAGTACAATTAACTCACTTTGCCTGCTAAAATATCATGTGAACCCTAATTCTTTCTAAATACAAGGAAAAAGAGAATAAACTATAGAGATAATAGCAACACTGGAACAGAAGCTCACATGAGGGTGGAAAGAATCTCTCCTGCTCTGTTCTCCCTTCTAAGAGGCATAAATATTCATGGTAAAATAAGAAACTTCTAAGTAGCAAGGGTCTGTGGACAAATCACATCTTCCCAGAGGTAAGTAAGACAACATAGAGGGAACAGGTGATACGACAAGAATATAGCAATAGGGCAGGGGGGAGAGCCTTATATAGTCTATACAGTTAATAAGCATTTTTCTGGAAACTAATGGAATAGGACACAATGGCGCTGAGCCTACACGCCTAATAACTAACATATCTATTATTTACATTGTTTTCAAATCGATTAAAAACCACAGTGCCGGCCACATTTATTCAGCACTCCCTATGAGCAAGGCACTATTCTAGGGAGAGTCAAAGAAGGAAAATGTCTTGTCTTGGACTTTATGGGGGAGATAAGACAATGTACACAAATATCTATAAAATAATATGCATACTATGGTATATAGTAAACATCCAGTGAATGTACACTAATTAATTATGGAGCATAGATGGCAGCTAAAGGTTCTGGCTTTAAGAAGAGACTGAATGGGCATGAGGGAGGAGCCATGCAGTAGGGAAGGAGCAGCAGAAAGGAACAGAAGATAAGAAAGAGCCCTAAGAGCACCCAGTGAACATGGTCAAAGAACTTTAGAGAGTGAACAGATCTTCACTGCGCCATGAGCAACCAACATGGGGTCTTCTCACTCATGGCATGTGACAAATGTGGGGGGGGGGTGTGGACAGGAAGATATTAAGTAATTTGTGGAAGTTATTCCACCTTTGTCTGAGTAGATGAAGCAGGTCCCTTGAGTTGCTCAGGCCAATCCTCTCAATCCTTTTCCTCTAAGAAAGAGACTTAAGAAATCTAACACCAGGAGACTCTTAAGCCCCAGCTCCTATCTCTAAAGGAAAAATAACTGTAACTGTTACCAAGAAAAAAGGGAAAGAAGGTTGGATAAACAGGAAGAGGAGAAACAGTACAGTGTGAGCACAATTAGGAGAAACCATACAGTGTGAGCTTAATTTACAGTGTGTCCTGAGGAACAGGCTCCGGGCAGAAGTGTTGGAACAGCTGAGCTCATCCCTCAGGATCTTGAGGGTTGCAGCAGCCCTTCACTCACCGGAGATGGGGGACAAGACTCTGCTGCCCCACCGGTGAGTTCCCTGGGCCCTGCCACTCTTCCCAGGCCTTTCACCGGGCTATCTTCCACGGAAAATAATTAAGCTCTAATTACTTAAACTGCTTTATTGGTTTCACATAGAAAAATCCCTTAAATCTACTTTCAAAAAGCAGACAATGCCACTAAGAGGGCACAAACGCATTTCCTCAAATGCTTTTCTCTTAGAAACAATTATAATTTAAACAATGAAAGAGGCCAAGCTGACTTCTCTCAATTCCAAGTGGAAAACCTCCAATCTGAAGGCTTCCCACAGTTAACAGGACCACAAGCATTTAAATATAAAGGTTCATTTAAGGATTCAGACTCAGAAGGTTTTTCTTTGGGGACAATCAGAAAATAAAACAATGAGGGGGAAAGTCCGTGGTACCCCCCTCCCCACTCTCCATCCCTAAGTCTGTCAATAACCACTAAATGACTCCCCAGATGCACGGTAATGGCACTCTCCCAGAATGTACATCTGCTGCGTTTATGAGACTTGCTCTGACATACAACTGCCAAATACAGAAGTATTCACTTCAGTGCTATCACAGACTGCTCCATACATGGGGCAGGGGCATTTGGGAAGTTCCCTATTTAAACAGAGGAAAGAAAAGACCACTTATTTACATTTTTAGTCCACGTTCTCTTCCAAAAATATGCAAGCTCTACAGACCACGTTAATTTTTATTTTGAACTTTATTGCCTTGAGACCTTAGGGGGAAACTGTATGGCAGGATAAGGTGAAGAGAATGCTAACGATAATTCAGGCTGTACAAAGATCTGGGTGAGCTGCAGGGAACTTAAAGGGGCACAGGCAGTCAGAGACAGGCAAGGACAGCTGTTGAAGCTGGCAGGACCCCAGAGAACATCTCAGCAAGCATCATGAATGAAAAGGTACATCCCTATTACTTTAAAAATTGCTTTCTAACAAGGATTATAAAGCAAAAAAGTTCAGAAGCCAATGCATTAAAGGCATCCAGAAATGCATTTAAAATGAAAAAAAAAAACAACACAACTCTACTATTTTATACTTAATGTCTAGGTGCACAGTGGCAATTGACGTCTCCTGTTTATTTGAATCATGACTTCAAGTACACAGCAAATGGAAAAAGGGAGCCTGGGTATTTAACTCTCCCACACCTGATAATAAAGCCCTCACTGAAGGTTTGCCTTTGGACTTCATTCACACACCTACACAGATACCAGTTAGTGAACTAGCTGGAGGAAATGCCCACATTTACACACATGCTGAGTTTTAATTTCACAGTAACTCCTGGACCTAGAGGCAAGCAAGTGAGAGCTGTGCAAGTGTGGCACCAAAGGCCAGGACCCTTCAGTGATGGCATGTGTGGGTAAAAATCATGGACTGAGAGCACAGGTAAGAATCTTATTCCCATAAGTTTCTTGTGGAATGACACCCCTCCCCACCTTTGAATTGCTCCAACTCTTTCAACACTTGTTTCTCCCTTCTTCCTTTTCTTTCCAAAAGAAAAGAGGGTGGGTTATCAGCAACATTTGTTCACCAAACGTTTGCTCTTTTTCATGTTCCTGTGAACTGTACTCCCTCCCTTCAAAGTCCCAGACCCTTACCCCCTTCTCTTTACCTTGGGGTGACTGACATCCCTCACTTGCCTGTCTTTGGAATTTCCATGTCTGTATGGTTAATTCCCCATATGTACAAAATTAAATCTGATTTTCACCTGTTAAGCTCTCATGTCAGTTTGATTCTTAGTCCAACCAGAAGGACCATGAAGGGCAGAGGAATTTCTTCCTCCCTGACAAAGCTTATGAACCACCTACTTTCCCATTTAGCTAAGGTTTCTAAAACTCAGGGATGGTAAATGTTGTGTTGTTGTATGTATACACGGACATGCCAGCTGAATGAGAATCATGTTTAGCTTAAGTAAGTCAAATGGGACTCTCTTGGTAGAGGGAGGAAGAAAGGGATGAAGAGAGGAAAAGAAAATATGAATGAATGAGGGGAAAATAGAAGCTGTGAATCCTAGGTCCTTAACTCCTTTAGTCCATGAGCTCCCTATAACTATTATTATGCTACAGTAAGCTGGGATTGGAACACTGTCTGATTTAATACCTATTTTCATTTATTTCACTATAAGCTTCCCTGTAAAGATTTCCTTGATTATCCCTGATCAACACATCTCCTTGGATTCTCATACTATTTACTCTCTACAGGATTTCCTGCCACACAATCTCCCTTTTTATCATTAATTTTGTTGATTGATGAGTACAAATTTTGTTCATTGATGAGACTACTCCTGTGTGAGGGAGTTATCTGGTTTGAAGATGCGTGACTGAAACCTTTAGGCAATGGCCTCCATGAGCAGCACAGGCAGAACGTGAGCATCCCTTGTTCTGTTTTGTATGTATGTCCCTGCTTGATCTGGGGGGAAAGTAAGGTCAGGAACATTCCACAACCACTGACAGCACAAAGGTCACTGGGGTGATTTTTAGAATAATGACCACTGCTAAAATAAACACTGCCCCAGAAACCTGTTGTTTCACCCCCATGAACCTTTGCACTTATTCATTGTCTCAGGATTTTCCAGGGAGATCCCAGCCTGTTAATTTTTCCCAGTGGAGGTCAGCAGGCAGGGCCAGAGAGCCATGTGCACTGTTGTCATCATGGGCTTGGCCTGGGACCAGGCACCAAGTGGCTGTGCTTGGCTGGGGCATCTCCATGCCCACGTGCAGTCCATGATGTCATGAACATCGTTGTCTCCAGCAGAGTATTGTATCCAGTCGATCAAACTCTAATCAACAGTCCCATTTTCAGCTCCATCCCACCTTCTACAATCAGCTAGACTTGATCACTGAATACTTTGTGAATTGTGAATTGTTCCATGATTGTGAAAATAAGCAGTTGGGATTTAAGCCATTCTTTGCCTCCCCCAAGACAGATGATATATTCCTTAGAAGAGATGTGAAAAGATCTGAGAAACCCTTGAGATGACAGTGAGTCAAGCCTTCTAGATAACAAGTGGTTCTCCTGAAGGTATAGGCGTCTTTAGTGACGAGAGATGGAACATGTCTCTGCTTGTTGGAAAAACTGTTCTCACTAGTAAACTGCATTCATTGCCACAAAAAAGTCAGACATTATCTTCAAACTCAATAGAAAAACTGAATTTGATATTGGTTGCCAAATCCTTAATGAAAAATAACTAGAACCAGCATCATTCTTTAATAACACATTCCAAATAAGCTGGAGTTAAGAACAGCTGTCAGGAAACTCTCTGCCATCTTTTCTCCTGTAAACCCCAGAGATAAAGAACATATAATACAAAAATAGCTCCTTGCCCCAGTTCTTCTTGGCTTTTGCCCGGATACTGATCAAGAGAAGGGACGATGGTGCAAGTCAAGTGTTTAATGTCATTTTTTTTGCATTTTTTCCTCTTTTATAGGCGTTCTCTCCTAAAATGTGGTTGTACCAAAAAATGTAAACTTTTATTGTAATACAAGTTTATCTTCGCTTATGGAGCTTTAAATTAAAAAATACCTTTCCTTTTATACTAAGTTTTAGATACTGATGGTTTTGTGTTCTCTAAAGAGAGAATTCCACATTTTATACTTTTGCTAAAGAAACAGCCCTGAATCAGATCATCTTCATAATTAATTTTAGAAGTGTAAGATCTTGTATTTTGTAGCTTAATCTAAGAACAGACTTCAAATTTATTTTTATCAAGACTGTTTAGAGAATATAACTTAGCTCCCTAAAAAATTGGGGCATGGAAAAAAAGAGTAGAAGAAAATATGCTACAATATTAATAATGGTGAATCCTGGGTGTTAAGACTTCTCATGATTGCTATTTTTGTGTTTCTATAATCTGTATTTTTCATAATCTCAAGAATTACAATTTTCAAGATTTTTGCAAATAAATTAAAAAAAAAAAAAAACAACTACTCTTGTCACAAAGTTTAACTGAAACTAAGCCTTATCAAGAAGTCAACATCCTTGCTTTTCCCTCAAGGCATTAAAGGGGAGGAAATCAATGATTTTTCTCCTTCTTCTTATTCTACTTCTCCTTCTTCAATTCAAGGCTGGCTTTTGTGCTGCTGTCTTGAATAGCATGTTTTCGCGGGGCTTTACTGGCATAACTAGTTCTTACTTAGATTGGCATTGCCCATGCTCTCAGGGAATGAGACTTTGTCAAATGGAGCCTAGATACTGGCAAAATATGCTCCTAAAACTTCATCACATTTAATCTCTGTGAGGCATTTGAGGCCAAAGAGAGTTCAGAAAACATTGCTCTAACTGAGATAAAGGAAAATCCAGCCAGACACCCCCCTGAAGTTTCATCTTCTACATGCCCACAAAAGGCCAGAAAGTACCTCTACACCCCCATAGTAATAGTAAAATATTTCTTTCTTCAATGGATTATAGATTTTAAGACTGTTTCCAACACCTCCTTCTGGCCCCTTCCTTTATATGGCTAAATTGAGTCAATATCATCTTGTCCTCTGATAACTTTAAAGTTTTACATTTCAGACAGAAGTGGGAAAATGAGACCTAGGAGGGTCCCCTTCCTTCTTTTATTTCTGCTTCCTGCCTCCTCCCAGAAAGGACAAAGGAGGAACGGAAAGGAGACATTTCAGAGTGCTCGTCAGGCACTGTAATGTGGATATCATGCTATGGTTCAGACACAGCCTTGCCTTCAAAGATCTTACAGTCTAGCAACAACAAAACATACGTTAAAAAGGTCCCAACAGAGAGTGAAATGCATGTCGGGCTGCTGGTGTGGGAGCCCAGAGAAGCAGCAGTGAGGAGAATGCACTTCCTCAATAGAAATGGTCTCAAGGATGGTGAGCATCGTCATCTCCTTAGAACTCTGGTTTACCCATCTTGTGCATGAACCGTCTTCACGGACTTGCCTGAGAATTTAATACCTTCCACTGTTATAATTGTCACAGGAAATTATTCTGAGTTCACATATATGACTTATAATTCTCTGAAATCATGGGAGTTGAGTATTCATGCTTCTCAGCATGTATTTACACAACGGATCCAGTCTACATATATAGTCAGTGGTACTCCTGCAGCCACGAGGTAGATCAGATGCCCAGAGAGTTCCTCTCGCTGCATGTTTCCAGCAGGTACAGCATCCACCAGCATCTACAGTTCCTCCCTTGGGTACCACCATCTCAGGAAGCTCCTAATAGTGTGGCTCCCTGAAGAAATCCCTGCCCAACTCCTATGTCCAGTGGCTGGGGGACAGAACGTCCGTACGGTGGCCCCAGCTAAATGCTCTGCATTGAGGGGCTACAACCTTCTCTGAGAGACTTCCAGGTGCAGTCCCATCCCACCTCATATCCATGCCACCAGACTCACTATCTGAGTTCAAGTGCCCCAGACACTGTGCACTTTCTGAATGCCCTATATTCTAGCAGAAATGGGCTGTGTCCCTCAGATACTGTGTAACCCTCTCATGTGAAGTCTGTTTTACTTCGATCCTCATGTAATTCAGCACCTGGCAGTGGGAGCAGGTGTCCTTCCTGCTCTCTTTTGCAGCTCTCAAGTCATTTCTCCTTCCTCTTTCAAAAACCCAGATCCTCTGAAGCACCAGTTATCAGCTTATTAGTCTTGCTTGTGTTCATCTGTTCGCCCACTGAAATCCTCCTCACACCCCCTTCACCACGGATGACAGCATCCTATGGCCTGACATCTTTTTCTCTATCACAGTTCCCAGCAGATTTCTTAGCAGTTTCAGCACTGTGGCTATTTCCAAGGCTCTGGCCTCTCAGGTCCTTACCCTCCTTCAGGCCAATCCCCTTCAGCCACATACACACATGGCCATAGGCCATACTTTATGACCAGCTGCTGCATCACATCCAAAATACACAGTGTAAGGTTCTCGCACATCCACTTTTTCACTTCCTGTTACCCCTATCTTGTCTTTAATGTCCTCCATATCAGCTTATATTCCATGCCCTGGCATTACAATCACTCCCTTTATATACAACGGCCTTTCAAACATACCCTTCTGGAAAACCCTAAATAGGTTTAAGCAAACCCAGTTGCACCCTGATCTGATCAGTTAAAGAATCCCGGAGAAAACCACCTGACCCTGCAGGCTAGACTCACTTGAAATTCACTGCCATTTGCCTTGAATGGACTCCATGGTGCCAGGAAGCCTTATGAAACTTCCCTGGCAAATCTGCTTTCGTCCAAGAAAAGATGTCATTCCCAGTCCTTCCTCTTCCTTCTCCCAAACCTCCTTCTGTCCTTCACTTTCAACTGCTGCATCTTCCACAGAGAAGACAGATGTAAGAGGATGAGTACTAAGTCAGCTTCTCGCCGCCACCCCCAGCAACCTTCCTGAATCTGTGGCAGGTGCTCTGGTTCCTCTCCTTCTACAAAAGAAGTGGTGTCCTGGCTCCTCTGTGCAGCCAACCCTCCCATGTGGGCACCGGCTCCCTCGTATCTTTCAGGGCTTGTCCTGACTTCCTAAGAACAACTTAGCTACTGTCATCCTCCCCTCTCTCTTTAGCACTGTCCATTGCTTCATCTATACAATCTTCTTCCCATCCTGAAGATGTCTTCCCCATCTTTCCCATGCTAATGAAACAAAATGAAGAATGTCCAAACCCCAAACACTTTCCCGGGGCTCCATTTCTCTTCCAGCTATTCCCTCACTTCTTTAATCTCTTTCATGAGAAATTGTCTCAATGTAATATCCTTTTGCTTCCCATTCTCTCTTCTTCCTTTAACCCCCTTAGCTCACCAGTAACCTGCATCTTACAAAGTCAGTTGTCAATTTCCGATTTAACACTACAGAGCACCTAACATGCTTGGCCACATCCTCCTCTACAAAGAGCTTTCTTCCCCAAACAACCATGCAGGTGTACCTGGTCGTCTGATCTCAGTATATGTTGCTTCTCAGTCTCTCTTCTGGTTCCTCCTCCTCTTCTAAATCTCTAAACACTGAGGATGGCCCAGAGCTCTGTGTTTGGTCATCCTCCGTTCTTTAGTTGCCCCCAATCAAGTTCCATTAGACAGATGACTGTCTCAGGTCTCAGGTGTGGACCCCTATCACCAAACCTGCACATCTGACTGTCCTGCTGATGTATCTACAGCTGGCTAGAGAGCCAGCATATTAAGGGTTCAGTTTAGCTCTACTTTCTACCCTTCTTCTTCAGTTGACTTTATTCTTGGGATTTGGGTCACCTTTAGGAGAATAGGGCATGCCAGTGGAGACTTCCCCAGGGGCTTTGCACCTACTGTTCCTTCCACTTGATAAACTCCTCGGGGGGAAAAAGAACCTTCTCCTTTTAATAATTCAGATCACAAGTCAGATGTCATCTCCCCGAGTGGTTTCTTCCATCACCCTATAGAGAGCAGCTTCCCCAGTCACTACCTACACATCTTGGCCACACTGACCTTCTTCACAGCGTTTGTCTGGAAAGGAAATTGTCCTCTTTGCTTGCATATTTATTATTTGATTCCCTTCACAAGATGCAAGCTCCAACCTCTGAGCGTCTCAGGCTGTCTCATTCACTGTTGTGTCCCTGATACTTAGAAAGGTGTCTGCACAAGGGAACTGCTCAGGGAGGATCAGAGATTTGATACTTGCCAGATCTACCCGAATGGTAATGAGGATGAAAATCAGTTCATACAGTGTTTTGACTGTATGCTCTTTTGTAAGAACCCGCTACCCTCATTTTCACAATGTGGTTGACAACCCAGTGATCCCAGTGGCCCCCATGGCACTCTTCTCTAGCTGGAACACATGTACCACTTTGACCGAAAGTGCTAGTCAAAAGAGCTCCCTGAGAACAATTTCTCTCTGCAAATATAACCAAGGCTTAATGTGGTGAAGAGCTGATAGCACCCTTTCAAATCAGACTTAAATGAACTACCACTTCTTATCAATGCGTGTACCCTATATTGATCAGTTTGAGGGGCTTGACTCATGCTTTTTTTTTTTTTTTAATTTATTTGACAGAGAGAGATCACAAGTAGGCAGAGAGGCAGGCAGAGAGAGAGGAGGAAGCAGGCTCCCTGCCGAGCAGAGAGCCTGATGTGGGACTCGATCCCAGGACCCTAAGATCATGACCTGAGCCGAAGGCAGAGGCTTAACCCACTGAGCCACCCAGGCGCCCTTGACTCATGCATTCTTAACCCCTGAATTCACTTTGTTAGTGTGATTGATGCTTTCCTTAAATTGATCTTTTTTAGATCCCTTTAATCACAAAGCTAGTTTGAATCAAGAACTCAACCATTCCACCTGAGAGTTTAAAATTCTTAGTGATAATGCCAACAAATCCAATTTGACCAAATTTGGAAGGTTAAGCACAGATCTACTATTTATTTCTAAAATCTCTATTTTATCAGTATTAATAGTACTCTATTACTAGCACTAAATGGTATTAGTAGTAGTAATTGTCTCCGTATTTTTTTTTAATTTATTTATTTGGCAGATAGAGATCACAAGTAGGGAGAGAGGCAGGCATAGAGAGAGAGAGAAGAGGAAGCAGGCTCCCTGCCAAGCAGAGAGCCCGATGCGGGGCTCGATCCCAGGACCCCGGGATCATGACCTGAGCCGAAGGCAGAGGCTTTAACCCACTGAGCCACCCAGGCACCCCTTGTCTCCGTATTTTTGAGCGGTAACAAAGAGACAATAAATTAACTGACAAAGGTCCAAAACAACTAGTTTTTCCAGAATTGAAAAAGCAGTTTTGATACAGGTTTGTTTTTTGTTTTTTAAAGATTTTATTTATTTATTTATTTGTCAGAGAGAGAGAGAGAGAGAGAGCGTGAGAGAGCACAAGCAGGCAGAGGCAGAGAGAGAAGCAGGCTCCCTGCGGAGCAAGGAGCCCGATGCCGGACTTGATCCCAGGACCCTGGGATCATGACCTGAGCTGAAGGCAGTGGCTCAACCGACTGAGCCACCCAGGAGTCCCTTGATAGAGTTTTGTTTTTTTTTTAAGATTTTATTTATTTATTTGACAGAGAGAAATCACAAGAGAAGCAGGCAGAGAGAGAGGAAGGGAAGCAGGCTCTCCGTTGAGCAGAGAGCCCAATGCGGGACTCGATCCCAGGACCCTAAGATCATGACTTGAGTCGAAGGCAGCGGCTTAACCCACTGAGCCACCCAGGCGCCCCCTTGATAGAGTTTTTAATACAGGTTTAAGTCTCAGTGTGTTTGGCACTGCATGTGTGCATGTGTGTGTGTGTGTGTGTGTGACATGAGGGGAGACAACTGCATCTTTAGGCTTACGGTATTTACTTTTTTTTTTTTTTTAAAGATTTTATTTATTTGTTTGACAGAGAGAGAGATCACAAGTAGGCAGAGAGGCAGGCAGAGAGAGAGGAGGAAGCAGGCTCCCTGCAGAGCAGAGAGCCCGATGCGGGACTCGATCCCAGAACCCTGAGATCATGACCTGAGCCGAAGGCAGTGGCTTAATCCACTGAGCCACCCAGGCGCCCCACGGTATTTACCTATTTTGAAAAGACCCTAAAGAATTAGGCACAGACCTAATTTTACTAGAAAGAATTGTTTTATTCCAGGTTGCTGAATGAACATGACTACTCAGCTAAGATTAGGTCAAGAAATGTCGAGTGTGATATTTGTTTCATTCTGTTTTAATAAAGTAGATGTGAAATATTTCTTACCATGTAAGGAGCAAATCAAGGGTACTATCTACAACATTCTTTTCCTTTTCAGTAACAGGAGACCCAAGGAGACAGCTGGATTTATTGAAGCTAAGAGAAATCTTTTGGATGAAAAATCAATTTTAACTTTTGAATCTAATATTACAAAACCTTTATCTAAAAAGAGTAGCTCCTGGTTATTTTTCTTGATTTCTACCTATGATCTATTCAGAAAAGAAAAAAGGAAGTTGCCATTTACAGAGAGAGATTGTTTCTAAGTGGTTCTTCCTAGAAAGATAGATAAAAATGGAAAATACTGTACCTGCTGAAACTATTAATTAAAAACAAAGTCCAGATAGGTCTATTTTATTAAGTAATACAAATTCAAATCTTTAGTCTTAAGCCTGAAAACTGTATGGTCACTTGTAGGCTTTTAAGAAAAGAAAACCACTGATAATGCACATACTCTAGAATTAAAACATTAGATCAATTCTGTTTTTTGTAAAATCTTTCTTCTGGGGCCATCTTTTCTTTCCCAAGCACCTAAGGAAATTATTCAGTATTCTGCAGAACTGATGTGTGCTTGAATCTTTTCTAGTATATTTTCCACCCGAGTCAGAATTTTGTTACTAATAATTAAACTACTGAGGAAAAAAACCAGGACAGTAGAATCATGTAAGTGAGCCACTCTTGGAAGTTTCACCTATAGCCTTTAGTGGCCCTTAATAATTGTAATTTGAGATACTGGAATTTCAAAGAGGAATTTTTAAATCACTTCTTCAAACTTCCTATGGTGAACATCTTGTTAATTGGAGTGTTCAGAGAATGGAATATGAATTTAATTTTTGGTCTAACTCAAGACTTTCTGGCAAATACTTTTTGTTTAGCCCTTAATGTTGAAAATATTTCATAAATGCATTATTAGCTCACTTGTGTTTCACACTGTTCAGCCCCTTGTTCAGTAAGAAAGGAACTAGCAGGAGTTCACAGTTATGGATAATACTCATTGTAGTAGAATAAGGTACTGCGAGAAATGGAGGAGATAAATTCTAAGACATATTTTGACAACTATTATTTACAGTAGGTTCCTGGTTATGGTTTATTTTGTCCTGATTTCTCCCTGTTGTGAACATTTTTAAAAAAGGTCTGTTAATAAAGGTTTCTTACTCTTAGTTTGGTTCCACTTAGTGGAATTTTCTTCCACTATTCTTCCATTAACCTAAAGTGTATTTTTGTGAAAACTACATTTTCTGATTGTACAACCAAGGTACACATTATTTAAAAAATTAAGTCTATGAAGATAGACTTAAGCGCTGTCTACCCTTTTGGTGAAAAAGACATTCATATCTGCATGGAGCACAGCTTTCTAAACTGAGAGGGGATGACGCCTCATAGCCACATAGCCTACTTCATATCCCAGGTAGCATTTCGATGCTATTAGAATATCCTACAGGGTCATTTTTAATGTTTCCATAGTATTCCATTATCTATTTAACCCAGCTCCTAGTGATGAGTTGGAATGCTCCCTAATTTTATTGTAAAACACTGCTACAACCCCACCCCCCCAATCTTGCAGACATAGCTCTGCACACTTTTTTCATCATTCTCTCAGGACAAATTCCAGAAACTATACACTATATTTTAAATTACATGTCTACTCTGGCACAACCAGGAATATTTCCTATGAATAGATAGTTTGTAGACTGTCTCAATTCCAAGAGCTGTACTGATTATTATGCTGAGCTAAGATTTATAACATCAAGAGACCAAATGACGATAACTATTTAAAACTGTGTATAAAATTTCTAGGAAGGTAGAAAGTCTAGTGTCCCAAACTAGAATGTCTCTATCACATATAAGCCAGCAGGACTTTGGCAAAAAGCTCCCCATAGTACCTTAATGAATACAAGTGGTCAGGGTTGCGGTTTCACATTTCACCAAGGGAATGCCCAGGGACAAGGATGGAATGTCAGGTGCAAGTGAGAGTTCCTCATTCAGCATTCTGCATTTGCCTCCAGCTGCTGGCTTTGGACAACATTCAGGGATCCACACACCCCTTGCATTCATTCATTCTTTCAGCAAACCTCACTGAGCACCGTCTCTCAGGTACCATGTGTGGCCATGCGGTCCTTGCCCAGGGAGCACACTTAGTCTAACTGATGACAACTTCAGGGCCAGCTGGACCCACAGGGAAATACTCTGCCTGAGCAAATCAGGACAGTCTTCACACAGGGGCATCAGAGCTGGTTCCGGGGGTGGGGTGGTGGTGAATGGACTGGGTTACCTGGGACAGAAGCAGACTTGTTCTCTCATCACCCACTGAATGACCTGAGCCCCTCCTTCTTTTGTTACCTCCTAAGAAAGGCCAGCTACTCCTTTTTCCAGCCTCCCTTGTCATTGGTGGGAGCTAGAAGAGGCAGTTCTGGCCAGTAGAGAGAAGCTGGCTAGGGACTGCTGGAAAGGCATCTTCTTTTTCCGATAAAGGCACCGCAGAGCTCTATCCTTTACCTCTTTTTGCCTTAACTGAGTATCTGAGGCAGGAAGCAAGGAGTGAAGGTCAACATCACTAAATCTCCCAACTAGCACAGACAGCTCATTTTGTGGGGGAACAGGAACCTCTCTCTGTTTACACCATTTGGAGTCGGACGTACTGCTATTTGCAGCTGAAGGCATTCAGCTTCAATCAATGTATCATTTCTCCAACTAAGACTGTGTCTGGATAGAGGCAAGAATAAGGGGCCAAGATGGGACAAAACAGGGAACAGCTTTCACAACGAGCACCTTCAATGCTGATGCTCTCAAAACATGGCCCTTTCAAGCTCAGGAGGCATAGCTAAGTATACAGGGCGACATTTCTCCTAAGTGTGAAAGCCTGAGAGTGTGTATTTATTAGAAAAATAGGATGACACTCTCTGATAATGAATTTGAAACATGGTTTCTTTGAGATGCAACAACTTCAAAAGTACCAAAAGTAAAACAAACAAATCCTAACATGAATTATAGAATCAACAAGTAAATATAATGTAGAAATAAGAAATGAGAGTACAAAAGGCAGTACGTATATATGTCCTTTCTGCATCCATTTTCTTCTGGCAGAAACTTTAGGAGTTTATGTGAAAACATAAGGCAAAATTTTAAAAAAGCTAACAGACAAAACATTACCAGCACAATGGAGTTAAAAGAAAGTAGCTGGTGTGTGTGTGTGTGTGTGTGTGTGTGTGTGTGTGTGTGTGTGTTAATTTAAAGATCAAAGAAAACAACAGCATCTAGACTATCGTGAATTTGGGCCAAATGAACAGCCTAAGAGATTACTCAAGCCTGCTGAAGATCATAGACATCATGTAAAGAGGGGTCTATGGGAAGAAAGATCTAATGATAAAAATGTGTATAATGAGTCAGAAAAATAAGACAAGGAATATGCACACTGTTGTCCTAACAAACCCAACAGCCCACAAAACTCTTTCCCAAAGTCTGAGAAAATAAGCCAATCATTCTGAATGTGGACAATTTACAAAACCATAAGTAAAGGGGGAGGAACCATGTGTTTTAAAGGAAAGAACAATAAGCACAAGGAAATCTAAATAGGCAGACATTTTCTGTATTCCCAAAGGCCGAGGGACACCGTCCAATATGGCACTGTTTTGTGGATCTATTTCTCTGAAAGCAAACCACCTAAAATCACCACACATCTGAGTGTGAAATAAAAAATGTGTAATAAATTTCAAGGTATGAAAAACATAGGCCTTAAAATCTAAGACACCAAGATGCTGACTCTTATTTACCACAATCTGTTGGCATCCCGCATGATACTTGATAAGTAGGTGTTCAAATATTTGAGGGAAAAAAGAGAAGGAAAAGAGAAGAAAGTAGGAAACTTCCTAAATGAGCAAGATGTCCTTTACAAAGAATACTTTTCCGAGTGGCAGAAGTATCATTCAGTATAAAATACACATAAGTTGCAAAACGATCTTAAGGAAATAAACAACACAGGATACATTCTTATGAGGTAGTTAGAGAGGAACACTTCAAATCGCCCTCTCAAATTGCATCCTCAATTCCATTAATCAAAACCTGGTAGGTAATACGTGTCACCCCTTCACTGAACAGTGTTCAAATATTTGTCGTAGACTACGTCTCTAAAACAACAAAGGGTAACCTGCTCTTAACGGGAAGACTGAATTATACTGAATGAGGTTACAAGCATTTACCACTTGGAGTATTTCTTTCTCGGCTGCCTAAATGCTTAAGAAATACCTTCTGTTGGCTAATATGAGAAATCTCTCTGTGAAACTCTCAGTCAAGAGTTAATCTGAAGTATGTGCTTTACTGGGACAATGAGAAAGCCCTGGATATTTACTGAGCACCTCTGAAACACTTCAGGTTGACCATCCCAGGAGATTGTCCCAACAATCATCTTGAGACAAGGATTCTTGATATCGGTGTTTTGTAGACAACCGAACAGACTTCGTGAGGTGAATTAACTAACTCAAGGCCACACAGGTGAGTAAGGGATAGAGATGAGACTCACAGAGAAACTGGTTGCAGAGCCGAGTCCTGATGACTGTGATGAACTGAAATTGCATCCGTGGTGGTGACAGAGATAATGATAATTGATAATAATACAAATACAGGCATACTTCATTTTAGTGTGTTTCCCTTCTTCATACTTCACAGACACTGTGGTTTTTAACCAATCAAAAGACCATGGCAACCCTACGTCAGGCAAGTCTACTGGCACCATTTTTCCACAGCATTTGCTCACTTCATGTCTCTGTGTCACATCTGGTAAATCTCGCTGTTTTCCAGCCTTCTTGCTGTTATTGTATTTGTTACAGGGATCTGTGGTCCGTGATCTTTGATGTTGCCATTGTAACGGCGAACTTAATTGGTGAATGTTGTGTGTGTTCTGACTGTTGCACCGCCCAGCCGTTCCTCCATCTTTCTCCCTCTCCCCAGGCTCCCTACTTCCTGAGGCGAGCAATATTAAAACAAATGCAGTGAATAACCCTACAATGGCTTCTAAGTGTTTAAGTGAAAGGAAGAGTCCACCGATGCGGCAACCTTCAGTGTTGTCCCACATTAAGAAATTGCCAGAGCCAGCCCAACTTTTTTTTTTTTTTTCAGATTCTTTTTTTTTTTTCCATTTTATTTATTTTTTCAGCGTAACAGTATTCATTCTTTTTGCACAACACCCAGTGCTCCATGCAAAACGTGCCCTCCCCATTACCCACCACCTGTTCCCCCAACCTCCCACCCCTGACCCTTCAAAACCCTCAGGTTGTTTTTCAGAGTCCATAGTCTCTTATGGTTCGCCTCCCCTCCCCAATGTCCATAGCCCGCTCCCCCTCTCCCAATCCCACCTCCCCCCAGGAACCCCCAGTTTGTTTTGTGAGATTACACCATCACCCCAATGAGGCAATACCCACCAACATCAAGGCAAGACTCTCCACCAACAAAAAGACTACGGCTTGCTGAAAGTTCAGATGATCTTTACCAATAAAGCATTTTTAATTAAGGTATGCATGTTTTTTAAGACAATACTAGTATATAGTAACTCTTAGGTGCCCTGGGAAACCAAAAATTCATTAAACTCGCTTCTTACAATATCTGTTTTACTACGGTGGTTTGCAATTGAACCCACTATCTCTGAGGTATGTCTGTAATAAATTACCATACACATAGTTGCTGGAACAATTTCCCCCATATATAATCTTGGTAAGATATATCAAACCTCAGTTGTCTCTTTCCTGCCAAGAGCAAACATGCTTATTTTTTAAGACCAAAGTATTAAATCACTGTACTTGGAAATTCTTTATCAAAAAAAAAAAACAACAACTGTTTTTCCACCCTTTTTACCTCAATTGCTCATGACCCTGCCAGGGAAGGAAACATTTTTTAGCATCTCCCCCGCCCTCTGGGATATGATCTGGACAGGGCTAGATCTTTCTTCACTGGTTTTCTTCTGGTTATATGTCTGAAATTGTTATGTGTCAGTAGTTGTGACCCTGGATGTAGTAGGTATTGTATTTTTAAGTTTGGTGCCAGAGAGAAAATGAATAGCTACTCCAACTCTATTCTCAGTGTAGATTTAAGAGATACTATCTTTCTAATATAAATTATATGGAAACAACAAAACAGATGTGTTCATTCACTCGGCTTACACAAATTCTGGGAGCTGTTCTCCATGTAGCATGTTATGCTGTGGGTCCAAATTTTGTGTTTCCTGTCCTATTTGAAATATTAAAAACCAGTACCTTCTGGGTTTCTAAAATTCTAGTCCATTAATTAGGGAATTTCTTACTTAAAAAGAGACCTTAACTTTAACATTTTCTGTTGATATGAGCTCAATCTCTACATGTTTATGGCATGTTACAATAATATCAGCACCACATGACTGGCCTTCCTAGTTCCTTCTGAACTCAAAGACAGGCATTATTAAAGATAAAGGACAGGGCGCCTGGGTGGCTCAGTGGGTTAGGCCGCTGCCTTTGGCTCAGGTCATGATCTCAGGGTCCTGGGATTGAGTCCCACAACGGGCTCTCTGCTCAGCAGCGAGCCTGCTTCCCTCTCTCTCTCTGCCTGCCTCTCTGTCTACTTGTGATCTCTCTCTGTCAAATAAATAAATAAAATCTTAAAAAAAAAAAGATAAAGGACAGCTGCAGGATATACGTAAGTTATAGGAGCAGGCAATCCAGAAATGATAAAAGCCAATGGCTACCAAATACATCAAAAAATAGTCATTTGCACTAATAATAAAATACTGCAAATTGAAACAATGATAACAAGACCACTGTTCAACTGTGAAATTGGTGAAGAAAACAAAAAGCTAACACTTAATGCTGGAAAGGGGATAATGAGGTCAACACGTTGCAGAGGTCTATACTGGTTCAAATGGTACAGAAAGCATCTTGATGGCATGCTTCTCAGGCATGAAAATTTCTTTTACTCTCCAGTTTTTGTCTCAAAGAGGACACACACACACACACACACACACACACACAATTTATATTTTAAATCTGGGGCCAAGTACTACTCCTTTGTTTCAAGGCTTGTGCTGTTATCCAGAAAAACACTAGAACATAAGGAGGCCAGTCTGCTTGGCCCGAGACCACCCATGTTTAGATGAGGACATTCTATGCTCTAGCATGTTCAGGGAAGAAAGGAAGAGAGGAGGGAAGGAGAGAGAATACCATCCAGGATACAAAGTAACTTGGTAGCTCATTGACCTTGAACAAAGTAATAGACCTTCTTGAAAATGAGAGTATCCTTTTCACAGAATTATAAGGATCAAATGTGATAATGTATAAGAAGGTGCTTCATAAGTACCAAATCAATACACACCTTTTAAGATTTCAAAATTTTTATTTGTTCAGTTTTTCTTTTCAGTGTCCTCTGATGCCCCTCTCAAAACACTATAGCATCTTAGCCCTTCCTTCCTACTTTATATCTGCTTTACCATCACTTCTCTTCTTACTAAATTATATCACCGTATGGACATTGCATTGCACCCTTTGGGTAAGGACACCCCACACCTACCCTGGCCAATGTCATCCTAATGGAGTAACATTATTAAAATTTTCTATTACACTTCAGTTAACTGAGCCAGAAATGCCATAAAGGTGAAGTCTCTCAGGGAGGGGCAAGAAAGCACTGGAACCCCATATTCACGATAGATGTCTGTCTACCCCTCAGATGGATGGCACAACCAGCCTTACATAACCGTTCTTACCAAAGGGAAGCTTGGTGAGACATCTGACAGAAACTCGCTCCTAAAAGAGTGTGCTTAAATTTTTTATCAGACTGCCTTTATAAAAAATTGAAACAAGAGTATTCTCCAAGCAGGGCAACAGTTTGCTTAAAAGATCAGAACTTACAATTACCTTTTAAACCATAGTTTTAGAACTCTATGCTTTCTATGCCTAAAATGCCAAGGAAGTGTTTGGCTTTGAAATCAGGGAAAGAAAGAATGAATTCTCCCTCAAGCCCGAGAACGCCTTTCACTCTTACACGCCCTGGTGGCAATTTCCCACTATTAAAAGCCTTTGTCCTTCAGGCAATGGAGAAAAATGTGCTCAAACGACAATGGGTGCCTCACGTCTGGGCTGATTATCAGCACACCGTGTAAAAATGCCTTTTGCTTTCATTTTCAAGGTGAGGAGGCTGGTGAGGTGATGAAAGCAGAACGACATCAGAATCACCATGCCCGGAGCCCAAGCGTTTCCTTCTGCTGCACTGCAGATCCTTTGCGACCCAACTCCCCTGTCCTCAGTGACATTTACCTACAGAAGGTGTGCTTGCCCTTTAAATCGGACGCAGTAATCTAAGAGAACAGATGAGGAGCTCAGGTCGGGTCGTCGCTGTTAGAAATTAAATACTACGATTCTGTCAGTCTCTAATACTGAAATGTTTCACTCCTGGGTGTTTTAGAGACAAGGGGTTTGGTGGGGGGGAATCTGTATTTTGGATGGTGGGAGCCTGCTGTGAATACAGATGGAAATTTTATGGCTTGTTTAATGCTTGTCTATTTTAATAAAAAGGACTACATTCCAGCAGCAGCACAATTTCCTTGTATACTCCATGGGCTGCAATACTGAAAGAAAAGTTGCCCACCATCCTGGAACCTTTCATCTCTGCAGTGTTCAGTTTACTCCAACCCTGCCTCCGACATGTATTTAGGAAGAAGAGCACATTAGCTAAAAGGGGGGAAAGAAAAATCTCTAGAGATAATATGGAATGCTCAACACATACATTTTTTCTCTCTCTCTCTGTCTCCGTCCATCCGTCTGTCTGTCCAAGAGAGATGTCTGTCTCTCTCCAAGGGAGAGAACAGAAGTACTCTTTGTCTGGTTACAATGAGAACCAAATGACAGAGCATCACCTTGGAGGCAATGGCATATAGTCACGGAGGGGAAGGAGATGTGAAGTGTATATAACTTGTTTTATCACCCTCCAGAGGTTGAGAGGACACCAAGAGCAAAGCCTGCTTCTCTACATTTAAGGAATTATGCCGAACTTGGCAGCTTCACCCATGGCATTCATTGTTCATTCTCACTAAATTTCCATTAATGGGTTATTTATTCCACCCTACAGAAGGGTGAACACAGTCCACAAAGCACTGCTGGTAATTATTACCAGAAGTGGAAATTGATGGAGACAAATTAGAATACAACAAGAAATCAAATTGCTTGACATCTTTTTTGACAGGCTGGAAAGGGACCAGCCCCTCCTTCAGTAACAATTTGACACTTAAGGTACACTCATGTGTTTTGGAAGCACTACACTGAAATTCTACATGGCCAAGTTTTCGATCCCCATTCTTGGCCTTTGTGTGTACTTATGAATCACCACTCCCCCTTAGTGGGGGAAACCTCTCTGAAAGGAAAACATACTATATGCTGGCTAATTGAACATAATAAAAATAAATAAATAAAATAAAAGGAAAATGTAGTTTTAAAGATCTTTCTTTGACAGAGGAGCCTCTAAGAATTAACTTTAAGGTTCAACAATGGTGCTGGGGATCCTAACCCTGGCTGCTTCCAGCGGAGGATGGACACTAACTGGCAAATGGCAGAAAGAAGCTCCCGGGGGCGATGAAATGCAATCCGTCTCATTGGGGGAATGGGATAAACAACGGTGCATCTGTCAAAACTGATTAAATATGTACTCAGGATCATTGCATTTGACTCATGTAAATTAGATCTGAGTTAAAAAAAACTCTTCCTGGAACCATTAAACAACAATTAAGATTCTTCTAAGCACAGGGTTTCAGAATTTTCTGGACATATCATTGTAAGTCCAATAAACAGAACGCCTTTTGCTGAACATTTACGCAAAAGCTGAGGGACTCCTGGGGCCACACGTCTCCGCTTCAGCGCCATGCTTTCCTGAGACATTACCATGAAGATTTTATTGTTACGAGATGAAAGCAAATATCGCTGAGAATGCAATTAAACGCTCTACATTAAATTGCAAGTGCAAGCTAAAAGTCTAGGCTGGGCATTCCTGCCACATTCCCCATGATGACACAAGGGACCTTGGGACTTCCCAGTCACATCTGAAGCAAATGTCCCAGCTGTGGTCCATGGCACAGAACCATAAGTGTAGGAAGGCCTCTCTTGAAAGAATATGTGTGCACCTCATTTTATGATAATTGGATAGCGGACCTCAAACAGATACATCAAGACCCAATTACTCTAATATAAAAGGATCCCTTTCCATTGTCCAGTGCCACCATGTACCTTGCATTGCTCCATCCAGCGAACTTCCTGTTTAACATAACTACCTATAGCACTGACCAGTAGATATAGGTTTTATCTGTAACAAGCCAACAAGTTGTTTTCTCTTGTCTGCTTCGACTCTCCTCTAAGTTCAAGTCTTTCATCAAATTTGATGTCTCTTTACTTGGGCTAGAATTAATAGCTGGAAATACTGATATATAGTTGTCAAGCTAATGAAATTAAAAAATACAGAAAGATATACAAACACACATGAACACAAACATACAAACAGCATTAGAAAAAAATCATCTCACGAATATTGGGGTGATGACATTCCTTACTGGTTATTTGGGCTTTAATATTAAAGCAACATTTTTCATCAAAATACTACGTATGTTTCCCCAAAAGGGTTTTACAAAAGGCCAACTGAGTGCAATTTAATATCCTTGCAGAATTTAAAACCAACTTCAAACTTGAACACTTTTTTTTTTCCAGTAAAAGTAGCACATTTCAGGAAGGTTAAATCTAGTGCATGTTCTCAGAATTCATTTCAGAGCATTCTTACATCTCGCATGTAATCAAGCTTATAAGAATTAATGAACATATTTCTAAGAAAGCCATTCTATTGTTTTTCAAGATATATTCTTCTTCATTTCTCTAAACTCCTGAAAATTAAACCTTTCAAGTTGTGATGTGGAAGAAGTGGATTAAATTGATCCTGCAGTTTATTGCAGATGATTTTCTCCTATTTTTTCACTTCCCTCCTTTAAAAATCACTGTAAATACTTTGCTCACAAAATGGAAAAATACATTAAAACATGCCACTGTTCTAAAAGGTTTACTGGAAATACAGCAAATACTTATACTGGAGGGGAGAACAAGACCGGAACATCACAGTTCTTATCCTAAAGACTGTCATAATCTAAATCTGAAAGGCCTTTCAACTAGCATTTCCAAATTCATCATGCCTGATGAATGACAGCCTAGACAGAAACCAATGGTTTCCATCTTTCTCAAAACAATTCAGTAATTATTCTCCAGGCTTTTCATGTAGCAGCTCAGTGGGTCTCTGCTCTTTCAGGTGTCCCAAGTGCAGAACTTCATACTGAAAACCCAAGTTAAAAGTCAACATAATATTTTTTTGCAAAATAAAAATTATTAAGGATTGACAGGAATCAGGGAAAGCAGGAGAAGGGGCACATCCTACACACGTGTAAGCCAATCCCTCTGCATTCTTTTCTTTAAAAAAAAAGCATTTATTTTTTAATTTGACAGAGAGAGAGAGACAGCATGAGAAGGGGGAGGGGCAGAGGGAGAGCAGCAGAGAGAGGGAGAAGCAGGCTCCCCACTGAGCTCACAAAATGAAAGAATACATACATACAGCCCCATGCAGGACTCAATCCCAGGACCCTGAGATCACGACCTGAAGCAAAGGCAGTGGCTCAACCCACTGAGTCAATCAGATGCCCCTCCACATTTCTTTTTTAACACAAGGTATAACTAGCCTCTCAGATGCTCACATTTTTTAAAAAAAATTTTATTTCTTATTCATTTGACAAAGAGAGCAGGTAGAGGGACAAGCAGGCTCCATGCTGAGCAAGGAGCCTGATGTGGACTCAATCCCAGGACCCTGGGATCCATGACCTGAGCCGAAAGCAGCTGCTTAACCAACTGAGCCACCCAGGCACCCTACATACCCTAACATTTGACAGTTCCTACACATTCTTTTTGGCTCCTTCCTTTCTCTTGCACTCCACATTAAGCCATCCTGTCTGATCAGTCCTACCTCCTTCTACAAGTTTTCTAGCTGTGCTCACACTTATCAGTGTAGAGACCCAGCTTCAATGTCCACCTCTCCCTACCCTCTTCCCTGTAGCCATGCCCTCTCACATGGCCACCATCTCACTTTATACACTTTCTGTGTCAACTGTAAGACTATCTTAATTCTCTCCAACTTGCCCATCTGCCTTACTAAACTACCAGTTCCTAAAGGCCTAGAAGTACATCTTTTTTTCCTTTGGATTCCTAAAGTATATAAATATTTGTTGACGTAAAGTGCTATTGAATCAAAAACAATATGTATTTCATATTCACTGCACTACACAACTATTTCAGAATTTTTTACTTTTACGTCCAAATTAATTTGGCTAATTATTCCATCAAAATAGTTTCACCTAACTTCAGTGTCTAAGGAGTCAGTCCGTAAAAGTCTCTAAGAAGCCAACAGTTTACCTATTAAATTGGTTAACCTGAAATATGAAAAATCAACCTGTGATAAAGCTTAACACATCACATTATTTGTTCCTCTCTTGTATCCAGCGGATATTGAACTATCTGCATCTGGTCTAAGTGAATTTTAGTGAAAACTCTTATGTTTAAAGAAGAAAGCGGAAACAAGAAGAGGAGGGCAGAAGCCAAGTAAAAGAGAGAGAAAGGACCATGCAGGATGTGTGGTTGGTACTTACTAATGACTTAGGACTAGAGCAATGGGAGACCAGACAATGGAAAATACAGAAGGCAAAGTATTGATGGGGACAAGGCTTTTGTATCTTTATAAATCTGTACTTAGCTGCTGTTTATAAATGTCCCAGTGTGTTCATACGTCAGTCAGACGTATGTGTTTCAAAGCCAGCAGAGAGACAAAGCAAAAAGTGAAAGAGGAAGGAGAAAACCCACGTGCAGAACAGCAACAAAGTTCCTGTGAAAAGGGGCTGTACAGATGCTCAATTGTCTTCTCCCTAAAATGACTGTGACCTTGGCCTCTTTTACATAGAGAGGCCACAGTGGAGGCCGAGCTGTGTCAACACAGAATGAGCTGGACGGTCTCCATGCAGAAGACTGTCAGCTCGGGGTGGCATGTGATGGCTCCTGGGGGAAGAATGGGGTCTTGCCACCACATCTCATGAGGACTGGCTGGGGAAATAGGGAGCATTTCACTGGGAGAGAAGACACAGCACCAACACATCACTATCTTCCTCTATATAAATAACTGCCATATGGGTGGACAGAGCAGGGTGCGAGATTGAGTCTCAAAATAAGAGAGCATATTCTAACAATTAGAACTGCCCAGAAATGGGGTGGACTATGTTTAGAGGTAGGACGTTTCCAGTCACAGGCGATTCCTAAGCAGAGTCTGACAAGCAATTCACAGAGCCATCCTCAAGGACAGGCAGGCTCTGCAGGGACCCTGGCTCCGTGACCTCAAAGGTCCCTTCTACCTCCAAGATTCCAAGACTCTCGACACTCTGTGGGGATTTTCCACACAACGCTGCCCTTCAAAACTGATGTGGCTGTCCTTTACGTAAGTCCTATAGGTTTGAATTCAGACTTCGACAGTAGCTCTTCTTTTCACTGAATGAAATTATTCATTGACTCATCCTAACAAAGTAACCGAATCCTGTTTTAATCTGCAGTCCATAAATGTCACTACTAATCCATTAAATACAATTTGAGTGACTGGTATGAAAGTGGGGACAGGATAAATGGCTTTTTTTCCTTACCGAGGTATCACTGTAAAACAGTCTGAAGTCATGTTTGTTATCTCAATCATGTAAATTTAAGTAAAACGTGAGTCTCTTGCATAGACAACACTGTAGTTACGTGGCTTTGTGGTAGGCTGCATCAAAACATTTTCTAATAAAATAACGGCAGGTTCCTTCTGATGAAGACATGAGAAACTAAATGAGAACTAGGTTAGGGGGTAGTAAAGTTCTTTATTGTGTCCAGTCCCCCACGACCTAGTGGAAGGAGGCACCCAGGCTAGGGACTGCTCCCAGGGAGAGAAGGTGGGGTAAAGGCTGATGTCTCTGACCCTTGGTTCAGGAGGCATGGGTGGAGGAGGAGACAGCTTTGGCAAGTCCAAGTTGGGAATGACAAAAATGAGGTGATGGTGGTAGGGTTCTCATCACCTTGCCTCCATTGTAACGCTTTCCTTTGCCCCGAGCTATTTCCCCAAAATCTAAAGAATGTATAAAACTAACAACAAAAACAAAAATCCCTGTAGTTACTGTATAATTTAAATTTGAGTGGTGGTAAAAATAAATTTAAACAAAAGATGCCCCAAAAAGAAAAAAATAAGTAAAACACGTGATCCAAGGCATTGAAGAGCCCATGAAATAAAAGTAAAGCAAAAGCATCTGGGTCCTACTCTGAAAAACAACCTGAGGGTTTTGAAGGGGCAGGGGTGGGAGGTTGGGGGAACCAGGTGGTGGGTAATAGGGAGGGCACATATTGCATGGAGCACTGGGTGTTGTGCAAAAACAATGAGTACTGTTATGCTGAAAAAATAAATAAATAAAAATTAAAAAAAAAAAAAAGCATCTGGGTCCTAGATGAGACCCTTTATGATGAAAGCAGGAGTGGCCCAAAGCTGGGTGTTGAGTACTTCCCCGTACGTGCTATGGCTTGGCATGCAGAAGGGTCCACTGTGCTTGAATGCTTGAGAGAGAAGAGAAATATTTAGGAAGACGTAACACCCACTGATGACACAGGAAATTGTAAAAATGGGTAACAGACTCCTGGAGGAGGACTGTCCTCATAATCAGGGATGGAAGGCAAGCCCCTCAAAGTTAGCAAAGCCAAGAGAGTTTTAGAAGCAGGGAGTACAGAGGACCTCTTCCTTGCTCTATGATCTGTCCTAGCCCCACCACAAGCCACCAGTTCTAATATGTCCTTGGGGTTGTCCCAGTTTTGTCACTGAAAGTGTCCTATCCTGGGAAATCCCCCATCCCCGGACAATGAAGGCTTGCTGCTCACACTGACACCTTCCCCCACTCCCCGGTGTATAAGGCAGAGCCTCTTCTCTTGCCAGTTGAGAGCCACAAGCCTCCAACAATCTGGAGAAAAAGCACAGAGCCCTGGGTGGAGAGCTGTGTGACCACTGCCATTTATACCTTGAGCAGGACAGAGCCAAGGGGGCCTGGAAGAAGACACATCAGGAATTGGGAGGAAGCCTGCTCCAAGGAATCGGTGGTCCAGAATGAGCACAAAGGAACCGCTGGAGCCTCACCACGCACATGTCAGGATCCTCAACAAGTAACAGCCGAGGAAAGAGCAGCTGAAGGTGCAAACTTAGGGGCCATGCCAAGATTCGAAATTGAGACTTAGGAGTCTACGGCCATACCACGCTGAACGCGCCTGATCTCGTCCGAAATCGAGACTTAGGACTTTTTTCATCTAGAGACCTTCATACACAAAGGACTATAGTTCCGTATGGGTTACTAAGAAATAAAAAGCGTTGTAGCAGACAAGAGGAAAGAAACGACCTCCAGCAGGAGGAGAAGGGGGGAGGGTGGGTCCTGCTGTCAGCCAAGCACAAACCCCGGGTGGGACAGCGGGGGTATGTGTGCTCTAGGAAAGGGAAAGGCCATCCCTCCAAAGACAAATAAGGTCAACTAGTGTACTTGTGGAAAACGAGGTGGTGCCTGGGGCTCTGGCTTCAGAATGAAGGACCAAGAGTGCTTGGCTAAGGAGTCACCAGAAATAAGGAGAGCAGAAAGTGAGAACCCTTCAGTTGTGGAAAAAGATGAAGCCCTAATGTCCTTTGCACCACTTTTCACAATAACAAAAACTGAAAGGAACCAAATATGCAAAAATAAGGTATTAGTTGGATATATTTTGGTTCATCCATAAAGCGGAATACCATAGACCCATTAAAAGCCTTACAAAGTTATACTTACAGACATGAACATAATGTTCAAATTATATTGTTTCATGGGAAAAAATGAGGCAAAAAAAGAGAAGGTGACACCATCATCTCCATTAATTTGGGGGTGGGGGAAGAGGAGGAAACAGACAGAAAGGAAGAAAACAGAAGGCAAGCGAAGGAGACATTAAGTATATGCATGCTTAGAAAAATATTGGAAAAACCTATTTCAAAGGGGTAACAGTAATGCTTTCTCTGGGTGACCTTAGCCTCCCTGTGTGGCATGCTGCGTCTACAATGTACATCAATTATTCACATGGTGGGAAAGAGGAAGGTAAGAGGACTGCCAGAATGCCCTAGGATATGACAAGTAATCAAGCAGGGGGTAGAGGTGGCAAACAGGTATTAAATGCTGTCAAAGACTCTAGAAGAAGTCTTCTCTGATTGGACAGTAATATTTAGCAAGCACACCTATCTGCCCACGTTTTGTCTACTTCTGTGCAATCGTCCCGAGGAAACAAATGTCACAGACGGTCTCTGAAGCCCTCTCCCGAGAGCCGCTGAAACAGAACTTTCGCTGACTAGCTTCCTCCAAGTAGAGTTCACTCTGGGAGTCAACGAGCAGCTGCCAGAGGGAGACCTTTAATGCAGAGGTAAATCCATTAAGGTGTACCCAGGGGGAAAAGGACTGGCTCACTCAGTGTAGAAAAGCTGCGGAGATACCTGCATTGGAGGCGGGCGCTGCTGAAGGATCCCCAGCCACACTGAGCCACCCTGGCAGAGCCTTCCCACCTGCCCAGAACCCAAGTGTTCCTATAACCCCCACCACGTTCACTGTTCTCTCCAGAAAGCCCATTTCTTTCTAATAGAAAGTAATCGCAATTTGGCTTTGGATTTAACCACCTTCTATAGAATATATACAAATAATAAATATTTGGAATATATCCAATATATGCACACACACACACATAAATGCACATGTTTGTATAATTCTTAATATTGCATTTTACATAAATGTCTTTTTCTCCACATAACACACATGCATTTATTTACTTTTTACTCTGCTTGGAATGACCTTCAGTGAATTTACTTTCCTCATTTTAACTGACAACTCTCCCTAAATAAACTCAGCATAAAATAAACTCATTTCTTCCAAGTGGACGAGGGGAAGAGGAAAAGAGCAGGGAAGTGGGAGGAATTAACATTGGTTGAATCACTGCCCTGTGCCAGGCACTTCATGTTCAATTTAATTTTGTCCTCACAACATCTCTTTGCACTTGGTGTTATTGTGGATGAGGGCACAGAGGCTCAGAGAGGTTAAGTAACCGACTGGAGACCACGCAGCAAAGAAGGGACAGTGAGGAGACTCAAACCCAAGCCTTCACGACTCCAGGGCTCACACCCAGGCCCATTCCTCATTCCACGCAGTCTCCAAAAATCAATTTTCCTATTATTTCAGAGATCCCCAGCAGCACTTAAAAAAAAAAAAAGCTGGATTAAGCCATATATGCAGATACAGCACAGATCGCATTAATAATTTAGGTCCCGCTAAAGCTGCAAAGCAGCTCTAGGAAAGCAGGTCAAAGCCGAGAATGCCAAATGCACCTAAGAACACTCTCCCTTCCCAACACTGCAAACAAAACCCTAACTAATCCACCAGAAAACAAAAAGATAATACCTATCAGATGCCAAATGGGTGGATATGTAATTATTTTAATCTGATCCCACAGAAAATCCACTGAAACATGTTATGTAAAATCAAGTTACAACCAACCAGGGGAGACAAGCTTTCCAGTGGAGAGCTCGGACAAAGCCCAGGAACTGGATCCACACACGGTGGAGTGGGAGGAAGTGAGACTGCCTTAAATTAAGGACACTGAGCATCTGTGGAAGACCAGACTCCTGTTAGCCGGGTCACAACACAGGCAGCAGGGAAAACACCTGTTTTGATGGATCCGTGGTCCCCCTCAAACACCTAATTTCAGCAGAGGTGCGGTACAATCCAAACCTTTTGAAATGAATCACAGACTGGAATTGGGGAGGATTACAGGCTCGTTAATTCCACACTAATGAAGACGAGTGAATGTGTGAGATTCATATGCCTGGATCACCGGTATTAATATATCAATTCTCTTTGGAATAAATGTGGCTAGAATGAATGTGTACAACAAAACCATTTATTTTTAGATGGCGAAGAAGGATTCCAGCTGAAGAGGCAGAGTGAAGCAGGGATCCTTAACAATGGCCATTCTTCAAAGGAAAAAAATTAACAGCCTTCAGCATTTTTCAACATCAATATGATTATCTTCTTCTTATTTCAAGGAGGGCGAATGTATTTTGAGTGTTGACAGAGCTAAGTAAATACACTCATTATGTTACTGAATCGGGTTGCAGTGACCAAACCACTGCCAGAGGGATAGCAGGTCCTTACAGAACAGGCGGGGGGGGGGGGGGGGGGGGGGGGATGGTGTGGGGATTCGGTGACCTCAGAACCTTCTGGCACATTCTCTCTCATTCACCCCTAAGCAGCTAGGTCATAAAAATGTGGCTAGGAATGACAAGATTGGGCATTTTGGGGACTAATAGAAAACAAAATGCATTGTTCACGATTATGGCTTTGACAACAGCTGCCTCCCTAAACAATGGTAAATCCACAGTACCGAGGTCAATTATGATTTTTTCTGATTCAAAATTGCTCTGTGCTTTGTAGTAATATTTAACATCCCCATGTAACATCTGAAGATGAAAATACAGGTTTAAGTCATACATCATTATTTAAAAAGTACTTCTTATCTAGTATTTGTCACATAAAACAAATGAACAATAACACTGGTAATGGGGAAGCATAAAAATGATTTAACAACTGATTAGAAAATAATGAAAAATATAAGTAAAAGCTTTCTCCAAATGTAAGAATCTGACATGAACAGTGAATAATCTATAAACAGAATAGTGAAAGGGGGAAGGGGGTTCAAATTCTGCCTCTGTCTGTTCACGATTACTGTTAAATTCAGTTTCAGAGTCTCAATCTGCTCATCTGGAAAAGGAGAATACAGCTATCTAACTCAGAGGTTCATGAAGTGTTAACTGAGAGAACAGCCTTTCGCACCTGCCAATTATTTTATCAGTAAGTGGAGCCTAACTTTGCAAGCAGGGTCCCTATTGATTCAAACTCAAGTGTGCTAGTAAAGCCTAAAATCATCTTTTCCAAACAATCAATCCATTTTTATTTGAGATTCCAGTTTTTGCCTACTCCCTTTCCCAAATTTGAGCTTTCTACTCACTGCCCTTACCGTCAAGGAAATAGAAGAAGAAAGAGTATCACATGTAAGGCCAAAGTGGTCTTTGCTCCTGGTTGAGAATCTGGCGGTGCCCACAGTGACTCACTTCCAACGTGTGTCCGTGTCATCAGCTCTAGGAGGGTTTCTGTTTGTTTGTTTGTTTTAATGTTAGTGCTAATTTCTTACCATTCTACAAATTATTTTTTAATTCTAATTTAGCCTCTGAAAATAAGTCTGCTTTGAGTCCCTGAGTGAGTTCTTTAAAACCAGTTTCTTCAACAGCTTTCTTATAAAAACAGTAAGCATGAAACACATCAGGAATATACTCATTTCAAAAACCACAACATCAGCCAACACAAAATGATTTCACATTTACCTTCAAAAAATACCAACATTTTGGGAATGAACTGTATTCACATTTATTTTACCATTAATATAACTATGATTCTGTTGAGGTAGAATGCGTTTCAAGTAAATGTATGACGTGAAAGTCAAATTATTTATCCATAATTATTACCCTCCCGCCGTCCATCCCTCACTGTGTCCTTTTCTTTGGGGAGAGGGACTAGCATCTCATGGTCCAGGAAAAAGTCATCTCACGGAGCCCAGTGTTCTGGGAAAATGGTGCTCTCAGTGGTGTGTTGGAAGTGATCCACCATCTGTTAGGGAATGGTGGGGTGAGAGGTGAGGGAGTAATAAGCACAGGGATGGGAGAACCAGACCCACCTGGGTCTGAACGCCAGATTTACTCTTACTAACCTTGGGCTTGCTGAAATGTTCAAGCATGGGCCTTCCGTAATCCAGAGAACTAGGATAATACCACGCATGCATGAAAATGAAACAGAGGGGCGCCTGGGTGGCTCAGTGGGTTAAAGCCTCTGCCTTTGGCTCAGGTCATGGTCCCAGGGTCTTGGGCTTGAGCCCCACATCAGGCTCTGCTCCACTGGGAGCCTGCTTCCTCCTCTCTCTCTGCCTGCCTCTCTGCCTGCTTGTGATCTCTGTCTGTCAAAGGGATGGGTAAAATTTAAAAAAAAAAGAAAGAAAGAAAGAAAGAAAATGAGGCAGAGTCATAATCTACTGAAAGCATTCCAGAGAACGCCTGGCCCACTCTAGTTCCTCAATAATTTCCAGCTCAATAAAAGAAAGAAAAGAAAAGGTAAATTCCTCTCCATATACTTTTGCTGTTAGGTATCGCTCTGTACTGCCCTTCTCTGAAAAGTGAAAAATCGCTGAGAGTCTACCACAAAAATGTCTAGTGAGAAAGGTCCAGGTTTCAGGTTCCATTTTTTCTCTTTGGCTTAGGGCAAAGAGGGGTGTCTGAACACACTGGTAATTCTAAGTGGCAGTTACCGACATGGGCCGATTTGGTCCAGGGCAGGCTAACATGCTGTGTTTGATTGCAAACTGCCGAGGCCATCAGAATTGGCAGTCTGCGAGACGGAGAGAGACGGGGGTGCGCTGGAAAGGAAGACAGTCCACAGGCTGCTCTGGAATCTGAAACCAGGTACAAACGGTGATAATTCCACATTGGCCAGATCATTCACTCTTCCCTAGGTCCCCAACGACCCTGAAACTGTGCCATACCTCTGGTGGCCACAGAAGATAGCGGGGGTGAAGAACTGACTGGTACTGAAGTGTAGAGATCTTACAGACGTCTTGCATAGCTAATGTTTTTGTTTCAATAAATATATAAACTACCCAGGGAAGACCGCTTTCATTCAGCCCCCGTCAAATACTTTTTCTCCCTCTAAATATTTCAACATTTATGCCCAAGTCTGCAAAATAATGTTCGTTTGTTCAAAGAATCATCTGATACTTCCTCTATCTGTATGATTCTTAAGCTTTCTCTAATATCTACCTAGCCTAGCACTGAACTACTGAGAGCAGCTAATTAATAATAGTGTTAATGAATGGAAAAATGTATTTAACATGTGAGTCTTTGGCAGTATTTCTCAAAATGACAGATTTAATTCCCTGAGGGCTGTAAAAAAAAAAAAATGTCTGCAAAGAACTGAACTGCAGGGCTCAAATGACTTTTCGAGGATACCAGTTGATTAGTAAAAGTTCATCCATCAAATACTTTTCTGAGTGCTTGCTAGGTATAAAAGTCCTTGAAAGCATTCCCTCGTCTATTCAGCTCGTCCATTTGCTTCTTGGTTCCGGTGACCGGTTGACATGTGAGAGCCCAGGCTCCACGGAAGGGAGGTTGGAAGCTCTTGCTAACTTCACCCTTTATGCCAGGAACCTGGCAAAACGCCTTTATAGCATTTCTACTCTTTACAGTATGTACGCAAGTAAAGGACTAACATCCTGGTTTGAACAATGTGGAAACTGAAGCCCAAAGAAATTCAGTTCAAGGCCACGGAGCTAATGAGTGGCACCTGTGATACAAATTCTTATGGAGGCCCAAAGCTCATTCTTTCCATCACTGTGGCTTGTAACCCTTACCTATCCCCACAGCTTTCTCCTTATTACTTACCTGCTCTATTTTTTTTAATCCTCTACTTAACAAAATTTACCATATTTTCCTACCCTCTTCAATTGTATAGGCCTCTTAGAAAACTGTACTTCACTAGGATAAAATAATGCTGTTGGTAGTAATGAAAACTACGAAGTTTTGGGGGATACCTGCATGTAGCTTATGAACATTTTAGTGTCACTGGCTTCCAATTGGACTTACTTCCAACCCTCTATGGACACATTCTCTGTTCCCAATCTTTTCCACACAGTCCATATATCCTTCCTGTCCCATGGTGATGGTACCGGTTGGCTTTCGTTCTGCTGAAGGGCAAGGTGTGGAGCTGGGACGTAAGAACGTTAGTGTCTATCCATCCTAATGAGCTTCATGTAAAGTCAGACAGAACTGATGACATGATCCTAATTCGTAGAAAGTCACCTATAACTGAGAAATAATTTACTGGACCCAGCTAAATCTAAATTGTAATCTACACATTTTACAGGCAGCTCCTAGATTTGACAATGATGGGCCATTCTTTTTCATGATCCCACTTTGGGTCCAGGACAACATAATCTTCAATGAAGGGGATAAGCACCAGAAAAAAATCTGAACTATACGTAAAAGGTCTAGGTTCGTTTCTATTAATTTGCTTTCAATTCTTCCTCCTTTAACTTAGACAAACTAGAAACACCACAGCCTGGGTAAAACTACAGCAGACTCCTTGTTTTCAAATGTTACCTTTCTATGCGAGTATTTTCTTTTTTTTCTTTTTTTATTTGACAGAGAGAGTTCACAAGTAGGCAGAGAAGTAGGCAGAGAGAGAGAGAGGAAGGGAAGCAGGTTCCCCGCCAAGCAGAGAGCCCGATGCGGGGCTCGATCCTAGGACCCCGGGATCATGACCCAAGCCAAAGGCAGAGGCCCCAACCCACTGAGCCACCCAGGTGCCCCATGCAAGTATTTTCTTTTTTTTTTTTTTTTAAGATTTTATTTATTTATTTGACAGAGATCATAAGTAGGCAGAGAGGCAGGCAGAGAGAGAGAGAGGGGGAAGCAGGCTCCCTGCCGAGCAGAGAGCCCGATGTGGGACTCGATCCCAGGACCCTGAGATCATGACCTGAGCCGAAGGCAGCGGCTTAAACCACTGAGCCACCCAGGCGCCCCCATGCAAGTATTTTCTTTAGGATACTATTTGGATTATACAACTGACAGTGTAACATAGTATTTAGACATCATCAGTCAACGTTTAACCTATTCATCAATTGACAGATAGAAGTGAACATTTCTTTGTTTCAATGACTGGACTCCTCTTAAGTTATTTTAAATGCACACTAATTTTGGGCACCTGGGTGGCTCAGTCAGTTAAGTGTCTGCCTTCCCCTCAGGGTCCTGGGATCTGGCCCCGTGTCAGGCTCCTTGCTCAACAGGAAGCCTGCTTCCCCCTTCACCCTTCCCCTCTGCTCCCCCCTTTACCCTTCCCCTCTGCTCCAGATCTGTCTCTCACTGTATCTATCTCTCTTAAATAAATAAATACAATCTTTAAAATAAATAATCACTAATTTAAATGTACATTAATTTAAGTATAATGATTCAGACAATATTTACATTTTGCAGTGAAAGATAATTTATAAAATTTCAGCTACTAAATAACTTTTAACATTCCAACAGTGATTATTGTTCTCACCACATGAGAATTCACTGCTGTGTGAATTAGATGTGTATTAGTAAGAACTTCCCTTTAAAAAAATCTATCCTACAGAGGTTCTGATAGCCCAAGCAAGGACTTAGAACCACGCAGAGCTTGATTCCAAGACCAGTTATTTCTGTGACCGAAGCAAGTTACATAACAAACTTCAGTTCAGGCTAAAGCCTCTAAACATGTGGATAACACTCTGGCATAGTGTTAGCATAACCCAGCCCCCTAAAATCTTTTTTTCCCCCCAGTCCTTCACCCCTACCTGTGTCATGTAGTACAAGCAGAATATAAAAGATCAGGAGGGAGACAAACCATAAGAGACTCTTAATCTCACCAAAGAAACTGAGGGTTGCCGGGGACAGGGGGTAGGGATAGTGTGGCTGGGTTATGGACATTGGGGAGGGTATGTGCTATGGTGAGTGCTGAGAAGTGTGTAAGATTGATGATTCCAGACTTGTACCACTGGGACAAATAATACATTATATGTTAGGGGCGCCTGGGTGGCTCAGTGGGTTGAGCCTCTGCCCTTGGCTCGGGTCATGATCTTGGGGTCCTGGGATCAAGACCCACATCAGGCTCTCTGCTCAGCAGGGAGCCTGCTTCCCCCTCTCTCTCTGCCTGCCTCTCTGCCTACTTGTGCTCTATCTGTCAAATAAATAAATAAAATCTTTAAAAAGAAAAAAAAAACAGGTAGGGGTGCCTGGGTGGCTCAGTTGGTTAAGCATCTGCCTGCAGCTCGGGTCATTGTCCCAGGGTCCTGGGATCGAGCCCCACATCAGGCTCCCTGCTGAGAGACTACTTTTCTCCCACCCTTTCCCCCTTCTTCCCTCTCATGCTCTCTTTCTCTCTTAAATAAATAAATAAAATCTCCAAAAAAAACAAAAAGAGTATGTAGATGGGCCTACAGGTCCTTTACATTACCAGTCCCCAGCATGGTGACAGGCACAATGTAGGTACACAGTACATTTTTATTAAATGAATAGATACTGGTAAAATATGATACGATTGATGAATTTTTCTAATAATATAAATACAAAAATTATAAAGCACTACCAAATCCTCTTTATCCATAAGCATACCTATTGAAAACAAACTTTTTCCATACTGAGTTTCAATAGAACACACATACACACAGAACTCTATCACCTTGTCAAAGGCAAATCAAGAGACAGAAAGACCACGAACCTGAAGAGTATGACGAAACTGTTCAATAGCTATAGAATGTTGCTGACAAAACTACAAAATCTTAAATAATATATTCAGACATTAATAATGTATAATTTAGACTAACATGGTCTTGCACTGATTATAATGGTAATTGATCAAGAACAAGAAAGGTTAGTAAGTTTTTTTTAAATGAACATATGAGTTTGAGAATTAAAAAATGTATCATGATAGGAACAGAGAGCACAGAGAACCAATCAGCTGACAAGTTTTATTCAATTGTTTCCTTATTCCTAAATGCCATGGAATGTGAACGGACAAAGGCTTACAACTCTTCTATGAGTTCTATCCATCCTCTTCCAGATGGAGGAAGCATGGAGATGGGGCAGCAGCTGCTTGTGCTCCTAGGGAGCTGACCTGCGTGGTTTCAGTGAAATGACTTGGCACAATCTCTAAAGGCTCAGGTTAGAAACAGTCCATTCACTCTCCTGTTCCTTATGAATATCAATAACAAAAGCAACAACTACAACTATATGGCCCTTCCTTCTGCCAAGCACCATTCTAATCCTAATTCACTGAAATCTCATCGCAACCCTGTGACAGAAGTATGTACTATTTTTATATTCATTTTGCAGGTGAAAAGACTGGGGCACTGAAAGGTTAAATAACTTCCCCAAGGTCACACTGGCTACCAGCGCTAGCACCTGAACTCAGACACTCTTACTCTACCGTCCATGCTCTTAGTCACTGGGTGATACTGCCTCTCATCTCCACCTCCCTCCCGTCCACTACCTACTCCACAAGCCCCAGTAGTAGGTGATATGATGCCACCGCTGCACTCAGGGGGCTCACAGTCTCCTGGGCGAGACATATGGGAGCTCATGATTATAGTGCAGAATATCAAGGATGCTGACAGACAAATTAGACTCTGTAGACATCTGGACTCCACATACTCAGCAAAGCAGGAAACAGAGTAGGCTCCCTTTATCTAATACAGGTCCACACAATCCTCTCCCTCAAAGGTCCAGTCACTTTAGTCCCAAACCTCCCCCTGCCTGGCATCTTGCATCATGGGTGCCATAGCTGCATTGAGAAGGCACTGAGAAGGCCTGTAAATGTCAGGAGGCACCAAGCATCTATAGCAAGAGGTAAGACTCAATTGTTTATGTCTCCTGAAATTCATCCTCAAATCTCTACATTGTTTCAATCCTAAAAGAGACCGCCAGATTTTTATTATAATAAACCCAGTGGTGGGGCACCTGGGTAGCTCAGTCGTTATGTGTCTGTCTTTGGCTCAGGTCATGATCGTGGGGTTCTGGGATTGAGCCCCACATCAGGCTCCCTGCTCTGCAGGGAGCCTGCTTCTCCCTCTTCCATTCCCTCTTCTGTGTCCCCTCTCTCACGGTGTCTCTCTCTGTCAAATAAATAAATAAAATCTTTTAAAAAACAAAACAGTAAACCCAGTGGTTAAATACAGATTCCAAATGGGGCCTATGACCCAAGATTAAGTGTAGACCCAACAGGTATGAGCCGTATGACCATAGGCAAGTTATTTATTCTCTTGAAGTCTTCATTTAGCTATTAAAAAAATAGGGATGAAAATAATGCCAGTCTCATAAAGAAGCTGTGAGGAAAAAATAGTAGAACAATCCACAGGACTCACCCCACACATCACTGGGTATACAGTAAGCACCTAAGACACTGCTAGGCTATAGCAACGTGTCTTTGAGGATGTGAAGTCCTGGTGTTGGTGACTGTCCATTTATTTTCAAAATTTAAAGGAGAAATTATTCAGATAAAACACTAAAATCTAGTGCAGGGATGGGGGGCACCTGGGTAGCACTGTCGGTTAAGCATCTGACTCTTGATTTTGGCTCAGGTCGTGATTGCATATGGTCGTGGGACTGAGCCGGGGCCAGCCTCCATGCTCAGCAGGGTGTCTGCTGGAGGTTCTCTCTCTCCCCTCTTCCTGTGTCCCTCCCCCTGTTCGTGTTCTCCCCTCCCCATCTCTCAAATAAATAAATCTTTCTAAAAAGTCTATTAACAGAGGAGAAGAAAACCAGACACACTGCTCATACTGCAGTGGGTTAGTTAGAGATATAACGCTTGTTATTTGAGGTTCCCAGTGTCTAGGAAGTAGCTGATCGCTTAGAAGATTCTCTGAATCAAGTCCATTTTGATACACAGCTGTGAAAACACTAATTACATATGCTGTTTTGTGTTGTATGTTAGAGCATGAGCTAGAGTTAGATGTTCCACGCTGGAACCTTAGATGTACCACTAGGCAGTACAGGAACAGCTTAATGGGCTCATGCCTCAGTTTCCTCATTTGTAAAACGGGGATGATAAAAATACTTTCTTTGTAGGGTTGTGTAAAGATTAAGTGAGCCTCTACTTACAAAGCAATTTAAAATCCTACCTGGTACATTTTAAGTGGTCAATAAATGTCCTGGGAGAAAAGACATGAATCCAGGAAATTTAATTATTCATCTTCCGCTTCAAGCCAGGAACTTGGCAGTTACACTAGAATCCGATCTCTCCCTCTCACATCCTACGTCCAGTCCACTGCCAAGTTCTGTTGAGTCTTCCCCTAAATATCTCTTGGATGCAACACCCCCTCTCCACTGTCAAGTCTCTGCCCTGGTTCAGCCCCTCAGCCTCTCTCACTCCTGAATCACCACCAGCACTTCCGGACGGCCGGCCCGCCGGCTGTCTGCGGCACGGCCACCCGAGGGATGGTTCTAAACCATGCAGCTGTTGGTTTCCCTGCCTACCACCACCATTCAAGTTGGTTCAAGTCCCTCTCCTTCAAGAGGGTGATTTCCAGCCCCAGACAAAGTCTTCAGGACCTGGCTTTGGGCTATTTTTCCTGCCTTACACGCCTGTCCTCTTTGCTCCTTATTTATGTTTTTTCTCACACACCCCGACGTTCCCTCTTACTTCCGCCACTTTGGGCATGGGGCTCCTGCTTGCCTATCTTGCTCACTCCTCCTCTAAGGTTCAGCTTCGCCAAGAACCTTCTCTGAACCCATTCGGGTTGAATTGGGAGTCTTCCCGTGGGCTCCTGTGGCTCCCTTTCCATATGTTATGTAGGGGGATTAATGGTGCTCAGATCTTTCTCCTCTCTCTGCAGAGAGTTACTAGACTGTTGCCTCTCTGGCTCCTTTAGCTTTGCCTCCACCACTGGATGCCATGCCAGACCCACAGAAGTCACCCAATAAACGTCTGCATGCTTCCAAAAATGAAGCTATGAATATCCATTCCTGTTTTACCACTGAGTAGCTGTAGGAGTCTGACACCAGTAATTAGAAAAGATATTAATCATAAAATTAACTGTCACTTTATCCCAGTATATATTATCCTATGTTGGTGATACGTATATGTATGTTTTTTCCTTTTTTAGTGTACATATCCTTAGATCACCTCAAAGTTGTTTGTTTGCTTTTTTATAGGGTATATACATACAAGCATACTGGTGAACATTAAGAAGACTATTGAATAAGTTAAGGTCAATTCTCATAACATCCCACATTACTGAAATGTACTTTATAGTTTACACGGACAGAAGGCAAAATGCGTAGGTAATTCCCCATCAGAGGCAATAAGGGAAGTGTGGGCCTGAGAGCATTTGTGACTTCTAGCCCTCATGAACCCATGGTAGTAGCTTGGGTCACCTACTGACCACCACGCGTGGGCCAGGACCTTGCTCAGTGCCGGGGATATAAAGAGTTCCTCTCTGCAACTTGCTCAGCCAGGGCATGGAGCCAATATGAACACACCCAAAGGCCTTCCATCTACCTTGGGCACGCCACCCATTCATGGCCAGCTTCAGCAGCCCATCAGGAGAAGAGAGGGAAGGGGAAAATCTATCAGAGAAGAGCAATGGGAAAGTCTGCATCAGGGAGATTCGTAATTGTAGTAAGAAGAAACTTTTAAACAAAATACGCATGAAAAGATTTTGGGATTATTTTTATCATTATTATAATTTTTTTTTGCTTTAAGTCAGAAAAACCGGTGATAAAAAGATTAAGGGTTGATCCATTCAGGTATATCCTTTAACAAGTAGGAAGATCTTTTTCTTGACACTAAACTTGTTATAGCAAGAATAAAACACATCCTTATTAAAATGAAAGTCATTATAAATTCCTAGAAGTTTCCTATTTTTTGATTGGTAATCACTTATTCATGGTTATCCACATTCTTAACAGACCAAAGGTGGGTTAAAAAAAAAAAAAACACTGATGAAATGTGAATGCAGTGTTGATTTTATGCATGTATTATGATTTGATTATAATACTTAGTAATATCCCATACTGTGTGATGTCATGCCATATGGACAGAATCAGGAAAGGTTCACCCTGAGCTTGCTCAGACCTGAACAGCATGGGTACCAAGAACCAAATTCCTTATTTTACAAATTAGATACTCTTTATGTTTTTCTTAAGCTTTCCTATTTTGTGATTTTAGGAGACTACTCACTATTACTTTAATGTAATTAAAAGGTCCTACAGGATATTCTACATATGAGTGACAGCAACGAATCCCATAATAACCTGCAAAGTATATAAAAGCAGCTTTTCCAATTGACATGGGACCTATAATACGGAGCAAAGTAACCCAAGACCTTAATTAGGATCTTTAGGAAAAAAAAGAAAAAGGAAAGCCCAAGTCAAAACAATTCACTTTATAGAGAGTAAGTGGTAGATTTGCTCTACAACAGAAAAAAGAATCTAGATTATGTCTTCAAAGTCACACAATCTTGACTTTATATTTTGAAAGTAGTCCCTGAAATCACTAGACAGGGAATATTTAAATCTCCCAAAATACATGTATCTTTGAGAGGGAATATACATATCATACTATGTCATGAATCTAGCAGTACAACAGCAATGAAAGTGTTATCCCCGAGCCACTTTCTGGATCAACTCTGTGACTGTCCTGAGAACAAAACATTAAAACACATTGACATAGCGATATTGATATTTCTCCATGTTCCCTTCTGGTTGCTAAGAGATTTACATTAGACAGACTCTGTTGTACTCATAACAAAGCACTTTGGTCCACAAAGCATTTGCTTCAGCTCCGTGAGTCCAGAAGCTCCCTTTGCCTTACTCCTTTCCGATTTTGCTTCCAAGTCAAACAGGGGCCCAGGGCCCAAGGCAGCAGGCCTGTCATCACCACAGGAAACGGTGCTGCATGAGGCTGGCTCAGCCAACAACTCTTACAGAGTGTGAACGGCAACGGTGACGTTGTATCTTTATACAAATACACCTACCCTCCCCCATGGTTCTTAGAAGCCAGTGTGCCACTGTGGGAGTGGGCAAAGATGGGCGGAGAGGGGGCACTCGACAGTGACCTACCCACAGACAACCTGGCACGGTACAATTCGACCAGAACCTAGCCAAATTTGGCAATTCCATAACTCTGCTGTGCAAGGCTTTGAAACATGCACCCTGAGTCTGTACTTTTGTGAAAACGCAGTCAAGAAGTTTATTTACAAGAATATTGAAGGGGGAATGTTCTATATTTACCACCTTGCAGCAAAGCAACTGTAGCCCTCCAAACCCGATCTCGTCAAATCTGCCACGTAACAAAAGGCACAGAGGCTCCTTTTCCAGATCCTAACCCTGAAGAAAATGGCAAAGGCCCCAAAAATATACCCCATCACCCCTGAGGAGAGGTACATGTGGTGGATGAAATCTGCATGTCATTTACAAAGCACATGCATCACTGCTCAGAGCAAATTAAGATTATCTTTCCCTTGGGAATTCTCACAAAGAGACATAAAAATGCTTTATGACCCGACTTTCGTATTCAGATCACAGAGTTTTAGTCAATTTTTATTAATTGCCATGGAGGGAAAGTGCTTTGGGCCCTCACTCCCCACAGGGTACCTAGGAGTCATATTTAAGGGCACAGCCACTAAACACTCAGTAAGTACTTTCAGGTGGTAATAAAACACCACTGACCTAGAATATTCCTCCTCCTCCCCACCACCGCCACCTTAGAATATCAGCTGGGGAGGATCCATGCCTAAGCTTTAATCAGAAGCAATCAGCTAGGAAGGCTTCAGGTCCCTGCTGGGCCACGGGAATTCCTGCATTCAGGATGAGCCCTCTCCCCCAGCCGAGAAAAACAAACCTCAGTGATTTTAGCTTCATGTAACAAAAGAAAGTTATTTCTGGCAGCTTATTTCCATTGCACCAGCTAACTAGGAGCACCTTACAGAAATAAGAGGCAAGAGGAAAGAAAGAAGGTGGGGGGGGGGGCGAAGCGAAGCAGGAAATGACTTTTCTGCTCCGTCTTTAAGGTCACAGATCTGCCCGCGAAACGCACACAAGTGACAGTAGTTCTAGCACCAAACGCTCCTTTTCCACGAGCAAGACCTCTAACAAGTCCAAAAACCGGCTCTCCGGCCTCTCCCTCAAACTCAAGTCCCCCAAGTCCGTTTAACCTTGACGGGGCCAGGAAGAAAGTACTTTTAACTCCCTGGCAACACCTTTCTGTGTCATGCCGGCGTGCCCCAGCCCCTGCGAGCAGGAGGCGCACCTTCCGCATCAGCCCTGCAATCACCCCCACCCGGCATGCAGCCGTCCCCCTGCCTCGCCTGTCCTGCGGCCGGGGTCCACCGGTGGGCTTCATCATCTGTTCCCAATTTATCCCCTACACAGCCAGTGAAAACAGCCCTTCATGCCTCCAACAGACGCCAGGAGGAGATTAAAACAAAAAGAAGCCAGGCAAGATAAATGCTCTGGCAGAGACCACTACCTTTTTCTTCCGATCCCGGGACCGTTTGCGGTGTTTCCTTTTTTTCTCAGTCTCTTCTTCAGCATTGATTTCTAAATCCCTGTTTTTCTTTAACTGGGAGGCTGCATGAGCCATAATGCATTTAAAAAGAGCTTCTCAAGCACGCAGGGCTTCCTCGTAGAAGGTGATCTCCTCAGGCACCTTTAGCCAGGCTTACGGCAGCATTCCAATCACTGGAGAGAAACCTTTGACCAGAAGCAGGAAGACATGCAAAATGCAAAAGATGCTGTAGAAGCTGAAGCTTTTAAAAACCCCAAAGACGGTTCCCAGACTTCATCCTCCACCTTCCTGCACCTGAACCTTTACACGAGAGTGCGGCCATCGTAATGCATTTATCGTAGTGAGAAAGACAGCTGGGACAGAGGAAGCTGTATTATGGCTGTGTCCCCTGCCACCAGCTGGAAGTGTCTAAGTGATTCCTCGGAAGGGGGAATGCTGCAAAGGATGCTTCTCTGAAGGGAAAAAATCCAGAGTCACCACACATGCAGGAGCGAAAATCCAGTACTAATTCTGAAAACCTATTTTAGAATCCTTCGAAAAAAAGACAGGGCTGCAATTTATACATCACCACTAGTTCTGCACCGAGCATAATTTAACCCGTAATAGAATGGAGCCGTTCCTACTTGAGTTTTAACTGCTGATGGGGACAAAACACATAAAATAAGATTTCACAAAATGCACTACATTTCGCTATGGAGATCCTGACCACATTACAGGGGAAAACAATGCATGCATTGCTGGTCTCAACAGTGCATCCTTTATGCTGAACTATGGGCCTAAATGCATTTTGTGGGAGAGGACTACAGAAGGGCCTGTTGTCTTTTAAAAACAACACGCTGATTACAACACATCATACAGAAAGACGTGAGCATGTTGGTGTGTGGAACAGATGCCCGATTCAGAGGAGTTCCCCAGGACTCTCCTCTCATGTGGTCCATGGGTCGGAGGATGGGCAATCTGGGCAGAGATCAGGGTTTCGGAGACACTGACATGGAGATCTGGCTTTCATGTTAGGGTTTGCCTCAATCACCTTACTATTTCTGCCACCTGAGTCCTTGCTGACTGCAGCCTCTGAATATTCATGATGTGAAGTGAAGCAGCAGTGGTTCTCCGGGCCTGCTGAGGTGGCTTCTGCCAAGGTAGCTTCTGCCAGGACACACACCGGAAGAAACGGCCTAAGTCAGGAATCATGTATACACACAGGAGATTCACACGGGTTTAGCAAGAAATGGCTGAATTGAATGGTACACTGGAGGGACCTAAAACACTTGAGCCCTGGTAGGAAACCCTAAATGCACCAGGAAAATGAGCAGGGTCAGTGGCGGTTGGAATGGGGGGCGGTGCAGATGGAGATAATGTTCCACTGGAAAGACTTAGTATGTTTGCTTCCAGTACCATGAGGCCGTGTGCTTCTTCCAATTCAAGAAGTCTGGAACTTTAGAGATTGGTCCTTTTGGTTTTGCAGGGCTGACGGCTAATGCACGTGAGAGCTGGAGCACAAAGGCCAAAGGCGCCGCTTGAAGAGCTGGCTGGCGTTCTCTGGAGCGGATGTTCGACTGCTTAATAAAGAACTTCCAGGGTGAGCTCCTGCAAACAACAGCCACTCACTACATCTCGGACTTGGAGATCAAAAATCTTCCTCCCCATCCTCCTGTAGGGGGCTTCTTGACCCTCTGGTGGGCAGTGATAGGCAATGGGAAGAGAAAGTTGGCGGGCGCATGGCTTTCCAGCCCTGCTGTGAGTAGATGGCACACTCCTCTCCCTGTGACTCCCTGTGAACCGCTTGAAAATCGCGTGGGTCAAACCATTTCCAGAGGCCTACTGCGTGCGCTGGCGGCCTACTGCATGCACTGATGTTCATGGGCTGTTTCCCCACACAAACCATGTCCAGGAAGAAAGATGTCTGGAAAGGTTCTCCCTTGCCTACCAAACCATCGGCTGACAAAACAGAGGAGAAAATGAAGGAGGGGAATGAAATGAGACTTGGATCCAAAAGTGATAAACCACACTTGGATCTTAGTAATAAAAATAAGTGAATGAAATGAGACTTGGATCCAAAAGTCATAAACCACACTTGGATCTTAGTAATAAAAATAAGTGGCTTTTCTACCAGAATAATTTTTTTATTGTAATAGGAATAGGTGGGATGGAGGAAAAAAAATAAAAATTAGAACTTTTGTATAGTCTCTCCTTACATAAAATATCCTGTACTTTTGAGGAAAATTCATACAATTTTCTTTCCTTATTTTCAGCAAGTTGAAGAGAACAGCCAGCTACAGAACTGGCTGGTTTCCCACCAGTTCCTGGACCTTTTTTTCTTCCTTTATAGACACTAATGATACTTTAAAATATATTTATAAGTATCCCTGATCAGAGTAACCTCTTTGGCTGGGGTTATAAAGCTACACCTTCCCATTGATCTCTATCAGCCAAAGCCTTGTTGGAAATTAGGAAAACAGGCCACAGGTGTTTTTTAAAACTAGAATCATTCTTTGTTTCCCCCAAATTACTCAGAAGTTGAGAATCCATCACAACTTTAAGGCTGCCATAACATACATTTTGTGCTATGCTGGATTTTGGAGTATCTCATTAAGTTGTTAACCCATCAAAAATAAATTCTAAGGCTTGTTTAGATTTTCTTTCTTACAGAATATGTGGGCTTTTGTCTTCCATTTCTAAGCCAGAAGAACTTTAAACAGCAATACCACCAAGGAAAGCAGCCCTGTGGGTCTGTGATTTTGACTGTTATACTGCTAATGTCTTAGTTCTTTTCTCCCTGCCCAGCCTACACCCTGACAGGTGACTCTCCAGCTTCTTGTGCCCTTATTCTCCACACGAAGGCATTTATGCATGACAGCCACAAATACTAGGTGTTTTCCTTCCCAACCTGAATTGACAGAGTTCTATCAATAATTCTAGAAAGCAAGCTATTTATAAGAGCTGAAAATGAAACACGAAAAGAACTTTTAAAAACTTGAGTCTCTGGTTGAAGATTCATAAAACTTTTCCACTTAAGTTTCAAGAGTTTGCTCTCTTCTACAAGGTTACAGAATGCAGGAGTCTTCCAATGAAAACAGAGGGCACAGCGGGTACAAGAGTGTGTCTCTGAGCAGGGTGGCCAGTGTCTGAGAACAGGAAGGAAATGCAGGATTCAGTTGTATCAATTACCACCCACATACAGGGGAACTGCTGCAGTCCCACTCCTTGACATTGGCCTTGAGGACATACTAGACAGAACTTACACAGGATGAGGATGGCCTGGGCATGGAATGTCAAAGCTGTTGAAAGTTAAAGAAAGACTATTCTTAAGACACCTCTCCAGGGAAGCGGGGGAGGGGAATCTGTTCTGGTTTAATACAAGTTCCAGCTACAGGAATTCCTAAAGCATCCTTTCAAAAATAAAGTAAAAGTGATCTTTCAAACTTATTAGCAGCAGAAATCCTTCTTTGACTATGTCCTATAGGAAAGGCAATGATATTTAACATAGCAGCTAGCCATTTGGTGGAACTGAAGGCATGGCATCCTAGCGTCCGGCTTTATGTCCCCCACCCTTCCTGCGGAAGGCAGCTTGGCGGAGCAATCTGAAAACCCAGCATCCTGCAGCAAGGAGGAGTCCTGGCCTTTTCCTTGCTTGGAACTTGGTTACCAGAACTTACGTCAAAAACTCTCCTTACGGGCGCCTGGGTGGCTCAGTGGGTTAAGCCGCTGCCTTCGGCTCAGGTCATGATCTCAGGGTCCTGGGATCGAGTCCCGCATCGGGCTCTCTGCTCGGCAGCAAGCCTGCTTCCCTCTCTCTCTCTCTCTGCCTGCCTCTCTGTCTGCTTGTGATCTCTCTCTGTCAAATAAATAAATAAAATCTTTAAAAAAAAAAAAAACTCTCCTTACAATTCTGCCCCAAATAATTCCTGATTTCTTACCAGAAGTGACAAATTTTATTCAGAGCATTACAGCATAAAACTAGTACAAAGAAGTAAAAATCACTTTCTAGCTTGGTGGCAGGAATAACATTTAGATCCCAAATAATTTCTAATCCGGGAACCAAAAATCTGTGACTGACTGAAATCTCACTGAAAACAAAATCAAGTCAACTCATTAGGATGTTTTACAGGCTTGAGAAGTGAGGGGGATTTTCTAAGTGAAGTTCCTTACACCTTGCCAGGATTTTGAGACCAACTCTATTACTTCAGCCAATTAGTAACCTGACCCCTCTGGCTGTCATTCTATATCGTGTCTCCACAGTGGTGAGCTGGGTGGACACACGAACAATGTACACAATTTCTATGAAGAGGATACTGTCTCTTGGTCATTCTGAAGTTACAGTAAAAGTGCCCTTTGGAAAAAATGTTACACGGTGATGTGGAGAAGGGGAAGATGGGGAGTGTAAAGAAAAACGGAGGACGGGAAACAAAGAAAACAGATGAAGAGAGTGTTCTCCCCTGCAGGGAGGCTGTACCTTCCCAAACCCAGCCTGAGTTCTCGGTAATGAGTGAAATGTGCGTTTCGATGGAACGAAAACGGTTCATGCTGCACCCACTTCCGTCTTCTCAGCAGAGCAGGCTCACCGTACGAGTCAAAATATTTTTCCTTCACAAAGAAAAATGGATCCGTTGTCATTTCATTAATTTTGGCATCCTAGATAAAGATGATGTCAAGAGACCTTGAGCAGGTTCTGAACAACGTGGGGAACAAGGAAGAAAACAAGCACTAAACCTGTCAATGGTTACACATGACAAAAAAGCACCCTGGAAAATTCTCAACTCATAGTCACAGATTCGTCTTCATTTTCAGATTAGACACATGAAGTGAGAAAGAGAGAAAGAAAGAAAGAAAGAGAAAAAAGAAAGAAAGGAAGGAAGGAAGGAAGGACGGACGGACTTGCTGGACCACACTGAAAGACTGGTGGTCCTTCCCACACCCTCATGGGGTGGCATCTTCACATCTGTGAGTGCTGGCCTCGGGCCTGTCCGTGTCCATGCTCCGTCTGCCCTCTGTCGTCCCTGGAGGAGACGGTCCGGCCAGCTCACTGGCTTGACCTCAGTGCTGCAGAGCCGGCTGGCCCTAGGCTGCCAGCTGCTTCCGCCACCACACACGTGCAATAGGGACAGGCTTCCCCAGGTGTCTCCGCCACAGCCACATTGGCTGGCAGGGAGGAGGGGATCCCTCATTCTGCATGGAAGAGCCATGCGGGTACATCCCTGCGCCCTCTCTGACCAGAGGAGTAGACCGGCGGTGCCAGGGAGAGCACTGAGCGGTAAGCAAACGAAGCATACTGAACAAGCCACTTCCTCTCGGGGCCCCTGTTCGTACAGAAGGAGGTGGCTGGACCAAAGGACTTCAAACCCGCCCTCTCACGAACCCAAAATGCTAGGACTTGAAGGGGACAGAAGGTTGTCGGTGTGTGGAAATAAAGGGAGATGCAGAGGAAAGGTACACCGAAGAAGAGTTTGTGATCTGTGCTGGTCCACACAGTGGCCACCAGCCGTATGTGGCGAGTGAAGCAGGACTAGTATGTCTGGAGAACTGAGTTATAAATTTAAAAACATACTCAATTCAGATACACACTGCAGCGTGTTTGGAACAATCTGGATACGGGAATCTGCTTTTCTAACTTTAACTTTTATTGGAAAAATACAGATCAAGTATTTCCAATAATTTAGCACCCAAATTAAGAGATAAACTAACACTGGATTGTAAGACTTAATACTAGAAAAAGCAATGTAAAATTCCTCAGTAATAACTGTATACATTGAGTCGTGTTGAAATGGAGCTATTTTGGATATATTTAATAAAATACATTAAAATAAATTTAACTTCCTGAAAAGATCTTTCAATGTGGCTATTAGGAATTTGAAATTATATGTGAGGCTCACGCTACAGTGTTTGTCTATATAAAGAGCTTATACTAGCAAAAAGAGCCCAATTTGTCAGACATGATCTTCCCAAAGGCAGATACTTCTGCAAACGAGCGGGAGAAGACACTCAACAGTCAGGCATTATGCTTTCCGTTTGGAAAGGCGAAGCACAAAGAGGTAGTATGTTCCCAGGTGCCTGTGCTAAAAGAACCATTCATGCACTCGTGGACTCGCCCATTCACCTGTTGGTCACTGTGTTCAGCACCTGGGACACACAGTTGAATGGGACTGGTTCCTGTTCTCACGTAGTCGATGGGAGACAGAGAAGTCACCCAGCAATCCCGGCACGCGTACGGATGTTGTAGAAGCAGAGATGGGCATGTAAAATAGAGCACAAAGATCAGCTCTCATAAGACTACCATCTTGGCCAGGCAAGACGTCTCTCTTCGCCATTGACAGAGCGTACAATTTCACGATTTGGTCCCTCACGCTCTCGACACAGAGCCGACGGCCCGTGCACTGAGCAGGTCATGTGGGATTCCCTTTGCGGTCCAGGAACTGGTGATACCAATGCAGAGTAAGACCGAGGAGGCCTGAAACTCTGCAGCTTTCACTCTTGTGAGTATGGGACAGGAGGGTCAACAGGCAAGCAGATGCCTGAAGAAGAGAATTTCAGAGAGGAACAACACGTGTTGTGAAGAAAATAAAGTCGTGCGACCAAATTCCAAGTGACTAGGTGGGGAGCAACTGCGCATGCTCTGCTTCTTTCCATCTTAGACTCTCCAGGGAAAACAAATCACGATGGTGAAGAGACAACAGAGATGAGTCTTGCACTCTATTAGGGTAGTGATTCCCCAAAATAAGCTCTAAACTAAGACACCGACTGTGGTGGCTGACGGCAAACGTGATGCTTTCTCAAGGACTGTGTGCACTTCAGATATATTCACTACTAAAGATAAGCAACAGATATGCTCTCATATCGCTTATCCCCTACACCATCTGGATAATCATAGCTTCCATCACCTTTTATTAACTTATGATTCAATAACTATTCCAATAAGATTGAAGGCGTATGTAATCCACTCTGTAATAAATTTTCCCATGCTTCTTACAGAGATAAATTTCATTTCGTAGCCAAACATAACATTCTAGAAAAGGAAATTCTTTAGATATTGTTATTTAATGTTTATACATAATCATATTTGAAGTGGCCCAAAGGAAAGATAATGCAAGCAAGCAAAGCAAAACAGCTCCTACCCTAACTGTGCTACATAGAGTTGTAAGACCTTAGAGAAGTCCCTTATCCTTCCTCAGGATTCCCAACCCATAATAAAGGGAAAGGAATTCTAGGGGTGCCTGGGTGGCTCAGTGGGTTAAAGCCTCTGCCTTTGGATCAGGTCATGATCCCAGGGTCCTGGGATAGAGCCCCACATCGGGCTCTCTGCTCAGCAGGGAGCCTGCTTCCTCTTCTCTCTCTGCCTGCCTGTCTACTTGTGATCTCTGTCAAATAAATAAACAAATAAAATAACATCTAAAAAAAGGGGAAAGGAATTCTAAAGTCTCTCTCCCAGACTCTGTGATGACAAAATACAATTACAATAAGGACGCCATGATGGACTGATGTGTGCTTCTACCGTGAGTGTGTTCTGGTCGAGATGTCAGGAAAGTAAGTCTACTTTCAAAACATTTCTCTGAAGAGGAAACTAAAGGTCAAGGTATGAAAGAGATAGGATTTGAAAATTCAGGAATCTGCTGGCCTACCCCATGATCATTTGCTAACAGTCTCTATGAGGGATGGAGTGGCACACAAGAGGAAGCAAAGGTTCTTACTTCTGGAAAATTTTTCATTGACTCATGAGGCCATATACAATGGCCAAGGGTAGTATAGTAACAGCTAAGCACTATGCCAGATGTTGTAAAGGAAATCAGTCAACTATTTACACTACAACTCACGCCATCATTTATCATACTGTGGACCATATCAATCATGCAGAGATTTCTACCTGACAAAAAAGAAAAAAAAATACTTACTTTCTTGGATTTGGCACTGACTTACTGCCGTAGAAAGAGCTACATGCAAAGTCTATAGCCTTTTCCTCTTGTAAGATGAAAATAACAGCATCTGCTTCTTAACTAGTATTTTTCAATAGCTAGCGTTTATGAAAAAATATGATCATCACAGAAGACAAAAACAGTTACATGTAAACACAAGGCATTACACAGGGGCTCCAAGTGCATTTAGGATTTGTCCTCTTCCCACCTGTCCTACATCTTGGTAAGTCTTGGTAGGTTTTCCCTCTCATGTTGCTTCAGAAAGCCAATTATAAATTAGACTAATTAAACTTCCTGTTTAATTACAATGTTTCAAAACATTGTAGCTTTTTACCTGTCCTTTATTATATCATGTTAGGGTATCATCACAAGGGTTAGTAAAGTCTGAAAAAACAAACAAATAGATTCATAAATACAGAGAATGGCCACAGGGGAGAAGGAGGGGGATGGGTAAAATAGGTGAAGGGCATTAACAGGTACAAACTTCCAGTTATAAAATAAATAAATCATGGGGATAAAAAGTGTAGCATAGGGAATATAATCAATAATATGGTAATAATTCTGCTTGGTGACAGATGGTAACTAGACTTATGGGGGGAGTACTTTGCAACGGAGATACAGTTGACCCTTCAACAACATGGGGGTTGGGGTGCCAACCCCCTGCACGGTTGAAAAATCCACCTAGAACTTTTGGCTCCCTCCAAACTTAACTACTAACAGCCTAGTATTGATGAGAAGCCCTACCAATAACAGTAAAAGTGGATTAACACGTATTTGGTATAGGTATTACATACTGTATCTAACAATGAAGTAAGCTAGAGAAAAGACTGTGAAGAAACTCATAAGGAAGAAAAATACATCTACAGTACTGCATTGTCTTTATCAAAGTCTGTGAGTGGACCCACGCGGTTCAGACCGGTGTTGTGCAAGGGGCGACTGCGACAGCTGAATGACCATGTTGCACCCCTGAAGCTAACAGAATAACTGTCATGCTAACTGTACTTTAATTTTTTAAAAAGTGAAGCTTGGATATTCAAAATATTACGTTTAAGATCTAGGGTTGTATGTATGGAGAAAATAAGTTATGAGGCCTTTTTAAAAAAGATCAAAGTTGAAAACAATTTTCTTATCCTTTTCCAATTTCTCTTTTAAAAAAAAGGGCGGCAGGGTAGAGGATAGATCTTTTCAAATATGAGGAGGTGTGTGTTCAGGCAGATTTCCTCCTACTCGTTTTTTGTATTTTCCAAGGTAGGGGTCGGCAAACGTTTTCGTAAAAGGCCAGATAGTAAATATTTTGGGTTCTGCGGGCCAGATGGTCTCTGTTGTAGTTACTTGACTTTGCTATTGGAATGCAAAAGCAGCCAGAGACCACAGGTAAATACGGGAATGTGGCTAGGATCCAATAAAACCTGACTTATGGATACTGTAATTGGAATTTCACATAATTTTCACGTGTTGCCAAGGATTGCTCTTCTTTTGAATTGTTTTCAACCATTTAAACAGGTAAATACCATTCTTAGCTTATAGGTGGATCAAAAACAAGGTTGGATTTGACCCAAGGTCCTCAGTTTCCTGACCTCCCCCCTCTTCCAAGGCATCATGCTGCTCGTGACATACTGTTCTGAGGGTTTCTGAAAAAAGAGTGAATGGACACTACTCTTCAAACCTGATACACATAAATACACATATTTATGTGTATATACATGTACATACATATACGTGTGACCGTGTGTATATTTGCAAAAGTACTCATGGGAATCTACCCTTTGTATCTGAACATAGTTACTGTCATTTGAGTCACAGAAAGACATATTACTATTGGCTTTTCTAACCCATGTACAGACAAGTCAAATTTCTTTATTAATTCACTCACTGCCAATTATTTTTTGGTACCCCTCTTCCTGAAGTAGCATCGCCCTCCACATGTCTTTATGACACCCAAACTCAACAAGTGCTCAGTAGTATGAGAGAGAGAACAATTTTAAGTAGAACAACGGACCTCATATGTACTTCCATTTGAGGAGCACTTACCCTAGAGCGAGGCTTCAAAGAGACCCAAACCATGATATTCTCCCTGTAATGTGTAGGCCACATGGTTCACTATCTGCATTCTAGTTCCTCCCCAGGGTAGGGGCAGGGCAGAGGAAGTTTCATGTTTTATTTGTAATTTACTATTGTAGTCTATGTATTCCCTACCAACTGACTTCAATTCATTTGTAGAGCAGGAATAAACAAATATTTATGGAGTCTCTGCTTTATTTCTAATACTCTACGAAAACCTAACAGAAAATGCATAATTTTTTGTTTTTAATATCCAAATCACGATTACAGATGTACACGCTTCTTTTTGGCATCATTGCACTAAAGGAACTAAACTTGGACATTTGTCAATAGTTAATGAATGGTGTGATTTTCAAACAATTAGCTGGCAAACATGTGGACGCTGTGGATGATTAGCTTAGAGCTATGATCTCTGAGGACTTCTATCTGCTCTGAAAGAGAGTGGATTGTCCTTTAAGAAACTTATGATAGGTCTGTTCCTCTTCCAGCCCCAACCTCCTCCTTCCCCCCAACATACACACTCAACTGTTTCTCAGAGAAAGGGAAAGGCCAGATGGTTTTGGGGATTAGCACTGAGGAAAGGCCCAAGTTTCACCTCACGGTTGTTATTAAATTCTACTGCGGACTGGCAGGGATACAGAATTCAGGCCATCTGAGAGCTCTCGGGGAGTCTTGGTCTGTTTCCTAATGAGCAGGTGTTGAAACGGAAAAAGCTACCTATACAAGAGCACGGCAGGCACAGAGCCGCTCTGGGTCCCAACGTATGCAGAAGCTTCCCCAGAAATCCTCCCACCCCAGAAACCATGGACTTGACTCCGCACACCCAGATGTGTTTGGGGCCTGCCCACGGCATACGAGATACAACACCTCCGTAATGTTTTTTGAACTGTGGTCTATCCTGCAGAGGGGGTGAATTCACAACACTTGGCCTTACTTTAAAAATTCTCTCGAGCACATATTTAATGTAAATCTAATTTAATTTGGGTCCCACAAAATTTTAATACCCCCGGTAGACATGTTGGTGTATTACAGATGGCATGCTGCATTAACTATTTCCTAGATGGAAACTGGTCCCAATAGTCTAGTCAATGAAAATAAAATATATATCAAAATCTTCAATATAGAGGGGTTTTTTTGGTTTGGTTTGGTTTTGTAACCATGGTACTAAAATCTAGTAAAGTTTAGCCAATCAGCGCTAATAGGGAGATTTACTAAGTAGAAATACCAATTTACCTTGTCAGGTTGCTGAGCAGTTAGATTGGAAGGAAAAGCACAGAATTATGGCTAGCAGTTTAACACAGATCCAATACCTGTGTCTATTTTTAACTATGACTTTCCAGCCAACTGAATTTTTTTAAAGACCTGGGAAGCCATGAATACTGATTTATGAGAAAGGAATATGAATGCTGATTCTGCTTCCAACCAAAATGTTTTTGTTATATATTCTTCTATGTCTTTTTTTATGCCTACAAGTATTTACATGTAAGTAATCTTAACAAAAATACAATCCCACAAATAGCTTCATCATCTACTTTTAAATATATCAACTAACTATATATGATGAATATCCAAACAGGTCACTAAATACTCTTCTGTAACTTTCAAATGGTTTTATAGTATTTCTCATGATAAATCATCATATTTTAAAAAATCAACCCCATTCCATTAGACATTTAGATCACCTCCAATTTTTCCGTGAGAAAAACAATGCTATCAATGACTACTCTTTTCATTGGCTGAGTTCACACATACATAAGTAATGCAGGCTAAATTTCCAAAAAGGTAAAACAAATGTGACTTAACAGCAAGATGTAAATATATACTCAGAGACTGGTAGAATTAAACTGTACTTGCATTACCACATGCCCTACTCTATTTCCATTTTCTGTGTCCAAGAATCACTCTATTGACAGACAAGATGAGAAACCCAGAGAAATGTATTTCTGTGCTAAGATAAACTGCTTACCTTTCATACTACCCACAGTTTATCTTTAGCTGAGAAATATCTAAGACTTAACCTATTTTTAAGCCCCAAATCAATATATCCATGATAATTTTCACCACTGCCACACTTTGAATTCTTTAAGTATTATGGACCAAAAAATAGCTTGAAACGTCACTGGTTTGGGGTTGTGCTGATAACCAAAATATGTAATTATGTATAAAACAAAAACACATAAACAATCACAATCTTTCTATGTGTTAATGGGAGAAAAGACATTGCTTTAGATTAGACACCAAAAAACTTAACGTTCTGTAAATTTCAGAAGGATGCATGAAGATTGTTGTATCGCAATACTGATAAGACAACTACTCACATAAAATTTGCCCATAGTAGTATACCATAATATGTAATAAATGGTCAAAATGTTGCTAATTCTCCCCTGCCCAACATTCATTTGGAATTGAGGGTGAAGTCTATTTTTCAACCTTGTAAATCTGGGTTGTTCTTGTGACTTACTTTGGTCAGAAAAAATGTGGATAAAAAGCAATTCTGTCGTATCCCAAGACTAGTCCTCAAGAGAACTTGCACATTTCTATTCTGTCCAGGAACACTGCTGAGCCAGTATACAGGCCTGGCTTAGCCTGGTAGATGATGAGAGAGGTGTGGTGCATTAGCCACATTTCCCAGCCAACAGCCACCCAACCCCCAGAGGCAGAGGGCCTCTCTGTGAACCTGCCTGGACTCTAAGAACTTCCTAGATGATCCTAGCTTGAAAGGCCTACTCATAGATAAATAAATGGTTATTATTTTAATTTACTAATGTTGCGGTGACTTGTTACGTAGCACAAATAATTGATACCAAAAAAGTCAGAGAATACAATTTACAAATACTATGAATAATTACTAGGGACTAGATGTTCAAAGATAAGTGAATATTATGAATAACTTTGTGCCTATAAATTGAAAATTTAGATGAAGTGGACAAATTCCTCAAAAAAAATTGCAACTTACACAAAACTGACAAAAGATAAAAAGGGAAATCTTTAGTTATTTTTAAAGAAACTAAAATCATATAAAATCATACTACAATAGAAACTCCACACCCATATGGTTTCACTGATGAGTTTTATCGAATTTTTAGGAAAGAAGTATCAATATTATACCAACTCTAGAAAATCTGAACAGACCAATAACTAATAACAAAATTGAATCAGAAATTTAAAAACTCAACAAACAAAAGCCCTAGACCAAATGGATTCACAAGCAAATTCTACCAAATATTTAAAGAAGAGTTAATACCCACTCTTCTCAAACTATACCAAGAGATAGAAGAGGAAGGAAAGCTTTCGAGTACATTCTACAAGGCTGGCATTACCCTATGAAAACAAAGACACTACGAAAGAGAAAACTACAGGCCAATATCCTTCATGAACATAGACACAAAAATCCTCCACAAAATATAAACAAACTGCATTCAATAATACATTAAAAAGATCATTCACCATGATCAAGTGGGATTTATTACAGGGATGCAAGGATAGTGCAAAATTTACAAAGCAAAATGGTACACCACATCAACAGAGAATATTCATGGGGAAGACAGTCTCTTCAAAACATGGTACTGGGAAAACTGGATAACTACATGCAAAAGAATGAAACTGGACCACTTTCTTTTTTTTTTTTTAACTTGTAGGTTTATTATTATTATTATTAACATATAATGTATTATTTGTTTCAGGGGTACAGGTCTGTGATTCATCAGTCTTACACAATTCACAGGACTCACCATAGCACATACCCTCCCCAGTGTCCATCACCCAACCATCCCATCCCTCCCAGCCCCCTCTGCACTCCAGCAATCCTCAGTTTGTTTCCTGAGATTAAGAGTCTTTTATGGTTTGTCTCCCGCTCTGGTTTCATCTTATTTCATTTTTCCCTCCCTTCCCATATGATCCTCTGTCTTGTTTCTCAAATTCCTCATGTTAGTGAGATCATATGGTAACTTGTAGAGTTTTTTTTTTCAATTTTTTTTATTAACATATAATGTATTATTTGTCCCAGGGGTACAGGTCTGTGAGAAACTGGACCACTTTCTTACACCACACACAAAAATAAACTCAAGATGGATTAGAGACCTGAAACAATAAAACTCCTAGAAATGAACCTAGGCAGTAATCTCTTTGACACTGGCTTTAGCAACATTCTTCTAGATAGGTATCCTCAGTCAAGGGAAACAAAAGCAAAAAATAAATCATTGGGACTAGCCCAAAATAAAAAGCTTTTTCATAGCAAATAAAACCATCACTAAAATGAAAAGGTAACCTAGTGAATGGAAGATGATATTCACAAATAATATGTCTAATATGGAGTTAATACCCAAAATATATAAAGAACTTACATAGCTCAACACCAAAAAAAGTCCAAATAATCCAATTAAAAAAACAGGAAAAGGACCTGTATAGACACTTTTCCAAATAAGACATCCAGATAGTCAACAAACACATGAAAAGATGTTCAACATCACCCACAATCAGGGAAATGCACTTCAAAAATACTATGACATATCACCCTACATGTGTCAGGATGGCTAGAATCAAAAAGACAAGAAATAACAAGTGCTGGAAAGTGCTGGAGAAAAAGGAACACTCGCACACTGTTGGTAGGAATCTAAGCTGGTGCAGCCACTGTGGAAAACAGAACTACCATAAAATCCAATAATCCCACTACTTGGTATTTACTCAAATAATAGAAAAACACTAATTCAAAAAAATTACTATGATTACTGCAGTATTATTTACAAGAGCCAAGATATGGAAGCAATTCAAATGTCCATCAATAGATGAATGAATAAAGAAGATGTAAAATATACACACATACACACACCTACCCCTAGGGCATTATGCTAAATGAAAAAAGTCAGAGAAAGACAAATACTATATGGCTTCGCTTATATGTGGAATCTAATCAACAAATCAAGTGAGTAAAGAAATAAAAAAGCAGAAACAGACCCATAAAAACAGGGAACTGACAACGGCCAGAGGGGAAAGGAGTCAGGGGATGGGCGAAATGGGTGAAGGGGAGTTGGAGATACAGGCTTTCGGTTATGGGATGAATAAGTCATGGGAATAAAAGGTAAAGCACAGGTTATATAGTCAACGGTATTGTAATAGTGTTGTATGGTAACAGGTGGGAGCTACATTTGTGAACACAGAATAATGTACAGACTTGTTCAAACATTGTTATACTCCTGAAACTAATGTAACACTGTGCGTCAACTATATTTCAATAAATATACATACATATCACACCAAGTGTTTCGGAAAATAGAGGAGGTAGAGACACTCTGACTCATTTTATGAGGCCAGCATAATCTTAATAACAAAGTCTAACTGAAATTAACAACAAGAAATACACAAAATGATCGCTCTCACCAAGATATATGCAAAAATGATTTAGAAGATATTAGCCAGATCAAATTTAGCCATAGAATGAGTTTACTGCAAGAATGCAAACCTTTACAAAAGCCAATGAAGACAATGCATCACAATAGCCAATAAGGAAAAAAAAATCAGATGACTATTTCAACAAATATAGACAATTCATTTTATAAAATTAAACCCCCTTATGATATTTTTTAAAAATTCATGAAGTTAGGAATTAGAAGAAAATTGTCCCAATCTGATTTAAAAAAAAAAAAGTCTATGAAAGACTTACAAAAGCTATTATATATAATGGTAAAATACTGAATGCTTTCCTACTAAGAATAAGAACAAAGTAAGCATGTTCACTCTCACCACTTCTATTCAACATCATACCGGAGATCTTAGCCAATGTAAATAGTCAGAGAAAAGAAATCAAGTCATCAAGATTGGAATGGAAGCATAAAATGGACTCTTCAAAGATGACATGATTGTTTCCATAGAAAGATCCTTGTACAGATCTTTTTTTTTTTTTTTTTTTTTTGTACAGCTAGAAAGATCTAGCTGTACAAAACAGCTAGAACTAATAAGTGACTTGAGCTTGGTTTCAGGATAAAAGATCTATAAACAAAAATCAACTGTATTTTATATGCTGGCTGCAAACAATTGGAAAATAAAATTCAAGAAAAAAAAAGAAAGAAAAAAGAAGAATCCTACCTTTGAAAGCACCAAAAATCACCAAATACTTCAGAATAATTTTTTAAAGATTACTCTACACTCAACATGGGGCATGAACGCACAACCCCAAGGTCCAGAGTCACATGCTTCACCGACTGAGCCAACCAGGAGCCCATACTTAGGAATAAATTTAATGAAAGACATGCAAGACCTCCATATTTAAACTATATTGAAATCATTGCTGAGAGAAATTAAAGAAGATCTAGATAAATGTAGACATATACCACATTCATGCGTTAGAAGTCCCAACATTGTTCAAATACCTATTTTCCTCAGATCTATAGGTTCAATGAATTTCCAGTTACAACTTCACCAGTTTTTAATAGCCAAGCTTACTCAAAAATTCATAATAGAATAGAAAGGACCTAAAATATCCAAAGCCATCTTGAAAAATAAAAACAAAGTTGGAAGACTTACCCTACCACCTTAATGTAAGATTTACTATAAAACCACAATAATTAATAGAGTAGTACTGGTGCTAAGGTAGACAGAGAGATCAATGGAACAGAAATAAACCTACATTCACATCTTTGACTTATTTATAATAAAGGTACAAAGCAATTCAATTGAGAGAAGTCTTTTGAACAATCTGCAAACTGCATACCCATATGGATAATAATGAACCTCTATTCCACTTTACCCTATATGCTAGAAATAACTTAACTTTACCAGATACTTATAAATGGCCAACACATACAAGGCTGCTTGTCATTATTAGTTATCAGCGCAATACAAATTAAATCCACCATGAGATACCAATACCATCCAGCTGGAAAGGGTAAAGTTAAAAAGACAGACGCAAACCAAATGCTTGCAAGAATGTGAAACCACCAGAACTCTAATAACCTATTGGGGGATGGAAGAGAGGGGGTGAAATGTACAACTACTTCGGCAGTTTTTTGTAAGACCACACTATGACTCAACAATTTCAGTCCCAGAAGTTTACACAAGAGATAAGAAGGCATATGTTCATAAAAGACTTGTATAATAACGTTCACAGATTTAGTCATAACAACTCAAAACCAGGGACAGCCTAGGTGTGGATCAACAGATGAATGAATAAACAAACTGATGCATTCATACAATTCATGTTACTCAGCAACAAAAAGCAACCAACCGCTGTTATATAAAACAACACACGGAATCTCAAACCCATTACACTGAGGGAGAAATGCCTGTTGGGAGTGGGGTGAGATGGGAAATGACTGAGAAGGGGCATGAGGGAGTTTTCTGGGGTGATCATAATGTCTTATATCTCAACCAGGGTCCCTAGTAAAATCATCAAAGGGTACACTCAAGTTTATACATTCCACGGTATGTACATTTTACCTAAAAAAAATAAAAATAAACACGTATTGATTGCCAGGTAATTAAACTGGTGTGCACACCTTACTTTGAAACACATAAAAAATAAGATGGATTAATGGGTGGAGAGAGATTGGTAGAGAGATACACAGGTAATAAAACATAGAAAAATGTTAATTGTGGGCTCTAGGCGGTAGGAATATGCTGATTGTACAGTTCTTTCAGCTTTTTTATACATTTGAGAATTCTCTTCATAGCATGTTGGGGAAAAAAACTAAAACAGATACCACAAGGTAGAGAGATCACTATACAATTTCTACACAATTTTCATATATAAGAGATTACTTTCTTACAACTCTGCAAATACATATGAGGCCAGCATCAACTGTGTTTTACAACTTAAGATGCTGTCTCATAAGGGACCTTGCCCAAAGTGTCAGGGTAGTCAACAGTAAACTAGTAGATATTTTCATAAAGGGCCAGACAGCAAGTATCTTAGGCCATACAGTCAATGCCACAACTAGTGCACCCTGCTTTTTGTAGTGTGAAAGCGATCAGAGGCGATTTGTTAATAAATGGGCATGGCTATGTCCCAATAAAACTTTATTTACAAAAACAGGCAGGAGCCCCAGGTTTGGCTGGGAGTTATAGTTAGCTGATCCCTAGATGATAATCCAAGTTTTTTCATTATAGAAAAGGATTTGATTTTAGAGTCAGATTGACCTTGTTTCATATATCCCAGGGTTATAATGACACTTCAGTTAGGTAACTCTTATAAAGTAACTAGCATAGAACCTGTTTTAAAGCAGGTATTTAACATGTTTTTTCATTACCTTGTCTTTTTCTCATTTGTTATTTTTGCCACCATACTTCATGTCCTGGATGAATTACAGCAAGAAAAACAAGCTGCTTAATGTTCGACCAAATTAATAAACCATAGTAGACTTTTTGTTCAGTAAATCTCTAAATGGTTGCGCTGTCAGTGAAAATGCATGATTGTTCCTGCATTTTCTATGTTAATTTTCAGATAGAAATTCAATGAGACCCTCCAGATTTTCTAACCCGTTATATCAGATGGAGGTCTCAGTCACTCTCCCCCATTCCACACTTGAGTAAACAAATAAGTTAAACTGCTTTCTCTCGGGCTACTTCTCTAACCTGCATGACTTCATTTGCTCCCTGGTGCTAAGCTGTGTGTCCCTCCTATAAAAAATCCCACTGAAAACAGAACTTCTTAAGCGTGTGGTGCCTCCCTCTTATCTTTTGGCTTCTCTTCAAACACCTTGAAGCAACTGAGGCAGCAAAATGCTAATTCAAATTTATTCCCTTCTATAGAACTGTGAGGATGTAAGTTACCCAGCCATCTCTTACTCAGTATGTCAGTGGGCAAAGTTGCAAGGGTATAGCCAAACATTAGGTTACAATGTTTCCTCCACTTTCACTAATGGCTGCCTAAATAATACCACAGTAGAGACCCATTAAATGAGCCTTTATTATGTGCCAGACAGTCTGTTAACTGTTCTATTCCTCCATGCACAAATTCATTAGTATGTATGAAATATTCACCATGGGGCAGGATAACATAAATTATCTAATGAATCTATACCAAAGTCATGTGAGGTAGGTGTCATAATTCCTGTTTTCCAAACTGAGTAAATTAAGGTTGAAGAGTAATTGGTTTCCCAATGCCCCTTGGCTGGGGAGTGGCCCAGCTGCCATCTAGCCGGGAACTCGCCCTCTGGAGTCATAACAGGTATCGGGAGGGCATATCTGAAGTCACCTGGTTTGTGTGTTTCTGTGTTGCTTTGCCCTTTTCCAGCATAGTCGTCCTGTCTCTGTAAAGACCGGGTCCAGGAGGCGCCCTCCCTATGACTGCCCCCCATTCCTCCCACGCTGCTCTTCGAGCCGTGGAAGACCAATACTTTCTGTTGCCTCTAACCCGCAGCCCCCACCACCATCTGTGCAGTCAACTCATTTCCCAGCACACCCCCTGCAGGATGGTTTTTTGGGTTTTTTTTTTTTTTTTTTTTTTTTTTTTTGGTTTTTGTTTTTCACTTTATTCCCAGCTTCTCTAGAATTCATCTGCGGAAGGCAAGAGACTCGGGGACTCCCCCTCTTATGAAACACTCCCGCTGCGTGCTACTTCGCCATGACACTTGAGCAAGCAGCTGTGCGGCTCGGATGAGGCAGGGCTCTGCAGGAGCGGCGCCGAAGGAACGAAGGCATCAGCCTATGAGCTCCTTCCGAGAACGAAGCGCAGTCTGGTGCGCCCTCTCCGCCCCGTGCGCCCAGTGCGCAAGCAGAACGCGCCAGGCGCCGGGGCGGACCGTGGTGCAGTGCTCCTGCAGCCCGCGCGGCTTCTCTTGCTTTCTTCCCTTCTGCCCCCCAGCCAGGCTTTGGCACTAACTGGGGTGCTTCTGGGCAGACTCCACCTTCTCAGATGTGCTTCTGAGATCAGCTAATAACACTGGGTACATTAACTAATTAGCGACAATGACGAGTTCAGAAAACAAATAGGCACGGAGCAATGCTATTATTACGTGGCTTCTGCCCGACACTGCTGTCCTCATTAAGCAGGCAGCGATGTCAATATATCTACGAAGGAAGGCAAAGTAAAATCCTACTGCAAGTTGCCAGCTGGGCTCAAATCCCTTTTTCCTGAAACGAGACATGGCTGCAGCTGCGGGGAGCACTGCAGCTGATGTCTCCCCGCCCCCACCCGCCAGTTTCTGAGTTTGATGTTTTTTTTTAAGGCTCTCTTCCCTCTTGTAGCCATGTAGCCTCATTTTGCATTGCCTGAGAGTTAAGTTGATGAAACTTCCCAAATAGCAACTTCTCCCGTTCTAGAAAGACCAAGAGAAAAACCACAGTATGATTTTAACCTCTCTCATCAATTGGATGCACGGTTCTTTTTTGAAAGGAACCCGGAGCAAACATCCCTCATATATCACACTGCAGGTAATACTGGCCAGCTGGGGTGCTACTTGCTAAAATCAACAACTGAGTTCTCTCCTGCTTAAGTAAAAGATGAACACAGAATGGCCTTGGCTGCTTTACTCGCTATTGGTCCTCTCCCTCTTCCCCCCTCTCCCTCCCACTCTCTCCCTCTATCTGACTCTTCCCTTGGATGTCTTAATAACGTCCGAAAGTCAACACATGATGTGCCCGCTCTCCCTCACCGGTCTACCACTGTTTCTTAGCTATGGGAAGGGCACCAGCACCCACAAGACAGAAGCTTCTCTCACCAGCCTTTCGTCATGGGCCATGTGCTCTGACCCCCACCTTGCTGTCGCCCTTCCCTCCACCCTTCGGCTGGATGATGCCTCCTCATCCTTCAGGAGTCAGGATATGGGAAGATACCCTAAAGTTCCATATCCTAAAGTTCCTGATATCCACTGCTGGTTTCAGAGCATCACACACCTCCCTTCAAAGGACTAAGTCTGACGTCCTTACACCAGGTTGTAAATTCCACAGAAGGGGCAATGTGTGTGTGTGTTGTGTGTGTGTGTTTGTTTGTGTGTGTTTTCACAACTGTATTCCACAGAGCTTAGAGTGCTTGACACTTAATAGAAGGCTCTCACTAAATATTTGTTGGAAGGAAGGCAGGGAAGGAGAACAAAAAGGGAAAAACAAAAAACTTTTTTGCTTAGCGAAATAAGTTAATCGGAGAAAGACAACTATCATATGATCTCCCTGATATGAGGAAGTGGAGATGCAATGTGGGGGGTTTGGGAGGTAGAAAAAGAATAAATGAAACAAGATGGGATCGGGAGGGAGACAAACCGTAAGAGACTCTTAATCTCACAAAACAAACTGAGGGTTGCTGGGGGGAAGGGGGTCGGGAGAGGGGGGTGGGGTTATGGACATTGGGGAGGGTATGTGCTATGGCGAGTGCTGTGAAGTGTGAAAACCTGGCGATTCACAGACCTGTACCCCTGGGGCTAATAATCCATTATATGTTTATAAAAAAATTAAAAAATTATAAAAAAATAAAATCTTTAAAAAAATTTTTTTTGAATATCAGACTTTGGTTGGTGCGGCAGACACAGCCCAATGATTCTCCACACAATGTCCATTCTCCTGTCGGCTGCACACCTTGACTTCATTTCCCAGCCTCCATGCAGCTAGGTGAAGCAATGTCACTGGAGTTGGAAAGGGACACAACCGATGTGACATATGGCAGCTCAAAGCCTGGCCCTTAGAAACTTCCACACAACCTCTGTCCCTCTCCCTCCATCCCTCTCTTCTAATAGCCATTAGACCAGTTACGAAGGCACTGTCCAGTTACCAAGGATCCACTAAAGGACTCCAAGGGCCTGGGAGAGATGGAGCTCCAAACCGGAAAGGGCCTAACTCCAAGTAACTGTACAGCCCCTCCCCCAGGCCACACTGGACTGTGATGCGAACCAGAAGTAAACCTTTCCTGGGTCAAATTCAGGAGTTGTTTTAGCCAGTAGACTACACCCACTTGCAGAGTTCAGCAGAGACAAGATAAAGCAGTTATCACCCTCTGTGAATTTTCTTTTTTTTTTTTTAAGATTTTATTTATTTATTTGACAGAGAGAAATCGTAAGAGAGGCAGGCAGAGAGAGAGGAAGGGAAGCAGGCTCTCCACTGAGCAGAGAGCCCGATGTGGAACTCGATCCCAGGACCCTGAGACCATGACCTGAGCCGAAGGCAGCGGCTTAACCCACTGAGCCACCCAGGCGCCCCCCTCTGTGAATTTTCTTACACAGACTATTTTGTTTCTCTAACCTAGAAAAGAGAGACCGTTACACTGTGTTTACGGTTCAAAGTAAAACAGGCTTCGATCTGAAAAATACAGCTGGTGAGCCACAACTGTACCTTCCAGTCGAGGCATCCTAAACAGAAAAATGCTAAGAGAAAATGTGCTGGAGAAAGTCGTTGGGCTATTAAGGGTGCATTCTGCTTTCTCACTGGTTCTTGGGGTGGGGGGACAAGAAGAAGAACTATCAGCACAAAAGCAGCCCTTCTAATAGAGCAGTCTTGGGGAGAAAGGGTCAGTTTGGAAGTGGTCTGCCTGGAGCAGTCAGAAATGGTGGGCATGGGGACCCCGGAAGACAGCCAGACCCCGTTTGGGGGAGGGGCACCTGCGTGCCCACCTTTCCAACCTTGGTTCCAACCTTTCCAACCTTGGTTAATTCTCAACGCAAATGAATTCAGAAGTGGAAGCAGCTAAGAGAATAGCTCTAACAGGTCTTGTCAGGAGAAAAAAAAAATTGTTTTTAACTATAAGAGGTGATGGAGGTTAACAACTTGTGGCAAACATTTCATAATATATTCATAGGTCAAATCATGTTGTATGCCTTACATATAATACAAAATTATATGTCAGTTATAGTTCAGTAAAACTGAAGGAAAAAAAAAGAGAGAGAGAGAGAGATGTCATGGAGTACTAGAGACAAGCCCAAACTCCAGATCCAGACTGCATGGGCTTGATTCCGGCGACCACTTGCTAGAAGAATGGCCTCATACAAGTGACCTGGGCACCTCTCTGTGTCTCAGTTTCCACAGTTCTAAAATGTAGAAATGAGGACAAAGAAGAAACCACTCGTGAGGTTCTTATGGAGATGAGTTAATATTCGTGGAAGGTTTTTTTTTCAGTAAGTACTATATAAGTTACTGATTAAAAAAAAAAAGACTATGAGAGCAAGGGCAATTAATCTCAGCTGTGTACTGTCCACTTTTAATGGGTCCTACAACTTTATTAAAGAGAAACTATTTTGAATCTCTAAAAGGCTTCTAAACACCAGAGAAGACCCACGAGAGAAAAAAGCCTGAAAAATGACGCCGGTGAGAAAGCACGTGAGAAGGGCGACTCCTCTTGGCTGCTAGTCAGGAAGCCTTTGGAGAAGTTATTGCAGCCACCAGGTCGATGAACTGTGCAAGTGTGAAAGGTCTCACTGGGCATTACTACCCAACTACAGGCGAGGTTAAGCCAGAGCAGCATGGGCACCGTCCACGCCTCTCACTGTGGTGTCCTCATGGCTAACGACGGCACGCAGCACAGAGGGAATGTGCCACAAACATGCACTTGATTGACTTTACCTTTCTAATGACTACCAAGACTTTCTATTTAGGATTCTGATTTCTTTTAATGTGCACGTTATTATTTCTCTGTAAGGTCACTTGAGGACAGATTCCATACTTCATTTATCTTTTATTCCCACCCAACACAGTATCTTGTACCTAACAGAAACACAATAAAAAATGGAAAGAATTAATGAATCAATAAAAGGATGGATCATCCACTAAGTGTCCTCATTAATCATCTTTCTCCTCAGTTTGTAGAAGAGTAAAATCTGAGTTTACAAAACTGAAATGTGACGCACAAAATAATGACCACCTTCCGATGGTACTAATCTTAAACCCTTTTGTAAGAGGGGGTAGAGCAATTTTAGCCACTTCTTTCTCACTAAAATTTTATGACCTTGAATGAAAGCTTTGTTTTGGTCCATTTAGTAGAAAGTATACTGAGTTCATGAAAGACGTCTATTTCCTCTTGTGATGCTGTGCAACGTGGCACACAAGTGAAGAACTCGTGGCTGCCATGTTGCTTTATGTCAGTACCTGTTACACTTCTGTGCCGAGTGCCTGAGGTAAAGCTCTACAGAACAAGTTTTGAAAAGATACAGATAAAAATCTTTATTACTCTGACAAATTTCTAATCTAGTTCTCACCATAGTCATGAAGTAATATCTCTTCTCTATGGAGACAATATAAAAATCTGTAAGACCCATCACTTGAATTCCAAAACAGTATCATTTACCATGAACTATCCCATTAACTTAAGGGAAATCTAGAAGGTTCTGCAAATGAAATAAGCATATAATCCTGCAAAAGTATAAAAGCAAAACAAGAGCGATAGAAATCTCTTATTTGGAATGATGCAAGAGTATTTTAGGGATATTTAATAAATAAACTAAAATATACTCTCAGGTGCTATGTAATTCATAATAAAATTGAGCACAAAAGGATAATAAGCATTATTATCTTGCCCCAATTTTGAAAACATTTGCAATTTGAAAAAGATGGTTTCCATTATTCCTACAGCACAAGAAAAAAAAAATGGCATTTTAGCTCAACAACATTTACGTTCATCATGTAAAAACATGCCTACAAGAGACCTGTTCTGCTAAAGACAGTCAGTCGGTTCTCAGCAAATCCCCACATCTAACCCCTGCTGGCAGGGAGGCACTGTCCTGGAGCCCTGAGTTCAGCTGTGGAATGCACTCCTCATTGGCAGGCGGTGTAGACTCCAGCACATAACGGGAATATACAACTCCTGAGTGTTTCTCAGAAGCATACAAGGTTATTTATATAATCATCGATCTTCGGTGCAATTCAACAAACACAAGACATACTCGCCAATTACTACAGTAAAAGATCTCATAAGTAATTACAAATAGAAAAGGTGGTGCACACAAGGAGCCATACGATTTCTGGGGGAGATGACCTTTTGAGATCAAGGAAGGAAGCCACTGTGAAGGAATGGGTTTGGGAAGGCCGGTAGCGTTGAAATGAATCTGCTTTTTCTTCTATACAGGATGGACCGCAAGAGAAAGGTCAAGGGTGTAATGCTGCCAAAATCATATGCGTGTTTCACAGGATGTTAAAATGAGACTGCTTCAATCTCCCTTTTGGCTGAGGGCCTAAAAAGCCGGGGGCAAGCGTGTCCACCTTGCAGAGCGAGGTATCAGATGCCGCAGCAGCATTTGCAAAAGCGCTGTCTGGGAGCCAGTTCTGTGACCTCGGTTTACTGCTCACCTCAGAGCATGAGAGCTTAGAGGAGCTGACAGGAGACAGCTGCAGCCTAGACAGGAATCACCCCAGACGTCAGTGTGCTCCGAGTACCCCCGCCGCCCCCACCCATGACTTCGAGAGCAGAGTCAAGGAATTTCCTCAGAGGTCTGGGGTTCCAGAAGCAGCGTGCATCTCCACGCAAGTGACAGGAGGTGGCAGGCAGGGGAAAGAGGGAACCGAACAGCGTGGCAGCTGCCTACAATTCCCCAGGGCACCTGCAGCAGATCCGAAGTGCCCAGGTGTTGCTCGTGATCGGCTGTGAGCCCCAGGAGTGAAAACAGTCTGTCTGCAGCTACCCAACAGCCAATCCAAGAGAGCCTCCAAAATTCCCAGAGGCTGGGGGAATCAAAAAAATGGGAAGCCAGGCTGTGTCAGGGGAAGTATAGCTGAGTGTTTTCAGAAGGGACCCCTAAAAACTGCAAACGGACGCAGCAGCTTTAACCATGTGCAAAGCACGAGGAGAACTTGTCAATTCCTTAGCAGCCAGAGGGGACCATCTCCAGATGACATCAGCTATCAGTCCGGCCTCTGCTCCCTCTACCTGCTGTAACTGCAGAGGGACAGGAGGCTGGATTAGCTAGTGGGGGAGGAAGGCTAAATCCCCAGTGAGAAAGTGGGACCCAAATTCTACACTTCTGTCACCGGCCACAAGCTTCCAGTTGGGCTCAAGCTGGAAGGAGAGGAAAGGCTTGAACCTTCTATGAAGTTCCAAGTTGTTGCTGTTTTTATTATTATTATACTTGAACGAACCTGTTAATTTACTAAATGAGAATCTTGTGACAGAGTGACCAGAAGCTTTTTGTTACTGTGAGAGTGACCAAAACAAGTTGTGGGGTGAGCCCTAATACTTTGCCTGGGCAGCAAAGAAAACTGAACCTCAGCAAGATTACCATGGGCAACAGGGGCACTGACTACAGCTGTTTCTGATGCTGAAATCCTGCTCATGCAAATACTAGGCACGTAGATTACATGGGCTACTGTAACAGTAATTTACATTTAGGTTTCTACTATGATGGAAAATACGTAGAAATGAACTACTATCACATGCAATTACATACGGATGAATTTTAAAACATTATGTTGAGCAAAAGAAGCCAGACCCACATATATCTCGGAATATAGTAGAAACCACTGAATTGTATATTTTCAGTATGCATGTTGTGTGGTATGTGAATTATAGGTCAATAAAACTGTTTTTTAAAAGCCAGACATAAAAGAAGGCAAGCAACTAGATTGATTTATATGACGTTCTAAATAAGAAAATTCGGCATCAGTGGCACTTGCTGAGTGGAGCTGGGAGGGGGTGCACTGGAAAGAGGAACTAGGGAAGTCTGGGGGTGATGGAAGTCTCACATCTGAGCTGTGCAGTACAGTACCGTCTCTCTACGTGGCCATTTAACCATACACTAAAATTTTTAAAATTTACAAAACTAGAGGTTCATTTTCTCAGCCACACCACCCACATTTCAAATGTTCAACAGCAGCATGTGGCGACTTTACTGGACAGTACAGAATAGAAGGTCTCCATGCTGACCTTATTACCTAACTTTTTCTTTTTTTTTTTCTTTTTTAGTTTTTTTTTATTTATTTGAGAGAGAGAAAGCACAAGCAGGGGGTAGGGGCAGAGAGAGGGGAGATGCAGGCTCTCTGCTGAGCATGGAGCCCGATGCGGAGCTCGATCCCAGGACCTCAGGATCATAACCTGAGCCGAAGGCAGATGCTTAACCGACTGAGCCACCCAGGAGCCCCTAGAACCCTTTTCCTTGTTGTCAAAAGCCTTATCAGGCAGTAAAGTTCTATATCCATATCTTGATTTCACCAGTGGTTTATATGTACGCACACACACGCACATGTGCTAAAATACCCAAATAAAATGGACTTGAAAATAGTTTTTGAGGGGCGCCTGGGTGGCTCAGTGGATTAAGCCGCTGCCTTCGGCTCAGGTCATGATCTCAGGGTCCTGGGACTGAGCCCCGCATCGGGCTCTCTGCTCCGTGGGGAGCCTGCTTTCTCCTCTCTCTCTGCCTGCCTCTCTGCCTACTTGTGATCTCTCTCTGTCAAATAAATAAATAAAATCTTTAAAAAAAAATAGTTTTTGAGACAAAACAGCCCTGACAATAGACTGCTGTCTGAGGTTCAGAGAAGTATAAAGGGAAGTGGATGGTGGTAGAGAGGACATTTGAGAAAAGCAGGAAGACTGGGCAGGTCTCTAGAGGAGGCAGGAAGATCTGATGGAGGACATTTTTGTAGTGTACAGCCGAATGAAAAGAACTGCATTAACTGGACAGAGATGAGTGGGCAAGAAAAAGCTTGAGATCTGAAAGAGACCTCTAGAGAACAAGGACATCCAGGGGGAATGAAGGTCCTGGAAAAGAGGTATTTGACATAAAGGTTCTGGGAGGTATCTGAGACCAAAATGTGGCCAGGATTCAGGTGATTTGAGGAAAAGCAACTTCACTGGGGCCAGCAGAGAAAAACCAAATGCCCAAGGGTTAGGGAAAAAGTCATAAATCCGGCCAAGATCTGAAAACCTGGTATAAAAACAGGTGTAGAAGAGCTGACATGCTTGTCCATCTGGTTTCATGGTGCAGGCCTGTGTCCTGGGAACACGGGAATTCTGTGCAAAGTCGGGGTTTCATGGAATGGTTTTTGAACTTAAAAACAGATGTCTGAGCATGCACTGTTTCGAGGAGGGGGCAGCCGAACAATGGATCCAGAAAGATTTCAGTGAAAGATTGATGTGTCACGTACAAAATGGTCAGCATCCTGCAGAAAGAGTGGAGGGAAACCTGTGTGAGCTTCTGCGGTTTTCATGGAAGGCTTACTGGTACCAGAGGGGAACAAAATGACAGGTGGATGAGGCCACAAGGACCAACAGAGGTAAATTAGACCCTACACCCTAAAGAGAATTTTGAGGAAGGAACATTAAGAAAATGAGAACCACTGTCTTTTTCTTAGACCATTCTTTTCTACCTGGTAAATAGGTATGTATGTGTGTGTGATCAAGGTCATTATATATATACACACACACATATATATACATATATATACACACACACATATATATATACACATACATATATACACACACACATATATATATATGTATGTGTGTATATATATGTGTGTGTATATATATGGGTATATATAATGACCTTAATCACACACACATATATATATGTGTGTGTATGTGTATGTATATATATATATATATATGAACAAGATAATCATCTGAAGGAAAATTAATACATCTATTAATTACCATGGAAAGGTCTTTTAACAACTGCATGCCCTTCTTCCACATACACAAGTCTACTGTCCTGAAGTGAAAGGACCGATGTAGCTGTTGCCTGCTATTTGGGATGTCCACATCTAATCAGCAAGCAAGGACTGGTGATTTTGATCTCTGGAACCTTTGGTTTGGTCTGTTTCTTCTCCTTCAATTATCATAACCCTGGTTCTGACTCATGATGTCCAAGGTGGACTACTGCAGTAGTCTCCATGCTGACCTTCTTACCACCAATGCCGTCCTCCTGAAATGCTCCTTCCAGGTCATGCCAGCATGGTGTGTCTGAAGCCCGACTCTAACCAGGCTTAGCATTCTCTCCACTCTCTCTCTCGCTAGACCCTCAGTGTGTACACACCATGCTCACTCATGCCTCGTACTGTCCACTGCTGCCACTGCGAGCCCAGGAATCGCTCCTTGTGGAAGCTTTCCCTGGACTGCGGGGCTTTGCCCTTAGAGCTGCACTTAGCACAACAGTAACACTTTCTGTTCAGGACTGCTCTCAATGCCTTCAGGAGAAGAGGTATTTTATTCAGTTGTGATACCTTGTACCTAAACTGGGGATGATCTAAATAAATATGAAAATCTTCTCAGTGATCAAAAACCTCCCAAAAAACAAGAGTCCAGGGTCTGATGGATTCCCTGCAGAATTCTACCAAACATTCAAAGAGAAATAATACTTATTCTCCTAAAGCTGTTTCAAAAAGTAGAAATAGAAGGAACTTCCAGACTCTATAGGGCCAGCATTACCTTGATCCTAAAACCAGGTAAAGGCCCCATCAAAAAGGAGAATTTCAGATCAATATCCCTGATGAATATGGATGCCAAAATTCTCAACAAGATCCTGGGTAATAGAATCCAACACTACATTAAAAGGATTATCCATCACGACCAAGTGGGATTTATCTCTGAGATGCAAGTGTGGTTTAACATTCACAAATCAATCAATGTGCTAGAACACATCAATAACAGAAGAGAGAAGAACCACATGGTCCTCTCAATTGATGCAGAAAAAGCATTTGACAAAATACAGCATCTTTTCCTGATTAAAACCCTTCAGAGTATAGGGATATAGGGAACATTCTTCAACTTCATAAAATCCATCTATGAAAAACCCACAGTGAATAACATTCTCAATGGGGAAAAGCTGAGAGCCTTCCTGTTGAGATCAGGAACATAACAAGGATGCCCACTCTCATCATTATTGTTTAAGATAGTACTAGAAATCCTAGCAACAGCAATCAGACAACAAAAAGAAATAAAAAGTATTCAAATTGGCAAAGAAGAAGTCAAACTCTCTCTCATTGCAGATGACATGATACTCTATGTGGAAAACCCAAAAGTATCCACCCCCAAATTACTAGAACTCATATAGCAATTCAGTAATGTGGCAGGACACAAAAGCTATGCACAGAAATCAGTTGCTTTCTTATACACTAGCAGTGAAACTGTAGGAAGAGAAATTAGAGAATTGATTCCATTTACAATAGCACCAAAACCCATCAGATACTTTGGAATAAACCTAACCAAAGAGGTAAAGGATCTGTACTCGAGGAACTACAAACCACTTACGAAAGAAATTGAAGGAGACACAAAAAGATGGAAAAACATTCCATACTCATGGATCAGAAGAATAAACATCATTAAAATGGCTATGCTGCCCAGAGAAATCTATACTTTCAAAACCACCCCAACCAAAATACTAATGGCATTTTTCAAAATGCTGGAATAAGGAATCCTAAAATTTGTATGGAACCAAAAAAGACCCCAAATCACCAAGGAAATGTTGAAAAAGAAAAACAAAGCTGGGGGCATCACGTTGTCTGATTTTAAGATATATTACCAAGATGTGATTACTAAGACAGCATGGTACTGGCTCAAAAATAGACACATAGATCAGTGGAACAGAATAGAGAGCCCATATATGGACCCTCAACTCTATGGTCAGCTAATCTTTGACAAAGCAGAAAAAAATATATAATATTATACAAAAATATACAAAGAGAAAGACAGTCTCTTGAATAAATGGTGTTGGGAAAACTAGAAAGCTATATACAGAAGAATGAAACTGGACCATTCTCTTACACCATACACAAAGATAAACTCGAAATGGATATAGGACCTCAATGTGAGACAGGAATCCATCAAAATTCTAGAGAAGAACATAGGCAGTAACCTTTTCGAAATCAGCCACAGCAAATTCTTTCAAGACACGTCTCCAAGGGCAAGGGAAACAAAAGTGAAAATGAACTTTTGGCACTTCATCAAGATAAAAACCTTCTGCACAGCAAAGGAAACAGTCAACAAAACAAAGAGGCAACCCACAGAAAGGAAAGATATCTGCAAATGACACTACACACAAAGAGCTGATATCCAAGATCTATAAAGAACTTCTCAAACTCAACACCCGAAAAACAGATAATCAAGTCAAAAATTAGGCAAAAGACATGGGCAGACACTTCTCCAGAGAAGACATACAAATGACTAACAGACACATGAAAAAGTCTTCATCACCATTAGCCATCAGGGAAATTCAAATCAAAACCACACTGACATACCATCTTACACCAGTTAGAATGGCAAAAATTGACAAGGCAAGAAACAACCAATGTTGTAGAAGTTGTGGAGAAAGGGGAATCCTCTTACACTGTTGGTGGGAATGCAAATTGGTGCAGCCACTTTGGAAAACAGTGTGGAGGTTCCTCAAAAAATGATAATAGAGCTACCTATAACCCAGCAATTGCACTACTGGGTATTTACCCCAAAGATATAGATTGAGTGAAAAGAAGGACCATATGCAACCCAATGTTCACAGCAGCAATGTCCACAAGAGCCAAAATGTGGAAAGAGCCAAGATGCCCTTCAACAGATGAATGGATAAAGAAGATGTGGTCCATATACACAATGGAATATTACTCAGCCATCAGAAAGGATGAATAACCAACTTTTATATCAGCTTGGATGGGACTGGAGGAGATTATGCTAAGTGAAATAAGTCAAACAGAGAATGTCAATTACCATATGGTTTCACTTCTTTGTGGAACATAAGAAACAGCATGGAGGACACTAAGAGAAGGGAAAAATGATGGGAGATGAACCGTGAGAGACTATGGACTCCAGGAAACAGAGAGTTACAGAAGGGAGGAGTGGGGGAAAGGGTAAGCCAGGTGATGGGTATTAAGGAGGGCACGGACTGCATAGAGCACTGGGTGTTATACACAAACAATGAATCATGGAACACTACATCAAAAACTAATGATGTACTATATGGTGACTAACATAACACAACTTAAAAAATCTTCTAAAAAGATATTGTCAAAAATTAGATATACAATAGAAATAAGGTTGCCAAATTTAGCAAATAATATATAGTTAAATCTGAATATCAGGTATATAATAAATTTTTAGTATAAGTCCCAAATATTACATAGACATTTTTATACTAGAAAAAATTGTTTTTTCTGTTTATCTGAAATTCAAATTTAACTGAGCATTCTGTATTAACCTATCAACTCTAAATAGAAATTTTCAATACTTTAAAAAATTATTTTATTCCTCTTTACTTAGAGCAACACTTTCAGAGATAAAAAGTACTCTGGGTTTCATAAAATTTCATATTCTTAAACTGATCCAAACCCAGGCTCTATATCCTTATTTTTATTAAATTTTTTAAAGGTAAGAATGTTAGAGCTGTATTTACAATCTACTTCAGGAGAGAAGAATTCTCTTCCAAGTGTTTTTATTTCTTTTTTTTTTTTTTAAAGATTTATTTTTTTGACAGATAGAGATTACAAGTAGGCAGAGAGGCAGGCAGAGAGAGAGAGAGGAGGAAGCAGGCTCCCAGCCAAGCAGAGAGCCCGATGCGGGGCTCGATCCCAGGACCCTGGGATCATGACCTGAGCAGAAGACAGAGGCTTAACTCACCGAGCCACCCAGGCGCCCCAAGTGTTTTTATTTCTAAACAATAAAACTTTTAGATTAAAATAAAAATTCTTAATTTGATTATTTTGAGGAGCCAATTTGTGAATTCAATCTTCTGTGGGATATAAACATCTGTATTCTCAAATGAAACATCTATAAATGCTCCACGAGTCTAACACACATTCCTTGAGAAGAGATGAATTTAATATAAAAGTAGTGGGCCAGGAGTTTGGAGACATAATTTCAGCCCCACCTCAGTCAGTAGCTTGAAATGTGAATTTGGGCATGGCACATTCTCATCTATAAAAGGAAGAGGGTTTTTATATGATCTCAGTGGCCCTGGTCTCCAACTCTGACAGCCCATAAATGCAGGAAGCCAAAGCTATGGGACCCAGTGGGAAGGAATGAGCACAGGCGGTGAGTCAGTGGACCTGGACCCACTCCCGTGTCTTCCGGCAACTTTCGTATAAAGGGTGCTCGCCTTCCAGTACAGTTCCTGGTGAACTTAGTGTATGAATACAGTTACATTCCGCCCAGAACAGAGAAAGTGCATGTTCCATAAAGTGAACAAATATGAAGAAAATATTTCCAGGACAACAGTGTATTCTGGATCTGGATCTATTCTGTTGTCTGAATCTAAATGAATTGCTATCTAGGTGACACTTGCCCCTTCTGCCCCCCCCAAACGAGCAGTGCTTATACATAAGATACAGATCCTGAGATACAAATAAAACCATAGCAAAGCTCTAATAACGCATCTGGTCATCTCCAGAGTTGGGGAGAAAAGGAGATGATCCCTTTCCCAAAAGGGAACAAATACAAGGTTACAGTTTCATGGTTCCTCAGAAAGTGAAACATAGAATTATGATACGGCCCAGAGATGCCACTGCCGGGCATGTACCCAAAGGAAAGTGAAAATGGGTTCAAAGAAATACACGCATGTGACATGTTCACTGCAGCTTTATTCCCAACAGCCAAGGGGTGAAAAGAACCTATGCCCATCAATAGATGAACGGATGGACAAAACGTGATACAGACGTGCAGTGGAATACCGTTGGGCTGCCACAAAGAATGAAGTTCTGCTTCATGCTACACGAAGTATCTAAAGTAAGCAGATTCATAAAAATAGAGAATGGAGGTTAGCTGGGATTGGAGGGAGAGGAGACTAGGGAGTAATCGCTTCATAGAAGAGAGGTTATGTTTCCAGTGATGCAAGGGTTTTGGAAATAAATCACAGAGACGTTATAAACATTGTGAATATAATTAATGTCACCTAAAAGTGGTTACAAGTGCAAATTTTACGTTATATATACTTTACCACAATAAAAAAAAAAGGGGGGGGTGGGGAAAAGAGGAAAGTCTTCTTTAGTAAGCGTGGGTTTCCGGAGAAGACAACCTCTCAGCACACCCGGCAAACTACAAGGACGCTGTCAAAAGTAAGGAGGGGCCATTTGCGCCACCTACCAACCTGTGGGATTAGAGCGATCAGGTACTGATCCTTGGGAGGAAATCAAGTAAGGAGCGATGAGTAGAGGGAGTGCATTTCCACCAACAGAGTCTGCAGCTATGACAACTCCTTCCTTCCTCTCCTTCCTCCCCCCAGCTGTTCCCCTGAAGCTCTCGTTCTAAGGGGATAACCAACTGAAACCCTAGCCCTCTCTTGGGTAGATAAGCACTCAAGGAAAGTGCTAACCAGGCACAAATAATCTCAACAGACCTTTTAACATCTATTGTTAAAAATCCAACCATACTCTGATATTGTAAACATAGCATTTGTGCTGAAATTCAAACTTGGTCATTGTAATCAAGTTGCATCAGTCAGGTCTATATTTACAACCCACAGGCTTCAATTATTTTAGGGGACACTCTGGTGGCCGAAAGGAGAAAGTCTGTTGAAATGTGGCTTTTGTTGGAGGGCCCAGACCCCAAAACGGATTGTTAGAACTAGGTAGTATAAACATATAGAAGGGCTTGGACAGAAGTTCAGTGCAGACATTATGTAGCAGGGTTGTGGAAATGGGTTGGGTTTGAGGGATGAAGAAATCATCTATTTTCAGACTTTAATCTATGCTTGGGGTGTCTGTAAATGTTGACTTTGTCTTGTCTTTTAATTTTAAATAACTTCCACCAAAGTTCTCCCCCAAACAATTCTACCTTTGATTACGCTTGGCTGTGGCTTACGGCCATGGATCTTGGCTAATAAAACCCACAGGAAACATTCATTCATTCACTTATTCATTCATACAAATGTCAACAAATATCGGTTGAGCATCTACCTACAAAATTATTCCCTTTCACATGTGATTAGCAGTGTAAATTTTAATTGAGAACGACTGCTCTAAACTCTGGGTGATTTGCCAAGAGACCCAGACCCTGTACTGCTATTTGAGGTTTTTTTTTTTAAGGTTTTATTTATTTATCTGACAGAGATCACAAGTAGGCAGAGAGGCAGGCAGAGAGAGAGAGAGGAAAGCAGGCTCCCTTCTGCACAGAGAGCCCGATGTGGGGCTCGATCCCAGGATCCTGAGATCATGACCTGAGCTGAAAGCAGAGGCTTAACCCACTGAGCCACAGAGGCGCCCCTGCTCTTTGAGTTTTAGTTAATCATAAACATCTACCTAACATCTAAGCAAGAAGTAGGATATCTTTTTATAAGATTTTTTTCTGTTATATTTCAGCTCAGTTTGGATTCAGCAACACGTTATTTCATTCCTTTCTAGGCACAAAGCTTAGGCAAAACATTTTCCTTTTGCCTTTCATTAATTTGGTTCATAAATATGGTCTCCTTTTTTTCTTCTATTCTGTAATGGCCTTTGTATAGCTGTTGCAGTGAGGGCAATTTTAAAATGCAAATAGACAGCAGGTAGATTGCAAAAGGGAATAGTGTTAGTTCTGCCAAATATTTTTTTTTATATTTTTTATTTATTTATTTGACAGAGAGAGAGATCACAAGTAGGCAGAGAGGCAGGCAGAGAGAGAGGAGGAAGCAGGCTCCCTGCGGAGCAGAGAGCCCGATGCGGGGCTCGATCCCAGGACCCTGAGATCATGACCTGAGCCGAAGGCAGCGGCTTAATCCACTGAGCCACCCAGGTGCCCCTGCCAAATATTTTTTAAAATATTGTCAAATACTCACATCAACTAACAATAAAAATGTCAATGAAGAGTAATTTTCAGTGACCTTAAAGCCTAAAGACTTTGTTTCACCATTCACACATATGAAGAAAACAGAATATATGCTATCTGAATCAGGAATATATACTCTCCAAGCGTTGCACAAAAGGGCACTACTGACATATGGGAAAGGACAATTCTTTATAGTACAGGGCAATTCTATGCATTGACGGGTGAAGGGTTCATATTCTCCCTGACCTCCACCCAACTAATGTCAATGGTGTCCCTCTAGTTGCTGTAGCCATCAACACACCTCCAAATAATTCCCAAAGACTTCTAAGGAGGTCATATTAGTCCCGATGAAAATCCATCTAGTGAAATTCTCCAACGGTTTATGTCCTAAATATATCTGTAGGGCAAGAGGAGAATCAAAGAAGATAAACTTAACTCAACTGAGTCAGAAGAACTTGTCTGTGGTCTATTTCCAACTCGAGTATCTGCACATGACCTTTCTTTTATTATTGACAAAGCTGGCTAAAAAAAAAAAGAAAAAAGAATATTCACAGCTGCCTCTGAGCCAAAATAATCTTATACAAGGTAGAATAGAGCAGTAGGGAATTCCTCTCCGCAGTAGCATTTCCCAGTCCTTCTGTTTTCACAGCACACTGTAGTCTAGCTCCCAGAACTACTAGCAATCAAACGACAGCAGAAACACTGGCTAACAGTGTCTCTGATACCATCCGTAGTTGTCCCAATCTCTGCGTGGATACACTTCTGGCCAGAGTGACTATTGAAGACAACTGCCTTGACCGCATCTCTTACATACCAACAAAGCAAACCTCTTGTATATTCCAAGAAAAACACTGTATTTGCCAATGGCTTCATGTTGCCAAATACTTTATCTTTTAACTGAGAATCAGTTGGTCCCTCTCCTCGATTGCATTTCATGACCCATTACATCAGACAGGATGTCAACAGACAGGCGTTCTAGAGAAGGCATGAAGACCAAGAATACACATTTTACATGATGATCCAGATTTGGCAGTGTTCCCATAAAAGGGTTACAGCACACTAGAGGTCCGTAGCTCTGGTTGCAAACAACTCTCCTAACCATCCTTTCTTAAAAATGACCTCTACTGTATGATCTTACTGATATGTGGAATTTAAGAAATAAGGCATGGGGAAGAAAAGAAAAAAAATGAAATGAGATGAAACTAGAGAGGGAGATAAACCATAAGAGCCTTTTAATCATAGGAAACAAACTCAGAGTTGCTAGAGGGGAGGACGGTGGACAGATGGGGTAACTGGAGGATGGAGACACTGGGGAGGGTATGTTTGTAATGAGTACTGGATATTATGTAAGACTGATGAATCACAGACCTGTACCCTAGAAATAAATAATAAAGTATATGTTAATTAATTGAATTTAAAATTTAAAAACTTGTTTAAATTTAAAAAGAATTTTTAAAAGAATGAAAGGCTAAAAAATCCCCCAAACAATGAAAGCCTATATGCTGTTGTAAATAAAGGTGCTATATATAGTTGTATAGTATTAAATACACTATATTATAAACTATTATTTCTTTTATTAACTTTATATCAATGTAGTTTTCTTGGCTAAATAATTTTATTAAATTTCATTAATAACTCGAAAAAAGTACCTCTAGTGGTGGTTTTGCAGAAAATAAACCTTGAGGTACATGCAAGCATAGTGATATTAGTAAGAACGTATGAATGCCTTGACTGTCCCAGATTTCTTCCAGGAATTTTACATTTTGAGAAGGTGTGCTAGACTCCCAGGACTGTTCTACAATATGGGAAACTCAGAAGAGAACACAAGTCTGGTTTAAGGGCCTGGTCCAAAGCACTGGATTAAATCTCTCCTTTCTGTGATGCATCACACTCACGGTGACCACACAAGCTGGTTCGCCCAGGACAGTCCCAGTTGTGTCTCCTCTCCTGACGTAATTATTAACAACATTCCCTTTTATTCTCAAAAAATGTGATCAGTTATGTTGATCACTTCCATTATACCTAGAGTCAATGGAGATAGATAATAAAGTCACCAAGAAGAGGATCTAGAAAGCTAATTTTAGGGGGAAAAGAAACGAATCAAGTTGTTTGAATGTTTGTAAGCCATAAATTAGTGTATAGGGTCTCTTTAGCATATACACATAGGTAGAGATGGGTCCGATATCCAAAATAAAACTAATCAAAAGGGACAGAACAAGAGAATTCAAGTCAATCCCACTGAACATTATTGAGCACCTCCTATACTGGGCTGCAGGGAATGAGAACAAAAAGTTATCATTCCTGTATTTGACCTTCAATTCTGTCCTTAAGACTGGATGGAGCAGACAGAAATTAAAGCATAAATTTGGTATACAGTATGGCTCAGCAGTTCCTTCCCCCATTTCCAAGCTGTGAACCTTAGTAAAGTTAGTGAATCATTTTGAAAATGAGTTTTATCATAGGAAAAATCTAGATAATACTTCTTATAGGCATCGATTCTATTCAACAGCCTTACCTGATTGCTTCCTATGTGCCAAGTGTGAGGTGGTTACAGAGATTGGAGAGAAATTAACCGTGATGACACGTGGTAAACAATGACGTTTATGGACACATATTACTATTTCAGTGTACCATGTCCATGACAGAACAGTGCATGCAAAGGGATATATGATCCCCAAAGAGGGGCTGAGGCCAGCTAGAGACAGGAAAGAGGTCGAGTTCAGGATGACTCCTCAGACCAGCGGCACCTCAGCTGAATCCTGAAGGAGGAGGAAAAGCTGGTCATGCTCGTAAGAGAGAGAACAGATACCCCAGCAGAAAGTCAACAGAAGGAGATATGAAAAGGTGATGTTCCACAGGGGACTGGTGGAAATACAAGTGAGGTGCATTTCCAAGTAGGTGAGTGGCGAGAAGGGAAGCTGGACGGCTGGGTGGAGGCCACATGGTAGGTCTTTGTACATCCAGCTAGAAACTTTGGGTTGTTCCTGTAGGAACTACTGAAGGATTTTAGTGGATAAATGACATGGTCAGACTCATACATCTGGCAGTAGCAGAAAGACGGATTTGAGTTCAAAGGATAATAACGGAGGGCGGGAAAAAGAGTCCGTAGACTACCACATTGATAACACTACACAATAAGTATTGGGAAGTAACATTAGAACGAGTAGTGATTCTGTTTCCTCTTCCACATCTATTTTCAAGTCCTGTGTGTTGAAATAATAGATTCCTTGAAGCACTTACAGTCACTGGTCAGTAGGAGAGGTTCTACCTTTCATTTCACCCTGGGAGCCTTGTTCATTCACCACCGTGCTCTTCATCACCTGTCTTTAACCTGGACGAAAGCCTTCGTTTAAGTAACCAACCCTAACCATAGAGTCATACCCTGAGTGGAAGCTCTTCTTCCTGAGGCAGGCTGTGGCCTTGGTGAAAAGCTCCACAGCAAGCAGATCATGAAAGATTAATGAAGTTAGGGTGGACCCCTGTGGCAGGCCAGGGAATGACTGAGGTAAATCAGCAAAGCCCACATTAAGAACTGGGTCTTGGGTTTCAGTTAAAACTAGCTTAGAGATGATAAGAAGGGTAGGATAGTGAGTGCAAGTTACCAGAGAACCAGCAGATATTAAGTGTGTTGAGTATTCACGCTACTACTTACCATGTGACCTTGAGAGAGCCTCATCTTTCCCATCTGTTAAAATAGGTACAATCTTAATCATCTGAAGAAGAAAAAGGGAAAGGGGACAACAACAACAAAAGAGCAGACTCCTTTGCTGGGCTAAGAAAAAGTCTTAGAGGTTATACAGGGAAATAAAAATACTTTGAAAAATCTTCAGTGGTATGCAAATGTAGACCAATTCCAAACTGGTTTTCTCGCTCTTCAGTTGATTCGTATTTTAACCTTTGCAGCTCTAACCATCTCCAACATTCTCTAACCTTCTCCTCTTACTTCCTGCTTCCAGTGCGGCCAATAACACCTGCACTGTATCACCAATGCTTTACTATCTAACATAAATCAATCTAGTTCCCCCTCTCACCGCCTTGCTCCTATAGAAGTCTGGGCTGTATCCCCCCTGCTCCCACAGCTGGCATGTCCCTATATTTATCTCCAGTGGTGACAATACCGTCTTCCACTTTTCCTAATTTCAAGACCATACAAAGCCTCCCAAAGTTCTCTGTCTTGTCTCATGATGCTATATCCTATTACAACAACCACTCCAAAGCCAGGATCTTGCCTTCTAATTTCTTTAAATCCCACCAACTTTGATTTACTTACGGGAAGAACACATAGTGGGGCATTCAACAAAGCCTTGTTCAAAGTTCTGTTCCTCCAGATGATGAAGTCTGTCCCTATAGTTCCATGAGGATATCAAAGATGAATGTGCTAGTACGTAAGAGGTGCTTTTAGCTCTTGCAGGAAAGAAATTCTATCAATCCAAGAGATTATTATTTCAGCTGAAAGGCCATCAAGCATCTTCCCACAATTACTTATTTATAGCCTGAGAAGCTTTTAGCAAAGCAAAAAATCAGCATGTTCAATTAGGTCACCCAAGTCCTACATTTATGAAGGAAGGAAGACAGTATGTAAAGAACAGTTGATGGGAATTAGGACTGTGAAAACTGTAGGTGTCGTGTGACTATCGTAAGGGATAAACTGCAGTTTGAGCAAAATCATAATAACCAATTCACAGAGAGCTTCACTGGGAATGAAGTCGGAAGCCTGCGTTTTCTCATCTGCAAAACCAGAGGGCTGGATCTGACGCTCTGACTTCCAGTCCAGCTCTAACATTCTGTGCAACCAGACAAGCAAAGTAAGGGAGAAAGGAGACATTACCACATGGGAAGCTAACAGAGCATTTGACAAAGGTCATTCTGAGAATTGCCCGTAGACTCAGAGCAACAGTTGTAGCCCACATTCCAAAGCAGGTAACCAGGTGGATGAAACAGTACATTTACATCAAGAAAGTGATCAGAGATTATCCAAGATGACAGCAGTCAACATTTCTAGAAACTACAGAAAGGTCTCGAGAGAGGCAGACAGACCCATCCTGACGCTGGCCTGTATGGGTGCTGGCATCTTACGGGAGAGCCCAGGGCAGTTCATACCCAGAAAAAAGTGAAGAGTAAAGTGAGTTTTCTTGACATTTTTGTTGATGAACCGTGAAGATAAGAAACACACACACACACACACAGAGTGATTGTTTTAAAAGCATTTTTGTATCAATAGGTCTTATGACATAGGATGTAGGGTTTTAAGCCTTCAGAAACCTCTGGAGTTCAAACTTGGGAAGTGAAAGGAATGGTGTATCAGAATTGAGTCTGTTAAGTATCTTTCAAAAATAACCTATTCAATATGATAGTGTTTTGATTGTACTTACCATGGGCATTTTGTGATTTAAAAAAACACAAGGGCATGAAATTTTAATGTTTTTAAAAGGGTTCATGGCTTAATAAAAGAAAAAGAGCAGAAAAATACTGATGGTGTCCCATCTTCAGATCCAGCGCAGCAAAGTGACTTTCCCAAGGTCATCAGATTAGTCAGTGGCCTCGATGTAGAGCCAGACTGGAGCCCAGATCCTTTCTAAGTTCAAGGAATAGGTGGATACCATCCACGTTCCTTCCGAGAAGCACATGGTTACGTGCGCAGTTCGACAATATGGTTACTGGGGAGCATCTCAGGCTTCTACTTTGGCAGGCACCCTTGTCTTCCTTCCTTGAGGAGATAGTGAGCCCTGATTCAGAGAATGCAATCAGCACCATGCCCTCTCTAGAGCCGGAGCCCACATCAGCAGTGACCAGCTAGATCTCTTCTCCCAAGTGCTTCCTCAGGTACCCAGTTCTGAATGGCTAATTGAGTTGCATTTTCAGGCAGTGAATTTAGACAGCGAACTCTTCAAAGCTGTTTATAAAGTCCCCCAAAAGCCCGTTTGGACCATCACTGAATTAAGCAAGCACATCAAAAACTGAGGCTCAAACAATGAAGCTGTCCGAAACACAGCCAAGTGGAGTACAGTTCTATCGAAGCCTGAGTGTGGAGCCATTGCTCAGCCCTGGGTCCAGCAGTCCTCTGAAACACGGTTAGCTTCTCTGAACACAACTCATCGTTTTTCAGGGTGCACTGACTTGCTCTGCTGGCTCTGTATCCAGACAGACAAAGCCTAAGAAGATATTTATCTAAAATATTCCCCAAACAAGCTGCTCTCCACCATTCTCCTGTTGCTCACAATTAACTTTTAAGTGACTTGACTGCCTCATCACTATACTGTGACATCATTCCCTGTGGTGCCAGAATTGTAAAAATGACACCACCACCCTGAGAACATGGATTTACTGGCAACGCCATGTGACACTTCTGTTTCCAGAAACTCCATCAGCATTGAAATCACTTCCCAAGACTTAAGAAAGGGCTGGATATGAGACGTGCTGAGTTTCCCTAAATAAATCAATACTATCCTCTCCCCATAAATTCAATAGAAAGAGCTGGGTGGTTTCCAACCTTGCTCCCATGGGGACAGAGTAGACTCTGACATTCATGGAAACAGCACCTACTTGCACTAATATGCAAAAGCAATGGAGAAACTCTATCAGGGAGATTATCCCTGTTTGGGAGGAAGAGGACGTCTTAATTCGCCTTCCATGTTGTGACAAAGACAATTCAATACCACTCCCAATCCAATCCCCAGGAATAAGCACTTCTCTTTATACTGAGACTTCCATGTTTTATCGGATAATAATAACAACTGAGGCGCTGGCGGCCCAAATGTTCAGTATTAAAATCTGGCTGTAATTCTACCACCAAAATTTAATGTGACTACAGGCCCCAAGGTCCCCACCTTCGGATATGGAGTCATGTGGTTTTGAAGGTATGATCCTGAATCCTTGTTTTCCACCAGATCCAACTAAGTGACAATCGTTAGTCACTTGTAAACAACATAACTCGAGGTGCTTTTTGTTGCTTCTTCCAAGGAGCGCATATTCCTACCTTCTCTAAAACATTAGGAGAAAATAAGGGAGGAGGTGATAAAGGCTTATGTAACGAGACGCTGAATAGAAGGGAGACGCAAGGTGGGCACAAAAGGGTGTAACCACTCCAAAAAGAAAAGGTACCACTCCAGATAGAGTGGGTATTACTTTCCCCAGAAAATTCTTTATAGATTATTGCTTTACATTTCGTAGGAAAAAAAAAAAAAAACCCAGTAAGTGAATATAACCCAAGTAAGCATGATTTTTAAGCTTTTGGGTCAACATACCAATGAAATGGAAATGAAGAGTCAGGGGTTTCTTTGGTTTGATGGGAGAGACTGGTCTGGGAGGACAGTTTCCAGTTTGGGCCTTGACTTTATTTCCAACTGGTAGAAAGTCACTTAGACTCTCCCCAGCACAGGTGCTTCCTCTATAAAAATAGATAAAATTTCCTATCCTACTTTAATCACAGGAGTATTGGAGGATCAAATAAGGTAATAAATGCAAAACATCTTTGGAAAAACCAGAGCACCATATGCAAATAGGTTATTAATAGTATACATTATCTAATATTTCATCACTTATGAGTTAAAATATAGGATAGTGAAACTAAAAAAACCCCACTACTTTGATCTTCATATGCTTTCCCCAAAGGCAAAACAAAAATTTAGAAACTGCTCGTCCTACTTGATTGATTATGCTGACTGGTGAGAGTATCTATTTATCCAATGCGGTTCCAGATTTGCTCATGTACAAGTCCTAAACAACTGTGTGAAGTTGTAGGAAATCGTAGGAAGTTTTTGGAAATTTTACTCGAGCATCTCATCTGGCCCATAAGATTATAATGCCATTAGGAAAGCCATTATTTAAAGTTTTTCCGACCACTGCACTGAACTCATACCCTTGCGTGGCCAATGTCTCAGGAGCTTGGAAGTCTGAAAGAAAGTTTTGACCTTGACAGAAGTACGAGTGCCAAGAAAATCAGGAAGGGAGAACCGTGCTGTTTAAATACAGGAGGGCAAGTGAAGACCAGCCCAGAATTCACTGATATGCAGTGCATAGCATCTAGACTCAAGACGGTTCAATGACCAAAAGTTGTCACTACTATCAAGATGACTGCCGTGGGGTGGAACGGGTGGTCCACAGGAAAGCAAGAGAGATGGCTACCATGTGCTTCTCGACTCCAAACTGACAGGTCATCTCTCTTCTCAGATCTGCTCTGACAGAAATGAGGTTATACACAGGGTGACCAGCTAATTTGTTGTCCAAATCGAGGCACCACTGAGAGTGGAAGGGGGTGCTTACCAATCATTACATCAGGGCAGCAGACGCGAGCAGAGTTCACCCCTGGCAATCCTTGGGTAGTTCTCCTAATGACCTGTATTATTGTTATGGACTGAATGTTTGTGTCCTTGTCGAACTCATATGTTAAATCCTTCCCCCTAATGTGATGGTATTAGGAGTTAGGACCCTTGGAAGGTGATTAGGTCATGAGGGTGAAGCCCTAATACGAAGAGGCCAGAGAGCTAACTAGCTTCTGCTCTGCCACTGAGGACACAGCAAGAAGGTGGGAGTCTAAAACCTGAAAGAGAACTCACACCAAAATGTGACCACACTGGCACCCGGCTCACAGACTTCCCGCCTCCAGAAGTATGAGACATCATTTCTGTCGTTTATAAGCCACACAGTCTAAGATATTTAATTAGGACAGACTTAAATAAGACATGTTGTCTCCCCAAGAATTTATTAGGGTAGAATATAGTCAATCAACTTGGAGGAAATGAGAGAAAAATCATGAACTCTTATTCCCCCATATCGTAGAAGAATCAGTTTTCTAGAGTTTCAAAAACATCTTTCATAACTCAAATCATAAGTTTGGAATCAAAGATTTGAATTGGAATTCTAAGTCTATATACAGCAGTGTGACTTAGGCTGAAGGACTTAACCTCTCTGAGCCTTAGTGCCCTCATGTGTGAACAAAGGAGGAAAAAATGTGTGCCTTACAGGTCTGTTTTGAGAATTAAATGAGTTTATGCATGGAATGGATTTATCATAGGGCCTAGAATATAACAAATGTTAACCTGTAATATTATTATCATGAAGTATAAATTCTGGAACAATATTTGGCCCCAAAATGTCCCCTCTCCAACCATCTACTTCTCAGTGAGGCTTCTTGTGTCTCTACGTTCCTGACACACCTTACCCATTCCTGTCAGCCTGTTTTCCAAGCCACCTGGACCACGAGCCATCTCCACACCATACTCTATCCTCCCTATCTTATGGATTATAGTAAACATTCAGAATATTCAAAGAAGCCCACACTATGTTGAAAGAGATCATCAGTAAGCACTCTTCTGGTGGCTGTTTGCAAAGTGGGTATTGATAACTTCACAGCAAGTAGGCCTAATGTTCACACAAGGCGGAGCGACTGCTCCTCAGGGCAGGGCTCCAAGGCCGCCATCTTCTCAAATGGGGAGATGGTGTGACAATTACTATGACCACACAGATGCTGATTTTTCTTAAAAACCGGCTTTTCGGGGGAGCGGGCTATGGACATTGGGGAGGGGAGGCGAACCATAAGAGACTATGGACTCTGAAAAACAACCTGAGGGTTTTGAAGGGTCAGGGGTGGGAGGTTGGGGGAACAGGTGGTGGGTGATGGGGAGGGCACGTTTTGCATGGAGCACTGGGTGTTGTGCAAAAAGAATGAATACTGTTACACTGAAAAAATTAATAAAAAGGGAAAAAAAAAAAAAAAAACAAAAACCGGCTTTTCTCCTGCTTTATATGAAGGCCTTAAGAGGTAAGTGCCCTAATTGCCTAGGAGAAAGCTGGTCTAGGTTTTTTGTATTTCCTTGAGAATGAATTTTGCAAAGATTTCCTGTGGAGGGTACCAGGCTGAGAGGATCTAGTACTCTGTAACCAGCACCTCCTAGGCCCCTCCTTTGATGCAGGCTGACAGAACACGTGCCCACACCCACGAACTTAACCATCTTCACTGCACTCTTCATTCCAGGACATTTATTTTATCCCTTTTTAACTCTGGGAATTGACTAGACATGGAAGAAGATGGAATACAGTATTTTCCTTCTCATATAACTATGAAAATGGACAACTTTTTTAAAAATCTGAAAAAGCGGAACGAGAAAAAGTTGAATAAGCATAACATCAAATATTACAGTTCCTGGAGATGAAGTTTGAGGCCTGGGAGGAGGCCCTGCATGGGTTCAGGAATCAACCTGTTATCAGCATTATTCTAAAATCTTACAGTAATGAAGAGCACAGCGAGTTCTTGCCAAGTGAAATCATCCCAGGGAGGCTCCTCCACCTTTCTGAGAAAGTCATTTACAGGATGAACTATCACAGCTTACAAACAAGTTGAAAATCTTCCCCAGCCCTTTCTTCCTGCGTCAGGCCAACTCCACCATCAAAAATCCCCTCCCATTCCCAGCTTCCGCCAATAGCTGGCCATGGAGATGAAGCTTCCGTTGAGACAGTGTGATAAGGACAAGAGACACTAGCCCCAACGCTCTAGAACATCACCCACCAGAAGGCTGTGTGTATATGAGGACAGCGAGCACGTAGAAGATCTCTGTACGTTCTCCTCAAGTTTGCTGTGAACCTAAAACTGCTCTAAAAAATAAGGCCTCAGGGCGCCTGGGTGGCTCAGTGGGTTAAAGTCTCTGCCTTCGGCTCAGGTCATGATCCCAGGGTCCTGGGATTGAGTCCCGCATCGGGCTCTCTGTTCCGCGGGGAGCCTGCTTCCTCCTCTCTCTCTGCCTGCTTCTCTGCCTACTTGTGATCTCTCTCTGTCAAATATATAAAATATTTAAAAATAAATAAATAATAAGGTCTCTTCATAAATTTAAAAAAGCTTTAATACCCCATTTCTGGAACGGATCGTAGCCTAAATGGCCAGAAACTGTATGTAAAAAAGAAACTTAAAAAAAAGACAAGTGAAGAATACTGAAAATGGAAATGTAATCAGTGGAAATGAATCCTTGAGCATCCTGGGGGCGGTAAGGTGGGTGGAGGATGAGGGATGGAGGGTGGGGGTCAGGTGGGTGGGGCTGGGGGGCTCAGCTGTGTGGAGGGTGAGGTAAGTGGAGGATGGGGGGGTGAGGTGGGAGGTGAGACAGATGGAGGGTAGGGAGTGAGACAGGTGAAGGGTTGGGGCTGAGGTCGGGGGAGGGTGGGAGGTGGGAGGTGGATAGCAGGGAAAGAACCAGGAAAAAGGTTTGGGATTATTTGATAGCCCTTACGGAATGTTTTGGAAAAACGTTCTTACTACATCACTGATAGATGTAGATGTAGAGCACATTCAAGCTCTTGATCTGTTTCCAGATCCTGAGTACACATCACACGGAGCTCAGACGAGCACTGCTTTCCTTGGGCAGTCATGCCAGCAGCATAGGCATGGGCTGCAGAATAACCCTACATCTCTCTCACCACACATTATCCCAGCTGATAAAACTTTCTGGACTGGATATGTAACAACTGAGTTTTTTTTTTTTTTTTAAGATTTATTTATTTGACAGAGATTACAAGTAGGCAGAGAGGCAGGCAGAGAGAGAGAGAGGAGGAAGCAGGCTCCCTGCCAAGCAGGGAGCCCGATGCGGGGCTCGATCCCAGGACTCTGGGATCATGACCTGAGCTGAAGGCAGAGGCTTTAACCCGCTGAGCCACCCAGGCGCCCCACAACTGGGTTTTGAAATTCACAGCAAGTATCGGATACATTTATTGCTCAGTAACTTAAAAACAAAGTCAAATGTTTTATAAAAGTAAGGCAAATAAGAGTATACAAGCAAAACTCTGTACGATAAGGAAGGTCTTGGTTAAGCATTCAAAATCTCTGAGCACTTTTGTGCTCACTCATATTTTTTTATTAAATAATATACTTTTACCTTTACTTGTGAATGTTCATCCTAATTTCAACACAATGTATAGATACTTGTAAGAGCCTATAACGTTGGTTTTCAAAATTTATTTTCATTTATGTGACTCTATCACAGCCACATTTGTAACATTGAGAGCCAATATAGTCTCATTGTGCAATGGAGTTATTGGCATGGGGCATGTAAATCAAATCACAGGAACTCACTGTGTGAATGAATATCTGTGGGCTAAAATGAGAACAAAATAAAGCCAAAAGAAATCTGTGATGTGATTCACCTTCCATCTTGAGTTTTATTTTAAAAATTGACTCTAGTGTAAGATCAACCCCTAGTTCAGAAAACAGGCTTTTCATAGGTAGGAAGCCTTAAATTCTTCAGCAGGGCCAAAGTATGTACCAGAATGTTCAGCCCGAATACAATTTCTAACAGTCTATGGCTTTCCTGCACTGCCACCTTGTGGAAAATTCAGAGAAGACAATCAGACCCGAAAATAAATAAATAAATAAATAAATAAATAAATAAATAAGGATAACTTGATAGAAACGCCAGCACTACTCACACTCCCCTGCCCCCCCAATACTTGACTTTGCATTATTTAGTACAGTACATGCATTTTCACAGAAGCTCAAATCAAATGGTTTCAGAATGTATGTATCTGTAATGATTTGGCACTCTGGAATTTTTCACTGTGCATTCTGAGTACCTGAAAACTGACTGATGTTCCATTCTTGATTAATGTAAAAAAAAAATCAGCTTCATGTGAACTTGGATTTCTTTTCAACGTGTTCACTCAACGTGTTCACTGTGTTTCCAAATCAGAATTTATGTAAATCTCTGGACAAATGGAAGAAGTAGCTGAGAGAGTGCAGGAGGCAATAAACTAGAGTTAAATCTTATCTGAGAGGAGACTGAGGTCAGAGATCACACAAACAGTCACCTATTTCCATGGTCCAAACTCAATCCAGAGAACTACCATAATTTTTATACAAGTGATAACTGAAATAGCACAAGAAACAAGGGACTTTTCACAATCGAAAGGAACAGAATGCTGAGACACACTACAGTGTGTACATACGATGCACCTTGGGATATTATGCCCAGGGAAATAAGCCAGACACAGAAGGACAAATACTACATGGTTCCCTTAACAGCAAATGGTCAGGATAGGTCAATCCTGAGACAGAAAGTAGATTAGTGGTTGACAAGGGCTGGCAGTGGCAGAAATGGGAGCAACTGCTGCCCGTAGGCCTGGCACATTTCTTTGGAGTGATGGAATGTTCTGGAATTAGATGATGGCAGTGACTGCACAGCTTCGTAAATATATACAACAGGCTCTTTGCCAAGTGATCTGCAAACCTATTTCCCCTTCTGTGGACTGTCTTTTCATCTTCTTGATGGTGTCTCTTGAGGCACACAGTTAAGGTTGATAAGTCCAGTCAATCTAGTTTTACTTTGGTTACTTGTATTTTTGGTGTCATATCAATACAATCCATCTTAATTCACAAATATTGTCTTGGACTCAGAACAACAATAGACATAACCACAGCATTGCAGAGAATTCATATCACAGTATCTAGTCTGCATCCAGTCAGATGTAGAGTGGGGTCAGAGTGCACAGTCTTCATCAGCACTCTATACTTCCTTCCTTAGCACATGCTATCCCCGCCTGGCACCTGGAACAGTGCTCCTTCTACCAGAGTGAGCGACGGCCTCACAGAGCTACAGCGGACTCCCGAGTGTGTTGAGACATTTGTTTAGGCATTAAAAATTCACAATAACCACCTAAAAGCAGCTGAAAGCAAATGCAGTCTTTAAAGGCATCATGCCAGGCAGACAGTCTTAATCAGAGGAAGTCAAGGCCTTACTTGCATTAGCCAAACAGTAGGTGGGACAGGGTTTCCAGGTGCCATATTTCAAGGAAAATAAAAAATAGAAATGTAACCAGATGCTGGTGGACAGGACAGCGAGGAGGCTACAGACCACAGAAGACACTTCCTACAAGAAAAGAAGCATGGAAGACACTAGGATTATCCTTACCCAGCCAACCGGCTGCCACGTGGGAAACTTGCATTGTTGTGGGGATGAGAAGAGGGGCTCTCAGAGCAGAATTTATAGGAATAGTGACTCTGAATTTGATATAAAGAGCAATGTTTCGCTCAAGAAGGGGCCAATACCTATGACCGAATACAAGAATGAATAAACACATGCAAGGACCCAAAGTAGCAAATGTTGTCCAAAGAATTAATGAGTTCCTTGTTTCTGGAAAGAATTCCCAGAGGAGGCATAATAAAGGCAGGCAGGACAGAAAAGTGAATGTATTTATCTCTTGACCCAGAACAAATACTCATAACAAGCTTGCACGTTAGATGTCTTCATCCTGACTGCTGTGTCAGATGAAGAAACAGATTTAAAAAGGATTGTGTGTCTCATCTGGGACTACGTAGCAAGTCAGGTTTGATTTGAAGTTTGCCCCCAGAATGCGTATCTTTCCATCTCAGCCCACTGTCATGAGTTAGCCCTGAGGTTCTTGTGAACTGCACGATTCTGTGCTCCTAGGACATTTCTGACAGTCATTAAATAACAAAACACCACTTTTTCAAAATGGAAAATCTGAGTTGTCTGCCAAAGCTGAGAGGAGACAGAAACATCTTCTCCAGAAATGCACAATGACTCCTAAGTGTGGTTACTGTGCAGGCTTCTCCACTCTAATTCTCACATTAACCACTGTTTTATCATCATATCTAACTGAAAATAACTTCTGATGTGCCAGGTTCTTCTCCTCCAAAGTTACATGCATGCGCATGTGATCTTGAGAAGGTGAGGCCGGGCGAGGCTGGGATGGGCAAACATGAAAACAGAACAAAACAAAACACCCCCAAACTCTCCTTTCTGGAAAAGTGGGCTCCCAACTGTGCCAGCCATGAGACCTCCATTTGAAGGACAGGATACAAGGCTCCTACCCCCTCCCAACCCCCTCCTCCTCGACTGTATCCCTATGAGCACCTACCCTAGTTCCTGATGTTCCAGCATCTGGTGCTCTGCTTCTTCCATTAAAGCCATAAAAAGCCTAGTCTAAAATGCAAAGTAGGGGAAGGAAGATGGCTAATGTGAACTGGTGAGCCATTGGGAGCCATTAATGACCTCATGGTGATGGGTCTATTAGGTTAAGGGGAGCACATTTTAAGAGAGGAAGACCAAGTAGGTCCCGAGAACCACACCTCCAGGGTCTTGAGCAGCCAGAAATAACTACTCAGGGAAGGAACTGCTGAAGAGTAACAATGTGCTCTCTATAATTCACCGTGAGGAAAACTGGAGCAGAGCTGTGGGATCCTTCCCTGATAACACTTTGCTTCTCATTCCCCTCAAGAGCAAATGACTTAGTCCCTTGCGCTGGGAGTAAGCGAGAAAGAAGCATAGAAATGAGGAAAATCCCTTTGGCCCTGCCACAGAATGAGCGTGATTCCCAAGCCCCCCCCCCCCCCCCATCAAGTGAGCGGGAGTCTATCGAGCCCTCCGAAGGCTTCAGGATCTTGAGGATGTGGGAACCCTTCTGATTCTAGTGTCAAAAATTGTATTTTTTTTCCCCCTCATAACACCATCCTCAAACACAAACCAACTAATTCCATGGAAGAAACAAAGACCTACTCCCAAGCTGGAGGGAAAATCAGTATTATTGAAACAGAGAGATGACAGGTTATCTAAGTGCTTTTCCAGGCACATTTTGACATGCCTCGGCTTTTAGCTCTTAGCCACTGAGTAGGATGTGATGTTTGAGTAAAGAGGATTCAATGTGCTACAATCTGTTGTTCCAAATTCCCCTTGAAACACACACACACACACACACACATATAAACACATGGTTATAATACATTGGTTTGAGAACACAGAGTTGGGGTTGTGAAACCCTGAAACCAGGGAGCTAAATGGTAAACCCTATAAGCCTCAGGGATGCCATCTAATCCAGGTTCAGAACACAGTAGACAGAGGTGGTACCCTGGGGTGAAGTTCAAGTTCTGGATCTGACTCTGACCATAACTTGCTGAGTGGCTTGGACTGGATACTACACCTCTCTGGGCTGTAGTTCACTTCTCCATGAAATAAGAACATTGGTTCCAGTGATCTTCTCCGAAGTTCTCACAGCTCTGACGCTTCATGATTACACTTTAATTTTGTCCTAAATTCCCACCTTAGTTGGATATCCCTCCTTCCAGCAGCTGAATAAACTGTGTGAAAACCTAAACAAATTGTAGCGAAGTTCACTTCCCTGAAAAAAATCAGTAATTAACACATTCCACACACTGCCTTTTTCAATCTGTACAAAATACATTTCCCTATGCCCTTCCCTGCTCAGGGCCCCCAGAAACGTTGTATGTTAACAAAGACTCAAGCTGTCAGGTGGTATTCACAAGCTTGGCTGCTCCAACAATGTATGCAAAACAAAATGAAACAAAACAAATTGAAAATGAAACAAAATTCAGGGTGAGTGGGAGGAAGAGAAAGAGAGTAACAACTTCATCCATATTTACCTGCTTGCCCTTGACTTTGTGTGGAGTTTCACCAACCTGAAGCTTGGGGCCAGCTGTACCAATTACTTGGGGTGGGGGGTGGGCTGGGAACCAACACAGATTCCTGATCTGCTCACCCAAAGATCCCCTGATTTGGGCTTTCCAGAAGTGGGGACCGGGAATTTGCATTTCATCTCGCTCCCTGAGGATTCCTTTGCACTATAGGAGAGGTCCCAATGTTTGAGGGACTAAATGGTAAAAAGGACCCTGAATTTATTCCAGTAGCCTAAATGAATGTTGGACACACATAGTAGGAGTCTGGCAGATTGCCTCACCAATTGGAACCAATATTAGAGACAGCGTACGTGAAAAAATTAAAAAGAAATCGTTCTCTATAACTGGTTTTAAAATAGTATGGATTTTGAAGAGCCTGTGTGACATTCATGTGGACTCAGGAGACAGATTTGAGTTGGTAATGTGGATTTAGGGTTTACTGCCTATAGGCAGGAAGGTGCGGAAGAGGGATGGGTCCAAGCCACTAGGCAAGTTATGGTCAGAGTCAGAAGACAGGAAAAAATTTAGAAAGATATTCACCAAAACATTAGTAGTAGCCATGTCTAGGTAGTAAAAGAATTGTGGACCATTTCTATTCTCTTTATAATATCGTTACTCTTACATTGTTTGAATTTGCTTTTCAATGAGCATTACTATTTTTGTAATCGTTAATCAAATTATCCCATGCCTGATATTACAGAGATCGGAAAAACTGCTGCAAATAGCCTGAAAACAAATAACTTCTTGAGAACTTACAATCCAGGATCGCAATATGAGCATACCTAAAAAACAAACAAACTTTCTAAATCAAAGCATGAGTTTTATTAAGGTACCATGAGTTAGTATACAGTGAAACCTCAAATTCATGTTCTTAAAAGATTCTTTTTCCCTCTGTATCTTTTGCTAATAAATGAAGTTTCTACAGTTGAATCTCTGCTTCCTAAATTTAACATTTTTCTTTCAGAAATGCTCTATGTAGGTCCCTCACATGTACAACAGCAATTACGTCAGCAGAAATTCCTATAAAAATCTGTTTGGTACTTAATTTATTCAGGCTTAGAAAGTAGTTATATCTAACATAAGTAAATAAAATATTTTACCAGTACAATAAAATCTCCATTATAAATTCCTTCCTGTGTTCTTTTGCTATTTGCAACACTCCCCCCTAGTGTCCAACTGGAGGAAAGGCATAGAGGTGGGGAAACAAAGGAGGCAGGTTAGAGGGAAGCATTTTATATGTGCGCCTGCGTGTTGGACTAGGGGAGGAAGCCAGGTGAGGATGGATCCTTGCTGTCTGATGGCCTAGATGAAATGCTTAGCTTTTTTCTGGCCTGCTTCTGATTCCTCACTAGGACGCCAAGACAATGATGAAAGTGAAAAAAAGATTTTGCACAAGCCTTTCAAAGATAACAAACCACAAACTTCCAAAATTGCCCAATCACATCGTTCAATGCTCACTTCCAACCGTAACTCCTTCATTTCAGCATGCCCAACGTTATCCATCACATTTCGCCCAATTTATTTCAAGTAAAAACATATCCCTTCTGGGAGAAATTGGACTAAAGAGAAGATTAAAAATAAAAGCCTTTGAAATTTTCAAGGACAGTGCCCCAGTGAGATCCCAATAGACCCTGGGGGCACACAAAGGAGATGTCCCTCTTGGGTTAGTACGTCACGAAAGCTCTAATCTACAAAATTCTGATTTAATAGTGAGACTACCCGATTCATTCAGCAAACAGTTAGTTAGTGATTTCCTGATGGTTGTCAGGCAAGGTGGCAGACACTATTTACTTGGAGCCCACATCCATCTCAGCTGCACATACATCAGAATTAGCTCAACCCAGCATTTTACCCCCACATCTTATGCCCTTGAACTCACCTTCAGGCCACCGGAGAGCCACCCCAATGCTGCTGCTGAACAGACATTTGGCATGAAAATGGCAGTATTCTTCATTTAAAAAATGATAAAAGATACATCTGTAGGTCAAATATTAACACTAATATTTCTGAATAGTGGGATTGTGTTTATTTTCTTTTGGTAGTATTTTTTTTTCTACTTTTACCTTATATCCATTTATTGTGCATGCCAAGTACTGAAATTCTGGCCAGTGATTACAGTACCAGAACTAAAATATGTAATCCTAACTAAAGAGCACCGAGTATTACTGAAGTTGAAAATGGGGAAATAACTCCAAAATCAATCTGCAAGCTTGTACATTTGAACCTCTTCACATGACCTAATACTTCTCAAAAAAAAAGAAAGAAAGAAAACAAACAAACAAAAAAAGAAGGTAAAAACTAAATAAAAGGAGAGACGGATTGGACTATTAACACTTAAAAACAGAAATCATTTCCTACTCGCCCTTTTTTTTTTCACATTTCAATCTACTGATTCTTTTTTTAAAATATTTTATTTATTTATATATTTGACACAGAGAGATCACAAGTAGGCAGAGAGGCAGGCAGAGAGAGAGAGAGAGAGGAGGAAGCAGGCTCCCTGCTGAGCAGAGAGCCCGATGTGGGGCTCTATCCCAGGACCCTGAGATCATGACCTGAGCTGAAGGCAGAGGCTTAACCCACTGAGCCCCCCCAGGGACCCCTCAATCTACTGGTTTTAGTCATAACTCATGTTTCCTCTGAAACACAGGGCTTTCCTTCCAAGGCATTTGGAATATTAACCTAATGGCATTTCATTGCTAATTTATGATTCGTCACTAGAGGGCGTGGTGGTCCTTTTTTTCTTTTTAAATAAGTTTTTTTAAAGTTGCTCAGAAAAAACATTCTTATTTTTTCTTTAATGAGTTTAACACACATTTAAGCTTTGAAATGTGACTATGTCATAAAGGTCATGTGCTATCAGGACCTTCTAATTTTCTGCATTGATTTGGTTGTAGTTATTTTGTAGTTACGTCAACCAAATCCAGTATATTGTTGATAAATTAAATCTCATCATATATAAGGTTTTCTAGCATTTACACTGTTTTAAAAATGAAACTCTCCTGTGAGTATCACAATGATATAGCTTGAAAGTGAGAGTATGATAAGAACAAGTCTGTTTATAGAACTAGTTTTTTCTTTAATAAACTTGATTTTCAAGTAATTTTTAGGTAAAACACGGTGGTCCAGATTAGAAGAAAAAATTCATTTGTAATTCTGTGTTTAGGAAAAAGGTAACACGTGGTCCTTGGCACAAACTAGGATCTCAATAACTAAATTAATAATTCAGCTGAAATCACTGATTTAAAGAAAATTCAGTGGTGTGTCCCTTCTACCTTACTGTAAAATGAAAATTAAAATTCAGATGTAACCACCACTCTTGGTTTTACAAGTCTCACTATCAAACAGCAGGATTCCCACATCATCAAGCACAATTTCACAAGTTACTACAGTAACAGCTTCAAACAAGAATTTCTGGATAACTTCCAATCGAAACAGTAACCTAAACAATGCACCAAATTTCTCAAGCCTTGTGGCCCACCAAGTTATCAGAGAAATTTCTAAGGGGCTGATGCAAGGTTAGCTACATCTTCTTTACCAGGCTTGTCAGCAACAGATTTCATCAATGACAAAAATACAGACACTGGGAAGGGGAGAGAACACAAATCCTGAAAGCTAATGTGTTTGCTAACTGCCCGAGGCAAACAGGGACATTTATCCTCAACATTTTTCTCTATTAATGCTGCTCTTGAAATTACAACCTGTTTGTTCAGAGGAACAAGGAGGAAGGGAAGGCAGAGGCAATCAGGACCTGCTAATAAATACCCAAGGAGAGCACAGCAAGCCCCGTGCCTGGATGCTTTGATGTCTTGGTACTCTTGACGACAGCTAGCCATTTGGAATTTTAAACCATGGAGGGTTTTGTATTTCTCAACCATGAAGAGGTATATTTTAAGGAGCAATTTTTCTTGCCTGTGGTGAAGGAAAACACTCCCAGGAAGCAAATATCTCATCCATCAGAAGGGAATGCATCCATCCAACGCCAACTGAATTTGAGAAAATTGCATCACTTGGTGCACCTCCAAGACTTAAGCAGCTTGAGTCCATGCACAGTACTAATTTTGGGTAGCCCCTGATACGCTCTGTGTGCTCCTCTACCCTCTCCATCCTTCCCGCTTACAGTTAGTGTGAATTCATAGGAGTTCCCAGTCTGTAGATGAATTCAAGGTTTAGAGACTTGGGAGGGGAGGCTTCTTTGGGTTTGGAATGATGACATTTGGTGACAGAGCTTTATCAAAACATTTTATTCTCCTTTCTCTCCCTCATTTGTTCTTTTGAGCTTTTCTACACAGCCAAAGTAACATGTGCAGGCTCTCGAGTTTGATCCTGTTTTTTCAAATAGCAATGGCAAAGTTGTTTTAAAAGCATCTTCAACTTCAAAGGTTAATCTGGAGGCTTCTCTATGGGAACAAGACTAGGTTACAGTAAGGTTTTTTTTTTTTTTTTAATTAATAAAAACAAATGAAGCCTTGCTCAAAACTACCATAACTAATGAAAACACCTTTGAAAAAAGTCATAAGATGGCACCCAAAAGGTGTCTGGAGGTAAAGTGCCATTTGAGATGAATGTACTTAGTGATTTAGTCATTCTGTTTGATCCTTGGGTTACTCTGGGTCTTGTACGTGAGTAGCTCTGCGGAAGCAGGAAGTCTGCTTAAAATACAAACCCACAGGGGTTAGCAAAGGTGATTGGAAACAAATCCCACAAGTGACAGGAAATACCCGGGGAGTGTGAGACCGGGTGCTGTCCCAGTGCCCACCGGTGCTGCCAAAATGCCACCCAGACACATCACAGGTGGCCGGGTGCCGTGCTTCCTCCAGGAGGGAAAAGGGAGATGTTGTGTTCAAAGACTAGGGGGCTTCCCCTAGGTAGAAGAGACCAGGAAGAAAATGAGGCGTTTTACTTTAAAGCATTCTAAAAATGTAGCAGTCTGTGACCCAGGGGGGATCAGGACAAAGGGAGAGCAGAGACCAAGTATCAGCATGAGGGTGGGGAAGGTGCGGGGAGGGGACGGTGCCAGTGCAGGAAAGGCAAAAACAGAAGCATTTCTATCGCTGCTGGAGAAGTAATTCACCCCAAGGAAACATACTTTTTGAAGGATCCTCAAGTTCACGTTTTCCCTCTTTAAGAGGAGAAAAGCCAGCTCCTCTCCAGGAGCAGCCCCTCCGTTCCTGTCATCTGCATGAACAGAAACAAACAAGCTCTGCCCGTGAAACGGAGGCAGCTAGGAATTCCAAAGTCACTGTGAGACTAGGTGTTCCCTGGGCCGAATACATCATGCACACGTTTTCGCATTTTATGCCAAAAACGGACAGTCACATTTGTTTCTGACCTTGATTTAAAAGTAGGATACTGTCATCCAGTTTATTCCTGTGACTGCAATGAGGGCTTCCTGGCATGGTGGGGAGGGGGCGAGGCTAGGAGCACCAGGACCTACGCACATGACCCTGCTAGAGGACCGAACCTGGTCAGCTCGTGAACTTTAAAAATTAGGGAGCAATGAGATGACTTGAAGAATCTTTACCATCTCTGAAGCTGTTATGGTTTTGTTCTTAGAGGAATGGTATTAACAGATACGGGAGACCCCTGAAACTCACAAGGGGCTCTGTAAATGAAGCAGGGGCAGGGGGGTCCCTGCCCTGCCAGAGGAGATCCCCCTGCCAGCCTTCACAAAGCCCCGCTCATTCCCAGCAGAGGAGTGTACACAGGACTCCGTTCCATGTCCAGGGGGAACCTGGAGAAGACGGGAGGGAAACGCCCCCTACAGCGTTCTGCAGCTGCTAGTCAGAGACCACACCACTGTCAACCTCGCAGCTCCGGCGCAAATGGCCAGGCTCCTTGCCTGAAAGACCAGTGAGATTCACGAGGCTTCCCGGGCTTGACAGAGAAACTCAGAACCCCAAACAAAAATCCAAAATAATTACATGAAACTGCAGCACTCTGGAGAAACATAAAAATGTCATCCCGGCATCTTCAGAATTTATTTCTTCATTAGAAAGGAAGGAAAATGAGGGCTCCAATATCTCTTTCCTCTGACTCAGACTGGAGCGTGTGAGAACTCCCCTGGCAGAGAAACAGAAATGCAGGGAGGCCAGTGGATTCTTCTGACTGACATCTACTGGTGTTTCCTTTTCTCTTTTCCAAAGGATTTGACCTATTTACACAAATCATACATCTCCCTTCCTTCCTGTTTGCCTCCTGTGATAACCTGGTGGGGAAAGAATGGCTCAGTCTTAGTTACTTGCTTTTGTCTCTTTTCTCCACTCTTCTGTTTGGAAGTGACTGCCCATCGCTATGACCTCAACCTGCTAGCTGGGAAGAGCTGTGGCATTCTAGCATGGCTTATTTTGTGCTTACGGGAAGCAGCTTCCTGCCCTCTAAAGGAAGAGAGGAATTGATTACTAATTCCTTTGAAATATCTTCTTTGGAGCTGTGGCTCCCCTCCAACCGAGCAGACACAAGATTTATTGTAACCGATACTCACAGATTATTTGGAGATAATACTTAGGCCAATGGCTCCAACCTTGTTCCCTGACTCCCTGGATGCCTGACCTTTCCCCAAAATGCCAATGTGACTGAGGCACTGCCCTTTATCCCTTTATCCCTAGCAAATGCCTCTGTATCAAAGGGTCAGGGCAAAGACCAAAAGCAAATTCCGAAGGAAGTTAGAGCCCTGTGGACTAGTCTCTGAATGATCAAGTCTTGGCCCTACCTAGGGAGACATCTCTGGGTATAAAAATGCTACAGAGCAATGCAGCAGCTAAAGCCATGTCCCAGGTCCCGGGAAAGTGCTATCTCTATCTCTACATAAATATAACGAAGCCACATGTATTGTTACAATTGTCTAGCAGTCACATTAAAGAAGGAAAATTTTATTTGACCCCAAATACCTCACTATGAAATATTACTATTTTAACATTTCAATAGTTAATATTCATTTTTTCTCCACTAAGTCTTGGATATCTGGTGCTTTGTACTTCAAAATTCAGACAGCCACGTCTCAATGGCTCAACAGCCACATGTGGCTATGGCTACCCTACTGGATGGTGCAGGTCTGGGACAGGAAATTCATCAGATTCAAGAACACATGTGATACAGTGTTTAAGAATTAGTCTATCCAGGGGTCCCCGGTGTGGCTCAGTGGGTTAAGCCTCTGCCTTCAGCTCAGGTCATGATCTCAGGGTCCTGGGATAGAGCCCCACATCGGGCTCTCTGCTCAGCAGGGAGCCTGCTTCCCTCCCCCTTTCTCTGCTTCCCTCTCTGCTTACTTGTGATCTCTGTCTGTCAAATAAATAAATAAAAATCTTAAAAAAAAAAAGAATTAGTCTATCCAATCAGACTTTGGGCAAACTACTGACATTTCTAAGCCTCAGTGACCATCTATAAAACGGGTCTATTAATGGTACTTGCTTTACAGAGTTTCTAGTGTCTCTTCTTATAAGGACCCCACCTTTAGGATGGTACTGGACCTTAGTGACCTCATGATATGTCCTGTCTCCTCCAAATATAGTCACACCGGGGGTTAAGGCTTCAACACATTCACTCTGGGAAACACCAGTCCAGAGCAGGTACTGTGACATAAGACAACTCTGCAGAATAAAGCATATTTCTTTGGTCTCAAAGAACCCAAAATCTACCAAGCTTATGACTATTCCCATAGTTAAGAATAGACAGATCATGTTTAAGAAGCTAAAAGGGGGGCAAAAACAACATGCAACGGAGGTGCAGAGAAGGGGAAGATTCACTGGTGTGGGCTAGGAAAGAGAAAGAAAATGCTCTCCTTTGAGGCACTTGCCAATTTCCATGATGGAAACCCTCCTACTGTGGCTGAATTCAAGCTGCCAGAGCTTTACTGAATATTTAACCATCAGCACTGGGCTCTCTCTAGGCAGTGTGAGCTAGCTTCAGTACATCCCTGGAGAAATTTCAACTTCAGGGAAGAGTCAGCCAAGGAAGTGGGCTATCAGCCCAGCCCTGAAAGATAAGGAGGAGAGAAAAGTGAGTGCGAAGTGAGGGGGCAGGAGAAGCGGGGGAAATTAAGAGGGTGATGTGCGGAGAAGTCAAAAAATAAGAAATCTTCTGAGGCCAGAGGGTAAGATGCTGTAGGGAACGTGGTAGGAAACAAATCTCTGGAAAGATCCAGCTCAGGATCAGCTCCTAATGGCAACGGCATACAAGGACAGGGGAGCAAAATGGGGGGCATTCTCAGCGGCCTCTGAGCCGAACAGTGACAAGAATAAAATGTAGCACTTGACCGCTCATAAAATGCTCCCGTGAGGGGTAGCTCCCTGTCCCCTAACACGAACCTGTGCAGCAGGAGACACTGCCACGCCTGTAGTGGTTTGGACACAGAACAAGGTATGTCCACTGGGACCTTCAGAATGGGACCTTCTTCGGAAGCAGGGTCTTTGCAACGTAATGAAGGTTGGGATCTTGAGATGAGATTGTCCTGGATGAGAGTGGGCTCTGCCTCCAGTGAAGAGCATCCTTCCAAGGGACAGAAAAGGAGACATACGGAGATGCACGGAGGGAAAGGCTACGTAAGGACAGAGGCAGAGATGGGAATGGTGGGACAATCGTCCAAGGCAGGCCGAGGGTCACCAACAACCTCCTAGGAGAAGGGTGTGGAATAGATTCTCCCGTGCAAGTCACCAAGCTTGCCAATGCCGTTATTTCCAACTTCTTGCCTCCAGAACTGTGAGAGAATAAATTTGTGTTGTTTAAGCCACCCACTCTGGTAATTTGTTACGGCAGCCCTAGAAAATGCCTAAAACCTCTGAGAGGAGAGGAGTGTTAAGTCAAAGCTGCAGAGAGGTGAGGTTATTTGTCCGAAACCACTGGTGTAGAACTCGGTGAGGCTGGAACTGGGCCCCACAAAGCTGGGCCACTGGTCTAGTTCGCCGCCTGTTGTTTGACAAGGCGTCGCCTTCCACAGGACACATGGGGGTCCAGGAAAGTCCAAAAGCTGCACGAGGGGAGAGGGAGAAGCAAGAGGGAAACTTCACCCTCTGCCCAGAATACTGAATCATGCTTTTGTTCCGGTCTTTTCCGAATGTCCCCAATTGCCTGTACACACGACTGTGTTTCTAAGCACCCAGACCTGGGCCATCTGCGGGTTCCTCGGCAGGATTAGTTGGCCTTGTGGTGTCCTCGGGCCTTCAGGCGGCTCCAAGTGCAGCTGTCTCTGGGCTGTTTGTTCTCCCAGCTCCCACTCTGCTGGTGTGTGTGGAGTCAACCATTAGCCTTGCCTGAGAGAGAGAAGTCGCTTAAGGAATGCAGTGATTTTTGCCATCACTGAAGGATCTGACAAGTATTCCCCAAGGGATTCTACCATCTTCTAGGACACTGAACACACACTGGGGGCCCAGGGGCAAGGTTGCACTGGAAAACAGAGCGGAGTCACCAGCACACAGGTGTCCGTTAGACCCTCTCTGTCTTGCTTCATAAACTCTGCCCAAGGACTTTGTCCTCTAGGGAGGAAAACAAAAACAGCCTGGCACGTTCCTGCAAATTCACTGAACATGTTCTCTTTAAACTTGAAATCTTGCTAGGTGTGGGGTAAGAGAGGGGACATCCGTCCCCTAGCAGAGCACAGCACGAGCCCGCAGAGTGGACAGATCAATCACCGTGACACTTTTAGCTACCTTCTTCCAGGGACAAACTTCAAGGAACTGTTTCCCTGCCGGTCACATTGCCAAAAACGTGCCCTTATTGATCTCCGCGCAACCACACGGCTGCAGCACCACGGATCGCCTATGTGGTTTCCTCTCAGCAACCAGTGGTGTTCCTTTGGGATGAAGGTCTGGCAGGATACAAGCATGGCTGCTCACTGGCAGCAGCCACGGTGAGGGGCACCTGGGTGGCTCAGTTGGTTAAGAGTCTGCCTTCAGCTCAGGTCACGATCTCGGGTTCTGGGATTGAACCCCACATCGGGCTCCCTGCCCAGAGGGGAGTCTGCTTCTCCCTCTGCCTCTGCCCTCACCCCACCCCGCCCAGGTGTGCTCTCTATCGAATGAATAAAATCCTAAAAAAAAGAGCCACACTGATCTTGTTCTTCCAACAAGGTCTCTGGTGTGCAAATAACATCAGGCAGCCCAGAATTTCCTCTCCTTGTGCACAAGACTCTCCCATAGACACAGGCAAGCTGATAGAAGCACCAACAAGAAGGGGCAACCTAGAGCCTGCAGAGGGGAATGCAGGAATGGCAAAGTCACTCCAAAGGAATAAAGCAATGGCGAAAGAAACAAAAACAGTGAAAACAACCCTCAGGGGAAAATCACCCATTATACTCTTTTAGTGTTAGGGAATATTCATCCTGCCTGCCATGTCTTGAAAGTCTTAAAAGGACGAAGAGCCCTTGTAATGAGCCTGCCTAACACCACCAAAGAGTGATGCATGCCAAATATAATTCACAAAGTGAATTTTCTGATTGTAAGTTCTTCAGAATTTTATGGATACCCAGAAATTCAAGCTCAATTTGATTATACAGGGTTTTATTTTTTTAATGAGGTTCTCAAAGATAATACCTTTGATCTAAATTACATACAGGTTGCCCACAGAATTTGGATATCTCTTTTAACTTGTCCTTTTACAGGTCTTTTTTGGGGGGGGAAGAATGTTTCTTATAGGACTAAAGGAAAGCTTAACATAAGCTGAATGAATTCAAGAAATTCACATGTTCACAGCTTTGGGGAGAGGATGGCCTCACATATCCCTGGACACAAACCACCTGGACACATTCCCGTGGCACCTGGGGACCTGAGGACATGTCAGTGAGAGGTCTGTTTCGTGGCACACAGCAGCATGGGCCGGAAGAAACTCAGCAAGTCAATTTTGTCTTTGGCCTCACAGAAAAGGTAACTTAGGAATAGGATCTCTAGAGGAAATGGCATAGCGGAGCACTTTTAGAAACCCAAAGATTTGAATTAGAATCTTGGCTCCAGCATTTGCTAGCTGTGAAAACCTGGGTGAAGTGCTCAGCCTGAGAGTCTGCCTCACTCCTACATCAAGTTCATTAGTAACATGGAAGCTACGAAGTAGTTGTGGAGACTGAACACACACACACACACACACACACACACACACACACACACACACACACGCCGGGCAGAATGCCAACACGTGGCAGGCGCTCCCTTCCCTCCCTTCCCTCTTCCCCTGCCCCCCCATCCCCCCTCCCGCCCCCAGCACTTTGCAGATACTTTCTGGAGAATAAAATCCTCTGACCCATTTCCATAAACCATTCCAGCTCCTTCAAGTTAAGAGTTTGCGCTTTAATTTGAATACATTTTCCAGCCATTTGAATTGTTCTCATGATGTTCTGTTCTCAAAGGAAATTAAAATATATCTCCAGTTATCTCTCTGTAAGTGCTGCCACCAAATTCCCCATGTCTTAGAGACTGCAAAGACAAACAGTAAAAGGCCTTGGGATTTGGATGGGATCTAGAAGACATCAAGGACAATGGCAAATAAATGTCTGAGAATGTTGAACTCCCCTTCACATTTTCCCTTGTTCTCCCTCTAATTCTGACAGACGATGGACCTTTTGTGACACTAGACCCAACCAACGGGAAACAGAAAAAGAAAATTAAATGGGAATTTCCCAGGTTGTTCTTGTTTCTGAAGTAGTTATAATTTCTGAAAATTTACACCTAAATATTAGCAATTACCTGGGATATTCCCATTAGCAGGAATTTATAAGAATCTGGTTGTTATTGGTAACCAGACACTGCACACAAATGAAATATAAATTTACAGCCAGACTGAACATGACTGGTTTATGGGTTTCTCATCATTTAAGTCTAACAATGAATCAAACACCTGGCACGTTTTCTTCCTAACACGCAAACTCGGTCTTTTTAAAGCCATCTTTTAATCCACTGCGCTCTTCCCTTCTATTCTGAAAGTGTGGATTTAAATTCACAAGAAACTGGATGCATCCTTTGTATTTTTGTTCCATCTACAAAATCATAATAGCAGTTGGAATTATAACTACTGAACTGTCATGCTGATTCAGAGTAGAAATCTCTCAAGGACTGTATCTTTTGATAACCTCGTTCTTGGTCCTCTCTGACATTAAAATGTTCTGTTTTGTATATGCTGCAAAATGAGAGGGGGAGAAAAAGCACAATCCACAGAAAGCCAGTAGAAGCACAATCTAGAATGACACTTTTTTCCTTCTCTTTTCCTACCCACAGAATGCCCTGAGACACTTTCCTTCGGTTTCTATTAATGCCAGCACAGGCTCTTAGGATCTCTCACGGGTCTCGTGGCTTCAGCGTCCCCCCTTGAAATTGTAACCCCAACACTGATGAGGACAGGAAGAGCACTTCCTTTGTAACAGGGAAGAAGGCCAAGGAGGTTGGTTTACAGGATGGCCCCTGTCACAGAGAAGCCCCATTCAATGTGCTGGGATGAAAATAGGCCACCCTCTGGCTATCCTAAAGTAGGACATCCTGGGGTGATGTTTTTATTGAATACACAAAAATGGTTCCTCTGTTCTGCTGGACTCTACCTGAAAATCACAGATAAAGTAATCTCCCTCCATACTTGAAGTTGTCGGATTCACAAATAAGCTTGCTGGGCCTGACACACTAATGCAAGGGGTTTTTACTAAGAAAATCGAGCCACAAAAGAATCTAATGTTAAGACAGTAAAACTTCATATATGTTCACAAATTATTTTTTAACCACTCAAAATATATTGAATACTTGGGAAGGGAAGGCTGCATTCTCAAATTTGGAAAAGTTGTAATTGTAATAATTGTGAAAACTACCTTTCTGGATCATAATATGCAGCATTAAGTAGTGTTCTTTGGTGTGTGTGTGTGTGTCTAAACATTTGTTGTGAAAATGTTTTTAAAGTAACCGTTTTCAAACAAAATCTTAATAAGAAACCCTCAATGCAGAGAACAGACAAGAGGTTTTTAATTATTAAGAAATATTTCATCAAATCTAATTTTTCTACCAAATTTGCTTACTCTAAAGTTGATTAATGAGAATAATGGTGTTACTAGATTTGTCTCCAAATTTCAAACTGAGCATTATGGATCATATCTGTTTCAGCATTCACATTAGGTCCATGTTTTCTTTTGGGGTGCGCAGCACTGAAAAATGTGCAATTAATACTGACAAGCTGTTTCAAATAATACTGTTTTTTACTTTGAGTCACGATATTTTTGAGTTAAACAGAGATGATGATATAAGCTTTATTCAAAGTATGTACAAAATAATTCAACCAGGCAACAGAAGTTAATGCACTGAGAGGCTGCAATGTGCTAACATACTGTACTGCCTTGCAGTTATAAGTAGCTTATAGTTGGTTACTTTAAAACCATTATGTCTATTGTTTAAACACAATTTAAAATGTATTCCCTTTACTTTGCCTATAAATGTAAACCATTTGTCTACATGCATTCCAAAATTACTTTGACTTTAATAAAATGTTAACTCTGATTTTAGTTCCATGCCTGCCTCATTATATATCCTTCTGGTTCCCTACGTTTGAAGCACTGTGACTCCACCAACAGGTTGTCCCTGTTGCAGGTTCCTTCTTGGCCTTCATCAGGCAACGTCTGAACTCCGTCTTGGCTGCTGGTTTAAGAACAAATTACTTCTTAGGTCTGATGGTGTCCATCCTCTTTCCACTCTAACTTTAAGAGTCACTCCTCTTGGGAGACATGATGATGATATATGGCGAGAGCATCTGCAAAAAGATTTTTAAAATAGTTTCCTCCTTGGGGCACCTGGCCAGCTCAGCGGGAAGAGCATGCAACCCTTGATCTCGGGGTTGTGAGTTTGAGCCCCACGTTGGATGTAGAGATTACTGTAAAACAAATAAACTTTAAAAAATAAAAAAATAATAAATAGGTCCCTCCTCTCTCTATCTAAGTCCTCTTTGGTTAAAGGTGCTTCTGTCTTGGACCCTCTTAGGCATGGAATGCTAAGTCTTCACAGCTGGCTTGTCTCAGTGTGTCATCTTTTTAAAATGTCATGCATGCAACATAATTTGGAGATCCATCTATATTCAAAGACTGAATCACTAATCCAATTAGCGGAGGACACCTGCCAGGGGTTCCTTCTGAGAGCAAACCCTCATTTCCTGAGTCTAACCAAGGAAGTAAATGCATGTCAGGAGTTGTCAAAAAATTCCAGTTAAGAGCCAAGCCACCAGTGCCCTCTGTGAATAAACAAAATTAGCTCACCTTCTCCAGAAGATTCTGATTCACTTCCTTGGAGTGTATCACTGTATTCCCTACCACTAGCCCAAAAGATCCCATGGAGCTTTAGTTTCCATACCCTGTATTATAAAAACAATAGGGCTGCCTTCCCCCCTGAGTAAAAAAAAGTTAAAACACTGATCAGTATTTCTTTTCTTTTTTTTTTAAGATTTTATTTATTGATTTGACAGACAGAGATCACAGGTAAGCAGAGAGGCAGACAGAGAGAGAGGAAGGGAAGCAGGCTTCCTGCTGACAGAGCGCCCAATGCGGGGCTCGATCCCAGGACCCTGGGATCATGACCGGAGCTGAAGGAAGAGGCTTTAACCCACTGAGCCATCCAGGCACCCCTGATCAGTATTTCTTTTCAGATACCTACCCCCTAGCCTGATCTCACAGAGCGCAGAAATACACCCTTCCCAGCACAACCTCCATCTTCCCACCGTCTCCCCTATGACTCACCTACCTGAAGAACCAGTGATCAGACTATAATGTGATAAGGTGTAGGAACGAAAGTAACCGTAGTAATCTCGGCTACATGTCTGTCTCCTTACCCTGGTCCCGTCCCTCTGACTCCTTACATCGAGGCACTGTGATCTTCAACAGATGACATGTAGCAGGCTCGGGTACCACCCCTGGCGCTCATCAGCCAACATCAACTCAGTCTAGCTGCAGCCCTTGCTTTAATCTGCTACCCAAGTTCCTCCAAAACTCAAGTCTTACGTTGTGAGAGTTAACTCAGGGATTGCTGTCTGACCCCAAAGCCCCGTCTGTAGGTCTAGGTCTGTACTTCCTGTCAAATTCCTGGTGCTAACCAACCTCAGCCCTACTGCCTTACTGCCCTCTACCACTAACTAGGATTCACTGACTCACTATGCTAATGTACACTGGATAATGGATATTGAAGGAAATGGGCAGAAAGGAAAGCCAGGTGAAACAGAAGCCTGAAATTTAAGGACTGCCTTGCTAACAGGTTTTAAAAGTGTGTTTTTATCAGTTTTGTTCTCCTGTGGCATCTAGCAAGTTCCAGCAGTTTCTGCTATGTTAATGGAACCGAAGGAGGGCATCATCTCACATCATCCCTTAAGTCATAGGATAAAAAGATCATCAGTGTCTCCCTGAGGCAGGGAGGTGGCTGAGAAACAGGAAGGAAGAAGCCCTGTGGAGAAGGTGAAACTGGAAGGAAAAGAGTGAGTGCCTCAGGGTGTCCTGCAGAGAATCTCCTTAAGAGTTCTGGTTTCTGGGGGCGCCTGGGTGGCTCAGTGGATTAAGCCGCTGCCTTCGGCTCAGGTCATGATCTCAGGGTCCTGGGATCGAGCCCCGCATCAGGCTCTCTGCTCCGCGGGGACCCTGCTTCCTCCTCTCTCTCTGCCTGCCTCTCTGCCTACTTGTGATCTCTCTGTGTCAAATAAATAAATAAAATCTTTAAAAAAAAAAAAGAGTTCTGGTTTCTGTCTTATTATTTTAAAAAGCAGCTTTCCCTCCACATCTGCCTAATCTCTGGGTCCTCACTCTTCCTAGCCTCGTGAATCCTGGCAGCAAGGGTTGAGTCTGAGAGAGAGAATCAGTGGCGGAGTGAGGTGGGAGGCGGGGTCACATAGATAGGAGGACGTGATCCGGATCAGAAACAGGCTCAGTCGTGGGTCTCTTGTGCTCTTTCTAGCGTGGTCTTAGGTAATAACCCCTCTCTATATTCTCACATACAGAAGAATACACAATCTTTTTCATAAAGTTATAAAGATTAAAAGAGGTAAGGGATAGAAAGTATCTTTGAAAATATCTAGTACATAGCATGAACGAAAATCACTGGTTGCTATTATTTCCTATATGCAAAAATTTTCCAGGCAAGTTGTGCTATTCTGTGCAAAAATCATCTTCACTGAATTGGCACCCTATTGGTAAGGAAGGGAATTTCTTGGAAATGAAACTATACTCTCTTCTGTCATGGTCTTCCATTTCAAACTACTTTCTTCCAATGATCTCATATTGCTATCAAAGTAACTTGAGAAAATGAAATTTGCTAGCAGCCCACATGCTCCATATTCCATAATTATGTCCCATAACTCCCCTTAAAGGAAGATACAATTCAACATTTCTTATGGTCCTACCATGTGTTTGGTACAGCTTAGGGCACTGTGAATGATAAGAAGATATTCACTCCCTCAAAAAAGGAGTTCATAGTCTAGAGAAAGAAAGGGACAAATGCCAGCTGACTATGACATCACACACAACAGTTGTAGGTGACAAGAGCTGTACTGAGAAAATTCAACAAGAACCTGCTGGAGAAGGAGATTTGCTCTATCCTTTGGGAGAAGAGGAGATTAAAACAGAAAGGTTATCTTTCCTTATGAACTTGTAGTATTATTTTGGAGTAAATGAAAGAAAAACAGAGAAAAATAAGCTTACCTAAAAATATCTGCCACACAGCAATGTGCAGTGTAAAGGATAGTAACAGAACAAAACTATTCGGCCAGACTTATATGAAACTCCCAGTTTTTTCAGTGGAGTTCTGCCTGCATGAAGAAGGGAAACTGGTCTCATAGTTTAGGGTCTACAAATAATGCAATTAAAGTAAGAAGGACAGGTAAGTTATTCATATCCCCCCAAAACAGAGACTGTGGATATGCATTTCCTTTATCAAAGGGGATTGGATTGGCCTTAATGCTACTGGAGGGGAAAAAAAAAAAAGTAGATGACATATTTATTCTATTTAAAATAAGGGTGAGGTTTTTTTAAACGAAATGAAAGGCAAATTAAAAAGTACCACAAAATACAGTGATCAAAACAAGCGACGGCACCTATATCATAAAGAGCCTCAGCTGAAAAATCCTTGGGACAACTGGTTTACAAGAACAAGCCTAGTCATTTTTTAAAGGACAGATGTGCTATATAAACCGTGTGATATTCTGTCCCTGTGACATCTAATAGACTTTTAAATCATTTGGTCTGAGAGTCGAAAGTTTTTGCCAATATTTTCAGTGTTTCCTTTACATAAAAGCTGTCCACATCTTCAACAAACAGCACATCGGCCTGTCTCTTGCCATATACCCCACTGTCAGAACCTGTAAGAGCTGGCAGGTTGGAGAAACAGGCGCTGGGTCCTGCACTAACGAGAAGCTTCTACTAGACAATCATAAACCTGGTGAGATGAATGAATGAGGTACTGTGGACTCCTCCAGACCCTGCAGCTGTAGCTGGTTTTACCCTTGCCTGGGACCCTCCTCTGCCTTATCTGCTTTCAACGTTGAAGAACTGTTCTAGGCCTTTTCTCTTTCTGATTGCTGGCTTTGTCAGCTCTAATTAATGATGCATAATGATGTTTCAAACTGTTTCCATAAAGCTTTCCCAGTCTTCATCGCCCAGAAAGTAAAATGCAGCCACTTTGTGGAGTATGACCTTAAGTAACCCGAGTGATCTCAGATCCATCACCCTGATTTTCCTCAGACTGTCCAGGTGAGGACATCTCCAGTAATTTATTGCTTCTGGCACCTACACACTCTCTTGGATATGTTTCTAGTTGGTCTCTATAAACCCCTCTGCACCTGTGTCTCTGAAATATACAACACACCTGGTGGCAGGAGCGTCACAAGCAGAGCCAGGTATATGAGCCTGGGGCCACAAGAAACCCTCCGCTCGAAAGGGGCAGATGGCAGAATGATTTTATCACCAATACCCTCTGACATCTGAAACAAGGTCTGAAGAGAAGAGCCAGAGAAGAGCCTGTCACCAATTCCTTTGGGCCCATCCACCTTGAAATCGGCTCTTCCTAAGCTTGGCTATGTACTTGCTCTGAACAACTGTGATTTATCAAGAAAGGAGCCCAAGAGCAGAAACACCTAAGCTGCTAATATGTAGGCAATCACTTCTCAGCAGGGGTGAATCCTCTGGGAAATAACCACATGTCTCCCAGAAGCATAGGCAATGATTCAGCAAACTAAAGAAGCCAGAAAAGCAATATTAAGAAAGCAAAAATCATTAGAAACTCAGGGAGAAAATATAACTTTGCATGGTACTTACCTAAGCAATTTAAAGGCACAAAAAGATCATTACCATAAAGTACTGCATTGGAACAAAAAAACAAACATATCCGGTCCAGAAAAGGTACTGTTTTTGAGAATTATTTTAAAACAACAGCAATAACAACCATCACCACCACCAAACAAACAAAAAAACAAAGCATATCTGGGTCATTTTGTCAGTTGTCCTGTTGGATATGACCAATTCAAACTCTTAATTTTCATGGAATTAAAATTGGCAGCCACCCGGGCTGTAGGAAGCTGTTGTTCAAAATGCAATATGAATCAAGCAGTTTCAACAGAGACATCATCTCATTTTTCCTATATCCTTGGATATTTCATAAAAAAAAAAAATGAGTTGTCTCCTTAGGCACTTACATTAGACTGACTAGTGTTTTCAGGGCTTTCTGAAGGGCACTGTTCCAATTTTATCCAATCGAGTTATCTATTTGTATTATTTGATACCTGTATGTTAAAATTTACTTTCTCACTAATATTTTGAAATGTCTAAGTACTTAAAGGTGGCGGTGGGAGGGCAAATGTTTTCATTCTCCTGATTTTGAAAGTATTACAATTCCCAAAAAAACATACCGAGAGTCCCAATTAGGCCCAAAACCCTAAGAATTTATTTTCTTTTCCATGTAAAGATGCCAATAAGACCATGTAAGAAGAACAGCAAATTTGTAAGTATACATAATTACTCCTAAGTCTTATTAACATATAATATGGCATAATACTATTAATTAGTGGGATATGGCTTTATAATGATAATACCACAGAGGTTTCTGAGTGACAAGAGATTGTAGAATTATTCTGGTCAAATATTCTCATTTTACAAAGACACGAGTTTCCAGAAAAGTTGTGGCTTCTAGTCATTGACCCGTCAGAAGCAGGGACACGATCTGAGCATGGTTCACAGAATTCTCCGTGCACGTCCGTCTTTAACTACGCATAAATCCACTCTGAATGCTCTCACTGGTTTTTCACGTGTGGCCCCTCCTTAGCAACATCTCCTTTCACTGCCTGCTAACATTTCATTAAAATGAAGGCCCTGATTTCTGGCCCATTCCCTCATGGAGCAGGCATTCTTACTCAGGTACTACACCTAAGGAAACTCTTTTCTCAAATCTGAACAAAAATCAGTGAGTGCTACTTCTTTACCCTGACAAACAATAATGAAAATAATACATGTTAATAATGCATGACAGTTGTTAAAATAGTCACCATAAAAGTAACCAAATCAAAATGATAATTTCAGTGCACAGACTCATTGCTAATGGATAGGAATGTCTAAACATCTGTTATAGAGAATTTCACCTGCTGATGTTGTAGACACCAGAAGGCACAATAAAGACTGTCAGCCCAGGAGCGCCTGGGTGGCTCAGTGGGTTAAAGAATCCGCCTTCAAATAAATGAAACAAGATGGGATTGGGAGGGAGACAAACCATAAATGACTCTTAAGCTCACAAAACAAACTGGGGGTTGCTGGGGGGAGGTGGGATTGGGAGAGGGGGAGCGGGCTATGGACATTGGGGAGGGGAGGCGAACCATAAGAGACTATGGACTCTGAAAAACAACCTGAGGGTTTTGAAGGGTCAGGGGTGGGAGGTTGGGGGAACAGGTGGTGGGTAATGGGGAGGGCACGTTTTGCATGGAGCACTGGGTGTTGTGCAAAAAGAATGAATACTGTTACACTGAAAAAATAAATAAAATGGAAAAAAAAAAAAAAAAAAAAAAAAAAGAATCCGCCTTCAGCTCAGGTCATGATCCCAGGGTCCTGGAATCGAGCTCCGCATCAGGCTCTCCGCTCGGCAGGGAGCCTGCTTCCTCTTCTCTCTCTGCCTGCCTCTCTGCCTACTTGAGATCTCTGTCTGTCAAATAAATAAATAAAATCTTAAAAAAAAAAAGACTGTCAGCCCAGATGGGTCCAAAAATACATTCTTTCAGGTGCACTCTGTGTATGTTAGACTCGGCTAGGCTGCTTAGTCTAGGTATACACTCAGACTCCAGCACCCCATCAAAAATCGCAGCAAAAATGTCCTCAGGAAAGGGCTATCAGTGACTTGAGGCCAAGTTAATAACAGGGCAAATATAACTGTCATTCAAGTGGCTGAATATCAACACAAGTGTTCGAAAGGACTCCCTTGCAAGCTTAGACTGGGCAAGGTCAAGAATCATGCAATCCAATATCAATTCACACATTTCAATTCTGACAGAGTAAAGAGATTGAAGTGAAAATAACCTCTTCTCACAATCTTCCCCCTTCTGTCCTCACCACACCAGTCCAAGCTGCCTACCTCAAGATGGAAGAGAAAAGGGGAGGTTCCTGAGAATATGGCTCAGATGTGAAAGAAGCACTCAGCGGTCTGGGTGCCCAAGGGAACTCAAGTGTTCTCAGAGAAGACCTACGTCTTTCCACCATTTTCATCTTGTTCTTCCCTTTTTTCCTGTAATACTCTAAATACGGTCTTACTAAGCAAGAAAAATTTAGGTTTTTAAGAGAGGTGGATGGTCACATCTGTTACTTCCTAGCCAGCTTTATAATCTGCCTACATAATAAACTCCATTGCTCTCTACCTTGGATGCACAATAAAATCACCAGGGGAGGCTTCTAAACACACCAATACCTGCACCCCATCCCCAGAGACTCTGCCTTAATTGGCTAGAGTGATGCCCAGGTATTGGCATTTTTTAAAAAGCTTCCCAGATACCCACCACACGATCTGAATGTGTAACCAAAGCTGAAAACTTCTGCCCTACATTTTTCCCTGAGGTTCCACAGCTAAGAAATTTCTCTTTTCTTTTGGCCTGGTTCCACAGATTCTCTTGAACCTTACATTTATGCCCATTAAGATTCATCTCGTTGATCCACTTTCCAGATCTGGTTATAATATTTTTTGTCAAGCAGCATTCTGTTTACACTTTATCCTGGCCACGGACAAAAATGGTGGTTAGGTCAAGACCCAAGACAGAACCCTGTGGCATGTTTTTATAAAACTCCCTGTCATCTTTTGGTGGGATCATTCAGCTGTTTGCCATTCTTTGTCTTCCTAAAATTTCTCCATCTCTCCCTTAAGAATGCCAAGGGTGATCTTAGCCAACACAGACTGAATTTTCCTGATCTACCAGGCTAGCTACCCTGTCAAAGGAGCAGCGAAGGAAATTCTGGCATCATCATTTCCTGGTAGACAGTTATATTTGCCCTGTTAAGAAACACCAAAGACCCAAGAACTTTCCAGATTCGAGACAGTTGACTGGGAAGTATTCAGAAAGTCTTTTATCTTTTTCTGAACCTAAATTTAATGAACATCATAAATTAGCCTCAATTCTTCCTCCTCTAGGAAGATTTTGTATTTGTTTGGAGGAGAGTATCTAGTGCTCCCTGGGGAGTGATGGCTTCATTCCCTCAAGGAGACATTTTAATTCTCTGCTAGGGAACGAAAGATTCCTTCTTCTTGGCTAAGAAAGGCACTCCACTCTAACTTTAAAATGATCCAGAAACACAGAGAAGATTAGCTATTGCTTAACATGGAGAATTGATCTCCAGACTGTGTTAAACTTTGCACTTCCCATGTGGGAACTCTAGGCACTAACATTAAGGAAGAAACAGCTAAATGTCTACCAGGAAATGATGATGCTAGAGGTTGCTAATTGGTACTTTTTCACCATACATTAGAACAGCCTGCACGATGGATCTACTCAAGGGGTACACACAATCCGAATGACTTATTTGGGAAAGAAAAATTCTATAAATGAAGTTATTGAGGGTTTTTTCCTTCAGTTTTTACATTTTTAACTACAAACACTGTTGTTCAGTTCTTGCTTTAAAATGTGGTGCTTCAAATCAACAAATAGTTTTACCTTAACTAATTTTTCTGGAAACCAGGTAATAGTGGACAATGATATAACGTCTAATTATTACAAGATTTCTGCCATAATTTGTCAGATTCATAAAGTTTTGTTTTATGAGGGTAGGGAGATAGGCAGTCTTTTCTGACTAAAACTTCTTAAACATTATCTAAAAGTGATCCCCTCACAGACTGTACTGAGAACTACTATTTGCCAGTGTCTTTGTTTCTCTCCTTTAGCATATGAAGGTGGGACATTTTTTTTTATTTATTTGACAGAGATCACAAGTAAGCAGAGAGGCAGGCAGAAAGAGAGGAGGAAGCAGGCTCCCTGCTGAGCAGAGAGCCCGATGCGGGGCTCAATCCCAGGACCCTGGGATCGTGACCTGAGCTGAAGGCAGAGGCTTTAACCCACTGAGCCACCCAGGCGCCCCCCCCCCTTTTTTAAAGATTTTCTAGAACTAATTTTATACCCACAGTATTTAAAAATGCAAGATCTCCACCCTAAAACATTAAAAAAATATAATGCTTTCAAAAACATTTCCTTCACCTGCTGCAGTCTGTTCTCTATCTAGAAATCAGTGAACCACACACTATTATCTCTAGGGCTCTTCAAAGCAAATGGAAAAGAGCTCTATTTTCTTACCATGTTTCTATGGTAAACTAGATTATCATGAGAAGTTCTTTTTTTTTTTTCATTTTATTTATTTTTTCAGTGTAACAGTATTCATTCTTTTTGCACAACACCCAGTGCTCCATGCAAAACGTGCCCTCCCCATTACCCACCACCTGTTCCCCCAACCTCCCACCCCTGACCCTTCAAAACCCTCAGGTTGCCCCAACCTCCCACCCCTGAGTTCTTAATTTCCTATTGAGACCAGGACAGGAGTTCTACTAGTGAATTACAAAATTCCAAGAAGTATTTGAAGGAGTGTTTGTTTCCCTTGGGTCTAATAGGGAAGACACTCAGAATTTCTGGAGTCTATGTGGACCATGAAAATTCCTATATACCTGCACAAAACTGCAGGGCAATTTTTATGGTTTCCAAGTTACTTGGGGTAACGTAAATCTACACCTACCTTCTCAAGGTCCAGTGAAATATATTCCTGACTAATCATCAGTCATTGTGTCCACAGGGCAAGAAACTGTTGAGTGCAGAGGAAAAGACATTGCTCTAGAAGAATTCAGGGTATAATTAAATGAAACTCAAATGAGCAAAAGAGTGAGATCAGAGGGAGAGAAAGAAATGAGGCTGCTTCTGCCTCATTATGCCAGGATTCTTCTATTAGAATGCAGGAAAACTTCTTCTCAAATGAACTCTGGATTCTGGCATTCGACAGCAAAACTTGACAAAATGCTCTACAACAATGGAAAGGTATTTCATTTGGAAGAGTCCACATGTGTAGATTGAAGCTATCTTTTGTGTGTGTGACTATATTAAAATCAAAATGTCAAGTAGAGCTGAAAGTGATCCTAGGGACCATCTCATCTGAATCCTTGTTTTGCAGTGTTGCTGAGTAATAATTCAAGGACTGATAGCGGCAGAGACGGAAGCTGGTTCTAGACAAGAGTTCTCACCCTTTCATCACAGTGAAGGTCAGGTCATTCACTCTTTGGTCCTCTTGAAAGCTTCTGTAATTATATAAGAATACATGTGTCCATGTATGTACAAGGTAAACCTAACAGAGGAAGGCTGAGTTTGTTCAGATAAGGTCTTTAGTTACCATAACCGTCTTCCAGTATCCAAAGGGCTACTTTTGGTGGAGGTACTAGGTTCACTGTTTCTCTTCGGCTGATTTTTTCTGGCTCAAGGTAAGAGAGGTCTTTCTAGGGATGACAAGCCAAAGAAGGACACATTTACTGAGCCCTCACCCTGTGCATCAAAAGCACCCTAAACCACATCACATATGTTGCCTTATTTAATCTTCACAACATTTGTGGAATAGGCCCTATTATTCCATTGTACAGATATGAGAATCCTATCCACTGTGGACAGGAATATAAAATGGTACATTTGCTTTAGAAAAGCCTGGGAGTTCCTCTAAAGATTCAGTACAGAATTATCACATGACCTCGCCATTCTACCCCTCAATATATACCCAAAATAATTGAAAACTTGTCCTTGGGCATGAATGTTCACAGCAGTATATTTTTAAGAAGTAGAAACATTCGTGGAAACATCAAATGTCCATCAATTGATGAAGAGATAAACAAAAGGTAGTACAGCCGAACAATGAAATATTATTTGGCCAATTAAAGAGTAAAGTACTGATACACACTGTAACGTGGATGAAACTGGAAAGCATTATGCTAGGTAAAGGAAACCAGGCACAAAAGGCCACAGAATGCATGATTCCCCTTATATGAAATGTCCAAAACAGAAAAACCTTCAGAGTCAGAAATTAGATCAGTGGTTGCCTAAGGGGATCATCATGAGATATACAGAGAAGTATGGTTCCGTTCCTTATAAGATTTCAAAAGTGACTGCCAAACAGGTTTGTGTTGGTCACATTTAAATATCAATTATCAGTGAATGTATATTTTTTAAATTTATTTATTTACTTTTTCAGCACAGTATTCATTGTTTTTGCACAACACCCAGTGCTCCATGCAATACGTGCCCTCCCTATTACCCACCACCTAGTTCCCCCAACCTCCCACCCCCGCCCCTTCAAAACCCTCAGGTTGTTTTTCAGAGTCCATAGTCTCTTATGGTTCGCCTCCCCTTCCAATTTCCCTCAACTTCCTTCTTCTCTCCATCTCTCTATGTCCTCCGTGTCATTTGTTATGCTCCACAAATAAGTGAAACCATATGATACTTGTCAGTGAATGTATATTTAGCTGTAGCTGGGCATTACTAATCTTTCTTGAGAATTTTTCACCTAAATATTTATAAGAAACTTTTAAGACACATATATTCAATTTTTGCATAGCTTGAGTAAAAATGGTCCAATTATTTTATATCATTTTTTAAACCAAAAGTATTTCCCAGGAAATGTAAAGTATCTATTCCTATTGTTTCCTCATAGCAGAGAGAATAGGTATAGGAACAGGAATCCAGTTTAGAAAGAAAAATCAAATGGTAATTTTATTCCTTTAAATTTTTATTTATTTTTAATATTTTATTTATTTGACAGAGAGAAATCACAACTAGGCAGAGAGGCAGGCAGAGAGAGAGGAGGAAGAAGGCTCCCCGCGGAGCAGAGAACCCGATGCGGGGCTCGATCCCAGGACCCTGAGATCATGATCTGAGCCGAAGGCAGAGGCTTTAACCCACTGAGCCACCCAGGTGCCCCAATTCCTTCAAATTTTTAAAGGCTATTTGTTAATAAATGAGTTGGGGGAAGCTACAGAGTGGCAAATCAATGAGATAAACTAACTGAATTCACGTATTACATGACCCTGAAGTTAGTAACACAAAATTAAAGCAATTATAGATAAAATGGGAAATATATATAACATTTTTTTTTAAAGATTTTATTTATTCATTTGACAGACAGAGATCACAAGTAGGCAGAGAAGCAGGCAGAGAGAGAGGAAGGGAAGCAGGCTCCCCGCTGAACAGAGAGCCTGATGCGGGGCTTGATCCCAGGACCCTGGGATCATGACCTGAGCCGAAGGCAGTGGCTTAACCCACTGAGCCACCCAGGCGCCCCTATAACATTTTTAATATATGTAATCTAACACTATATGTACTTAAAATGGACCATGCCCATAAGGTTGTAGAGAAACACATTAATGAATTAAACAAAACAGATTTTAACATACTGTATTTCTGAAAGAAAAAGGAATAGCAATAATTTGGCTCTACTCATTTAAGTATGGGTATCTGATATTCCACAAATGTGCATTTCAAGTAAAACAGCAAAACATCATCATATAGGTCAGACTGTCTCTCTTCATAGTCAGTTCCCAGTAGTCCTCCAACCAATTTCTTGCTTACTATGCTTATCAATTCATCCACAGAACATTCTAGCCTGGCTCAAATCCTAGCTCTGCCACTTACCAGCTGGGTGAACTTCGGCAGACTTCTTTACCTTTTAAAATGGAGTTAAAGACAAAGCTGACATGAAGCTGAGAATAAACGGGAAATCGCAGTTCAACTAAAGCACATGACACCTTCCGTGACTCAGTGAACACTGGTTAGTATTATTTGTTATTACATGAATATGCAATCTTTTTTTTAAAGATTTTATTTATTTATTTGACAGAGAGAGATCACAAGTAGGCAGAGAGGCAGGCAGAGAAAGAGAGCCCGATGTGGAACTTGATCCCAGGACCCACTGAGCCACCCAGGCACCCCTATAAACAAGCAATCTTTAAAGATAATGCTACAATGAAATTCTAGACAGTCTTGTCTTGATCGATATTGTTTTTAATATTTCTTGGAGGTCATCATCCCATATACTACTAAGAACTCACATTGAATGTGAACCAGTCTTTCTTTTACAATTGTGTACTTTTATTACATTTAACACTGGGTATATTTAAGAACTGGCTATAAACTCATTGTCGATGAGTCAGTCGCATCCTTTCATTTACTAGACTGGGGAAATACCTGTGCCCAAGCAACCAATTCTCAGACCTAAGCGAGGGTGACACCTATATGGGACTGGGACACACTAGGCATCGAGCTTTACAAGCTAGATTGAAGAGTCACAGATAAATTCTATGATAACCTATTTATTCATGTGGAATTTCTTTCCCTAAGCTCTTAACTTTTGCCTTAGTGACAGAGAAAAGCCAACGGGGACCAAAATCAGAGTTGAATACTATTTCCCTTGTGTAGATAAGGATATATTTATAACAATCCCCCATATTAGTATGCAAAGTACTTGAGATTTTCTTTGCTTTCCCAGTCAAGTGAAAAAAAAAAAAAAAAACTCACAGAA